>NC_064823.1:63588423-64838423 GCF_024166365.1 Elephas maximus indicus | reverse complement strand
CTGAGCAAAGCATTCTGTTATCAATTCTGCTGTGCTAAGATTCCACTGAGATGTAGTGTGTGAAATCTACATTTATATCTGCAATTTTGGAGAGCTAAGAACCATATGGTGTCTTGGTTTTACAGTTCCTGAATCAGCTTAATTGCTTCTGCATACCAATTAGACTTAAATAAATACATTTGAGTGCTTTTTAGTTGCTGACATTTCATTATGAAGCTTTTACTCCAGTTTCACTAAAAGCATTTTAAACTGTACTTGGTTTATTAATGTATTATCATCTTATACTAATACATAACATACCATATACTATTTCTTTTTTATGCATGTTGTGAACATTTTGATGTGTCTATTTTTCTTAGTGGTGATTGGTGTCAAATGATATAGAAAGTAACTAGTCCCTCTAGAACTAGGTTCCAAATCCAAACCCGATGCCGTTGAGTCAATTCCAACTCATAGTGACCCTATTGGACAGAGTAGAGCTGCCCAGCAGGATTTATGGAGCTGCTGGTGGATTTGAACTGCCGACCTTTTGGATGGCAGCCAAGGTCTTAACCTCTGTGCCACCAGGGCTCAATGAACTAGTTTGCATGATTTAAAAAAAAAAGCTCTCTCTCTCTCTGTGTATATATAGTTTTGTTGTTGCTGTTAATTTCTGAAACACAATCTAGAATATGAATGAACTTTTAACTTGCTCGCATCTGTGTTTTTAAAACATTTTATGTGGTTAAGTAAATATAAGCATAAATTTAGAACTGAAACTTGCAATTCATGCTCATTGAAATAAGTGATGTTTCAGATACTTGTCTTGTATTACCCAAATTACTGTTATCACCAGAACTGTCACAAATCCCTAAGCATTATCTGTCAGCAAACCTAGATACCAAGTTAGGTTACTGTGGAAGCTGCACTCCTTATGAGCCTCTTGGAGATGACTTTTTAAAGGAGTTGCATAATTCATGGAAGAGACCTTCATGGGTTCCTTGTTTCACAGGAGCCAGTTCAAGGCCCATTACTTTGTTCCATTCATAGATCCTACTGATGTTGATAAGAGTTTCGTATCGAGAGTGAAGGGATAGGAAGCACTAAATGATCAAAGTTACATCAAAGCGTTTGATATAAGGAAGCAAAATGATTGCCATACAGCATTACTGTAGGGTTGCTTTCACCTGCTTTGAAAATAAATGACTCTGCTTTATCTGGATATTTATTTCTCATCTATTTCTTCCCTGCAATCTACTGTGTGTAATAATGGGGGACCATTATCTAGTGATAACATGTTACTCTACTGACATTATCTTTTACGTAAACTTATTAGTGAGTCATCTTTCTTGTGGAAGTCCTAATATTTCATGGTATTCTGTGATTTACAGTATCTCATTTTTGGTATAACTTTAAAGTCAGATAAGGTAGTGCTGTATTGAATGCTTAAAAAAAAAATAGGTGACATTATATACCACTAAAGTACTGTAAGTGGAATTTATAATAATCAGATTAAATCTATTTCATCTTTGATTTGTAGTTTTCTTATATGCTGCAATTTTATTGTTTGGAGAACAAAAACAGATTTTTAAATTTCAATTGACAACTAAATAATAAAGCAGAAAAAATATTCATTTAGCTGATTACAAATAAAGATTTGTAGAATTCTTTGGACAGTTTGTATCACTTAAACAATTTCCTTCATAGTTGCTTTTTTTTTTTTAAAAAAAAGAGAAAACAAAACAAACTTTTTTTGCCCTGGTGGTGAAGATCAACATAACATAAATAAAGAGAAGTAATTAGCTTCCAATTAAAAAGCATGTATGGTTTCTCAGGCAGAGTGATATTGAAGCTTTAATTAATTCAAATTCAGTGAACATTTTCTATAGATACAGTTCTTCAGTCCTGAAAAAACCCAGAAAAAAATCCATACTCAAGCCGTTCAAAGATGATCTGCAGTCTAGCCCCAAAGCTATCCTTTTATCTCGTTCTGACTTCACCTGTTTGCATCATACCCACTAATCTATTATAACCTAGTACACAACCTGCAAAAACTGTATGCACATAGAGAGTATTAACCTTGTTGATAGGCTTCTTTATCCAGTGTGGTCAAAGTGTATTCCAGGACCAGCTGCATCAGCACCATCTAGCAGCTTCCTAGAAATGCAGAACCCTACTGTATCGGCCCTCCTACGTCAGAAACTCTGGGGGTGAGGCCCGAAAATCGGAGCACTCACAAGCCTTTCAGGTGATTCTAATGGATACTAAAATTTGAGCATTATACTTAAAAATTTAGATGAATTAAAGAATTAATCATAAAAATGAAATAAACATTTGAGAAGATACAGGTAAATTTTCACCATTTCTTAGAAAAGACAAAAATTTTCAAAGCATAAAATCACTGAAAAATGATAGTGTGAATAATATTTGGATTACATAAAATTGGAAACATTCAAAATGTTAAAATAGCAAAAAATGAAGTAATTAATTAAAAGAAATATGATAAAGGACTGTATTTTTAATATATAAAGAGTATTAACAAATTAATGAGGAAAAAACGTGAAGACACTCATGAAGAAAAACGGAAAAAGAATATTGGAAGAGTTTTCATAGTCGTTTCCTGTATTTTTAAATTTTTTAATCTGTATTTTACTTTTGGGTGTCTGGGTGGTGCATGTAGTTTACACTTGACTACTAACCTAAAGGTCGGTAGTTTGAACTCACCCGGTGAAGCCACAGTAGAAAAGCCTGGAGATCTGCTTTCATAAAGATTACAGCCAAGGAAGCCCTATGGAGCTGTTCACACACGGGGGTGACATGAGTCGGGATTAACTTGATGGCAACTGGTTTGGAGTTTTTGGTTTTATTTTACTTTTTAAAACACAAAATTTTAATTAATAAAAAGAATTATGAAGAGATTTGATATCTAGATTCTTAATTTGCTTAGTTGATTATCAAATGAAAAGGTAGGAAGTTTTTACTTATTTAATAAAGCCTATACTACTTTTTATTTTTTTTATACTACTATAAAATGCAAACCATTGAGTTGATTCCCACTCACTAAAACCCCATGTGGGTCAGAGTTGAACTGTGCTGCACAGGGTTTTCAATAACTGAATTTTTTCGGAATTAGATTACCAGGCCTTTCTTTTGGGGTTTTTGGTTTTATGGGTGGACTCAAAACTCCATCCTTTCTTCAGTTAGCAGCTGAGCACCTTAACCATTTGCAACACCCAGAGACTTCCACACTATTATAAGCAGCACCTAAATTTTCCAAGGCTCATGTTTGGAGAGGAGGGAAAAGAGAAATTACTGGGATCAAGAGAAAAAACTGCATGCATCTTATAGTGGGGCAGAAAGAATGCTGTCTTGTGAGGTAGAAAGCATGATTCTGTTTCTTGTTCTGGTGTTAACTAGTAAGAAATTGCCTCTTGTTAGCCTCTGGTCTCTTAATTGGTTAGCTTAGATCAGTGGTTCTCAGTCTTTAGGAGGCATCAGGGCATCAGAATCACCTGGAGTCCTTGGTAAAACATAGATTGCTGGTTGACACCCCAGCGTTTCTGATGCAGTATTTTGAGGTAGGGCCTACTACTTTGTATTTCTAATAATTTCGCAGGCGATGCTAATGCTTCTTGACAGGGGACCACACCTTGGATGGCTTAGATGCCCGTCAGTTAGGTCCAGGGCTTCAGAGTTCTCATATTCCTTGGCGTAATAACAAGCAGATAAGAAGGAGAATGGGGATGAGCACCCTCTGTCCTGCATGAAACAGAGTAGACTTTTCGTTAGATGTTTTCTGAATAAATGAACTCCTCAGTTCCTTAAAAATCTCAAAAGTGTTACGAAAACTATTTTGTTTCAGATCGTCATGCCTGAATTTACTCCACTATTAAGAGCTTCCCATTCCAGTCTGCTAATTTTCTTTTTTTCTCAGAACTATAATTGCTTTTATAGTCAGTACGTCAGTTTCATTCACATAGGCCTCTGTTTCCTTTCACATTAGTTTCATCAATTAGATGATAAAGTTTTTAAGGGCAAGGAGCAAGCCTGTACTTATTTTGCATTTTCTTTTATGAGTAGTACAGAACCTCCATTTACAGTAGGTTTTTAATGTTTGCTGAAATCATTTACTTCTACAGAGATTTACATTCTTTGGAAACATTCTAGCTCCATGTCAGTGTTCTTTGGAAACTTCACCCTGTAGTCTGCCTTTCTGACTTGACTGCTCAAATTGCTCCAAAATGTGTTCTTACTCTGTCTACATGGCCTTGAGTGAATTAATCGTTGCAGAATGGGAGAGACATCTTGAGACCAAGTACATAGTGTGATTAGACACATTTGCCTCCGGTGGCTGCAGCCATAGTGTGTTGCTGAGGTGATTTACTAAATGGTACCCTAGTGGCCTGAAAGAGTTGGTAGGCTTCAGAACAACTTCATTTATTACCACAAAGAGATTTACACATAGGACGTTGGCCCAGTTACACTGATAATAGAAGCAATACAGCCAGTGGGCTGACATCCAAAACAATCACTTAGAGTTCTTCCATTAATAAAAATTACAAAAACTGGGTTAGCCAAAAACAGAGGCATTTAATGCTATCAAATTATTGTTTAGGAGTAAAAATTATTAGTTACTTTTAAAATGGTAGAGTATAAGATATCTATTTTTAACAGCAAATGATTGAGGCTACCTACATGTTTTACAATAGGAAAAAGCTTAATTAGAGTAGCTCCAACTTTTAAAGTTTTTATGAGGAATTGATAATATATGAAAAATTGTTTAAAAAGATACATTTTATAGGCACCTTAGCTTAATGCTCTAAAAATTACTAAAAAAGAAATAGGGAGTCTTCCCTTTGCATGCACTTGTGTTAACCTCATGAGGTTTAGGTACCACGGAATTGTGCAATTCAAGGACACAGTTCCCATATGCATGTGTTTCACTTAAGAGAAATTAAAAACAACCAACCAACCAAATCCATTGCCGTCGAGTTGATTCCAACTGATAGTGACCCTATACGACAGAGTAGAACTGCCCCAAAGAATTTCCAAGGGGTGACTAGTGGATTTGAACTGCAGACCTTTTGGTTAGCAGTCATAGCACTTAACCATTGTGCCACCAATAGTGCCCTGCAAAGTGAGGACTCCCTGTGTTTAAGAATAAACTAACATGGTAAAGTTGACAGGATTAGGTGCTTTTTAAAATATTTTCCGGTATGCTCCAGATTTCCTACATTTTCTAACTTTGAGATCAGGTATGAACTTATTTGGAAAGGCTATGCTGTACTTTGTTGTCAGTTATGAAAAATACTAACGAGTCAGTATTTAGTCTTAATTTACTTTAAGACTTTGGGTATTTCCCATTTATCTGTTGCATATAGCATTTACCATTATGATGTTGATTTTAAGCAGCACTTCTTACCCCAGTTAAAACAAACAAACAAAATAACTAGTTATTTTATTTGATTCCTCTCCTTCTCTCTCCCTTACATTTCATCTGTCTTAGTTATCTAGTGCTGCTGTTAACAGAAATACCACAAGTGGTTGGCTTTCACAAACAGAAGTTTGTTTTCTCACTGTTTAGGAGGCTACAAGTGAATTCAGGACACCAGCTTTAGGGGAAGTCTTTCTGTCTCTGTTGGCTCTGGGGAAAGGTCCTTGTCATCAGTCTTCCCCTGGTGTAGGAGTATCTCACTGCAGGGACCCTGGGTCTAAAGGACACACTCCCCTCCCAGCTATTCTTTCTTGGTGGTAGGAGGTTCCCATCTCTGCTTACTTCTCTCTCCTTTTATCTCTTATAAGATAAAAGATGTTACAGGCCATAAATACCCCAGGAAAACTCCCCTTATGTCAGACCAGGGTTGTGACCTGAGTAAGGGTGTTGCACCCCACCCTAATCCTCTTTAACATAACCTTATCTTCCCTCATTAACCACAGGCAGAGATTAGAATTTATAACACAGAGGAAAGTTATATCAGATCACAAAATGGAGGACAGCCACATAATACTGGGAATCATGAACTAGCCAAGTTGGCATATGTTTTGGGGGGACACTATTCAATCCATGACATCATCAGCAAGTCTTTTTGATGGTCTTGCCAAGATAAACTAAAGCTCTTGCCTTCTTTGTCTGTGCTATGGCTATCTAAGTCAAACCATCATCATCGTTTATTTGAACTATTGCAATAATGGAGCCCTGGTGACGTAGTGGTTAAGAGCTTGGCTGCTAACCAAAAGGTTAGCAGTTCCAATCCATTAGCCGCTCCTTAGAAACTGTATAGGGCAGTTCTACTCTATCCTATAGGGTCATTAGGAGTTGGAATTGACTTGATGAAGGGTTTGGTTTTATTGCAATAGCCTCCTAACTGGCTGACTGCTCCTACAATTCATCCTCGACAGTGGTTATCTTTTTAACATAGCAGCTAGGATAAAACCCAAGTGTATTACCATGGTCTATTATGAGGTCCTCCAGTATGTGGCCCTCTGCCTTCCTCACCTAACTCATCTCATGCACTCATGCCTTTTTAAAAAATTTTTTATTGTGCTTTACGTGAAAGTTTACAAATCAAGTCAGTCGCTTACACAAAAATGTATATATCCCTTACTACATACTCCCAGTTGCTTTCCCCCTAATGAGACAGCCCGTCCCCTCCCTCCATTCTCTCTTTTTGTGTCCATTTCACCAGCTTCTAAACCCCTCTACCCTCTCATCTCCCCTCCAGGGAAAAGATGCCAAGATACTCTCAAGTATCCAGCTGATCCAAGAAGCTCACTCCTCACCAGCATCCCTCTCCAACCCATTGTCCAGTCCAATCCCTGTCTGAAGAGTTGGCTTTGGGAATGGTTCCTGTCCTGGGCAAACAGAAGGTCTGGGGGCCATGACCACCAGGGTCCTTCTAGTCTCAGTCAGACCATTAAGTCTGGTCTTTTTATGAGAATTTGGAGTCTGCATCCCACTGCTCTCCTGCACACTCAGGAGAACCTTGTGTTCTCTGTCAGGGCAGCCATCGGTTGTAGCCGGGCACCATCTAGTTCCTCTGGTCTCAGGCTGATGTAGTCTCTGGTTTATGTGGCCCTTTCTGTCTCTTGGGCTCATAATTACTTTGTGTCCTTGGCGTTCCTCATTCTCCACTGCTCCAGGTGACTTGAGACCAATTGATGCATCTTAGATGGCCGTCTGCTAGCATTTAAGACCCCAGATGCCTCTCTCCAAGGTGGGATGCAGAATGTTTTCTTAATAGATTTTATTATGCCAACTGACTTAGATGTCCCCTGAAGCCATGGTCGCCGAACCCCTGCCGCTGCTACGCTGTCCTTCAAAGCATTCAGTTTATTCAGGGAACTTCTTTGCTTTTGGTTTAGTCCAGTTGTGCTGACCTCACCTGTATTGCGTGTTATCTTTCCCTTCACCTGAAGTAGTTCTTATCTACTGTCTAATTAGTGAATACCCTTCTCCCTCCACCCCTCCCACCACCCTGTGGTAACCATCAAAGAATATTTTCTTCTCTGTTTAAACTATTTCTCAAGTTCTTATAATAGTGGTTTTATACAATATTTGTCCTTTTGCAACTAATTTCACTCAGCATAATGCCTTCCAGATTCCTCCATGTTATGAAATGTTTCACAGATTCATCACTGCTCTTTATCGATGTGTAGTATTCCATTGTGTGAATATACCATAATTTATTTATCCATTCATCCATTAATGGGCACCTTGGTTGCTTCCATCTTTTTGCTGTTTAAACAGTGCTGCAGTGAACATGGGTGTGCATATATATATGTTTGTGTAAAGGCTCTAATTTGTCTAGGATATAGTCCAAGGAGTGGGATTGCTGGATCGTACGATAGTTCTATTTCTAGCTTTTTAAGGAAGTGCCAAATCGATTTCCAAAGTGTTTGTACCCTTTTACATTCCCACCAGCAGTGTATAAGTGTTCCAATCTCTCCACAACCTCTCCAGCATTTATTGTTTTGTGTTTTTTTTTTTTTATTAATACCAGCCTTGTTGGAGTGAGATGAAATCTCATTGTAGTTTTGATCTGCATTTCTCTAATGGCTAATGATTGTGAACATTTCCTCATATATCTGTCAACTACCTGAATGTCTTCTTTAGTGAAGTGCCTGTTCATATCTTTTGCCCATTTTTTAACTGGGTTATTTGTCTTTTTGCAGTTGAGTTTTTGCAGTATCATTTAGATTTTAGAGATCAAGTGCTGATCAGAAATGTCATAGCTAAAAACTCTTTCCCAATCTGTAGGTAATCTTTTTACTCTTTTGGTGAAGTCTTTGGATGAGCATAGGTGTTTCATTTTTAGGAGCTCCCAGTTGTCTAGTTTTTCTTCTGTATTCTTTATATAATGTTTTATATACTGTTTATGCCATGTATTAGGGCTCCTAACGTTGTCCCTATTTTATCTTCCACAATCTTTATCATTTTAAATTTTATATTTAGGTCTTTGATCCATTTTGAGTTAGTTTTTGTGCATGGAGTGAGGTATGGGTCTTGTTTCATCTTTTTGCAGATGGGTATCCAGTTATGCCAGCACCATTTGTTAAAAAGACTGTCTTTTCCCCATTTAACTGTTTTGGGGCCTTTGACAAATATCAAATGCTCAGAAGTAGATGGATTTATGTCTGGATTCTCAGTTCTGTCCCATTGGTCTATGCATCTGTTGTTGTACCAGTACCAGGCTGTTTTGACTACTGTGGTGGTACCATAGGTTTAAAATCAGATCGAATAAGGCCTCCCACTTTGTTCTTTTTCAGTAATGCTTTACTTATCCGAGGTCTCTTTCCCTTCCATATGAAGTTGGTGATTTGTTTCTCCCTCTCATTAAAGAATGTCCTTGGGATTTGGATTGGAATTGCATTAAATGTATAGATCACTTTTGGTAGAATAGACATTTTTATAATGTTAAGTCTTCCTATCCACAAACAAGGTATGTTTTTCCACTTATGTAAGTCTCTCTTGGTTTCTTGCAGAAGTGTATTATAGTTTTCTTTGTATAGGTCTTTTACATCTTTGGTAAGATTTATTCCAAAGTATTTTATCTTCTTGGGAGCTACTGTAAATGGTATTGATTTGGTGACTTCCTCTTTGTTGTTCTTTTCGTTGGTGTGGGGGAATCCAACTGATTTTTGTATGTTTATCTCGTATCCCGATAGTCTGCTGAACTCTTCTATTAGTTTCAGTAGTATTCTTGAGGATTCCTTAGGGTTTTCTGCGTATAAGATCATGTTGTCTGCAAATAGAGATGATTTTACTTCTTCCTTGCCAATCTGGATGCCCTTTATTTCTTTATCTAGCCTAATTGCTCTGGCTTGGACCTCCAGCACAATGTTGAATAAGAGCAGTGATAAAGGGCATCCTTGTCTGGTTCCTGATCTCAAGGGGAATGCTTTCAGGCTCCTTCCACTCAGGATGATGTTGGCTATTGGTTTTGTGTAAAGGCCCTTTATTATGTTGAGGAGTTTTCCTTCTATTCATATTTTGCTGAGAGTTTTTATCATGAATGGGTATTGAACTTTGTCAAACGCCTTTTCTGCATCAATTGATAAAATCATGTGATTCTTGTCTTTTATTTATGTGATGGATTACATTAATTGTTTTGCTAATGTTGAACTATCCCTGAATACCTGGTATGAATCCCACTTGGTCATGGGGAATTATTTTTTTGCTATGTTGTTGAGGATTTTTGCATCTAAGTTCATGAGGGATATAGGTGTGTAATTTTCTTTTTTTGTGGTGTCTTTTTTTTTTTTTTTACCTGGCTTTGGTATCAGGGATATGCTGGCTTCATAGAATGAGTTTGGGATAATTCTGTCCTTTTCTGTGCTCTGAAATACCTTTAGTAGTAGTGGTGTTAACTGTTCTCTGAAAGTTTGGTAGAACTCTGCAGTGAAGCCGTCCGGGCCAGGGCTTTTTTTTTTTTGTTGGGAGTTTTTTGATTACCTTTTCAATCTCTTCTTTTGTTATGGGTCTATTTAGTTGTTCTAACTCTTTTTGTGTTAGCTTAGGTAGGTAGTGTGTTTCTAGGAATTCATCCATTTCTTCTAGGTTTTCAAATTTGTTAGAGTACAACTTTTCATAGTAATCTGATATGATTCTTTTAATTTCATTTAGGTCTGTTGTAATATAGCACATCTCATTTATTATTTGGGTTATTTGCTTCCTCTGCTGTTTTTCTGTTGTGAGTTTGGCCAATGGCTTATCACGTTTGTTGGTTTTTTCAAAGAAGCAGCTTTTGGTCTTGTTATTTCTTTCAATTGTTTTTCTGTTTTCTATTTCATTTATTTCTGCTCTAATTTTTATTATTTGTTTTCTTTTGGTGCCTGTGGTTTTCTTTGGTTGCTCTCTTTCTACTTCTTCAAGTTGTAGGGATAATCCTTTGATTTTGGCCCTTTCTTCTTTTTGGATGTGTGTGTTTGTTGATATAAATTGATCTCTGAGCACTGCTTTCGCTGTGTCCCAAAGGTTCTGATAGAAAGTGTTTTCCTTCTGATTGGATTCTATGAATTTCTTTATTCCATCCTTAATGTCTTCTATAATCCAGTCTATTTTGAGCAGGATATTGTTCATTTTCCAAGTGTTTGATGTCTTTTCCGTGCTTTTTCTGTTACTGATTTCCACTTTTATGGCCTTATGGTCAGGGAAGATACTTTTTAATATTTCAGTGTTTTGGATTCTGCTAAAGCTTGCTTTATGACCTTATATGTGGCCTATTCTAGAGAATGTCCAATATGCAGTAAAAAAGAAAGTATACTTGGTTTCTGTTGGGTAGAGTGTTCTGTATATGTCTATGAGGTCAGATTGGTTGATTGTAGCATTTAGATCTTCTGTGTCTTTATTGAGCTTCTTTCTGGATGTCCTGTGCTTGTCCGAAAGTGGTGTGTTGAAGTCTCCTACTATTATTGTGGAGCTGTCTATCTCACTTTCAGTGCTGATAGGGTTTGTTTTATGTATCTTGCAGCCCTGTCATTGGGTGCATAAATATTTAATATGGTTATATCTTCTTGGTATATTGTCCCTTTAATCATTATGTAATGTCCTTCTTTATCCTTTATGATGGATTTAACTTTAAAGTCTGTTTTGTCAGAAATTAATATTGTCACTCCTGCTCATTTTGATTGTTGTTTGCTTGATATATTTTTTCCAGCCTTTGAGTTTTAGTTTGTGTCTCTAAGTCTAAGGTTTGTCTCTTGTAGGCTGCGTATAGACGGATCTTGTTTTTTAATCCATTCTGCTACTCGTTGTCTCTTTATTGGTGCAGTTAGTCCATTTACATTCAGTATAATTATGGAAAGGTATGAATTTAGTGGTATCATTTTGATGTCTTTTTTGTGTGTATTTTTGACAGTTTGTTTTTCCCACTTAATTTTGTATGCTGAGTAGATTATCTTTATATATCGCCCTTTCCTCATATTCGTTGTTGTTGATTTTGTTTCTGCTGAGTCTTTGTTTTTTTCTTGTATTTTATTTTGATGAGTAGGATAGTTTGTCTCCTTTGTGGTTACCTTATTATTTACCCCTGTTTTTCTAAATTTAAACCTAACTTTTATTTCTTTGTATCGCTGTATCTTCCTTTCCATATGGAAGATCTATGATTACATTTCTTAGTCCCTCTTTATGGTTTTAATGTTGTCTTTTTTTATATAATAACATCACTGTTACTCTGTTTTGAGCTTTTTTTTTTTTTAATGTTGCTTTGTTTTTTTGATTTCCCTGTCTGGGTTGACTTCTGATTGCTTTGCCCAGTGGTCTAGTCTTGGGCCGATACCTATGTTATTGATTTTCTAACCAAAGAACTCCCTTTAGTATTTTTTGTAGTTTTGGTTTGGTTTTTACAAATTCCCTAAACTTGTGTTTATCTGGAAATGTCCTAATTTCACCTTCATATTCGAGAGACGGTTTTGCTGGGTATATGATTCTTGGCTGGCAATGTTTTTCCTTCAGTTTTTTAAATACGCCATCCCATTGGCTTGTGCCTATATGGTTTCTGCCGAGTAGTCCAAGCTTATTCTTATTGGCTCTCCTTTGTAGGTGATTTTTTGTTTATCCCTAGCTGGTCTTAAAATTCATTTTTTATCTTTTGTTTTGGCAAGTTTGATCATAATATGTCTTGGTGACTTTCTTTTAAGATCTATCTTATGTGGAGTTTGATGAGCATCCCGGATAGGTATCTTTTCATCTTTCATGATATCAGGGAGGTTTTCTGCCAAAAAATCTTCAACAATTCTCTGTATTTTCTGTCATCCCTCCCTGTTCTGGCACTTCAGTCACTCATAGTTTATTTCTCTTGATAAAGTCTCACATGATTCTTAAGGTTTCTTCATTTTTTAGAATTCTTTTATCTGATTTTTCTTCAAGTATATCAGTGCCAAGTAATTTACCATCAAGTACAGAAATTCAGGCTTCTACTTGCTCATTTCTGCTCCTCTGACTTTCTATTGAGTTGTCTACTTATATAATTTTATCATTAATCTTCTGAATTTCTGATTGCTGTCTGTCTATGGATTTTTCAAGCTTATTAAACTTTTCATTATGTTCCTGAATAATCTGTCTAATTTCTTCAGTTGCTTTATCTGTGTGTTCCTTGGTTTGTTCTGCGTATTGCCTGATTTCCTTCCTGATGTCTTGAAGGGTTCTGTATATTAATCTTTTGCATTCTGGCTCTGGTAATTCCAGGAATGCACTTCCATCTAGAAGATCCCTGGATTCTTTGTTTTGAGAGCTTGTTGAGGTGATCATGGTCTGTTTCTTTATGTGACTTGATATTGACTGTTGTGTCCGAGCCATCTATAAGTTATTGTCTTAGTTTATTTTATGTTTGCTTGCTGTGTCATAGCTTCTTGCATTGTTTTGTTTTGATATGCCCCAATTGGTTGCTTGAGTGAGCTAGCTTGATTGTTTTCACCTTTTGGAGCTCTGACAGCCTGTCTCCAGATGGCTAGAGCTGTTATCAGGTATATCAGTCTAGGAGTCCATTCAGTTTTCTTTTATGAATTCAGCTCAGGTGTTCAGGTAGCTGATCATGAAGTGTGTGGCATAGGCTCTGTCCTACAGTCTTAGAGGGGCAGGGGTGATTGGTGTATGTACTGGTATCTGATTTTAGCAGGGAGTCATGCTCTGAACAAGCAGGGGCCTGAGAACCGACCCCTAAGTGTCTCCGAGGAAAGCGCGTCCCTGTTCCCTAGAGCGTGCAGGTGAGTGGGTTCTGCAGAGGGACCATGGGCACCCAATATTTTTGGTTGTAAGGACTGGTTATCCTTGGACCCTGTCATGGGTGGCTGGGTGACCTGAGTGGAGCTACCAGTCCTTAAGCCCCTGATGTGGGTAGGTGCGGACCCTGTTTAATAGGCAAAGTAATGTGAAACATCAAACACCCACCTCTCCACTGCACAGCTGAAACAGTTGGAGTCTGCCACCAAGGGCCTATTCTCCTGAAATTGGCCCACACAGTTCCATGCAAAGGGGAAAGGTACTCAAAGTCCGTGGACTGTTTATGCCTGGACAGGAGCTGCTTCTGTCCTGAGCTCCCCAGGTTAGTGGAGCTGGCAAATTCTCTTTTCCCCCAATTGCAAATTTTTTCCTTCTCCAAGGCCAGGAGGATGGCTCTAGGCACTCAACAGTGCCTGTCTCAGGTCCGGGGAATTCAGCTGCTGAAGCTGTCTTGTGGGTGGAGGGCACGTTAAAATATACACAAGTACTTAGCTTTTGTTGAGAGCACCGTTATTCTCTGGTTCCAGAGGTGTGCGTAGGCTGCTTTCTCCCTGAGGAAACTGCAGTTGAATGCTAGTAACAGCCCACCACCACCGCTCCAGGAATGGTGCCTGAGGGCTCCCCGCGATTGAGGTCCGGTATCTCCTCTCAGCTTCTGAAACATTTCTTCCTCCCCCTCTACCTCTGTTCGTTTTCTAAGGTTGCCTTTCGATGCTCAGGGCTCCTAGCTTGTCATAAATATACTCGTTTCACTTGTGTTTTCAGGTCTTTGTTGTAAAGAGGGCTCTCCGGAAGTGCCTATTCTGCCATCTTGGCTCTGGCTCTCTACACTTATCCCTTTTACTCACACCGTTACTTCGGGAGATCAAGCTAGGGTCTGCCCCAGGGAGTTTTCACTTGATGTTGCCTCAGCCTGAAGCACTCTTTCTATACTGATGATCATTTGACTTTTTTTTTTCCAGTCTCATGTCAGATATCTCTGTATTCCACCCCTGCATTCTTGACCTTACTACCTTGATTATTTTTTTACATGACATTTATCACCGTCAGAGATCATCTAACACATGTATTTGATTTTCTGTTTATATTCTGTTTTCCTTACTGCAGTATGTACTCCACCAGAGACAGCACCTAGTCTCTCTCATTCTCTTCTGTGCTTAGAAAAGAGCATGTCTCCCTGAATTATTTGCATAAGAGTCCATTGAACACTTTCTGTGTGCTGTTGTTGTTAGTTGGGGAAGAGTAGATTCTGACACATGGCCACCCCGTGTGTACAGAGTAGAACTGCTCCATTAGGTTTTCCAAGGTGTGACCTGTTGGAAGCAGATCACCAGACCTGTCTTTGGAGGAGCCTTTTGGTAGGTTAGAACTTCCACCCTTTTGGCTAGTAATTGATGTTTAATTGATTGTGGCACCCAGGGACTCTTTGTATGTGCCAGAGTAGTGATATTCAGACAATGGTATAATACCCCTAGAGTCTCAAGGACTCCCACTGGCTTATGTAGCATGGGCACCTTTAAGAGAATTAATTTCCAGATCTTTAGTTGACATTTGTGCTTTTCCACGTCAATCCCTTGTTTAAAAAACTTTTGGGGTTGATCAGTTATCTTCCTCAACTTTGCCTTCCATAGCCTCCTAATTTACAAAAAAAAGGCAAACCCCTCACCTATTCCGAATCATCCCAGGGTGCATTGCCCAGTCCCTAAAAATCTCTACTGTACTAAACATCTCTACTGTACTGTGCCTAATTCCTAGGAAGTCTCTTGAAAGCTTCATAATGACACATCAGAGGGGACAGTACCTTATGTCATAGAGGCAATACTTTCCTTCCTCTCACCCTTCCTCTCTGCCCTTCTCTTTACCTCCCTCTTTTTCCCTCCTTCTTTCCATCCCTCCTTCCCGCTATCTCTGTTAGATTCCAGAAGTGAGAATGCTGACACGAGGTATTAACAGTTTAATACAAAATTTTAAATCTTTTGGGGAGAATCTTCATTGACTAATTAACAATGAGATTTGTCTTTACCAATTAGATTATAATGATATAGGTTTACGTACAATTTCTCTTAAATTGAATGAGTCAAATATGCTGCTGCACAGTATTTTTGAAAATACATTTAAAATATGTATACCCACTGCCGTCAAGTCAGAAAAATACACCTTTTGCCATATTCAACCTTATGGAAAAAAAAAATTTTAATTTTTTATTGTGCTTTAAGTGAAAGTTTACAAATCAAGTCAGTCTCTTGTACAAAAACTTGTATACACCTTGCTACCTACTCCCAATTGCTCTCCCTCTAATGAGACAGCCTGCTCCCTCCCTCCACTCTATTTTAGTGTCCATTTCTCCAGCTTCTAACCCCCTCTACCGTCTCATCTCCCCATGGAAAAAAATTTTATGGCTAACTTTTAAGTGTGCTAGGGGTTGTATAGGTTTTCAAAGTTGTTTTAACTTTAAAAATCTTTGAAAGTATTGTGCTAGACAATGTCTGCAACATAAAATTACCTAAGCCATCTCAGCATAAAATACACTTGAGTAGAAGAAAACTAAAAACAGAGTTCCACATAGAATGCCCAAGTTTATTACTTCCATCTTTCCTGATTTCCAGGCCAGCAGTGCAGGTCTTTGCCCTAAGGGCTTGTGGAGGGATATTATTCCACTTTATGCAAATACATGCTACCTTAACTTGTACCTCTAATAAAGCAAATAAGACTTCTTAAGAGACAATACTGAGTGGAGTGCTGCTTCAATATTTTTTCCTTCTTGAAGCATCAAAATATTGATTGAAATACAAAGGTAGGTAGTAGTTTATATTATTTTGTAATAATAAAAATAGCTAACATATATTTTGGTTTTTTAACATATATTATGTGTGTCTTTCATGTTGGGCACATGTCTAAGCACTTAACACTCATTAATTCATTTAATCCTCATAACAGCTAACTCTATATGTTGTTGTTTTTAGGTGCTGTTGAGTTGGTTCTGACACATAGCGACCCTGTGCACAACAGAATGGAGCACTGCCTGTTTCTGTGCCATCCTCACAATCCTTGTTATGATTGTTATTGTTGCAGCCACCGTGTCAATCCATCTTGTTGAGGGTCTTCCTCTCTTTCACTGACCCTCTACTTTACCAAGCATGATGTCCTTCTCCAGAGACTGGTCCCTCCTGATAATGTATGAGTTAGAATAAACTTGATGGCAGCTTTATATAAAACCCTTGCTTCGAGTGGATCCCAATTGATAGTGACCATATAGGACAGAGTAGAACTGCCTGCCCCACAGGATTTCCAAGGAGTGGCTGGTGTATTCAAACTGCCAAACTTTCCTTAGCCAAATTCTTAATCACTACACCACCAAGGATCCAACTCTGTATGTTGTTGTTGTTAGGTGCTGTTGAGTCAGTTCCGACTCATAGTGACCCTGTACACAACAGAACGAAACACTGCCCGGTCCTGAGCCATCCTTAAAATCGTTGCTATGCTTAATCTCATTGTTGCAGCCACTGTGTCTGTCCACCTTGTTGAGAGTCTTCCTCTTTTCCACTGACCCTGTACTTTGCCAAGTATAATGTCCTTATCCAGGGACTGATCCCTCCTGACAACATGTCCAAAGTATGTAAGATGCAGTCTCACCATCCTTTCTTCTAAGGAGCATTCTGGTTGTACTGCTTCCAAGACAGATATGTTCATTCTTTTGGCAGTCCATGTTATATTAAATATGTATTAAATATTCTTCGTCAACATCACAATTGAAAGGAGTCAATTCTTCCTTGGTCTTCCTTATTCACTGTCCAGCTTTCACAAGCATATGATGCAATTGAAAATACCATGGCTTGGGTCAGGCGCATCTTAGTCTTCAAGGAGACATCTTTGCTCTTCAACACTTTAAAGAGGTCCTTTGCACCAGATTTACCCAATGCAATGCATCGTTTGATTTCTTGACTGCTGCTCCCATGGCTGTTGATTGTGGATCCAAGTAAAATGAAATCTTTGACAACTTCAATCTTTTCTCCATTTATCATGATCATTGGTCCAGTGGTGAGGATTTTTGTTTTCTTTATGTTGAGGTGTAGGCCATACTGAAGGCTGTGTTCTTTGATCTTCATTAGTAAGTGCTTCAAGTCCTTTTCACTTTCAGCAAGCGAGGTTGTGTCATCTGCATAACACAGGTTGTTAATGAGTCTTCCTCCAATCCTGATGCCCTGTTCTTCTTCATATAGCACAGTTTCTCAGATTATTTGCTCAGCTTACAGATTGACTAGGTATGGTGAAAGGATACAAACCTGGCGCATACCTTTCCTGACTTTAAACCAATCAGTATCCCCTTGTTCTGTCCGAACAACGGCCTCTTGATCTATGTAAAGGTTCCTCATGAGCACAATTAAGTGTTTTGGAATTCCCATTCTTCGCAATGTTATCCATAATTTGTTATGATCCACACAGTCGAATGCCTTTGCATAGTCAATAAAACACAGGTCAACATCCTTCTGGTATTCTCTGCTTTCAGCCAGGATCCATCTGACATCGGCAATGATATCCCTGGTTCCACGTCCTCTTCTGAAACCGGCCTGAATTTCTGGCAGTTCCCTGTCGATATGCTGCTGCAGCCGTTTTTGAATGATCTTCAGCAAAATTTTGCTTGCGTGTGAATTAATGATACTGTTCTGTAATTTCCACATTCAGTTGGATCACCTTTCTTGGGAATAGGCATAAATATGGATCTTTTCCAGTCAGTTGGCGAGGAAGTTGTCTTCCGTATTTCTTGGAATAGACAAGTGAGCACTTGCAGTGCTGCATCTGTTTGTTGAAACACCTCAGTTGATATTCCGTCAATTCCTGGGGCCTTGTTTTTCACCAGTGCCTTCAGAGCAGCTTGGACTTCCTTCTTCAATACCATCGATTCTGATCATATGCTACCTCTTGAAATGGTTGAGCATCGACTAATTCTTTTTGGTATAATGACTCTTCGTGCATTCCTTCCATCTTCTTTTGATGCTTCCTGCGTCGTTTAATATTTTCCCCATGGAATCCTTCACTGTTGCAACTCGAAGCTTGAATTTTTTCTTCAGTTCTTTCAGCTTGAGAAATGCCGAGCATGTTCTTCCCCTTTGGTTTTCTATCTCGAGCTCTTTGACATGTCATTATAATACTTTACTTTGTCTTCTCAAGCTGCCCTTTGAAATATTCTGTTCAGTTCTTTTACTTCATCATTTTCTTCCTTTTGCTTTAGCTGCTCGATGTTTGTGAGCAAGCTTCAGAGTCTCCTCTGACATCCATCTTGGTGTTTTCTTTCTTTCCTGTCTTTTCAGTGACTTCTTGCTTTCTTCATGTGTGTCCTTGGTGTCATTCCACAACTCGTCTGGTCTTCAGTCACTAGCGTTCAATGCGTCAAATCTACTCTTCAGATGGTCTCTAAATTCAGATGGGATGTACTCGAGGTCATATTTTGGCTCTCATGGACTTGATTTTTTTATGTTTCAGCTTGAACTTATATATGAGCAATTGATGATCTTTTCCACAGTCACCCCCTGGCCTTGTTCTGACTAATGATATCAAGCTTTTCCATTATCTCTTTCCACAGATGTAGTCAGTTTGATTCCTGTGTGTTCCATCTGGCGAGGTCCCTGTGTAGAGTTGCTGTTTATGTTGGTGAAAGAATGTATTTGCAATGAAGGAGACTTTGGTCTTTCAAAATTCTATCTTTTGCTCTCTGGCATTTTTTCTATCACCAAGGCCATATTTTCCAGCTACTGATCCTTCTTCGTTTCCAACTTTCGCATTCCAATCACCAGTAATTGTCAATGCATCCTGATTGCATGTTCGATCGATTTCAGACTGCAGCAGCTGATAAAAATCTTCTATTTCTTCATCTTTGGCCTTAGTGGTTGGTGCATAAATTTGAATAATAGTCGTATTAACTGGTCTTCCTTGTAGGCATCTTGATATTATTTTATCACTGACAGCCTTGTACTTTAGGATGGATCTTGAAATGTTCTTTTTGACAGTGAATCCAACTCCATTTCTCTTCAAGTTATCATTCCCATCATAGTATACTATATGATTGTCCAATTCAAAATGGCCAATACCAGTCCATTTCAGCTCACTAATGCCTAGGATATCGTTGTTTATGCGTTCCATTTCATTTTTGAAGATTTTTCAGTTTTCCTAGGTTCATACTTCATACATTCCAAGTTCCAGTTATTAATGGATGTTTGCAGCTGTTTCTTCTCATTTTGAGTAGTGCCACATCAGCAAATTAAGGTCCTGAAAGCTTTACTCCATCCACGTCATTAAAGTCGACTCTACTTTGAGTAGGCAGGTCTTCCCCAGTGTTCTTTTCAGTGCCTTCCAACTTGGGGGGGCTCATCTTCCAGCCTATATCAGACAGTGTTCTGCTGTTATTCATAAGGTTTTCACTGGCTAATGCTTTTCAGAAGTAAACTGCTGGTTCCTTCTTCCTAGTCTGTCTTAGTCTGGAAGCTCAGCTAAAACCTGTTCTCCATGGGTGACCCTGCTGCTATCTGAATACCGGTGGCATAGCTTCCAACATCACAGCAACATGCAGGCCCCCACAGTGTGACAAATTGACAGACATGTAAGTGCTATTTATGTCTCCCCTTTATCAATGTTGAAACTGAGGCTCAAAGGAAGATTAGGTAGTTTATCCAGTGCCGATGAGTGTAGGAGCCAGAATCCAAATGCAGAAAGATGTGGCTCCAGAATGGTTTCTACCTAATATATTATACAGAATGAGATATTAAGATGTTCAGAAGAAAGAAAAAAAAAAAAAGACAATCTTCATCAGCATTCTGTAATTGTTTCTTTAGATTATTAAACACATTTATATATATTGTTGTCAGTTGCTATCGAGTTGGCTCTGACTCATTGTGACCTTATGTATAACAGAGTAAACTGTTGCCCAGTCCTGTGTCATCTTTATGATTGTTGGTATGTTTGAGTCCATTTTATGGCTATCGTGTATATCCAGCTTTTATTAAGGGTTTTCCTCATTTTCACTGACCTTCTACTTAACAGTCACAATGTCCTTTTCTAATTATTCATCTTTCCTGATAACATGTCCAAAAAGTAACCAAGTTGAAGCCTTACCATCCTCGCTTCTAAGGAGCATTTTGGTTATATTTCGTCTAAGATTGATTGTTTGTTCTTCTGGAAGTCAATGGTATATTCAATATTCTTTGTCAAATACAATTCAAATGCATCAACTCTTCTGTCTTCCTTTTTCATTGTCCAGTTGTTGCATGCATATGAGATGATTGAAAAGACCATGGCTTGGGTCAGGCACACCTTAATCATCAAAATGACATCTTTGCTTTTTAACTCTTTAAAGAAATCATTTGAGGTAGATTTACCAAATAACACTATGTCATTTGATTTCTTGACTGCTGCTTCCGTGGACGTTGCTTGTTAATTCAAGTAGAATGAAATCTCTTCCAACTTCAATTTCTTTCTCCATTTATCATAATGTTTATTGGTCCACTTGAGAGAATTTTCATTTTCTTCAAGTTCAGGCATATTCGTACTTAGGACTATAGTCTTCAACCCTTATCAGTAAGTGTTTCAAATCATCTGTATTTTCAGTAAGCAAGGTTGTCCCATGTACATATCACAGATTGCTAATGAATCTTGCTCCAACCCTGATGCTATGTTCGTCTTCATATAGTGATACGTAGATATATAAAAAAACAAAAAAAACCAAACCCGTTGCTGTCTAGTCGATTCTGTCTCATAGCGGCCCTATAGGACAGAGTAGAACTGCCCCACAGAGTTTCCCAGGAGTGCCTGGTGGATTTGAGCTCTCAACCTTTTTGTTAGCAGCCGTAGCACTTAACCACTACACCACCAGGGTTTCCATGTAGATATATAGTATATACTAATATATGTATGAAGCTCTGGTGGTGTAGTGGTTAAGAGTGCAGCTGCTAACCAAAAGGTCAGCAGTTCAAATCCACCAGCCGCTCCTTGGAAACCCTATGGGACAGTCCTACTCTTCCTTGTAGGGTTGCTGTGAGTCGGAACCGACTGGATGGCACCTAACAACAACAATAACATACATATAGTATATATTCTATGCCATAGAATATATGCTGTATACACACACAACATATATAGTATCTATAATATATATAGCATATATTCTATGACATAGAATACATTATATATATAGATTTCCCCCCACACATCTGTCATTTTGTTTTACCGTGGAAGTTTGCGTGTTGCTGTGATGCTGGAAGCTATGCCACCAGTATTCAAATACCAATAGGGTCACCCATGATGGAGAAAAGACTGAGGTTGTCAAGGATTTCATTTTACTTGGATCCATAATGAACACCCATGGAAGCAGCAGTCAAGAAATCAAAAGACACATTGCATTGGGCAAATCTGCTGTAAAATACCTCTTTAAAGTTTTAAAAAGCAAAGACGTCACCTTGAAGACTAAAGTGTGCCTGACCCAAGCCATGGTGTTTTCAATTGCCTCATGTTTATGCAAAAGCTGAACGATGAATAAGGAAGATTGAAGAAGAATTGATGCTTTTCAATTGTAGTGTTGGTGAAAAATATTGAATAGACTGTGGACTACCAAAAGAAAAAAAAAATCTGTCTTGGAAGAAATACACCCAGAACGCTCCTTAGAAGCAAGGAAGGAGAGACTACATCTCACATACTTCAGACATGTTATCAGGAGGGATTAGTACCAGGAGAAGGACATCATGCTTCTTAAAGTAGAGGGTCAATGAAAAAGAGGAAGACTCTCAATGAGATGGATTGACACAGTGGCTGCAACAATGTTATGCTCGAACATAACACCTTTTGTGAGGATGGCGCAGGACCAGGTGGTGTTTCCTTCTGTTGTACACTCTGTTGTAACTTTGAGTTGGAACCAACTCGATGGCACCTAACAACAACAACAACATATAGAATATGTATATATTCTATGCCAAGAAATATATATGCTGAACCCTGCCCTGGTGGCACAGCGGTTAAAGCGATTGACTACTAACCTAAAGGTTGGCGGCTTGAAATCAGCAGCTCCCCGGGAGAAAAATGTGGCAGTCTGCTTTGTGAAGATTTACAGCCTAGGAAACCGTATGGGGTCATTATGAGTCGGGATGGACTCGACAGCAGTGGGTATACATATGTAGACTATAATATATACTACATATAATATCCGAAACCCTGGTGGTGTAGTGGTTAAAAGTTCAGGTGCTAACCAAAAGGTCAGTAGTCCAGCTCTGCCAGGTGCTCCTTGGAAACCCTATGGGGCAGTTCTACTCTGTCCTATCGGGTTGCTATGAGTCGGAATTGACTCGATGACAACGGGCTTGGCTTGGGCTTGGTATATAATATATATACTATATAAGTATATATTCTGTGCCATAGAATGAATATATACATTAGTTTCTAATACCAGGACAATATTTCTCCACAGAGCAAACCAGGCACCTTTTAGGGTCTTCTTCCAGATTCTGGGGACCCTTATCTGTTTGCTGTATGATACTCTTTCTCCATTTCCTCTAAGCTGGGATGTCTGCTTATTGGTTTGAAGGCTTTATCATGAATCACACAGTGTTCTCAGATCCTACTTAAAGAGAATAATTTAAACTCTTCTTGATGGGTCTTACCTGACAATGGATCTGCCATTGAACAAGAAGTTGTATACTAAACCACTCCCTATTAAACATTCTCACAGCAGCAATAGCATCGAGGATATTATTGTTTAAAATAATATATTATTGTTACTGTGGTATATGTAATTGTGTGATATCTTTTTTGTGCATTGAAACAGTGATGATAATTTCCACAGTTTGTCTTTAGCAGCAGAAAGACCTGGATTCAAATCTTAGCTTTAACTCTGAACTCAAATTTCTTTCTGTATCTGATAAGAATAATATAGTTATCTAAAAAAGTTACTAGGAGGGTGAGATGAGATGACTATATGAAGTACTTGGTGCAAATTATATGTTCACTGTTCCAGTGAACTTCTTGCTGATTAAGTTAAAAGAAAGCAACTGAAGGAAAATAAGAGAAAGCTAATTATGTTAATGTAGTTCCTTGAAAAATAAATTTTGTTTCAAAACTGTCCAAAATTGGAAATAATATTCAATTACAAAGATATATCAGATGCTTACAAAGCAAGAGCTTTATTTCGTTTGAAATAAGGACGTGTCTGTGGCCGTGGCAGAGGACCTGCTTTTTATTTTATTGGATTAGATTTAATTCCATTATTAAGAACACCAGTTCCTGTAAATGTTAGTGCAGCTACCTGTTTGTATTTCTTTGAGTGAGGTTCTTAATCAGTCTGCATTTTAATTTCCTCATCCTTAGAAATAAGTCCACCTTCCAAATTTTTTTTTTTTTCCAAATAGATGATTCAGGAAATAGTCGCCCACCAAGGTGGAACTCCTTAAAAGTTCCAAGTTGCAAAATCTCCATCTAGTGGTGCCTCAAGGCAGGCACACCACTGAGGTGGTCCATTTGGCATCAACACAAGTCTTTCTCTAATGAATTCTTCCTTACTAAATATTCCATCTGATAATGTGTTATCAGTATAATTTCAGTGTCAGCCATTGCTTGTAGTCATCTTTGATGTAGGATCATAGTCTCACAAGAAGAAAATGTGCTGAATTTATTAACAAGGTTTAAGGGTTCTTTTTTTTTTTAAAAAAGAGTGAGCTCTATTTATTACATCTTCATTTTGATCAATGCTGTGCAATTCTCCTTAAAAATAAATGAATTTTGAAGTCAAGGAACAATACAGGTAATAAAATAAACACCTTAATATGAACATTAAAATTTATGAATCTAATTGTTGGTTTAATATTGGATTTTTCTACCAATTAAAAATTTATCTCTACATAATCTGAAATAATTTCAAGCTGGTATTGTATTATCTCAGAGGATTTTATTTTTCAAGTGTATTAAGTATCACCCATCCCTTGCTCCCTAGGTTCTAAAACCTATATCCCTGTTCTAATTCATCAATTGCAAACCAAAATATTAAAGAATCTTTTTGAGGAGAGAAATATAAAAGACTATGTATATGATTTGGTCCAGTTCATTGACTCTGTATGTAAGGAAATATATAGGAAACAAACCTGCCATCCAGCATATTTCTAATTTTATCACATAGCAAATTGACCCCATTCCAAGCTCCATTTTTGCACGCACTGTCCCTCTTTTTTAAATATGCTACATCTGAGGTTGTAAAAATAGTCTCTAGAAATTATTTTTACCTATGAAAAACTACTCAACTCTAGTTCATTATTAACTTTGAACTAGAAAAAATATTCAGAGTGATATTTTATTATCAGGCCTTTGTATGTATGTGTGTCTGTGCGTGTGTGTGTATGTATATTCCTAAAATTCACAGATTTTATGCATGTGGATACAATGTAATAAATTAGGGGGACTCATAAAAAGTCCTTTAAATCAGTTCTCTAATTTTATGAATGAGGAAGCAGGATCCAAGAGACATAGAACTCCACAGATACATTGTGAAACACTTTCTTTGATGAACATAATCATTAAAGGTGAGTTCAAAGCAACACTTTTTAAAACAAGAAAACAAATCCAAGATTCTGTTTTAAAATTATTTTCAGAGAATTTATACTCAGTGCCATATATAACCCAAAAAACCAAACCCAGTGCCGTCGAGTCGATTCCAACTCATAGCGACCCTATAGGACAGAGTAGAACTGCCCCCGTAGAGTTTCCAAGGAGCACCTGGCGGATTCGAACTGTCGACACTTTGATTAGCAGCCGTAGCACTTAACCACTATGCCACCAGAGTTTCCAAGTGCCATAAATAGCTTAATGGAAATCAGTATATTCTTCAACATGCATCAGTCAGCGTTATAAAGGATACAACTGTAGCAGTATTTGTAACAAACGCAAGGCTGTAATGATTTGAGGATATTCTCATTTCTTTTTTTTTTTTTTTATTTCACCAGAACAATGCTAACCTTCAATTGTATTGATCTAACATTTGTATTTGAACCAAAGCATATATTGAAAATATTGGTATCCTATTGCTTCCATGGTGATTGATGTTGTCAAATGTCCATATGATTGACTATGTACAGATAGAGACAGGCACATATAAATGTTCAGTGTAGCCATCATTATATGTAATTTCCTAATATGTATTCTAATTTGTATTTTTAAAATTCTTTTCATCTGGTGTTTGTATCATTGTATCACGTCATAATATTTCCTTTTTCTTATTTATATTTGTATACATTTGTCTATGACCATTAGCTGTTCTATGGAAAATGTTAAATAAAAAATATAGTGATAGATATTTGAGAACTTATAATAGGAGTAAAATATACTACTACCTTTAGACACTTTTTTGCATTAATATATTTCCTATTAAGCAATACAGTATTATTTAAACATATGTTGTATTGTTTCAGAAACAATGAAAAAATATATTTGAATTGACACATATCAATCTGAATTCCACTAAAAATATAAGTGCTATACAAATTCATAAGTTAAAAAATGCTAAGAAACTTTCCTTTTTACTATTATATTATTTTAAACTTTTCAAGTGAAAAGTTAGGGGGAGAGTCTTGCCTTCAAAAGACTTTTTATCAGATACGAATTGTTAAAAAAAAAAAAAAGAAAATTTAGGTAGTAAGTGTATTTGGATAATTTTATTTTTCATTTAAATAAAAGACGTGATGTTTGATAATTAAATGCTCCATAGATCTTTAAATTGGTTTTCAAAGTAAATAAAATTGACTTTATTGTCCAAAAGGAAGATCTCTTCCACCCTCTGCTGATATGTACATGCAACTGCAGGTTATGTTTTTTTATTACAAAGCTGGGTTTTTAGTAAAGAAAATTAAAATGTAAGGCAAATCCAGTCATTGTAATATTTAGTAAAAAATGAACTATTGTAGGAACACACACTGTGGATATACAAACAAAATGTAAACTGATTTATCTGATTCGCTTACCGGTCTTAAAATGAATATCTGTAATGGCATTAATTTATTACTAATGAGAAAGTCATGATAGCACATGCTTCTAAGTCATCATATAACTCAAATTTATTATATAACTCACTGTATAAAATGATAGTGACCTATCATTTTTTATTATAGGAATATTGAAACATCAAAAAATGGTGAAAAACCTGGGGTAAATGATTTGTGTCTGACATACCACTGACAACATTTTTTGATAAGTTGTTGTATGTTTAAAAATGCGAGAGTTTTCTGAGAGAAAGAAAACAGTATGTAATAATAAATCTAGATAGAATTCAAGCTGTCAGGAAAGTAAATCTCAATTTATGAACAGATACAGTTTGAAATGAAAGTCACATAAAATATAAATTCCAACATTAAAAATTTTTAAATATAAATTTTAATGATACATGGAGAATATATTGACGTCGTCAAGGATTTCATTTTACTAGCATTAGCCATCTACGCCCAGGGAAGCACAGTCAAGAAATCAAAAGACACATTGCATTGGGCAAATTTGGTGCAAAAGACCTCTTTAAAGTGTTAAAAAGCAAAGATCTCACTTTGAGGACTAAGGTACGCCTGACCCAAAACATGGTATTTCCAATCACCTCATATGCTTGTGAAAACTGGACAATGAATAAGGAAAACTGAAGAAGAATTGATGCTTTTGAATTATGATGTTGGCAAAGAATGTTAATATATCATGGACTTCCAGAAGGAGAAACCAATCTGTCTCTTGGAAGAAATGCAGCCAGAATGCTCCTTATTAGCTAGGATGGTGAGACTTCATCTCAGGTGCTTTGAATGTATAATTAGGAGGGACGAGTCCCTGAGAAGGACGTCATGCTTGGTAAAGCAGAGGGTCAGTAAAGAAGAGGAAGAACCTTAAGAAGATGAATTGACACGGTGGCTGCAACAATGGGCTCAAACATAGCAACAATTGTGAGGATGGCACAGGACCAGGAAGTGTTTCATTCTGTTGTACGTAGAGAACCTATGAGTCAGAACTGACTGGACAGCACCTAACAACAAGAACAATGTTAAAATGAAATATAATGAAAAATACGAAGTTTTTATTTCATTTTAAGGATTCATAGCACTTGTCATATGTTTTATTTATTTCAATACTTTGTGTTAAAAACATAAAACATTTGAAGAGGTTATTAAAATACTCAGAATTGACAATATGTATTTTCCCATGTTTAGTCAAATTGTTTTTAGAAACAGTTATTTTCCCACATGCCCAGTTATGTTCTCCTCCTCCTTCCCAGAGGCAACCACCATTATTAATTTTGGTGTAATTCACAAAGTTGCTTTTAGCATATTTGCATGAACATGTCTAATCTTTCCACATTCTGTAATGTTTTTTGATAGGCCATATATTGCTGTATTTCTTTAAGTGAATTTATTCATTTTGCTAATAAAAGTATATCATAAATGCTTTCTCATTGTTGTTGTTAGTTGCTGTTGAGTCGATTTCAACTCATGGTGACCCCATGTGTGCACGGAGTAGAATTTCTCTCTAGTTCTCAAGGCTGTGACCTCTGTGGCACCTCTAAATGGGTTTGAACTGCCAACCTTTTGACTAGTAGTAGAGTGCTTAACCTTCTGTAACATGCAGTCACCCAGGGACTCCTTGGTTATTGTTAAAACTTCTTATTACAGCTAACATTAAAATTCCCATTGATGACAGCCCCAACCCCACTGTCAACACTTTGGAGTATATTCTTCCATATTTTTCCTTGTGTATTTTCAAACATATATATCTACAGAAATAATAAGAAGAAGAATTTATTAAGTTATCTTAATACATTTATACTTTACCTAAAAGGATATAGCATATCATTTAGCAAGTTGATCTCATTACTACTGAATGCCTCAGGAATATTTTTCTATGCCTGTTCATATCTTTTGTTCATATCTTTTACTTTATAGGTTTATCTGTTGCATATTATGCTGCAATATAAATATATCATTTTTTTAAAATTCCCTAACTAATGGGCATTTATATTATTTTCAGTTTTCACTATTATGAACTATCTCTGAATGTCCCCATACATATTTTTTTTTGTGCAGATGTGTATCATTTAAGGGTAAATACTGAGAAGTAGAATTAGTTTTTAATTTGATATTTTGATAAATAATTCTCTAAAAATGACTCAGAGAATTTGGACTTCTTCGTAAGTATGTCTAAGTACCACTTTTTCCACCTAACTTGATATTATTAAATTTTAAAATGTTATGGGTGAAACAGTATCTTGTGGTTTTTCCAGATTAATAATGTGGTTGAATATCTTTTCATATGTCAATTAGTGATTTATATTTCCTCTTCTGTGAATTTCCTGTTCATATTTTTTGCTGTCTTTTGTGTTTTTTCTTTCTTGTTGGCTTAGAGGAGTTCTTTGTGTATTCCCTGATAAATAATGCATTAGAATATGTTTTTATATATTCATTGATGATTTGTATTCTTTAATTGTTTATATTTCTAGTTCATTTATTTTTCCTTTGTGATTGTACTCCTTCCTTCTTCTCTCTCTCCTTCCTCCCTCCTTCCCTCCTCCCTCCCTCCCTCCCTTCCTCCCTTCCTTCCTCTGTCACTCCCTCCTTTCCTCTGTCCCTCCCTATTCCAGATATAAATCCTTTGGCTATTTTGTATGTTGCCCTTGAGTACTTTGTAGATGACTGTCACGTAGGTACAGAAGTCCATCCTCTTGTCAGTTGGTGTTCCAGAGCTTCCCAGTGGTATCCATTTAAAACTAGTCTCCTTTGGATACCACATCCTTGCTTAAAGTTTTTTCTCCTGTCCTATTATGCTTCCCTTCCTCCCTTCTCCTTAGAATACTTTGCCAATAAATGACTTGAACAAGATTTACTTACCAGTCTCTGCTTCTGGGAAACCTAACCTTGTACACTAAGAGCCCTGGTGCTGAAATTGTTAAGTGCTAGACTGCTAACTAAAAAGTTAGTGGTTTCAACCCACCCAGCTGCTCTAAGGGAGAAAGACCTGGTGATCTGCTCCCATAAAGATTATAGCCAAGAAAACCCTAAGATTACCCTAATGATTGCTGTTGTTGTTAGGTACCTTTGAGTTGATTCTGACTCATAATGACACTATGCACAACAGGAAGAAACACTGCTAGGTCCTGTGTCGTCGTCACAAGTGTTGCTATGCTGGAGCCCCTCCTTGCCCTTCATCTCACTGAAGGTCTTCCTCTCTTTTTGCTGACCCTCTACTCCACCAAGCATGATGTCCTTCTCCAGGGGATGGCCCCTCCTGGTAACATGTCCAAAGTATGTGAGATGAAGTCTTGCCATCCTTGCTTCTGAGGCGCATTCTGGCTGTACTTCTTCCGAGGTATATCTGTTGGTTCTCCTGGAATCCATGATATATATTCAATATTCTTCTCCAACACCATAATTCAGAGGCATCAGTTCTTCTTTGGTCTTTCTTATTTATCATCCAGCTTTTGCATGCATATGAGGTGATTGAAAATACCATGGCTTGTCCTCAAAGTGACATCTTTGCTTTTTAACACTTTAAAGAGGTCTTTTGCAGCAGATTTGCCCAATGCAATATGGTGTTTGATTTCTTGACTTGTTTCCATGAATGTAGATTTTTATTCCAAGTAAATTGAAATCCTTGACAACTTCAGTCTTTTCTGCATTTATCACGATGTTGCTTATTGGTCCAGTTGTGAGGGTTTTTGTGTTCTTTATATTGAGCTGTAAGCTGTAGTCTTTGATCTTCATCAGTAAGTACTTCAAACTCTCTTCACTCTCAGCAAGCAAGGTTGTGTCATCTGCATATTGCAAGTTGTTAATAAGTCTTTCTCCAATCCTGATGTCCAGTACTTCATATATTTCAGTTTCTCAGATTATTTGCTCAGCATACAGATGGAGTAAGTATGGTGAAAGGGTACAGCCCTAATGTACACCTTCCCTGATTTAAAACCATGCAGTATCCCTTTGTTCAGTTCAAACGACTGCCCCTTGGTCTATGTGCAGGTTCCTCGTGAGTGCAGTTAAAAGTGTTATAAAATTCCCATTCTTCACAATGTTATCAATAATTTGTTATGATCCACACAGTTGAATGTTTTTGCATAGTCAATAAAACATTGGCAAACATCTTTCTGGTATTCTCTGCATTCAGGCAAGATCTATTTGACATCAGCAATGATCTCTCTTTTTCTGAATCAAGCTTGAATTTCTGGCAGTTCCCTGCCAATGTACTGCTGTAACCGCCTTTGAATGATCTTCAGCAAAATTTTAATTGAGTGTGATATTAATAATATTGTTCAATAATTTCTGCATTCTTTTGGATCAGCTTTCTTTGGAATTGGCACAAATATGAATCTCTAACAGTCATTTGGCCAGGTGTCTGTCTTCCGAATTAATTTGCATAGACAGTTGAGCACCTCCAGAGCTGCATCTTTTTGTTGAAACATTTCCATTGGTATTCTGTAAATTCCTGGAGCCTCATTTTTCACGAATGTCTTCAATACAACCTGGACTTTTTCCTTCAATACCGTTGGTTCTTGATCATATGCTGCCTCCTGAAATGGTTGAACGTGGACCAATACTTTTTGGTATAGTAAATCTGTGTATCCATTCCATCTTCTTTTGATGCTTCCTGAGTTGTTCAGTATTTTGCCCATAGAATCCTTCAATGTTGCAACTTGAGGCTTGAATTTTTTCTTTAGTTCTTTCAGCTTGAGAAATGCCAAGCATGTTCTTCCCCTTTGATTTTCTAACTCCAGGTCCTTGCATATTTCATTGTAATACTTTACATTTTCCTCTTGAGCCGCCCTTTGGAATCTTCTGTTAAAGCCAAGAAAAGTCAATGGGACAGTGCTACTGTATCACATGGTTTCACTATGAATTGAAAATCAACTTGATGGCACCTAACAATAACAACCTAGGACACTGAAGAATTTTGTTCCCTTAAAACGTTCAATGCTTTTAAGCCAAACCAAATTTTCCAATATAGAATATGATTATGAAAAATAATGCAACTCTTCTTTATTTACAAAAATCGCATATTTTCAAATGTATGCTCTTCTCTTTAAAGTTGTGTATCTATTCTGTTGACATAGCCACAGTTTAACACATTTTTCAAATTTCCCTTTTTGGAATCATGTTCAAAATCTGAAGCACAGTCTTTGGATATTCATAATTTGTTCAGTTCTTTGCTTCTTAGAGACAAAATTATTTTGTTGACAGTGAAAAAATTATCCAGGCCTGTGTAGTTAGAAAGGTAATCAACATGGTGAGTAATATTTTGGGTCAAAAACAAGGCATGGTTGAATTGAAAATATTTTTTAGAGATAAGATTAAAAAAATGTTTGTAATATTGACTACCTCACTGTTTATTCAGTGACATATTGGTGGTAGTAACATTTCCAAGCCCCATTGAGGGTATTGAGGCATCTAATAGCTTTCCTGCCCTGTCTAGGATTGGCTCAGGAAATGACCAGTACTGAGTGTACATGTAGAAGCAGTAGAACTTCCAGCTCTGAGAGGCTGGGAAAGCTAAACTAAAATATGTGTGTTGTAGACAGCACAAGCATGGTTAGCTGTTCATGACAATACCTTAAGTTACTGAGCATTAACCATGGCCTACACTCTGTTTATCACTCAGTTTATCAGAGCCTAAACATTTGTTTTCAGTGGAAATCTGGTTGTTTCCATTAAGTATTTAAGAAGATGAGTAATTATTATAGTATTTTTTTCATTAGTTAAATCCTTTCAATACTTGCTAAAGAGATATGGAACTAAGTCACTGTTTTATTTTTAAATGCTAATCCAAGTGCAAATACTTAAAAAAATTCAAGAAACATTTCAGTATACATAAATTATTAAGGTATTTCAATAATAATGTAAATATCTTGACATTAATGCATAGAAAGCCATAGGTTCACAACTAACTGGAAATCATTAGGTTTGATAATGCTCTAATTAGAGCAAAATCTTCAGTGAGCATTAATTGGAATAAATGCTGCATTATATAAATGAAAAATCACAACATTAAGAGTGAGATTATAGGGAAAAATTGTATTATTCATTGTATCCACTTTGGAGAATGTAGGCTGAGAGAAAAATGGACATTTTTAATTTGTGAAGGCTTTCAAGAACTAAAATGTCTTTGTTTATATTTTAAGCTTTCTTTACCATAAGCCTTGCAAGAATACTTAAATGTTTTGGGAGGGGTTCACATACAATTTAATTTATACTCAGATTCAGTGATAGCGATTAAACAAAAATCTTACAATGAAAATTTGTCAGGGTTCCTATCTTTTGGAACAAACTTCAAATATTTATAATTGCCTATGAAAGAAAATATTTTCCACTTTTGTTGCATACTTCTTCAAGGAAATAAAAATATTTTATTTTATCAATTCTCACTGTATATACGGAAGGCTGGAAACCCTGGTGGCATAATGGTTAAGAGCCACGGCTGCTAACCAAAAGGTCAGCAGTTCGAGTCCACCAGGCGCTCCTTGGAAACCCTATGGGGCAGTTCTACTCTGTCCTATAGGGTTGCAATGAGTCAGAATTGACTCAACAGCAATAGGTACGGAATATGGAAGGCTGATATCATGGAGAGTTTGTCATTCATGTAGTATCTGTTAGTCTTTCCGAAGATTGTTTCAGTTGGTAAAACAAACAAACATAGCCTGATTCAGGTTGACAAAGAAGGTGTATACATCACGTGTACAGAATTAAGTAAAATTGAAAAAGTAAAACAAAACAAAATAGGAATCCAAATCATGGTACTCATAGTACAGCAAGACTGACGGACAACTAGGAGTTTTGAGGTGGAAGAGTATGTAGGCCCTCAGCAGCAAAAGCTTTTGGCTTTTCACTTTACTGAAAGCAGTATATACCATGCTGTTTATGAGTTAACTGTGTAGTTAGATAAGGCTTGGTTTCTTCTTCCTGTTTATAATTAAATGAGTGACATTGAGCAAGTTACCTTTCAACTGTAAAATGTTGATAGTAATTAATGTTACCTACTGCTAGAGTTATAAGCATTAAAAGAGATGATATATGTAAAAGTACTTGGCACATCATAGCCAAGCACTTCCTTCTCCCCCATCATCATCATCATCATCATCATCAAAATTATAATTGTCATCATCAGTGGCTCATACATTTTCTGTATTTCTACTTCTCTCAATGTGTATTTTCATATCTCTCAACATTACCAAATAGCTTAGCTTTTATTTAAGTCTGCTTCAAATCATAAGGCGCCCTGGTGGCACAGTGGTTAAGTGCTTGGCTGCTAACTAAAAGATCAGTGGTTCAAACCCACTATCCGATTTTCTGGAGAAAGATGTGACAGTCTACTACTATAAATATATGCAGCTTCGGAAACGCAATGGAGCAGTCCTATCCTGTCCTATAGGGTCACCATGAGTCAGAATCAACTCGACGGCAGTGGGTTAGGTTTTTGATTCTTCAACTCATAGCTGTGGCTTCCTCATAATTTTAACTTATGACCCTACTCTATGTCCTTCGAAATTTATTTCCCTTTACCAAGGGTGCGATCATTTCTAAACTTCCCAGATCGAACTCTAAGGGGAGGAATCCATTTCAATTATTTTTTCTTTGGGCGAGGATTCTATGATCAGGCCATACCATAGGCTAGTATGGTATTTTATCAAACTCACTTCAATAAATTGTTGGGTCATTTAGTGCAAGACATGCCTGTATAAGGCTGCCCTTCAAAAATTTGGGGTATTTAACCCACAGAGGCAATTGTCATGGCTAATGCATGCCTTGTTCATGTTGTTGTTAGGTGTGGTCCACTTGGTTCTGACTCATAGTGACCCTGTGTACAATGGAACAAAACACTGCCTGGTCCTGTGCCATCTTCACAATCATTGTGATGTTTGAGCCCACTATTGCAACTACTGTGTCAGTCCATCTTATTGGGAGTCTTCATCTTTTTTACTGACCCACCACTTTACCAAGCATGATGTCCTTTTCCAGGGACTGGTCACTTGTGATAACGTGTCCAAAGTACATGAGACGAAGTCTCACCATCCTTGCTTCTACGGAGCATTCTGGCTGTACTTCTTCCAGGACAGATTTGTTCATCTGCCTACTGCCTCTAAATTAGTGGCAACATGCAGTGGAGGAGAAGGGTCGAAGGACCTTAGGATAGATACTGTTCGTTTGGGTTTCACTGGCTAAGATTCTGATTGATTCCTTAGCACAACTGGAACTTAATATATGAATCCTACTGTGTAGTGTCAATTATATTTAAGTTTATATTTGTATCTTAAAGCCATTGTAATAGGAATGTATTCTCATTTAGAGATTGTGTTAAATTGTTTTTAAATAATTGTGTTTGTCATTTTTATAAGTCTCTTAGTAAAGAGGGGACAAAAGTCAAAATTAAACAATTTACCACAATTATAGAACCAGTTGTGAGTTGTAATGGTGGGCCTTGAATAGAGATATATTGTGTTTCCCAACCAAAACTCCTTCAAGTAAACTTTAAATATTTTTGGCAACTGTCAAATTTTTGTATCATCATAAAATTTCTTTCTAAGTTATTAGATCATTTTGCTACTTACAAATTAAAAAAATAATAGTCAGAATTTTATTTTTGTCTTATTATAAAAACAAATCTATGTAATATCCTGAAAAAAGTGTATTTTGTCTTTAAATGTTTTATTTATAATTGAACTTTATTGATTTCATTCTTTTTGTTTTAATGTTTATCAGGCTGCGAAGTTGACTATCACAGTGCAAGCCTTGGAGTCCCAATGGGGGACTCAGGATCAAGACGATCTACCCTGGTCTCCCGGTTGCCAATATTCAGAAGAAGTATTAGCAGAAGACATGATTCTCTTCCTTCTTCACCCTCCTCCAGTAATACAGTTGGTGTCCACAGTTCACCTTCCAGCACTAACTCAAGCTCAGGTAGTACAGGTAAACGCAGAAGCATATTTCGTACTCCGTCCATTAGCTTCCACCATAAGAAGGGGAGCGAACCGAAGCAAGAATCTACCAACCAGAACCTTAGTATTTCAAATGGTGCTCAACCTGGTCATGGCAGTACGCAAAAACTGAATTTAGAAGAGCATGTTAAAACCAGGGGAAGACATTCTGTTGGTTTTAGTAGTTCACGAAATAAGAAGATAACAAGATCTTTGACAGAGGATTTTGAAAGGGAAAAGGAGCACTCAGCTAATAAGAATGTTTTTATAAATTGTCTAAGTTCTGGCAAAAGTGAGGGGGATGATTCTGGATTCACAGAAGAACAAACTCGTCGTTCTATTAAATACTCAACAAGAAAGCTACTTCCTAAATCTTTTTCATCTCACTATAAATTCTCTAAGCCAGTACCACAGAGCCAGTCCATTTCATTGGTACAACAGTCTGGATTCTCATTGGAAATTACACAATACCAGGAGAAAGAACCTGTATTAGTAAGGGCTTCTCCATCTTGTTCTGTGGATGTAACAGAACGGGCAGGAAGCTCCTTACAATCCCCTTTGCTTTCTGCTGATCTTACCACAGCTCAGACACCTTCAGAGTTTTTAGCCTTGACTGAAGATTCTGTGTCTGAAGCGGATACATTTCCCCAAAGTGGAAGCCTGGCATCCCACTGTGACAACCTTGGCCACAATGATTCTACCTCTCAGATCTCTCTCAATCCTGCTGCTGTTACAAAGACAACAATAGAACTTATGGCAAATGTTCCCTGTGCAAGTGTGTCTCCTGGGAAATACAGATTAGAAGGTCGATGTAGTACAGAATCTAATTCCTTACCTGAAACCCCTGCTGCTAACCAGAAGGAAGTGTTATTACAAATCACTGAACCACCTGTTATGGATGTGAATGACTCAAAGATTCACCTATCAATAGATAATCAAAGAGAAGAAAATATGGTGTTACAAAATGGTGAAACAATGTTGGGGACAAGCTCCCCATGGAAACTTGGATTTTATGAGCAACATAAAGCAGTACCGGAGCATGTTAAAGGGATCCATCCTATTTCAGATTCAAAGATAATACCCTCTTCTGGCGATCGTCATATTTTTAACAAAACATCATGTGGTTATGAAGCAAATCCTACCAAAGGTATACTGATTTTCTTTGTACACTATTGATATGAACTAATTTTCATTATAATTTACATTGTTTTCTTATTCCATCAACGAACAGAAACCACATTTTCATAGTTTTCACTCTGTAATATTCTTTCCCTATTTATAAGTTTTAAATATTCTCCCTGTTTGATTTTAAGTTTACCTCAATTTTATTATTCAAAAACTAATTCAACAGTATTCTTCTTAGTTGTGCTATCCAAATTCTGACCCTCAGAAATTATTTAGCACATTTACTAATTATCAGAATAAAATGGAAATGAAATTAATTTTATTTGCAATGTTACTATATCTTAAAGGAAGACTATCTTTTTAAAAGTTCATTATAGAGGTATTGGTATTTCTTAGTTAATGAAATGGATATATTCCAGCCAAAATCACTAGCAAATAAATTTGTATGATTTAAATTCCATTTTCTAGTTCCATGATGGTTTCATTGTTAAATAGGATCCATAGTTTGGCATAAATATTCTCTACCTCGTGATACAGTAGAATTGCAAGCATGTAAAATATTGGGACCTGGAGACCCTGGTTATAACCCAGCTTCTGTCATTAACTAGCTCAATCACCTTGCACACTTCCTCTTTAGTTTGAAAAAAAAAAAGGGGGGGGGCTTGAATTACTCCCTTCTGGCTGCAGAAGACTCTGTAATGTAACATAAAATTCAGTTTGAGAAAATTATTGAATGAATACCACCTACTGGGCTGTTTTAAGGAGCTCTGATGGTGCAATGTTTAGCACTTGGCTGCTAACTGGAAGGTCATCAGTTCAAACCCACTGGCCACTCCGAAGGAGAAAGATGTGACAGTCTGCTTCCATAAAGATTACAGCCTTGGAAACCGTATGAGGGCAGTTCTACTCTGTCTTATAGGGTTGGTATGAGTCGAAATTCAGTTGAAATTGACTCAAAGGCAACAGGTTTGGTTTTTTCAGGTGTCTTAGTTATCTAGTGCTGCTATAACAGGACTATCACAAGTGGATGGCTTTAACAAAGAGAAATATATTCTCTCACAGTCTAGGAGGCTAGAAGTCCGAATGCAGGGTGCCAGCTGTAGGGGAAGGTCCTTGTCATCAGTCTTCCTCAGTCAAGGAGTCTCTCAGCACAGGGACCCAGGGTCCAAAGGACATACTGTTCTCCTGGCTCTTGTTTCTTGGTGGTATGAGGTCCTGTGTCTCTCTGCTCAATTCTCTTTTATATCTCAAAAGAGATTGACTTTAGACACAACCTAATCTTGTAGTTTGAGTCCTGCCTCATTAAAACAACCGCAGCTGATCCCACCTCATTACCATCTTAGAGGTAGGATTTACAACACATAGAAGAATCACATCAGATCACAAAATGGTAGACAGTCACACAATACTGGGAATCATGGCCTAGCCAAGTTGGCACACATTTTCGGGGAACACAATTCAGTCCATAACATCTGGCCTGTATTAGACATTATATTTTTGGCTTGCTTCCCTATTACTATTATTGCCACTGCTGCCACTTGTAACACTCATTGTCTGCTGAGTGGTTATTATATCCTATATATTGTTCTGTGCACTTTGCATACTGTCTTAGAGTTCTCTAGAGAAATGGAATCAGTGAGATGTGCATATGGATATATAGATACAGATTTCCTTTGAGAAACTGGCTCATGAGACTGTGGCAAATCCAAAATTATTAGGTCAGGTGGCAGGCTAGAGACTTCTGCAGACTTGTGTTTCAAAATTTGTATGTCAGGCAAGAGAAAAAGTAAAGAGAGCAAGAGTTCTGGCAAAATGTCTATGTATAGTCAGAAGGTAGAACACAACTAAGGAAACTCCCTTTTTACTCTTTTGGCTTTCAGCTGATTGGTTGAGGCCCACCCACACTATGGGAAGTAATCTGCTTGAGAGCAGATTAAGGCCAACTGTTTTAATCACATGTAATTATAGCAACAAGATTAATGTTTTAACAAATAACTGGGCATCATAGCCTAGCCAGTTTGACACAAAATTGACCATCGCTCATGTATCAATTCATTTAACCCTCAAACGATTGATTGAAATTGCTACTACTATTATAACTACTTTTACAGGTGAAGTAACTGGAACAGAGATAGGTAGAGTAAATTGTCCAAAGTCACAAAGTTAAGTGATTGAATTGGATACAAACCCCACGTAGTAGGTGCTAGTAAAACCAAAACCAAACCTGCTGCCTTTGAGTCAATTCCGACACATAGTTGCAGAGTAAAAATGCACTGCATAGGGTTTTCATGGCTGTTACCTTTTGGAAGCAGATCACCAAGTCTTTCTTCCAAAGCAGTTCTGTGAGTTCAAACTGCCAACCTTTCAGTTAGTGGACATGTGCTTAAGCATAGGGGCCACCTAGGGACTCCTTTTGTTGTTGTTTTTTGCCTTTGGGTTGATTCTGACTCATAGTAACCCTATGGGACAAAGTAGAACTGGCTCATAGGGCTTCCAAGCCTATAATCTTTACAGGAGCAGATCTCTATGTCTTTTCTCCCACAGAGACACTAGTGGGTTCAAACTGCTGACTTCAGTTTGCAGCCAAGTGCTTAACCACTGCTAGGCACTAGTATAGTCCACATTTTATAAATGTGAAAACTGTGGCCCAGGGATCATACAGCTGGGAAGTAGCACAAACAAAATTACAGCTATCTGAACCCAAAGCTCAGGCTCTTAATGAATACACTGTACTATAGGCCATGACCCTGGCTTTCCTAACACAGTAAGAATAATACAAAAATATTAAATGAAATTAATAATAGGGCAAATGATGTATTATTGTGTCAAGAAGAGTAGGATTATATGATTTATCTAACTGGTCCCATCATAAACATGGGTAATTTTAAAGTTTTAAATGCATGAATTAATTTTCTACTTTTTTCAAGCTGTCTCGATATTATATTTTCCACAATTGAATCAAGATGATTTTTAAACAACTGCCTACTTTTTTCATTTTTTGAACTTGGTTGCCTTGCCTATACTCTTGGCTTGAGTTACACCTGTTTAGCTTTTTTTTAATAGAAATGTACTTATAAGAATGATGATGATTGTTTTCCTTTCTGTTTATACTTAATATGAGCCAGAAAAGGTGCTAAGTAATTTACATGCAGTATTTTATTTAATGGAAAACCTGGTGGCGTAGTGGTTAAGTGCTATGGCTGCTAACCAAAAGGTTGGTAGTGCAAATCCAGGCACTCCTTGGAAACTCTATGGGGCAGTTCTACTCTGTCCTATAGGGGCTCTATGAGTCAGAATTGACTCAATGGCAACATGTTTGGTTTTGGTTCTTTAATTTTATTTAGTCCTCATAAAAATTTTAGGTGGTAGTTAATAATACCTAAGATTTAGCATTAAGTTAAATAATTTCATGAGGTCACATTGTCAGCAAATGGTGGATCCCAGATCTTGTTTAAAAATGATGGCTTCCCTCAAGGTCTGATTGAATACTGTATATATTTACTTCTGTGGAAACTAGAGAATGATCACAGTTATCTTGCTGACTAATAATCTGTTGACTAGGATCCTAACTGTAAGCCATTTAATACACTAAAGTAATTCCACTGAATTTGACAACCAGTTACTTTTTCCTGGACATTAGCTATTTAGCCATTATCATCTACAACTTGATAAAATTGTAACACAGAAGGGGACATACGCTGGTAACATCAATAAGGAAAAGATGGTAGTATAGTCTCCTTTATTTTGTGGAGTATTTTCCTGCTATTCATGAGGATTTTAAAATTCTGTGTTTAAAATTTTAAAAATAATGATAAGTAAGTGCATTTTCTGCTTTGAGGAGTTGGTATAAATGCTAAATTTCATAATATCGTGTTAATTCTGTATCTGTTATGAAGCATATTTAAGCCACTGTACTTAATACACATCTGACTGTATTAGGTACAAAATTAGATCATGATTAATAATGGAGTGTCGAGTTCTCTGACAGTTTTTTATTCATTGGCTTAACAAGTTATTTGAAAAGAATTGCCATTCATTGAACTAATCAGTTCTGTCCAGAAGTCTTGAGATCAACCAGTAGATAAGCCTAAACAGGACAATTCATTCACTCATTTTTTTCATTCATTCAAAAATATTTGTTGTTTTTAGCACAGTTTTAGGCACTAGGGATATAAAAAAAAAAAAAAATCAGACACAAATTCCCACATTTGTGGAGCTTACATTCTATTAGGGAGACTCAGAAAATTAATACACAAATAAATTAATTGTCATTTTGTGATAACTACTGAGGATGTGCTTAAAGAAGAATAAATAATTAGGTTGGGGTGGGGTGGGGTTGTAGTTTGCATTTTTAAATATAAGTAGGATAGTAACCAGTGAGAAGTTAACATATTAACTAGAAATTTGAAGAAGATCTAAGAGTAAGCAATACAGATATTTAACAGAAGAATATTCATTGCAAAGACCTAGGGGCAGAAGCATGCCTGTCACGTTCCAGGAATAGCAAGAAGTCTGATGTGGCAAGAGCAGAGTGAAAGAGGGGAGGATAGTAGAAGATGAGGTAGGAGGAACTATTAGAAAGCTGTTGCATTAATCTGGAATCCCTGTGTGTTAAAAATAGTTAACACAGTTGGCTGTTAGCCAAAAGGTTGGAGGTTCAACCACCCAGAGGCATCTTGCAAGAAAGGATTGGAGATGTACTTCTGAATTATCAGCCACTGAAGACCCTACGGAGCACATTTCTACTCTGAAACACATGGGGTCGCCATGAGTCAGAATTGACTTGATGACAAATGATTGTTGCATTAATCAAGCCAAGAGTTGATGGGGCTTGGACTAGGATATTAGTTGGAGATGCAGTGAGAAGTGATCAGATTCTGGATACATTTTGAAAGTAATAAGGATAAGATTTGCTTATATGATATGTGAGAAATGTGAGATACGAAGAAGCCAAGAATGACTCCAAAGGATTTGACCTTCAAAGAGATTTCATGATAAGGCAAACTACCACTGCTAATTTAAGTTTTTGTGATTGAGAATTTTAAATGACATCGTGAGCTTTCCATTTGTCTTCAAAAGCTATGTTTAAGTATCTATGTTAATATCTATTCATGTTTCTTTTAATAGTTCTTGCCAGTAGTTTCAGTCCGTATCGTGAAGGAAGATTCATAGAGAGGCGACTACGATCCTCATCAGAAGGAACTACAGGGAGTAGCAGAATGATTTTGAAACCAAAAGATGGAAATGCAGAAGAAGTTAATAGTTTAAGAAAGCAGAGGGCAGGCTCCTCGTCTTCAAAAATGAATAGCATGGTAAGTGTATACATATGTCTACATCTACTAAAAATGTGTCCTATATATCAGGAATGTTCATGCTTCCTGCAAAATGAACACATACTTAAGGATGGACATCTCATATATGAAGGGAAAATTGGTCTCTGTAGTTGATGTCAAGGGTCAGGGATGCCAATTTTCACTTGAGACTCTCATGGGTTCCAACAGATAGATGCACACCAGGACAGCTACCTATACTTCCTGTCTTGTTTGCTTCGATGGAAACCTTGATACTCGCCATTTTAGAACAAGACCCTGGATTGACAAGCTAAGAAAAATGTTGATCATGTGGATTCTCTTTGATTTTTGGATAGTATCATTCCACACCATCCTTCCATTCTCCAACTACATACATAACAGATCTACTGTTAGACCCTTGAGTGGATCCCTATTCTGACTATCCTTCTGCAGTGTCCCTCCATGTGGGATGAGGATCCCTTGGTGGCCAAGGAGAAATGCTCATTCAAACCTAGCACACACTCCAGGTAGCCGTGATTCCAGAATTCCTTGTCCAAACTGCGGGAGCCTGCTTTGAGAACAAGGGTGGAGGTGGGATATGGGGGTGGAGGGGCAGTGTGGTCTGAGTTTGGACTTGTGGACCAGAGTGTGTAGAAGGAAATGTATGAAGCCTCCTCATAGAGTAAGATAGGGTCAGAGTGGGAGGAGATGAGGGGTGGATTGCAATCTGGGGAGTCCACAAAGCCTTCCGTCTCATACATGTTAGCTTAGATTTGCCATCTGGAGTTCACTTTTCCACAGACGTCCTTTAGCTCCATTGTCTTTGTCTTCTAATATTTAACAGTTTTTTTTTTAAAGTAAATCTATCTGCCCATAACAATGGGTATATGTTAAAAATTCTCAAAAATAAATAACTTACGATATTGTGCTGTATTTTAGGTAACTGGGTTTTAAATGAAAATATTAGAGCATCCCATTCTGCAATTGTATCATAAAGAAATTTTACATTAGTGAGTTGACAGTGTGTGATTAAAAAAACATGGTGTTTGAAGTGTGAAGTTCCTATCCTTAGTTCTGGGTTGGGCATATTTAATCTCGGGCAAATCATTAACTACAAAACAACGAATGATAATGAGCATTTCGTTTTCATTATTCTAAAAAAATGATTGTGTGTGCATGTATGTGTATTTGTGTGTGTTTACATTTGTATATATAGAAACATTATATTTCATCTTTCTGTTCTTTTGTGCCTTGGAGTATTATATCATTACTGTTACAATTGATATGTATTTTTTTCTAAATATATGAACATGTTGAAATATTTACGACTATTGTAAGATTAAAATTTATGGATAATGAAGTATTATGAAGCATATGTCTTTACAAAATTTCCATTATACTTTCACAGACAGGTATTTATTAATAGTTATGTACTGTTTAGTAAACTAGGCCACATTTGAGCCTTTTGTATATCATTCTTTTATATCTCATGTGTTTCTCATACTACATTTAATATTGTAATATTACAAAATTGCTCTTCTTCTGTGATCTGATTTTAAGATTTGAAATGCAATATGCCCAAAACACGAAAATCTAATTTTAGTCCTTTTATTTCCCTGCAGTGATATACGTTTGCCACTAGATGGCAAGATAATACCATTGCCATTATGGGGGAAGCTCAAGGTTGGAACAGAAATTTGTTTAAAATATTGCACATGTTCATTGGATTTACTGATAAAATGTGTTGAAATAAATGTGCTTTTGAATTTTCACAAGAAACCTATAAAAAGAAGTACTTTATAGTTTCTCTGTTTTCTTTTGGATTTTACAACTTGTATCTTATACTTCTTAAATTATTTTTATTCTTCAGTTAATTTATAGTTTAATAGTTATTTTAAAATGCATAAAATATATTCTTCAACTAATAATATCAGAAAGAAATGCTAGGATTACTTTGGTAATTGTAGATATCTGCATAACAAGTAACATACATAATTAGGTAATTTTTCTGTGTGGAAAGTGACATACATATTCTATATACCTCTCGTAATATTATAAGTAAATATATGTATTTATGAATCAATCAATGCTTCAGTTATTCTTTGCATTTCGGGCAATAACAACATTTATTTTTAATACTTGAGCCGAGGTATGACTCTTAATATTTCATCTGCATTACCATATTTAGTTCTCACAACACTATATACTAAAAGATACTGTTACTATCCATATTTTGTAAATGAGCAAAATAAGACACAGAAGATAAGTAACATGCCCAAAATCTCGAAGCTAATAAATGGCAAAGACAGGATTTTGATCCTAGCCGTCTAACTTCAAACCCTCTATGCTTTTGGGGAAGTGTATTAGATTTTTTTTTTTTTTTTTTATTGTGCTATAAGTGAAAGTTTACAAATCAAGTCAGTCTCTCATGCAAAAATTTATATACACCTTGCTATATACTCCTAGTTGCTCTCCCCCTAATGAGACAGAACACTCCTTCCCTCTACTCTCCATTTTTGTGTCCATTTGGCCAGCTCCTGACCCCCTCTGTCTTCTCACCTCCCCTCCAGACAGGAGATCCCCACATAGTCTCATGTGTCTACTTGATCCAAGGCATTCACTCTTTACTAGTATCATTTTCTATCCCATAGCCCAGTCCAATCCCTATCTGCAGTGTTGGCTTTGGGGATGGTTCTTGTCTTGGGCTAACAGAAGGTGTGGGGACCATAACCTCTGGGGTCCTTCTAGTCTCAGTCAGACCATTAAGTCTGGTATTTTTACGAGAATTTGGGGTCTGCATCCCACTGCTCTCCTGCTCCCTCAGGGGTTCTCTGTTGTGTTCCCTGTCAGGGCAGTCATTGGTTGTAGCCAGGTACCATGTAGTTCTTCTGGTCTTAGGATAATGTAGTCTCTGGTTTATGTGATCCTTTCTGTCTCTTGGGCTCATAATTACCTTGTGTCTTTGGTGTTCTTCATTCTCTTTTGCCGCATGTGGGTTGAGACCAATTGATGCATCTTAGATTGCTGCTTGCTAGTGTTTAAGACCCCAGATGCCACTCTCCAAAGTGGGATGCAGAATGTTTTCTTAATAAATTTTATTATGCCAATTGACTTAGATGTCCCCTGAAACCATGGTTCCCAAACCCCTGCCCCTGCTACACTGGCCTTTGAAGCATTCAGTTTATTCAGGAAACTTCTTTGCTTCTGGTTTAGTCCAGTTGTGCTGACCTCTCCTGTACTGTGTGTTGTCTTTCCCTTCACCTAAAATAGTTCTTATCTACTATCTAGTTAGTAAAAACCCCTCTTCCTCCCTGCCTTCCTCCTAGCTCTCATAACCATCAAAGAATATTTTCTTCTCTGTTTAAACTATTTCTTGAGTTCTTATAATAGTGGTCATATACAATATTTGCCCTTTTGCAACTAATTTCACTCAGCATAATGCCTTCCAGATTCCTCCATGTTATGAAATGTTTCACAGATTCATCATTGTTCTTTATTGATGCGTAGTACTCCATTGTGTGAATATACCATAATTTATTTACCCATTTATCCGTTGACGGGCACCTTGGTATCTGGCTGCCACAGGGGTTCACGCTCTGAACAAGGCAGGGAGCTGACAACTGTCCCCCGAGTGTCTGCGAGGAAAATGTATTCTGTTCCCTAGGGAATACAGGTGAGTGGGTTCTGCAGACAGACCATGGGCACCCAATGCTTTTGATTTTAAGGACTGGGAGATGGTTATCCTTGGACCCCTGTTGCGGATGGCTGGGTGACCTGAGTGGAGCCACCAGTCCTTAGGCCCCTGATGTGGGTAGGTGAGGACCCTGTTCAATAGGCAAAACGGTGTCAAACATCAAACACCCACCTCTCCACTGCACAGCTGAAACGGTTGGAGTGTGCCAACAAGGGCCTAGACTCCTGAAATAGGCCCACATAGGTCCATGCGGGGGGGAAAGGTATTCAAAGTCCATGGACCATTTATGCCTGGACAGGAGCCGCTTCTGTCCTGAGCTCCCCAGGTTATTGGAGCTGGTAAATTGTCTTTTCCCCCAATTGTGAATGTATTCCTTCTCCAAGGCTGGGAGAATGGCTCAGCGTGCTCAGCAATGCCTATCTCAGAGTCAGGGAAATCAACAGCCGCTGAAGCTGGCTTGGGGTGGGGGATGCAGTAAAAGATATGCATGTACTTAGCTTTTGCTGAGAGTGCCGTTCTTCTCTGGTTCCGGAGGTGTGAGTAGGCTGGGCAGCTGGCTCTTTCTCCCTGAGGAAACTGCGGCCGAATGCTACTACTGGCCTGCTGCGGTGGCTCCCAGGAATGGTGCCTGAGGGATCCCAGCAATTCAAGTCTGGTAACTCCTCTCCATTTCTGAACCGTCTCTCCCTCCCCCTGCCACTGGGTCTGTTTTCTAACTTTGCCTTTGATGTTCAGGGTTCCTAGCGTGTCCTAAATATAATCGTTTCACTTTTTTTTGTTGTTGTAAGGGGGATCACCGGAAGCGTCTGGCTATTCCACCACCTTGGCCCTGCCTCCTTAGATTTAAATTTAATTTGAATCTTTTCTTTCTTGCATAAATTGTCATGAGGTCAACAAATTTAATAAAAGTATATGCTTGCTCTATGTCTCTACTATGGCCATCTCTAAGGGTTGAAAAAAGGAAAATGAAATAAACAATGTAGTTCCTATTCTGAACTTAAAATTTGGTGGTATTTGTTGATACACTGATGAATTCTGTCAAGGTATTTTCTGAGATATCCCATCTTAAAAGTGGCTTAGTCACAAAACAAATATTCATACTTAGTAGTAACTAAAGTCCTTAAAGGAGATAGACTGCACAAAGTTCATGGAGTGTAGTTCTATTTATTTAGATGCTCAGGGTTTCTGAATGACCAAAGATATGCTCTAATGTGTTGAATATCCCACTATTCCAAGTTTTTTGTATACTTTTGATATATTTCAATCTGAAAGAGAAAAGGCAGAGTACATTAACTCTTTGAACATCAACAGCTCAGAAGAAATTGGTATTTCCTTGAATTTATTACAAGAAGCCAAAATATATCTGAAACAATTTTATAAGTATATACTCTATCATATTTTATCAAACCACTGTAAATAATGACTTTACTTAATTTACTTTTAATGAGTAACTTTATACTCTATTAGGCTTGTCAAACATTTTTGAAAAGCTTTTTCTGGAAATAGCCTTTTTTTTACTAGGTACTTTCTTTCCAAAGTATTTTATATACATGGATAAATGTAAGGAATTTGTTGTGGTTTCTCTAACATTGAAGTCTAGCTCCAAATATTCTTAAGATTATCCTGTTCTAAATGTGAACATGGATTAATATATAATGAACAATTCAGAGGACCTGGCATTTTTCAAAGAAAAAAAGTGCATCAGTGTATCAGTCAGCATAAACTAGGCTTATGTGATAACCAGCAACCCCTAAATCTTAGTGACTTTGTAATACTTGTTCATGCTACATGTTCATTGTGGAAGATGCTGGGAGTTCTGTTTAATGTCTCCTTCATCTGTATCCAGGCTATTGTAGCAGCTACCACTGCAAACATCGCCTTCTACCATGGCAAAAAGAAAGACATCACTGGAGGCCTTGGCCCCAGTAATAAAATGTTCTGACCCCGGAGAGACTCACTTCATTTCTGCTCACAGCTTATTGGCCAGATGTAGTCACATGACCCACACTAGCCACAAAGGGTGTTAGAAGTGCAATCTTTCCATGTGTCTGGAAGATGTAGACCTAGAAATGTTTGGTATGCAGTAGTAACTATTAAAGTCCCAAATATTTGTTTAATTGATTGAAATTTCCTGCCTGCCTCTCCCCTCTCTTTTATCCACACTCGTTTAAACGGCCCTGACTTTGTGTCTCACACTGTGCTGATTGTTGGGGTCAAAAGAGATGAAGGGGTCTCCAAGATGGAAGGATTCGTACATAACTATGAGTTTTGTACTTTTGATTGTGCTCACTTTCTGCCTTAAAGGCCTTAGAGATGTGTATCTTAAATGAAATAAGTTAACTTTTTCACTTTACTCAATTTATGGGAATTCTGCTGTGTTTAAAAGCATTTATTTTTATTACACTGAAAAGTTGTTGGAAACTTGTGTTAATTTTAGAATACTTAGCAAATGCATCCACAGGGTTTCCCTGGATGCTTTGTGCTGGGTGATTCTGACAGCGTTCGTTTATGGCCAGTTTACTCTGACACAGCATCATTTCTCTCATTTGTAGTTTGCTATCCTGCTGCCTTTATGTAGAAACTGTGAATGCTACAGTAAAAACATAAGCTGTTAGGAATTTTTTTTTGGTATAAGAACAGACGAGATTTAAATTTGAGGGAAAAAAAAAAGTTACTTGCATATTCATTAGCATCCCATGTCATATTTTAGTTCTTTTGTCTGTCGAACCCAGAATTTAGTTATTATTGACAGTAGTTGAAAATTTAAGACTAATAAAGTAGTGGGGGAAAAAAAAGCACTTTACTACTCGTTTGCTTTTCTGGGGCCTGATGTTTTCCCGTTTATTATCTTATCCTTTATGCATTCATTCATTCATTCACAATTTCTTTTAATAATTGCTTGTTGGGACACTACTATGAAGATGTAAGCAGAAAAGAGAGATAGCCCTTGAGGATTTAGAGTTCCAATTGGGAGACATTTATGTCAATAAATCAGATTTACCCATTTTGACAATCTTAAAATTCAGAGTGGGTGGAACCACGCTTGATTTGCATTATGACCATTGTTATTGAAAGTGGAAAGGATTTAAAATGAGCGTATGAACTCCTATTTCCCTAATTTATATGTGTTTTATGTCACACATTCAGTTAATGACACTATTAAGTATATACTTTACTTCCTGATGAATTTTGCTCATTTCTGTCACTGAAGCCCAGCAGCTAGTCCTGAGCAGGGACTGTGAGAGATGGTGGGACAGTAAAGAGAAGGTACAAAATAAATCGTAAAATTAATGTCCAAAGAATCAGTTGTGAAACACTTCCACTCTACCATCCATCAAGCAAGAGTTCTGTTGGCCTTGTTTGGGATGTGCACCATCATGCTTCGTTTTGTGGCACGGAAGTTGTTCCAGCTCTAAATTAAGAGCTAAGGCTGGAAGAACTGATTCAATAAATTCCTCCTTTTAATTCCGAAGTCCTTAATGAGATCTGCAAATATTTGAAACATTTAATGACTATTTGGAGATTAAATAATGATTCCAACTTTAGGTGTAACTCATTGTTAATGGAATTAAAGCAGATATCATTGCATTCTATGAGGACATGTAATGAGAAAAGGAAGCCATCAATATTTTTGAGGAAATGGAGTTACACAAATCATCTTTCTCGATACCTATAACTTTTAAGAAGGAAAAGCATAAATATCACTCATTAAATGTGTAGTTATATTTTTTGATAACTGATATATTAATTTTAGATTAATAGCCCTAATCCATAATGCCTTTATTGACTTTTCAAGTTCTAATGATACTTTCTTCTTAAGGCCATTCTGGATTGTATCACATATATGGCATCTACCACATGTTTATTTCAATGCATCTCCTTTTACCTATTACACTGCAGGCTTTAAAATAGAAAAATATAAACTTACGTATTGGCATTCTTATAGTATTTAGTAAAGTGCCTTGTGCAGAAATAGGCATTTTGTAAATATGAATGAATGGAAAATAAAATCGCTGATCAGGTAATGAGCTATGAATCAAGGCTTCTGTCAAATCTCAGAATCGTGTGTGATACGCTTACACACATTTTGTAAGAGTAGTTTTGACATCAAAGTGTACACTTGATATGTTTATGATGCATTGTTTGATAAAGTTCTGGTTCATAGATACTAATTTGGTTCACTGATGCTAAGTCAGTGAAGTTCATCTCAAGTATGACATTGTTCCAGTAGGAATAATTCTTGTTAGGATTATCGGACTTATGCCATGGTTTCCAGGATCTTAACTGTGGAATAACAAGGAACTGACTGTAGAAGAGGAAGTAAGTTTCTTATTTGTGGTATTTATTGGAGAATTTGTTAAAAACATTTGTTTTTGGTCAAATATGTTTAAAAAAAAATGTTTAAAATGGGCTTTTAAAACCCCTTGCCTATTTTATCTAGTGGTGCTCCCCTTCCTCTTTATTAGTTTGAACATTCAGAATTGGCTTTGAAAGTAGGCTTGGATAAAATATTCTGTTCATTTTTCCTCCTATCTTGTAGAATGAGTCATTTCCATTTACAAGCTGTCACAGTTTTTATGCTTGGTGCTCAGTGTTATAAATAGCTTATAGCTTAAAAAAAAATAGAGTTCACTTATTTTGTCTTAAATGACTTTAAGACCAGCTACAATAAATAAGTAAAATTTCAGTATCATATATGTTATCATTTTTCTTCATACACTTCACACAAGAATGTGCATGATGCATAATTTTTCCCTGTCGTGACATTATTAAAATTTAATATACATGGCCATGTTTTAACAATAGCAATATTAAATAATATACAGTATAATCTTCACTAAGAATAGTATTGATGTTTATTATTATTTATGAAGGAAATAATTAAGGCCAGTAGTAGAGGAAAAGTAAAAAAAAAAAATTTTTCTAACCACACTTCAGCTTGGTATATTTTTTAAAGTGTTTATATCCCTCTAAAATTGAGAAATTAGAAAATTAAGGTTGTTAAATTTTCATTCTTGGGGTTATAAACAGTTTTATTTTTATTCGGATCAAATTTATCTCTTAATTTTGTGTGAGAGGAAAACTACTTTATGCCTCACGTAGGTAAACTCCGTGGGCTGTTGCAGTTTTCACAGCATGAGAGAGAATGTTTATCGATCCACAATCCATGACAAATCTTTGGCCATCTGAACGGCTGCACAATCTATAACTCAAAATTGACCTTGACTAAAAGAACAACTTTTTTTTGAGGGGATAGTGACCGGTATCTGAAGTTTGTATATTCTAGTTAGACAAAAAACTTTTAAAACAATGATTTTTATACTTATTCTATTATTTTGAAATTGATTTTAGTAAATTATTTAAGCAAAACAAGGCCTGACTTCCAAAGTCCAGAAATGTATTAATATAATTATGTCCCATATAAAATAATAGAATCATATCCAATATTGACCATTATAGTTTTGGGCTATAGAAAAAATATAAATATTATAATATATGAATATTGTTTTTCAAATATTTTAAAAATTGAGGCACATTTATAATTATCTCACAAACTGTCATGTTTGCAAGGTTAGTATAAAGGAGTGTGATTTACAAGTGAATCATGCATATACAATTTCACACTCTTATGTGATGACATTTTGTTTGAAATTATTCTTTCCTAAATTAAAGTGGCTATTGTCACTTTTATAATTTGATTCAGTGATCATTTCACTCTAGTGCTGAAAGTTTGCTCTTAAATACTTCTTTTGTTTGGGTCTCCTTTTGTTCTTAGCTTGGTTATGTCCAACATGACATGACATAAGAACCATTTTTTTTTTTTAATTTCCCCTTTTAGGCTTTTTATACATTTGTAATTAGAAAATTATGGTTTCCATAGTCAGCTAGTTGTCTTCAATTCTGCACAAAGAATTTTATTCTTAAGAGAAACACACATGAATTAGAGCACTTAGCAGTTATCACAGGTGAAGCAGGGAGAGATCAGGAATACCTACCCAGATCCTTAGGTCCTTTCTGCATTAGATGAGCCTTGGCCAAAATTGTTAGGTAAAGTTTCTGAATAAGGTATCTGATCACCTCATTTATACGGAAGGAGCCATCTCAGTACAAAACATCCCCATCATACTCTCTGACCTTTACATAGCATATATGGACATTTTCCAGGAAGCCATAATCCCATGAATTTCTAGGTTGCAGAATTAATTTTCATAAGCAATCCTGGACAACTAGGTACAGCTTACTAAAAGCATTCCATAGATAGACTCCATTTAGTTTGTTTGTTTGCCAGAAAGTCTATCATTAGTATGTTTACTAGATTAGACCAGGTCTGCTGCCTTCTTTCTTTCCAAGAATTAAACCCCATCTTTTGCTCTAACAGGGAAAATGGATCTTGGGACACCTGCTTACCTTGTTTTTTCATGCGCAGTGAATATAAACTTCAAATACATTCTTCAAGTTCTCTCTCCTGTTTCTGCTGCCCATCCTCCAAACAAACATAGTTTTGCAAATTAGTCGTTCATTTTCTCTGATCTTAGAGAAACATGTGTCCTGTAATCCTTTGAAAGAAAATGTTTCTACTAGTTGGCTTGATTTCAACCTCTCTTAAAGGACTTTGACCAGTATGTTTCTTCCGTTTTCTCCATTTTAGTCTCCTCTTCATTGCTGTTAGTTTACAACACTTGAGAAAAAATAAATCCCCATCTCCTCTCACCTCTCATTTATCCATCCTCTGAACCTTCTTCTCTATAAGCCAGCAGTCCTGAAAGAGTAGCCTAACATGCCATATTCATCTTTTCACTGCCCGTGAACTCTTCAATTTCATTTATTTTAGCTTCTGTAATAAACATTTCTCGACAATTGTACTGTTCATATTTTTTTTCTGGATAATTTTTTGTTGAGAGGGGGTTGTCCTGTGTATTGTGGGATGTTTAATAACCCCTCTTGCCCATTAAAGTCCCAGTAACACCCCCCAAATTGTGACAATGAAAAGTGCCTCCAAATTCCTCCTGGAGGAGTTTCCCAGATAGAAAACCATTCTAAAGTCATCAATGACTTTACAATTTTCATTTTTTCCCCCAATTTTCATTTCTCTTGACTTCTTATAAACACCTTTTTCAGAATCTAACACCATTGGAGACACTGTCTGCATCATTATTCTCATCTTTTTGCTGTGCTCTCTTCTGGTTATTCTCTCATCTTTCCCTTCCCAGACTCCTTTACAGGTTTCTTCTTCACATCCATACTTTAAATGCAGGTATTACTTGGCATTTGGTCTTTGACCTTCTTGCCTTTTAATTTACCTATCCCATTTGATAAAGTGCCACAAAGTGGGTGGCTTTAAACAACAGAAATAAATTTTCTAACAGTTCTGGGGGCTAGGACTCTGAGATCAAGGTATCGGCTATGTTGATTCCTTATGTGGCTTTGAGGGAGAGTGTGTTCCATGCCTCTCTTTTAGCTCCTGGTGTTTCCAGGCTTTCCTTTCCTTGCAGCTGCACAATCACATGGTGGTGTTCCTCTGTTTATCTGTCTTTGTCTCTCTCTCTCTTTTATAAAGATATTACTTAGGTGGGATTAGGGTCCACCCTAGTCCATTATGACTTCATATTAACTTTACGTCTTCAAAGACCCTATTTCCAAACAAGCTTCCCTTCACAGATAACAAAGGTAGGACTTCAGCATACCTTTTTAAGGGACACACTTCAGCCCATCACATAGGGAAGTTATATGTAGATTCCAAACAAAAATTCTGAGAATCTTTATCGGAAATCCAACCAAAAATTTAGACAATGAAAAACACACTTTATTGCAACTCAGGAAATAGAATGAAGACTTGTGAGAGTTGTTTGCATAAGGAGAGTAGCTAAAACTCTGAGGATTATTATCGTTTAATGGACATAGTGAATTGACATTTGCTATTTATTTAATGGCTTTATCCATTAAATTTTTTAAAAATTTAGATTACTATTCTAATTTCTATTCTTATACACATATATTTCAGCATCCTTTTAAGATACCCCAATAATTCTCAACCCTCTCCGTTTGTTTTTAAGATTATTTTGGAGAACAGCAATTAAATCACTTGAAAGACCTTCTTATTAGAATCAGTGGAATACACTGCAGTAATAAATTCTACATTCATTGTTATCACCCACCACTATGCATTTAAAAACTGGCAACAGTTTCAATTGAGAAAAGGACAGACAGTGGCAGTTGTGGACATTGTGCAAGCAGCATGTATTTGACCTTCCAGGAAACTTGGCAACCAACTAGAGAACCGGTGAACCAGAGACCCACACATGGTTTACTTCTGTCCTTCATGGAGAACTGTGCCACTGCTCTTTCCACCTTGTCTGCTTCAGAACCTCCCAAGGGAAGTGCATTAGGCTGACTCTGTGTCCGAGAGGAACTTGTGGTGTGTACAGTGTGAGTGAGGCATTTTAGACACAACTTCAGAAGGGAAGAAATATAAAATACCCTTAGGTCTTAAACATATTAAAATGTAATGGATTAGTAAACACTTAAACAGCTTTATAATATTTTCACACTTTTTTCCCACATCCATTTAGTACATTCCAATTTTTAATGTCATAAAAATATGCATTTTATTTTCTCTTTGTAAAACTTGTTCAGAATAAAAGCCAATTACTTAAAAATCAAAGCTGAACTAATTCTCCTGACATGCAAACATGATCAAAAATGACAAATTTACAAAATAGGCTTTCTTTTTATGTCAGTCATGTGGGATTTTAGCTTTTGAAGCAAGTGTGGTGTGTTGAAAGGAGCATGGATTTAATAAAAGGATGCCAAAATTCCAGTCCCATCTCTTTCACTTAAATTTTAGAGTTATACCAACGAAAGTGATAGTTATTTTTATCAGTTACATGAATCAGAGCTGGAAACACTGAAACAGATGATACTCTTAAAGTAGTCATTTAGACACAAAGATATTTTTAAAAGCAAAACTCACATTTAAAGTTATCATGGCAATAAGTTGGCTCCTTTAAGTCACAGACAAAAACAGTTCTTTAAACATTCAAGATATCTACATATTAATGCTTTATAATGTAATTCATTATTTACCTGATTTCTCCTTTGTTTTTTTTTTTTGGAAACTCATTTAGTTTGTGTTGTTTAGAAAAACAAATAATAGAGCTGTACGCTTTTGATGGTGTACTTTATAACATTTGTTACACTTTAATGAAAAGGAGCCCTGGTGGCGTAGTGGTTAAGAGCTCGGCTGCTAACCAACAGGCCGGCAGTTCAAATCCACCAGCCACTCCTTGGAAACCTATGGGGCAGTTCTACCCTGTTCTAGAAGGTTGCTCTGAGTCAGAATCGACTCCACAGCTATGGGTTTTTTGAGTTAATGAAAGTGTCTACTAAAATCAGTTATTTCCTGATTTTTAATTAGGCAGAAAATATCTGCCCTTCAGACAAATGTCTTGGCTATTTGCACAGAAATTGTAAAGTTTTGTTTTCTTAAATAAAAGCAAGATTAAATATTGGGGACATTTATATAATGAGCACTGTTTTTAAAAATAAATTAATACACTACTAATTCAAAGGCATTTTCTGCTCAATTTTAAGGCAATGCTATCCAAAATAAGTAGGCAATGACCTAAGAGACAAAAAATGCTGAAGAAAATAATTACATGTAGAATGTCTCAATTATTTTACTTTAAAAATAATTTTTGAACTATATTGTATTTAACAAAGTATTAGTCTGTTTTATGATCATTCAAGATTTCTAGACTTTTGTGAAAGAAACTTTTATAACACACTCAAGTTTTAGCACTTGTCTTTCTTCTTTCTTCTGTTTGAATAATACATTCACCAATAGGTTATTCAGCTTGACTATTTAAACTATATGAATTTGAACTAGGAAGTAGCCAGCTGTCAGATAATTCATATCATGGATTAGGCTCTGGTTGGGATGAGACAGTATATCTCAGCATGCTGTTGCCTTCAGTAGATTTATATTCCAAAGAACTGCAACTACATTAATACAAATAGTGATTTTAAATGAAAAGAAGATCAGTCACCTTGTTATGGTTCATGAATCAAAGTGGTTCTCTGTCTTTTATTTTTTAATTAAAATAAAATGTATATAGAAACCATCACTGAGTCAAGTGGGTGCCAGAGTACACTGATCCAAAAGCTTTAACTTAACCCAGCAGTCCACTGGAAGTTGTTATAGCTGAGAAAAAAAGAACTGAAACATGGATGCTGGGCTTACATTTAATAAAAGAGAAAGGAACTGTTAATAGCATTTATCTCTCTAGGAAGTCCTGCATAACAAAAGGGTGTTGGGACACCATGAATTTTTATGAAGTGATACTGTCATTTCTCCCAGGGAACTTACTGTTACACAGCTGGAAGTGTGTAAGGTCTGTTAACTAAAGAAGTTCCAAGATAGCCACTGTTGTTGAGTATATAGTTTCATTTTGTATTTTATGATTCAGTGCATTGGGGCTAAACATAAAAGAGGCTAAGATCTCAGCATTTCAGAATTTTCTCCTGCTATTTTTTTTTATTATGGTAGGTAGGTAGGCTCTTAGGTAATTTTTTAGGAAATCAGAACAATTGGCTCATACAAATTATTTCTACAGAAATTGTTTTTTGTTTTTGTAAAACAACATAAAGTGATTTGCCAGTTTTCACACTATCAGTTTGCTATGTCCTATATTCTTTGAAAAATGAAAAACTTTTTACCATAAGATAGCAAATTATTCTGGTTCAATAAGCAAATCTATTTTACTAAAGCAAGAGATGAAAGCTTCATTAAGAAAAGTACTTTTTCTGTTTTACCACAACAAGATTGCATAATAATAAAATGATAGAATTTTGTTCTTAGAATTGAGCAAAGGTATGCTCAGGGTAAAGCAGCTGAGTTGAAGAAAAAATAAAGAGAATCATTTTAATGGTCTAAAAGGCCAAGTAAAGTGAACTCTCAGTTGAACTGAGTGTTAGCTATGTGACCAGCATGAGTATTAGGCACTGCTTAAGGGCTGGGGGATATCATGTTGAACAGGTGGGCATGGCAGCTTAATTGTAAAGTGTTAAAAGAAAAGTAAAAGACAGTCTTGCTTTAAAAAATAAAGATTTCTTTTAGATTTCTTTTGAGTGTCATGGGACTTTTACATTCTAAAAAAGATAGATTTCTTGCCCTCAAGGAGACCTAATGAGAGTAGGTTAAAAAATTACTGGTTCTGGGTTCTGACTGTTATAGACCTAAGTGATGAATCAGATGGTGTTCAGCCCACTAACAGCCCACAAAATAGAAGTGAGGGGATATAACTAGCTTTCATAACTCCCAAAATAGAAGTTTTGTTGTTGGATGCTGTCGAGTCAGTTCCAACTCATGTAGACCCCATGTATAACAGAACAAAACATTGCCCAGTCTGGTGCCATCCTCAAAATTGTTGCTATGTTTGAGCCCATTGTTGCAGCCACTGTGTCAACCCATCTCATTGAGGGCCTTCCTCTTTTTCACTCACCCCCTGCTTTACCGAGTATCTTAGTTATCTAGTGCTGCTATGACAGAAATACCATAAATGTGTGGCTTTAACAAACAAAAATTTATTTTCTCATAGTTCAGGATGCTAGAAGTCTGAATTCAAGGTCCTGGCTCTAGTGGAAAGCTTTCTTTCTCTGTTGGCTCTGAAGGAGTGTCTTTATCTCTTTGAGCTTCTGCTCCTGGGCAGTCTTCATGTGGCTTGGCATCTCTCTTCCCCAGTCTTTGCTAACTGGCTTTCTTGTTTAATCTCTTTTATATCTCAAAACAGATTGACTCAAGACACACCCAAATGGAATTATAACCATAGGCAAAGAGGTCAGGAATTACAACACATATTTTTGGGGGATACAATTCAATCCATAACACCAAGCATGATGTTCTTCTCCAGGGAATGATCCCTCCTGATAATATGTCTAAAGCAAGTAAGACAAAGTCTCACCATCCTTGCTTCTAAGGAGCATTCATACTGCACTTCTTCCAAGACACATTTGTTCATTCTCCTGGCAGTCCATGGTATATTCAATTATCTTCACCCACACCACAATTCAAATGCATCAGCTCTTCTTAGGGTCTCCCTTTTTCATCATCCAGTTTTCATGTACATGCCATGTCATCAAAATAGAAGTAAAGGGATATAATTACCTTTCATTTATTGCCGAGGTAGAGCAAAGTTTTAAGCAAAATGAGTCCAAATCATTTCTCCAGTGAACAATGGTAGAGTTTCAACTTTGAATCAGACAGTGGGCTTGAAATTGTGTGTTGAAAGGAATTTAAAACAGTTTACTTAAAGTTTATGTTTTTGTCCAGATACTCTCTCTCCACAAATTGTCATATTCAGCAAACAACTTAAAGGAAATAGAACTCACAGTAAGTGGAATGAGCTGTTTTTGCCTCCATTTTTTTCTTCTGCCTCACTATTCCTTTCTCCTGCCCCTCGGCTTCACCTCACTTCCCAAAAGCAATCAAAATAAAACATGAATCAAAACAAATAAACAGACAAACATGGGTCCGTATTAATAGTATCAGATTCAAGAGAGCAGATACGTTAGATATTACTTCTACTAATTTCCTCACGTGAATCTTCCCTGTATTTATTTACTTTAAAAGTTAAGTTCACTTAAAAAAAAAAAAATACTTAACGGTGCCAGCATCACTTTAGCTACAACATGTCACTTTATTTTTACAGAATACGTTTTGTTTTTATTTTGCATTAATTATATACTTGTAAGAAAGTTAGAAGAATTGTACAAAGAATTCTCATATTGCCTTCACCCAGATTCACTAGTTGTTAACGTTGCATTTCATTTCTCTCTCTCCCTCTTTCCCTTTCTGATACGTCCATCCATACAAAGATTTCCTGAAACATGTGAGAGTTAGTTTCAGACATCATGACTCTTTACTCCTAAATACTTCTGCGTGTTCTTTTCTAAGACTAAGGACATTCTTTTGCATCGTAATGTGTAAGTATCAGATATGGACACAATATATTACCTAACATAAACCCTTATTCAGATTTCCCCAATTGCTTCAACTGTTTGCCAGTCTAAGCTCCAAGTCAGAAACAATGTTACATTTAGTTGTCTTATCTTTTTAGTCTCCCTTAATCTGGAATAATTCCTTACAATTCTTGGTCTTTTGTGGCATTAACAGTCATGACAGTTATTTTGTAGAGTTTTTGTCATTTCATGTTTGTCAGTTATTGATTCAGTGTATGTTTCAATTTTTAGCTGGAAAACTACATATATGATGTATCCTTTCTACTAGACAGAAAATATGATCTCTGTTGAAAACAAAAATTAACACACAACTTCACAGTGTGAGAAGAGAAAGAAATTTTTGTATGAGTCCTTAGTAAATGGCAAAAAAAAAAAAAAAAGATGCAGTCTCATAGGTAATTAAGTTATAGGATATTGGCAAGACATGGAGTCATTTTCTTGCCTTTATTTATATTATTTGGATATTTTTTCTTAATGTTCTTTTTGCTCCCAAATATTTTCTGAAGATTGTTGTGTCTGTTTTCCAGAGATTGTTATTGATCTCAGAAAAAGACTGATTCTATTTTGTGTCATGGCCTAATTATTTACAAGCAAGAAGTGTTAATTGTGTACGTGTCCTTGAGCATGCAGTAGTGAGTAATTGCTGTTTGGAAATTTCATTAAGAAATATGGGATCAGATCTTTTAAAAAAATTTATTACTTTTCAATTTGAGGCTTGGACACCAAGCCTGCCCTTCTATGAGGTTTTACATGTAGTACCTATACATTTTGTAGAGTCCTTTCTTCTTGAAGTCTCCAAAATTTGCTGAGGTCCCTGATCTTTCAGTAAGTGTCTTTATTTAAGAGTGCTGGGTACAATTCTTCCATGAAGCACTGAGACTGCCCTTTGTTCAGAACCTGATCCAGGGCAAATCCTGACCAAAAGCTGCTCTTCTTTTCAGTGGGCACAACATTTTTAATTAATTTGAGCTCTGAAGTAGTAAGAAGACAAACAGAGGCACTAAAAAGACTAATGTGTCTGATTCTCTGTTGTCTTTCTTCTGATCAAATATAGATCATCCCCATCATCCATCCAATAGAGATTATTAAATCATCAAACCATTAAGTAGATACCCCACAAATGGGAATTACTGTTCACAGGCAAACCGGACCTATATATATACACATAGAAGTCTCTTGAACATGTAGTTGAGACTGGCCTAGTGGTCCACTGCTCACTATCCACTCACTTGCCTGTGGTAAGAACACAGCTGAAGCTATGAACCTTACACAGGAGTATTCCATCAACTACACAGTAGAAACTGGCCTACTGGTCTGAGACAAGACACAGATTTAATAGTTCCCAAGCTTGATTACAGAAAGGAACACAGCCCTAACCAGGAGTAGACAAGAAACAGAAGTATAAGCTTTGTCAGAAACAAACCACAAAATCAAAAGAAAATAAAAACATAGATAAATGGAAATCATCAAAGGTAAAATTCTATTGCCACTTTGGAGTCCAGAAAGACATACCTGGTCTTACCCAGCCAGTGGAATGTCTTTTCCGGCAGTGCACCGGTAGTTTAATTGGCTCTGGCATGTGTATCCACTTGAATATCTTAGTGGGTCCTTCAGAACTGTCAAAGTATAACTTTTTTTCAAAGTTTAAAACATGACTTCACACAAATATAGTTTGGACAGGAATCAAAGATTTACTTAACTCATTAATAAGACAATGTGCAAGATGGTAAAATTAGTTCAAAGGGCATTTGAGGAACTGAGTATTTCTAGCAATTTAATAAAAGAATGTTAGAATAAGGTTGCAAGATTGGATATAAAACTGGTTAATGTCCTACAGGGCAGTAGTCAATGACTAGACAAAAAGCATTCGTTTCTCTACTAGATACAAATCTGCAATTAAATATGTGATTTCATTGAGTCTGAGTCCTTAATAGTGAGTTAGCACAATCAAACAATAGGACAACCTTCTACAGAATTAAAAAATCAGTGCGTGAACCTTTTAAACAATGCTTCAGTATTATTATTATTATTTTTTTTTTCAGTATAGCATCAAAAAAACATACAGTCATCTTCTTGGATACATTTCTAAGTTTTGGATAATGGTTCTTAACCTTAAACCGTTACTCCATGGTGAGCCCAAGAGAATCCAAAAGAATAGTAATTTAGACCTAGAGCAATTCATGAGTAATTGCATTTTAGCACATGAAGCATTTCTGTAAGAATGGCATGGCAGCAGCATCTGACCTCTTTGTCTCAGCACAGGGACCCTGGGTCCAAAGGATGTGCTCCACTCCCAGCTTTTCTTTCTTGGTGGTAGTGAGGCCCACCTCCTCACCTCTGGGATGAGCTCATTTTAAGCCTAGCAGGATGACAAAACTGACCAACCCCCTCATTAGGGTTCTGTGCACCTTATTTGCATAATTAGCAGGCTGTCCAATCCCCTTGGTGGACCATAAACCCCTTATTTGCAGAGTTAGTCCCACCCAGTCATTTTGTGGGAGTCACAAGACGATGCATGGCTAGAAGGACCATAATAAGTAATTCAGTGCGCCACAATTTAGGCAAGGCAGGAATGTTGGATTAGAAGTGGGATGTTACAATAGATCAGAGGAGAGAGGTAGGGAAGAGCTAGGTCAAAGATAAAATAGTCATGTATTATTATACTATGAATTTTGGATAGCAAATGGTAGGAAATGAGGAACCATTGATGATTTTAAACAGAATAATGGCAAAATAAGATTAGTAAGATATGCCTTTTAGAATTATTATTCATCTAATTTTAAATGAATTAAATTAGGTAGGTGGCTATAGGTTACAGTGATAAATGCCTTTCATGAAAAATGGCAATGTCTTTTATTATTACTTGAATGCAAAACTAGCATATTGTTTTTGCATCGACATTTGAGATAAACTTTTTGTACTCCAATTTGGCTGAGACACTGCTGCTGAATGAAAACTGTTCTCTCAGCACTTAGTCAGAGTTTCATTTTTTTGTATCGATTATGTGTTAAGTTTTATCTTTGTGTTTATTAAAATTGTGAAATTATGTATTTCAAAGCTTTTCCATTATTGAATAATTAAAGAATAATAACTAATTTATCAACTAACCCTTAAGGGGAATAGCAATAAAGCTATTCCTAGGAGAAGGAACACACTGTTACAGTTATGCCTATTTTGCCTATTTTTCTTTACTCCACAGTTTATTTACCTTTCAAAATTATGAGTTCAGTTAAAAAGTGCCATAATTTATAGCAGCTGAAGTCACACCGCCTAATTTAAGAAGATCACATCCTTTAGCCAAACCTTTTTCTTCCTAGTCACTAATCGAAACTGTCAGTCTATAAATGTGAAAGTAACTTTGCACATAGAGTAGTGTGAAAGGCGACATAAGATAATAGGAGGAGCTTGTAGAAACAGTCTAATTGTAGGTATGATGGACAATTTCTCCTATAATTTTCAGGATTAGACATTTTTAAGACTTCACATCTCCTTTTTTAACCTTTATTTAAGCAAAAATTTATTCTACAAATTAGTTCATTGTGAGGAGTAGGGAAAGAGGGAAGTTAATATTTAGTGTTTGTTATGTATCACAGATTGCGTTAGTCACTTTTCCTCTGGGAAATATTGTTTACTGTTTATAACTGAAATAATTCTCTAAGAAGAAAGATTCTCACTGTAGAATTCTTTGGATTTTTATTAAAATAAAAATCTGTAGCCATTAAAAATCTCTTTGATCTATTGAATTGAATCCTACCTTCCTGTGACTCCTGTCAAGCTCTCTGATGTTACACACAATTCTAGTCCTTCAGATATTTAAAGCTTTTTTATATTTATGACTTTTTTTATAAGTTGGTGAAAACCTGTAAATTCTTTCAATATTCAGAACCTTCACCATTTTATTGATTCACTGGATAAGCTTTTTTGGTAAATAATCTTTAAAAACATGTAACATTTACTCACAAACAGCATAAATCACATATAAGCTGCACACTGATTAGAGAGTGATAATTATCCTTTTCTGGACACTGGACTCTGGAACTTCTTTAGTTGAAAAATGATTTATTTCCTTTTAAGAGATTTTGGCCCCAACCAATAAGCAACACCATGGTAAACAGAGAAAATATTGAAGTTGTTAAAGATTTCATTTCACTTGAATGTACAATCAATGCTCATGGAAGCAGCAGTCAAGAAATCAAACGACATATTGCATTGGGCAAATTTGCTTCAAAAAACCTCTTTAAAGTGTTAAAAAGCAAAAATGTCACTTTGAGGACTCAGGTGCACCTGACCCAAGTCATGGTATTTTCAATTGCTTCATATGCATGCAAAAGCTGAATAATGAATAAGGAAGACCGAAGAAGAATTGATGCCTTTTAATTATGGTGTTGGTGAAGAATATTGAATAAACCATGGGTTGCCAGAAGAATGAACAAATCTGTATTGGAAGAAGTACAGCTAGAATGCTCCTTAGAAGCGAGAATGATGAGACTTTGTCTCACATGCTTTAGACACGTTATCAGGAAGGACAAGTCCCTGGAAAAGGACATCATGCTCGGTAAAATAGAGTGTCAGTGAAAAAGAGGGGGACCCTCGATGAGATGGTTTGACATGGTGGCTACAACAATGGGCTCAAACATAGCAACAATTGCCAGGATGGCATAGGACTGGGCTGTGTTTCATTCTGTTGTATATAGTGTTGCTATAAGTAGGAACTGACTTGAAAACACCTAACAACAATAGAAATTTCTAGAGAATGATTATTTTGGTTATCGGCTAGATGAATTGAACTGACCGTAATGTGTTTTTGAGTTAAAGGATGGAAAAGACAATGGTATATTTCTTTTGAGTATATAAATTCTGTAAAGGATTTCTCTTTAGGGTAACCAGTCTTTGGAACAATATTTCAGCCTCCAAACCTATGATTCTGTGTTCTATTTAAAAAAAAAAAAAAAGAAAAAATTGAATAAATATGCTTAGGAACAGATCCTGCTAACAATGAAACCAAAACCAAACCCATGGCTGTCAAATCAGTTCTGACTTATAGTAACCTTGTAATAGGAGAGACGAACTGCCCTATAGGGTTTCCAAGGCTGTAATGTTTATGGCAGCAGACTGCCACATCTTCTCCCACAGAGCAGTTGGTAGGCTTGAACCAGCGACCTTTCGGTTAGCAGCTGAACGTTTGCTGTGCTACCAGAGCCCCTCCTGCTCATAATACTGTGCCCTTATTAATAGAATATTGTTTAATTTTAACAAGTTTTCACTCCTCTCCTTCTTAGAGTAATTTCAAAATTATAGGTTTTAAGTAAGAATGAGGTTAGTCTGTTACAGCCATGAAAAAAAAATTATAAATTTCTCATTGACTTTATCATTATGCAAGAAGAATTACATCATCCTGGTCCACGTCCTTGAGAGGTATCCTAGATTTATGTTCTTGAGTAGAAGTACAAATATGTAGGGGAATTTACTTTTGCTTATATTGTCTGAAAAATAGTCATTGTTGTTGATGATGATGTGTGTGTATGAGTGCACTTTGATAAAGTAAATCCAATATATGAAAATACACATTTATAAAACAAACAATATGGGAGGATTATTATTTTTTGCAGAACAATTGTGATATATGCTCAATAGAAAATCCCTTTTGTGCGTTCATGATTAGCAACAATAACTGATATTTTTTTAGGACCATGTACAGGGTGGCCTGGAAACAAAGTCAAACACATAATAAATGATTTATTGCTATAACATTACACAGTATAAGACATGTAATAACTAAGCCAGACAATGAGATGAAGTGGAAAGAATGTGGTACTTAAAACCAGAAAAGATAGATTTAACAAAGAACATACTTTCTTGGATTTTCAAGGAGCTGAAACTCTGTCCTTTGAATGCCTATTTCACATATTAGCTATGAAAAGTAAATGAAGTTTAAATTAAAATTGAGTGCCTTTCATGCAGCTTAATAGCAGCCAAGTTAAATTCCTATTGTGTGTGATACAGTAACCTTGACAGTGAAGGCTGCTTTCAAAGATCTCAAGGCACTACTTCAAAGGACCACCTTCAATCATGGCAGCCAAAAGCCATTAGTGCAATGGGCCTCCCAGAAGCAAAGCCAGCAGCCAGACTTATAAGTCCTATTTTTCTAGTATAGTAATAAAACCATCCTCTGGTTGTTCAAAAATTTAAAATGGAAGATACGAAGTTCAAATATTAAACACGAGGGTGGCCTTGAGACCCCACTTGACAGAAGACCTTCTACCCAGAAAATGCGGTTATTTGGAAATCTTGTCTGGACCTCACAAGAAACTAATCTTTATGACTAACTTTGCTCATAGCAGAATCAGCAAGGCCTGAACATCTGTCCCCAACCTATTCCAATGCATTAATCGTCCATTAGGAGGTTGAATTGAGTCCAAATTCTACCCCTCAAGGCCTTTCATTCATATGTCCCATGGTATTCAAACATTTCTCTTGTTGTTAGGTGCCATTGAGTTGGTTCAAGCTCACAGAGACTGTCTTAGGCTGGGTTCTCTAGAGAAACAAAACCAGTGCAGTGTGTGTGTATGTATGTGTATATATACACACGGGGACACATACATATATAGAGAGAGATTTACCTCAAGGAAATGGCTCGTGTGGTTGTAGAGGCTGGCAAGAACCAAGTCCTTGGGTCAGGCTTCTGGTTAGAGGCTTCTTCTGATTCACATAGCTGCAGGGCTGATGAATCCAAGATTGGCAAGCAATATGGCAGATCGCTGGCTCAAGTCTGAAGAATTGGAGGTCAGATGATGACAAGCCAAATGCAGGATTCAGAGTGAGCAAAAGCCAGCTAGCTTTTCCAGAACACGCATATATATTGGATGCAGACCACACCCCTGAGCAAACTCTCTTTACAACTGATTGGCTGATCACATCAGATCACATCATGGAGGTGATTACATTATATCAGTTCTCATCATGGAGGTGGTTACATCATTACATAACTGCCAAACTACATTGTAACTGCCAAACAACTGAGGATCATGGCCCAGCCAAGTTGACATACAACCTTAACTATCACAGAGACTCTGTGTACAATGAATGAAACATTGCCAGGTCCTGTAGCATCCTCACAATTGTTGATATATTTGAGCCCATGTTACAGCTGCTATGTTAATCCATCTCATTGAGGGTCCTCCTCTTTTTCAGTGATCCCCTGTTTTATGAAGCATAATGTCCTTCTCCATCGACTGACCTGTTCTGATAAAATGTCCAAAGTACACGAGACAAAGCCTCAACATTCTCCCTTCTAAGGAGCATTCTGGCCATGCTTACTCCAGGGCAGATGTGTTCCTTCTTCTGGCAGCCCATGGTATATTAAATATCCTTTGCCAACATCGTATTTCAGAGACATCAGTTCTTCTTTGGTCTTTCTTGTTCATTATCCAGTTTTTGCATGCATATGAGGCAGCTGAAAATACAATGGCTTGAGTCAGGTGCAGCCTAGTCCTCAAAGTGAAATCCTTACTTTTTTAACACTTTAAAGAGGTCTTTTGCAGCAGATTTGCTCAATGTAATATGTCATTCGATTTCTTCACTGCTGATCCGTGGACATTGTGAATCCAAGTGAAGTGAAATCCTTGACAACTTCAATGTTTTCTCCATTTATCCTGATGTTACTTATCAGTCCAGTAACATGCAGTGAAGATTTTTGTTTTCTTTATATTGAGGTATAATCCATACTGAAGGCTTCATGAGTAAGTGCTTCAAGTCCTCTTTGCTTTCAGCAGCAAGTTTGTGTCATCTATATATTGCAGGTTGTTAATGAATCTTCCTCCAATCCTGATGCTGCATTCTTCTTTATATATTTCAATGTCTTGGATTATTTGCTTAACGTACAGATTGAGTAAGTGTGGTGAAAGGATACAACCCTGACACAAACCTTTCCTGACTTTAAACTACTCAGTATCCCCTTGTTCAGTTTGAACAACTTCTTTTTTTGTCTATGACAGGTCCTGCATGAGCACAGTTAAGTGTTCTGAAATTCACATTTTTTTTATTTAATTTTTTTAATTTTTTTTATTAACTTTTATTAAGCTTCAAGTGAACATTTACAAATCCAATCAGTCTGTCACATATAAGTTTACATACATCTCACTCCCTACTCCCACTTGCTCTCCCCCTCTTGAGTCAGCCCTTTCAGTCTCTCCTTTCGTGACAATTTTGCCGGCTTCCCTCTCTCTCTATCCTCCCATCCCCACTCCAGACAAGAGTTGCCAACACAATCTCAAGTTTCCACCTGATATAATTAGCTCACTCTTCATCAGCGTCTCTCTCCCACCCACTGACCAGTCCCTTTCATGTCTGATGAGTTGTCTTCGGGGATGGTTCCTGTCCTGTGCCAACAGAAGGTCTGGGGAGCATGGCCGCCGGGATTCCTCTAGTCTCAGTCAGACCATTAAGTTTGGTCATTTTATGAGAATTTGGGGTCTGTATCCCACTGATCTCCTGCTCCCTCAGGGGTCCTCTGCTGTGCTCCCTGTCAGGGCAGTCATCTATTGTGGCCGGGCACCAACTAGTTCTTCTGGTCTCAGGATGATGTAGGTCTCTGGTTCATGTGGCCCTTTCTGTCTCTTGGGCTCTTAGTTGTAGTGTGGCCTTGGTGTTCTTCATTTTCCTTTGCTCCAGGTGGGTTGAGACCAATTGATGCATCTTAGATGGCTGCTTGTTAGCATTTAAGACCCCAGACGCCACATTTCAAAGTGGGATGCAGAATGATTTCATAATAGAATTATTTTGCCAATTGACTTAGAAGTCCCCGCAAACCATGTTCCCCAGACCCCCGCCCTTGCTCCGCTGACCTTTGAAGTATTCATTTTATCCCGGAAACTTCTTTGCTTTTGGTCCAGTCTAATTGGGCTGACCTTCCATGTATTGAATGTTGTCTTTCCCTTCACCTAAAGCAGTTCTTATCTACTGATTAATCAATAAAAAACCCTCACGCACCCTCCTTCCCTCCCCCCTTCGTAACCACAAAAGTATGTGTTCTTCTCAGGTTTACTATTTCTCAAGATCTTATAATAGTGGTCTTATACAATATTTATCCTTTTGCCTCTGACTAATTTCGCTCAGCATAATGCCTTCCAGGTTCCTCCATGTTATGAAATGTTTCACAGATTCGTCATTGTTCTTTATCCATGTGTAGTATTCCATTGTGTGAATATACCACAGTTTATTTACCCATTCATCCGTTGATGGACACCTTGGTTGCTTCCAACTTTTTGCTATTGTAAACAGAGCTGCAATAAACATGGGTGTGCATATATCTGTTTCTGTGAAGGCTCTTGTATCTCTAGGGTATATTCCGAGGAGTGGGATTTCTGGGTTGTATGGTAGTTCTATTTCTAACTGTTTAATAAGATAACGCCAGATAGATTTCCAAAGTGGTTGTACCATTTTACATTCCCACCAGCAGTGTATAAGAGTTCCAATCTCTCTGCAGCCTCTCCAACATTTATTATTTTGTGTTTTTTGGATTAATGCCAGCCTTGCTGGTGTGAGATGGAATCTCATCGTAGTTTTAATTTGCATTTCTCTAATGGCTAATGATCGAGAGCATTTTCTCATGTATCTGTTAGCTGCCTGAATATCTTCTTTAGTGAAATGTGTGTTCATATCCTTTGCCCACTTTTTGATGGGGTTGTTTGTCTTTTTGTGGTTGAGTTTTGACAGAATCATGTAGATTTTAGAGATCAGGCGTTGGTCGGAGATGTCATAGCTGAAAATTCTTTCCCAATCTGTAGGTGGTCTTTTTACTCTTTTGGTGAAGTCTTTAGATGAGCATAGGTGTTTGATTTTTAGGAGCTCCCAGTTATCGGGTTTCTCTTCATCATTTTTGGTAATGTTTTGTATTCTGTTTATGCCTTGTATTAGGGCTCCTAGGGTTGTCCCAATTTTTCCTTCCATGATCTTTATCGTTTTAGTCTTTATGTTTAGGTCTTTGATCCACTTGGAGTTAGTTTTTGTGCATGGTGTAAGGTATGGGTCCTGTTTCATTTTTTTGCAAGTGGATATCCAGTTATGCCAGCACCATTTGTTAAAAAGGCTATCTTTTCCCCAATTAATTGACACTGGTCCTTTTTCAAATATCAGCTGCTCATACGTGGATGGATCTATGTCTGGGTTCTCAATTCTGTTCCATTGGTCTATGTGCCTGTTATTGTACCAGTACCAGGCTGTTTTGACTACTGTGGCTGTATAATAGGTTCTGAAATCAGGTAGAGTGAGGCCTCCCACTTTCTTCTTCTTTTTCAGTAGTGCTTTGCTTATCCGGGGCTTCTTTCCCTTCCATATGAAATTGGTGATTTGTTTCTCTATTCCCTTAAAATATGACGTTGGAATTTGGATCGGAAGTGCGTTAAATGTATAGATGGCTTTTGGTAGAATAGACATTTTTACTATGTTAAGTCTTCCTATCCATGAGCAAGGTATGTTTTTCCACTTAAGTATATCCTTTTGAATTTCTTGTAGTAGAGCTTTGTAGTTTTCTTTGTATAGGTCTTTTACATCCTTAGTAAGATTTATTCCTAAGTATCTTATCTTCTTGGGGGCTACTGTGAATGGTATTGATTTGGTTATTTCCTCTTCGGTGTTCTTTTTGTTGATGTAGAGGAATCCAAGTGATTTTTGTATGTTTATTTTATAACCTGAGACTCTGCCAAACTCTTCTATTAGTTTCAGTAGTTTTCTGGAGGATTCCTTAGGGTTTTCTGTGTATATAATCATGTCATCTGCAAATAGTGATAACCTCCTTGCCAATCCGGATACCTTTTATTTCTTTGTCTAGCCTAATTGCCCTGGCTAGGACTTCCAGCACGATGTTGAATAAGAGCGGTGATAAAGGGCATCCTTGTCTGGTTCCCGTTCTCAAGGGAAATGCTTTCAGGTTCTCTCCATTTAGAGTGATATTGGCTGTTGGCTTTGCATAGATGCCCTTTATTATGTTGAGGAATTTTCCTTCAATTCCTATTTTGGTAAGAGTTTTTATCATAAATGGGTGTTGGACTTTGTCAAATGCCTTTTCTGCATCAATTGATAAGATCATGTGGTTTTTGTCTTTTGTTTTATTTATGTGATGGATTACATTAATGGTTTTTCTGATATTAAACCAGCCTTGCATACCTGATATAAATCCCACTTGATCAGGGTGAATTATTTTTTTGATGTATTGTTGGATTCTATAGGCTAGAATTTTGTTGAGGATTTTTGCATCTATGTTCATGAGGGATATAGGTCTATAATTTTCTTTTTCTGTAATGTCTTTACCTGGTTTTGGTATCAGGGAGATGGTGGCTTCATAGAATGAATTGGGTAGTATTCCGTCATTTTCTATGCTTTGGAATACCTTCAGAAGTAGTGGTGTTAACTCTTCTCTGAAAGTTTGGTAGAACTCTGCAGTGAAGCCGTCCGGGCCAGGGCTTTTTTTTGTTCGGAGTTTTTTGATTACCGTTTCAGTCTCTTTTTTTGTTATGGGTCTATTTAGTTGTTCTGCTTCTGAATGTGGTAATTTAGGTAGGCAGTGTTGTTCTAGGAATTCATCCATTTCTTCTAGGTTTTCAAATTTGTTAGAGTACAATTTTTCATAATAATCTGAAATGATTCTTTTAATTTCATTTGGTTCTGTTGTGATGTGGTCCTTCTCGTTTCTTATTCGGGTTATTTGTTTCCTTTCCTGTATTTCTTTAGTCAGTCTAGCCAATGGTTTATCAATTTTGTTAATTTTTTCAAAGAACCAGCTTTTGGCTTTGTTAATTCTTTCAATTGTTTTTCTGTTCTCTAATTCGTTTAGTTCCGCTCTAATTTTTATTATTTGTTTCTTCTGGTGCCTGAAGGATTCTTTTGTTGCTCAGTTTCTATTTGTTCAAGTTGTAGGGACAGTTCTCTGATTTTGGCTCTTTCTTCTTTTTGTATGTGTGCATTTATCGATATAAATTGGCCTCTGAGCACGGCTTTTGCTGTGTCCCAGAGGTTTTGATAGGAAGTATTTTCATTCTCGTTGCTTTCTATGAATTTCCTTATTCCCTCCTTGATGTCTTCTATAACCCAGTCTTTTTTCAGGAGGGTATTGTTCATTTCCCAAGTATTTGATTTCTTTTCCCTAGTTTTTCTGTTATTGATTTCTAGTTTTATTGCCTTGTGGTCTGAGAAGATGCTTTGTAACATTTCGATGTTTTGGACTCTGCAAAGGTTTGTTTTATGACCTAATATGTGGTCTATTCTAGAGAATGTTCCATGTGCGCTAGAAAAAAAAGTATATTTTGCAGCAGTTGGGTGGAGAGTTCTGTCTAAGTCAATGAGGTCAAGTTGGTTGATTGTTGTAATTAGATCTTCCGTGTCTCTATTGAGCTTCTTACTGGATGTCCTGTCCTTCTCTGAAAGTGGTGTGTTGAAGTCTCCTACTATAATTGTGGAGGTATCTATCTCACTTTTCAATTCTGTAAAAATTTGATTTATGTATCTTGCAGCCCTGTCATTGGGTGCATAAATATTTAATATGGTTATGTCTTCCTGATCAATTGTCCCTTTTATCATTATATAGTGTCCTTCTTTATCCTTTGTGGTGGATTTAAGTCTGAAGTCTATTTTGTCAGAAATTAATATTGCTACTCCTCTTCTTTTCTGCTTATTGTTTGCTTGATATATTTTTTTCCATCCTTTGAATTTTAGTTTGTTTGTGTCTCTAAGTCTAAGGTGTGTCTCTTGTAGGCAGCATATAGATGGATCGTGTTTCTTTATCCAGTCTGTGACTCTCTGTCTCTTTATTGGTGCATTTAGTCCATTTACATTCAGCGTAATTATAGGTAAATAAGTGTTTAGTGCTGTCATTTTGATGCCTTTTTATGTGTGTTGTTGTCAATTTCATTTTTCCACATACTTTTTTGTGCTGAGGCGTTTTTCTTAGTAAATTGTGAGATCCTCATTTTCATAGTGTTTGACTTTATGTTAGTTGAGTCGTTACGTTTTTCTTGGTTTTTATCTTGAGTTATAGAGTTGTTATACCTTTTTGTGGTTACCTTATTATGTACCCCTATTTTTCTAAGTAAAAACCTAACTTGTATTGTTCTATATCGCCTTGTATCACTCTCCATATGGCAGTTCAATGCCTCCTGTATTTAGTTCCTCTTTTTGATTATTGTGATCTTTTACCTATTGACTTCCATGATTCCCTGTTATGTGCATTTTTTTTTTCAATTAATCTTAATTTGTTTGTTTTTGTGATTTCCCTATTTGAGTTGATATCAGGACGTTCTGTTTTGTGACCTTGTGTTGTGCTGATATCTGATATTATTGGTTCTCTGATCAAACAATATCCTTTAGTATTTCTTGTAGCTTTGGTTTGGTTTTTGCAAATTCTCTAAACTTGTGTTTGTCTGTAAATATCTTAATTTCGCCTTCATATTTCAGAGAGAGTTTTGCTGGATATATGATCCTTGGCTGGCAGTTTTTCTCCTTCAGTGTTCTGTATAGGTCGTCCCATTCCCTTCTTGCCTGCATGGTTTCTGCTGAGTAGTCTGAACTTATTCTTATTGATTCTCCCTTGAAGGAAACCTTTCTTTTCTCCCTGGCTGCTTTTAAAATTTTCTGTTTATCTTTGGTTTTGGTGAGTTTGATGATAATATGTCTTGGTGTTTTTCTTTTTGGATCAATCTTAAATGGGGTTCGATGAGCATCTTGGATAGATATCCTTTCGTCTTTCATGATTTCAGGGAAGTTTTCTGTCAGGAGTTCTTCAACTATTTTCTCTGTCTTTTCTGTCCCCCCTCCCTGTTCTGGGACTCCAATCACCCACAGGTTATCCTTCTTGATAGAGTCCCACATGATTCTTAGGGTTTCTTCATTTCTTTAAATTCTTTTATCTGATTTTTTTTCAGCTATGTTGGTGTTAATTCCCTGGTCCTCCAGATGTCCCAGTCTGCATTCTAATTGCTCGAGTCTGCTCCTCTGACTTCCTATTGCGTTGTCTAATTCTGTAATTTTATTGTTAATCTTTTGGATTTCTACATGCTGTCTCTCTATGGATTCTTGCAACTTATTAATTTTTCCACTATGTTCTTGAATAATCTTTTTGAGTTCTTCAACAGTTTTATCAGTGTGTTCCTTGGCTTTTTCTGCAGTTTGCCTTATTTCATTTGTGATGTCTTGAAGCATTCTGTAAATTAGTTTTTTATATTCTGTATCTGATAATTCCAGGATTGTATCTTCATTTGGGAAAGATTTTGATTCTTTTGTTTGGGGGGTTGGAGAAGTTGTCATGGTCTGCTTCTTTAAGTGGTTTGATATGGATTGTTGTCTCCGAGCCATCACTGGGAAACTAGTTTTTCCAGAAAATCCGCTAAAAAAAAATGCAGTCAGATCCCTATCAGAGTTCTCCCTCTGGCTCAGGCTATTCAGATGTTAATGAAGGCTCCTGGGGAGGGTGGGGGAGGGAATAGAGAGATAGGAGAGTAGCACCTCAGAATATAGCCAGAGTTGCTTTTCTTGCTTGGAATGACTATTATATCTGAGATTCCCGCGAGGCGCGTCGCCTATGTGTGCTGGCTGTGTGGAGATTGCCTCCGGGGGGTCTGGCCCACTGGAGTCACAGTTAGATCCTCCGCTTCCAGCCCCATGCCCAGCGTCAAGGCTCCCCTGCTGGGACGTGCACTCTCGACTCCAAAATCAGTCCCTGCCTCCCGGGGACTTCTCGTCCCTCCAGCCGTGTTGCCGTGCCGCCCCCGAGAACAGGTTGGGCCCCCTCCAGGGGTTAGTTCAGGTGGGTGGAGCAGCTCCCCGTGCTTGTGCCGTGACCGAGTGTCCCGGTTGGGACACTGTTATCCCCGCTCCAATACCAGTCGCTGCCTCCCAGGGACTTCTCCTACCGGCTGCGTCCCACGCCGCCCGCGCGAACTGGCTCGGCCCTCTCCCGGGGTTAGTTCAGGGGGTGGAGCAGCTCTCCGTGTTTAAGCCGTACCTGCGTCCAGTCCAAATCCCGGCGGGACGGTTCCCCGGCTGGGACGCTGCTCTCCCTGCTCCAAGACCAGTCACTGCTTCCCGGGGACTTCTCCTACCGGCTGCGTCCCACGCCGCCCGCGGAACCAGCTGGTCCCCCTCCTGGGGTTAGTTCAGGGGGGTGGAGCAGCTCTCTGTGCTTGTGCCATACCTGACCGGTACGCTGTCTCCAGGCTCTGAAAACAATCGCTGCTTCCCCATATTAGTTCGTTCTCCATCTCTAAATCTGTGTTTGTTGTTCAGGGTTCGTAGATTGTTATGTATGTGCTCGATTCACTTGTTTTTCCGTGTCTTTGTTGTAAGAGGGATCCGAGGTAGCGTCTGCCTAGTCCGCCATCTTGGCTTCGCCTCAAATTCACATTTTTTGTAGTGTTATCTATTATTTGTTATGATCCACACAGTCAAATGCCATTGCATAGTCCATGAAAGACAGATGAACTCCATAAAAGACAGATGAACATCTTTCTGCTATTCTCTGCTTTCAGCCAAGATCCATCTTACATTAGCAATGATATCGCTCTGTCATGGATTGAATTGTGTCCCCCAAAAATGTGTGTCAGCTTGGCTAGGCCATGATTCCTAGTATTCTGTGATTGTCCGCCATTTTGTCATCTGATATAAATTCCCTGTGTGTTGCAAATCCTACCTCTATGATGTTAATGAAGCAGAATTAGAGCAGTTATGTTAATAAGGCAGTACTCAATCTTCAAGATTAGGTTGTGTCTAACATCAATCTCTTTTGAGAAATAAAAGACAAAAGAAAACAGAGAGACATGGGAGCTCATACCACAAAGAAACAAGAGCCAGGAGAACAGTGCATCCTTTGGACCTGGGGTCCCTGCTTGAGAAGCTACTAGACCAGGGGAAAATCAACGGCAAGGACCTTCCCCCAGAGACAACAGAGAGAGGAAGCCTTCCCCTGGAGCTGGCACCCTGATTTGGACTTCTAGCCTCCTAAACTGTGAGAGAATAAATTTCTGTGCATTAAAGCCATCCACTTGTGATATTTCTGTTATAGCAGCACTAGATAACTAAGACAGAATTTGGTACCGGAAATGAGGTATTGCTTTAACAGATACATAAAATGAGGAAGCGGTTTTGAAACTGTGAATGGGTAGAGGCTGGAAGAGTTTTAAAGTGCTTAATAGTAAAAGCTCAGATTGCCTTGAAGAGACCATTGGTGGAATTATGGACATCAGAGACAATTCTGGTGAGGACTCAGAAGGAGGTGAGGAGAGCTATTGCACTGGAGATGAAGCAGACAATGAGAAGCAGCAGCAGAGAAATGGCAACAGCAGAACCTGGAGACCAGCACAAGACAGCTCTGGAGCTGAACCATAGAGCAAAAGAACTGAGTGCCTTTTCACAGGCTTCCAGACAGGGTGGGGTGCCTTGAGACACTAATAAGTGGAGCTAGGTTTGCCGACCCATGAAGCAAAAGAGCTGACTGCCTTTTGGCTGAAGTTACTGGCAAAGTGGAGCGCCTCCAGGCAATTATTGGTGGAACTAAGGAGCTTTGGAACACTTACCCCAGCAGGGCAGATGGGGGTGGTGAGGCCCGAGTGGCTGAGAGGCCAAGGAACTAGGAAGCAGAAACTGAAGAGACAAGGAATGTAGAAGCAGAGCTGTTTGTCTCAAAGGGTGGGGTTGGCACTCAGATGGACGAGGAGAATGGAACAGTCCAAATGTGAGGGAATAGAGTTGCCTTTCCAGTGGGTTTGTAAGGTGGAGTTGAAGCCCAGGGCCAAGGAGCCTCCTCTCAGAATCCAGAGATTGTGTCCGATACCTAGAGTCTGGAGGACAGGGCCATAATCTAAATGGTCTCAGAGAACAGAGGATTATTTTCTAGACTTCAGAGCTAATGTAATGTCTTCTGCTGATTTGCTTGGTGCCTGTTATCCCTTCTTTCCCTCCAATTTTTCCCATTTTTAGTGGAAATGTCTAGCTTGTGTCTGTGCCACCACTGTACTTTGGAACAGATAACTTGTATTCTAGATTTCACAGATGAAGTGTATTTTGGATTTTGGACTTGCAGTTAAGACTTGCTATGATATGATGGGGGTGAGTGTGTTTTACATGTGGCAATGACATAAATTTTGGGGCCAAATGGTGGCATGTCGTGGATTGAATTGTGTTCCCCAAAACTGTGTGTCAATTTGGATAGGCTAAGATTTAAGATTCCCAGTATTGTGTGTTTGTCTGCCATTTTGTCATCTGATGTAATTTTCCTATGTGTTGTAAATCCTACCTCTATGATGTTAATGAGGCAGGATTAGAAGCAGTTATGTTAACGAGGCAGGACTCAATCTACAAGATTAGGTTGTGTCTTAAGTCAATCTCTTTTGAGATATAAAAGACAAAAGTGAGGAGAGAGACATGGGGACTTCATACCACCAAGAAACAAAAGTCAGAAGAATAGCACATCCTTTGGACCTGGGGTCCCTGCATGAGAATCTCCTGGACCAGCTGAAGATTGATAACAGGGACCTTCCCCCAGAGTTGACAGAAAGAGGAAGCCTGGAGCTGGCACCCTGAATTTGGACTTCTAGCCTTCAAGACTGTGAAACAATACATTTCTTTGTGTTAAAGCCATCCACTTGTGGTATTTTTGTCATAGCAGCCCTAGATAAGTAAGACAGCCTCATTCCACATCCTCTTCTGAATCTGACTTGAATTTCTAGCAGTTACCTGTTGATGTACTGCTGCAACCATTTTTGAATTATCTTCCACAAAATTTTACTTGCGTGTGATATTAATGATTTCTGCGTTCTGTTGAATCACCTTTCTTTGGTATGGCGGCATATATGGATATTTTCTGGTTGGCTGAGCAATTGTTTTCCAAATTTCTTGGCATAGACAAATGGGCACTTCCAGCATTGTCTCTGTTTGTTGCAACATCTCAGTTGGTATTCTGTCAATTCCTGGAGCTTGTTTTTGCCAGTGCCTTCAGTGCAGCTTGGACTTCTTCCATAAACGTCATTGTTTCTTGATCATATGTTGCCTCCTGAAATGGTTGAACATCGACCAATTCTTTTTGATACAGTGACTCTTATGTATTCTTTCCATCTTCTTTTGATGTTTCCTGCATTGTTCAATATTTTGCCCATATAATCTTTCAATACTGTGACTCAAGGCTTGAAATTTTTCTTCAGTTCTTTCAGCTTGAGAAATGCCAAGCGTGTTCTACCCATTTGGTTTTCTGAATCCAAGTTTTTGCACATTTCGTTATAATACTTTACTTTGTGTCCTGGAGTTGACCTTTGAAATCATCTGTTCAGCTTTTTTACTTCATCATTTCTTCCTTTTGCTTTAGCTACTCTGCGTTCAAGAGCAAGTTTCAGAATTTCTTGTGCCATCCAATTTGGTCTTCTCTTTCCTGCCTCTTTAATGACCTTTTGCTTTCTTCATGTAAGATGTCCTTGATGGCATTCCACAACTTGTCTGATCTTTGGTCATTAGTGTTCAATTCATCAAATCTCTTCTTGAGATGGTCTCTAAAACAGGTGAAATATACACAAAGTCGTACTTTGGCTCTTGTGGACTTGTTCTAATTTTCTTCAGTTTCAGTTTGAGCTTGCACATGATCAATTGGTGGTCTTTTCCACAGTCGGCCCCTGGCTTTGTTCTGACTGATGATATTGAGCTTTTCCATCATCTCTTTCCACAGATGTAGTTGATTTGATTCCTGTGTATTCCATCTGGCGAGATTCATGTGTGTAGTCGCCATTTGTGTTGGTGAAAAAAAGGTATTTGCAATGAAGAAGTCGTTGGTCTTGCAGAATTCTGTCTTGTGATTTCTGTCATTGTTTCTATCACCAAGGCCATCTTTTCCAACTGCCGATCCTTCTTCTTTGTTTCCAACTTTCGCATTCCAATCACCAGTAATTATCAATGCATCCTGATTGCATGTTTGATCAATTTCAAACTGCAGAAGCTGGCAAAAATCTTCAGTTTCTTCATCTTTGGCCTTAGTGGTTGGTGTGTAAATTTGAATAATAATCGTATTAACTGGTCTTCCTTGTAGGCATATAGATATTATCCTATCAGCAACAGCATTGTACTTCAGGATAGATCTTGAAATGTTCTTTTTGATGATGAGTGCAACACCATTCCTCTTCAAGTTGTCATTCCTGGCATAGTAGACCATGTGATTGCCCAATTCAAAATAGCCAGTACCAGTCCATTTCAGCTCACTAATGCCTAGGATATCCATGTTTATACGTTCCATTTCATTTTTGACAGTTTCCGATTTTCCTAGATTCATACTTAATACATTTGACATTTCAATTATTAATAGATATTTGCAGCTGTTTCTTCTCATTTTGAGTTGTGCCGCATCAACAAATGAAGGTCCTGAAAGCTTAACTCCGTCCAAGTCATTAAGGTTGACTCTACTTTGAGGGGGCAGCTTTTCCCCAATCATTTTTTGAATGCCTTCCAACCTGGGGGGCTCATCTTCCACCACCATATCAGACAATGTTCTGCTGCTGTCCATAATGTTTTCACTGGCTAATTCTTTCCAGAAGTAGACTGCCGGGTCCTTCTTCCTAGTCTGTCTTAGTCTGGAAGGTCAGTTGAAACCTGTCCGGCATGGGTGACTCTGCTGGTATCTGAATACTGGTGGCATAGCTTCCAGCATCACAGCAGCGAACAAACCCCTGCAGTATGACAAACTGACAGACATGTGGGGAACTTCCTTGTTTATGAAGCATTACGCTTACTCTATTGTTACAAGTTTTTGCAGGTTCTTAGAGGCATGATTATGGTTACGTATTTCATAAGGGAACCAAATTGTAAGCAATTAATTTAAGAAGATTGTAACTGTATGTTTTTAAATAATTTCCTGATTACCATTGCTTTCTGCTTTTTCCATTGTTTTCTATCTACTTTGTATGTTTTACCATTTAATTCTGTTATTTTTATATCAGCATTTATATTAAGAACTTACTTTAAACAATGGAAACTTTCAGTTTTTATTCTATTAAAGTTTAAAAAGGAAAAACAAACAACCGAAAAGTATGCCATCTTCTATAACAAAAAAATATTTCATTCTGCTTACTCTAATGGGGGCAGAGGCTGGTACATTGTTTTATACCCAGCACAATGCTTAAACATAGTATTCAGTCAATTAATGTTTGCTGAGGAAATCCTGATGGCGTAGTGGTTAAGAGTTTGGCTGCCAACCAAAAGGTCGGCAGTTCAAATCCAGCAGGTGCTTCTTGGAAATCCTGTGGGCAGTTCTGCTCTGTCCTGTGGGGTCGGTATGAGTCAGAATCGACTAGACATTGAGGTTTTTTTTGGTTTGGAGCGTAAGTTAATTGAGTACCTTTTAGCTCTTCACTTTGACTCATAGAAGGAATACTGAGAACATGTCAGTTGAAGCAGGCATGCTGTCTGCTTCAAATAAAATGACTAATTTTTTTGTAGTGAGCATTGGCAGGGACAAAGATCTATCCTATTATACCTAGATTCATTGGTATTTAGATATTTCACATGAGAATTATGTTATTTTATTCACATCATAACTTAATCTTGACCACATAAAACAATCAGATCAAATTACTGTGATCATTTCCGATGTGTAGACCATGCACTACTGGTGAGAAGCTTACTTTCTGCAAGGGATTATGATAAAAACAGTATCTGTTGAATAAATAACTTGCTGTGTCTTTAATCACCTCTGGTCTGTACTCTTCTGAGAGAAGCTAGAGTGATTCCTTTTAATACCTAAATTACATTATGGTATGCCTGTTTTTGACACCTCCAATGGCTTCCTACTCTTACCCCCCAAGAAACAAAAGTTCTTAAAACACTCTAAATTTCTCTAAACAATCTTTACTTGCTTTCTCTTCACAATTTACTTCTGTTACTTTAAGTTTCGCTCACTCCACCCACCATTCAAGTGTCCTGATTTCTCTTTAGCTAATCAAACTTTATTATTGGACAAAGACTCATTAACAACCTGCAATATGCAGATGACACAACCTTGTTTGCCAAAAGTGAAGATGACTTGAAGCACTTACTGATGAAAATCAAAGACCACAGCCTTCAGTATGGATTGCACCTCGACATAAAGAAAACAAAAACCGGTAAGCAACATCATGATAAATGGAGGAAAGATTGAAGTTGTCAAGGGTATCATTTTATTTGGATCCCCAATCAATGCCCATGAAAGCCGCAGTCAAGAATTAAAATGATGCATTGCATTGGGCAAAGCTTCTGCAAAAGAATTTTTTAATGTATTAAAAAGCAAACGTGTCACTTTGATAACTAAGGTGCATCTGACCTAAGCCATGGATTTTTCAGTTGCCTCAAGTCCATGCAAAAGCTGGACAACAAATAAGGAAGACAGGAAGAATTGATGCCTCTGAATTATGGTGTTGGTGAAGAATATTGAATATACCATGGACATCCAGAAGAATGAATACATCTGTCTTGGAGGAAGTACAGCCAGAGTGCTCCTTAAAAAAGGGGGTGGCAAAACTTTGTCTTGCTTACTTTGTATATGTCATCAAGAAGGAGCAATGGCTAGAAAAGAACATCATGCTTGGTAAAGTGGAACGTCAGCAAAAAAGAGGAAGACCCTCACTCAGATTGATTGATCCAGTGGCTGCAACTATGGATTCAAACATACCTACCATTTAAAGGATAGCACAGGACCAGGCAACATTTAGTTCTGTTATACGTAAGGTTGAGATGAGCACCTATTAACAACAACAGACAAGCACTACCCATTTCAATGTCTTTGTACTTGTAATTCCTTCTACCAGGAACAGCTTTCCAGCAGATTTCTGCATGTCTTTATCCTTAATTTCCTTTGGGTTTCTGTTCAATTATTTTATCATTCCGATTATCCTTGACCATTCCATGTAGAATAGCTGTGTGACAACTCTCCAGATCTGCAAGGTGCTCACGGATTGTACCCAATTTTTAGATGCCAGGAGTCCATTAGATAAAGGGCACCAATAACTAATATGGATTGCTCCATAAACATTAAGCCCTCCACTCATAACCTGAACACATTTTAGCACATGCTCAGTAGCTTTTATTACTTACAAGAATCTGACAACATTTTACTGGAGAAGTTCCATAATGAGCAGTCCCCTCTTAAAAGCTGCCTGGGCAGAGATGATGACTCTTCCTTGCATGCCCCACTTTTTGCCATGGGTAAGGGGCTTCAATGGGACCCTACCTACTGCCTGGCTCCCCTTGGCCAGGTAGGTCCACTTAGGTGGACTGTAAGCTTATGCTAAGTATGCCCCACCTGCACCACAGCTGAGGAGACCAAGAAAACATCCTCTCCCAACTATTTTATACCCCTAGCCTGAGTGACTAATTGTGTCTTTTTAACCCTGCTAACAAACATCCTACTGCATCATGCCCCCTTGACTTCCTGAGGAGGGGAGGTAGTTAGTCCAGAATTGTATCTTTTCAACCTTGCTGTTCCAAAGGTTTTTCTGTTTTTTTTTTTTTTTTTTAATGTTTAGGGATGCAGTTCTCCAGACCTTTTTTTCTGAGGAGGTGGTGGATATGTTCAAACCGCCAGCCTTTAGCTTTGCAGCTGATTACAAACCACTTGCTACACCCAGGCTAGTTGTATTTCCTCACCCTATTTTATTTTTCCATAGCACTCACCAGCATTATATATATTGTATACTTTATTTGTTTATTGTTGGTCTTACTCTATATTGAAATAAAGGATCTTTGAGGGCATGGACTTTTTTTATTATTATTATTATAAATCATTCCCAAGGCCTGGTACAGGGACTTACTCAAAAAAGCACGGAATGCCTTTTAATGAATGGAAGGATGGATACATGAGTAATTGGGGAGAAAAAAATACATTTACGAATTTATAGTAACCTTTTATTTTGTGCTTTCTCATCAATGACAGTTAAAAAATCCATCTACTATTATAATTTATCCCAAACCTTCAAATGGTTTTAAACTGTTGGAATAGGACTTTGCTAAAAAACCTTTTTATAAAGCACTGAATTAATACTAATTTTTTTCTTGGCCACACAAAAGGAGAATTGCGACAAGTTACAGAATGATTTTTATATTAAAATATAGACCATAGTGTTTGATTGGCTCCAATCAGTGGCATCACTAGGGAGATGCAGGGGGTGCAGACTCCACCACGTGACACTGTCAGAGGGGAGTGACTCTAAAATGACTGTCTAAATTTTTTGTGCAGTGTTTCAGCAGAAATTTATTATTTTGTCTTATAAAAATATCTCTGTAATCAGTTATAACAACAAAAAACATTTTTTAAGCCCACCTTACATAGATCAATATACCTACAAGGCTAAAACTCTATGCTAACTTACTTTTTGAAACTTCTAATGTGCTCCGGTCAGAGCTGTCGTTATTACCAATTACAATGATGCTTCAAATCACCTGCTCTTGTCTGTACGTGCTACGAGCATGCCTGTTTTTTTTTTTTTTTTGCTGCCTGTGTTTTTATAGTCACTGATTTTGTGAAAAATTTTTGGTGTTCTAGCTACAATATTGTAGTAATTAGTATTTGTGAACCCATGTCAATAACTTTTTTGAGAATTGAGTAGTAATTAAAGGAAATGAGGAGGGAAATAAAAGCTGCCACTGAGTTACTAATAATGTTGCAACTAATAATATTGTAATTCAGTGTAGAAGATTTTATTACACAATTCTGTTGCTAGTGTTCATATAATCTGAAAAATATTACATTTAAGCAATTTACAACTATATTACATATTGTTCTACAATTGAAATTGATAGTAAATGTTACTAAGGACTCCGTTTCATCTGGTATGGGGCATGTCCACCGGTGGGGTGACACCCTGAGTTATTGCACTAAGTGACACCAATCCTGGTGACACCACTGGCTCCAATCGTATTTATTTATTCTAAAGCATTGATTCATGTTCATCCTTTAAGCAGTAAAAGCAAGGGGAGTTTGACTCCTTCGTTCCTTCATGGTAAATTTCCTGTGTAATGAAAGAGACTTTAAAAAAAAAAAAAAGTCCTTAGAGAAAGCTGCACTATTCTTCAAATTGTTTCTGTCAAAATGAATTTCCTTTGTGAATTTGTGCTAGTTTAAAACATTTAGAAATCAGGCATTTTGGCATAGTTTATAGATTCTGAGAAATTATAATAATGGCAGTTATAAAGCAATGAAAAAATTAAAAGCTATTGAATCAGCAATGGTGTAGATTACATAATTTGTAATTTTGGATTCTCAGTAATTCAATTAATTTAACATGCCAACTTTTCTGAACTTTACAACTTGGCAATTTCTATGAATTTAGTAGCTTTCCCCTTTTTTATTTCTAACCATTCCCATAAGATTCACAGAAGTCTTGGAAATACTAATATATTCAGAGTACAGTATCCATTAATTTAAAATTTCATTGTTAATTATACTTATTCATCCATTTCAGAGAGTTATGGACAATTCAGCTTAGTGACATTTGTCAAAATGAGCATTCCATTCATCTTGAATTAGGTACTAAGCTAGAACATAGAAAATTTAACCAAATGTTGAACATATTCGGTAACAATAAAATTTTGAGCCAATTTACACTATATGTTTAATTCACACCTTAACGTTTGTCTTAAAAATAACCAAGGCATGGGTACCAGTAATGGTCCTTCATTACAAAGAAAGATACATTATTATCTGGGGGAAATTGTGCATATTTCAGATATGTGATTTTTAGAATTGTTGCTGCCATTATAGGATTGATAGTGTTTATGCTCTTTGTGAAAATCACTCCATTTAAAAGATCAGCTGAAATATCTAGTATCTCACATATAAATTTTTAGCACAGGAACATCTTTATCCCTGTAGCTTGAAGTGAAGTCGGTGAAATTGTTATTTGCTGAAATGCTTTAGCTCTGTGATCCTATGAGAGTTTCATTATTATCATTTTAGCACAAAATATTTCTTGTGTGCATGTATCTTTAACATTAACGTGACAAGGTTTAGAAAATATATAAATCAGTTTATGATGCCTAATAGGTAACACAGGAATTAAATTTCTGACTTTCTGGTGTTTATAAATCTAAAATGAACCTTTTTTAGTATAACATTCTTGTTATAAAAACATGAAGAGATCTAAAAATTATCTCCCCAAGGACTATCTCTTAAGGGCTCCGAATATTATACTTATTATTTTATATGTTTTACCACTTCTGATGAGTCAAATAGTCAATCTTTTATATTTATTTAGCAATCCTATTTACATTTATACTGAATTGTATTTTATAGCTAATGGATAAAAGCTATAATTTGTTAGCATGGCTATGAAAGTGTGTATCTAAAGACAATGAATTCAGTTTCATTTTCCTAGGCTACACTTCATTTATTATTACACCAAATAAGGTTGATTAATAAATACTCTTTATTAGGGAATAATTTATCCTGAGCTGAAGCTTCTTTAATTATGGAGATAAAAAAGAAACTAAATAGTAGTAGATAAAAAGAACCTTGGTATACGTTGTAGTATATTTTTCTATAGAATGTTTAACTTATATTTATAGATAAAGTAATAAAATTCTTTTTATATTAATGCATAGGCATAATTATGCATTGAATTCGGTGGACTAATAATTAACTGGCAGTGATTAAGAGCTTGGCTGCTAACTGAAGGGTTGGCAATTCAAACCCACCAACCGCTGCACTTGAGAAAGATGTGGCAGAGTGCTTCCATAAAGATTTCAGCCTTGGAAACCCTATGGGGCAGTTCTGATTTGCCCTGTGAGTCAGAATCGACTGGGTGACAGTGGGTTTAGTTTTCGTTCTTGTCTTCTCATGACAATCTTTAGTTCCAGAAGAAATTATCAGAGACCCACCAACAAAGTAAAATAGCAAATTATTTTCTTTCAAATGCAGACATTTTGTGATAGCTGAATGGAAGACAGAAGTGAAATGGGCAGTATACCAGAGAACGTGTTTATCTGCCATCTTCTGTAGACCATAAAAGAAAACTTTTAGCTGAGAATGGTTGAGAACAATTCAGAGATACAGGAATCTAATATTTTTGGAGAAATAGAGTGACGTGGTTTTGTTAATTGCTGTCCAGTTGATTCTGACTCATGGTGACCCCATGTGTGCAGAGCTGAACTATACTCCATAGAATTTTCAAGGCAGACTGCCAGGCTTTACTTTTGAAGTGCCTTTATGTGGGTATGTACCACCCTTTTGGTTAGTAGTCCAGCACTTGACCATTCATGCCACCCAGGGATTTTGAGTGACATGATACCATTGCATGTATGAGGTCTCCACACTTTTTTAAAATTTTTATCACCAATAATTCATATGGTCAATAATTTTATACATCTCTGGTCAACTTATTATGGTGAATTAAGGTGTTGGGAAAGAATATTGACTATATCTTGGACAGCCAAAAGAACAGACAAATCTGCCTTGGAAGAAGTACAGGCAGAATGCTTATTACAGTAGAGATGGTGAGACTTCCTCTCACATACTTTGGACATGTTATCAGGAGGGATTAGTCTCAGGAAAAGGACATCATGCTTGGTAAAGTTGAAGGTCAGCAAAAAAGAGGAAGATCCTCAATGAGATGGATTGACACAGTGGCTCCAACAATGGGCTCAAGCATAATGATTGAGAGGAGGGTGCAGAATAAATTGTTTTATTCTATTGTACATAGGGTCGCTATGAGTAGGAACTGACTCAGTGGCACCTAACAACTGGTCAGCTTGTTCTCTATATCTCACTGTAACTCTTTCAAATATTGACCACCATCCCCCTTCTCCATCCTTCATTCTAAGAAAGTTAACCTTGCCTACCTTTCCACAAAGAAAATGGAGGCTATGGAAGTTGAACTCAGTTTCCCACACTATGTCCCATGTACAGGTATTTATACAGTCAAATTCATCATCACTTTTTTCGTTTCTTTTCTCTTTCATAGCCAATCACCTTGAAAGAATAGTCTTATTTTCCCCCACTTATTTACAGTGATTGAGTTTTAACAAACTCCAGCACTTTGGCAAAACTGCTCATCCTTCTTTTTGCATCATCAGTCTTTTCTCTATCATTTTATATTGTTAATTATTCCCTTATTTTTGAAACAATCTTTTTTGCTTCCAAACCATTGTATTCTTCTTTTCCTATGATCTTGTTCATTTCTCTTCCACTTCCTTTAATACTGCGTCTTTCTTAAGAATTGATGTTCTCCATCTAAAGATACTCCCCTGGTCTCACCCCTTTGGGAGCAAGGGAAAATGAAAAAAACTAAAGACACGAGATAGTGATTAGTCCAAAGAACCAACAGACCACAAGTACCACAGTCTCCACCAGAATGAATCCAGTACAACTAGATGGTGCCCAGCTACCACCACTGACTCCCCTGTCAGGGACCACAGTAGAGGGACCCGGACAGAGCTGGAGAAAAACGCAGAACAAAATCCTAACTCAAAAAAAAGACCAGACTTACTTGCCTGACAGAGGCATGGGAAACTCCGAGAATATGGCCCCCGGACATCATTTTAGCTCAATAATGAAGTCACTCCTGAGGTTCACCCTTCATCCAAAAATTAGACAGACCTATAAAATGAAACGAGACTCAGGTGGCACACCAGCCCAGGGGCAGGGACTAGAAGGCAGGAGGGCACAGGAGAGCTGGTAATAGGGAACCCAAGGTCGAGAAGAGAGAGTGTTGACATGTTGTGGGGTTGTTAACCAATGTCATAAAACAATATGTAAACTGTTTAATGAGAAGCTAGTTTGTTCTGTAAACATACAATAAAAAAAAGAATTCATATTCTTCAGATTTTTTTTTCTGAAAGTTCTTTTTCCATGTGTTTTCCCCAAATGATTTACTGTAGTTTTACACAAATAACGCCTGCCCTTTACATTTGTTTGCTAACTGCTGTCTTCCCCCTGTGAAGTACTTTTATAAGCATGCCATGCTAATTATTTTTTATAGCCATATTAAAAAAAAAAAATTGGCATAGCAAACCTAATGAAAATAGCTTGCAGGGGAAGGGAGAGGTTGGCAAACAAACATAGAAGGTGTGTGTTATTTGTGTAAAAATATGGTAATCCACTTCAGCCCTTAGTTGATGACAATAAAATCTCTATCTTCAGATCGGCCTTTTTAACTGGATGACTCATAGGTATGTAACTTTTAATATGTTCACAATGGACTGTCCTCGTTATCCTGCAACCTTTCTTTTCATCTGTATTCTCTGTCTCAAGATCTGTTAACACACATGTCAAAGTCATTTCTCATACTCTTTTAATTATCAAGTCCTATTAACCCAGCTTCTTAATTAACACTTCAGTCTGTCTTCTTTCCATTTTTATAGGCATTACCTGAATTCAGGACCCATTTTTTATCACCTTGGCAATTGTAATGGCCTTCAAACTAATCTCTATTCTATAGGCTTAACCTGCTCTAATTTATTCTCAGATTGTTACAGTAATTTTTCCACAAAGTGTGCCATATTACTTTTCTGCAATTCAAAAAGAGTCAACATAAATTCCAAATTCTTTAGGAGTCTCTTTAGGACTTCGTGATTGCCTTCATTCCCCACCCTCACCCCTATAAATATTTTTACCCTTGCAACTTGTGGGAGAATCATACCAAGTCAAATTATTTGAAGGCAAATTGATTTCATTCTGTATTCACATTCAATTTTTTCTCTACCTAAAATATTCTTGACATACAAACAATTTGCTCATTCCATTCTCACCTTTCAAGAGTTAACTCCTGGATCTTCTCCTAAGGTACTCTGTTCCATGCGTATTTCTGTTGTAGTCTTTGTTACACTAATTTACAAGTATTTATATGCTATTCATCTTTTTAAATGGTTTCCCAGTACAGCATAAATGTAGAAGTTATATTTTACATATCCTTCTACCCCTCGCCAAACTTCATAGCCTGTGCTTAGTAAAGGTTCAAGAACATTTAATTGAATGTATATATGGAAATTCTAATAGACATGACCACATAAGAAAAAAAAAATTGGGTAATGTCAAAATAGAACTTTCGTGTATTAGATATGCTGACTTGTTTTTGCACTTTATATGTAACGAGGTCATTTTCTCATTGCGTATATAAAATTTTGCAGTTCATTTCTCTTACAACATCCACTTGACCAACTCAGAGTCCACGGTTCCCACTTCTGAATCTTTTTATCTGTCAAAGAGGCAGAGTAAAAAAAAGACAGAGAGAGAGAAAGGAAAAAAAAATGATAAAACAACATTGTGTCCAATCAGTCTTTGACATTATCAAATGGTTTATTGTCAGAACCAAAAATGAATTTACCAACTACAGTGATATTTAAAAGTATGTAAGCTGATCTTTAGGAAGAAAAGTTACCAGAAAAATATGTGTAAAATTATAATGACAGAACCAGAGAAGCTGAAGTCATAGATTGCCATGCTATGGACATGGCTTGTATAACAGGCATAGCTATGGAATTTCTTTTCTTATCCAGGGTAGGTTGTTCTTAATTATTATCAGAAAAGGAGGGAAGTCGTTTGCTTTCCTACATGAGTCTGTTTGACAAATGAGCAGGACAAAAGATGTCCCTTAAATACGTAGAATTTCAAGCATAGAAGATAACTTTGCTTTGGAGAATAAATTTAAATCATATAACAAACAAACCAAAATAAAACCATTTACTGAACTTATACTAAAAAAAAAACTGAGAGCATCATCATGGACTAGACACAAGGCCCTTACTCTTTCCAAACTGTCCAGCATCATTTCATTTTTGGATTAATTTAATAGCTTCCTATAAGATCTCCCCATTTCTGTCTGACAAGGCTCCAAACCATATTTTAGATAGAGTGATCACTATAAAACACAAATACAACTATCTCTTTGATTAAAATATTTTAGAGGTTTACCATTGCTCTTGGAATAAAGGCTGAAAAGTTTATTTTTATTTTTCTTCCTTTACAAATCTGTGATAGTCTGGTCCCTGCCTGCCTTTTCAGACTCATTCCTTATCACTCTTCTCTCTTTCTCTCTATTCACTAACCATGCTTCATTTCTTTAATTTCTTTGAAAATGCTAATATCTCTGGCCACAGGACCTTTGTGCATGCTGTTTTCTCTATATAACATAGTTCTAAATATTTTAATGAGGTTAAAAATCAATCCAAAATAATTGACCAATGGCGACAGGTACAATGTGTTAAAGAATCCTTTGTAAAAGTTATAGAAATATTATGCCTTAACAAAAGAATATATGCATAAATATTAATAAACACAATGTGATCACAGAATATTTTTAAAATTTTGTATATATGCCTAGTATTTTATCTAGATTTTATGCAGTGCTATCAGATACATATTTCTTAAGCACTTATCACCACGTAGATGTCTTTTCTTTATCTAAAATGGTAAAATTTTGGGTATTTATGTTCATATTTTGTGGCATTTATATAATTATGTGGTATTTCAGTAATAGCTAGATATAAGTGTCAGTGAAAACTTAAGTTGCACTCAACATAATTCCAGTTAAGATACAAGATTTAATTTGGAAACTAAATCTGAAAGCCCTTTAACTTTGAATGCTTGCCATTATCAAATAATGCTTCATTTTTAATTTGTCTAGATTTGAGAACTGCTTTGAAGTAGTTGAACAAATTTTATTTGTGAATATTTGCAATAGTCAATATGGTCTTGATTTAGTGTTACCCAAAAATGTGTGTGAGTGTATATGCTTATGTTTGTGGACTATATTACTTAAGAAATAATGTCTCGTGATACTTACATTTATATAAACACAAGTTATATTGGAGAACATATTGTTCTTATATGTAGTTTAAATTAGTAATGAAAATGTAAGGAACTGCTGCATTTTCCATGTTTATTATTTGTAATATTGCATCTTTTTGTATTATAATATTGCATGTCATTAATAAAAACAATAACATAAATGTCAACAACTCTGAAACAAAAATAAAATAAATTTCTTTTCCCAAGAGGCTTTAATTCAGGCTGCAGTAGACAATGTGTTACCTTGAGTGGAAGAAACAATAAAATCCTTTATGTAAGGCAGATCAGATTTTATGTGAATGTTTATATATTTTCCAAAAGTGAATATCAATCTGTTTTTTTCTGTAATTATTTGAAAGAATATATTGTTATTTCTAGAATACTATAGCCCTGATCTTTCTGAGAAGTGTTCGTTTTAAGGTAAAAGAATAAGTCAATTTTGTTTTCTATGTTGATCACTTAATTTTAAATTGCTTCGTTTTTCTGTCCATGATTAAATATATTGTAGAAGTACTCTAAAAGATAATTGGAATAAGAAAAGCATTAATAATAGGGCAAATTTGTTTAATACTTTTTTCTTGTTTATCAAACTGCAAATTTATGAGAAACTAAGTAATTTTACTTTGGGAGTCTGAATGCTATACAGTTTTTTAAACATGCAGTGATAAATATTAACATCTGATTTTTTAAAAATAGCTTCATGGATAGAATAGTGAGCTTTTTAGTTTACAAACTATAGGGACATTTAGATTATTACAGTAGTTTCCTACCTTGTCCCTTAGGCCAGGGTATTCTTTTCCTCTGAAACCATTGTGTGCATCACTACCTAATCTCCCTAAACCAGTGCTCTCATTGTATCTGTGAACCACATTTTAAATATCTGGAATGTAAATTTACACATATTTTTTCTACATGAATTGGGGAGTAGTGCAAAGGGAGTAAGTGATCTGAATACACCAATGAAAAGACAAAGATTGGCAGAGTGGATAATTAAACATTACCCAACTGCATGCTGTCTCCAAAAAACTCACTTCAAACCTAATGGCATACGTAGGTTGAAAGTAAAGGGATAGAAACAAGGTACACTGAGAAAAAGGTTATACTATGAATGAGTGGCTATCAGATGTTAATCTGATAAAGGACACTTCAAAGCCACGAAAATTAGTAGAGAGAAAATAATGATAAAGAATTAATCCACTAGGAAGACCTAACCATTCTAAATGTATACACACTAAGCAACAGAGCCTCAATATACACGAAGCAAAGCTAATAGAGCTGAAATGAGAAATACAAAAATCCAAGATTATATTTTGGGACTCCAACTGCCCTTCTATTAGCAACTGATAGAACTACTACATGGAAAAGCAGTAGGACAAAGATCTGAACAACGCAATCAACCAGGAAGTTCTATTTGATATATACATATAAAACTCTCCACCCAACAGCACAATAATACACAGTTGTTTTCTTTCTTTCCCTCAGTGCCAATGAATATTCACCAAAATAGACTATCCTGGACCAGTCATAGGCATGGCACAAGACCAGACAGTGTTCATCCTGTTTTGCATGCAGTCACCATGAGTCAAAGGCTGACTCCGCAGCCGCTAACAACAACAGTAAAATATAACAGCAGTAATCAAGACAGTAGTATTGGTGGAAGGAGAGACTATAGATCAGTAGAACAGAACCCGTAGTATTGGGGGAAGGAGAGACTATGGATCAGTAGAACAGAACCCAGAAATGTTGTTGCTGTTATGTGCCATCGAGTCAGTTCTGCCCCACAGCAACCTCATATACAACAGAACTAAGCACTGCCCTGTACTGTGCCATCATCACAGTCGTTATTATGCTTGAGCACACTGTTGCAGCCACTGTGTTCATCCATCTCTGTGAAGGTCTCTGTCTTTTTTGTTGACCCCTCTACTTTACCAAGCATGGTGTCCTTCTCCATGGACTGATCCCTTCTGATAACATGTTCAAAGTATGTACGACATAGTCTTGCCATATTTGCTTCTAAGAAGCATTTTGGTTGTACTTCTTCCAAGAGAATTTCATTCTTTGACAGTCCATGGTATATTAAATATTCCTTGGCAACACCACAGTTCAGAGGCATCAATTCTTTGGTGTTCCTATTCATCACCCAGCTTTTGCGTGCATACGAGGCAATTAAAAATACCATGGCTTGGATCATGCACGCTTTAGTCTACAAGGTAACATCTTTGCTTTTCAACACTTTAAAGGGGTCTTACCAGCAGATTTGCTCAATGCAGTGCATCTTTTGATTTCTTAATTGCTCCTCCTATGAGTGTTGATTGTGGATCCAAGTAAAATGAAATCCTTGGCAACTTCAACTTTTTCTCTGTTTATCATGATGTTGCTTATTAGTCCAGTTGTCAGGATTTTTGTTTTCTTTATGTTGAGGTGTAGTCCATATCGAAGGCTACGGTCTTTGGCCTTCATCAGTAAGTGTTTCAACTGGACTTCACTTTCAGCAAGCAAGGTTGTGTCACCTGCATAACGCAGGTTGTTAATGAGTCTTCCGCTAGTCCTGATGCCCCATTCTTTTTCATATAGTACAGCGTCTCGGATTATTTGCTCAGCATACAAATTGAGTGAGTATAGTAAAGGATACAACCCTGATGCACGCCTTTCCTGACTTTAAACCATGCAGTATTCCCTTGTTCTATTTGAACGACTGCCTCTTGATTTATATACAGGTTCCTCATGAGCACAATTAAGTGTTTTTGAGTTCCATTCTTCACAGTGTTACCTATAATTTTTTATCATCCACACAGTTGAATGCTTTTGCACAGTCAGTAAAATACAGGTAGACATCTTTCTGGTATTCTCTGCATTCAGCCAGGATACATCTGACATCAGCAGTGATAGGTCTGGTTCTATGTCCTCTCCTGAATCTGGCTTGACTTTCTGGCAGTTCCCTGTTGATATACTGCGGCAGCCACTTTTAAATGATCCAGAAAAATTTTACTTGTGTGTGATATTGTTTGATAATTTCTGAATTTGGTTGAATCACCTTTCTTTGGAATAGGCATAAATATGGATCTCTTCCAGTCGGTTGCCCAGGTAGGTGTCTTACAAATTTCTTGGCATAGACCAGTGAGCACTTGCACCATTGCATCCGTTTGTTGAAACATCTCAGTTGGCATTCTGTCAATTCCTGGAGTTTTGTTTTTCGCCAGTGCCTTCATTGCAGCTTGGACTTCTTCTTTTAGTACCATCGGTTCCTGATCTTATGCTACCTCCTGAAATGGTTGAACGTCAACCAATAGTGACTCTGTGTATTCTTTCCATCTCTTTTGATGATTCCTCCATTGTTTAATATTTTCCCTGTAGAATCATGCAGTATTGCAATTCAGGGCTTGAAATCTGTCTTCAATTCTTTGAGCTTGAGAAATGCTGAGTGTTCAAGAGCAAGTTTCAGAGTCTCTTCTGAAATCCATTTAGGTATTTTCTTTCTTTCCTCTCTTTTTAATGACCTCTTACTTTCTTCATGTACGATGTCCTTGATGTCTCTGCACAACATGCCTGGTCTTCAGTCATTAGTGTTCAATGTGTCAAATCTTCTTGAGATGGTCTCTAAATTCAGGTGGGATATACCCAAGGTCATACTTTGGCTTTCGTAGATTTGTTCAGCTGCAAATTGAAAGGCCAGTCATTTGAGAAAGATGTGGCAAGTGTGCTTCTGTAAAGATTTACACCCTCGAAAGCCTTATGGGGCCCTTCTACCCTGTCCTGTAGGCTCAGTATGAGTCAGAATTTGACTTGATGACAATTGTTTTTGGTTTTTTTCCAGAATGAATAGACTGATGATTATAGAGAATCCTTATATTATTTCTTTATAGAGAAAAAGGAAACAGTTCAGGGAAGGGTCTAATTTAAATTATTTTACTTAACCAACATTCTTACCGTATACCTGGCACAGATTTTTCAGTTTCTTTGTGTCGTGTTTCTCGCTTTATATGCAATTTCTAATAATTATTTTACTTATTATCCTAGATTTATGGGCATCTAGTTACATTTTGAGAAAACAGTGGTGGTTCAGTGGTGGAATTCTCACCTTCCATGTGGGAGACCCAGGTTCAATTCCTGGCCTATGCAGTTCAAGTGCAGCCACTCCCTGTCAGTGAAGGGGTGTGCATTGCTGTGATGCTAAATAGGTTTAAGCAGAGCATCCAGACTAAGAGTAGGAAGGAAGGCCTGGCAATCTACTTCCAAAAATCAGCCAGTGAAATCTCTATGGATCACAAGGGCCTATCCCATTGTGCATTAGGTCGCCATGAGTCAGGGTCAACTGTATGGCAGTTAATGACAGTAAGTGAGGACTACTCTCATAATCCTATAATTAAGGACTGTTAGTACCTACATGTAGACACTAAATATACAGCGAAACATGCCTTATCATCCCTATTTTCAGATGAGGAAATTGAGATTTCAGAGAGGATAAATAACTCGTTGAAGTTCTCATACACTACTGCTAAGCGGGGAGCATGAAATATGAACGGAAGTATAAAGACTCTACAACTTGTCTCCTTCCCACTACACCACGGTAGAGTAGTATAGAGGCTGTGCACAGATGTAACATTCTTTATGCCCTGTAATTGTACTTCTAGAAAAATTTTTAAAAGAATAATGACCTTGGTTCTTGGCATCCTTTCAGATGCTGATTTAATGGCACTTATACTTCTGCACTTGCTGAACCAATTGGATAGAGAAGTTTTCCAATAACCCCATGGCTGCCAAAAGGCTGTTGTGAATTATTGTAAATATAAATCATCCCCTTTCCAGGGTGCAAAGATTACTTTCATGTCATAATTAGTCAAATATGAATTGGCTTATTTGGTAGGCATTCTTAACTAGTCCATTGTCTTAATTGGCCTACTACAAATCATTATATTTCAAATTTTTCAGCTGTGTTATTTGATTCATTTGGCATCCTATGTCTTTATAATAGTATATAATTTCTAAGAACACTTGTGCAATTATCCTGACAAATTTCCCTGTTTCTTTCACTAAAATGAATATACAACTTGAAGTGTCTAGATGATCCATATGTTTATGTTTAGCCGTTTTAGTATCTGTATAGTTATAAGATTTTATAACTTCTATTAAGAATTAAAACATTTATTACATTCCACATTTAATATGTAGGGTCGAATTTTCATTTGAGGAAGTAATTAATTATTCATTTATTAATTACTCATTTTAAGAACCAATTATCTTAATATAATTGAAGTATTTGCAGTTATTTTAAGTTGATAAATATCAAATTCATGGTATTTATAAAATTTTCCAGAATGGATAATTATCATGTGTTTTATGTAAAAAAATGAACCAAAGTTCTAAAGTTTATAGTGTAATAATTAACAGCTAGCCTTGGAAATCAGATTGCCTTACATTAAACATTTATTAGCTATGTGACCATAGAACATAAAATTAAAATGTCGAAGTCTCAGTTTCTTTATCTACAAAACTAGGATAATAATAGTAACAATATAGATTTGAGGTGAGAATTAACCAAGATAATCAATTTAAAGCATGTAGAAAGACAATAAATTTTAACTATTATCTTTGCTGTTTGATTTACATATTATGAACTCATCTATTTATCCAGCACAGATAGCAAATAAATCCATGTATTTAATACATTTTATTTATTCCTTATAACTTCTGGTAGTATCTAATAGGCCAGGCAAGAAAAATGTATCTATAATATTTACATCATAAATAGAGAGATTCTCTATATTATGAGGTTTGGGAAATTTACAGAATTTAGGGCAGACATACAATGAGCTTGTCAAAATATATTCATGCAGAAATAGGCCTACAGAAAATACAGATGATTTTTAAAATTATTTGTGTATTCTTAATATAATATAGCCCCCCATATCAGGTATAGGTCACCTATTGAAGAAATTTGAATTTTAGTTGATATATAAAAAAAAACAAAACCAAACCCAGCATCATCAAGTCAACTCCAACTCATAGCGCCTCTATAGGACAAAGTAGAACTGCCCCATAGAGTTTCCAAGGAGTGCCTGGCAGATTCGAACCGCCGGCCCTTTGGTTAGCAGCCATAGCACTTAACCACTACGCCACCAGGGTTTCCGATATATAACTCGTCTTAATTTGATCCACTTGTTGGCAGTACTGCACTCTGTAAAGTCACAATCTTGGTTAGTGATTTTGTATTTGATTTCCTTTGTATTAGTGTATTTCGCTATGAGTCGGAATCGACTCAACGGCGCTGAGTTTGGATTTTTTTAAAAGTGTATTTCCTGTGTAATAGTATAAGCTTTTCAAATAAAGCATATGTTATGAGAGACTTACATCCTGCTAATACCTAAGTGGTTATGATTCAGAAATGTTTTGAGGAGGAACACCAAACTGGGACAAAGTAAAATTGTTGCTTATCAGAGAAGACTACTCCTAAGAAATGGGGAAATTAAGGTTTCCCAGGATTTAAAAGTCATGAATCTGAAAGATTTTAGCTTTCATCATTCCTAATTAGTATATTTACATAAAAAAGGTAACCTGAGATATTATTAAAAATCTAAGAAGTACGTAACAAAGAATATTCATTAAGAGTTTAAGTAACAAGCTTAAAATTCGTGAAATCCTGGTTTGCGTCACAAAAAGAATAATCACTAATGGAAGCAACTAATGTTGCTTCCTCTTTCCTATTGATATGACTTAGAAGGTCAATCAAAATGATCAGGCAGACTCCTTTACTAGGCAGTAAAAATAAAAGGGTTTTCCTGCTTCTCAACTCTTAAAGCCTTATTGAAAGCAAGTTCCACACAATTAAGGGAAAGATAACCTCTGACTATAGTTTTGTGGGAGTAATTTATGTAATCAGTAATCTGTACTTACATAATCAAAAAAGCATCACTTGTGCAGCATATGTTTAATCTGCAAATCAGGAAGCTTGAAAACCTAGAGGCTTTCTCACTTTTTCATGGTCTTCTACCTGGTGAGGGCCAGGATTCCATTTGGCAGCAAGGAGTTCTTTGTAGCTGTGTTTCTGCCAGCATCCCTCCCTCCCTACTTGATCATGACCAACATAATGAATATGACTTTCCATTCTGAAAAGATTGTATTCTTTCAGAAATAAATAATATGCATTTTCAATGCAGGACTCAAATTTAATAGTTAATTAAATTTGTTTAGAGCTCTGCCTTTTATTATAATATTTTCATTTACTCCGATACCATAAACGAGAAAATAGAATGGTTTTTACTATACTGATTTTCATAACTCTACAGACTGCTGTATCCATAGTTCATTTTGTGCAGGTGAAAGCTTTAAAGAGCCTGCAGGTGACTTTAACTTAACATACTTTGAATCTAAGTTTCTGGAAATGAATACAATGAATCCTAAAAAAATGACAATCTATAATTTTCATTTACAAGGACAAGGACTCTTCAAACATGTACAGTGCTTTCCATGGTAGCAGGGAAATAGTTTAGAATTATAAAAAATAAGTTATTAAAACTCTGGGTTCAAATACTGGTATTACTATTGTGTGACATACCACATAATTATGTCTCAGTTTCTTCATCTGCAAAGTAGAATTAACATATATATGTGTGTCAATAATGTGTGTGTATATTTGTGAGAATTGCATGAGATAAAGCTTGTTAATAGTTTAATATTATTTTAAGCCTCAGCATGTAGTACCCAAAAAAACCCACTGCCATCGAGTCAACATGTAGTAGGTACTCAATAATTGTTGGAAACCCTGGTGGCTTAGTGGTTAAGTGCTATGGCTGCTAACCAAATATTGGCAGTTCAAACCCATCAGGTGCTCCTTGGAAACTCTATGGAGCAGTTATACTCTGTCGTATAGGGTCGCTATGAGTCGGAATCGACTCGATGGCAAAGTGTTTGCTCAATAATTGGTAGCAACCATTTTGAGTGATGTGTGTTTCATGACTCCTTATCTTGGATTTCTTCTCCAGCTCTCTTTTTTCATCTGCTCTACTATTTCTAGCCTAAACGTATGTACAACTTATTTTCTTCTTCTTTTCCTCTTTGGCTGTGTTTCTGGGAGATTTGGATTACATTTAAAAGGGGACAAGAAGGCCTAGGTCTCATGATGAATTTAGAATAAACTCTTAATTAATCTGTATTTTTATATGGCCAGAGGGCATTGGGAAACAATTCTCCATGAGTCTTCTGTGTTTCTGCATGTCTCGTGAACAGAGACACTGACTGCCTTTGTCTTCAGACTACCTTTCCATGATGTTTGTATAGAAAAAAAAATCTGTCTTTGATGAGAGATATAGTGTCTGTCCAGAGCAAAGGGCAAGTTTACTTTCCACTATAATAATCTCTCTGAGGCAAAGTTCAGGCAGGCTACTGCCCATTGTAAAAGATTTAGGTTATCTAAGCTTAGAGCTCTTCTCTTGTTGTGTACCCAAGTGCATGTGCAGGTATCTTCTGGCCCTGTGGGAAATAAGGTTCAAAGAATCCATGCAAATGCAGACACTGGTTACTACTATTGCTATAATAAAGTCTTTTATCTCTTACCCAGGGGTCTCATGTATTCTGTTGAAATCCATGCAACTAAATTTTGGATAGTTAATATAACACATGTAGGAAAATCTCAGACTCTTTATAGTTCTTGAGAGGGAGTAACAGAGTGGAGGGGGTTTGGTGATAAATAATTCAGAATGCCAAAATGGCATATATAAGATGTTTAATATAAAATCATTCAGTTAAAAACAGATCTGAAATTTAAGAGAACATTTAGGATTTTTCAGAGATCACCTTTAAGGTTGAAAGAATTCTAGTAAAATGCTGTAGATGTACTAAATTATACATAAATTGCGTGAGTCAGAAAAACAAGAGGGTATGAGCAATTTAAGGTGATGATGACATACTATTTTCTATTTTGCTAGGGCTGCTGTATCAAAATATGGTTTTGGAAGCTAGAAATCCAAATCAGGGTATCTGCTCTAGGGGAGAGTCCTTCCTTGTTGGTAGACCCAGGCTGCCTTGGCATTCCGTGGCTTGCAGATGTTGCCTCCAATTGTCTCTTTCCCCATGTATGTCTGTGTGAATTCTGCTCTTTTCCTAAGACACCATTCAGAAGGGATTAGGTATAGGACCCACCTTATTTCAGTATGACCCAATTAACATAACAAAAGAAAACCCTATTTCCAGAGTCATATTTACAGATACAGGGGTTAGGACTTCAATATAACTATTTTGGGGAACACAGTTCAGTCTGGAACATTAACTAAAATCTCTTTTCTTTTGAGTATTAGAGTGGGACTACAATTAGTTTGGAAGTGTCCCAGCTACATGCTCTCTAACAACTTCCTTCACTTTTCACTGGTTTATTCACTTCTTCTGCCCTGATTCTGAAAGGAGATCACCATAGCCACAGGCACCCGTCTATATTTTTGGTCTTCAGTCTGCCCTGCTTTTACTTGCTGGGGGCTTTTGTCGGAGTAGAGAAGCTTCACTGTATACTCTGCAGTCTGATTGCAATGAACCAGGCTCAAGATGACATCAATAGTTTCAAACAAGAGATGACTTCTAAGTTATTTGTGTAAATTAATTTTGTTAATCTGTAGATTTATGGATTTGCCTTGTATAATTGAAAGTAAATATATATTATTATTTAAAGTAAATATGAAACTCAGATATTTATTTATTAAGCACTAACTATTGCACTGAGCTTTCAAATATTAACTTATTAATTCACATAATAATTCCATTATGCTCATATTACATATGAGAAAATGTGGGCACTGAGAGCCTAAATAATTTGCTTAGGTCACACAGCTAAACTGGAGCTCAATTTGAATGGAGGAACATAAAGTTGTAATGACTCCCGTCCTTAATTCCCAATTTAGGTCCACAAATCTTAGTCAGTATGGAAACAGTAACAATAATAACTGTGCAACATTTGTTTAAACATTTTCAGTAAAGTAGATAAGGCGTATGTAGAATCTTTTCTTTGTGTATTTTTGAGACAATATAAAAAGCATCTTTTAAGTGAAGGGTTTGATGACATTTTTCATGGAGTGTTCACCTTCTTTCTAAGATATTAAGACATATTTATTCATAGGTATAAAAATAAATGCAGTATGTGCTATGTAAGAAAATTTAAAAATTCTGTGAATGACGAGATAAGGGGGAAAAGTTCTGATGGGATTGGGGTGGTTAGGAAATTTTTTTGGAGCAAAAGGCATTTGAGATGGCCCTTTAAGTAGGGGTAACTTTTTTTCCAGAGGTAGTAGAGGGACTAATGAGAAGAGATCGTTAGAGGCATAAAATGAGAGGGCTTTGGTTTGATTCTCATTATTTAACACGTCCAGCTGTTCTTGTGCAACATCTACAAGTTGTATGGTATCATATTTGCTGCCACACAATCTTACTCTTGATTCATTTAAGACAGACTGAAATAAGGAATATTTCTGAGGCAAAGCCAACGTGGCGCTACAGACAGAAGCACCATGCTGTCCCTCTACAGCAAAGACCTGAAGAACTAAGTAAAACAGATACAAATCTCAATTCTGGAACCCTAAGCATCAAATGAAGGGGTAAAGAACTTGATCAAGTACCAAATGAATAAGAAACTGACAGAATAGAGAACAAGAAGAGCTATGGAGTAGAGGTCCCCTACTACCTAACTGGCATGGATTTGCCTTCTTGGACTTTGGCCACCAAGAACGGCAGACAGGGAGTACAGGAAGGCAACTTCATGGGTCTCCTAACAGGAGACAGAGCACCTGGTAACCAGGATACACGGTTTCCCACCCCTCCACCTTTCTTCCCTCTATGCAGCCTCCGCTGCTTTTCAACAGGCCATGGTTGCTAGACTGGAGAGACACCAGCGCACTGATGCCTGGATTCACCCTATCACCACTGGCTGGCTCCTTCGGCGCCATTTTTTTGTTGTTGTTATTGTTTTTTTTGGCTTTTCCTTTGTTTCTTCTCTCTCTCTTACTTCCTTTCCTTTCTCCTGCCCAGCCAGCCCCGTGTGCTGTCCTTGCCACTTCTTGATGAGCTGTGCTATAACCACTGAGCTAGAGAGCCACTGGCATGTGGCCTCCCCGGGTCTATGCCATTGCACCTGCAGGCTCCCTCAGTGCCATTTTGTTTTCTTTTCTGTTTCTTCTGTCTTTCCCTCTTCCTTCCTTGCTGTTCTCCTGCCCAGCTAGCCCGGTGTGCCATCCCAGATCCGTGTTGACAAGGCTGTGCCACACCACTCAGCAAGAAAGCCACTGGCACACAGCCACCCAGGCCTTCCTGTCCCCACCAGCAGGCTCCCTCAGTGCCATTTTTGTTTATTTTTTGTTGTTGTTTCTTCTCTCTGTCTGCCTTTCTTCCTTTCCTTTCTCCCACCCACCTAGCCCTGTGTGCCACTCCTCCCTTTTGAAGGACTTGAGAGCCCCGACGGTCTGGCTCCCTCAGTGCCATATTTTTTTATTTTATCTTTCCTCTTCTCCCTCCCACCTAGGTCCTGTCCTGCCCCTGCCCCTTTCTGATGGGCTGTGCTATGCTGTGTTGCCTGGCATGAGAGACATCAACTTGCCACCGTCCTAATTCTACCCTGCCCCCAGTGGCTGGCTCCCCCAGCACCATATTTATTTTTTTGTGTTGTTTTTGTTTGTTTTTTCTCTCTCTATTCTTTCCTTTCCTTTCTCCTGCCCACCTAACCCCATGTACTGCCCATGCCCCTTCTTGATGGGCCCAGCTACACTGCTTGGCTAGAGAGCCACTGGCACATGACTTCGCTGAGTCTGCACTGCCCTCACCATTGAGTCCTACTCTGCTGCCATTTTATTTACTTTTTTTTTTTGCTTCTGATTTCTTTTTTTCTTCTTTCTCTTACTCATTTAGCTCCACACATCACATGCTCTCCCTTCCCTCCTGCCTATCTGAACCACACATCAAGTGCTATGTCCCCGAGCAGCACAGGCATGGAACAACCTGCACTGCCCCCGGCCCCACCCTGTTGGCCCCACTACGTGCCACAATGACCCATCCTTGCCCCACCCCCCTGGACCTGCTCTGCCTTGCCTGACCCTGCCCACCTGGACAAGGTGGTAAGAAGTATGATTTGTGCCCCCAGACAAGCAAGCAAGAAAGCATTCCAAGCCTGTCTGCCCAGGCATAGCCAAATAAAACAAAAAAGCAGGACAAAACAAACAAATCTACAATCGATAAACAATTGCAAGTAATTCCTGAATGTCCTGGAGACAGCAGACAATATCAAAACATAAAAAAGAGAGGACCAAATAAAACTCCAGATGACCTTCTGGTAGAAGAAAAGGCACTGAAACTACCTGATAGGGAATTCAAAACCCTAATATTCAGGGCTCTCCAAGAGATGAAGGAAGACACAGATAAAAAAAAATATATATATGAAAAAAAACAGACGAAATCATTGAAAATACAGATAAAATCAGAAAAACACAGACAAAGCAATGGAAGAATTCAGGAAAATAATATAGGAACAAAATGTCAAAAAACAAACAAACAAACAACTAGAGGTCATAGCAATTAGAAATCCAAAAGATAAACAAGCAATTAGAAATCCAAAAGATAAACAGCAATTAGAAATCCAAAAGATAAACAGCAATTAGAAATCCAAAAGATAAACAGCAATTAGAAATCCAAAAGATAAACAAGAAGATTGCAGACATGGACAGTGCAATAGAAGATTTTAGGAGCAAATTTGAACAAAGGGAGACAGGATCAGCAAAACTGATGACAAATCATTGGATACCACTTTAAGGAAAAATCAGAGAAAAGAGTGAGGAAAAATGAAGAAATCCTGAGAACAATGTGGGATACACCCAAAGCAAAAATTTGCCTGTGATTGGAGTTTCAGAACAGGGGGAGAAAATGGAAAACACAGAGACTTTAAAATAAAATCCACTATAAAAAACAAGGAAGGGCATCATGTAATGATTCAAGGGACAATCCACCATGGGGACATAACCATAATAAATATCTATGCACCCAATGACAAGGCTGCTGCTTCCATGGGTGGTGATTGTGGATCCAAGTAAAATGAAATCCTTGCAACTTCAATATTTTCTCTGTTTATCATGATGTTGCTTGTTGTTCCAGTTGTAAGGATCTTTGTTTTCTTTTTGTTGAGATGCAGTCCATACTGACGGCTGTAGCCTTTGGTCTTTATCAATAAGTGCTTCAAGTCTTTGCTTTAAGCAAGCAAGGCTGTGTTATCTGCATATTACAGGTTGTTAATGAGTCTTCCTCCAATCTTGATGCTACAATATTCTTCATGTAGTCCAGCTTTTGAATTATTTGGTCAACATACATATTGAATAAGTATGGTAAAAGAATAAAATCCTTATGCACACCTTTCCTGACTTTAAACCATGAGATATCCCCTCGTTCGTAATTCTTCTGACATCCATTTCGGCCTTTTCTTTTTTTCCTGGCTTTTTAAGGACCTTTGCTTTTTTCATGTATGACAACCTCAGTGTCATCCTACAACTTCCTTGGTCTTCAGTCATTAGTGTTCAGTGTGTCAAATCTATTCTTGAAGTGGTCTTTAAATTCAGGTGGGTTGTACTCAGGGTCCTATTTTGGATCTCTTGGACTTGCTCTAATTTTCCTCAGCTCTAACTTGAACTTGGATGTGAACAATTGATGGTCTGTTCTGCAGTCGGCCCCTGGCCTTGGTCTGACTGATGGTATTGAGTTTCTGCGTAATTTCTTTCCACAGATATAGTCTATTTGATTGCTGTGTATTTTATCTCACGAGGTCCATGTGTATAGTCACCATTTATATTGTTGAAAAGAGATATTTGCAATGAATAAGTCATTGGTCTTGCAAAATTCTGTCATGCAATCTCCAGAGTCATTTTTATCACCAAGGCCATATTTTCCATCTACTGATCCTTCTCCTTTATTTCTAGCTTTTCCTTTCCAATCACCAGTAATTATCAATGCATCTTCATTGCATGTTGGATCAATTTCAGACTGCAGCAGTTGGTAAAAATCTGCAATTTCTTCATCTTTGGCATTAGTGGCTGGTGCATAAATTTGAATAATAATATTAACTGGTCTTCCTTGTAAGCATATGGATATTATCACTGACAGCATTGTACTTTAGGATAGATTTGAAATGTTCTTTTGATGATGAATGTGATGCCCCTCCTCTTCAATTTGTCATTCCCGTCATAGTAGATCATATGATTTTCCAATTCAAAATGGCCAATACCAGTCCATTTCAGCTCACGAATGCCTAGGATTGCTATGAGTCAGAATCGACTCGACAGCATTGAGTTTTGAGTTGTGTCACATCAGCAAATGAAGGTCTCAAAAGCCTGACTCCATCTACATCATTAAAGTTGACTCCACTTGAGGAGGCAGCTCTTCCCCAGTCATGTTTTCAGTGCCTTCCAACCTGAGAGACTCACCTTCTGGGACTTTATCAATGTTCCACTGGTATTCATAAGGTTTTCGCTGGCCAGTTTTTTCAGAGTGGGCCCCCAGGTCCTTCTTCCTAGTCTATCTTTGTCTGGAAGCTCCGCTGAAACCTGTCAACCATGGGTGACTCTGCTGGTATTTGAAACACAGTGATATAGCTTCCAGTATCACGGCAACATGTAAGCCACCACAGTTCGACAAACTGACCAGTGTTGGGGCATTTATTTAGAATCTACTAAAACAGGAAGAATGTCTAGATCTCAAGAAAAAAAAAATGCCTATTCCATTTACATAAATTACTGGATTGCAATTTTTTTTAGCTACAGAAAAAAGGAGATATTTTATGTGGAATCTCAATCTATGACTCAGAGTCAAGGTGCTATCTAGAATTAGGGTTATCCCTTAGCCTGACTTGCTCAGCCTGCCTTTCTCCAGCCCCTCACTAGGCCCTGCTACCAAGTAAGAGGCTGCAATACAAAATTACTATGCTTGCCAGAGGAGCTGGCTGCTTAACTTCTTTGATTAAATATGGCTTGGGGGAGGTGAACTTCTTCATTCAGCATACCCTCAACCCTCTGCATTGGAAACTATAGATATAAATATAAAAAGAAAGGCAAAAACCATGAAAATATCCCTTCTATTTAAAACGACTTACTTTCATAAGTATTGTGGAACCTCTGAAACCCAACCAATATATCTTAAAAAAAAAAGAAATCTTAGCTCCTATTAAATAGTATGATAATCACTGATTTTTTTTCTAATTTTTAATTTTTAACTCACTGAGCCCCTTTTTACCATTACCAAAATTTGTGTTATCTTCAGACTACCCGGAAATTTCTAGAAATATGGTAGTACTTGCCACAGAGTGTACAGTATAAAGATGTATTGGAGCCCTGGCGGCACAGTGGTTAAGAGCTATGGCTGCTAACCAAAAGGTCTGCAGTTCAAATCCACCCCCTGCTCTTTGCAAACCCTGTGGGGCAGTTCTTCTCTGTCCTGTAGGGCCACTATGAGTTGGAATTGACTTGATGGCAATGAGTTTGGTTTGGTTTATTCCTGTTCACGTTACAAAAAAAAAGTTATACAAGAGGAAACAAATGTTCATCTCACAACACAACAGTCTCATTTACGAAGAGGTCTCACACATTTCTTTCTTTAATGGCATTGTTCCCCAAAATCTCATCATAATGAGCTTTGTTGTGCTCATGTTTTTGGCATTATGTTATAAAGGTTTATATATGATGAAGGCAGTTGAAATTTATATAGTCCAAAGTTATGATTTACTTATGATGTTAAACGTATCATTCAGGTTTAACTGTAGTTTCTTCATGTATTTTAAACATAAAGGTATGAAATGTCAGAGAATGTGTTAATCTTGAAAAATGTTTGAAACCTAATACCATCTGAACATATATCTGTGACCGATAGGAAAAACAACAAATTTTAGTTTATCAAATAAATTACTGATGATAAAAGGAAACTGCAGCGTTACTCCACCCTACCGTTATATACATGTGGTTGAGAAAAGTACATCATATTCTTTTTTATTTTTGAAAAGACCTAAAAGTTTATTTATCCCTGCAAGTTGATCTCTACTGTTCACTTCAATTACTTTCCTACACTCACGAAGAAAGTTGTTTGTTTTTTTCTTTCCTGTCCTAAGGTTAATGGCTCTGAGCTCCAGAATTCATTCCTTCTCAACTCTTTGGAACTTTACTACATTAAATAATGTCTCCACTGGATTCTGTAGCACTACTTGCTCCTAGTTTTTTTCTTTTGTTAATTCATCTAATTTTCGATGTAGACTTCTCTAAGCCAAATCACATTTTGAATGTTGGCTGTCAGAATGGTCTTCTTCTGCCTTTTTCTCCCTTACAGTTCATAATTCTTTCATTGTTCTCATTTACTTTTCTTGTTTCAACTTACCATGCATGCACTGGGTATCCTAGCCCAGAATGATCTGAACTCCAAATCTGAGCATCTAATTTCTGGGACATATCTCTATTTGACTGTCCCACAAAAAGTTTATTCATTCCTTTGTATTTTTTTTTATTATTTGCTTTTTTTTTGTAAATAATTTTTATTGTGCTTTAAGTGAAAGTTTACAAATCAAGTCAGTCTGTCACATATAAGCTTACATACACCTTACTCCATACTCCCACTTACTCTCCCCCGATCAGTCAACCCGCTCCTTCCTTCCAGTCTCTCCTTTCATGATGGTTTTGCCAGTTTCTAACCCTCTCTACCCTCCCATCTCCCCTCCAGACAGGAGACACCAACACAGTCTCAAGTGTCCACCTGATACAAGTAGCTCACTCTTCATCAGCATCTCTCTCCAACCCATTGTTCAATTCCTTCCATGTCTGATGAGTTGTCTTCGGGAATGGTTCCTGTCCTGGGCCAACAGGTGGCCAACAGGTTTGGGGACCATGACCACGAGGATTCTTCTAATCTCCGTCAGACCATTAAGTCTGGTCTTTTTATGAGAATTTGGGGTCTGCATCCCACTGTTCTCCTGCTCCCTCAGGGGTTCTCTGTTGTGCTCCCTGTCAGGGCAGTCATCGGTTGTGGCCGGGCACCATCTAGTTCTTCTGGTCTCAGGATGATGTAAGTCTCTGGTTCATGTGGCCCTTTCTGTCTCTTGGGCTCATAGTTATCATGCGACCTTGGTGTTCTTCATTCTTCTTTGAACCAGGTGGGTTGAGACCCATTGATGCATCTTAGATGGCCGCTTGTTAGCATTTAAGACCCCAGACGCCACACTTCAAAGTGGGATGCAGAATGTTTTCATAATAGAACTATTTTGCCAATTGACTTAGAAGTCCCCCTAAGCCATAGTCCCCAAACCCCCACCCCTGCTTCGCTGACCTTCGAAGCATTCAGTTTATCCCGGAAACTTCTTTGCTTTTGGTCCAGTCCAGTTGAGCTGACCTTCCCTGTATAGAGTATTGTCCTTCCCTTCACCTAAAGTAGTTCTTATCTACTAACTAAAAAAAAAAAATCAGTGAATAATCCTCTCCCACCCTCCCACCCTCACCCCCTCGTAACCACAAAAGTATGTGTTCTTCTCGGTTTATGCTATTTCTCAAGATCTTATAATAGTGGTCTTATACAATATTTGACCTTTTGCATCTGACTAATTTCACTCAGCATAATGTCTTCCAGGTTCCTCCATGTCATGAAATGTTTCACAGATTCGTCACTGTTCTTTATCGATGCGTAGTATTCCATTGTGTGAATATACCATAATTTATTTAACCATTCATCCGTTGATGGATACCTTGGTTGCTTCCAGCATTTTGCTTTTGTAAACAGTGCTGCAATAAACATGGGTGTGCATATATCTGTTTGTGTAAAGGCTCTTATTTCTGTAGGGTATATTCCGAGGAGTGGGATTTCTGGGTTGTATGGTAGTTCTATTTCTAACTTTTTAAGAAAATGCCAGATAGATTTCCAAAGTGGTTGTACCATTTTACATTCCCACCAGCAGTGTATTAGAGTTCCAATCTCTCTGCAGCCCCTCGAACATTTATTCTTTTGTGTTTTTTGGATTAATGCCAGCCTTGTTGCAGTGAGATGAAATCTCATCATAGTTTTAATTTGCATTTCTCTAATGGCTAATGATCGAGAACATTTTCTCATGTAACTGTTAGCTGCCTGAATATCTTCTTTAGTGAAGTGCGTGTTCATATCCTTTGCCCACTTCTTGATTGGGTTGTTTGTCTTTTTGTGGTTGAGTTTTAACAGAATCATATAGATTTTAGAGATCAGGCACTGGTCAGAGATGTCATAGCTGGAATTTTTTTCCCAATCTGTAGGTGGTCTTTTTACCCTTTTGGTGAAGTTTTTAGATGAGCATAGGTGTTTGATTTTTAGGAGCTCCTAGTTATCTGGTTTCTCTTTGTCATTTTTGGTAATGTTTTGTATTCTGTTTATGCCTTGTATCAGGGCTCCTAAGGTTGTCCCTATTTTTTCTTCCATGATCTTTATCGTTTTAGTTTATGTTTAGGTCTCTGATCCACTTGGAGTTAGTTTTTGTGCTTGGTGTGAGGTATGGGTCCTGTTTCAGTTTTTTGCAAATGGATATCCAGTTATGCCAGCACCATTTGTTAAAAAGGCTATCTTTTCCCCGATTAATTGACACTGGTCCTTTGTCAAATATCAGCTGCTCATATGTGGATGGATTTATATCTGGGTTCTCAATTCTGTTCCATTGGTCTATATGACTGTTGTTGTACCAGTACCAGGCTGTTTTGACTGCTGTGGCTGTATAATATGTTCTAAAATCAGGTAGAGTGAGGCCTCCCACTTTCTTCTTCTTTTTCAGTAATGCTTTACTTATCCAAGGCTTCTTTCCCTTCCATATGAAGTTGGTGATCTGTTTCTCCATCACATTAAAAAATGTCATTGAACTTTGGATCAGAAGTGCATTGTATGTATAGATGGCTTTTGGTAGAATAGACATTTTTACTATGTTAAGTCTTCCTATCCATGAGCAAGGTATGTTTTTCCAGTTATGTAGGTCCATTTTAGTTTCTTGCACTAGTACTTTGTAGTTTTCTTTGTATAGGTCTTTTACATCTTTGGTAAGATTTATTCCTAAGTATTTTATCTTCTTGGGAGCTACTGTGAATGGTATTGATTTGGTGATTTCCTCTTCGATGTTCTTTTTGTTGATGTAGAGGAATCCAAGTGATTTTTGTGTGTTTATTTTATAACCTGAGACTCTGCCAAACTCTTCTATTAGTTTCAGTAGTTTTCTGGAGGATTCCTTAGGGTTTTCTGTGTATAAGATCATGTCATCTGCAAAAAGAGATAATTTTACTTCTTCTTTGCCAATCCAAATGCCCTTTATTTCTTTGTCTAGCCTAATTGCTCTGGCTAGGACCTCTAGCACAATGTTGAATAAGAGCGGTGATAAAGGGCATCCTTGTCTGGTTCCCGTTCTCAAGGGAAATGCTTTCAGGCTCTCTCCATTTAGAGTGATATTGGCTGTTGGCTTTGTATAGATACCCTTTATTATGCTGAGGAATTTTCCTTCAATTCCTATTTTGCTGAGAGTTTTTATCATGAATGGGTGTTGGACTTTGTCAAATGCCTTTTCTGCATCAATTGATAAGATCATGTGGTTTTTGTCTTTTGTTTTATTTATATGGTGGATTACATTAATGTTTTTTTCTAATATTAAACCAGACTTGCATACCTGGTATAAATCCCACTTGGTTGTGGTGGATTATTTTTTGATATGTTGTTGAATTCTATTGGCAAGAATTTTGTTGAGGATTTTTGCAGCTGTGTTCATGAGAGATACAGGTCTGTAATTTTCTTTTTTTGTGGTGTCTTTACCTGGTTTTTGTATCAGGGATATGGTGGCTTCATAGAATGAGTTAGGTAGTATTCCATCATTTTCTGTGCTTTGAAATACCTTTAGTAGTAGTGGTGTTAACTCTTCTCTGAAAATTTGGTTGAACTCTGCAGTGAAGCCGTGTCCGGGCCAGGGCTTTTTTTTTTTTGTTGGGAGTTTTTTGGTTACCTTTTCAATCTCTTTTTTTGTTATGGGTCTATTTAGTTTTTCTACTTCTGATTGTGGTAATTTAGGTAGGCAGTGTTGTTCTAGGAATTATTCCATTTCTTCTAGGTTTGCAAATTTGTTAGAGTACAATTTTTCATAATAATCTGATATGATTCTTTTAATTACAGTTGAGTCTGTTGTGATATGGCCCATCTCGTTTCTTATTCAGGTTATTCGTTTCCTTTCCTATATTTCTTTAATCAGTCTGGCCAATGGTTTGTCAATTTTGTTAATTTTTTCAAAGAACCAGCTTTTGGCTTTGTTAATTCTTTCAATTGTTTTTCTGTTCTCTAATTCATTTAGTTCAGCTCTAATTTTTATTACTTGTTCTCTTCTGGTGCCTGATTGTTGCTTGCTTTCTATTTATTCAAGTTGTAGTGACAGTTCTCTGATTTTGTCTCTTTCTTCTTTATGTATGTGTGCATTTATCGATATAAATTGACCTCTGAGCACTGCTTTTGCTGTGTCCCAGAGGTTTCGATAGGAAGTGTTTTCATTCTTGTTGCATTCTATGAATTTCTTTATTCCCCCCTTAATGTCTTCTATAACCCAGTCTTTTCTGAGCAGGTTATTGTTCATTTTCCAAGTATTTGATTTCTCTTCCTTAATTTTTCTGTTATTGATTTCCACTTTTATGGCCTTGTGGTCTGAGAAGATGCTTTGTAATATTTTGATGTTTTGGATTCTGCAAAGGTTTGTTTTATGACCTAATATGTGATCTAGTCTAGAGAATGTTCCATGTGCACTAGAAAAAAAAGTATACTTTGCAGCTGTTGGGTGGAGAGTTCTGTATAAGTCTATGAGGTCAAGTTGGTTGATTGTATCAGTTAGGTCTTCCGTGTCTCTACTGAGCTTCTTACTGGAAGTCCTGTCCTTCTCCGAAAGTGGTGTGTTGAAGTCTCCTACTACAATTGTGGAGGTGTCTATCTCACTTTTCAGGTCTGTTAAAGTTTGTTTTATGTATCTTGCAGCCCTGTCATTGGGTGCATAAGTATTTAATATGGTTATATCTTCCTAGTCAATTGTCCCTTTAATCATTACGCAGTGTCCTTCTTTATCCTTTGTGGAGGATTTAACTTTAAAGTCTGTTTTGTCAGAAATTAATATTGCTACTCTTGCTCTTTTTTGCTTGTTGTTGCTTGATATATTTTTTTCCATCCTTTGAGTTTTAGTTTGTTTGTGTCTCTAAGTCTAAGATGTGTCTCTTGTAGGCAGCATATAGATGGATCGTGTTTCTTTATCCAGTCTGAGACTCTCTCTTTATTGGTGCATTTAGTCCATTTACATTCAGCGTAATTATAGATAAGTATGTGTTTAGTGTTGTCATTTTGATGCCTTTTTGTGTGTGTTGTTGACAATTTCATTTTTCCACTTACTTTTCTGTGTTGAGACGTTTTTCTTTGTAAACTTTGTGTTCATTTTCATAGTAGTCGAATTTATGTTTGCTGAGTCATTATGTTTTTCTTTTGAGTTATGGAATTGTTATACCTCTTTGTGGTTACCTTAATATTTGCCCCTATTTTTCTAAGTAAAAACCTAACTTGTATTGTCCTATTATCACCTTGCTTTCTTCTCCATATGGCAGTTCTATGCCTCCTGTATCTAGTCCCTCTTTTTGATTATTGTAATCTTTTACATGTTGACTTCAATGAGTCCCTGTTTTGAGCATTTTTTTCTTTTAACATTTAATCTTAATTTGTTTTTGTGATTTCCCTATTTGAGTTGATATCAGGATGTTCTGTGACCTTGTGTTGTGCTGGTATCTGATATTATTGATTTTCTTACCAATTTCCTTTAGTATTTCTTGTAGCTTTGGTTTGGTTTTTACAAATTCTCTAAGCTTGTGTTTATCTGTAAATGTTTTAATTTCACCTTCATATTTGAGAGAGAGTTTTGCTGGATAAATGATCCTTGGCTGGCAGTTTTTCTCCTTCAGTGCTCTATATATGTCATCCCATTGCCTTCTTGACGGCATGATTTCTGCTGTGTAGTCTGAACTTATTCTTATTGATTCTCCTTTGTAGGAGACCTTTCTTTTCTCCCTGGCTGCTTTTAAAATTTTCTGTTTATCTTTGGTTTTGGCAAGTTTGATGATAATATGTCTTGGTGATTTTCTTTTTGGGTCAATCTTATATGGGGTTCGATGAGCATCTTGGATAGATATCCTTTCGTCTTTCATGATGTCAGGGAAGTTTTCTGCCAAGAGATCTTCACCTATTCTCTCTGTATTTTCTGTTATCCCTCCCTGTTCTGGAACACCAATCACACGCAAGTTATTCTTCTTGATAGAGTCCCACATGATTCTTAGGGTTTCTTCATTTTTTTAAATTCTTTTATCTGATTTTTTTTTTTCAGCTATGTTGGTGTCAATTCTCTTATCCTCCAGGTCCCCCACTCTGCATTCCAATTGCTTGATTCTGCTCCTCTGACTTCCTATTGCGTTGTCTAATTCTGTAATTTTACTGTTAATCTTTTGGATTTCTGAATGCTGTCTCTCTATGGATTCTTGCAGCTTATTAATTTTTCCACTATGTTCTTGAATAATCTTTTTGAGTTCTTCAACTGCTTTATCAGTGTGTTCCTTGGCTTTTTCTGTAGATTGCCTTATTTCATTTTTGAGGTCATCCCTGATGTCTTGAAGCATTCTGTAAATTAGTTTTTTATATTCTGCATCTGGCAATTCCAGGATTGTATCTTCATTTGGGAAAGATTTTGGTTCTTTAATTTGGGGAGTTGTAGAAGCAATCATGGTCTGCTTCTTTATGTGGTTGATATCAAGTGCTGTCTCTGAGCCATCTATAAGATATTGTAATGATTTATTTTATATTTGCTCACTGAGTCTTATCTTGTTTTGTTTTCTTCCAATGTACGTAGATGGGCTACTAGATTGCGCTGTCTTGATTGTTGTAGCCCTTGAATCGCTTATGTCCTATTACCAGCTGGTTTGGGCTGTTACCAGATATATAAGCCTAAGAGTCCATTCACTATTCTTGAGTAGAATCTGATTTTAGGTCACCAAGTGTGTGGTGCAGACTGTCACCTATCCACCTAGAGGAGTAGTGGTGATAGTTGTGTGCACCAGATTCTAGTAGCAGCAGGAGGTCACGCTCTGGTGGGGGGCAGGATGCTGACAGGGTTCCCGCAAGTGCCAGTGAGGTAAGTGTGTCTCTATTCCTAAAGCACTTTGGTGGGTGGGCTCTGCAGCTGTACCATAGGCACCCAATGCATGTCCTCTACAGATTGGTAGGTGTCACCCTCCTTAGTCCCTTAAGGCAGGAGACTAGGTGGTCTCGGTGGAGCTTCAGCCCTCAGTTCCCCGTTGTGGGTCATTGAGGGCTCTGTTTAATACTCAGAGATATCAGACCTGGGAAACTTTTCTTTCCAGTAATCCGCTAAAACAATTACAGTCAGATCCCTATCAGAAATGCCTTTGCATTATAATAGCCACCTTGTTCCCTGTAGGGATGAAAGCTCAAGACTGTGGATGTCAGATGCTTGGCTGGAGCTGGTTCTGTATTTTTAGTCCAATTTCGGGAAGTCAGGGAAGGATTTTTGGTCCCTGGGTTTTTTGTAGCTGCTTCTCTCAGGTCAGGAGAATGGGTTAGGACAAGACCAAAAAAAACAAAAACAAAAAAGACAAAATCGCAGGGCACTTCACTCTCTGGCTCCGGAAATTCCAATGTTAATGAAGTCGCCTGGGAAGGGGAGGGGAGGGATCAGATAGATAGGAGAGAGTAGCACCCTGGAATATAGAGAAAGTTACTTATCTTTCTTGGTGATGACTGTTTTATCTGAGATTCCCTAGGGGTGTGTAGCCTGTGTGCGTTGGCTGGGTCGAGACTGCCCCCGAGGGTCAGGCCCACGTTGTGTGCTTGTGGGGTCTCAGAAGCCAAGGTCAGTTCCTCTGCTCCCATTCCAAAGCCCAGCTCCAAGGTTCCCTGGCTGGGACGCCACACTCCAAGCTCCAAAACCAGTCACTACCTCCCGGTGACTTCTCCTCCTGTCAGCCCTGTTGCTGCGCTGCCTGTGTGCACTGGCTGTACTTCCCCCAAGGTCATTTCTGGGAGCTAGGGCTGCGTCCTGTGTTTGTGCCATCTCAGGATGCCTTGCTCAGCTCCCCTGCGCCCAGTCCAAAGCCCGGCGCCAAGGTTTTCTGAGTGGGACGCTGGCTCCAGGCTCCGAAAACAGTCGTTACTTCCCCGTGGTTGCTTGTTCTCAGTCTCTGTCACTCAGGTCAACTCTTTAGATCTGTGTTTGATGGTCAGGGTTAGTAGATTGTCATGTATGTGATCAATTCACTTGTTTTTCCGAGTCTTTGTTGCAAGAGGGCTCTGAGGTAGCTTCTACCTGGTCAGCCATCTTGGCCTCACCTCTGTATTTTTTTATATAGTAAGTTGTATCACAGTGGAGCCCAAAGCTGATATTTGAGCATTATGCTTGACTCTTACTCTCCCTTATTACCCAAATACAATTGGTCACCAATTCCTACCAAGTTTGTTGTGTGTTGTTTTGCCATCAAGTTGATTCCAACTCAAAGTTACCCTGTAGGACAGAGTAGGCTAGCCCTGTAGAGTTTCTTAGGTTTTAGTCTCTTCTGGAGCAGATTGCCTGGTCTTTTCTCTTACAAAGCAGATTGTGGGTTAGAACTGCTGATCTTTCTTTTAGCAGCTGACCCCTTAACCTTTGCACCTGTCAAGTCTACTTAATGCCTTATAATTCTTCTTTTCATTCAAATCTTTTTGCCACGTTATTTGACACCGAATCATCTCTCAATGGTATTAGTGAAAGACTCTTACCCTCGGAATGTTTACCGTTTTGAAATATTTGTAGAGTTAGGAAAGTATAAGTTTATTAACAAGTGCTGGATTGGGTGACAGAGTCTGAGTGTGTTCTGAGCACTCAACCATGTCTGAACTAAATTCATGCTTAAATATTCCTGTTAAATAATCGTAATTGATGAGTGAACATTTTTGCAATGTGTTAGGACCATGCTAATATCAATTATACTTGCGAGATTATCATTCCATTAGTTCTCCTTCTAGTATATTATTGGGAGATTAGTAGTATGTAGAATAATTATTTCTTGCATATTACAGCATTTTATCTAATTTTTTATTAGTAGTCTTGGCCAAATTGGCCAAAAATGGAATTTCAAAGACAAAATCATAAAGCTCAGTGTAGCTATAAAAGGCATCATCAAAGAATGATTTAAACCTTGGCTACCAGTAAAGCTGTTCAGCGTTCATAGCTATAGTAAGAATAAGATTTAAAGTAATGACAATAGCATACCTATGAAGACAGTATGTTCGTAATGTTATCATTATTGGTCATTCCCATTTCATTTTTACAATTTAAATTCTATTTCCAAATAAAAATTCCATCAAAAACTATTTTCTATTCTGGTTTTTTATAACAAATGAAGATGAAGATGTCAATATTTTAAGCACTTTAGAATCAAAAAGGTAGTATATTTTAAATAATTCATTTGAGGTATATGTTTATTTTACTTATATTTTTATTATACACCAAAAAAAAAAAAAAAAAAAGAAAGAAAAAGACAAACCAATCCCCTTGCCATTGAGTCAATTCTGACTCATACACAGTGTGAGGTAAATATAAATGACACAATCTAGACTATTTCCTTAATTTTATGTGTAACCATTTAACTAACTGAAAAAAAGATAAGTAGATACTGTTAGAAGCCACATGTAGACAATATGGAGTCATCTGTAGTAAGATGACGAAGTGAAGAGAGACCATTTTCAGTAACTCATAGCCTTTTGGGCCTCTTTGACTCAGACAATTTATGTATAGCTTAATGCCTCTGAACCATTTTACTAGCATTGGTTTTACATTTTTGATATCTGAAATTTACTATTTAAAAAAAAAAATTTCCTAAACTGATGTACAATGAAACATACATATAAATGAGCAAAAACAAAACTTTTTTTTTAAATTTTATTTTAACCTACAAGCATACAAAACCATATCTTTAAAGTGAAGCTCTTAGAAACAGGCAAACAATCAATATGGCAAGCTAAATAATATTCAGGCACACTGTATTAGAGCAATTATATGATATTGATAGAATTGCAAACTTAAAAAAAGTGAGATAAAAATTAAAAAGGAATCATGGTAATTATCTAAGCTCTATAAAAGCAAAATGATGAGGGAAAGGAACATAGAATGGAATAAGCAAACAAATATTTAAAAATTGTATTCTAGAAGTAATGATAAATATTTCATTTGGGAGACCAGAAGAAAATCCCACACAAAGAATATCTTGGTTATCTAATACTTGTGTAACACAAATAAATACCACAAGTTGTATTTATTTATTTTATCACCATTCTGGAGTCTACAAGTCCAAATCAGGAATTCAGCCATGTCAATTCCTTCTTTGTCAGTAGCCCCAGGCGTTCCTTGGCATTCCCTGGCTTATAGATGATCCTTACATGGTATCTTCCTTCCATTGTATTTATTCTAGTCTTTTTATAACTCAGAAGTGATTAGGTTTAGGATTTATCCTTTACTGGTATGATCTCATTAACATGGCAAAAGAGAAACTCTGTTGCCAAACAAAGATCACATTTCCAGGCACACAGGCCAGGAATTCAACACATATTTTGGGGGAGACACAATTCAGTCCATAGCAAGGAGTATGCATTTTAGTGTAGTGAGTAAGCACACATGATCCATAAGTCAAACATTCTAGGATTGAAAGCCAGTTCCAGTGTGATCTTGGGTGATCGACTTAATATTTCTGTGTTTTAAAAGTTTCATCATATAGAATATAAGGATAGAAATTTTTCTGGGATTTTTTTTTTGTGAAAATTAATTGTGTCAATATATGAAAAGCACTTGGAACAGTTCCTGGTAGATAGTGCTCAGTAAGTACATTTTAGCTAATCATATTTTATCTTTAGAAAAACTTAAAAATTATAAAGAAGAAATTAACTAAAAAAGTAAGGCATCAAAGTTAAAAGAATGTATCAGAAGCAAATAGTCACCAATTACTTTAAAACAAAGATGAAAACGTAAGGGGCAAGGGAACTAGATTAGTGGAAACAGAACAACCAGAACAGAAATAATGAGGATGTTCATGTATAGTGAAGAATATAACCAATGTCAGTGAACAATTTGTGTAGAAGTTGTTGACTGGGAATCTAAACCGCCTTGTAAAAATTCACCAAAAACATAATAAACATTATTAAAAAAAACACACGCCAAACCAAAAAACCAAACCCAGTGCCATCGAGTCGATTCCGACTCATAGCTATCCTATAGGACAGAGTAGAACTGCCCCATAGAGTTTCCAAGGAGCGCCTGGCGGATTCAAACTGCTGACCCTTTGGTTAGCAGCCATAGCACTTAACCACTAAGCCACCAGGGTTTCCAAAACATACACAGACATGAAAATAAGAAATTGGAAGTTATATAATGAAGCATATAACATGAGAAAAAATAAAAGAGCAATGTCTTTGTAGGACCATTACTTAAACATAACAATGAGCAGAGGTTATGGCTGTAAACTGAGTCAGCATCAGAGATGAAAGGTTTGATAGTCCCACTGAATGCAGAGGGAAAAAAGGAGCTACTAGATGGGAAGCAGCATTCAAAATGAGCATGATTGGGGCCTTGAAATTAATGCATCTGAAGAGAAAAAAAAAAAAATAACTTCAAGTATTTACTAATATAAAAAGTTATTGAAATAAAGGAGAAAATAAATGAGTATATTGAAAGGACACACAATATTTTAGAAAATTTTATACCAAATGATTAACAGACATTGCCTGTAAAGTTTCTGAAATTCAAGGAGGAATGGATTCTACAAGCCTTCAGGCATAAGATTCAGATTACTCTCAGAGGGGAAAAAATCCTGATAGTACTCAGACTTCTACACAACAGCATACAATGTCGCAAGACAATGAATTGATAGGTGTGAAGTTCTGAGAATCAGAAAATATGATCTGAAAGTTTATAGACATCTAGATGTCACTCAAATAGAAGTAATCGAAGTGTTCAAACAGGCAAATATCCAGGCAAGATGACATGCGTGCCATGAAGACCCATGAGAGAACAAACCAAAAATAAATAAAATCCCGTCAACCAAGACGAATACATTTAAGAAGAATATTATTATACTCTTTCAGTACCCTGAGAATGATCTGGTGTAATGACAGCCTTTCCAGTTTTTTTTTTTTTTTAATTAGATGAAAATTAAAATATATACTGGCACCATCTTTTTATGTTATTACTTTTTTTCTTTTATAATAGAAGTTTTACCTAACACAATTATTTATAAAACCTTAATTGAAATAACACAGCAAATATTTGTGTCCTTGTTTTTTTTTTTCCAAAAAATGTAATTGATATTGTATGCAAGGTTATTGGAGCCATCTAGCATAGACATCTTGCCATCACAATGACCTGTGAATTGCCTTGGCTGTTCTGCCTGGGAAGGCAGATGCCTTCACCTTTCCTCGTGATTTCACATTGGTCTTTCCATAGGTGTAGTTTCTGTGCAAATGTCAATCTTTACAAATTAAGGAGTGTGATTTTTAATTAAATTTGCAGGAAGTGCAGGATAACTTTCTAGAACTTCTAAACCTGATCTCAGAATACTTAAATATTATATAGATTTTCAGTTTCTCACAGAAAATTAACTATAAACAGTAGGTCATGTTGTCACATTGTGCAGCTGCAGGCTCAAGAAGAGGTTATAGTGATCTTGCATTAAAAGTAAATGAATTTACGTATTTCATATGCTTTTGTTCATCTACATTTCTGAATTTTAAGAGTAAAATTGAACATTATTCACAATTTAGGTTGTTTTGTCTATCTACTATGGGACATTTTGTAATAAAAGCCACAAGGTTTGTATTTTCTAGCCCATTACACAGTCTTCTAAGAAAGTCCGTTTTAAATGATCCTTTTCAAAGGATAAAGGCTTTTCAGATTTTGTTCTCGTATGAAAGACATTCAGAAGCTTTGCTTTATGCACAAAGCATTTTATCCATGGTTACAAAGGATTCTATAGGTTTAAAGCTCCTATTTTTCATTGTTGTTTTTTATTATATATTTCCTTTCCCCTTTGAAGTACATGGCATTGCAGGAGGTAGAATATTTAAGTTTGACTGTGAATTATTCAGATAGGTTTCTCATAATTAACATCAGCTTAAATTGCTTAACGTTTCTCTTTTAGTGATTCTTAGATTTTTTAATGCAGCTTATAATTCCACATTCCTTAGCTGGCTACAAACTTGATGAATTAGCAGCTATAAGCTATTGCAGGAGACAAATTCAGACCTTGCCTATAAATAACTATCTAGTTTTAAACTGACTTTCTAGCAACATATAAGGTACAGCCGCATATAGTGGTTTGTGGTATGTGATCATTTTTTTCAACTTTTGAGGGAGATGGTGGAGCACATGAATTCAATTAATCATTGGAATCCACTCAATGACCAAGGGTTTGGACCTGCATCATTCTCACAATCATTATGCTTGAGCCCACTGTTGCAGCCACTGTGTCAATCAATCTTGTTGAAGGTCTTCCTCTTTTTCACTGACTCACTAGTAAGCATGATGTCCTTCTCCAGGGACTGATTCTTCCTCATAACATGTGCAAAGTATGTGAGACGAAGTCTCAACATCCTTGCTTCTAAGGAATATTCTGGCTATACTTCTTCCAAGACAGATTTGTTCAATATTCTTCACCAACACTGTAATTCAAAGGCATCAATTCTTTGGTCTTCCTTATTCATCATCCAGCTTTTGCATGCATGTGAAGCAATTGAAAACACCATGGCTTGAGTCAGGTACACCTTAGTATTTAAGGTGACATCTTTGCTTTTTAACACTTTAAAGAGGTCCTTTGCAGCAGATTTTCCCAATGCAATGCCTCTTTTGATTTCTTGACTGGTGTTTCCGTGGGTGTTGACTGTGGATCCAAGTAAAATGAAATCCTTGACAACTTCAATCTTTTCTCCGTTTATCGTGATGTTGCTTACTGAGCCAGTTGTGAAGATTTTTGTTCTCTTTATGTTGAGGTGTAATCCGTACTGAAGATATTTTATTGAGGACAATTTAATACTTTTATGGGAGAAAATTCTGCATAGATCTCTACATTTCTGCATGTTCTGTGAGCTGAGTCACTGACTGTCTTTGTTATGGACTGTCTTTTCAAAGATATTTGTATAGAACACACCCTTAGAAGATATATTGCATCTCTCTGGAGCAAAGAGCAGGCAAGTTTATTACTCATTATGAAATAAAATTCACTTTTCTAAGAGCAAAGTTCCTCTCCTTAAAGGCAACCCACTACATGTGCTATGTCACCTGGCTCTCCTTGCATTTCCCTGTGAGAATTAGGGATAAGAACTGAAATAAGAAAATGCTGATCCTGTGGATAATGCTACTGCTGTGAGTAATAAAGTCCTTTGTCTCTGACCAATGAGTCTTATGTCTTCTGCCATCTAAGAAACTGTGGCATGATAAACAGTTTGCAAGTAAAGTAAAGCAAAGAGTATAATTTCAGACTTTTCACAGTTCTTGACAGTTTAAGCTATGAGGTGGGCATACTGACCAACACATGGCTTTCTAGAAGAGGAAGGATGAGGGCCTTGTGGTTCAATTAACAGGATTTGAGGAAAGTCTGTGAAACTAATAGTAAACATGTTAACCAGATTGTCTGGTCAACCAGGCAATAAGTGGTCTTCCACTTTGTTGCCTGCTAATAAATAGAAATCTGAGAAGTGGTTACAGATCAGGTAAAGGTAAGTAGGTTTAAAAAGAAGCCCCCAAACAGTGTTGAGTTTGTTACAAATTCTCCTCTTGGCATGGAGATTTCCTTGACAATCTGGTTGTTAGTCTCAGGCCCAACCCAGAGAGAAATTAAGCAGCTATGGATGGCCTCAGCCTGAGCATCCCTTGATAAGCCTACTTGCCAATATGTGTAAGAACATTTTTGTCCTGGGAGGCTGTCCTTGACTGCAACTCCATTCAGAAACTGTACCAAGTCTGGTGTGGAGTGGGTAGCTTTTCCCCATCGGGTGTACAGATAAAGCCTTTGTATTTACCTATGAGTGGGCTCAAAAGATCACACATAGGATTTTGGCCAGGAGCCAGACTTCTCATAGTCTACCAGTCTTAAATGTATTTGGGTATGGTGATAAAAGGTCTCAGAGTATTTTTGTAGTGGGTCCTGGTGGCAATAGGGTGCTTTCACTCTTTCAGGAAGATTTCTGAAACAGACTACTATGCTAAACCATAGATGAAACGTGTACTAATATTCAGGGGTATATCATCTGGATTGGATTTGCAATGCTGATGAAATTTATCCACTGGAGAATGAGAAATGATGCTAGAAGTTCTAAATAAAAATTTGTGCAGTCAGTCCTAATTTAAGACTTATGGAGAATTTAAGAGATATTACAACAATGGGAAGGTACGTGTTCTGGATTAAGGTGGTCTTCCTAAAAATCTGCTGCTGTGAGAGTCAAGCCCATCAATCAAAATGAGAACACCCATGGCCTCAGCAGGAAAGTGAAGTGGATATGACTGCTAAGTCAATGTGTTCTTAAATCTTAAGTAGATGGTGTCAGTAATGATGACCTTTCCACTCAAGAATGTGTTTTAGAAGTTTGCTTAAGTGAACTGCAAGCCATTGCCACACAACTCTAAATCGAAAGTAAGTGTGGAGCCTTGTTTGATAGCACAGAACTTTGACATAACCTAAACAGCTCTAAGGAGAAAGATAATTATTGATAAGGCTGTAGTTTCCCTCTTCCCAAGGGAGAACAAAGATATACTTACCCATTTGAGTATGTAGAGGAACTTCTAGGAGCGAAGGGACTCTACTTTTTGTTGTTTTATTGATACAGACATCTAAATCACCATCCTACTCAGAACCATATGGGGATAGGGCACCAAAATTAAACTGGTGGGATTTGGGCAAGTTTCACAGCAGAGAAAAGAGGATAAAGTGACCTTGTTGGTAGTATTCTTTGGGCCAATTCAATGTACTGTTTTGTTGGTGTCTCTTCTGAATATAAAGTAGGAAATAATATGTTACGTGCTTGTGCTTTCCTGTCCCATATGTGCCAGAGAAGAGTATCCCGATCAGGGAAAGTCACTTGTAATGAACTTCAATACTTTTGGAACCCCGTGACCTAATGACACCTTTAAGCTACAAGTCTCTGTTACTGATGATTTTGTCAGTTTACATCTCTAGTAAATGGAGGCTATCTCCACCTATTGGGTGCCTCTTAGGGATTTAGAGTTGTTGCTTTCCTGATATGACCACTGTATGCCACTATATGACCACTTTTGAAAAGTAGCTGCTAGCTTACTATTAGGCACCTGTAGAAACTTAATATCTGATCCATGGAGGCTTTTTGACTCTCTTGCCTGATATTCACATTCTGGGGTGTGTTAAAACTTAATGACCAACTAGGTGGGAATGACCTAATAAGCCTTGCTTGTCAAATGTTAATTGTGTATTTAAGAACAGACATGGTATGAACCCACTGACACCTGAGCTTTAAATGAAAGAATGACAACTACCTGAAGCAAATTTGCTGGCTCAGTAGTGCCTTTGATTCATTAAAGGTTTGATTCAATAAAGGTTTCATTAAATTCCTGGGTCTGAGTCACTAATGATTAGGCAAAGTTGAAACCCGATAATGTCTGCTGTGCTACTGAAGCTGTAGACACTCTGAACCAAAGCTACGCAAACCCAAAAATAGACATGATTGCTCCACGCAGTGTGCGGAGATCAAGACCATTCTCATAGCTCTTGCCAGTACTTCTTTTGATGGACATTGTTAGATTTTTCTTGGCCTTTTGGAAGCTTCATGTGGTCTAACTGTTCGGAATGTCACTTGGAAAACTAAAGACTGGCAAATTAAACACTCATCTTTTCGGGTCCATGAAGAGTGGAAATAAATTACAGCTGCTGTTTGAATCATCTATGTTACTCATGTGGACATTCATGTAAAGGCTCATTCTCTGATAAAACCAAATGGAATCAAGCTACTGATCCAGTCTTCACTGCCCACATTGCCATTCTTTCTGTCTGAATCCAGCATCATACCAGATATGGCAGCATATCCACTGTTGTTGACTGGGCATAGGTAAGGAACCCAATGTTTCTCATGCAAAGACTATCACTGCATGCAAGACTTACGACATCTGACAAAGTTGATGTGTCTTTCCTGCATGGTGAGGATGGCCCTGTTACACAGAGCGTTGCACTCCACTCTTGGCACATTGACTACATTGGACCTCTCAGGGCACTGGGATGTCTTACTGCAGTTGACATTTTTTCAGATTACATTGGTACTTGTTCCAGATTAATCAACTAAATATGGTTATAACTTTATGGCCCTTAAAAGTAATCTTTGTTATGTATCTGACTGTCCAATTCCAACATTTGCATGTTTCACTAGTCTTACAATAGCACTCTTTTTATTACAAAAGTTAAGATACTCACTGGAACTTCCATACTTCCTACCATCCACAAGTATTTGTTATTGTCGGTCATTAGAATAACCTCCTCAAAAATCAATTAAAAAATAGCCCTGACTCTATATCCTTAGCTTTTCCTGGTCAAAAAAAGAAAAAAAAAAAATTAGATAAATAACTTTATAAGGCAATGGCTCTGACTCTATATCTTTAGCTTTTCCTGGTCAAAAAAAGAAAGAAAGAAAAAAAAAATTTGGTCATTGAATACAGTTGTCCCCAAAAAGGGATTGTCTTCTCTCAGTCACTTTCAACCAAAGGGTTAGGAGTTAAATAGACTTCTTTTGAAAATCTGGGATTTTAGCTCACTGTTAACTGAAGATGGAGCCCTGGTGGCCCCGTGGTTAAGAATTCAGCTGCTAACCAAGAGATCAGTAGTTCAAATCCACCAGTCACTCCTTGGAAATCCTATGGGGCAGTTCTGCTCTGTCCTGTAGGGTTGGTACAAGTCAGAATCAACTGGACGGCAGTGGGTTGTTTGGTTTATTAACTAAAGAAGCATGATGCTTCTTTCTTTCCTTCAATGGCAATCTAATTTAGCCTGGTTGGTCCGCCCCTTGGATAGCATCCCAGTAAATGTGTGGCCTAGAGAATTCAAACTCAGTGTTAGTTCATCCACCTGGATTCTTCTGTTGGAATGGCATGTCCCATGGCAGTACACTGATGAACCAAGTGGGGGATACAATGGGTCTCTGTAGGTTTTAAAAGAGAATGCTTTTTCCTCTTGCAACTGTTCCTTCCAGATGAGAGACCAAGGTGCAACTATTAGTTGACTATAGAAAAGATGAAATACAGCTACTAGAAGGTAATATGTTAATTTTATTGTGTAAGTGGGAGAGTAACAACTTCAGAGCCTGAGGGGCCTGGAGGAGGGGAGACATTAATGATCTGTGATGGGTCTGCTGTGCCCCACCAGATGCCTCTAACCGTGATTTTATCACCATTCCTTTAACCTTACTGAGAAGCCTATTGGATACAGCAGGGATGGCCCCACCTTCTCTATCTCCCATGCAGAAAAACTGCACAAATCTCTGGATGTCTTTCACACCATGATTCCTGTAGCTGTCACTCTCTTATTTTGTAGAGCAGGACAAATGTCACCTGGTTGGTGGCATGGACATTGTGACAGGCTGGACTGATTTAACCTGAGGCAGTCCTGCCAAAAACAAGGACTAGATGCAATTTTTCAGAATTAACTGGGAACTCTAAGGCTTACCAGTCAGCTGGGAGTCCACATCGGAGACACTGTCAATCTTTGCCCCACATTTGGGGAGAAGCAACAATTTTAAAACCTTTTCCTTTCCAGGGGAACTGTATGTGGCCCTCAGATGGTACTTTTTGTGTGGAATTCAGGGATTATTTTGCCTCCCTTCTGCAAACACAATGGCATGTACCTTAGGGATGGTCACGATTGACCTTCAAGTATATAAGGAAACACCACCAGAGATCATTTAGCTATCAGATGCCTGTGAAAATCTCTTCAAAATTAGACTTTCTGCAGTTACTCAGGGGAGTTTTCTGGATGAATAAGTGACTGATTATTAATGCTTACCATTTGGGCAGTTGTCCCTACAATGAAGGTTATCAAATTTGAAAAGGTAATGCCAAATTTGATCCCCACTTCAGCTGAGGTGATCAATGACACTATTTTGGCTCTTTAAGGTATTGAAGTCAGTCTGAACTCACTTGCCAGGGTAGTTATATGTGGAAATTTCTAACATTTCTTACTGTACCTGGATTGGAAATCCTGGTGGCATAGTGGTTAAGACCAGGCACTCCTTGGAAACTCTATGGGGGCAGTTCTTCTCTGTCCTACGGGGTTGCTATGAGTCGGAATCGACTCGATGGCAATGGTGTTTTTTTTTTTTTTTTTTGGTACCTGGATTAATGTCTTGAGTCAAGTGGAAAACTGGCTTTCTAAGGCATATCTTGCTGGATTGTTGGATTTTATCAGCTGGCTGGGTATGGAGCCCTGGGACCATAGTTGAATTCAGTACTGTAGATCAGCCTTACCTCGCTGCTTGTTAGTAAAGTAGCCTTAACTAAATGCTGTATGGGACAAATTGAATACCCCATCAGGTGGGTTAATCAGAGTGAATGGCATAGTGGTATAGTCGTGGGAAAACCTTCCGTAAATTAAGAAACTAGGGAAGGGCTGGATATTATTAAGATAAAATTTTCAGGAATCTCTCATGTTTCTGCACCTCTTGCAAGCAGAGCCCTGACTGCCTTTGTGCCAGACTATTTTTTTCAAGGATGTTTGTATAGTGATCATTCTTGGAAGGTAGGTACAATGCCTCCCTCTGAAGCAAAGGGCAGGTATGCTTACTGCCCATAATCAGAGATTTTGCATTCTACCTCCATCTACCATACAGGGTTCCTCTCCTGTAACACAACCTAGTGCACATGTAGACATCACTGGGCTCTGCTTGTGTTACCCTGTGGGAATCAGGGTTCAGGGAACTGGCATCCCCCTACCCACTCCCCTCCACCCCCCCAAAAATGCTGACACTTTGGCTATTGCTGTTGGTGTAACAAAGTTCTTTGTGTCTGACCCAGGAGCCTTATGTCTTTTTCTAGCATCCACATAACTGTAGTAGGCCAACTTGTTAGCTGGAAAATAAGGTAAAATCTTAGACACTTCACATGTATTTTTTCAGAGACACTGTATGTTTGAAATTCATAAAATCATATTAATATGTTGTGAAGTTAATTGTCAGAGAAGGAAGTATATCCCACCAACATCTATGATTGGGTTTGTTAAAATCTATGATTAAGTAATGAAATCTCATTTATACTGAAATTTAGCTCCATATAATTCTTTGCTATCCCAAATCTGAACATGTGCCACTATCAGTCAACACTCCCTAGCACTGGCATAATTTGGTAGCAGTGCTAGATGAATTGTTTGTAATCTATGTGACAGAATCCTAAGTCATTCTGTTGAAAAATGCATTATACCAGAGACATGTAAATACAAAAGAGCAGTGGTCTCCAAGGAAGATATCAGTAGCACATTGAAAACTTTTAATTTGTTGAAGAATTAACATCTGAGAGATGAAACTAACCCAAATAACCAGGAAATACGTAAGTAGTAAATACTGCTAACATTTTAATAATAGAACTTAACATTAACCAACTTGTAAATACCATGTTCTACTAAGGTGTAGGAAACCCAGTGTAACCAATATAACATTTCCTGATAAATCTGATTGTAACCAAAGTGAATGTTTACCGAGATTAACAAATAATAATTGGAAAAAGATAATTAGGGAAATTAACTGTGGATGGAAAATTTCCATAGAAAATATTTATCTGTAATTTTTTAAACTCTAAACAATTTGTTTTTTATCATGAAAACAAGACAAATTATAGGAACAGTACTATAGTTTTTTGTTTTTATGTGTGTGCCACTAGCTTTTGTTTCTTCTCTGATTTCCCCCAGTCATTTAGTTCTTATTCCTTCCTATAAATTATATCATTCATTCATTCATTTACTCACTCATTCTTTGATTTGGCAAATATTTGTTGAACATCTGTTATTTATTGAGGAATACTGTTCAGGTCTTTACATGATGGTTTAGAATTTATTAATTTCAGCTTTCTAGAAAATTTTAGATATGCTGGCACTGAGAGAGAAAAAACCTGAGCCTCGAAGAGGGTAAGTGATCCAAAGCTAGGCTACACAGTCAAAATTAGAATTTCACAACAAACTGTGTTTCTCTCCACTATACTCTGGTCATGTTTGGTAGTTAATAGAATGAAGTAAAAGATTGCTAATTGCAATACGGAATTAATCTTTATATTTTTATTGACTTTTTAAAGACTGGATCTGACCAAAATAGCAATGAGTACGTACCTAAGCTTGTTTAACACTCAATTCTGTGATATCTCAAATATGCGTAAGAAAATGTATTTGTTTTCAGCTGACGATAAGATAAAAAGAAATATTCTACTATTGTAAATTGGAAACTCATTTCAGATGTATTTCTCTAAGTTATTACCAACCTAAAACCAGTTGCAGTTAGTTGACTCAAACTCGTGGAGACCCCATGGGTGTCACAGCAGAACTGTGTGTCCCGTAGGGGTTTCAAGGGATGATTTTTAAGCCTTTATGCTAAGATGCCTCTGGGTGGACTTGAATCTCCAATCTTTTGTTTAGCAGCCAAGAACATTAACTGTTTATGCCATCCACCCACCCACTGCCATCAAGTCGATTCCAACTCATAGCAACCCTATAGAACAGAGTAGAACTGCCCCATAGGGTTTCAAGGCTGTAAATCTTTGTGGAAGCAGACTGCCACATCTTTCTCTCACAGAGCAGCTGGTGGGTTCAAGCCACTGACCTCTTGGTTAGTAGCTGAGTGCTTACACCATCCAGTTGATTTTAATGCAATAAAAGAAAAAGCAAACCTGTTGCCGTCAAGTCAATTCTGACTCATAGTGACTCGTAATGCAGTAAACATGAATTCTTGTCTCAACGAATTTATATTCTTAAAGTTTGCCTACAAGGAAGAATAATTTTTTCTGTAATTTAAATATATAAAAATATAGCTCTTGCCAGCCGCATGCCTGTGTTTATGGACATCATTTAAGATATACAAAGTTAAGGGAAAAAAAAAAGAGTCCTTAAGATTTGAAACATACTACACCTTTTCCTCACTTATCGACTGTCTCGTTATCTGACATTTCACATTGACAACAACAGTAAACAATCTACTATCCAAAGAATTTGCTCATTAACGACATACATCTGGCAGCAATGAATGTCAAGGTGTGAGGCGAGAGTAACACTGGCTGTGATGGTTAAGGTTATGTGTCAACTTGGCTGGACCATGATTCTCAGTGGTTTGACAGTTACGGAATGATGTAATTTGGCACTTATGTAATGATGTAATCATTCTCCCTTTTGTCATCTGATGTGGTCATTCTCTATTTTGTATAACACCAATTTCACATAACAACCTGGTCTTTGGAATCTAACCATCTCGATAAGTGAGGAGAGGCTGTATAAAATCCTCTAAAGATGTTGAACAAAAAGTATATGTCCATTGTGACAGTCAATAATGCATAAAAATAAATAGAAGCCTGCTGAAAAATTGGAGCACAAGACTATGTACAGTCCATTCTAGGAGTGTAATTAATGGAAATTTTAGAACTTAATTAAAGATAAAATTGGAATAAGGTCACATGAATAAGAGAAAAACTGAATGAGAATTTGTTAGGATAGAGCTGGGTAAGAAATAAACCATGAAAAATCTCAGTAGCTTAACATAAAACAAATTTATTTCCTGCTCATACAAGATCAAATGCATGTCCTGGAACTCTCCAGGGCAGCTCTTATTCATGCAGTAATGCTGAGAGGCAGGCTTTCTCCATTTTGTACTTTTGTCATCTTTATGTATGGATTTCCTGGGTTATCTCAGCAGAGGGAGAAAGTGTCGGAGGCATATTTAGGATGATTTCAAGGCCAAAACCCAGTCATATGGCCCTAACATAAGTCCAAAGGAATCAAGAATGTGTAAGTTAATGTCCATTTGTAAGAAAAAGTTGAAGATTTGGGACCATGAAACAAAAATAATCTTTCCTCTTAAGTCAGATAACAATGGAAAACACATTCTGAGAAATTTGTCGAGTCTCTTAGGGTTCAGGGATTGAAATACTTTCCCACATGAGCAACAGCATCATAAAAATAAAACATTTTGAATATAGAAGGAGAAAAAATGGTGTATCACAAAGGAGCCATTTTCCTGAAACGGTGAGGCAGGACCGTGATAATAAAGTTTAAGTTTATGTAATAGAAAACTATGAAATAAAGCAATGGCAATTTAACTCTCTAAGAACATTGGGAGATAAATATGGTATGGTGTAAGGAGTGGGAGATAGTATCTGCATTACAGTAAAAACACTGGTAGTTGTGATAAGCATTCTGAATGTCTTAAGAAGTGGTTATTTTTTTTTAACGTACACACGTATGATCTAGCTGAAATGGGAAAATGCTCAAAATGGACTCCCTTCTCCTTATGAAAATAAATAAAAATTTAATAAATCTTCAGGTATGTCTTAATACGGTTTTCTTGAAGAGCAAAATCAGTGAAGTGTGTGTGTATATATTTTATATATATAATAAATTTATATATCTATAAATTTTTTATATATCTATATAATATATAGAGAGAAATTTACTTGAAGGAAGTGGCTCACACAACTGTGGGAGCTGGCAAGTCAGGCAGCAGGCTGGAGGCTTCTGGCAGGCTGAAGGCTCCTGCTGGTTCATGCGGTTGTAAGGGCTGACGAATTCAAAATACGCCGCAGGCTGAAAACTCGCGTCCCAAGAACCAGAGGTCAAGCAATAAGGAAAAAGTGCAGGATCGAAAGAGAGTGAATTTTGCCTGAGCATCTGTTTATATCACTAATACAGACAACACCCCTGAGGAAACTCCTCTTCCAACTGATTGGCTGTTCACATCTGATCACAAAATGGGAGGTTATTCTGTAGTTTCTGTCAAACCACTGAGAATCATAGCCTAGCCAAGTAGGCACATAGTATTTACTATCACAAGGTACCTATTTTGGTAAGTGTAAAAAGCTATTATTTTAATTGCTTTTATAATTATCTTTTCCTATGTTCAAGGCACTTGTAATGATATTATTATTAGTATTGTTAGTGTCTTCATATACGTTTATGTTCATATGTTTGCCCATTCAATATAAATTGTGTTTGCCACCCAAAATACATTTAAAATATTTAACTTTCATATCTATTCACATTAGTTATTCCAATATTCTATTTTGGAATGTCATTTTACATGTGATTTTCTTATATTTTCTGAAAATATTTCAACTAATTATCAGATTTCCATTATCTGGATCCAGTCATGTGAGAAGTTGTCATTGTCCTTGCCCTACAAATTTTATGCCCTTAAAACCATTCCCAATCTCTTCAATTTATAGGTGAGAACTAGAGTTTCATTTATGATGTAGTGAGCTCCTTAGGGGCTTAGTTAGTTGCCTTCCAGTTGGCTCCAACTCATGGTGACCTTATGTAACAGAACAAAATGTTGCCTGGTCCTGCGCCATTTTCATGATCCTGGATATGTTTGAATCCATTTGTAGCCGCCATGTCAATCCATCCCATTGAGGTTTCCCTCATTTTCTCTGACCCTTTTCTAAACTTGATACCCTAAGTAAGCCAGCCAGAATTTCATCATCTGTCTTCTAAGGAGCATTCTGGTTATACTTTTTTCTGAAACTAATTTGTTGGTTCTTCTGTCAGTTCATGTTATATTCAATATTCTTTGCCAGCATCACAGTTTGAATGTGTCAGTTCTTCTGTTTTCCTCTTTCATGGCCAGTATTCCCATGCATATAAGGTGATTGAAAAGGATACATATTTGTATCTGTATCTAGATCTAAAATTCAGAATTTTTATAGTTCAGTTACTTTTAGTAAAAACTGTTGTGAATGGCTGTATAAGATACAACATTCCAATTTTCTCTTTAATTTTGCATGTGATTTGGATAAAAGAAAACCATTTGTCTAAATTTCGTATTGATCTGACCACATGGCTAAATTCCTTTGGAAATCTTTATATCAAAGAGGTAAATTAGCAGACCTGCCAAACTAAAGAAATGAACCAGTTATATCCTAGCTTGACTCTCATTTCCTACAATTACATTTTGTGCTTCGTACCTAATATTTTCTTGTTCTCAACATTTTAGATGAAGTTAAAATTGATTTTGACATATATATGTTACATATATTTATTTTGTGACTATATAATATATTGGAAACTGTGGTGGCGTAGTGGCTAAGAGCTGTGGCTGCTAACCAAAAGGTTGGCAGTTCGCTCCTTAAAAACCCTATGGGGCAGTTCCACTGTGTTCTCTCGGGTTACTATGAGTTGGAATCAACTCGACAGCAGCAGGTTTGGTTTTTTTGGTGTATAATATAATGGAGCTATCATTATCAACAAGCATTTTTTCAGTACCTATTATATTATATGTAACACTGTAGTAAATACCTGTGATGTAATATTGATATGTGACATGGTTTCTGCCCTTTAGACATTTGGGGCAAGGGGAGAGAATCAATAAATGTGCAGTGAAAGAAATGCAAATGGAATTTTCAGTGAACAATCAGTATATATGTTTGGTTGTAATAATAAGTTTGCAGGAAACAATTTTGTAGAGGTATATAGAGATTAGATTGTGGAGTTCAAATGACAAGGGATTTAGTATTTCTTCTGTAGATACATTGACATCTTTTTGTGCTTGAGACCATGAGGGAATATATACAAACATCACATAATGAGATTAATCTCAGAGTATTATGTAGAAAGAATTATAAGTAACAGTTTGGAAACTGGAATGGGTATTGGAAAAATGTTGACAGAAACACCAATTAGGAGATAATGAAGAACAATTCATAACCATGGAGCATTCAATTTCCCTATCACACAAAGAAGCATGGAGGTTAGAAATCATGATCTCTCCCAATTGGGAAAAAAGAGAAAAATCAAAGTTCCAAATATTTTAATTGTTATTGCGCTGTTTTCCAGATAATGTTGCTTACCACTTACCAGTTACACAAAGTGTAATTGTGGTATCTTATTGAAGAAAGAAGCTGCCTTGGTTAGAGTTAACACTATTTGATAAAGAATATCTAAGTGTTGCTTGTATTGACAATGACAAACTGATGTAGTCAGGTTTTTTATTAAGGGATGATGTCTGTGACGTTTGGTGATGTTTTACCATATTAAAAATAAAAGAAATGTTGCATTCTATTTTGTAATGAAAATAGAACCCCAAGAGACATTTTTTTGTGTTTTTCTCTTTATTTTAAATGATGACAAAAAAGACAAAACATACAGTTTTAAACATAACAATAATCATCAAATTTTAATTTTGAATTAGAAAGTTTGTTAATTATGTAATATATTTGCTCTCTCTGTCTTTCTATTTTTAATTCTTAATTACACTGAAAATGTTTTAAATTTATTCTCATGTACAGATTAAAATGAAAATGCTCAGTTTAATTTAAAATATTACATGAATTTAGATATCATTTATAACAATAAGAAGCCATATAAATGTTAACTATTCCTAAACAATAAAATATTATAGCACAGTTTTTAAGTTTTAGTATTTTAGTACTGCACTACTTGGAGTAACTCGTGTGAAATGCTTACTTTTCATCAGTATAAGAGGAAGAATGAGCAGCCATAAGCATAACTTCCAGGGTCCCATTGTGCTAGATATTCACATTTAAATAGAAAAAATACACAACAAGCAAGAACTATTCTCCTATGTAGAAATTTGCAATGACAGTATATTGTTTTAGTAATGAATGATGTACCACCCCATTGCTCTTCAGTCGATTCCAACTCATAACGACCTAATAGGACAGAGTAGAACTCCTCTTAGGGTTTCCAAGGCTGTAATCTTTTTGGAATTGACCTGACAGCAATGTTAATCTTTACAGAAACAGATTGTCACAACAGATGCCACATCTTTCTTTCAGAATGGCTGGCTGACCCTTCAGTTAGCAGGTAGTCACTTAACCACTGCGCCACTAACCAAATCCAAAGCCCGTTGCCATCGAGTCAATTCTGACTCATAGCAACATCACAGGACACAGTAGAACTGCCCCATAGGGTTTTTAAGGAATGGCTGGTGGATTCAAACCCCCGACGTTTTGGTTAGCAGCTGAGGTCTCAACCATTGCACCACCAGGGCTCCCCAAAAATTGGAACCATCATTCAGTGCTGTTGTGTGGAATTGTGTCAATTCCAACTTATAGCAACCCTATACTCATATTTACAATATGTATTTTTTTTTTATGTTTTTGGACTTCTAGTGGGAAGCATTCTGATTTGGGTGATAGAATTGAAACAATTTCTGAAAATATTCCTTAAAATATATTTTAAACTACACAAATCCATAAAGGTAAATCAATACCTAGCGTGGAATTAGCTATGTTTGGAAATCCTTTGTGATGGTCATGTTGACATTGGAAGGAATTTTATCATAATGATTGGTTATATTTTCTTTACCCTATCAGGAAATCAGAACCAAAAATGTATCTTCAGAGCAGTAGTTATAAATATTGTCTTTGTTAGTAGTTCTTTTCAAAAAGATTGCATTGAAACCACATCATTAAAAATATGTGCATATATTGATGTATTATCTTCTCTTTTCTACTCCATATATGGGTATGTATAGCTCAACCCTTACCAAGCTCTATATACCCAGCTTATTCCTACGTCCTGTCTTTGATGATGTGTGTACCTTGTTGCTTGTGCATATGCCATTTTTTGCAGTTTGTATAATTTATCTCTCTGGGATAATATGATTTATTTAAAAACATTTACAAAGTTAGCTGACTTTATCTTTTTCCGAAGAAAAAAGCAATTATGATTAACTGTAAAGAAACCTTAATGCATTATTTGATTCACACATGGGAATTTGATAGTTTTCCACATTAGCTACATCATGCATTTTGTGATAATAGTTTTTTTTTTTTTTAATTAGTCAACCTTTTTTTGGAAATTACTGTGATTTAGAGGAGAATGAAACGCGTATCCTAGCAATGCCTGATCCTAATGTAGAATGACTAGAAGAATGTAGACTAGACTATGTATGCCTTATTAATATGAATAATTCTCTCTTCATTTTTAGCCAGTAATGATGATATAATATTTAATAATTTGGTGATGAAATATTATATAAACAATTATTAAAGTTCAGGGTAAGATGCAAAATCTCACCTATGAGATATTGCAAGCCTGTTTGGATTGTTCTTTGATGAACTATAACAGGATAAAATACAGTCAATAACTTCCTTACAAAGCCACAATTAAAGAAAGTTTTAATAATTTAATAATCTCTTTTTGATGGAATTCTTTCTTTTTTCAGCAGTATTTTCTTGTGTTTTGTGAGTCTCTTCTCTTTTTACCAGGATCATAATTATTATCTTTATTGCAATAAGGAGGTAAGTAAGGCTAAATAATTGGTCGTTTCAAAATAGAACTTATGGAAATCATTACATCTTTTGTTGTTTTCATTGTGGTTTAGATGAAAGTTCATGGCTCAAGTTAATTTCTAATACAAAAATTTATACACATATTGTTATGTGACACTAGTTGCAATCCCTATAATGTGACAGCACACTCCAGCTTTCCACACCGGGTTTCCCATGTCCATCCAACCAGCTCTTGTTCCTTTCTACGTTCTCATCCTGCCTCTGGACAGGAGCTGCCCATTTAGTCTCATGTATCTGCTTCAACTAAGAAGCACACACTTCACAAGTACGATTTTATGTTTTGTAGTCCAGCCTAATCTTTGCCTAAAGAGTTGGTTTTGGGAATGCTTTCATTTCTGGGTTAACAGAGCGTCCGGGGGCCATGTCTTCGAGGGTTCCTCCAGTCTCAGTCAGACCATTAAGTCTGATCTTTTTATGTGAATTTGAGTTCTGCACCACACTTTTCTCCTGCTCCATCAGGGACTCTCTGTTGTGTTCCCTGTAAGGGTGGTCGTTGGTAGTAGCCAGACACCATCTAGTTCTAGTCACAGGCAGATGGAGTCTCTGGTTTATGTGACCCTTTTGTCTCTTAGGCTAATATTTTCCTTGAGTCTTTTGTGTCCTTCATTCTTCTTTGCTCCAGGTGGGTTGGGGCGAGTTGATGCATCTTATATGGCTGCTCCCTAGCTTTTAAGATTCCAGACTCCACTCACCAAACTGGGATGCACAACTTTTGTTGTGCCAGTTGACCTAGATGTCCCCCGAAACCATGTTCTCCAGACCCCAGTCCTTGCTACTCTGTCCCTCGAAGTGTTTGGTTGTGTTAAGATTACTTTTTATCTTTTGGCTTAGTCCAGCTGTGCTGACTTCCCCTGCATTGTGTGTTGTCCCTCCCATCACCTAAAATAATTCTTGTCTGCTATCTAGTTAGTGAATTCCCCTTTTTCTCCATCTCCACCTTCGTAACCATCAAAGAATGTTTTCTTCTGTGTTTAAACCTTTTCCTGAGTTCTTATAATAGCGGTCTCATACAATATTTGGCCTTTTGTGACTGGCTACTTTCACTCAGCATAGTGCCTTCCAGATTCATCCATGTTGTGAGATGTTTCATGGATTCACCTTTGTTCTTTATCATTGCATAGTATTCTCTTGTGTGTATGTACCGTAATTCGTTTATCCATTTGCCCCCTGATGGGCACCTAGGTTGTTTCTCTTTTTGCTGTTGTGAACAGTGCTGCAGTGAACATGGATGTACATATATCTATTCATGTGACGGCTCTTATTTCTCTAGGATATATTCCAAGCAGGGGAATTGCAGGGTCCAGCGGTACTTCTAGCTTTTTAAGGAAGCACCAAATTGATTTCCGAAGTGGTTGTACCATTTTACATTCCCACCAGCAGTGTATAAGTGTTCCAGTCTCTCCACAACCTCTCCAACACTTATTATTTTGTTTTTTTTGGATTAATGCTAGCCTTGTTCGGTGAAATCGTATCTCATTGTAGTTACCTTTTGCATTTCTCTAATGGCTAATGATCCTGTGCCTTTCCTTGTATATCTGTTAGCTGCCTGAATGTCTTCTCTGTTGAAGTGCCTGTTCATATCCATTGCCCATTTTTTAATTGGATTACTTGTGTTTTTGTTGTTGAGGTTTTGCAGTATTTTGTAGATTTTAGAGATTAGACCCTGAACAGATACGTCATAGCCAAAAAATTTTTTCTTTGTCTGTAGGTTGTCTTTTTACTTCTTTTAGTGAATTCATTGGATGAGCATAAGTGTTTGATTTTTAGGAGCTCCCAGTTATCTAATTTCTCTTCTGGTGTTTGTGCATTGTTAGTTATGGTTTGTATTCTGTTTATGCTGTATATTAGGGCTACTAGTATTGTCCTTATTTTTTTTTCCTTCATCTTTATCATTTTAAATTTTATGTTTAGGTCTTTTATCCATTTTGAGTTAGTTTTTGTGCATGGTGTGAGGTATGGATCTTGTTTCATTTTTTTTGCAGATGGATATCCAGTCATGCCGGCACCATTTGTTAAAGAGACCGTCTTTTTCCCATTTAATGGACTTTGGGTCTTTGTCAAACATCAGCTCCTCGTAGGTGGATGAATTTACGTCTGGATTCTCAATTCTGTTCATTGGTCTATGTATCCGTTGTTGTACCAGTACCAGGTTGTTCTGACTACCGTGGTGATATAATAGTTTCTAAAATTAAGTAGTGTGAGGCTTCCCACTGTATTCTTCTTCAGTAATGCTTTACTTATCCAGGGCTTCTTCCCTTCCCATGTGAAGTTGGTGATTTGTTTCTCCATCTCATTAAAAAATGTCATTGGAATTTGGATAGGGATTGCACTGTATCTGTAGATCACTTTGGGTAGAATTGATATTTTCACAATGTTGGTTCTTCCTGTCCATGATCCAGGTATGTTTTTCCACTTACGTAGGTCTCTTTTTGTTTCTTGCAGTAGTGTCTTGTAGTTTTATTTGTACAGGACTTTTACGTCTGTGGTTAGATTTATTCCTAAGTATTTTATCTTCTTGTGGGCTACTGTAAGTTGGTATTGATTTGGTATTTTCCTCCTCGATATTCTTTTCTTTGGTGTAGAGAAATCCAACTGATTTTTCTATGTTTATCTTGTATCCTGATACTCTGCTAAACTCTTCTATTAGTTTCTTGTGGATTCTTTGAGGTTTTCTGTGTATATCATATCATCTGAAAATAGACATACTTCTACTTCTTGCTTACCAATTTGAATACCCTTGATTTCTTTTTCTAGCCTAATTGCTCTGGCTCTGGCTAGGACCTCCAGCACAAGGTTGAAAAGAGTGGTGATAAAAGGGCATCCTTGTCTTGTTCCCATTCTCAAGGGAAATGCTTTCAGGCTCTCTCCATTTAGGATGATGTTAGCTGTTGGCTTTATATAAATGGCCTTTACTGTGTTGAGGAATTTCCCTTCTATTCCTATTTTGCTGAGAGTTTTTATCATGAATTGGTGCTGGATTTTGTCAAATACCTTTTCTGCATCAATTAATAAGATCATGTGGCTCTTGTCTTTTGTTTTATATATGTGATGGATTACATTGATTGTTTTTCTAATGTTGAACCATGCCTGCATACCTGGTATGAATCCCATTTGGTCATGGTGAATTATTTTTTTGATATGTTGTTGAATTCTATTGGCTCGAGTTTTGTTGAGGATTTTTGCATCTATGTCCGTGAGAAATATTGGTAATTTTCTTTTTTGTGGTGTCTTTTTTTTTTTTTTTTTTTAACCTGGTTTTGGTATCAGGGATATGCTAGCTTCATAGAATGAGTTTGGGAGTACCCCCATCTTTTTCTGTGCTCTGAAATACCTTTAGTAGTATTGGTGTTCACTCTTTTCTGAAAGTTTGGTAGAATTCTCTGGTGAAGCTGTCAGGGCCAGGGATTTTTTTTTTTTTTTGGTTGGGAGTTTTTAAATTACCTTTTCAATGTCTTCTTTTGTTATAGGTTTATTTAGTTGTTCTGCCACTGTCTGTGTTAGCTTAGGTAGGTAGTGTGTTTCTAGAAATTCATCCATTTCCTCTGGGTTTTCAAATTTGTTAGAGAACAATTTTTCATGGTATTCTGTTATGATTCTTTTGATTTCAGTTAGGTCTGTCGTGATATTACCCACCTCATTTCTTCTTTGGGTTGTATGCTTCCTCTCCTGTGTTTCTTTTGTCAGTTTGGCCATTGGTTTGTAAATTTTATTGATCTTTTCAAAGAATCAGCTTTTGGTCTTATTAACTCTTTCAATTGTTTTTCTATTCTCTGTTTCATTTAATTGTGTTATAAATTTTATCATTTGCTTTCTTCTGGTTCCCAAGGGCTACTTTTGCTGCTCTCTGTTTGTTCGAGTTGTAGCGTTAATGTTTAGATTTTGGCCCTTTTTTCTTTTTGGATGTGTGCACTTGTTGCTGTAAATTGACCTCTGAGCATTGCTTTTGCTGTGTTCCAAAGGTTCTGGTAGGATGTGTTTTTATTCTCGTTTGATTCTATAAATTTCTTTACTCCATCCTTGATTTCTTGTATAACCCAGTAGTTTTTGAGCAAGATGTTGTTCAGTTTCCATGTATTTGATTTTTTTCCTTACGTTTTCTGATACTGATTTCTACTTTTATGGCTCTATGGTCAGTATTTCAGTGTTTTGAAATATTGTAGTATTTCAGTGTTTTGCAATATTGTAGTATTTCAGTGTTTTGCTTTCTGTTCAGGCTTGTTCTGTGTCCTAGTATGTGATCTTTTGGGGAGAATGATCTATTTGCATTGGAAAAGAAGGTATACTTGGCTGCTGTTGGGTGGAGTGTTCTGTATGTGTCTATGAGATCAAGTTGGTTGATTGTGGCATTTAGATCTTCCATGTCTTTTTTTGAGTTTTTTTTTTTTTTTTTGGATGTTCCATCCTTCACTGAAAGTGGTGTGTTGAAGTCTGCCACTATTATTGTGGAACTGTCTATTTCTCTTTTCAGTGCTGACAGAGTTTTTTTAATGAATTTTGTAGCCCTGGCGTTGGATGTGTAAATATTTATTGTGGTTACGTCCTCTTGGTGTATTGACCTTTTAATCATTGTATAGTGTCCTTCCTTATCCTTTGTGGTGGATTTTGCTTTAGAGTCTATTTTGTCAAAGATTAATATTGCATTCCTTCTCTTTTTTGATCATTGTTTGCTTGATATATTTTTTCCATCCTTTGAATTTAAGTTTCTTTGTGTATTTGAGTCTAAGGTGTGTCTCTTGTAGATAGCATATAGGCGGATTGTGTTTTGTAATCCATTCTTCCACTCTGTCTCTTTATTGGCCAATTTAGTCTATTTATATTCACTGTAATTATTCATTGGTATGAATTTAGTGCTGCTATTTTCATTGTATGAATTTAGTGCTGTAATTTTGATGTATTTTCATTGGTATGAGTTTATGCTATAATTTTGATGTTTTTGTGTGTGTGTGTTGTTGACAGTGTCTTTGTTCCTCTTAATTTTCTGTGCTGAGTCATTTTTCTTTATGTATTTCCTTTTCATTGTTGATTTTTTATTTGCTGAGTCTTTATGTTTTTCTTCTTTTTAATTTTGATGTGTAGGATTGTTAGTTTCCTTTGTGGTTACCTTGAAATTTACCACTCTTTTTCTGAGTGTCAGTCAGTCTTTCATTTCTTGACATCACCTTAACTTCCTCTCCATATGAAAGTTCTGTGACTACATTATTTAGTCCCTTTTTTTGTTTTAATATTGTCATCTTTTACATATTGATGTTTCTGTTTCCCTATTTTCAGTGTTTTAGCTTTGATTTAGTTTTGTGACTTCCCTGTCTGGGTTGATATCTGGTTATTCTGTCCTGTGTTCTAGTATTGGGATGTTATCTGACATTATTGATACCGTAACTGGAGAACTTCCTTTAGTATTTCTTGTAATTTTGGTTTGGTTTTTACAAATTCCCTTAACTTCTGTTTATCTGGAAATGCCCTAATTTTACTATCATGTTTGAGAGACAGTTTTGCTAGATATATAATTCTTGGCTGGTAATTTTTTTTTTTTTCCTCCAAACTTCATATATGTCATCCCATTGCCTTCTTGCCTGCATGGTTTCTGCTGAGTAGTCCAAGTTTTGTCTTATTAACTCCTTTGTAGATAGATGACTTTTCTTTTATCCCTAGCCACTCTTAAAATTCTCTATCTTTGGTTTTGTTAGGTTTGACTATAATATGTTTTGGTGACTTTCTGTTGGAATCTGTGCTGTATGGGGTTTGATGAGCTTCTTGGGTAGGTATCTTCTCATCTTTCACAATATAAGGGATGTTTTCTGCCAACAAATCTTCAACAATTCTCTCTGTATTTTCTGTTATAGCCCCCTTTTCTGGTACTTCAGTCACTCATAGGTTATTCCTCTTGATAGAGTCCCACATAGTTCTTAGGGTTTCTTCATTTTTTTAAATTATTTTATCTGATATTTCCTCAAATAATTGGTGTCAAGTGCTTTCTCTTTAGTCTCACTAATTCTGACTTCCATTGCCTCAGTTCTGCTTCTATGACTGTCTATTGAGTTGTCTAATTCTGAAATTTTGTTGCTAATCATTTGGATTTCTATTTGTTCTCTCTCTGTGGATTCTTACAGCCTATTACATTTGCTATTTTACTCTTGTATAGCCTTCTTCATTTCTTCTATTGCCTTGTCTGTGTGGCCTTTGGTTTGGTCTGCTTTTTGCCTGATCTCTTGAAGAGCTCTGTGTATTAATCTTTTGAATTCTGCATCCAGTATTTTCAAGACCTTGATTTTCTCCAGGTGGTTTCCTGGCTCTTAGTTTTGGTCTGTTGCTGAAGCCATCATGGCCTTCCTCTTTATGTGTTTTAGTATTGACCATTGTCTCTGAGCCATCAATAAGTTATTATATTTATTTATTTTATGTTTGCTTACTGTGTCCTAGCTTCGTGTTTGTTTTGATTTAATATGCTCAGATAGGCTGGTTGTGGGAGCTACTTTGATTATCGGTGTCTTTGAAGCTCTCACATCCTGTCACCAGGTACTTAGAGCTAGTACTGGGTATGTCAGCCCAGGAGTCTGTTTACTTTTCTTGTGTTGATTCAGCTTGAGTGTCCAGGTTGTCAGTCACTGAGTGTGTAGTAGGCTCTCACCTATAATCCTAGATGGGCAGGGCTACATAGGGGTGATTGGAGCAGGCACAAGTATTTGGCTGCAGTAGGAGGTTATATGCTGAGCAAGGTAGCAGGTTGATAACTGTCCCTGAGTGCCTGGGTAAAAGGTATGTCCCTGTTCACTACAGCATGTACGTAGGTGGGTTTTGCAGCCGGAGTATGGGTACTCAATGCTGTTGGCTCCAAGGATTGGGAGGCACCACTTATTTTTGGATCCTTGGCACAGGTGGCTAGATGGCATGGGTGGAGCCACCAGTCCTCAAGTCCCTGATATGAGTAGGTGAGGACCCTACTTAATGGGTAGAGCAGTGTCAAATGCTATGAATCTGCCACTCCCCCTTAACTATTGCGGTTGAAAATAGACTTCAGATATATACCCTGTTGCACTATGCAAATGAGGGCCTACACTGTTGAAATGGGCCCACACAGGTCTAGGCAGTGCTGAAAGGTATTCAGAGTCTGTGAACCCCTTATGCCTGTGCCTAGGCAAAGGAACTGTGCCTGCTCTGAGGTGCAGGCTTAGGGGAACCTGCAGGTTATCTTTTCCTATTTGTTATTTGTTCCTTCTCCAAAGCTGGGAGAATGGCTCGGGGTATGCAATAGGTCCCACTTCTGGCTCAGAGGTGTGACAATCACTGAAGCCTGACTGGGACCAGAGCAAAGTGGGGAGGGATTGGGTGAAGGGGAGAGAGATACTTCCCAGAGTTCAGAAGGGTTATTTTGATCTTGCATGGTAGGTTGGATGGTTGCACTTTTGCAGTTCCAGTGCCGCTTCCCCCTGGCTCTGGAGACTTGTGTAGACACTCTGCTGCTTGGTTTCTCCTGATGAGGAACATGTGTTCCAAGTGTTACTGCTTGCCTTGCCCAGAGTGCGCCAGCCAATCCAGCGTGCAGGGCACTGGCCAGGTCAGTTCAGGCAAATCCTCGCTGCTTCTGAACTGTCTCGCCCTCCATCTGCCACTCAGTCCAACTCCTCAACTTTGTCTTCGATGTTCAGGGCTCCTAGATAGTCATATAAAAACTATTCACTTTTTTTGCGGGGGGCGGGGGTCTTTGTTGTGAGAGGGACCACAGGAAGTGTCTGACTACTCTGCCATCTTGGCCCTACCTTTGGAAATGGTTATATCTTAATGAAGTAAACAGAGTCTGTTTTCTTGTTTTTGTAGCATGAAAAATTGTTTTATAAAAAAAAAAATTGTAATTTCAAAACATGGTAACCAGGCTCTTGAGAATTGATTCACGCTAACCAAACATGTAAGAATGATTTTAAATAATAATACCTGTTTCATTTATTTATAAAGGGAATTGGCATTACTTTACTAGAATGCTATTATCTGTAAGCTCTAAGAAGAAAGGGACCATTGCCTGTTAGGTTCATTGTTACATCCCATGATCTTAGAAAATTAATTTTTGGATTGATTGATTATTACTTAGTTTATTCTATTGTTTCATTTTGTTTTTAATTTTTATTATGCTTTAAGTGAAAGTTTAGAAATCAAGTCAGTCTCTCACACAAAAACTTATATACACCTTGCTACATACTCCCAATTTCTCTCCCCCTAATTAGACAGCCCCCTCCCTCCCTCCATTCTCTCTTTTCATGTCCATATCACCAGCTTCTAACCCCCTTTACCCTCTCATCTCCCCTCTAGGGAGGAGATGCCAATATAGTTTCAAGTGTCCACCTGATCGAAGAAGCTCACTCCTCACCAGCATCCCTCTCCAACCCATTGTCCACTCCAATCCATGTCTGAAGAGTTGGCTTCGGTAATGGTTCCTGTCCTGGGCCAACAGAAGGTCTGGGGGTCATGACCACCAGGGTCCTTCTAGTCTCAGTCAGACCATTAAGTCTGGTCTTTTTATGAGAATTTGGGGTCTGCATCCCACTGCTCTCCTGCTCCCTCAGGGGTTCTCTGTTGTGGTCCCTGTCAGGGCAGTCATTGGTTGTAGCCAGGCACCATCTAGTTCTTCTGGTCTCAGGATGATGTAGTCTCTGGTTTATGTGATCCTTTCTGTCTCTTGGGCTCATAATTACCTTGTGTCTTTGGTGTTCTTCATTCTCCTTTGATCCAGGTGGGTTGAGACCAATTGATGCATCTTAGATGGCTGCTTGCTAGCATTTAAGACCCCAGATGCCTCTCTCCAAGTTGGGATGCAGAATGTTTTCTTAATAGATTTTACTATGCCAGTTGACTTAGATGTCCCCTGAAACCATGGTCCCCAAACCCCTGCCCCTGCTATGATGGACTTCGAAGCATTCAGTTTATTCCAGAAACTTCCTTGCTTTTGGTTTAGTCCAGTTGTTCTGACCTCCCCTGTATTGTGTGTTGTCTTTCCTGTCACCTAAAGTAGTTCTTATCTACTATCTAATTAGTGAATACCCCTCTCATACACTGCCTCCTTCTCCCCTCTGGTAACCATCAAATAATATTTTCTTCTCTGTTTAAAGTATTTCTTGAGCTCTTCTAAGACTGGTCTTATACAATATTTGTCCTTTTGCATCTGACTAATTTCACTCAGCATAATGCCTTCCAGATTCTTCCATGTTATGAAATGTTTCACTGATTCATTACTGTTCTTTTTTGATGCATAGTATTCCATTGTGTGAATATACCATAATTCATCCGTTGATGGGCACCTTGGTTGCTTCCATCTTTTTGCTGTTGTAGACAGTGCTGCAGTGAACATGGGTATGCATATATCTGTTCGTGTAAAGGCTCTTATTTCTGTAGGATATATTCCAAGGAGTGGGATTGCTGGATCATATGGTAGTTCTATTTCTAGCTTTTTAAGGAAGCACCAAATCAATTTCCAAAGCAGTTCTACCATTTTACATTCCCACCAGCTGTGTATAAGTGTTCCAAACTCTTCACAGCCTCTCCAGCATTTATTGTTTTGTGCTTTTTGGATTGATGCCAGCCTTTCTGGAGTGAGATGGAATCTCATTGTAGTTTTCATTTGCATTTCTGTAATGGCTAATGATCACGAGCATTTCTTCATGAAAACTACTGAAATAGGAGAGTTCAGCAGAGTATCAGGATACAATATAAATATACAAAAATCAGTTGGATTCCTCTATGCCAACAAAAAGAACATCGAAAAGGAAATCACCAAATCAATACCATTTACAGTAGCCCCCAAGAAAATATTTAGGAATAAATCTTACCAGAGATGTAAAAGACTTACACAAAGAAAACTACAGTACCCTTCTGCAAGAAACCAAAGAGACTTACATAAACGGAAAAACATACCTTGCTCATGGATAGGAAGACTTAACATTATAAAAATGTCTGTTCTGCCAAAAGTGATCTATGCATTTAATGCAATTCCAATCCAAATTCTAATGACATTTTTTAATGAGCTGGAGAAACAAATCACCAAGTTCATATGGAAGGGAAAGAGGCCCTGGATAAGTAAAGCATTACTGAAAAAGAAGAACAAAGTGGGAGGCCTTTCTCTACCTGATTTTAGAACCTATTTTACTGCCACGGTGGTCAAAACAGCCTGGTACTGGTACCACAACAGATACATAGACCAATGGAACAGAATTGAGAATCCAGACATAAATCCAACTACTTCCGAGCAGTTGATATTTGACAAAGGCCCCAAAACAGTTAAGTGGGGAAAAGACAGTCTTTTTAACAAATGGTGCTGGCATAACTGGATATCCATCTGCAAAAAAATTGAAACAAGACCGATACCTCACTCCATGTACAAAAACAAGCTCAAAATGGATCAAAGACCTGAATACATCTAAAATGATAAAGATCATGGAAGAAAAAATAGGGACAATGTTAGGAGCCCTAATACGTGGCATAAACAGTATGCAAAACATTACTAACAATGCAGAAGAAAAACTAGATAACTGGGAGCTCCTAAAAATCAAACACCTATGCTCATCCAAAGACTTCACCAAAAGAGTAAAAAGATTACCTACAGACTGGGAAAAGTTTTTAGCTATGACATTTCTGATCAGCACTTGACCTCTAAAATCTGCATCATACTGCAAAAACTCAACTGCAAAAAGACAAATAACCCAATTAAAAAATGGGCAAAAGATATGAACAGACAGTTCACTAAAGAAGACATTCAGGTAGCTAACAGATACATGAGGTAATTCTCACGATCATTAGCCATTAGAGAAATGCAAATCAAAACTTAGTTTATTCTTAATGGCTCCTGATATCAAAGCATGTGCAAGATTAAATGAATAATCAGTGTTATTAAGAGATTTTTGAAATGTCTGCTAAGAGAAGAACACTTGGTAATATTTGTGCTTTATTTAATAGTTAATTTATTAATCTCATGCATTTAGCAAATAGTTATTATATCCTTAAAATTGAAAAATCAACTATTCTCTAAATACTGGTAAATATACCAATAAAATCGAATATATGTTAAGTTAAATTTTCCATGACCTGTAAAAATTGGTTCAGATTTTATGTAATCAAATTCTTCACAGTGTATAATTAAAATCTTAATTCTAATACATCAATTTATCTTAAATGCTTTAATAACTTTTGAAGAAGAAAAATATACCCACATATTGCAATGATCCCAAAGCAAATCATTATGCTTACCATAGAAGTGATGACAAAAGTGCTAATACTAGGGGTTTACATTTCTTTGATCTTTTTCCTTGTTTTTACACTTTGGTTAAGTGAAAATGGTGGTGGTTCCCTAGGATTTCAGAAATACCTAATTGTTTTCATACATTCTTAAACTTTAGTAACATGGTTGTTGCTATGTGCTGTCAAGTCGATTCCGATTCATAGCAACCTATATGACAGAGTAGAACTATGGATTTACTAGGCTGTAATCTTTACAGGAGGAGATTGCCAGGTCTTCTCTCCAGTAGATTCCCTGGTTGGTGGGTTTGAACTATTAACTTTTCGATTAGCACCCAAGCAGTTAATCAATGAGTCATCAAGGCTTCCATCAGTAACCATACTAGACTTAAAAGGAAAAGATAGTCATCTCTTAAATTTGCAAGTTCTGGGTTTTTGACAGGGTGAGATTTTTGCCTAGTCATTAAAATTTGCTGTACATTCAGAGATGATTCAGCCCCAAAATACTGGTCAATGTGGAATTTCTTTTTAAATTTAAGCCTGGCTTTCAATTTGTGCAATACTGGTGTCCTCTCACAAAGTGGTGTACTTTTAAGGTCTAATTGCCTGTGTTACATAATAATTGTACTTTTATTATGACATATAGGTTTGGTATGTTTACATTTAAAAAATTCATGGATTGTAATTATCATGTTTTTATTATGGAGGCTATGTAGAATTTTCATCTACCAGGAGATAAAGAAGCATTATTTCTGCTTAGTTACCACCCTTTTTCTAGATATTCTGCCAATTTATCAAATACGTGAGACACACAGTTGAATCCTCTTAGATTTGAGCATCAGTGTTAATTAACTCCTGGACTCCCCTTCCAACTTGGTATTATGTATGACCATCTTTGCTGGGCAGTCCTTTCTATTCCTGGTGTAAAACCTATTTTGGGGGCCATTACTTTACTTAAAGGTCCCTGCTGACACAAACAGAAATACATGTTTAAATTTTATAAATATAGAATTGAAGAAGGAAAATATATATGTTTATATATACCACATATATGTTTATAAGCTATTTGTTAGCAACAATAGAAATTAAAGATATTCTACCCTATTTATATTTTATTGTCTTGCTACTACTTCTTTATATCGTCCATATTAACTTGTTTGTTTTGAGAATTATGAACTCATAGCCTTTGACAGGCACAAATTGTTTCATTTAGCCATAATGATTATTGCTTGTTTTTGATGCTTATCGTCTCAGAGATGAACCAGGGAAGAGCCTCTTCTTAGCCTTTCAAAAATTCCCCTGATTTTTTCTTTTAGACCAAACTTGTTTTTTTTTTGGCAGCAAAAAGATTTCCCAGAAATATTTTGTCCCCTCTTTTTCTTTCCATAATAACCTAGGAGCCCTAGTTCTTTTTTATTGGTAGATATTGGTGCCGATTATGGAAAAAGTGCTCTTTCAGGGACAGATCTGGAAATAATATTTCTTTTTCTGTTTATGCATTCACATTGATTTTTCTTTGTAACATATCATGTTGCTGTATCTACTCACTTTTCATTAAGAGTTTTCACCAGTTTCAAAGACTCTCCACTGCATTGACAAGAAAGTTGCATTGTAAGCAAAATATCAAAACAAGGTAATTTAAAATGAGTAGATTTAAGGAGTTCACCCAGACCAATGGTAAATAGATCTCTACTAGTCTAAATGTCAAGTGTCAACTGCAAAATACGAGAAAAAATTTAGAATAATCTATTAGGCTTTCCAAATTCAATTTATTCACCTTATTGGTGTTAACTTTTTAAAATGAAATGTTGGAATAGCAGTGGCAGGATTTTTAAGTATTTTCTTGCTAAAAACATTTATACATTTGCCTAGGAACATAGTTCAAACTGCAGATGGATGTATTACCTGTCAAAATTCAAAAGAGGGATGAAAAATCTAACTTTAAAAATATCATGTTTACCTGTGAATTTCAAGAATTGCTAGAACTAGGAACCAGAAAAACTACTACTATGACATTTTTCAAAGGAGTCCTAGGGATCCAATTGTTAAGCACTTGGCTACTAACCAAAAAGTTAGCAGTTCGAATGTACCCAAGCTCCTCAGAAGAAAAACATGGCAGTCTACTCCCGTAAAGATTCCCAGAACCGCCCAGTGCCGTCGAGTCATAAAGATTACAGCCTAGAAAATGGTTCAGGACAGTTCTACTCTCACATTGGGTCACTGTGATGAGCCGAAATCAGTTCGATGGTGCCTAACCGTAACAACGACATGGAAGTTTTCATGTTTAGCCATAAAATGAAATGCAAGGTCCTTGTGACTATAGAGTTTTACATCTTGTAATGTCTATCATGAGATAGAGACTTGTTTCATTTTCAGCTAGGAAAATCCTGAGGAAGGGGTCTGGTCAAGCAGTTGGTTAAGATGCCCATCTTGGACCTTAGACAAAGAACAGGGATTTGGGATCACATAAGAAGCTGGAAGTTTTTTCTAAAGGTGAATGGGATGGGGTGATGCCCAAAAGAAGGGAGGAGTTCTGGGCAAACCAGGTATATATGGTTACAATAAGTAAGGTGCCCTTAATTACAATAAAAGTTGATGATTATATGATAACCAAAAAAAAAAAAAAAAAAATGGAATTTATTGCCACTGAGTAGATTCTGACTCACAGTGACCCTACAGGACAGAGTAGAACTGCCCCAGGGGGTTTCCAAGGAGCTGCTGGTGGAATTGAACTACTGACCTTTTGGTTAGCAACTAAGCTCTTAACCACTGTGCCACCAGGGCTCCACCCTTTTATTTCTTTTGTTCCTTTTTCTTCCTTCATTGCTTTTAAATATCATTGGTCAATCACTTAGATAATGTTTAATAATCAGTGATAATATTATCTTTTCAAAATCATTCTTTTCTAAATTCTTCCTTTTCAATATTTTTCTTCAATTCTGTCTCTTCTGTTGTTGCAGTATCCTATTTTGCATTTTTTAGGGTGGCAGCTTATCGCTTGTTGTCTATATTTTGGAACATCTTTTTGAAGCTGTATAGAGAAGCAAATTATTCTTGGTGGGATATCACCATCACACTGTAGGATAGGGCTACCATTAAACAGTTGATTCTAGTTATAGTTTAAATTATTAGTTAACTTCATTTGTAGAAAGAAGTGCTTCGATTTGGGAGTATTTATCACCTTTCATACTACAGTGCTCTATCCAAGGAATGAGAGTAACTTATTTAAAAGTTGCAAAGTCTGTTCTTTTACTCCCAAGAAATGTCCACGTCCATTTGACAATTTAAACAGCCTTTTCTTTTATCAGTACTTACTTCATTAAATATTATGGCAGCATTGAAATCAATTGAAAAACTGATTTGAGACATTTGTGGCATTGTATAGTATTTAGCCTGTTCTTCTCAATGTCCTATTTTTATACTCTTGGTATTTTATTTTTACTCTGTAAACCTGAGTTCTTACTTTTCTTAATACATGCCGCCACCTACCTATATACACAAATACACAAATCGATGTGGGACTACTCCTTAAAGAGTAGTCCAAACTTCTAATATAACCTCTAGTTTACTTTCTGCTTGCTCTTTTGGGAAAAAAAAAAGGAAACATAGTCTGAGTTTTGATACATTTATGGTTTTATAAAACTCAATCATTATGTTTTTTAACTTAATGTTTTTTTTTTTTTTTCCCTTCTGTCTTGCTAATCTAAAGCAAATGATTGAGAAATTGGAACTAGATCCCTACTTCCAAGTATGCCCCAAGTTAATGTTTCACAATTGGCACTATACACATAATTTGTTTGAGAAATAATTCATTAAATTTGTCAGAAGATTGTTACCCAGATTTGAAATATAAACATAAGTGGAACTATATAAAATTCTAGTTTATAGACTTTTATACCTTTGAAAAAAAGTTTATATCCTTTTTGTGCATTTACAATAACCAATTTTATCTTTTTTTACCATCATTAAATAAGTTCTGATTAAAATAAAAACTTTTCTATATTATAATATATTTGATACCTGTCCAAACACAATTCCATTTAATTATATGTTAAATATTCTTCAAAAAAAACTAATGCACAAGTGAAAAAATTAAGAATTTTTAGAATAATTTGTGAAAATTTTATTGGAGCAATAATTTGAAAGTCCATAAGATAGTCAAATAATTTCTGATGTTCAGTTAATATTTTTATTTCTACACTTGAGTTCCCTTTGTTTCACAGCATCTGCATGTGAGCATTTCCTCATTTCCCAAGTGTTTTGGTCTCTTAAGCACTGATTTTGCTTTCTCTTCAGGATGTTTTGAATAATTTGGGATCTTGCGAACTAGACGAAGATGATCTCATGCTTGATCTAGAATTTTTAGAGGAACAGAACCTTCATCCTTCGGGTAAGTGTTGAATAAATGTACAGCATAATACAACTCTGATCTTAATTATCTAGCTTCCACTGATAAATTACGCATAGTTTAGCTGTATTCAGTCTTTTCAAGCCCTGGTTTGTTTATTCTATGTGCAGAGCACATACTAGATACTACGGATGATGAAAGATAAATATCACATTTTCCTGGCCCTCAGTGATTTTAAAATATATTTTGGAAGTACAAATGAGGTTAAAAGATAATTGTAAAATAAAGAAAAGTATAAAAAAAATCTTTACAAAGAACTATTCTACTTATATATTTAAAAAAATTATATATTAAAAAAAGTTAAGATTTTTTTGAAGAAAACAATTAACAGTTCCATTGTCGATGTATTTTATATTACTGAGCACAAGTTTTGTGGATCTTGATTTACTGTTTCAAATCTTAGTCACTTCAATAATAACTACGCAGGTTCAGTTGATACAATGAGGTTGACTTCAAAATTAATAATCACCAATGACAGTCACAAATGCACACACACACACAGTGTTATAGTATGAGGTAAATTCTTGTTGGATGGATCGGGAAGGTTGCCTCTGAAATTTGTAATGGTTTAAATTTATATTAAACTATAAAATGTCATATCACCAAATACTAATTTTACTCGGTTTGAAGTAGGTTATAAGAATTAATTTCTCGCTCAGATTTAGATATTTGATAGCAAAGATAAGCTTTTACATTGAAATTTTTTATTGTTAATAATGTCTTTAACATAGTCATTTTGAAGTTAAAGTTAAATAACATTAAACTGGAGCTTTAAACTTTGCATCTTGCTACATAAATTTTGGGAAAATCAACCTCTTGGAATTTTAATGTCTTCATTTTTTAACTTGTAGGAATTAGACACAATGATCTCTAATGTTATTTCTGGCTATATCGTATTTTGATGAATTCTTGTTCATAGAATATTTTAGTATAGATAATATCATATTAACATTAAAGAAGATAACTACATTTTTCTTAAGTTTTAAGGCTAATATCAAAAAATAAGCTGCTTTTTTTTTTTAATTCAATATCAACAACCATTTCCCTAGATATTTTTCCTGAGGTAGCTTTGACAAAATTATTTTAAAATGTAGGTTTTTTTTCACTGTTAATGCAGATACCTCATACAATTTGATCATCCATTTGTATTTGTCATACAAGACTTACACATAAGGGGAGTGTAAAAAGGTACAATCCCTTTTAGAGTGAAATTTGTCACTATTTAGCAAAATTATAGATGCATTTACCTTTAGACATAACCATCTAACTTCTAGAAATATAATCTTAAGATACTGGCAAAATACAAAATAATGCATGCATTTAATTATTCATTGCAACATATTTGTAATGCAAAAGATTAGATTTTGTCTATCAATTGGACACTTGTTGAATACATGATGGAATACTAAGCAGTCACAAAATGAGGAAGGTGTCTCTATCAGCTCAAGCAAGACCATAAGGATATATTGTCAGTAGAGAACTTCACAATGAAGAGATTGTCTGACAAGACCTAAACCCACTCATCAATCTTAACATCACTAAAAATGAATCCACTAGACTTTTCATGCCACTGATCAATCTTAACTTCAAGAAAAGTGTAACAATTAGACATTTTGCGCCTATAGGGTCCCTATGAGTCAGAATTGACATGACAGCAGCAGGTAGGTTAATGGTGCCATTGCACAGAAAGAAGTACACAGCACCACCTGTGAAGTGTTCTTTCCTCCCCTCCGGCAAAGTACCTGAGTCCACTCAAGTCTCTAGATTGAACTATGATTTTACAGGAAATAGGAGAGAGGAAAATGTCAAATGACATTACAATATTGACAGCAACCAAATTCAGAAATGTGAGGAATTCTGTGGAATGAATGTCAGTTTCTTAAAAAAAAATTAATGACTTAATAACAGAAGAAGGGAGTATCATAGATAAACATAGGCTTAAGCAGCATAACAAGCAATGCAGTGGGAGATTCTTGTTGGTATACAAAATATAAAAATACTGTAAAAAGACAATTTTGAGTTAATAAGAGATTTTTTATTTGAGTATTGAGCTACTAATACATAAAAAAATACATAATTACTGTAAATTTTGTTGGATATTGTAGTGGTATTTTGTTTTGTTTTGCTTTTTAGGAAGATAATTTAATTGGTTGGCAATGCATACAGTTGAAATCAAGTGTCTGGGTTTTGCTTTACGAGAGTATAGAGGAAGGGAATAGATGAAACAAATTTACAAGTTGTTGAAAATTATCACAGCTGGGTGATTTTTTTTTTTTTTTTTTTTGGGTGATAGGTACATGGGGTCAAACAATTGTGAACTAATTATAATAATATTCTATTCGTGTGGTTTTTTGGGGAACATTTTCATAATAAAAAAACAAAGTAATAATTGAAAAGAACAACAGATAATATAGTAATCTTTTGTATTTGGCAGGAAACCATGATGATGAGCAAAGGACACCTTAAAAATCTGAAAACAGCTCAGTATATTTTCTTGGGAACACTTAACCTCTTTAAACAATTTCTCCTTTATAACACTAGTACATGTACCTTGGTAATTTATTTTAAAGAAAAAAAAATAGTTTGGTTGAAGCGAACACTAGGGTACTTTATGAATCATCGATTGATCGTTCATAAGATAATGATAATAAGTACATATTTGAAGTATAGTTCTGAAAAATAAAATATTCCTTAGAGGGATTCGGGTTTGCTTAACATCGCTTAATAAAAATATCGTTTGAAAGCCTGCCTCACTTTAGGTATGATTTCAAAAGAGCAGCAAATATCTATTGATGCAGATCAGCTCAGAAAAGAAGGATTTCTGATGAAATTGCTTTTATAGAATTTATTTTCTTTATTAAGAAGCCAAATTAAGGGTCTTCTCAGAGTATAGAAAGCTCATTATTGATAACTGATATTGATAAAAAGCTCGTTAATGTTAAACATTCTAAAATGATGGTTTTAATAAAAGAAAAGTCCAAAAACTAAAATAATGGCACCATTAATTTCAGTTATTATTACTGGAAAACCACTAAGGGGCTTAAAAACTTCATTATGGCAAAACGTATCAATCTTTGGCTATAGAAGCTTATTAAAGCAAAGATATAGAGAAATTTATAGTAAGATTTAATATGATGAACAAGATGATTTTTTTAAAAGGCCATAGATGTATTTTTGTTTTGAAAATATTGTTTCCGTGTGATTAAAAAGTTCTTTTCTAAAAATAATAGGAATTATAGTTTATGACACTTATAAAGTTTTATTCAGTTTATCACACAGTTGGTAATGGTTATAGCTGCAAAGAACAGATAAGCTACTATATGCGGAAAGTGGAGACATTCTGCTCGGGCCTCTTTACTACAGTGACTTGGCACACAGCAGATGGTCAGTTGGTTTGTATTAATGTGATTTCATTTAGACCATAGTCAGACATCATTGGACATGTGTTTAGTGAACAAAAAGGGATTTCACTTTCAAAATGAAACCATTAAATAGTAAATTAAATAATTTCCTTTTTCTTTATAGAAGAGCAAACATCTTTAAGTAAGAGATCTGTTTTACTGGACAGAGTATAAGAATCTGTAATTTAAAAAATTACCTTGCATTTTATGAAAATGTATGCATAGTTCTGTTCATATTGAGTAATTTAACATGCAAAGAATGATGTTAAAGGGCAATATAATGCATCATAAAATTACATGTAATAATATTTGCATAATATTAATCATGGTTCAGTTTTCTACTTGCAGTATAAGTAGTATGAGTAAAGGCATATCAACTAGGCCAGGTAAAATGTAAGAATAGTACACATACACACACACCACACACACACATATACACACACACATATAAACACAAAGGAAAAAAGCCAGTTTGAATTTTTTGCTTCAAGGTTCATGCCACAGAAATGCTCATATACTTAGACATTTGGATATTTACCTGTATATCATATCATCTTGATAAACTTTGTACTTAATGCTGCACTCTCCTTGGTGGCAGTGTTATTTGCTGTTGATTCCAACTCATGGAGACTCTGAATAGTTCTGGACATTTTTAATACACTTTTTATATCATTCTTTACTGTCTTTATCCTCTCATTTAAAAGTGAGTTGTACATTTGCAGTTAGGTTCTAAAGTTTGTTTTTTGATCATTGCAGTGAACAATCTGAATAAAATTCCATGAATACTTTGAATATGTAAGTATATCTATAAGCTCCTAAATTAACATATCTTGCATCCTGAATGGAGAGATACTACAAATAAAACATGTTTTATAATGTAGAAGGGGGTTTTATCATTTTATTTTTAAAGGACAGCTTCAATGAAAGAAATATATATAAATTCTCAGTGAGTTCCCCAAAGGAAATTTACTTTGAGAGGAAAAATTAAAGCAACTATTCTGAATAATTTACTCTGATATTGACGCTATCTAATTTTATATTTGTATATTCTAATATAAAACAAAGCTTTTTGATTAAAAACTCTATGTACAGGAAAAAATATCTGATGCACAATTAAAAATATCAATCACTCAATCTGTCAGTCAATGCATTTCTTCAATAGAAGAGTTCTATTGGAGAAGAATTACTAAGAAATGAAATATGTATTCCTTGTTAAGTCCTTATAAGGCACTTATGATTCGTTATCAGGAACAACTTCTTCAGCAACCCCCTACAAAGTCTTTTAATACAAGCTGGTTGCATCATGCCATGAGTTTAATAGAAGCAGTTCTGGATGGTGACGCATCAGTGATGTCACTCCCTACCACAAACTAGGAGCTTTATGAGATCTTGCTTAATGCAAAAATAAAATTCACTCCCTTGTCCATAGTTCCTATTCCTATGATAATTCTAATGTAGAATATTGTTAAAATAAATGATGACAAGGACCGTTCTCCAGAGCTGACAGAGAAAGCCTTCCCCTGGAGCTGATGCCTGGAATTTGGACTTCTAGTCTACTAGGCTGTGAGAGAATAAACTTGTTTGTTAAAGCCATCCACTTGTGGTATTTCTGTTATAGCAGCACTAGTTGACCAAGACAGAATTTGGTACCCAGAGAGTATGGTGCTGCTCTAGCAGATACCTGCAATGTGGCAGTGGTTTTGAAACTGAATGGATAGAGGACTCAGGAGGAAGTGAGGAGAACTGTTAACACTGGAGATGGCACAGATGGTGAGAAGCTGCAGCAGAGTAGTGGGAGCAGCAGAGTACCAGCAGCAGCAGAGAACTGGCAGCAGCAGAACCAGGAGACCAGTGCCAGATAGCACTGGAGCCAACCCATGGAGCAAGATCACTGAGTGCCTTTGCACAGGAGGCTTCCTGGAGGAGTGGGGTGCCTCCTGACACTTATCAGTGGAATTACTCTTGCCACCTATGGAGCAAGAGAGCTAAGTGTCTTCCTGCTGAAGTCTACTGGTGGAGTGGGGTGCCTTCAGGCCCTTATCAGTGGAGCTACAGAACTTTGGAACACTTGCCCCAGCAGGGCAGACACAGTGGTGAGGCTCGAAGGGCTGAGAACAGAAAGCAGAAGCTTAACAGACAAGAAACATATGAAGCAGCACTGCCTCAGCCTCAAAGTGTGTGGCCATTACTTCTGGGGTCTCAAAGGGTGGAGCCACAGCCTCTGGAGTTTCTAAGGTTGGAGTTATCACTCAAATGGACTAGGAGAATGGTGTGCCTAAAGCTGAGGGAGCAGAAATTTGTGGGACCTCATACCACTAAGAAAGCAGCACTGGGAGCAGAGTGCACCTTTTGGGCCCAGAGGTCCTACACAGAGAAGCTCCTAGTCCAGGGGAAGATTGATGACAAAGGCCTTCCTCCAGAGCTGACAGAGAAAACCTTCCCCCAAAGCTCATGTCCTGAATTTGGACTTCTACTAGTCTGTGAGAGAATAAACTTCTGTTTGTTAAAGCCATCCACTTGTGGTATTTCTGTTGTGGTAGTGCTAGATGACCAAAATAGCATATGTCACATATTTTCCTCAAACATAATGTAATCATTGTAAAGCACAATAGAATAGCTAATGTTAAGTAGCATCATTCCTGATGAATCTTCCAAGATGAACCATTTCTAAAACGTAACCTTTGGACAACTGAATAAGATGACTTTGCTATGAATGAATGAATGGTGCATATTGTAAATAAGAATTTCAATTTTTGTTTTGGAACATTAATTTATAGTTATTTTTCCACAGTAAACTAGAACGAGGCCACTTCTGTATTGATACCACTCTAGTATAATCTTCACTCAGTATGGGCAACATGCACCTGGCTAATTTTACGGTAATATAGAAATAGTTAATTGCATGAATTAAAAGGAAAGGAGGCTAAAACGTGTTTTAGTTTTACTTCTTTGGAAATTATTAATTAAAATACGATTTTTTCAATTCTTGGCTCCTGTGTTAATATTAGGCATGAGCCGTATGTAGACATAGTAATGAGTGGCTGGAGATCTGTGTTGCGAGAAAGAGAACTGAATGTCTGTAATCAGCCAGCCCGTGTTCCTAAGCCATCTCAAGTTAACCCTCACAACAACTCTCTGACAGAAAATTACACCTAAAGGATCCATTCAAAATAAAGGAATTGCATGCTAATATTAAAAGAGACCAGGTATTTTGGAGACAAACATAACCACGTTAAAATTACAGCTTTGTTACCTGCTAACTTAGTGACCTTGTTCTAGTGATTTCACATTTCTTAACAAAATTTCCTCATTTGTAAAATGGCAAAAATAGTATCTATCTTAAAATATAATCCTAACTAAATGGGTGAGAAATGTATGTATCAAGTACCTGTCACAGTTGCCTAGCAAGCATACGAGACTAGTACAACTGTGTTCCCATTGCCGTCAAGTTGGTTTTGACCCATAGCGATACTATAAATCTGGTGGAACTGCCCCATCGTAGGTTTTCCAGGGCTGTAATCTTTACAGAAGCAGACTACCACATCTTTTCTCCCAAGGAGTGGCTAGTGGGTTTGAACTGCCGACCTTTTTGTTAGCAACCATTGTGCCACCAGGGCTCCTTGTAAGTGGGTTACCCTTTTTGAAATCTTACTTCTTTGTCAGAGAGAGCTATTCCTATCATTGGTTCTTTTTTATAGTACTTAATTTCGTAATTCTTCATCATTATTGTGGTTTGTTTTATGATATGTTTTCTGAATTAAATTTTTATTATCTTAATGCTATTTAACATTTTAAGTAATGATTTATAAGTACTAAATATTCAAAACTAATTAAGGCCCTTTGCTTATAACAGGTGGTACATTTCTTTGTGTTAAAACTAATGCATTTAAAAGCTTGAAAACAGTTTTTTTTTTTTTTTTTTTTCCGGCCATTAGTCATATATCCAAAATTAGACAATATATTTAAACAGCAATTTCTATCTGAAATACTAAGGAATCCTGGTGGTGCAATGGCTACTAACCAAAAGGTCAGTGGTTCAAACCCACCCGCTGCTCCAAGGGAGTAAAGACCTGGTGATCTGCTCCCATAAAGATTACAGCCTTGGAAACCCTATGGGACAGTTCTGCTCTGTCACTTGGGGTCACTATGAGTCGGAATCAATTCAATAGCATCTAACAATGACAACAATGTGAAATATTAAATTCCTATTTTAAATACTTTAAAACTTATTAACCCAAATCATTAACATTCAGAGAGAAATCAAGTCTCTTCCTTTGTATTAAATTTGATCTTTACAACTGTAGATGAGTTACTCAATTGGAAATGTATTTTACTTATTTAGTATTGTTTGTTAAAAAAAATCAGTCATTCAGATGATTGCATGAAGAAAGTTGTGTTGTTTTTGCTATTTATTTTGGAAGTTAGATCTAAAAACACCTAGGGTGGTATCTTCTGGTATATGGCCAGATGCAAATGCAGGAGTAATGGCCCAATGATATCAATTAGGAATTAATTAGGTAGGGCTGAATTATTTTGAGTTTGATGAACAAGCAATTTAAAAATTCTGCAGTGAGTTTGGGACTCCTCCTGTGCCTATTAATTAAGAAGGTAATTTTTGTTATTAATTTTTAATGGATAATAGCACAACAGAGCTGAGATGAAACCCTAGTGGTTTTGCTAATAAGAATGGTAATGTACAAAGAATTGCAACGACATTCACACAGGGAAATAATAAAATCAACTATAAGGTTCTATAGGCTTTGATATGTCTGGTTCAGAAAAAGGACGTGTATATCTTCAATCTGACTGTATGTAAGTAAGAAACATGTGCCACTTAATTTTAGAAATATAATGGTTAACTATATGGGCTCTGGAGGTAGACAGATAGGGATTTATAGTTCAGCTCATCCACCAGCAGGCTATGTAAACTGGAGCGAATTACTTAATCTCTCACAACTTCTCTTTCTTATTCTGTAAATAATATCTACATCATGAGTTTGCTGTGAGGAGTGCTCAGTCTCATGTCTGGCATGTAATGTTTTCAATAATGATAGCTGATACTTTTTTTTTACAATGCATAATAAAATATGATGTACCTGAGGATTGATAGGAATCTGCCTCTGTTCATTTTAGTGATTTTTCTGATCCCTGTTAGTTGAAGATCTCAAATGTATTTTCAAGTATGGAATTTCTCAAATTTCAAGTGTAGAATGCTGCACACATGCAATTAGTTTTCTTCCTATCATTTATTTCCAAACTTGTAAAATCATAGCATTAAATAAAATAATAAAAGAATAGGATAAGAAGTGACATATACTGAACTTATGTGCCAATTCGGTTAGGTTAACGACATCCCTTTTCACAAGTGAGAAAACTGAAGCATTGAGTGATAAAGTATTACAGGGAGTAGATGTACTAACTGGGCCTGGAAAAAGTTTTTCTGACTATGTAGGCCCTCTATTTAATTATGATGATCATATTTTCTGTTCCCTAATCGTTCAAATAAAACTTAAGAATCTCAAGTGCACTGAAGTTTTTGTTGTAAACTGGCTGTTCTTTCTGTTAGTTTTGTCAGTTATTGGCCTCATTTATATATGTCTGTCTTTGATTCTAACCAAGAAGCTGAAATTAACTTGTATTTGTTTATTGAAGCACCTGCTTTTTGACTCTAACCAAGAAGCTGAAATTAACTTGTATTTGTTTATTGAAGCACCTGCTTTGTGCCCATCAACAGTTTAAGTACTGGTTTTCTGGCTTTGCTTTGTTTCTAAGCTATAATTTGATAGGTAATCACTATGGATTATTTGATTTAGTCCTCACAGCAGGTCTTTCAGAAAGTATTACTGTCTTCACTTTACGATGAAGGAATGGAGATACAGAAGATCCACACTATTTGTGCAGGATTACAGAGCTAGTCAGTGGCGAGGTTAGGGTTTAAGAGAATACCATTATGCCTCTGATGCATACCTACTGTTTCCACTATACCAAACTCTTGCCGATGCTTAATTGTTGTTAGGTGCTCTCAAGTCCAGTCCTGCACCATCCTCACAGTCACTGCCATGTTTGAACGCATTGTTGCAGCCACTGTGTCAGTCCATCTCCTTGAGGGTCTGCCTCTTTTTCACTGACCCTCCACTTTACCGAGCAAGATGTCCTTCTCCAGGGACTGGTCCCTCCCAATAACGATGTTTAGTTACTAGAGGTAATACTTTGAATAAAAGTGCAAAATGTTCTCTTAGGATAGCATTATAGAGAGGAGGCAATTGTGACATTGTCGCTTTATTGAGTTTCATCAGCTGGTTCTATTGCTATTTTTACTTCTGCTTTAAAAGAACCAGTGTGCCTGTTATCTGTCTGATTGCCATTAGATGGCAGTCGTGTTCTGATAATGATGATAGGAACGCTCATGCATTCGTAGTCAGCTTTACAGCTTACGAGGGATTTCAAATATTTTATCTCCTCAAATTATCACAATAACACTCTGAAATAGGTGTTAATATATCCCAAGTACAGTGGAGGAAGCAAATACTCTGGTTAAAAAAAAAAAAACCCAAGTTCACACAGCCAGTATAAAGCCAGATTTTAACATTAAGTGACATTCTTTTCATTGTCTTTCTATAGACCTCATTGCTTCTTATTTTACAGGCAATTCTAATATGCTTGGTTATTTGTTTCCCAAGGACACCAAAAATCACAGAAAATCTTAGAAGAAGATATAGGGTTGCTTTAGGCAGGCATGACCACTGCAGTGAAAAATAGGAATTGTTAGCCAAAAAGCAAGAGGAAAGGCAAAAGGTTATAAAAAGCAGAAAAAAAAAAAAATCCTAAAGCAGAACAAGGTGGGGCCGTTTAATGTAGGAACAACCATTTCTATCCATTTCAGCAGGTCATGAGGCATTACTGATTGTATTACTTCGTTGCTTATTATTATCATCATTATTACTATTATAGCCCTGAAATCAAGCAAAAGTAATTTGTAGTCAGCATACCTTGTTAATAAGGTAGGAAGCTATATAATTCACTTTGGAAATATATCCATCTAAAGTATTCTTTGTTCCTTAGTATGTTAAATGGCGGAAAAACAAACAAAACCACAGGACTAAGCTCTTCAGAATGTTTAACTATCCAGAAAGTGTCATTTCATAAGGATTCTATACTGTAACAATTTGAATATATTTGTAAATATTTTTAGGTACTGTTATGCTTTTTCCCTATATTTGTTCCCCAAGTTCTTACAAATGACTAAGTAGGTATCAGGGGAGCTATGTGGAAAAAGTTTACTAATTATCATCCTTGAAAAGGCAGTGGTTAACTGAAGTCCATGTATAGGATACAGAAGTCGAGATATTACTTAAAGGCAAGATGATACAATTATCAGTGACATCTATTTTCAAGGTAGGTGTTTCAGTATTATACTGGTTCTTGTTTATTTGTTGGTTTTGCTTGACCGAGTCATTAATTGGCCAATGGAGTAATTCATTAATTTGATGCTTAGTTTTCAGTTTCCTAAGCCATTTTTAAAATATTTTTTAAATATTAAGTTCATTGTTCAAAATAGTGACATTGACCTGGGCGACTGCATCACTTTCAGTATTCAGTTCACTCTGTTAAACGGTATATTTAAAGGACAGAAGAAAGAATGTCCTAACTGGAAGAGACTTTCAGATAGAAGTAGTGCCCCTCCTGCTTCTGATCCATGAATATTCAGTCCTCTGTCCTGTTCAAGGTCACTCAGCTAGTTCATAACAGAGACAGACATCTTAGTAAGCAATTGACTAGGTCCATTTAGGAAGTAAGCACAGTAGCAATTAATTAATTATTTTTTTTATTGTGGTTGCCAGCAGAATAAATTCATTTGTATTTGCTGATTTGAAGTTGCCTCTGGCTATTTTGCCTTTCAGACTTTGCTGTACTTCAAAAGGATTACTTTAGCTACAAAGAGGGCATTTAGATGGAACAGTTTTTGAAATCTAATCAACTATAGCTGAGAGATGTTTACACATTCTGACCTAATTTAATATTAAATGACAAGCATTTTAATGAAGTCATAGAATTTACTTGTAACCTGCTATTGTAGTGATTCCTACTGTCATAAACTCTGTTCTCCTGCACAAAAGGGCAGTCACTGGCCCAAGCTCATTAGAAGATACAAGTCAAAGAAAAAGATTTCTTTCATTCAGCATGGTTTTTCTGGAGCAATTAGGAACAAAATATGTGTCTCAATATAAAATTTCATGGCCTCTTACAATTATGTGGTGACATCTCCGTACAATTGCTTAAATAATGCCAGCAACATCAGCTGTCACTATCAAAATGGACAAGTAATTAAGAAAGCAAACGCTGGTCTTTATTCTGACGGAATAGAATATTTATGTACTTAAAATTGTTCACAAGAAAAATAACCACTGACATGAAGCGTAATTCTCTACGGTGCCTGAGGAGAAAAAGAGAGAAATAATAAAGAACATTTACACAATTACAACAAATTAAGTTGTAATTGTACATACTAAAAACAATTACAGAGTTTCTATTCTTTGGACTAAAAAAAAGCTATAAAGTTTTAATAGCATCATTTTGTCAGGTGTTACAAAAGAGCATTTTGCCTCTCATATTTTCTGCTTCTCTATCTTATTAATCAATTTTCCAAATGATTATAGTGGAATTAGAAACCTGTTCCTCTTATCAGAATCACCTTTTCTGTGACCGTACATTTTAGTATGCTAAGATAATTTATGACCAAGAATTGCCTAGCTAGCAGGAAGTTAGTAGATCTGATTGATGTTATATTAGTGTCAAATGCCTACTCCCCAACCAGCTGATAGGACTCTGCTGAGTTTACTGCTTACTGCTGTGAGGGAAAACCCACTTTGACTGAGCTCTGGTAGGTGTTAAGAGGGGGAAGAACAGGTAGAATTTGAAACTTGGTATAAGGCAGGCCTTTCAAATTGGGACTTGATTAGGATTGAGTAAAAGTTGTAAAGGAGCCTTGGTAGTGCACTGGTTAAACGCGTGGCCCCCAGACAAAAGGTAGGCAGTTTGAACCCATCAGCCACCTCACAGGAGAAAGACCTGGTGATTTGCTCCTATAAAAGATTATAGCCTAGGAAACCCTATGGGGCAGTTCCACGCTGTTGTATGGGGTCACTATGAGTCAGAATCTACTCAACAGGACACAACAGCAAAAAAATCAATCTAAATTTTCATACTGTCTGAGGTGTCACAATCACACATTCATAAATATCAGGTTTTTTGTTCTTTTCGCACAGTGATCTTTTCTCTGGCAGATCATAGGATGAGGCAGCAGCTCTGCAATAGGATTTGAGGCTCTGGAGATCACAGATCTGAATACCACAAAACAAATAGTAAAAGAAGGATTAAGATCAGAGTTTGTTGTCCTTTTCTTAGCCAAAAGCCAATAGCTCCCAGATTAAACCAAGAGAGTAGATGCCATCCCCAAACTGAAGAGCCCACAGCACGAGATACGAAGTTGTTAACCAAACCACCGAATTGTTGAATATCTTTGTTTTTAGACAGGTTACTTCGGGCAGAAGGACAGAAACATCTCCTGCCTAGGTCTCAAATGGATATTCTGAAGGTTTAGATAGAAAAAAATCCCTCCCTGACTAAAATATTTGAAAACTTTGTCCCAAATTCAACTCCTTCTCAGCACCCTAACAATGACAGGATATATAGGAACGATATCTGGAGTGTCGGGTTTAACTAACTTGCCATTGTAAAATGCCCATATTTGAAGACGATGACTTAGACAGTCTCTTTTATTTATTCCTTGTGTAATTTTGGCTGCTTATTAAATGCCAGTCACATGCACTGAAAGATCAGGACTTTTTGGGGATATCTTGGCACCAATAGTAAACTTGGGCTTACTGCGTTACACAGAGCATTCACAGATCAGAAAATTAATAAAACACATAACATTAGTGAGAAATAATGTGGAAATATTTTAGGTAAAATGGAAATAGAGGTTATCGTCAATTCTGTCAGATGATTCTGTTTAACACCGAATTTCTAGAATTTAAAGGTTCAGATTATTTCACATTTTAATATCTCTGATATTAATTTGTTTATAATGAAGGTATCTTAGTGTTGTATCCTAGGTTGATTGGCAGCATTTTTTTCTTCTTTTTTAGAGGGATAAAATACTTGTGTGTCTTTCAATCAATACTATTATATATAGAGAGAGAGAGAGAAGAGAGGGAGAAGGAGAAACAGGAATCTGAGACACCTGTAGGGATAAAATATTAACTAGAATATCTTTGACTTTAGAACCCCTCCATTTAAAGAATTCAAAATAGCCCTTAGTTCTGATTTGGCACCCTTAACAGAATCATATTTGCTTTGGAATTGTTTTCTTTTCAAAGATAAAACATTCTTCATCTTCAGTGTAGTACTAACTACAGTATTCATATTTCTCTACATGAATGTACATTAATTACATAGCATATTTTACAATTTTATGCCAGTCTATATGTGTGCATATTTTTCTCCTAGCTGTACGTACTATGATCTTCACTGTCTTCAAATATAAAATATACTTTCCTTGAGAGAACAGGTTTGTATTACTAAGAATTACATTATTATCTCTAAACATATATTTGATAACCTCTGTGAAACTAGGAGAGTCCAACTTCAAATACCACTCAGAAGTATTGATTCTCAACTCTATGTCTCCAGTACAATTGTCTCTCCTGATTTACAGATACATGTATTTAGCTAGCTGTTAGCAATTTCATGTGATATCAGTTAAGAGGCTTTGGACTTAAGAGATGTTCCTGAGTCTTAATTTGCTCTTGTCCCAATTTCCTTTCTTAGTGAAAGACATCAACATCTGTGCAGATTACAAAGTCAGAAACTAGGTGCTGCTAGCTTTAATTGATTCTACCTCTTAGTTATTCTTGACTCCACACACTTCTCTTCACAAATCCTGTTTTAGGCTTTATTTTCAGGTATGCCTCGTTTTCCCTCCAGTTAACCATATGTGACCCAGCTGGTATGTTAAAGCCCTTTCTGTGGCTCCAATGTCCATTAGTACTATCTTTTTTTTTTTTTTTTTTTTGCTTTGCTTTGTTTTGCCTTCTTCCAGCATCAACCTTGGTACAAAACTCAGGGCTGAATCAGTTTTTCATCCCTTACCCCTACCCTACCAAAATTTTCTCTCAAACAAAACCTTTCATGATTAATGTAGACCTCACTTCAGATTTTGAACTCATGGAGACGAATCACCTGATGCAGGGAAGAGCATAGCAGTTAAAAATGCTCGGAAGTGAGAAAGAACTTAGAACACTCAAGAGTTTTAATTTCTCTGTCTTCTGGGCTTTTCTCAGTTTCTTTCTTACAGCCACATTCTTCCCAACCGTCTGGCTCTGTTTGTCCCGTTTCTGTCTTTAATTCATGCAAAGCAGATCTTCAGGCTGCTGTCAGGGCTAGCTGTCAGTTGACTCACAGGGTCAGCCCCAAAAATGGTTTAGCAGAGGATTTTCCCAACAGAAGCAGGTCTCTCCATGTGGACTTTCACAGCAGCAGCTGGAGAAATAACCTTGTCTCTACCTCCTTGCATGTGCTTCCTGAAGAGTTAGTATGTGCCCCCAGATGACTTGGTAGGTGTAATGCTGGGCAGTGATATAGGTACTAAATGGATTATAAAGACATTGTGTTCAGGAGAAAAAGATTTCAGTGGCTACAGTAGACGGAATAGGCTTTAGGAGATGTTGAACTATATTTAATAAAGTACGTACTTTTTTAAGAGTAAAGGCTGAGGGAGGAAGCATCCCATGAGCGGGGATTCGATACAAGGAAAGGATTGAAGACTAGAAAAACAAAACAAACGAAAAAACCCATTGCCATTGAGCCCGCTTCAAATCATAGCGACCTTATAGAACACAGTAAAACTGCCCCATAGGGTTTCCAAGGCTGTAATCTTCATGAAAGCAGACTGCCAGATCTTTCTCCTACAGAGTAGCTGGTGAGTTTGAACAGGCAAACTTTTGGTTAGTGGCCAAGCAGTTTAACCACTGTGCCACCAGGGCGCTTTCTAAATTAATATATTTGAAAAATAATAAAGGGTAAGGTTAATCTTTTAAAAGGAAAGATTCCATAGGAATTATACATAAAAATTTTAATCCTGTTGTTATTTTCCTTTTTTTCTTATGTGTTTTTAAATAACAGTGGGCTCTTTCCCTGACTTGTAAGCAAAGTATGTTAATGCACTTGGCTGCTAACTGAAAGGTTGGAGGTTTGAGTCCAACTAGAGGTGCCTTGGAAGAAAGGCCTGGTGACCTATTTTTGAAAAATCAGCCATCGAAAACCCTATGGAGAACAATTCTACTCTGACACAGATTGCATTACCATGAGTCAGAATGGACTCAAAGGCCACTGGTTTAAGTGTTTAAGTATTTGGCGTAATTAAAGTAGAATTCCCCCATGCATCTGGCACATTGTCGTACTGTGGGGGCTTGTGTGTTGCTGTGATGCTAGAAGTTATGCCACCAGTATACAGATACCAGCAGGGTCACTCATGGTGTACAGGTTTCAGCTGAGCTTCCTCATATGCAAGGTCAAGTTGAAACTGAAGAAAATTAGAACAAGTCCACGGGAGCCAAAGTACAACCTTGAGTGTATCCCACCTGAATTTAGAGACTAATGACCAAAGACCAGATGAGTTGTACAGTGACATCAAGGACATCATACCTGAAGAAAGCAAGAGGTCATTAAAAAGACAGGAGAGAAAGAAAAGACCTAAATGGATGTCAGAAGAGACTCTGAAACTTGCTCTGGAACATCGAATAGTTAAAGCAAAAGGAAAAAATGATGATGTAAAAGACCTGAACAGAAGATTTCAAAAGGGGGCTCCAGAAGAGGACGTAAAGTATTTGATGACATGTGCAAAGAGCTGGAGATAGAAAACCAAAAGGGAAGAACATGCTCAGCATTTCTCAAGCTGAAGGAACTGAAGAAAAAATTCTAGCCTCGAATTGCAATACTGAAGGATTCTACGGGGAAAATATTAGATGACACAGGAAGCATCAAAAGAAGATGGAAGAAATACGCAGAGTTACTATACTAAAAAATATCAGTCTATATTCAGTCATTTCAGGAAGTAACCTATGGTCAGGAGCCGATGGTACTGAAGAAGGAGTCCAAGCTGCACTGGCATTGGCAAAAAATGAGGCTCTGGGAATTGACAGAATGCCAGTTGACATGTTTCAACAAACGGATGCAGCACTAAAGTGCTCACTTGTTTATGACAAGAAATTTAGAAGACAGCTACCTGGCCAACCAACTGGAAAAGATCCATATTTATGCCTATTCCCAAGAAAGGTGATCCAGCCGAATGCGAAAATTATTGAACAATGTCATTAACATCACATGCAAGCAAAATTTTACCGAGGATTATTCAAAAGAGGCTGCGGCAGTGTATCAACAGAGAGCTGCCAGAAATTCAAGCAGGATTTAGACATGAACTTGGAACCAGGGATATCATTGCTGATGTCAGATGGATCCTGGCTGAAAGCGGAGAATATCAGAAAGATGTTTACCTGTGTTTTATCCGCTATGCAAAGGCATTCAACTGTGTGGACCATAACAAATTATGGATAACATTGTGGAGAATGGGAATATTGTGCTCATGAGGAATCTGTACATGGATCAAGAGGCAGTCTTTCTAACAGAACGAGGGGATACTGCATGGTTTAAAGTCAGGAAAAGTGTGCATCAGGGTTGTATCCTTTCTCCATACCTATTCAATCTGTCTGCTGAGTAAATAATCCAGGAAGCTGGACTGTCTGAAGAAGAACGGGGTATCAGGATTGGAGGAAGGCTCATTAACATCTTGCATTATGCAGAGGATGCAGCCTTGCATGCTGAAAGTGAAGAGGACTTGAAGCACTTACTGGTGAAGATCAAGGACCACAGCCTTCAGTATGAATTACCCCTCAACATAAAAAAAAACAAAAATTTTCACAACTGGACCAATGAGCAACATCATGATAAATGGAGAAAAGATTAAAATCGTCAAGGCTTTCATTTTACCTGGATCCACAATCAACACCCATGGAAGCAGCAGTCTAGAAATCAAAAGGCGCGTTGCATTGGGAAAATCTGCTGCAAAAGATCTCTTTAAAGTGTTGAAATGCAAAGATGTCACTTTGAGGATTAAGGTGTGCCTGACCCAAGCCATGGTGTTTTCTATTTTCTCATATGCATGCAAAAGACTGAAGAAGTGCCACCTTTGAATTGTGGGGTTGGCAAAGAATATTGAATATACCATGGACTGCCAAAAGAACAAACAAATCTGTCTTGGAAGAAGTACAAACAGAATGCTCCTTAGAAGCAAGGATGGTGAGGCTACATCTCACACACTTTGGACATGTTGTCAGGAGAGATCAGTCCCTGGAGAAGGATATCATGCTTGGTAGAGGGTCAGTGAAAAAGAGGAAGACCCTCGGCAATATGGATTGACACAGTGGCTGCAACAGTGGGCTCAAGCATAGCAACAATTGTGAAGATGGCACAGGACCAGGCAGCGTTTCGTTCTGTTGTGCATAGGGTCGCTATGAGTCGGTACCGACTAGAAGGCACCTAACAACAACGTAGAACTGGCTGTTCTCAAATGCATGACTCTGTTGCTATAGATCAGTAAACATCTTCATAAAATTGTTAACCAGGAATGATAATCCTATGATTTGGGAGCTGGCAGTATGCTTGATGACAACTAATAACCACAACAAAGTATGTTTTCCTAAATAAAACTGCAGTTCCATTTCTAGTGAAATTACCTTCACATTTCTCAATAAAACGTCTAAAAAATCCCGGTAATTATTTAAAAAAAAAAAAAAAAAAAAAAACAACTTTCAAAATGTTTCTGTGGGAGAAGAATGTAAAATATCTGCAGGAACCAGAAATAAAATTCAATTGGGAATCCTTACAGGTAAGTCTCAAAGCTTTGTAACCAAACAGTTTTTTTGTGTATCTAGTAGCAAAATTCGCATTCATAGTTTTTACTCTACTGATTATCAATACAGACACTCTTTCCTAGTTACGTCAATTAGTTCTTCAAGGATTCCTCCTGTAACTAATATTGGGGAGTTAGGACAAAACATTATTAAAAACATTAAATACATTAACAAAGAGCATATAGTTTTAGAAGGGGAAAGAAATGTATATGTTATAATCTAACTATATGTATGTGTGTGTATATATATATATATGACAAAAAAAAAAAAAAACCCGTTGCCATCGAGTTGATTCTGACTCATCGCTACCCTGTAACTGTATAAAACCAAAAAACTAAACCCCTTGATGTGGAGTTGGTTCCAACTCATTGTGATCTTATAGGACAGGGCAGAACTGCCCCATAGAATTTCTAAGGAGTGCCTGGTGGATCCAAAACGTCAACCTTTTGGTTAGCAGCTGTAGCTCTTAACCACTACGCCACCAGGGTTTCCTGTAATTATATGTATGGGGAAATTAAAATGTGTAAAAGTAAAATCACTTCAGTATCACCTAATTGGCAAATCATACAACATAAAATGAAAGCTTAAATGAATCTATTAAGATATGTATTTTAATAAATTTGACAAATATTGTAGATTAAACTGTAAGTTGTAGCTTTCTTAAATAACTATGACTCTAAGTAATACAAGGCTCTCCTATGTTACCCTTAAAAAAATTGTGGTTTACTGTATCTAACGGTTAAAATCCAAAGCTATAATGATTATTTTATTAAACATCATCAAACAGGTAGTGGAAGGAAGACTATAATTTAAAAAAAAGTTTAAGCAACGTTTTTTTCTCTAACAACCCTATGGTTTTGAGTGAATATACACATGATCAAATGTAGATTTGAAATTCCAAGTTTATTTTGAATTTGATATTAATTATATTCAGTATTAGATATTTATATGTGCTAATTTTGAGCTTAGAGGCATGACGAGGCTTTCGTTATTCTGGAATGAAGGGAACTATACTCTTAGACAATTAGAATGCACTGTTAATCAGCCCCATTTTGCAATCTAGTTTTTATTATAGCCACCAGGAACAGAAACTCATTTCTGCAAGAGGCATACCTATGGTTTTGTTTTATTAGCCAGATCATTTAGTAGTGACTGGTCCTGACACATTGTTTAAGTATGATGCCCATAGGTTCTAAATCAAACAAGTGTTATAAATGGATTTGCTAATGGAATTTTAATTTTTCCTTTTCTATCTTTATATTTTCAACTCCTCAGGAGGTGAATAAATTTGCTAAGGATACGAAAGTTAATAAAGCCTATTATGCTAAATACAGAATTGTTTTATTAAGCAGAATTTCAGAGTTAAATCTGTCCTTTTAATATTCTCCTTCTGCGTTGCTGTCTTTCTCTGAAACCTTCCTGTTTTCAACAGCAACAACAAAGGAATGCTTTGGCCTTTTTAATGAGTAACAATATTGTATAGAAAAATACATATTTATTTTCGATATAAGTTAAAATTAAGTAGATAATATGAAAAATCAAAACGTCAAAATGATGTCTGAAATGAACAATAAAGGTGAATGAAGCTTGCAACCAAGGAATGTATTCTCCTAGGAGAAATACCGCATAACACATGTCTCACTTATATTTCCTTTAGGAGCAGGCTTCTTGTTTGTCTATAAATAAGGCCTTATCTTAGGCTTTTGAATTTATTCTCACACATTTGTTAGTTCATTAGTAGTAAGTGTAGCCTTGGATATTTGCATAGGAAGGGCATCCATCCTATGTAGATGTAGTTTAACTTAGTATTTGCAACATTAGACAGATACATGAATTAAATTTTTCTACTAATATAAAAGCTATCAGGAAAACTGCTTATCTCATGAAAATTTAAGGATTAATAACAAAAAGAACACATTTAAAATTCTGCGGTTATAGAAGAATAAAAAATTCTGTGGATAAGTATCTTTTAGGTATGTTTACAAAGAAGTGAATTTCTTTGCAACTAAAATAATACATCATATTGAACTTTTTTGCTACTGTCGTGTTTTCCTTTTTTGTGTATCATACATAAGTAGAGTTAGATGAACAGTTTTTTTTAAAAAAAACAAACCCATGTGGTATTCCAATAGATATGCTGGCTTTTTTTTTTTTTTTTTTTTGCGGAGATAGTTGAGTGTGTGTGCATGTGTGAGAGAGAGGTGTGTGTGTGTGTGTATGTGTGTGAAAGAGATCAAAGAGGATTAATAAATGAATACATGAATTTATAAATGTTAACCCTTTATAGAAAGATGAAGACACAATTCAGCGATCCATAAGAAGATTTGATGGAAATTCCTGAGATTAGTTATCGATTATGAGGCATTTTAAACATACTTTATGAAGAAAGCAAACTTTTTATACCTTATGTATGCTTCTGTTTAACTATGCCATGCTTGTTACAAAGTAAATTCCATTTATCAGAGGTTTGCTAGAGTATTAATTATTTTGTTAAAGTGGCTTTGGGTGAAAAAAATAATGTATTCATTTTCATTTATTCAATTACTTTAAAGAAATAAAAGTCACATATAAAAAGTGGTATAGGATAAATTGACCTGTGGAATAAAGTTGCTAGCAAGTAAATTCTTGTTTTAGTTTATTGTAGTTATATTATCCTTAAAAATACATATTAAAAATTAGCATTTGATCCAAATAAATTTGTAGATACTCCACCTAAAAGAGGGGGAGCACAGCTCCCACCTCTTAAGCGTGTGCTGTGCTTAGTGACTTCTTTCCAAAGAGTATAATGTGGAAAGGACGGGATGTGAGTAACTTTACAATGGGGAAGCCTGATAAACCCTGCTTCGGCCAGATGATCAAGGTCAACATCAACAATCATAAAACATCTAAACAGTACGTATCCTTGATATGATTGATTAAAATGGCACTTTACCATCGTGATCTTCCTTATAAAACCTATCACACTAGTCTAATCTCGAGAAAACCGTCAGACAATTTCCAGTAAAGAGTTGTCCTACAGGATACCCAACCAGTCCTCCTCAAAACTGTTGAGATCATCAAAAACAAGAAAAGTGTGAGACAGTCAGTCAGAAGGAGCAGACATGAGACAAAAAAATTAAATGCAATGTGGTATCCGGGAGAGGATCCTGGAAGAAAAAGGAACATGAGGTAAAAGGTAAACACTAAGGAAACTGGATAAACTATGGCCATGAGTCAAGATAAAGTCTACCAAAAAAAAAAAAAAAAGAATATCACATTATAAAATTGCTGATTGTTCAGTGTTCACTTTTTTCAAGGTGTAGGGCAAAAGTAAAATACTGATGACAAAAGATGTTGTAACTACATCATTATTCTGTAAGTCCTTACATTATTGTAGGGTCACAGGATCATTGGATTATATGATATGCTGTCTGATGGCAGAGGTCTTTGACAATCCATCAGATACAGGCATTTGAATCAGTAAACTATCTACACAAATCAAATGTGAGAAGTTTCTCCATATAATCTTTATAATCATGTGTAATATGAGATTTACTGGATTAAGGACATATATTTTTACATTTCAGGAAAATATGATAGTAGTACAGATTCTTTCTTTTATGCCCAAGAGTTTTAAAACAGTATTTGGGAAGAAGAGGGTTTAAAATAACTGAGATTTGGAAAATATTTTTAGAGGACTATGTGTAAATTGAGTTAAATAGCTCTTGGTGACTTGATATTAGAGGCAGGAAATAATTCAGACTTTATTAAATGACAGAAGCAGATGAAGACTTCAAGCTGAAGAAATATAGAGTGGAACATTATTCTGACCAAAAAAAAATTATATATACATTTTATATATATATAAAATGCACCTTTTCAAAAGTTAAGCAACAAGATAATCTTGATGTGGCAAATGTATGATTTGAATGATTTCTGTATCCATTTTCAATTTTTAATTCTTTGCCTGTGTAAGAATGGGGTGGAGTGGCATTGTCTGACCCCCTCTAACTTCATGATGGGGAAGGAGAATCAAAATCAACCGTGCAAGTCTGATTTCTATGAGATGGGGTTCAGATACTCCTCTTCTCTCCTACATCTTTACCAATTTTGATACCAACTATTCCTTTCCATGGTACTCTGTGCTTCTCTGCTGGGTTCAATAATTCATTACAATGGCCACACAGAACTGACAGACAACACTTAAAATTATGGTGTTTTTTAGGGAAGTAACAGGTTATAGTTCAGGTTCAGGAAAACTCAGGTACAGTTCTTCCATCAGTATAGCCTCTTCTCAGCTGTGCCCACAGGCACACACTTCTCTGGCCCCTAGGCCTCTACCCTGCTTGAGCAAGTGTTACAAAGCTTTTTTAGCTCTGCCACTAAGTGCTCTGAGGTACCCCATGCCAACAGTAAGCCTCTGCCAGAAGGCACTTAGCCCTAGCTCCGTGGGTCAGCAAACCTTGCTCCACCAAGTGCCCAGAGGCACCCTGCTCTGCCAGCAAACCTCCTTCCCAAGGGTACTCAGCTTTCTCATTCTGTGGGCTGGGAAGCCCACTACACTGTCTCTTGCCAGTGTCTCCTACTGCCATTTTTCTGCCACCACTTCTTGCCATCTTCAGTGTACAGATCTCTCTCTCCGTTTCCTGGTTCCAAGAGCTTCTCAGCACAGGGATGCCAGGTCTAAAGGACTCGCTGCTTTCTTGGCACTTTTTCTTTGGTATTGCTGAGATCCTCTCCTCCCCACTTCTGGAATGGCTCATTTTAAGCCTAGTGGGATTGCAAAACTGACGAATCCTCTTTTAGGTTTCCATATACCTTATTAGCATAGTCTCACACAGTCATTTGGGTGGGAGTTACAAGACCATGCTGAGAAAGACCATATAAAAACAATTCATCACACCGAAGCCTGGAAGAATGGTAGCAGAGGTGAGAGTAGATAAATTCTTCATCATTTAAGAATTACTGCTATATTTTCATTTCTTTTCAACAGACATTGTGTCTTTAGCAAAGATCTATACTGTCTCATATATAATTCTTAAAATAAACAAGACCTGGTACCTACCTGCAAGGGGCTGACAGTATAATGGATAAGACAGCACAATGAATCAGTCAATAAATTAAAACCCAACAACATTCTGTGATAGTATAAAGGAGGAATGATCAATTCTAACACTCAGGGATGGGTAGTAACAAGGAAATTTCCAGTCTTTAAGAACCAAGCCTTGAAGTCTTGTAGATAACTTCTAAAAGTTCCAGGTCCTCAACACATTAAAAAAAAAAAAAAAAATTGCCATGGAGTCAATTCCAACTCATAGCACCCTTATAGGACAGAGTAGAACTGCCCCATGGGGTTTCCAGGGAGTGGCTGGTGAATTCAAACTGCTGACCATGTGGTTAGCAGCCAAGCTCTTAACCACTGCACCACCAGGGCAGTGGGAATTTAAATACTTGTTGTTATTAGGTGCCATCGAGTCGGTTCCGACTCATAGCGACCCTATGCACAACAGAACGAAACACTGCCCAGTCTTGCGCCATCCTTACAATCGTTATGCTTGAGCTCATTGTTGCAGCCACTGTGTCAATCCACCTCATTGAGGGGCTTCCTGTTTTCTGCTGACCCTGTACTCTGCCAAGCATGATGTCCTTCTCAAGGGACTGATCCCTCCTGACAACATGTCCAAAGTATGTAAGACGCAGTCTCGCCATCCTTGCCTCTAAGGAGCATTCTGGCCGCGCTTTTTCCAAGACAGGTTTGTTCGTTCTTTGGGCAGTCCATGGTATTCAATATTCTTTGCCAACACCACAATTCAAAGGCGTCAGCTCTTCTTCAGTCTTCCTTATTCATTGTCCAGCTTTCAAACACGTATGATGTGATTGAAAATACCATGGCTTGGGTCAGGCGCACCTTAGTCTTCAGGGTGACATCTTTGCTCTTCAACACTTTGAAGAGGTCCTTTGCAGCAGATTTGCCCAAAGCAATGCGTCTTTTGATTTCTTGACTGCTGCTTCCGTGGCTGTTGATTGTGGATCCAAGTAAAATGAAATCCTTGACAACTTCAATCTTTTCTCCGTTTATCATGATGTTGCTCATTGGTCCAGTTCTGAGGATTTTTGTTTTCTTTATGTTGACATGTAATCCATACTGAAGACTCTGGTCTTTGATCTTCATTAGTAAGTGCTTCAAATCTTCTTCACTTTCAGCAGGCAAGGTTGTGTCATCTGCATAACGCAGGTTGTTAATGAGTCTTCCTCCAATCCTGATGCCCTGTTCTTCATATAGTCCAGCTTCTCGTATTATTTGTTCAGCATACAGATTAAATAGGTATGGTGAAAGAGTACAACCCTGACGCACACCTTTCCTGACTTTAAGTCAATCAGTATCCCCTTGTTCTGTCCAAACAACTGCCTCTTAATCCATGTAAAGGTTCCTCATGAGCACAATTAAGTGTTCTGGAATTCCCATTCTTCACTGTGTTACCTATAGTTTGTTACTATCCACACAGTCAAATGCCTTTGCATAGTCAGGAAAATAGAGGTAAACATCCTTCTGGTATTCTCTGCTTTCAGCCAGGATACATCTGACATCAGCAATGATATCCCTGGTTCCACGTCCTCTTCTGAAACTGGCCTGAATTTCTGGCAGTTCCCTGTTGATATACTGCTGTAGCCATTTTTGAATGATCTTCAGCAAAATTTTGCTTACGTGTGATATTAATGATATCGTTCTATAATTTCCACATTCAGTTGGATCATCTTTCTTGGGAATAGGCATAAATATGGATCTCTTTTTTTTTTTTTTCCAGTCAGTTGGCTGGGAAGCTGTCTTCCATATTTCTTGGCATAGATGAGTGAGCACCTCCAGCACTGCATCTGTTTGTTGAAACATCTCAATCGATATTCCATCAGTTCCTGGAGCTTTGTGTTTTGCCAATGCCTTCAGAGCAGCTTGGACTTCTTCCTTCAGTACCATCGGTTCCTGATCATATGTCACCTCTTGAAATGGTTGAATATCAACTAATTCTTTTTGGTATAATGACTCTGTGTATTTCTTCCATCTTCTTTTGATGCTCCCTGCATCGTTTAATATTTTCCCCATGGAATCCTTCACTATTGCAACTCGACGCTTGAATTTTTTCTTCAGTTCTTTCAGCTTGAGAAACGCGGAGCGTGTTCTTCCCTTTTAGTTTTCCATTTCCAGCTCTTTGCACATGTCATTATGATACTTTGTCTTCTTGAGAGGCCCTTTGAAATCTTCTGTTCAATTCTTTTACTTCATCAATTCTTCCTTTTGCTTTAGCTACTCAACACTCAAGAGCACGTTTCAGAGTCTCCTCTGACATCCATCTTGGTCTTTTCTTTCTTTCCTGTCTTTTCAATGACCTCTTCCTTTCTTCATGGATGGTGTCATTGACGTCATTCCACAACTCGTCTGGTCTTCAGCCACTAGTGTTCAATGCATCAAATCTATTCTTCAGATGGTCTCTACATTCAGGTGGGATATGCTCAAGGTCATATTTTGGCTCTGGTGGACTTGCTGTGATTTTCTTCAGTTTCAGCTTGAACTTGCACATGAGCAATTGATGGTCTGTTCCACAGTCAGCCCCTGGCCTTGTTCTGACTGATGATATTGAGCTTTTCCATCGTCTCTTTCCTCAAATATATTCAATTTGATTTCTGTGTGTTCCATCTGGTGAGGTCCATGTGTATAGTCGCCATTCATGTTGGTGAAAGAAGGTATTTGCAGTGAAGAAGTCATTGGTCTTGCAAAATTCTATCATTCGATCTCCGGCATTGTTTCTCTCACCAAGGCCATATATTCCAACTACTGATCCTTCTTCTTTGTTTCTAACTTTCGTATTCCAATCGCCAGTAGTTATCAATGCATCTTGATTGCATGTTAGGTCAATTTCAGACTGCAGCAGCTGATAAAAATTTTCTATTTCTTCATCTTTGGCCCTAGTGGTTGGTGCCTAAATTTGAATAATAGTCGTATTAACTGGTCTTCCTTGTAGGCTTATGGATATTATCCTATCACTGACAGCATTGTACTTCAGGATAGGTCTTGAAATGTTCTTTTTGACGATGAATGCAACACCATTCCTCTTTAAGCTGTCATTCCCAGCATAGTAGACGATACGATTGTCCGATTCAGAATGGCCAATACCAGTCCATTTCAGCTCACTAATGCATAGGATATTGATGTTTATGCATTCCATTTCTTTTTTGATGATTTCCAATTTTCCTAGATTCATACTTTGTACATTCCAGGTTCTGATTATTAATGGATGTTTGCAGCTGTTTCTTTTCATTTTGAGTTGTGCTGCATCAGCAAATGAAGGTCCCAAAAGCCTTACTCCACCCACGTCATTAAGGCCAGGTCTACTTTGAGGAGGCAGCTCTTCCCCAGTCATCTTTTGAGTGTGTTCCAACCTGGGGGGCTCATCTTCCAGCACTATATCAGACAATGCTCCGCTGCTATTCATAAGGTTTTCACTGGCTAACACTTTTCAGAAGTAGACTGCTGGGTCCTTCTTCCTCGTCTGTCTGAGTCTGGAAGCTCAGCTGAAACCTGTCCTCCATGGGTGACCCTGCTGGTATCTGAATACCAGTGGCATAGCTTCCAGCATCACAGCAACACACAAGCCCCCACAGTATGACAAACTGACAGACACGTGGGGGTTAAATACTAAGAGTAAGTATTTAATTAAATTTCTACATGGTACACTTTCAAACAGAATTTTATTATGCACATTCTTCTTTGTGTAAATTAACCAGACTGTGTTACAATTTGAACTTATTTTATCCATTTAGTATGTTTCTGATAAGTTGTGAAAGTGAGTATTTTCATATCAAGTTATACAAATACCTTACTTTTGAGTCCTTATATCGGATATATTATCACTAGGGAGAAAAAATGAACTCACCCAACCAAAAAAGGTAATAAATGTTAAAAAGAGGTAAAAATCACTTGCTACAATGTCAAAATTTATTTTCAAGGAGATTTCTGCCTTTGTTGAGTGCAGAGCCTGTATACGCATTTAAATCTCTGATACAAACTCTGAGTGAAATTCATCAAAAGGGAAATCAGTCCACATTATCTTAGTTCTCTTAAAAGCATATGTAAATTAAAATACATCACATACCTAATTCTGATTTTATTGGCAGTTCTCACTGCCTCTCAGGGATTTGAATGTTTAAATATTTTAGCAGCTGCACTGGTTAATGTTTCAGGAATGCCAGTGCTTCAGAAATACAGCAAAGCTCACCAGCTGTGAAAGCCATACAGCAAACTTTAAAAAAAAAATTTGTAGAAAAGTATGTGCTTACTCTATTTATACCCTACCTTTTTTCCCTCCAAAGATTTGATTAACCCTATAATAAATGTGTGTGTGTGTGATTCCCATTGTCATGGAGTCGACTCCAACTGTTAGTGATCCTATAATAATGGAGTAAAACTGCCCCATAGGGTTTCCACAGAGCGGCTGGTAGATTGAACTGCTGACGTTTTGGTTAGCAGCCAATCTTAAAAAACCACTTTCACCACCAGGGCTCTGTGTATGTGATTATTGACAAACAGCAAGATAATCCTTTGTACCTGTCTACATTGTATTAAAAGAACTTCTTTAGGAAAAAATTGTCAGTATGGCTGAGCAAGTAAAGGATTTGAAGATATTTTCAATATTTCAGTGATAATGAAAATAGGTTTTACCAATAGCAGAAATTCAAAAAAAAAAAAAAGCATTAGGAGACATTAAAAATGGAAATAATATTTTTCATGGTTTATTTAGTGCATAAATCTAAATTTATGCTAAGTAAAATTGTGTAAATTGAAAATGATCTTTATTTTGGAGAAGAAAAGGGAGAAGAAAAAATTGAAAACAGATTACAAGTAGAGATAATAAAACAACTTATACGGAATTTGTTTTAATTTTAAAGAATTAAGTTTATGCATTTTTAACTATATCTCTGAATTGCTGGCTTACAGAAAGGAGGATTTCCTTAATGCTCAAAGTTTAATAGTTTAAACATTCTATGAGCGGGAGTGTTGGGTAGGCGATTGGTGTAAAAATTGTAAAATTGAGGAAAATAATTTGTGTTGATTTTTCTTCTTAACTGAACATCAAATTATATAAAATGCAAAACTGAAAACTTGTTTTAATTTCAGAAAAAAAAAGTCATTATCAAGTTGGTTCTGACTTATAGCAACCCTGTAGGACAGAGTAAAAGTGCCCCATAGGGTTTCCAAGGAGTGGCTGGTGGATTCCAACCACCAACCTTTTGGTTAGTGACTGAGCTCTTTACCACCGCTCCTTAATTTGCAAAGATTAGTGAAAGTTCTAGATATCTTTTTAGGTCTCAGCTTTAGCCCAAAGGAAGTAATGTTTTTCGGGAGTATACAGACTTTATCTAAGTTGACTCAAAGATCAAATTCTATTCTCCAGTGAAGTAAGTTTACAAATAGAGAAAGAAATGGGCTACAATATTATGAATGTGAGAAATACCTGAATGTATAGATAGAGCTCATCAGGGAGGATGAGAGAGTCATGAGCAAAGCATTCTGTGCTTAAAAAGCACGAGTCTCTCAGACTAAACCGCAAGTTATAAATGTTTAGATGGATGTTGGACATTTGGCATAATTAAAAAAAATATTTTAGAAATCTTTCATGTTAACTTGGCTATACATTCACATTGACAAATCTGATGGCAGTGCCTCAATCTAAGGGTGGTGACAAAGAGCACTGTCGCTATACCATACAGAGACATGCCTACTCCTAACAGCTTTGTTTGGGGAAAAATAGTAAGCCTTTAATTGAAATCTCAGCTGTTAGTAAAGTTAAAAGTTAGTTGTATTGCACTGACTCAGTAGAGGATTTAGCATGTTTAGAAAGAATGCAGAAAATAAAGCCACACTATTCATCTTATAATGCCTTCTATAAATCTCTAGGAAAATTCCACAAATGCCTGCCTTTGGTAAGAGTGGTACACTGGAAAGACAAAGTATCCTGTTACTGATAGCATAAGAAATAGTAAAAGAATGAAACTCTATGTCAGTTTCCTTCTAGTTGTTTTTTTTTAACAATGCAGAATGTTTTAAATCTCATCATTTAGTGGTAATTAAATGAATTTTTTTTTTTAAATGAACAGAGACATTTCAAAATCCTTCTCTGTGTACCCAAGAGGGTGTGTAAGAAATAAAACAGTGTTGCTTTTTATTAGTGTAGCATGAGTGTTAACTTAGCCTTCACAGATCTTCCAGGGGAGTTTCATGAATATTGCTGGACTAGGGGATGTCCCTGTCTCAGCACCTGTGATATAATTGAAGTAAAGAGTATTTGGTTTTTCTTACAGTAGCTTTAGTAAGTTCAGTAGTGGTTACTGTTCTTGTGTGCCATCAAGTTGATTCTGACTCATAGTGACCCCAGGTAATAGAGCAGAACTGCCTCATGGGGTTTCTTAGGCTGTAATATTTAAGGGAACACATCACCAGGTCTTTTCCCCTTGCAGAGCCACTGGTGGGTTTGAACCTCTGAACTTTGGTTAGTAGCCGAGCACTTAGCCATTGTGCCACCTAACACCCCTTTTCCTCTCCTCGAAAATCTAGATTTGTTTTGGTCTTTCCACTAACTCCAGACAGCTAGCTGCATATTGGTGTCCCAGGACATGCCTTATAGACCCTAATGCTGGTACTCCTGGCATCCTTGGGTTCCATCACTGGTATTGGCCATTCTGATACCTGCCAGCCTGCTTTTCTCATTCTGAAACCCACACATCCTCCCAAGGGCTTAAGTAACATGGCTATTACCAGAGAGTGGATATTAGAGAGGTAGTCTCTCTCTCTCTCTCCCCCTCTATATTTTGCAGTCTCCTTTGAGTCTTTTCCATCAACACAGACTGGCTCCTTTGAGACCCTACTTACTATCTACTAATTTCTCCCACATGCCACTGCTGAAGCCAGAGACTGGCATACAGTGGGTTTCAAAACATGGTGTTTTAAAAGAATGAATTAATAAAATTTGGATTATTGCCTGATAATAGAGTAACTGTAAATGTTTGTGGTATTATGTTTTTTTAAAAATGAAATAATACTTCTGATAGATTTCAACTTATTAAGTAAATGAAATACATTCCTAGTCAAACATAACTATAAAGAATTATTTTTCTTTTTTGGTTTAAAAAATGAAGGAAGGTCTTAGATTTCATCCTACAGAATGACCTATGTGGTTTTCTATGGGAGTAAGATTTTTTGTTCTAAAATTGGCCACATCTCTCTTTGAACCCCCATTCTGACACTAACCCTGAGACCTCGACAAGTTTTTTAACCATATTGTAATTTTATTTCTTTTCAGTAAAGTGACTACAGTGCATGCCTAAATCATAGCATATTTTGGGGGATTATATGAATTAATCAATATTAAGATATCGACGGCACTGGGACCCCTTTCTCTTTGAATTCTTCATTTGGTTTTCAAAAAAGTAACTTCCGTTTTTCTGCCTACCTAAAAGTCTCTGTCGCTGGGTACACCTCATCTCTGTATTATGTAAATATTGGCATGTACCACAGCTCACTTCTCAGAGTCTTTCTTTACGTTGCCTGTACCTATACCTTGTATTATCTCATCCAATCTCCCAGCTATAAGTGCTGATTATCTTCAGCCCATAAATCTCGCTACTGCACCAGACACGTATATTAACTATCTACTTGACATCTTTATACAATGTCTGTTGTTGTTGTTAGGTGCCATGAAGTCAGTTCCGACTCATAGCAACCCTGTGTACAACAGAATGAAATGATGCCCAGTCCTGCATCATCCTCACAATTGTTGCTGTATCTGAGTCCATTGTTGCAACCATTGTGTCAGTACATCTCGTTGAGGGTCTTCCTCTTTTTCCATGACCCTCTACTCTACCAAGCATGATGTCCTTCTCCAGAAACCAGTCCTGCCTAATAACATGTCTAAAGTAAGCGAGACAAAGTCTCACCATCCTCACTTCCAAGGAGCTCTCTGGCTGTATTTCTTCCAAGACAGATTTGTTCAATCTTCTGCCAGTCCGTGCTATATTCAGTATTCTTTGCCAACAACGTAATTCAGTGGTGTTAATTCTTCTTTGGTCTTCCTTATTCATTGTCCAACTTTCACATGCACCTGAGGCAATTGAAAATACCATGGCTTGGGTCAGGCACACCTTAGTTCTCAAAGTAACATCTTTTCATTTTAATATTTTAAAGAGGTCTTTTGCAGCAGAGATGCCCAATGAAATATGTCATTCGATTTCTTGACTGCTGCTTCCATCAGTGTTGATTGTGGATCCAAGTTAAATGAAATCCTTGACAATTTCAATATCATCTCCACTTACCATGACGTTGCTTATTGTTTCAGTAGTAAAACTTTTGGTTTTCTTTATGTTGAGGTGTAATCTTCATCAGTAAGTGCTTCAAGTCCTCTTTGCTTTCAGCAAGCAAAGTTGTATTGTCTGTATATGAAAGGTTGTTAGAGTCTTCCTCCAATCCTGATGCTGTGTTCTTCGTATAGTCCAGCCCAAACGAATTATTTGCTCAGCATGTTGATTGAATAAGTATGGGGAAAGGATACAACCCTGACATATATCTTTTATTATTTTAAACCATGAAGCATCCCCTTGTTCTGTTTGAGCAACTGCCTTTTGGTCTATGTACAGGCTCTACGTGAGCACAGTTAAGTGTTCTGAAATTCCCATTCTTCACAATGTTACCTATAATTTATTATGATCCACACTATCTAATGCCTTTGCATAGTCAATAAAACACAGCTAAACATCCTTCTGGTATTCTGTACCAGATCCATTTGACATCAGCCATGATATCCCTTATTCAATGTCCTCTTCTGAATCCAGCCTGAATTTCTGGCAGTTTCCTATTTATTTACTGCTGCAGCTGTTTTGGAAACCCTGGTGGAGTAGTGGTTAAGTGCTATGGCTGCTAACCAAAAGGTTGGCAGTTCGAATCCACCAGGTCCTCCTTGGAAACTCTATGGGGAAGTTCTACTCTGTCCTACAGGGTCACTGAGTTGGAATCGACTCGACAACAATGGGTTTTGGTTTTGGCAGCTGTTTTCAAATGATCTTCAGCAAAATTTTACTTGTGATATTAATGATATTTTTCAATAATTTCTGCATCTGTTGGATCACTTTTCTTTGGAATTCGCACACTTATGGATTTCTTTTAGTCCGTTGGCTGGGTAGCTGTCTTCCAAATTTCTTGGCATGTATGCATGAGCACTTCCAATATTGCATTTGCTTACTGAAATGTCTCAGTTGGTTTTCCATCAGTTCTAGGAGCCTTGTTTTTTGCCAGTGCCTTCAGTGCAGCTTGGACTTCTTCCTTCAGTAACCTTGGTTCCTGATCGTATGCTACCTCTGAATTATTGAATGTCAACCAGTTCTTTTGGTACAGTGACTCTGTGTATTCCTTTCATCTTCTTTTGATACCCTCTGTTGTTAAATATTTACCCATAGAATCCTTGAATATTGCAACTCGAGGCTTGAATTTTTTTCTTTAGTCCTTTCAGCTTGAGAAATGTCGAGTAAGTTCTTCTCTTTTTGGTTTCTAACTCCAGATCTTTGCACATTTCATTATAAACTTCAGTTTGTCCTCTCGAACTGCCCTTTGAAATCTTCTATTCAGCTCTTTTTTCTTCATCATTTCCTCTATTCACTTTAGCTACTCTATGTTCAAGAGTAAGTTTCAGAGTGTCTTCTGGCATCCTTTTTGGTCTTTTCTTTCTTTCCTGCCTCCCAACTTGAGGGTCTCCTTTTCCAGCATTATGTCAGACAGTGTGCTACTTAACTGGCCAGTCTTTTTTGGAATTGGATCACCAGATTCTTCTTCCTAGTCTCTCTTAGTTTTGGAGCTCTGCTGAAACCTGTGCCAAATGTGTGACCCTGCTGGTATTTGAAATACCTATGTCATAGCTTCCAGCATCATAGCACCTTGCAAGCCACCACAGTACTACAAATTGACTCATGGCGAACCCATGCGCACAACAAAATGTTGTGATCCATAAAGTTTTCACTGGCTGATTTTCAGAAGTAGATTGCCAGGCCTTTCTTTTTAGTTTGCCTTAGTCTAGAAACTTCACTGAAACCTATCCAGCAATATAGCAACAAGCAAACCTTCACTGACAGATGGTTTCATGGCTGTACTTGAGAATGCATTGGCCAGGGATTGAACCTGAGTCTCCTGCATGAAAGGTGAGAATTCTACCACTGAACCACCAATACCCCTAAAATTGAGCAATTAACAACACAAAAACAAAATGTTGCTGTCTATTCTATTCCATTTCACAGAGTAGAACTGCTCCATAGGGTTTTCTTGGCTGTAAACTTAACGGAAGCAGATAAAAAAAAAAACCAAACCCAGTGCCATCAAGTCAATTGCGATTCATAGCCACCCTATAGGACAGCGTAGAACTGCCCCATAGAGTTTCCAAGGAGCACCTGGCAGATTCGAACTGCGGACCCTTTGGTTAACAACCATAGCACTTAACGACTATGCCACCAGGGATAACCAGGCCTTTTAGCTTTGGTACCGCTGGGTGGGTTCTAATCGCCAACTTTTAGTTTACTTCGAGCAGTTTATACCACCAATTGCTATGTTCTTCTTAGGTCAGCAAGAATTGTTCATTTGTCTTATAATTAAGTTGCAATCTTTGTAAGAGGTTGGGGAACATTTAATGATGGCAAATTAGCAGTGTTTTATTTGTGATGATTTGTTTGTATCATTAATATTCCTTTCTTTCTCTGCCCAAAGGTGTTAACTGTTTCTCAACTAAATTGTGTAACACATGGTTACCACAGGTAATGATAGTTCAAATTTCAATCAGAATTAAAAGTTTACTCCTTGGCAGTAGATGATAGAGACTTGTTGTGTATTTAACATATTCCTTGTTAGTGGTATACTTTAAAAGAGCTTTGGTTTTTATTTTCAATCTACATGTATTAGACAAGACATTAAACTGATGAGAAATTATAAAACTAGTGAAATACAAGGGCTATATTAATTTTTGTTCAGTCATTTAATTTTGAAATATACAAATTTCAATATCCATGGCATAGACTAACAGAAATTTTTATCTTCATTTACATATAAGATATATGTGACAGATACTAGGATTGAGCTCAGAATGTGTTTCATAACTGAAAAATTCATGGCAATCCTTAGAAACAGGATTGCGTTTATGTATTCTAGCACAATCAGATATATTAAGTAAGATACCATGCCTTGATTAGTGGCAATATTGATCACGAATTAATGCAAATGTCTTGGTCTAGAACTTAAATAGGGTTGCTTCTTAAAAAAAGTAAGCATACAGCATTCCAAAAATCATACAGGTAATTATAAATTTCTAGGTGTAAATCTTAGCAGAAAACCAAGTATGGTTCAAGCTAGAAAATGCAGTTATACTAAGCTTAGCAATGATGTGAATATTGTGAATGCAAGTACATTTTTAAATACAACCTGTATTTCAAATCCAAAAGAAAAGCCTTAAAAGAGCTTATAGCTAGAAGAGAGTTTAGAAATTATCTAATTTTTAGTCTTTAGTCTATAGCTGAAGAAATTGAGGCCTAAAGGCATATAAGTAGGTAAAATCAGATAAATAAATAAATAAATATATATATATAAAATTATCTCTCAGTCCAGTGTATTTATACCACAACATATAGATACACATCTATAAAAGCATGTAATACCAAATGTATATTACATATAAGTATGTATATATACATATTATGTATATTTAAATACATATACATATTTGTATTATATATTGGCACATCATATATATAAAATAATCAAGGGAAATATTAGTTAATGGATGACAAGCCTCTTAGAAAAATAAAGAGGAACTGAGCTCTCATTTTTTTCTGTCTTTTTAAATTTGGTATTTATTTATTTTCTAGACACACACAGACACACACTTAACCACACACAAGCACGTATATGTGTGGATGTATATGTGTACGTGTGTATATACATATACCTAATTATTAATACAAATACGTATATATTAATCTCCTGAATGATAATCATCACTCATCATCATGAACAGGGCTAGCATGATGAGATAGAAATACTGAGGTTGAACCCACAAAGCCTAAATTTGAATTTTTCCTTTTACTAACTAGCTGAATTAAAAAAAAAATTACTAATATCTTCCAATCCATTCTGTCTTTTTTTTTCTGTAAAACAAAGATAATAAAACCCAATCTGATGGGTAGGGACAGTTAGAGATAATGCATATAATATTATCAGCACTGTCATTTCATGTCTTTTGACTGGTGCTGTGAAACACATCAGCACAGTGAGGCTAGTGGACTCTGTTTATGCCTCAATATAGTATTTCCAATGTACTAACATGATTTAAATCTGAAAAATATGATTTAAATCTGAAAAATATGCACCACTAATTATGGTGTACATAAAAACCAGAAGTGGAATTATAATATTAAAAAAAAAAAAAAGATCCTGGAATTGAATAGCTAGATCATTTAATGTCCATAAGCCTTTATTTTTCTTGGCTAATTGATTGTGATCTGAGTTTTTATCAACAATAAATAAAAACATGGGCTTTGGAATCAAAGAGGCTTGGTTTTAAGTCTTAGGTTAGCTGCTTAATACCTGTATGGCCTTGAGCAATTTATTTAACATCTCTATATATCTGTAAATTAGCTTAATAATAATAATGCTTTCCTGAAAATTTATTGTGAGGATTAAATAAAATTGTGCATTTAAAAAGATCATCATGATGCCTGATACAGAAAATCTCTATATTATTCTAATTGGTATCACTGCTGTTACTAATAAGTCATTCTTTGTCTCTTTTAAAAAACAAAACTTGATCTTTGCACAGTTTAAAAGTATTAAAATATGGATCAGAGGATTGATAGCAATGTTTTTGGAGCAAGATATAAAAGTCAGTTATCTCTTGGTATTAACATGGCGATATAATCAGTGGAGTAGCTTATTTTGAGGATCATCACATTTTGGTTCGTTAAGATCATTTCAAAGTCAAATTCATTCATTTCCCCACAGCTTCATTTTTGCTCTGATACTGCCAAACATTGGACAATTTTAATGTTCTTAGAATATAGGGACTAAAAAAAGTTTAAAAAGAGCTATTATAAAAGACTACAAATTATAAATGGCATTATAAAGGCAGTTCACCAAAAAAGAGATCAGTACTACAGTGAGGCAAAAATTAAAAGAGAAAAATTTAGGGAAGTGCTGATTCATGCACATGGAACTAATTTATTTCACTAGCAAAGTCAAAAAGTCTAATCTAAAAAAAATATATAACTTCAAAAATAGACACAAAGATTTACTGAAGGAAAACAAATTAGTTGGTGGTGTATTAATATTCTTGACATAAATCAAGATTGGTGTTGTCATTAAAGAAGCCAGTTACAGATTACCTATCTGTTTATCTATCTGTTTTACTGTCAGAGAATAGGGTGAGTGGGCCCTGATTCTAAATCATTATGAAAACTATAGTCTCATTTGGCAGAATGCAGTTAGTGAAATAATGTATTGATCAATATAGTCATATTGGAAATGAAAACAATAATTATATACGATTTTTAACTGACATACGATTTATCCATTTAAAATAAGACTTGAGTGGTAAAACATTATACAGTTCCAATTTCATTCGTATATCATTTTGGTTATTATACTTAGAACAGAGTGAAACCTTTTTTTTTCCCCCTGTGGAATTTGGAATATTTTAGTTTACCCTCAAGATCTGTTATTCCTATTCTTTTTTTCCCCCCTGAGATATTTTCTAGCATATGAACCAATTGATATGGGTCCAGAAACACTTAAATTACATATTCCTAGAACTATTTTAACTGTCTGTGAAATTCTATTTTGCATAGGCTTTGATATTCACTCTTAGCTCAGACTGAGACCAGGGCTTAAAATTAACCACAGAGGACTTGCTCTTTTTTCAAGGCCCATTAACTTTAAGAGGCAATTGGTTTTGTGTGTGTGTGTGTGTGTGTGTGTGTGTGTGTGTGTGCTTCCAACTAGAGAAGAAGAGTAGTGGGTCAGAAAAGATAATAGCAAGTGATAAAAGATCATGGGAAGAAGTTAGTGGAAAGGTAGTTAGTTAGGATTAAGTTGTGGTGCGAAAGAATCACCTTAGCCAATAAATCATTTAAGGGGGTTTTGGTGGAATCTGAGGTTTTTTGGTAGAGTTTCTCAAATAAAAAAAAAAAAATCTGAACAACTGAATATTTGGAATTTTGCTCCTTTTTTTGGTCTAAGGTACCACTCATATAAACAATTTTGTCCATATAAAATTTTCTCAAAGTGGCCTATGTTATCCACATTGACCTTAGGCCATTGAGAAAGACAGCACTTGCATTAGAGCCGTAATGTAAATGCATGTAACAGACGAACGTACAAGGGTCTGGTAATGATTGGTCAAGGTGCTTTTGCACCTTTTATCTGTACCTCAAACATAATAATTGACTGAGTCCAGTAGCAGGCACAAGAAATCTTCAATCTCTGAAGGTTGAAAATTTGGAGGTTTATTTCAGAACTGAACTCTCATGGACAAAACAAGACATGGCTGAATCCAGTTATCATAAGTTTTGATCAGTGTCCCTAGGCAAATTTTAATGTTCTTAGGACCTAGGGACTGAAGAAAAAAAGTCTGAAGAGAGATATTATAAAAGACTACAAATTTATAGATGGCTGTTGATTTAGCAAGACATTTTACTTGTTAGTCTTCTGTGCTGGCTTAAAATACTGTTTTGTTGAACCTATGTCCATCTTTGGGCTATTTGCTCACAAAAGAAAAAAAAAAATTAGAACAGTCAGGAAGACAGGAAGGCAGATTTCTACAAAGGATATTTTTAAAAATCTGTTCAGAGAATCAAAATAACACTATACAAGGATGTCCTTATTTCTAAGTGCTAAAATAAATTTAAGTCTGAGAACTCAATAAAAGGGTATTAGAGCTCAAGCCCAACATGGGATTTACTCACTCACACAGTCAAAGAGACAGCTGAGCAGGAGGCACAGGTGAGTACCCTGTTTACAAGGTGAGGATACTAAGCCACAGCAACCAATGGTCTCAACTAGATCTCTGTTGAACTCTAAAACTGTCAACTGTTCCCAAAAGACCACCAGAAAACCTTGTTTATCAAGTAAAACTAAGTTTATTAAACTTACTGCAGCAGGGAAAACTCCACCTTGACAGTCTTCCGAGTGCCTGAAGAGAGAAAAGCTTGTTATTGTTAGTTGTCATCAAGTTGGCTCCACCTCTTGGTGACCTTATGTATAACAGAATGAAACATTGCCTGGTCCTGTACCATCTTCATGATCATTGATGTGTTTGAGTCCATTGGTGTGGGTATTGTGTCAATCTATTTCACTGAGAGTTTCCTTTGTTTTCGATGACCATTTACTTTAGCCCTGTGGTGGAGTGGTTAAATGCTCGGCTGCTAACCAAAAGGTTGGCAGTTCGAATCTACCAGCTGCATCCTGGAAACCCTATGGGGCAGTTGTACTCTGTCCTATAGGGTCTCTATGAGTCGGAATCAACTCTTTGGCAATGGATTTTTTTTTTTTTTTACTTTAACAAACGTGATGACCTCTTCTATCTAGTCATTGGTCTTTTCTGATAATCTGTCCAAAATAAGCTAACTGAAGTCTCACCAACCTTACTTCTCAGGACTATTCTGGTTGTGTTCTTTCATTTATATGGTTTAGAGTTCAGGACTCAAATGATTTAAGGTGGATTTTTCAAGGTGAGGAACTTAATGGGGAATTGGTCGTGTAATAGTTTAATGGCTATTGAATAATATTTTTCTGTTTATTAATATTAAATAAAACTCTACTCATAAATTTCTCACTATGTAGTCAGGAAGGAAATTTTTAAGCTTATTTCATGTTGAACATTCAGGAAAGACACTGACTAATTCAGCTTACACTGAAAGTGCCAAAGATATTTTTGCCTGCTCCAAACATACCGAAGTATTTGTGTTGTAGTAAAAAAAAATTTAACCATACAAATGGAGTTTATATTTTTACCTTGTTCTCTTTTTCTTTATCACTGACGAGCTTTCAGTTTTGTTCCAGAAAAATTTGCACAATGTAAAAATTTGTGAAAAGAACTATTCAAAAGGTGAGGCAAGACATAAATTGAGACGAGATAGGCTAAAAAGATGCAATTTCAAGGAACAAAAAAATTTAATATACCTTATAACTATTCAGACATGTGTTAAGAGGAGAAAGGTTACTGTTGGTATGTAGCAACAAAAGTACCAGAATTTGGGCCATGTGAGATAAGCCTGAATTTAAAGTTGCTTTTTACATTTTATAGTTTTGTCCGAGTTTTAAGGTTATAGTTATTTTCATATCTATCTCTATATTTTTTTCTCCAACTAGTTTTTACTTTAGGATATTAATACTTCTTAATGAAATTCCTTGCATCTTTCAAAAAATACTTTTCAGATGATTTCCATAAACAATATAGTTGTACAAACGTATTGCACAGTATATTTTAAAATTTAAGTTATTTAAATCACCTGCTGATTAATTTGAAAGTCTCGCTTCCTTCTTTTGCCAGTTCTTCTCCCTCATCCATCCATATATTCACTCTTAATTTCTGCTAAAATACACTGAAAAGTGCATTTGATTTAATAAAGTAGACAAACAAGTATAAACAAAGCTGTGACTATGTGTTTGAGATAGAAGTGTTAAAATATTTGAATACTGGGCATTAAAATCTTTTCTCTCCTTCCCAAACCACTGTCATTTACAAAGTTAGGAAGGCCTCACCATTTCTCACTTCACTTATTTCAATAGTATTGTCGGTAGTCTTGTCCAATTTTATTCCCCGTCTTAGTCATCTAGTGCTGCTATAATAGAAATACCACAAGTGGATGGCTTTAACAAAGAGAAGTTTATTTCCTCACTATAAAGTAGGCTAAAAGTTCAAATTCAAGGCGTCAGCTCCAGGGGAAGGCTTTCTCTCTCTCTGTAGATCTTCTCATCAATCTTCCCCAGGACTAGAAGCTTCTCCCTACAGGGAACCTGATCCAAAGGGACACCCTCTGCTCCAGGCACTGCTTTCTTGGTGGTATGAGGTCCCCTGTCTCTCTGCTTGCTTCACTCTTTTATATCTCAAGAGATTGCCTCAAGACACAATCCAATTTTGTAGATTGAGTCCTGCCTCACTAACACCACCCATCCTCCCTCATTAACATCATGGAGTCAGGATTAACAACAGATAGGAAAATCACACAATACTGGGAATCATGGCCCAGCCAAACTGATAACACACTTTTTTGGGGGACATAATTCAATCCATGACATTCCCCTACTTAGGTTTTTCTGTAGAAAATATAAAGCTGATCATATTGTTTCCTGTTTAATGATTGACATTGGATCACCATTACCATCAGGACCCAATATTGTGTTGGAGTTGCTTAGAAGGCTTTAAAATATTGGCAATATTGTTTCTCCAGATCAGTCTTCCTCAGTTTTTTACTTCTTGTTCTAGGCCCCAGCCACATTGAATTGTTTACATTTCTCACTATTTATCATTTTCTTGTATCATTGCCATTTTACACACTTTTCCCCTATTCTTTGCTAGCATATTTTTCTTTCCCCAATGGCTCACATCATTTTTTTCTATTTCTCACTTATTAAACAAATATTTATTGAGAGCCTCCTTTGTGCAGTGTCTAGGCAGGTCTAGGAGTGAACCAGATAGTAACCATCCCTCTGCTCTAACCCTGTTGATTACTTCACCTAACTCATTTCTGTGATAGCCCTTCTTATATGGTATTACTTCTACATCACAGCCTTAGTACCTTCATGGCAAATACTCCATGTTTTATCTTCATAAGTTCCTTTACCCACTATAGTGCCTAGACATAGTATAGCTCAGTGAACGCTATTAATGGAATGAGTATGTGTGCTTGCATCACAAATACCACATTTCTGCTTTTGATAAAGATGTACTTTGTATAGTCATGATGCAATAATTTGTATCTCATCTGATTATTTTTCAATTCTTCTTTCAATTCAGGAGTAATACTAATTTATTGTAAAAACCCTGTTTAACTACTGGATTAAGGATGGTAATTAAAAGAAATATTTAAACACCACAAAAGTTAATATTTAATACCAAATTTTGTGTTTGATCAGTGTATCTGACAACCAGAGAAACAAAACCAGTAGGAAAACTATATTAAGAGATTTATTACAAGGAATTGGCTTTCATGATCATTGGAGCTGGCTAGGCAAGTCTGAAATTCATAGGGCAGACCCTCAGGAAGGGCAGGCTGGAACTTTCAGCCATGGACTGAAGCTGCTATCAATAGGTAGAATTTTTATCTTCTTCAGAGAAGCTGAAGATTTGCTCTTAAAGCCTTTTAACTGATTAAATTAGTCCATCCATATAATCTAGGATAATTTGCCTTATTTATTTAAGGTCAACTGATTATGGACTTTAATCACATCTTCAAAATACCTTCACAGCAACACCTATATTAGTGAATCATCGAATAACTGGGTACTGTAGCTTAGCCAAATTGACGTATCAAAAAGCTATCCAAACCATTTATAAATAATATTCACTAACTTTTTTAAAGCTCTTACCATTTTCCCAGCATTATCCTAAACACTTTACATGCATTAACTCATTTAATCCTCACAACTGAAGAAGATATTTCACTGATGTGAAAACAAATGCAAACAGAGGTAAATTGGATTTGAGAGTCTGTTCCATTAGAAGATACACATTCCACAGAGGCATGGATTTTTGTCATTTATATTCACTGATGTATTCCAAGCACCAGAGCAGTGCTGGACAAGAAAAGACAACAACAATAGACTACAAATAAATTTGAAAATGTGTATTTTTCTGAGTTATATATATTCTTTTGTTATACACAAATGTATCTAAGATAATAGATAAGAACAGTTCTCATCTATTATCTTGAAGGACATATTGGAACCTGAAGCTTTTCTGCAATGAGTAAAAGCTATATAATATTCTGAGGCAAATTGCTTAATGGTTATACAATTTTCTTCTGATAAAGAATTCAAATGTAAGAATATTCTTGAATAAAAAATAATTGAAAAAAGGCTATTAAGTTTATTATGTCAAACCACTTGATATATTTAAATGAGAATCAACATAGAGTATGGTCAATAGCATGGGGACTAGAGGCAAATAGAATTATGGTTTTTCCACTCCCAACCTGAGTTACCTTGAAAAAGTTATTTTGCTACTTAGCCTCTATGTGTCTCACTTTTTTTAAATCTGTCCAATGAGAATGATAATAGTACTTACCCCATGGGATTTTTCTGAGGGATAAGGACAATACAGAAGCTGTAAATCTGTAGTTAAAAAAAACTGACATTCCCTAGCACAAAGTGCCATGTAAGTGTTTGCTTAATAAATAAATTACTTTTTTGATGGGTTAAGTTTTACCACTGGACATTTGGGAAAGAAAAATGGGAGGGGCGCTGTTACACATCAAAAGCAAATTCTTCTCTTTTAACTTGATGATTTTCTCATTGATGGTAAACTGTTCTTGTGAGGTGGCATGGTGACTTCTAACATAGGTACGCATGATGCTTGTAAGTTAGCTGTACTCTAGCTCCTTCAGTAGTCTTAATGTTTGAAATTTTGCATGAAGGAGAAAAATTCTTCACTTAATCATTAGCATTTTGTCAAAAGTTAGTAAAATTATAAATATGTTTCTTAGTGTTTTAAAATTGATTTTACAAATTAAAAGGCCAAAAAAAAAAAAGCTCAGTAATTAAGTGAACAAGTTTTGAAATCTATAACTGGAGCAAATGAGTAATTTAAAATTTCAGTGTTTAGGTTTTATATTTCAGTTTACTATGAATCTGAAAGAAATATTTTGGAAAATTCAGTGATAATGGAATGCCATTTCATGTGATAGCATATTCTCTGTTGCATAATAAAAGGTTACATGCCAATTTTAAACCTAGAAATGATTTCTACTTTGCCTCATGTTTTGCAATTTGCTGGTTTAGTAGTACCAAGAATTTTAATCATTTTTTGTGTTCATACACTTATAAATACCTAGAAATAAAGGTGAGAGTAGTACTTAGAACCAAATCTTAGGATAAGTAATTCTTGTGACCATAAAACATTTTTTCTCATTTTAAATCCCTGTTTGTCTAAATCTCGTATTCAAATGTCAGTTTCTCACTTCGGAATCGTTCTTTTCATATTAAGTGGTAGTTGCTGACAACTGATTTCCCCTCGATGCAGCTCCAGCAGTTCCACAGGTGACCTTCTCAGCATGCCCTGATTAGTGACCCCAATCTTAGCAAAAAGGCCCTGTCTGTCCAGAAGGAAATGGGAACTTTAATTTCTCAGCCAGCCTTGCTGTGACATTCCCTAGTAACAGAAGTCTGTGGTGGAATTTTGTGCACTTCATGCAATACGTTTGCAACGATTCTTTTCAAAGAAGGGCAAATTTAGCATATAAATTTGTAAGCTGTTGCTTCAAATTGTTATTTGCATCTTGTTTGGAAATAATAGTGAAAAACATTGATTTTTCAATTCGTACATGCTGGAATCCTACTTGACTATGCAATACCTTGCCATGGGCTCATGTTTCATAAGTTATGTTATGAAACAATTGTCAGCTGTCCCATAAATATATCTTTTTAAAATTTAGAACTGAATATTTTTTCTTACAACATTAAAACTAACTTTGCATGTATAATTAAGTAGTGTGAGTAATTTAAAGGTTGGGAGTTGGCATTTGTTTCACTCCCTGCTTTCTTTTAAAGACATAGCTTTTCTCCTGTCATGAGAGTTCAATCTGAATAGTGAACAATTTGCACGTGATGTGATTAGGAAAGTACAGGCATCAGTCTTGCTTCAGACCAGAGTTTCTACAATCTTGACAGTGCCTAAACTTGCTCTTAAGTAGTGAGAATGGCAAGCCTTCGGCTCACTTACTTTGGACCCGTCATTAGGAAAGACCAGATGCTAGAAAAGAACAAAAATGAAGGAAACCCTCAATCAGATGGATTGACACAATAGATACAACAATGTATTCAAACATACATGAAGATGGTGCATAAAGTTGCCATGAGTTGGAGCCAACTTTGAGGCAACTAACAACAACAAACTTGCTGATATGAATCAATTGCTTAGATTAAAATTTAAGAACTCTTGGTAATACGTAAATGCATTAATTTGAGGAGAATCTACCAAGTCACTATCTCTTTAACAACTTTAGAATGACCAACTAAATTAGTTACTTACAATGCGTTCTGAAGTGTATTTTGGGGGGGCAAGAAGAGTGAGGTCAGCAAATAAAATGAAATTTAACCTGAATGGATCAGAAAAATAGTTTTCTGGAAGGAATTTCAAGAAATTCCATTGTTTTGTGGCTAATGTCACTCTTCTACAGATCTGACCATCTACTCTATTTTAATATATGTTTCATTTTTTTCTGTTTATAAAAGTAAGAAATGATCACTATAGGAAATTTGAAACACTGAAAACTATACAGAGGAAAATGAAATCACTTACAGCTTAATAACCTGAATTTTATTCCCCTTAATAATTTTGATATATTTGTCTTTAGTTTGCTTAACTGTGTATTTTTAATGGAAATGTGGAATCATATGTATTTGTTTTCCTTCACTTAATCTTTAGAATATTTTAGCTTCATATATACTTATTAGTCAAAAATAACGATTTGTGCATGAAAAATATTCCCTTATATGGATTTTTTTTTTAATTTAATTTGGGTTATGAGTTTTACTCTTCTGAATGTCTCTAATGTCTAATCATGTTGTTGGGATAGATAACTATAAGTGAAATTACTTGATCAAAATACATAAACAGTGTTAAGCATATTGATACATGTTGCTGAATTGCTTTCCAAAGAGTAGATATCACAGTATGAGAGTAAGAGAAGGATCGGCACTTGAGACCATTACCAACACCTCAGATTCGTGGTAATATTCCCTTTTTCATTACTAATGTTGGTAATTTGCCTTTTCTATATTTTTGCATTTGGCAGTCCATAATAATGGTTTCCCATTTTATACAAATTGCAAAATTTATCAACTTACTAACTTCTTGAATTTCTGTAGGAACAGTGGTAACTGTTCTCATTTTCATTCCTGATACTGATGACTTGTGTCTTCTCTTTTGTTTTCCTTGATCAGCCTTACCAGAAGTCTATCAATTTTCTTGGTCTTTAAAAATAACTGCTTTTTCTTTATATATATTTCCTATTGTATCTTTTTTTCAATCTTTCATTAATGTCATCTCTCATCTTTATTATTTGCTTTCTTCTATATCTGGGGAATTTAATTTGTAAGTTTTGCCCTCCACTCTTTTACTTCTTGAGGAGCCCTGGTGGCAAAGTGGTTAAGAGTTTGGCTGCTAATTGAAAGGTCAGCAGTTTGAATCCAAATCCACCAGCCACTCCTTGGAAATCCTGTGGGGCAGTTCTACTCTGTCCTATAGGGTCACTATGAATCAGAATTGACTTGACAGTAACGGATGTTTTTGTTTTTGAAGAAATCACTGGGTAACATAAACTGTTAAGCACTCAGCTACTAACTGAAATGTTGACGGTTCAAGTCTACCCAGAGTCATCTCGGAAGAAAGGCCTGTGACAGTCTTCTTCTGAAAAATCAACCATCGAAAACCCTATGGAGCACAGTTCTACTCTGACACACATGGGGTCGCCATGAGTTGGAATCAACTTGATGGCAAATTTTTTTTTTTTTTAGTTCTCAGAGTGGGTACTTAGGTCATTTATTATCAGCCTTTCATTTATGTTCCATTCAGATTTTACTTCCAGCATTATCACTTTTCATTTCCTTGTAGCACTTTCATTTTTTGGCCGATTTCTTCTTTAGATTACACTATTTATTTTCGTAAAATGTTGTGGGAGTTTATCGCTGGGAAACAAGGAGACAGCACAACTACATGTTTTCTGCCTGTGCATGAGATAAATAAGCCTAACCTGAGCCCTTTGAGCAGAGAGTTTTCTTTGGCTGGTAGCAGAAAAGGATATCTGAGAGGCTGGAAGCATGAAAAGGATTCCTTTTGAGGAAAGTTCTCTGTTGCCGAGATGAAAGGAGCCACGTGCTAATGACCTGTGACTAATGAAAGCTGAGATTTTTCGCTAGCCAGTAGCTAGCAAGATAACAGAGACTTGAGTCCTTCAACCTCAAGGAACAGAATTCTGCTAACAACTTGAACAAGCTTATCAGCAGATTTATAGCCTTGACTTTGGCTTGGTGAGGCTCTTAGCAGAGAACTTAACCGAACCTGTTAGGATTTCTGACCTACTGAACTGTGACATAATAAATGGGTGTTGTTTTAAGCTGCTAAATTTGTGATGGTTTGTTATATAGCAATAGAAAGTTATTACAATCGCTTAAATTTTAAAAATAAAAATCTGGCAAAATGAAGTGTTAATGAAGATATGGAACACCTGGGATTCTCATTCTGTTGATGGGAATGCAAGTTGGTACAATAAATTAGGAAAACTTTGGTGGTATCTGCTAAAACTGAGCATACAAATACATACTAGGAACAGTTCCAGTTTCTAGCTAGTTTTCCAATAGAAACCTATTTCTATATAAAAAAATGTATAAGAATGTTTATAGATATGACTTTGAAATATCCCCAAGTATCTTGCAAAACAATCCAAGTTATCTGTCTCCAATAAAAGGTATAAATAAATTGTGGTATATTCATATAATAGAAAATTTCATAGCTATAAAAATGAACAAATTACTGCTACATATGAATGAATCTTACAAACATGTTGTCTTAGGGGCTGTCGAGTTGGTTCTGACTCGTAGCAACTGTATGTACAACAGAATGAAATACTGTCCAGTTCTGCATCATCCTCTTTGTTGTTATGCTTGAACCCATTGTTGCAGCCATTGTGTCAATCCATCTCATTGAGGGTCTTCTTCGTTTTCACTGATCCCTCCTGATAACATGTCTAAAGTTCTCACAGATGAAGTCTCACCATCCTTGCTTCTAAGGAGCTTCTGGTTGTATTTCTTCCAAGACAGATTTGTTCCTTCTTCTGGCAGTGCATGGTATAGTCAGTGTTCTTCACCAACACTGTAATTCAAAGGCATCAGTTCTTCTTCAACCTTCCTGATTCATTGCCCAGCTTTTGCATGCATATGAGGTGATTGAAAACACCATGACTTGGGTCAGGCACACCTTAGTTCTTAAAGTGACATCTTTGCTTTTTAACACTTCAAATACATTTAAATGGTTTAACATTTTAAATCAATGCGTCTTTTGATTTCTTGACTGCTGAATCCATGGGCGTTGATTGTGGATCCAAGTAAAATGAAATCCTTGACAACTTCAATATTTTCCCCATTCATCATGATATTGCTTATTGGTCCAGTTGTAAGGATTTTTTTCTTTATGTTGAGGTGTAATCCATACTGAAGGCTGTAGTCTTTGACCTTCATTAGTAAGTGCTTCAAGTCCTCTTCACTTTCAGTGAGCAAGGTTGTGTCATCTGCATATTGCAGGTTGTTAATGAGTTTTCCTTACAAACATATATTGATTGACATAAACCACACATAAAAGAATACATACACAAAAGAGTATTATTGCATTTAAATAAAGGTTAAAAGGAGACAAAACTAATGTGTGGCAGAACCAAAAAAAGAAAAACTTGCTGCCATGGAGTTGATTCTGACTCATGGCCACCACATGTGTTACAAATTAGAACTGCTCCATAGGGTTTTCTTGGCTGTAATCTTAATGGAAGCAGATAGTCAGACCTTTCTTCCCTGCTGATCCTGAGAGGATTTGACCATCCAACCTTTGGGGGAGTAGTTGAGCACAAACCGTTTGTGCCACCTAGGGTGGTGATATAAGTAATAGTAGTGGTTATGTTTGGAAGCTAGAATAATGATTGGGAAAGGACACCACAGGGGTTTCCTGGGTGCTTGTAATGCACTGTTTATTGATCTGGATACAGATTAAATGGCGTGTTGATGTTGTAAAGATTCGTTTATTTGTATGCATATGATTTGTGCACTTTTCTGTGTTTATGTCATTTTCTAATGAAAAGCATTTTCTTTTTATTTAATGAACTATAAAGTGTTGACAATATCTTTTTGACTGTGTGGCTTAAAAAAAAAGGAAAAACCACCCAAGGTCCTGCAGTTAGTAAGTGGAAAATAATTAGGGATAATTTAATGATAATTAATGCTTTGGTTGAATTATCTGTTTTATTTGACTGAAAATAAAAAAGGAGGGAAGGTAAGTGAGAATAGTTGATATATTGTTTTGACATTTACAATTTTTTTTTAAAAAAACAGTTTGCCAGGAGGATTCGTACCACTCTATAGTTTCATGTGCTGCTGTCGTTCTCACTCCTATGGATCCACCAATGGAAATGAGGAAAAGAGAAGAACTGAAATTTCCTGAGCCTTCCAAACAGTAAGTTATTCAGTTGTTTTTTCAGAGCCCTGCACAATCAGTTATATAACTATCAGGATTATTTTGCTCAGAAATTGTGATTTAAAATGAATATGTTAATATTAATATGTTAAAAGGACTTGTTAATAAACATACATTTTGTACAACTTTTATTTTTAATCAGTCTATTCTAATTTGCCACAATGAATCATTTTTTTATCCTAACATCATGTGTTTAAACCATATATCATTCATTTCATTTTTTTGTTACCTTATTTACAAAAATTGGTAAGTACACTGAAGCACTTGTTTTCTTTAACACCATGATTGTGATTGTACTGTTCTTGGATTGTTTATTTTATAGTCCCAGGCTTTTGTAAACTGTCATCGCTTTTTGTTACTATAAACTTCTTAGACTAAAAAGTTCATTTGCATTTTTATAGGGGAGAAACATTTTCATTTTTAAATGCTTTTATTCTAAATTAAAACTATACACTAATAGTTCCATATTTTCATTACTTCAACAGTTCAAGCTATCATTTAAATTTCATCTTATATTAAATAAATGATAATTTTTATTCTCGTAATGGACAACTGAGAATTCATGGTAACAAAAGTAAAATACATAGACCTGAAATCTCAAGTTAGGATTACGTTTAGTTATGCATTAAATAAACAAAAAGGAAAAGCATACTGAGGAATTTCCTGTGAAAACGATTCTATGCCTGCTGTAAAATCTCAGATTGGAGACCAGGCCAGGTACAAGTGGTGCTAAGGATTGCTTGCTGGCTGACGGCCTCTGAACAAGGTGGGCTCTAACTTGCTGCATCTATTGTCTTTTCCCCATTGTATTACATAGTATGTTTGTCTCTTACATGTTTTTGTGTGGATAATAAGCTCAGAGAGGACAGAATTTCCTGGAGAATAATGGAGCTTGATACACTTTGTGAATCAATTGAAAAAATCCCTTGATATTATATTCAATAATGTTGAATTCAAATGGAACAATGTGTATTTTTGACTGCATGAAAGTATTCAGTATTAATATTCTCATTATAGAGAAAAGAAATACTAACAAAATCAGAAAGTGATAATTGTAATTCAATTTTAATATACACCCAAAAAAAAAATTAACTGCTCTTAAGAGAGTCTAGTTTTTACATTATAAAAGCTATTTTTTGACTGACAGGAGAAAAATTACATCTCATATTGTCAATTGAATTATATTAGAAAATTCAAAGGTATTTTCCTGAAATCAATATGAGTTTACATAAGTTACCTACATATTTGTAAACTGAATTTTAAATTCTTTTTAATTATCTTTCAGGTGACCAAAATTGGTAGTGTTATTTGCTTAAATAAAATGTCATTTTTCCAGTCTTCATCTACTTCATAAATATTGATTCTTTTTTATTCTGGGATGTATATTAAATCAGACAGTGTTTGTTAAACTGGCTATTCCCTTTCTCCCTGTTACCCTAGTTCCAGTGTGAAATTCTTCTGTATTCTCTAAATCCGCTTTCTTATTTAAACATTGCCCTTCAACAATATTATTAATTCATACTGGGGAGAGAGAAATAATGTATGAGTTTTGTTTTTGTTTTTTTGAGTCAGAGAGACCTGGTTAAAATCTTAACTCTGCTATATATTAGCTGGAACTGTGGACATTTTATTTATCCTCTCTCAACTTTCCCTTCCTCACCTGTTAAGTAAGATGATATCACACACACCCTTCCAGGTCACAGTATTATGTGAGATGATACTGGTAAAGGACCTGAAATCTAACAATCTTTGAAAGTGTTAGTTGAGTTTTCTCCTTTCATAATTTCAGCTGTGCACATCACAGATAACTTACAGGTGACTTCCTTTCCTGAAGTCTTTTCTGAATGTGTTTAATTCTTAGTTACTGAACTGACTTGTCTAACTAGGTGTCCTACTAGAATCTCATGTTAATTATATGTATCTAAAACCGAATTATCTTCTCTAGTCTCCTTAAATGTTTGATTCTTTCGGATTTCCCCATTTATGTAAAACCAAAAACCAAACCTCTTGCCATCAAATTGATTCCGACTCATAGCAACCTTACAGGACAGAGTAGAGCCACCCCATAGGGTTTCCAAGGCTGTAGATCTTTAGGGAAGCAGACTGCCACATCTTTCTCCTGCAGAGTGGCTGGAGGTTTTGAATTGCCAACCTTTCGGTTAGTAGCTGAGCTCTTAACCACTGCACCACCAGGGCTCCTTATTTATGTAAAGCTAACATTGTTTTTCTTAATGTAAATTTTTGGTGTATTTTCTTTCCAGCATCTCACATTCAGTTATTGATTACTTGTTTACTGTCTCTATTATATTCTTTCCATTTGAAACAGCAGAGGAGTCATATATATCTCATATTTCTTAAAGTTTTTCTAACAAACATGCTTAGTTGTGATCTTAATGAATTTATTCAAATACCGGTCATCCATAAATGGAGATTACATACATCCCACATATCTCTCACCATTTTTTGAGAATTAAATTACCATTTTGAATATGTGAAGGAACACAATATAAATGCAAAGATACAATGATTAATTGGAAATCTGGTTTCAGAAAAATCAAGCCTGGTGGTGGTTATTGATTCTTGTAATTAAGAAGTGCAGGGGTAGTATTTTTCTTAAATATATTTGTATCTGCTACTTAAATGATGCTATCAAGGGTCAGTCTCTCTGTCTCCATCTCTTTGGTTTACTTTTCTCTCCGTTGTTTCTGTTTTCATGGAAGATCCTCTTATGGTGACAATATTCCCCTCAGTCGTAACAGGGATGCGTTTTTGTCTTATCACCAAATACAGTGGAAAGAGATGGTTAATTTTTCTGTATAACTAACAAAGAAAAAAGCCTCTGATTTGAATATCATTGGCTTTGACTAACTTACCTTGTTCGATATGACTGTCCTGAAGCAATTGCTGTGCCCAGGAGTATTTGATGGTGTAATTGACTAAAACCAGGTCACAAGACAAACTCTGGAGCAGAAGGTGAAGTTGAGAGGGAAAGGCAGTTCCACACATGAAATGTGGGTGATGTTGATAAAAGGTGAGGGTAGGTGCTTGGAAGTCAAAGCAATGGATGTTCAGTATAGGCAGCTATGTTATTAACACTAGTTTTAAATTTCTGAATTTCTTTGTTAAATTCAGATATTGGAATAGTATATTAACAATACGTGTATCATTTCTTCTTGTTTTAAATGATCTTTTCACCTGCTTAGTTTTATTTCATATTATAGACCCTTACTGTGATATTGAGAGGCACTATAATTCGATGGTTAAAGATTCAGGGCTTGAACAGGTTTTTTGAAATGACCTTAACCACAGCTTTTTTTTTTAATGCAGAAGTTACTTTATATAACTCTTAGTACAATGTTTGAAACATAATATGAAAGCAAGAAAATATGAATTCTGTGATTTTTACAACAAATATATTGGGTATATAGCTACATCACGGTTTTATGGATGAAGTTACCAAAGCCCAGTGTGATTTTACTTTAGTGTTTTTTCAACTTCCCTTTAGGAAAAATGATAACCCACCAGTATAATACTAAGGTAGTAGAATAGTGAAAATTGAGACATTGTCTATGCATACCCAATATTTCCTCTTAATTCAGGATGAAATTACTTCCTTAACTATCCTCCCTCTAATTTTACAGGCTTCACACAATAAATTCATATGCCATTGTATCTTTGAAATATATGACTGATGAAAACCCAAAATACCCATTGCTGTTGAGTTAATTCTGACTCACAGCAACCCTATATGACAGAGTAGAACTGCCCCATAGAGTTTCCAAGGAGTACCTCGTGGATTGGAGCTACCAACCTTTTGTTTAGCAGCGGTAGTTCTTAACCACTATGCCACCAGGGTTTCCATATGACTGATTGACTTACCAAATTCAGAACTCAGCAAATCTCTTGCTAAGAAGAACTAGAATAATCTTCTCAGTATATGGGCTTCAGAATATGTAAGATTGTACCTAAGAAGGAACGTGTAAGACAATTTGTTTCTGAGGATGTTACAATCTAGGTGAAGAGATAAAACATGCACGTAAAAAGGTAAATCACAGTATAAAAGCAGGATATGCTATTTGTTCAATGTGAAGCATAAATATTGGTTAGGCTTGTGATTATCTAAAGTTGAGTCAGGTTTACTGTTACATCGATATTACTTTGTGAAAATAAATTCGGGGATATGTGATTGAGAGTATGTTAATATTTGGGGAATGTTAATAGAGTGTGTGATAATTTAGGAGGAACAATAAATATTTTCTTAAATTTAATTCAAAATTAGAAAAAAAAAAAAAAACAGAACTGTATTCCTTAGGGCTTTCAAAGGCTGATTTTTCTGATGTAGATAACTAGGCCTTTCTTCTGAGTCCTCTCTGGGTTTGACTAGGACCTCCAACCTTTTAGTTAGCAAATATTTGGGACCCTGGATTGCTCAAATGGTCTACCCCTACCACCTACTTTAGGGTTGCACAACCACAACCCATGGGGCCACTCAGCAAATCAACGGAGGGGTGGACAGAGTTTAGGGGGCCTCTGGGGCATTCCCCTGCAGGCTTGTGAGGCTCTATGTGTGTAAGAAGGAGCCAAGGGTTAGAAGGAAAGGGAAACAGGCTTGGTGTTTCATCATTCAAGCTACATCAATTGGTATGACATATGAGAGAACTAAGTGCCTTCATCCTTCCATGTTTTATAGTATCTTATATTCATCTTATTGAAAGATGTGGTCTCATCATTTATTGGTTTATTAAAATAAAAAGAAAACCTAAAGAAGTTGGTTGTTTTCAGACTTCACATGTTACTCAAGAACCAGTTAGTTTTAATACAAAAAAAAAAAAAAAAAAACAGACAATCTGCTCTTCTTGATTGACAGTATTGTTATTTCGGCTTGGTGCTGTTTATTGGCCCTCAGTGACTCATAATGTTTGGTCTCTAGTGCAGTCAACCTGTCAATTCAAGAAATCCTGCTGTAACATGTGCATCTGTTTTGACATTGTTCTTTGCACATTGAACACACAAATGCGATTTTTCAGGTGAATTGGGAAAACCTGGTAAAGTGATTGAAGTGTTTCAGTTCACCAGTGCAGTACAATGCTGTTGTACTCTTTATAGTGTAATATAAAAACAATTTATAGCTCACCAGAAAAGACTGCAGGTACACCACTGTGGTTGGGAAAGTAGCTCTTAAGCTCAGAAAAAGACATGTTGCCAACTCTCAACTGCTCTTACTAACATCATCCTATGACAAAATTATAGTTTCTGATAAAAGAGATATTATACTTTAGTTTATCCTGTAATTAATCTTCTAAAAATCTTCTAATAACATTTTTTTAAAAAAATGCTGTATTACTCAATATTAATTTATTATTTTTCCCCTTCCAGGAGGGCTAGCAAAGACTACTAGAAAGAGCATGAACTTTGAAATCTGATGTATTTTCTCCAATTAGTGGCTAGATGACATGGAACAAGTTATTAATCTTATTGAAATCAAGTTTCCTTATCTGTGAAATAAGGACAGTAGCATCTGTTTTGTTAGGTTGTTTTTAAATATTGAATATTTAAATGTAAAATAGGTAGAATAGTGCCTGGCACCTATTAGAAAAACAATAAAAGGTAGTAATAGTGCTTGTATGAGGAAGTTGAGGTCAGGGTAGGGGAGAAAGGTCTATAACACACATAATTTAGATAATTATGTTCTATGAAATGTATAATTTTAGATATTTTTTCCAGCTTATCTACTAGTGACATGTGATTGTCTCTCTCTTTTTTTAGGAAGTGTTAACTTTTTTCATCTCTAGATGGAGTACATTTTACCAAAAATATTGCCTAATTTTTTTATCTTCTGTAATAGTTAGGATAATAATAACTAGTAGATGATCAATAAATATCTGAGAATTATTTTTATTATAACCCAGTGCCTTCATGTTTGAGATAAAAATACATTATCTATAATTTAGGAAGTAGAACCAACCTTCAGTATTTAGTTGTGCAACATTATTGAATTAAAAATATTAGGTTAGATTAATGCATAGCTGCTGTTAATATTTTAATATTAACTTATTTAATATTGGAATACTTAATATTCAAATATGTTGCATGGAATTTAATCAGTTCTGTAGTGTTTCCCTCTTGTCTGTTACATTCCCTAGATTAAATGTTTTCTTAAAGGGAACAGACCTTGGTAAATTATGCTTTTACAAGTTTCTTCATGTAAAATATTCTGAGCTGAGGCCTAAGAACTGGATCTTCTGAGGAAATAATATCCTAATTCATGGAAATCATCTGCCACAATGCTTGGCACATTGTGGGCAACCAGTTTCATTATTAAGCATGTATTTTAAGAACTAATTTGTAACCAACTATTTTTTTTTATAATTAAAGCTATCCAAACAGCAAGTTTGCCGTTGTTGTTGATAGGTGCCCTCGAGTTGGCTTTGACTCCTAGTGACCCTATATACAACACAATGAAACACTGCCAGGTCCTGCCCCATCCTCAACGATTGTTGCTGTTTTTGAGCCCATTGTTGAAGCCACTGTGTCAATCCATCTTGTTGAGGACCTTTCTCTTTTTTTCTGACCCTCTGCTTTACCAAGCATGATGTCCTTCTCCAAGGAACTGGTCTCTCCTGATAACATGTCGAAAGTACGTGAGATGAAGTCTCTTCATCCTTGCTTTCATTGAGCACTCTGGCTGCAATTCTTCCAAGACAAACTTGTTTATTCTTCTAGCAGCCCACGGTGTAGTCAATATTCTTTGCCAACACCATAATTCAAAGGCATCAATTCTTCTTCAGTCTTCCTTATTCATAGTCCAGCTCTCTGATGCATATGAGGTGATTGAAAATATCATGGCTTGGGTCAGGCATGCCTTAGTCTTCAAAGTGACATCTTTGTTTTTTAACACATGAAAGAGGCCTTTTGCAGCAGATTTGCTCAATGCAATACATCGTTTGATTTCTTGACTACTGCTTTCGTGGGTGTTGGTTGTGGATCCTAGTAACATGAAATCCTTGACAATGTCAATCTTTTCTCCATTTATCATTATGTTGCTTGTTGTGAGGATTTTTATTTTCTTTATATTGACGTGTAATCTATACTGAAAGCTGTAGTCTTTGATCTTCATCAGTAAGTGCTTCAAGTCCTCTTCACTTTCAGCAAGCAAGGTTGTGCCATCTGCATGTTACAGGTTGTTAATGAGTCTTCCACCAATCCCGATGCCACATTCTTCTTCATATAGCCCAGCTTCTTGGATTATTTGCTTAGCATACAGATGGAATAAGTATGGTGAAAGGATGCTATACAGGGTGGAAAAGAAAGATGTCTGAAGGAAGAGTCCAAGAACCTGAATGCCAACTCTGGGACTAGGCAAGTCTCTGTTTTTCTGAGACATAGTTCTATTTGTGAATAAATATCAGTAACACAAACCTCATAGAATAGTTGAATGTGCCAAAGTCCAGGACAGCCTGTTGTAAAATGTGGAAGAGTCTACCTTTCTTCTTTCCTTTGTAGAGGAATATCTAATAAACACTCATTAATACTTTAAACTCTCTTTGACTTAAAGGATCTCCGCGACTGATGAAAAAAATCAAGGTGCTTATAGGCTAATTGACTCTAAGGTGTAATTGTAGTACTCTCTGAGCACATCTACTAGACAGCAATGAGTTTTTTTTTTGGTTTACCATGTACTTATTAGACGAAATTATAACTACCTACTTTCTCCTCTGCCTCTCTCACCGCACAATAAAGGACAGACATTTTTTGAGGACATTTTCCATCAGTTTTTTTTTTTTTTTTTTTTTTGGTAAATTTCAGATGCTTATCACATGATTTTGTGTGTTGTAGGTATTAGAGAATTATTTTTGATTTACAAATGTATTGTCTAAAACAATACTTTTTTTATTCAGTAACACTTATATAACTCATATTATGTGTCAGGCACTATTCTAAGCTTTGCAAATATAAACTCGTTTAAGGCTTACAGCAGCCTCATGAGTTTGGTGCCATTATTATCTCAGGTTGCCATTATTATCTCAGGTTATAGCTGAAGAAATGAAGGACACAGAAATTAAGTAACTTGTTCAAGATGACTATCTAAAAAGAGGAAGACTTTCTTATCAGTTACATTACTAAATTTCGAATCTGACATACTATACGTATTTTTGTTTTTTCATATTCAGTTCTTTTCATAGTCTTTTACAATCTAAAATATATGAATGTCATTATAAACCAATAATGTTAAAGATGGTTAGCATTTGCAAATCAACAGAATAAATTGAAAAACTTAAGTGATAGAACTCTTCACTGTTGCTTATCAAAATCAATCAGTACCTCTTCATTTATGCGTATATTTCTCCTCAAATGAACCAAGAATAAAACAAAAATTGTTTTTTTTAATGTTTCTGTCCTAGTGTCATTTGCGTTACCAGCTAATTGTAAGATTTTTGGGGGGAGGAATTAGTTTCACTATTTGTACATTTTTTTGGAAAATAACTTGCACTAAGCTCATGGTTTAAGCTCATGTCAGTAAGGCTAACATTACATATTTGGTCAAGAAATAAAAAGGCAGAATTTAAAAAACAAAAAAAAAGCTAGAAAAAAGAAATGATGAGTTTTTCTCCCCAACCAGTGTACCCATTTAAAATGTCATGTGTTTTATCACATAATATAATTCAGTGACTCAAAATACAGTATAGTCAAAATAATCTAGATACTTTTAACTTTGACTTGATCAATTACTGCAAGATTGTGGAGCTATCTAAAAATCCACTGCCATTGAGTCAATTCCAACACACAGTCTTATAGCGACAGAATAGAACTTCCCTGTCGGGTTTTCTGCCCCACGTAAATCTTTACAGAAGCAGAGTGCCATATCTTTCTTCCGTGGAGCGGCTGGTGGGTTCAAACCACCAACTCTTGGTTAGCAGCCAAAAGCTTAACCACTGTGCCACCAGGGCACTTCTCATTTATATTTTTAATGTAGCAGAATTAAGGTATAACAAAAGATTTTAAAAGCTTGTATGTTTTCATACGAATTATTTTTATGTACATTTTCTAGGTTTTAAATAATTCCATATCAGTTATAATTTAACCCTAGGGATGATTTTTTTTCCCCTAATCTTACTGAAAATAGTTTTGTCTTTTATTGGTTGTTGTTATTCGCTGTTCGAATGGGATGGTTGAGTATAACGAATACATCTTGTGCTTTTGGAATTCCTGAAAAGTTACCATAGTGCCAAATTGTTATTTATCTTCTCTACCAATTTTTTTAATCAAATATTACATTTTTTAAATACAGTAGTTCATTACACATTATTAAATTGAATCTAATTGTAATCCCTTCTTGTGTGGGATTGGAAACTAGAAAACAGTGTTCTAAAATATCAAGGTCTTGTTGATTTGTTTTAAATGTAAATAAAGAGGCAGCTATGCCATGTAGTGGGAAGAACATTAAACTAAAAGATAAAAACTGGGATCATGACCCAGTTATTTCATAAACTGAATGTCTGACCTTAAGAAAATGGAAACCCTGGTGGTGTAGTGGTTTAGAGCTATGTCTGCTAACCCAAAGGTCAGCAGTTCGAATCCACCAGGTGCTCTTTGGAAACTGCATGGGGCAGTTCTACTCTGTCTTGTTGTGTCATTATGAGTCAGAATTGACTCCATGGCAACAGGTTTTGTTTTGTTTTATTCTTAAAACATTTTTCTATGTTTAAATATTTTAGTGGTTTAGAAACCATTCTATTATGTTTACACCAATCTGTGAACATTTGTGTCTCTAAAACTAAAACTTGCCAAATTCCAGATGTAAATATAAACATTTTTCCTTTCTTAGTAACAGCATGTTTTAGTATGTTCTATTATTTTCTTGTTTCTTCTCATAATAATCTGATTGACTGAATAATGTCAAAGACTAAGTTAAGTGCGTGAATGCTAAAGTCAGTATTAGACTAATGTGATTCATAGAAGTTATATGTTGATATTCTGTCTTATCTTTTGGTTTTATTTCTACAGCTTTACAACTTAACTATGAAAATAATCCCATATATGATGATTACCGATTCTGAGTGGGAGTGTATGTAGAGATGCAAGAGAAGGAATCTCTCCTTTATTTTCATTTTGCCATTTGATATTCATGTATTTTAAAAGAAATATAATTTTTAGCTAAAAAATCAAAACTGAAAAGTTACGCATTATATTGAAATGTGTATACATGCTATGTCATTTAATAGAAATAACATGAGGTAGAAAGCATTTGAAAAATCAAAGTTTACTTTCAGAAAAATGATAATGTTGGAAAAATACAATAGGAAGCAACTAGCTGAAATTAAAGACAGCAGTTTTAGCGTTAAATTTAATGTTGTCTCCATATATTTCACATCATTAATTACCTGGCAGTTTAAAATATTTTTGCACGGTAAATGGCTACCATTTAATTCTAAAACTGAATACTTGATCAAGTTTTATGGTTATAAGATTAATGTGCCACCAAAGAAATACATTTTTTTCTTATTTAAGGAAAAAAAAAAAATTAAACAACAAGGGCTGCATTGTTAAATCTGCTGTACCCAATTATCGATCACATTTTCTTTCTTACCTTAGTTGACCTGTAGGGGGAAAACTTATTAGAAACTACCTAATACTGGAAATGATTTTTTACCTAGTTGCCCATGATGGGACTGGGCAAGTGGCAAAATATTATAAGATCTTTTGCTCTGAATGGTCTTTGTTGAACCAGAGGCCCTGGAGAGTATTCTAAAGTTACTTTGGTGCAACATGGATAGGGAACTGAGAGCAAAATGAAAGTAAAAAAGCAAAATAAATGCATTGCCAGCTGGTATTGCACACACAGCTCTGTAACCAGCCATCTTCAGAAACTTGGTTGAATTTAAAGATAACTTCATGGTACATAATGTGGGTTGCACCAGTAAGGACACAGTTTGGTTTTAGTTCTACTGTTCCACCTTTCCACTATTAACACAGTGGATGACCTCTAGTGCCAGTAGAAATTACTTTCAAGAGAGCAAGGATGCTCATGTGTATTTTTATGTTAATCAGAACTTTTTATAGACTGTAAGTGGTAGAAAGCCAATTCAAAAGATATTAAGGACTAAATATAGATATACATATATATATAGAGAGAGAGACAGGCAGACAGAAATTTAGAAGGAAGATTAATTTACAAGTAGTCAGTTCACTAATGAATATTTTATTGCACGACAGATTTCACTCTACACAGCATTATAGATATATAACTTGGATGATAAATACTAAGATAATGAGAATGCCATGTACTTTATTGAGTTCTGAGATTAATAATTAATGATGTGCATAGGTAATTCTCTAAATCCACGATTTAGTTATTCTCTGAAAACTAAAGCCATTCTTTCACCTTTAATTTTTTTTCAAGGGGCATATTATTTTGATTCATGTTTTAATATATTATGCAAGGTCATAACACCAGTGTATCTGAGGAAGACTAGGAGAAAATATTTCCATATAGAGAAATGTAATATATGATCTCATGTATTAAAAATGAATTCTACTATCTTCTACTATATTAAAGTTGTCAAGGATTTCATTTTACTTGGATCCACAATCAACAGCCATGGAAGCAGCAGTCAAGAAATCAAAAGACGCATTGCGTTGGGTAAAATCTGCTGCAAAGGACCTCTTTAAAGTGTTTGAAGAGCAAAGTTGTCACCGTGAAGACTAAGGTGCGCCTGACCCAAATCATGGTACTTTCAATTGCATCATATGCATGTGAAAGCCGGACAATAAGTAAGGAAGACCGAGGAAGAATTGACACCTTTGAATTATGGTGTTGGCGAAGAATATTGAATATACCATGGACTGCCAAAAGAATGAACAAGTCTGTCTTAGAAGAAGTACAACCAGAATGCTCCTTAGAGGCAAGGATGGCGAGACTGCTTCTTACATACTTTGGACATGTTGTCAGGAGGGATCAGTCCCTGGAGAAGGACATCATGCTTGGCAGAGTACAGGGTCAGGGGAAAAGAGGAAGACCCTCAGTGAGGTGGATTGACACAGTGGCTGCAACAATGAGCACAAGCATAACAATGACTGTAAGGATGGTGCAAGACCAGGCAGTGTTTTGATCTGTTGTGCCGGAACCGACTCGATGGCACCTAACAACAACTATCTTGTATCTCAGTTTTATAACTGAAAATCCTCTTTTGAGGTGCAAGTGAGAGTCAGTTTTTTTTTTTTTTTTTAAGATTTATACATTTTAAGACAGGTTTAGTAAATATATGGGATGTTAAAGTGCTCATGCCTGGGAGTCAGCATGCTTGTATTGTCAATGGAGGGCTTGCTAAATTTGAGTAGATAAGAATTGTTAACGGCTTAAACTTTGCTTCTTATTCAAATTCTTGAACATTTGGTGACCTTGAGCAAGCTACGTAATCTCTCTGAATCTCAGGGCCTTACAAATTTGGGAGTCTATGCCCAATTAGAAGAATTACAAAATAATGGCTGCAATGTATCTAAATATACAGTTGTATTCAATAAATGATAACTAGAATTTTTATAGAAAACCACATACTTTTATTAAATGACCATTAAAATAAAATTCAGCCATTAAATCAACTCCCCACACCTTAACTCTCATGGTCCCAACTCCAACATACTTTCAGAACAGTTTTTGCCACAGACAGGAAATAATAAACAAGTCTTCTGGGGTGAAATGACCGCTGGTTAAAAATAATATTCTTTTCTAACTCCTAAAAAAAAAAAAAAAACTAGCACAGCTTTATTGCTGTCTACATCCCTTGCCTTGATTTCTGACTCTGGTCTCCTTGCCTGGTATTATGATTTTTACAGTTTTTCTTTGTTACAATTTGGCATTTTTTTCACATGCTTTCTAAATGTCTAGTTTCTGATCGTAATCTGGTTTCAATATTATCCTGTCTGCTAATTTACTGAGTATTTGAAATGGCTTGAATTTTCTCTATCCTTACAATCTGGTCCAGTTTTTCCTTGAATTAACTGTTTGAACACTCATTTTGGGTCGTATGCTGAGAAAGTCTCATTTTTTGAGTTCTTTTTACCTCTTATTAAAATTGTTAATATCCAATAACCTGACCAAAAGTTGTTTGTGATTAGATGATACCAAACCAAAAACCCAACCCATTGCTATCAAGTTGATTCCGACTCATAGCAACCCTACAGGACAGAACAGAACTGCCCCATAGGGTTTCCAAGCAGTGGCTGGTGGATTCAAACCGCTGACCTTTTGATTAGGAGCAACCACCTAACCAAACCAGGTCTCTGACTAGAAGATAGTGCTTTGAAAACTTTAAAGAGCTCTATGAAGGCTTACAATTATTATAAATTTGACTTGGACTAACATGGCTATTGTTAATGTTCAACTTGGTGCTGAACCCCCAACTTAACTTATTAAGACTTAGCACTTCAGCCTAAACAAATGGACATTTAGCCATCTCTTAGGCAGTTGCACTTCAGCTGCATTTAAACTGACTTTGCTTCGTCCTTTGGACAACTGTGCACACAAATAACAGATGACAATATTTCATATGAATAGATATATACATAACTTCCTCAATAAATACCACGCTATAATTTTATTATTTTTATTGTAAAAATTAATTTTATTTGACTTAAAGAATGCCCTCTAATTGTTATACTGGTACTTAAAAAATTAAACAAAGATTGAGTAATTATAATAATATAATTATTATACAAACGTATATATTGATTTATAGCTTACACCATGATGCCATTTACTTTTTTTAAAATAATTTTTATTGTGCTTTAAGTGAAAGTTTACAAATCAAGTCAGCCTCTCACACAAAAACCCATATACACCCCGCTACATACTCCCAATTACTCTCCCCCTAATGAGACAGGCTTCTCTCTCCCTCCACTCTCTCTTTTTGTGTCCATTTCACCAGCTTCTAACCCCCTTTACCCTCTCATCTCCCCTCCAGGCAGGAGATGCCAACATAGTCTCAAGTGCCCACCTCACCAGCATCCCTCTCCAACCCATTGTCCAGTCCAATCCATGTCTGAAGAGTTGGCTTTGGGAATGGTTCCTATCCTGGCCCAACAGAAGGTCTGGGGGCCATGACCACGGGGGTCCTTCTAGTCTCAGTCAGACCATTAAGTCTGGTCTTATGAGAATTTGGGATCTGCACCCCACTGTTCTTCTGCTTCCTCAGGGGTTCTCTGTTGTGTTCCCTGTCAGGGCAGTCATCGGTTATAGCCGGACACCATGTAGTTCTTCTGGTCTCAGGATGATGTAGTCGCTGGTTCATGTGGCCGTTTCTGTCTCTTGGGCTCATAATCGCCTTGTGTCCTTGGTGTTCTTCATTCTCCTTTGATCCAGGTGGGTTGAAACTCATTGATGCATCTTAGATGGCCGCTTGCTAGTGTTTAAGACCCCAGACGCCCCTCTTCAAAGTGGGATGCAGAATGTTTTTGTAATAGATTTTATTATGCCAGTTGACTTAGATGTGCCCTGAAACCATGATCCCCAGACCCCTGCCCCTGGTACGCTGGCCTTCAAAGCATACAGTTTGATTTAGTCCAATTGTGCTGACCTTCCCTGTATTGTGTGCTGTCTTTCCCTTCACTTAAAGTAGTTCTTATCTACTATCTAATTAGTGAATGCCCCTCTCCCACCCTTCCTCCCTCCCGCCTCTCATAACCACAAAAGAATGTTTTCTTCTCAGTTTAAACTATTTCTCAAGTTCTTATAATAGTGAGCTTATACAATATTTGTCCTTTTGCAACTGACTAATTTCACTCAGCATAATGCCTTCCAGATTCCTCCATGTTATGAAGTGTTCCACAGATTCCTCACTGTTCTTTATCGATGTGTAGTATTCCATTGTGTGAATATTCCATAATTTATTTATCCATTCATCCAATGATGGGCACCTTGGTTGCTTCCATCTTTTTGCTGTTGTAAACAGTGCTGCAATAAACATGGGTGTGCATATATCTGTTCGTGTAAAGGCTCTTCTCTAGGATATATTCCAAGGAGTGGGATTGCTGGATCGTATGGTAGTTCTATTTCTAGCTTTTTAAGGAAGCGCCAAATCGATTTCCAAAGTGGTTGTACCATTTTATATTCCCACCAGCAGTGTATAAGTGTTCCAATCTCTCCACAGCCTCTCCAACATTTATGATTTTGTGTTTTTTGGATTAATACCAGCCTTGTTGGAGTAAGATGAAATCTCAATGTAGTTTTGATCTGCATTTCTCTAATGGCTAATGATCATGAACATCTCCTCATATATCTGTTAGCTACCTGAATGTCTTCTTTAGTGAAGTGTCTATTCATATCTTTTGCCCATTTTTTAATTGGGTTATTTGTCTTTTTGCAGTTCAGTTTTTGCAGTATCATATAGATTTTAGAGATCGGGCGCTGATCAGAAATGTCATAGCTAAAAACTTTTTCCCATTCTGTAGGTAGCCTTTTTACCCTTTGGTGAAGTCTTTGGATGAGCATAGGTGTTTGATTTTTAGGAGATCCCAGTTATCTAGTTTTTTTCTACATTCTTTATAATGTTTTGTATACTGTTTATGCCATGTTTCCCTATTTTGTATACTGCTTATGCCATGTTTCCCTATTTTTTCTTCCATGATCTTTATCGTTTTAGATTTTATATTTAGGTCTTTGATCCACTTTGAGTTAGTTTTTGTGCATGGAGCAAGGTATGGGTCTTGTTTCATTTTTTTGCAGATGAATATCCAGTTATGCCAGCACCCTTTGTTAAAAAGACTGTCTTTTCCCCCATTTAACTGTTTTGGGGCCTTTGTCAAATATCAACTGCTCATATGTGGATGGATTTATGTCTGGATTCTCAATTCTGTTCCATTGGTCTATGTATGTGTTGTTGTACCAGTACCAGGCTGTTTTGACTACTGTGGTGGTGTAATAGGTTCTAAAATCATGAAAAGTAAGGCCTCCCACTTTGTTCTTCTTTTTCAGTAATGCTTTATTTATCTGGGGCCTCTTTCCCTTCCATATGAAATTGGTGATTTGTTTCTCCATCTCATTAAAGAATGTCCTTGGGATTTGGATTGGAATTGCATTAAATGTATAGATCGCTTTTGGTAGAATAGACATTTTCATGATGCCATTTACTTTTAATGGCAGTTCTAAGGTTACATAAAACAGAGATCAGCATTTTATAAATGTAGATATCAAATATCCAAGGTATTAAGAAATGGGTCCACAATTACACAGTCTGGGACTCTGACTTTTAAAATGATAGGGCAATGATTAACAGGCTACTGTAGCAGTGTACTAGAATGGTGAAAGATAACCTGACAATAAATGAATTTATTCATGTTTTTATTTCTTAGGAAAGGAGGAATCCATTCAAATAATAATATCTTTCACACACACAAAAAAAGTTATTATGGCTATCTCCCCAGAGTTTAAAAATAAACAGAAACTTCTCAAAGAATAAATAGGGCACTGGGTTTTTTATTTTATGAGGTAACTTTAACAGTACTACTGAAACACAATTTAGTTGGTATCAGTCCAGGGTGACTCAGTGAAAGCATGATGGAGTTCATTTGAAGAAACAACAATTAAAGAAGCTTAATAGAATGGCCTTAGTTCCTATGGTGATAGTTAGGTGGAGCTATCGAGGGACAGTTTCAATAACATCAAAAGAATCATTGTGTACTTTTCAGAAAACGATCTGTGACAGATTTATTAAACAGTACAAAGGAGAAAAATTTGTACTTGAGATTATCTCACCCAATAACATATGTACTTAGGGCTTGGGATTTAATGCAAATGCATTTGATATGGGGGGACTGATCTACAGAATTGAAAACAATACATTTGTCAATTTCCCACATTTCACTGAAATGCATGCATATTGGAGCCCTGTCCTCACTTTGATTAAATCTGTGCTACCACAAAACTGTGTAAAAGTGAAGACCCAGATCTGATATGCGTGAATTTCAGTTTACACAGTATCATGCAAAGAAGAGCGTATTTAACTGTTAGGTAATTCCTGTAATATACTATGAAGAGAAAGCAAGTCAGAACCATTAATTAGTATTAATAAGTATGGGATATATTAGTTATGGGATATATATGATTACATCCTCTTTATAACTGAGACTGAGAACACATTCCACTTATATATATCCAAAGGATTTTTTAAAATGTCATCTTAAATAATTTGCTTTTACAGACTATTTGGAGGAAATTTTGAGGTACTCTGTAAATAGAGGATGGTTTAATTGTGAAGACTAAAAATATGCTTTTTAGCTAAAATCCATAAAAAATTAAGATGTAGCACAACACAAATATGTATAATTCATGATAACTTAGAAATAAATAGAGAAAATCAGTGTAAAGCAAAAAGGAAGATACAAATTACTATATTATATTTTGTTGTGCTAAGACTGCATAAAGCAGCCCTGATCGCACAGTGGTTAAGCACTCGGCTGCTAACCACAAGGTCAGCGATTTTAACCCACCAGCCACTCCATGAGAAAAAGATGTGGCAGTCTCCTTTTATAGAGATTATAGCCTTGGAAACCCTCTGGGGCAGTTCTACTCTGTCCTATAGGGTTGCTGTGAATTGGAATTGACTCAGTGACAATGGGTTAATACTACCTAACAAACAACTCCACATCTCAGTACTGATGGGTTTTGGGGTCAGTTGTGATTCTGCTTTGCTTGTCTGGAATCAGTTTAGCTTGGCTTTGGCTGAGAGTTGGGTTATGGTCTGGTATACTTGTCCCCTCATTCTTTCATCAGCAATTCGTCAGGACTTGCTCTTCTTCTGGTAGAGTACAGAAGCACAAGAGGGAGAGTGGAAGCATGAAACAACTCTTAAAGGCTATGTTAAAAACTACTGTTCTGGCGCTTCTACCCACCTTCCATCAGCTACAGCACGTCTCATGGACAAGTCCTAACTCAATAAAGTGAGAAAACATACTCTTTCCATAGGGATACTAGAGCAAGGAAGGTTGAGAAAGAAAAGTTGTAAACAACAGATGTTATGGAGCACATTTATCACCCATGAGCTTTAATATACTTGCTGTGATTGAGCCTTAAAGTTGTTTTTTTAGTGTACCGACAACCAGTGAAAGAAGCAGAAACACTATCTTTTACAAATTGCTTATTAAATTCTGAATATCAGCATTATTGATAAAGCCTAAGTTGAGTAAGTACTCATAAAACCTGATGTATAACTAGTTTGACATAAAAGTTACAAAGCCTTACTGCCTTCAAGTCAATGTCTTTGTGTGATTATTCTGTCAAAGATTGCCTGGTTTAATATTATTTCAATGTAGACAGGTGCCATACATTCTAGATGATAAAAATTGTAAGTCTTGTCTATACTGTAGCAAAGGATTGTTTTCCATAAAGTGATTATATCATGCCTCATATTCTTGAAAGCTTCATTTTCACGTCACAAATAGAATTAAAATAGAAATTCTCTATATATGCTTTAAATATTTATAAGTCTTATTTTATTGTAAAGATCATATGTAATAAATAGAAGTGCCCCTTAAGACTTTTAAAAGAGAGGCAGAAATCGAGAAAAAGATTAAAATTAGGCACCATTTTCTTGAATAGGCATTTTATTTAACTATAACGATCAGTTTTTAAGAGTCTTTCTGCAAGTGATAAGTCGATGATTATGTAGTAACTATTAAAACACTAATTATTAGGAAAGACTTTATCAATAAGATTCAAGTTTTAAAATATAACGTTAATTATGAAGTATACATGTTAGTTTCAGATTTTCTGGTCATATTATCCTGCAGCTAAATTCACGCCCTATTCCACAACATTAATTTGACAGTTTTTTAAGTGCCTGTTATTTGCAAAATACAGTCCCTGGGTGATGCCAACAGTTAAAGTACTAGGCTGCTGACTGAAAGGTTGGAGGCTTATGTCCACTCAGCAACACCTCAGAAGAAAGACCTGGCACTCTACCTCCAAAAAATCAGCCATTGAAAACCCTGTGGAGCACAGTTCTACTGTGATTCTCATGGGGTCACCATGGTGGGAATCAACTGATGGCAGCTGGTTTGATTTAGGTTATGTGTTAAATACTTGTACTTAATGTATTCCCTAGTTTAAAAACAAACAAACAAAAAATGTGTTTCTTACTCAGTACTTACCATGAAATATTGCCCTTCCTGCTGATGGAACTTCTCCCACCTACTGCCTATTTAAATTTCTTTGATTACTCGGCAAAGATTGTGCATGTATAATGAAATTTGGAACATTGATTGATAGTGATTAAGTCAAACTCTTCTTTCTCCTTCACAGGCTTATCCTTGATTTTTGGACAGGCCCATGGATTCATGTTGATATGAGCCAATTACTCATATGGTTTGCACTTAAATTTTTTTGTATCATCCCTTCACCTGGGCTTACATGACTGTCTTGATAACCAATCCCGACTATGACAAAGTTTTTCCAGCCCCGTTGTGATTGTTGTTGTTCGGTGTTGTTGAGTCGATTCTGACCCATACCAACCCTATGCACAACAGAACAAAGCACTGCCCGGTACAGCGCCATCCTCAGTAGTTGCTATGAATGAACCCATTCTTGCAGCCACTGTCAATCCATCTCTTTGAGGGTCTTCTTTTCTTTCACTAACCCTCTACTTTACCAAGCACGATGTCCTTCTCCAGGGACTGGTCTCTTCTGATAATATGTCCAAAGTACATGAGACGACATCTCTCTATCCTCCCTTCTAAGGAGCATTCTGGCTGTACTTCTTCCAAGACAGATTTGATCATTCTTGTGGCAATCCATGGTATATTCAGTATTCTTTGCCAACACAATTCAAGTGCATTAATTCTTCTTTGGTCTTCCTTATTCATTGTCTAGCTTTCGCATGAATATGAGGCAACTGAAAATACCATGGCTTGGTTCAGGCACACTTTAGTCATGAAAATGACATATTTACTTCTTAACACCTTTAAAAAGGTCTTTTGCAGCAGATTTGCTCATTCGATCTCTTGACTGCTGCATTCATGGGTGTTGATTGTGGATCCACGTAAAATGAAATCCTTGACAATTTCAATATTTTCCCCGTTTATCATGATGTTGCTTACAGGTCCAGTTGTGAGAATTTTTGTTTTCTTTATGTTGAGGTGTAATCCATACTGAAGGCTGTAGTCTCTGATCTTCATCAGTTTTTCACTGAGCCAGGTTGTGTCACCTGCATATCACAGGTTGTTAATGAGCCTTCTTCCAATCCTGATGCTGTGTTCTTCTTCATCTAGTCCAGCTTCTCAGATTATTTGCTTAGCATAAGACTGAATAAGTATTGTGAAAGGATGCAACCCGGACACACCCCTTTCCTGATTTTATACCTTTTTTTTTTTTTTTTGTATCTCCTTTGGAGCCCTAGTGGCACAGTCATTAAGAGCTTAGCTACTAACCAAAAGGTTGGCAGTTAGAATCCACCAAGCCCTAAATTAGAACTTTCAGAGTTAATTCAAAAAGAAACTATGGAAAAGTTTATTTAATATAAAACCAGAAACAGTGGAGGAGTCAAGTGAATCATTTATATGAACAATTAGATTTTTTAAAATGCCATGTCAGAAAGTATAAAAAACAAAAGAGAAGTTTAAATGTACTGTGTCTAACATCCCTAGTTAAAGAATTCTTCTAGTCCAATCACTTTCCATTTTATCACTTTCCGAGATTTAATACATAAAGATTTTGAGTTTAAAGACCACATTAACATCTTCACTTTTTTTTTTAATACTAGGAATTTATAAAATCATCATTCCCTAGTTAATAACTGCTCTCTAATATTATTTTGAAGAGCCAATAGTTGGTCCATGTTTTCACTTACCCATCATCTAAAATGGGCATGTATTTATGATTTTTATATTTAGGAGAAAAAAATTAGAATAAAAGAAGATCTGCTTACCTTGTCCATATCTTTTCTTTTAATTAATATTGATGTCTATTTACCTGGAAATATTGTTAGAGCAAAGTAAAGTAGATTTGAAAAAAGAACACCCACCAACCAACCAAATAAATAAATAAATCTTATTGTCATAAAAATGAAGAGAGAATTTGCAGGGAATGAGTTAATGTGACTTCTGAAATTACAACTAATCATGAGAAGTTAATAGCAGCCATGCATTGTTTTGGAGTTTAATACATTTGTAAATGGAATATGTACAGATAAAATAATTGGGAAACAAAAGAAAAGGAAACCAAATTCTTACTAAAAAACCTACAAAAATAAGCAAGCAAACAAAATACACACACACGCTCACAAAACTTGGATTGTTCCAGTTGTAGAATATGGCACATACAAAAGATTGGAACAAAAAGTATAGTCTCAACTATGTGAAATGCTTTCACTTTTTCAGTCTTAATGGATAAAATGGTTTTTCCTTCATAGAGACTAAATCAGAAAGAAAAAAAATTAAATACTGAAGAGGAATTTGTTCTTTGGTACCTTTCCTGACCTTTATTACAGATTCATTTTTAAATCATTTTTATTCTTAATGATGATGATAAATACATTTGATATTCATCCAAATTTCACTTGGTGAAAAGATTTCGTAGTACAAGAATGTTGGCTAATTAGCTAATTATTGCATACTTAAATTTCTGGCCTTTAAAATGACATAAAAATCCTGGTACTTAGTGACATTAATATCTGTTGATATCCAATGAGACTGTTAATCAGGAGTCATAAACTGTCAAATTTTGAGGATTATATTTTAGCAAGTAAGTTGTGTCATTTGACTGAAGAGTAATTGCTTCTCATTTGTCTGCCTCTTTCCTTTTTGCTTTGTACTATTGATAACAACCAAGTTTGCCCTCCAGATACATTTTAATACTTTCTTTCACAGTTGAACTGTTATTCTCTACGTTCACAATGGGAAAATGTCAATGAGAAAATATCACTATATAAATACGGCTTTGTGAGCTGCAAATATTTCAGAAATATAAAATATATATGTACTTGGTCTGTGTTTCAAAGCCATAGTGTGTTGTTGTGGAAAACATCATGAATTTATTCTTAAAACAATAGCCAAGCAAATGGAGGAAACTCAGTTAAGAATACCTCGTTCTAAACATGTTTTTGACCTTTCCAAATCAGATAAGAGTAGTTCCCAGTTATATTTTTACCTATATATCCTTGCAAAATTGTACCTAATTAATTTTACTCAAGCCGTTCATTTTTTTTTTAATCTGAAGCAAAATAGCTTTAGAGAAATAAATTTTTCAACTTTGAATTATCTGTCATAGTTACTTAAAGAAACTAATGAAAGAAGAACTACATTTATATCTTAGAAAATTCCTTAGGTGTGTATAACAATCCCAGGCACAAGAATCTATGGTAAGCAGAAAATTTCACAGCATATAAAGCAAAATATCAAATTTCAAAAGTTGAGTATTAATTTTGGACTTTTTCTTGAAACTCCATAAATTCTCTGTTTAGCATAGCATTTTGTAAGTAGAAGAAACTCAGTAAGTATTCTGCTAGAATTACTGGAATTGTATTGTTCACATAAGATGTATGCAACAATTCTTATCAATTGTCATTCTTGAACTTTGTACATTGTGTTCTAATGGGAAAAAAGATACAATTCTTACCCCAAAACAGTTCTCTCCAGAATATAATTTTGAAAGAAAATGTAATTGTTTATAGGAACTAGAAGCATTTACATAACTTTCCTAATTTTGGTTAAGATTTAATTAATTTATACAATTAATTAACTTCCATTGTTGTGTGAATGTAATAAGCTTTTAATAAGAGGTACAAAATTTTTAGAAGAATTACTCATGTGTAATGTTATTTGTGCTTTAACATTGCAAGGCATGTATTTGAATGCTTGTTCAGTACGAGATTAGTGTCGTTAAAGCATCGTGTTCATACTTTGTCCTGGAGTATTTGATATGAGAAAAAAAAAATCCTCATGTTGTTTTTGAAATTGAATTTATGTCTTTCAAAATATCTACAAATCTGTTTTCAAATTTTCTTAATTCTGAATTAAATATATCTTAAAATTAAACAGTAATATCTTTCTACTATACAGGGACTTTTTGGTCTTAGAATCATGTTCAAATTATATTTATGCCCGCTAATGCAATGCACTGGGTTTTTTTGAATGCAATTTATTGAAGTTTATTTTTAGGGAAGCCTCTGGTAATCTGAAACATTCTTGTAATAGTCATGGATCTCTCTGTGTGGATGACTAGAAAAAAAATGAAATACTTATTTTCAGAATTGGTGCTGAAGCCATAATCGAAGATGTGTCTGATTTTTGTACAGACCCATTTTTGCACCTTAGACATGGACATTCTACTACCTAGTGAGATTGTTCAGAAACTTTTCCCCAGCTTCAGAAGAATTTTGCTCAATTTTTATCTGTTCTTTGTTATACTCATTAACTTTAAATTTTTATTTATTGTAAGATTATATCATTTATATCAAACGATTGTCCCTTGAACATTGTTATCACTTGCTATGAGCATCTGCTTAGAAAATCTCAATGTCATTCTTAATGAATGAGCTCAGTGATGATTTCTGGTTGTTTATGAAGTCACAGTGAGTTGGCATCTACTTGACAGCAACTGGTTCTAGATGTATATATATATATATATATATATATATATATATATATATATATATATATATGTATATATGTATGTATCTGTCCTGTAGGGTGGCTATGAGTCAGAATCGACTCAATGGCACTAGGTTTGGGTTTTTTTTGTGTGTGTGCATGTGTTTGTGTATCAGTGTTTGTGTGTGTAGATAGATAGATAATCACTAATTGCCACAGAGTCAGTTTCAACTCATAGTAACCCCAAGTGTCTCAGAGAACTGTGCTCCAAAGGATATTAAATGGCTTATTTTTTGAAAGTTGATTTTGAGGCACCTCTGGGTGGTCTTGAACCACTAACCTTTTGGTTAGCAGCTAAGTACATAAGCTGTTTGCACCACACAGGGACTCCGGATAGATAGATACATGGATAGACAGAAAGAAAGGTATAAAGAAAGACAGACAGAAAGACAAATTTTGTTGTTGTTAGCTGCCTTTGAGCCAGGTTTCAACTCATGGTGACACCATGCACAATGGACTCCATACCCAGCCCTACATCATCCTCATATTCAGTTGTGATCCACAGGGTTTTCACTGGCTAATTTTCAGAAGTAGATTGCCAGGCCTTTCTTCCTAGTCTAAGCCTGGAAGCTCCACTGAAACTTGTTCTGCATCATAGCAACATGCAAGCCTCTGCTGACAGGCAAGTGGTAGACATGTATATATAATATAGAGATGGAAAGAAGACAAAAAGTACAAAGTGCATCTCATAGTTCATATAATCTGGTATGATCAATTTGGAGTTCTTGAATGTTTGCAGACTGTTAACACTCTGGCTACTGTCTAAAAGGTTGGAGGTATGAGTCCACTCAGAAGCACCTCAGAAGAAAGGCCTGGCAGTCACCTTCCAAAAAATCAGCCATTTAAAACCCTAGGGAGTACAGTTCTACTCTGGCACACATGGGCTTGCCATGAATCAGGAGTGACTCCACGGCCATTGGTAGATTGTCAATTTAAACTTCAGGGCATCCCCAGCAGTCATCCAATATTAAATATAATAAAAAATTAACATATAAGGAGTAGAAGTGTATGTAATTAATGTTTGCTGAATGCTCTTTACACATCAGGCAAGGTGGTGGACAGTTTAATACATTATCTAATTAAATCCTTATGATAATTCTGCAAGGGTAGGTGTTGTTTCATCACCGTGGCATGATACAGTGAGCTCAAATCATCACAAATTATTTAACTCCTCTGAGCCTCAGTTCTCTAAAATGATTGTCTTAGTTATCTACTGCTGCTATAACAGAAATACAAGTCCGTGGCTTTAACAAATAAATTTACTTTCTCACAGTTTAGGAGGCTAGAATTCTGAATTCAGGGTGCCAGCTCTAGGGGAAGTCTTTCTCTCTCTCTTGACTCTGGAGGAAGGTCCTTGTCTCTTCTGAACTTTTGCTCCTGGGCCGTCTTCATGTGGCTTGGCATCTCTTCCCCCATCTCTGCTACTTGCTTGTTTAATCTCTTTCATATTTCAAAAGAGTTTGACCCAAGACACACCCTATACTAATCCTGCCTCATGAACGTAACAAAGACAACCCATTCCCAGATGGGATTATAAACACAGGCATAGAGGTTAGGAATTACAGTACGTGTTTTTTGGGGGGTACATGTGTTTTGGGGAGACACAATTCAATCCGTAACAATGGTGGTGAAATATTTCATGCAAGTGCCAAAGCGTCAAAAATTATTTGTGAAGGGACTGCAGTTAGTGTCCCTTAGTCTTTCTTGAGTCTTTCTTGGCACCTAACAACAACAGTAGCCTTTATTGACCCTCCAGGTAGAGTTAGTTGCTCTCCTTCTGTGTTTCCATAGAACTTTGCCTTTATCTCTGTACTATCACTTACAGTTGTCTTGTAATTTCACTTCTGTTTCTTTAGGAAGAAATGACTATTTTATTCAACTTCCATCCTTATTGCTTCATACCAAGCACGTGAAGTTGCTCAGTAAATATTTGCTTAATTAATGGATGAATACATAAAGCAAAGAAAGTAATGAACTTTCTAATATTCTTTCTGGGTCTGTGGGTGATCTGTATACAGAAAGAGGTTTTTTCTAAAAGAATGGCATCAATCTTGTTAGGTGTGGATGAGTCGGTTTTTGACTCATAGTGAACCCATGTGACAGAATAGAATTGTCCTATAGAGTTTCCCAGGCTGAAATCTTTGTGGGAGAAGACCTCTAGGTCTCTTCTGCAGAGACTTAGGGTGGATTTAAATTACCAACCTTTCTGTTAGCAGCCTAGCACTTAACCATTGCACCACCAGGGCTCCTTCACTCTAAAACAAGCCAGTGATAGTTAGAAAACATCATTTACCAGTATTTGTTTAGTTCGTTTTCTAATACGAGAAAGCAGATCTTAGAAAATACTTTTTTCATGTTACAAATAAAGCATCAAGGAAAGAATATATGTAAAACAAAAACATATTTTTCTTTGTGTTTTTAGAGCTTTATTGAGCGCTATAAAAAATTTTCTTTTTATTGTGCTTGGATTACATTTCAACACACATGATTTTTTAATACATGCAAATTAAATAATTCTAAGTATTTAAATATGAATTTAGAAAAATAAGAAACATTGCTAAATTCCCTTTATATTTTCTGCCTTCTATATTTCACTCAAGTTGTGTCTTGTTTCAGACATTAGATGTACTTATGTGTATCAATTTAGTTGTGTTCCTAACAGGTGCATGGATAAGTTTAGTTGATAGATTCTCTTTTTAGTTCTCTAGTCTCTTTAATAAAACCCTTAAGTAGTTATTTCATGATTTTACTGCCTATCTTTTATGCACAATTTTGACATTTAACAAGGAAAATTAAAGAATTAAATGAAGCATAAACGAATGTGGATTTGTACATAGAGATAAAATCCAAGCATGAAATAACGCACTAGTTTTTTTCTTTACACTGATTGCTATTTGCTAAAACAGTAACAGTTATCTCTTTCCTGTATCCCAGAGCAATAAAAGCATAATGGCTCAGAACAAAGCTGGAAAAAATAGACGTATTGTAAGTTGAACCATTGTTCTTTACCACCTTTGCCTCTGTGCCTTAAAATAGAAAAATAAAATAAAATACATGAAAGGAAAGAAAGGTAAATGTAATCAAGAATGATAGAGGACTTTACACTGTCCAAATATTGTTTGAAGGAAAATGCATATTGATCTAATTCAAAACCATGATTATTAATCTCTAAGATTTTTTGCTTATCTTTTCTGCACAGAGAGTTACTACATACTTCGACACATTTTGGGCTACATCCATTACCATCCTTTTCTAATCAAAGTATACTGTTCCCCATCTGGCTACTTCTCTTTAGGGCCCCTAACACTGAAAGCCCCTAATTTTCAATGATTACTTAGGATAATTCTTAATTACTCCATTTTTCCTTCCACAGAAAACCTATTACAAGAGGCACTCACTCTTATCTAGAATAAGCATTTAAAAATTCATTGAGAAAAAAGCCAATTTAATATGATAACTTATTTAAACATATACATAAAAAGAACCTTAAAAATAAATTTAAAAAATTGAATAAATGTAAGACAATATAATAATCTATAAATATATGCTAACTAGGGCTAAACTGTTGATTCATGTGTGAATTTGATTTTATTTTGTGTTTTTTGGTGTTTAATATTTTTAATTGATTATCTTTTGGGTTAGGTGACCAAGAAAATAAGGGTTAACCCGCTGCCGTCTAGTCGATTCCGACTCATCTTGACCCTATAGGACAGAGTAGAACTGCCCCCTAGTTTCCAAGGAGCGCCTGGTGGATTTTAACTGCCGACCTCTTGGTTAGCAGCCGTAGCACTTAACCACTACACCAGAATTTTTAGGGTTTAAGAAAAATTTACTACAGTGGATGACATTAAAATTGCCTCTAAAAAAGCAGTTTGTTTTGCTGGAGAATGAAAGCAACAGCAATGAATAGAAAAATACAATTGTTCAAGTGTTAACTGATAATATAATAAAGGAGGAACAAGGTTTTATGTATCTATTTATCCATTCATACGTCCATCCATTTATCCATCCTTCTATCCATCCATCCATTCATCCACCATCTGTCTTGTTTTACATGTTATTTGATAATTTTTTGTGTTAAAATTGAAGGTTTTTTTCCCCCTTCAACTTTTTTCCATAATTAGACATCACAGACTTTGTCTTTTATCTTTCTTGCTCATTTTATTCCCTCTACCTATGGAATCATTTAGAACTTTTTTCTATATAGAATATACGTAATCTTTCTCTGAAATTTTTTTTAATCCACACCCTCTCAGAAATGAGCACACACTACATGTTTCCCTATGTCCTCCAGTGGAAAATAATCTACTCTGAGCTTCAGTATATTGGTGAGACATCTAGAGGATGGTGGTTAGGTAATTTTGTCAATTCCTGATTGCTTCTCTCATGAATTGTAAGTAGTTCCATACAGTAGTAGATATAATATCAGGGACAGTTTTGCACTTTGAGTACTGGTAGCTGGATGGTCAGGCTTAATTATAATTAATATTCTCATATATTTAAAACATAGAGCTAACTTTTAATAAAATTAAACATTTAGACTCACTGACTCTAGAAATAACTCTGCCTCAGCAGCTGTCTTATATACAATGATTTTGATGTATCTGATTTCTTGATGTTATTAGCTTGTATTGATTTAATACATTAATTTTCCAGCAGTGTTAGGATTTTTTTTTTATATGTATATGCACATTTAATAAGTTCAAAGAATTAAGCCTTTGGTGGAAATTTCAATCGTAGAAGAGTTTGGGAGCTGTAAGTTTTTGTTATTTTATGTGTGCATGAGAGTGTAGATGTTGTGAAAGGAGGTGTATTAGTGATGTACTTTTGTGATAGTGTAAGACAGTTAATTCTTCTGAACAGAATACCAGCCTTTACTTCACACCCTCTGTCTGGAAGATCTATATTTATATGTGTACGTATATGTATATGTGTATATACATGTATGTGTATATACATGTATGTGTATATATATGTGTATATGGAAACCCTGGTGGCGTAGTGGTTAAGTGCTATGGCTGCTAACCAAAGGGTTGGCAGTTCGAATCCACCAGGTGCTCCTTGGAAACTCTATGGGGCAGTTCTACTCTGTCCTATAGGGTCGCTACGAGTCAGAATCAACTCGACCGCACTGGGTTTGGTTTGGTTTGGTTATATGTGTATATATATGACAGATATTCTTCTGTTAATGATATCCAGGGGACCTTACGCCTCTGTAACACCTGGGAGGAGAAATAAAGTAATACCAGAGTAGTGCATTGTTGTATTTCTTTTAGAAAAGAACTCTGAAATTTGCCAGGTCACTCACTAATAGTATGAAAGCTTTATGAATTAAAATGAGGGGCTGAATTATCTTCCTCCTCCCGCTACAACTGCAAGCTTTTTGTTCATTGTAACAGTTTAACTTTTTTTATTTTGCCTCCAGCTAAACACCATCCTTAATTTGAAAAGTAAACCTTTGGTTTAGAAATATTTTATGGATAAACCTTCTCATTTTGCCTTGTTTCTAACCTATGATTTATTGGTGTTTATACCTGGATAGGAGCCCTGGTGGCACATTGATTAAGAGTATGGCTGCTAATCAAAAGGTCAGCAGTTCAAATACACCGGCTGCTTCTTAGAAACCCTGTGGGGCAGTTCTACTCTGTCTTATAGGATCACTATGAATGGGAGTTGACTTGACAGCAACGGGTTTGGTTTTTGAATTTTTTGGTATACTTGGATAAGTGGGAGCCCTGGTGGTGCAGTGGTTAAAGCGCTCTGCTGCTACCGGAAAGAATGGTGGTTTGAAACCACCAGTGACTCAGTTGGAGAAAGATGTGGCAGTCTGCTCCTGTAAAGATTTAGAGCCCTGCAAGCCCTATGGGACAGTTCTACTCTGCCCTATAGGGTTGCTATACGTTGGAATCAATTTGACATCAGTGGGTTTGATTTTGTTTTGGTATTCTTGGATATTATTGTTACTATTTGTTTTCTCATTTATTAGTTCCGGTTCTTTCCTGAATTATAGCAGGAAGCTGACTAGAGCTGTAATAGAGGCAGGTATAACACCTTTATTACTGATAGCTCTGTGGGCTAACCTAACATTGATCAGCATCCTTGTATATTTAAAATATGTGATTTATATAACTATTTATGTTGTAATTATTATGTGCATTGAATATAGAAATAATTTTGTCTTAGCAATTGATTGCTTTGCTATCTGAAAAATTATAACTAAATTTTTACGGGACATAAAGATTAAATCTGTGTCTAGAGGCAATTAATGCTCTGCATCTGTAGAAGTGTCAAATTTTCATGGTGTATTAATTTCACAGTATGCTAGAATTTAAACATTTCTCCTTTAGATGTGCTCATTCACATTGGATCATAATATATATTACTGGAGGAGCTCTTAAAGGACAAATACAGGCAAAAATAAATGAAATGGAATAAATACATCTTTTTAGGATATGCAGCAAAATATTTCATTACCAAGAATGCCATACATTTTAAAACTTTATGCCGACACTATTCTTTTAGATATTTATTGCTATTGAAGCTTCCCTGAAATGAGATCAAGATTAATAAAAGTATTAAGTGGTCTCTAAATGCCAAAATACATATGAAAGTATTTTTGTATTCTAGGATTCAGTGTTTCTTTATAAACTTTTTAAATATGTGGTAATTAATGTTACTCTTTCACATTACCCTCACACAAATTAATGATATTTAGATTAGAGAGCCTTTTTTTTTTTAATTTACCTTGGGTTTTTTTTGTTTGTTTCACTTTCAAACACACATTTCAGCTGGCCTAATCACATTTGAGACAGAGAACTTACAAGTTATAACAGTACTATACATGGACTTCAGTGTTGTCTGTTCTGGCTTTTCATGACACTTCCTTTTGTCACTTGTGTTTTCGTATTTCCTTTTCATCCTCTTGAACATTTCTAGTCCTACAATGGGGAGAAGATGGCTTGAGGAAATGTAGGAGAGATAAAGGCTGAGCTGTACTGCAGTCATGAGCTGCCTTAAATAGCTGCTTTCTGGCAATACCCCATAGAAGCAATACCCCATAGCCGGTGTTAAAGTGGAAGACACAGCCACATCTCAGGTGAACATACACAACCAGCAAGAGCAGAACTGAGGCCCTGTTAGCAGCAAAAGCTCTTGGGCCCTGATGATGCTGAGGGAGAGGAGACAGTGAGTCACAGCCACTTTAGCAGCAGCAGGGTGCTAGTCTGGACCAGCAGTGACCAGATAGACAAGGAGAATTGATGTAGAGAGAGGAGGCTGTGAACCATTGAAATCCAAGGCGTGTATGGATTCCTCCTGTGTGAAGCGGTCAGCTAGATGAGGACAAACCAGCAAGAAGACTGAGGAGAGGCAGTGAGGAAAGAGTGACATCCTGGAGGTAAAGCAGGAAAGTGATCTAGGATGAGGGAGTAATCAATTATATCAAATGTTACTGAGTATTAGTAAGATGAAGATAAAAGTCATTAGTAATTTTAACAACTGCAGTTCTAGTGTTGGGGTGAATATTGAAATGACATTAGAATGAGTTCAGAGAGAACAGATGAAGAGATACTGGAGTTCGTGAGTATAGAAAACTTGTAAAGTAGAAGAAGAAACTGGGGCACTAGCTTGAGGGGGATTTTGAGTACAAGGACTGTTTTCTCAGATGGAAGAAATAGCAGTATGATTTTATGGTGCTGCAAATAAAATGAAAAGGAGAGAAAATGATGACATGGGACAGAGAATGAAAAAAATTGCTGAGAAAAAAATTCTTTGAATAGATGAAACCTGATAACCTGCTGGCATTCGACTCATAGTGACCCTATAGGGTTTCCAAGGAGTGGCTGGTGGATTCGAATTGCTGACGTTTTGGTTAGCAGCCAAGCTCTTAACCACTGTGCCAGTAGGTGAGAGGGGCAGAAATCTGGTACCTCACTGGAGGAGATAGCCCAACATTGAAAAGTACACATTCTTCCTTAGTGAAAAGAGGGAAAGCAAACATATAGAGACATAGGCTGATCGGTGTAAATATGTTGTGGGGTTGGTTTGTAGAAAGGTTTTTTTTTCCCCCTGTTCTATCTTCTTAGTGAAATGGAAAGCAAGGTCATCAGCTGAGAGCAAGGATGGGCAAGGAGGTACTGGAGTTTTGAAAAGGGACAAGAAAGAAATGTAGTGATCTAGCAAAGGTTCTGTACACTGAGGAAGATATAAACTCTTCAGTGGGTATGGGGTCACAGATCATTTTAAGCTATTCACTTTCAAAATCTGTTTTTATGATATTCTTTCTTCCCTGAATTGATTTACCTGAGAATGTACATCCCAAACATGTATCTGCCAGAGATTGGAGGTGCCGTGTAGGTTCTCCTTCCCCACCTCTCCTTTCATTGCCTCTTCCACACACCTCCCATGCGTCCTGAGTTCTATTGGTGTGCTTAGTAGATGAGAAACCTCTTTGACTCCAAACGAAAAGACAGATTTGAAATATTGTCTGAGTTAAGAAAGTGAATGACTAATATTTGAGTAACAAGCCCTTTTGCAGATGAAATAGCTTCCAAATTCTTTGCTTTTATCAAAATTAAAGAAGGACCTAATCAATTTAACAAATGTTAGATGATTTGGAGTTGCTTTAGATGATAGATCATCTTGTGATTGTTGGCATTCTTAGGAGCTTAATAAAATGAGGGGCGTTCTTATAGCAAGTTCTGTCCATTCCCGTCTGTTTACTTATCCTTATAAGACAGATGATGGCAAATAAAAGTGACACTGAACCCAGGGTCGTTTTAGCAATAGTATTTATCAATTGATGCATATGCTTACTGAGAAAAAATAAGAACTATAAAAATGCCTATCCACCTTATTCAGTGATATATTCCAATAAAAATATACTATTATATTTTATAATTTCTAATCATGATTTAGAACTTATTTGTCTGTTTTCATGAATTATAAACTACTGGAATTTGAAATAATATGTCAGTCCAACTGGGAGAAAAACAAAAATTTAAATCTTATTGTTCCCAAAAGTTAAAATTCAATGTGTTTACATGAGCTGTTTTGTTTTAGAGAGGTATGGTAATTAAATTCTGTTTTTGAAATGAAATGGAAATGGAGTTAAAGGAGAAAAATCAATAATGTACTTTGAAAATGACTGCGTGTTCTTATCTTTTCAAAGGATGATTTGAGTATAAAATTGCTATAGTATTTAGATTTTATGTAACATTTTAAAATTATGATTACTCAACCCAACTACTGCTGTCGAGTCGATTCCAACTCATAGCGACCCTACAGGACAGAGTAGAATGATACCAGACTCATTTTTAAATGACATTTATTGTTTTTAAATATTATATCACTTGAAACTTTCAATTTATGATAATGATTTTAGATTTTATCTTAAGAGATGTTGGGAAAGGTTTATTCAAAACTATTTTAGAAGGCTCACAATTAACTGAGTACTGGCAGAGTGTATGGGTGAGGGAAATGACAGTCAGATTGCCAAGCAGAAGAAATGCCTAACAAGGTTAAAGAGCATGAATGTAAAGGAACTGTACTCAGCGTGGTTTTGTATTTTTCTGCCATCATGTTGAGCTGTGTAGTGCACCACGGTGTAGAAGTCGTGCTGTCTGTTGCCAGGGTTGTGGTTTGTCCAAAGGAATTGTAGGTGTGTGCAGTAAAATGATATGATGATGAAGAATAGAATTTATGAAGGGTTAAGAGGGAAGGGAGGATATGAGGTTGGTGCGTAATACTGAAACAGTTGTCTTTGAAGGTCTCTGTGGTATAGGCTTGTAGGTCTTTCTGAAGGGCAGACAGATATTTGCAACCTGGGCACTCACAAATAATGAGTGTGAAGATTGGAATGCTTGGACTTTTAATATATGGATAAGTGGCAGTTATTTTTAAAGACAGACTTTAACTTTATGTGATTTTGTCTTTTACTCCACACTGGAATATAAAATTCATTAGGACAGAGATTTTTGTCTTCTCTTCCCTTTCTGCCTGCTACATTCCTAGTGTTACCTGAGTGATTCAGAGAAGCTGCACAATAAATCTTTGTTCAATAAATGAATGAATAGTGCATGACCATGGGAAAGAGTGGCTAGGATTGAGGGGATAAAAAGATCGTTCCAGAAAACTGGTTCCAAAACACAGAGAAGTGTGGAAGACAATTTAAAGTAAATCTTCAAAACATGAGATGGTGTAAGGGCACGGTAGTTGACTACATGGATGAGGGACAGTAGCTGGGGTAATCTGATCGTATAAGATTTAAGGCTGAGGGGATTTCAGAGGAGGGAAGGAGAAAGATAGCTAATTTTCCTCCATGTCCAGGGAAATTAAGAATATGGGAGAGAAAACAGCTGTCATTTGAGAGAGCTGTGGGAGAATCTCTGACATCTAAAGAAACCTATATTTCAGTTAGAGACAGCAGGGAAAAATTTTTACAAAGGAGAGTTTTAGAGAAGAGCACGAAAGAGTTTCCAGAGTTGGGTCACATCTTGAGGCCTTTTAAGTAATGGACTCTTTCTAGTAATGAATGTCTTGAATTTGGTGAGATTAAAGGGCTGCAGGAATGATGGATTAAGCTAACCTATAAATTTTCTGGTGAAATCTTATGTTCTATCTTCGGTGATTAAAGATAAATTCATTAAAGACATTGCCTTTGATCTTTATTTTCTTAAGATGTCATTAGTCATACATTATTTTCTGTATTGTACTTATATCTACTTATGGACTACAGATATAAAAGGTTTTAAGAAATATTTCAGATAATATGTTTAATATTTTATAGCTGTAGAATGATATGGGGATATAGTTTAGACAGATTGATAGATGACTGTTACACAACTCATATTTAATGTCTGCATTTATAAATATATTAATATAAAAAAGAGGCAAATATAAATATAAAATTAAAAAAAATTCTGGTTTGTGCAATGACATTTAAAATTCATGTTGGTTATACTATTTGGTGATACCGTATTTAAATTTTCCACCCCATAAATATTGTCTTGCCTGGCTTGTAATGCTCTGAGATTTTTATACAACTCATATAATGAGTCATTAAGATTTTCTTAATAAATTTGAACAGTTTTAAGGGCTCTATATCCATTTATTTTTATGTTTTAACAGGAGGAATAAATAACTGGTCTTGTGACAATATAGTAATATTGAAAACATTTTTATATACACATTTCCTTTTTCATTAAAATGAGAGTTCTCAGACTTTTTGTTTTATCTCCCTTGTCTTCTGTACTGTTTATACAATATAATGATACCACTTTTACAGTACTTTCCATGTGTCAGACCCATAAATTTAAGCACTTTACAGGTATTAACTCATTCCAACCTCAACAAACGTATGTGATTTCTTCTATTATTATACATAGGTGGAGAAAACCGTAGTATAATGAGGGTGAATAACTTGCTCAAGGTCAGAAAATAGTATATGGTGAAACTAGGATTCAAACTTAGAGGATCAAACTTAAGATCATGCATTTAACCTCTACATTATACCCCCTCTAAAAGGCATACAGCTATATATCTGGTAAATAGGTTGTACTCAACAGTAGTAATAGAAATAACACTTATTAGATTGATCTTTTCTTTCAGTAAATATTTTACAAGTGCCTACAATTCCAGGTAGTCTGTTTTCCAGTTTAAAATAAATCTTAAATACCTCCTCTTTTCGTGGAACCTAGAACTTTTTTTTAGAGTCTAGTGAGAAAGACACTAAGAAATAAACATAACATGTAATTGCAAAATCATATTTATCAAGAACAAAAAGAACAGAGTAGTAAAAGATAATATAACATATAAGACATTTTTTAAGCCATCTGTTGTTGTCATTAGTTGCTATCGAGTCGTTTCTGACTCCTGGCAGTCTTATGTATAACAGAACAAAACATCGACTGGTCCAGTGCCATCCTTACAATCATTGGTATGTTTGAGTTCATCGTTGTGTCTGTTGTGTCACTGCATATCCATAAGAGTTTACCTTGTTTTCCTTGGCCCTCTACTTTATCAAACATGATGTTCTTTTCTAGCAATTGGTATTTCTTAATGAAGCTTTCAAAGTAAGCAAGCTGAAGTATAGTCAGGCCCTTTCTGAAGAATTGATATTTAAACTGAGATTTGAATAATGATGAGAAGAAGCCATATGTATAATAAGTGATGGAAGAGTTCCAGGCAGAGGAAATAGTATATAAGAAAGCCAGTATTCTTGGCTCAAGTAGACACATGAGACTATGTGGGCAGCTCCTGTCTGGAGGTGAGATGAGAAGGCAGAGGGGAACAGGAGCTGGTTGAATAGACACAGTAAATACAGGGTGGAGAGGCGGAGTGTGCTGTCTCATTAGGCGGAGAGCAGCTAGGGGTATAAGGTGTGTATACATTTTTGTATGAGAGACTGACTTGGTTTGTAAAATTTCATTTAAAGCACCAAAAAAAAAAAAAAAAAAGAAAGCCAGTATTTTTATTTTTTTTTTACAGTTCCAAAAGGAAACAGATGACATATCAAATTTAAGGTATTTCTAGGGAAGATTATTTAAAAAAAGACTAATTACAAAGGTGTGGGCTGGATGTAAAAAAAAAAAGTAGGGGGCACTTAAATTACGGGTTAGGGACTTGGGGCTAGCAGTAGTAGAGCTATTACCACTTCAAGGTCAAAAAGGGAAGAAAAGGTTGCTGAAGCAGGTCAGATCTCATTAAGGGAGCAGTTACTTTCAGTCAAGGGACTAAAGAAAACCAAAGGTAGGACGCCAAAGAAATAAATCTCTGACCTCACTTTTCCTCCTACCCTCTAATTTACTGATGGGACTGTCTCTCCTTTGGCAATCAAAGCCAAAGGGCACGGAAGCTCTTTGATTAGTCTGTTTAAGTCAGCTTCCTAGGTAAGAGGGTATATGAGGAAGATGGAAAGATTTGGATATCTATTAGACTTAAGTTAAAAGCTTTGGCAGCTACAATTATGCCACCATGCCTTGTGAATAACATTAATGAATTTGTCTTTTATTTTAGACAAAATGGGAAGCGTTTGAAGGGCAGGAGAGTGTTGTGATCAGATTTGTATTTTGTAAAGATTTTGGGCTGTTGGAATGGTGTGTTGGAGGATTAAGGATGAGAGTGTGGGTAGAGGGTAGAGAGATGGGGGTTATTTGGAGAAGAAAGTGAAGAAAAAGGGGACCCAGATACAAAGTGATTGTTGTAGTCCATATGGTGACTTCAGTTTTTATGGTTGCAGATCTGTTTTTAAGGGAAAAGTAACAAGACTTGGTAATAGATTGGATGGCTCTTGTGTTTCTGATTTGTGTAATTAGATACTGGTGCATTGGAGAAATTATTTTATCAACAGTTTAGGGCAGATATACTGACCATGAGTTCAGTTGAAACATTCAAGTGGAAGTGTCAAGGAGTAACTTGAATATAGTGATTTAAAGAGGTCAGGCCAAAAGTCATACATATGGTAGTCCTCTGCAAATAGATTAAAGCTGTGCAATGATGAAATGAACTAAAGGAAGACTACTGAGGGATCAGAAGGTAGATAGTTTCCTTCTGAGCCTGTAAAATTTGAACATTTAGAGGAGGCATGTTAGAGAGAAAGTTGTCAAGGAAATCCCATGCAAGGCACTAAGCTAGTACTTTAATGTAAATTATCCTATTTAATGTTATCATCATTTTTTGAGACAGGTAAGGTAGTCTTGTGAATGAGCTGACTTAGAATCATGGAAATTAATAAACTGGACTACAGATTACCTTTGGTTTTTGCCTGACTCCAAAACCAGTGAATGTTGAAGCAAATTCAGTATCTTCCTAGAATAGTTTGATAAAGAAAAAGAAAGAATAGCATAATATGACTGAGGGAAGTGATTTTAAGCGCCTCTTGATTTTTTTTTTAATATACAAATTTACTCACCTTTGGGATATATAAATTAATTTACAATTAACTAACCCTCTTGTTTTCCCTGATAATATGGCTTCAGCTTTTTAAGTGGCGTTGACTCATGCAATGAAATTACACGTTTTAAAATAGAGTTTGCTATAGAGTTGCCATAAACTTGTTTTTATTTTCTAATGGGTAGAAAATTAATGTCATTCCTAAGCTGGATTTATGAAGAATTTTAGCACCTACTTCCAACAACTTCATCCTAATAACTGAGCATGTAATTTGTTAATAGAAACTAGGGAGTAGGCGTTCAAGATGTGCAGTTGAAAACAAGTCTTGACATTTAAACCTCATCACATAAAATATCAAATCCATTATTTTCTATCAGACTATTAACAATAGGGCTTTAAACATCTTTGGTAAGGATGGCAGTTTCATAACTACTCCATTAGCGACAAAATAACTGTCATGAACTCAAATAAGTGTCCATAATGATCAGTAGGTGCCTGCACTCCTATACTTGGGAGGAGAAGCACCCTTTCAATTTGTAATAACACAGACAATATAAGTCTTGAGTAAAAATTATTAATGAGCATGTGGCTTTGACTGATTTGAAGTGCTAGGATAGAAAATTTCATCTTAAGGTTTTCATAGTTTATAGCGGGTTAAGAGTTCAGCTGCTAACCAAAAGGTCAGCAGTTCGAATCTGCCAGGTGCTCCTTGGGAACCCAGTGGGGCAGTTCTACTCTGTCCTATAGGGTTGCTATGAGTCGAAATTGACTCGACAGCAACAAGTTTAGATATTGTATGTTTTTGCCAAACGAAAACTATTTATGCATTTTTAATAATGTATTAACAGTGTAAACTTACTAATTCTAAGAATTTATATTAGGCTGTATAAATTGTGTTTTTATGTGTCTGCACATCTTATGACATTAAGATTGAAACATATTTACATAACAGAAGGTATATGGGCTATATACACGGAAACATTCCCATTGGATAACTTATCTTTCCAAGATGGTGATCAGTAGAATCTTTTTGGGAAACATTTATTTGGAGGAATAGGTATGATACACACTTTAACTTTGTGGTGAAAGTATTTTTATTTATTCATTTTTAGGTCCATAACTAATTTTCTATTTGTAGGATTATAGTTACAGTTTGACAGTAATTTATACAATCTCTGTTCACTCTGTTTTCTATGTTGAGACACTCTTCCTAGGTCTTGATGGAAAAAAAAGCCTTCACTTTCATGAAGTTTACATTGAATGAAGAATAAGAAATAATATAAGTAAAAAACGTTTTAGTATTGTCATCATGAATCTGTTATTGAGAAAAAATCTAAGATGATATAGTTGATTAAAAATGCTGTGCAAATCTAATAAGTTAGCACTTCTTAGAATTTGATCAAGTGTACACAAGTTGAAACTTGACATTTATAATGCATATTAACAGGATCCCCAAAACAGGTGTTACAGAAGAAAGGTTAAAAACAATGAGATATTTCCAAAGTGGTGTCAATTAGTTAATGAGATTATTTTCGAAGCAGTGTTAATGCATTGTAATATGAATAGTCTATTACACATTCTTTATTTCTGAAAGTGAGAAAGCTTTTACTAAATAAAATTGAGAAAAATAACCTAACTCCACTTATGGTAATTACATTGCATAATGTTAATCATTTTTTACTGTTCCAGAATCAGGTTTACAATTTTTTTTGTTTTGTATTTTAGATGGTTTACAGAGCAAATTAGCTTCTCATTACACAATTAATACACATATTGTTTTGTGACACTGGTTGTCACCCCATAACATGTTAACACTCTCCCATTCGCGACCTTGGGTTCCCTGTTATCAGCTTTCGTGTCCCCTCCTACCTTCTTGTCCTTGCCCCTGGGTTGGCGTGCCAATTTAGGCTCATTTTGTTTTATGGGCCTGTCTAATCTTTGGGTGAACCGTGATCCTCAGGAGTAACTTCAGTACTGAGTTAAAAGGGAATCCTGGGGCCATACTCTTGGTGTTTCTTCAGGTATAATATTGGTTTTGATGATGAGATGTTGTTGATGGCACTTTTATCAAACTACTGCAGATGTTGAGCGGTTACAACTCTTGGGCTAATGCTTTGGGCCTAAAAGATTATTTAGATTTTATTAATGTTCAGTTATCTCAGAACATCTATGTACTATCAATGAAAGAAGGACCCAGGAAAAAGTAAAGTCATATTAACTCATATCCCATTTAAAAACTAGATTTTCTTTGGTCCTTTCTTTTGAAGTGAAAACTATACAGTGATTTATTTTGTGTATCAATTTGTTTAAAAATGTGTGATTGAGTGGTTATAGCATGAACTTTGGAGTTAGACCCTATTGGGCATGAATTTGCATACCAACACTTATTATTGGAGATGTTAATATTGCTTACCTTATAGGTTACAGTCATTTTATATGAGATAATCTCTGTTAACCTATGATAACAGTGGTGAGCACAAAATAGACTTTAATGATTGCCAAATATTATTTTTGTAGTTGTTTTATTATATGGCAAATTATGATTATTATTTGAAAAATACTAGGAAAATAGATAACTTTTATATATGGAATCTTCATCAATAAATTAGTTTCAGGTTATATTATATTTGTAGCATGAAATCATCTATCACCTAGTATGTAGATATTAATGTAATGAGAGCCTTATTCAATGGTTCTCAGTTTGCTTTACTAAAATAGTGATTAAGCATTATAATTTTAATTTTTTTCTTGGCTTCCTTTACTAAACTCCAAGGATGTCCTGTTCATGGTGGAATCCCCAAGATTTAGTATATTTCTTCTTATGTATGAATGAATTAATCAGAAATTCATCAATATTACTTTAGCAACATAAAAAGCCTGTATCTTTAACGGCAGATATTCCATCTCCTTTTACGAAGGGCACTGACATAATATGTCTTGGACAGAAAGGAAAGAATCAACACATGATTAAAGGCACTGTTTATTAGAAGAGAAAAGTGACTTAAATATATGGTTCAGTTTTTACCTTGGGGCGGGGGGCGGAAGATAAAGCATTAAAGTTAGTTTTAGTGTGAATACTTACAAACACTGAAATTTTTATTAAAAATATGAAAAACACTCTAGTTGTTTATTGTCTCAATGTAATATACTTAGGCTGAAAAATAAAAGCTCAGATTCCTCTCTGATTCTCTTTGTTCTTAGCAGAAGAGAATTATTTTGTTTCCTTAAATTCCTAGTCTACTGCTATCAATATCTAACATACATGAAATCTAAACCTACACCAGTAACAGACTTAAAATTCTTTCATAAAGCATTCACAAGCCAACAAACTAGCAATGAAAAAGAAAAGAAACACGAAAGGACCAATGGTGAAGAGAGTTACAGTAATACCTGTGCTGGCTGGTAAGAGCAAAGCGAAGCATTGGACATGAAGAGTTTACAAAACAAGTCATAGTGAGAATGGGAAATTGGCACAATTCATGGGATGGAAGAGTACGTCTTTACCTCAGTTTTCACTCTTTTTGTTCGCCACCCACAAGCTTTTTGCCTTGAAGAGCAGGATCGTCCCTCTGAAACATACTGTCTACTGCAGAGCACAGTGTATGGATGGCTTATTGCAACAAGGGAAATGGAATGGTAACTATAAAACTAATTTGTGGTCATGAAAAGCAAGTAGATTGAAACACATTCCTCTCTGTAGGTTAGAGATAGAAACACTACAGGATCCATTTTTTAGACTGAGCAGTTATTTCTCTCTTTTTCACCAAAGTATCTAGTGATAAAATACCATTGACTTATTTTCTCTATGTTCTCTTTTGCAAGTAGTATTTTTCTTTTCATATGTAAGTTTTGAGCCTTTTTGAAACAGAGGTTATTAATTAAACCTACAAGAATGATGACCAAGATATTATTCGAAATGGAAATCTGTCTTTTTTTCTTGAAATGTTCTCCTATTCAAAATTCCAGGCCAAGCTGTTTAATCTTTTTTTTTTTTTCCTCAGAATTTTTCATTGACTTCTTTTCCCATTTTGCTTCTTAAAGATTGGTGGTCTGAAATGGACTTCTTCTTCCTCCACTCTATGAAGATTCTTCCTAGGTTACCTAATAAATTATGTTGGTTTAATCTTTCCATCCACCACTCATCTGTCAGTATGCTGTACTGTGGTGGCTTGCATGTTGCTGTGATGCTGGAAGCTATGCCACTGGTATTTCAAATACCAGCAGGGTCATCCATGGTGGAGAAGTTTCAACAGAGTTTCCAGACTGTCTCAACAGGCTAGGAGGAAGGACCTGGTGATCTACTTTGAAAAAATTGGCAAGTGAAAACCTTTGAATAGCAGGGGAATGTTGTCTAATATACTGCTGGAACAGGAGCCCCTCAGGTTGGAAGGCCCTTAAAAACTGACTGGGGAAGAGCTGGCTCTTCAAAGTAGAGTCAACCTTTATGATATAGATGGAAGTAAAGCTTTTGGGACCTTCATTTAGTGATGTGGAAGGACTCAAAAAGAGAAGAAACAGCTGCAAACATCCATTAATAATAAGAACATGAAAAGTATGAAGTATGAACCAAAGAAAATTGGAAGTCATCAAAAATGAAATAGAACACTTGAAGATTGATATCCTAGGCATTAGTGAGCTGAAATGGAGTGGTATTAGCTATTTTGAATTGGACAATCTTATGGCCTACTATGCTGGGAATGACAAATTGAAGAGGAATGGCATGATATTCATTGTCAGAAAGATCATTTAAAGATCTATCCTGAAGTACAACACTGTTAGTGACAGGATAATATCCATATGCCAACATGGAAGACCAGTTAATGCAATTATTATTTAGATTTACAGAACAACCCCTAACGCCAAAGATGAGGAAATTGAAGATTTTTCTCACCTTTTACAGCCTGAAATTGATGAAACATGCAATCCCGATGTCTTGATAATTATTGGTGATTGGAATGTGAAAGTTGGAAGCAAAAGAAGGATCTGTAGGTGGAAAATATGGCCTTAGTAATAGGAATTACCTCGGAGATCACATGATAGAATTTTGCAAGACCAATGACTTTTTCACTGCAAATACCTTTTTTCAAAAACGTAAATGGTGATTATACACATGGACCTTGCCAGATGGAATACACAGGAATCAAATCAGCCACCTCTGTGGAAAGAGACAATGGAGAAGATCAATATCAGTCAGAACAAGACCTGGGACCAACTACAGAACATGCCATCAATTGCTAATATGCAAGTTCAAGTTGAAGCTAAAGAAAATTAAAACAAGTCCTAGAGAGGCAAAGTACAACCTTGAGTATATCCCACCTGAATTTAGAGACCATTTCCAGAGTAGATTTTGTTACGGATTGAAATATGTCCCCCCAAAATGTGTGTCAACTTGGCTAGGCCATGATTCTCAGTATTGAGTGATTGTCCACAATCTAGTCATCTGATGTGATTTTCCCATGTGTTGTAAATCCTACCTCTGTTCTATTAATGAGGCAGGATTAGAGGCAGTTATGTTATTGAGGGAGGACTCAATTTACAAGATTAGGTTGTATCTTCAGTCAATCTCTTTTGAGATATAAAAGAGAAAGGTGAGCAGAGAGGCAGGGGGACCTCATACCGCCAAGAAACCACAGCCGGGAGTGAGTGTGTCCTTTGGACCTTGCGTCCCTGAGCTGAGAAGCTCCTAGATCAGGGGAAGATTGAGGACAAGGACCTTCCCCCAGAGCTAACAGAGACAGAAAGATTTCCCCTGGATCTGACATCCTGAATTTGAACTTCTAGCTTCCTAGACTGTGAAAAAATAAATCTCTGTTTGTTAAAGCCATCCGCTTATGGTATTTCTGTTATAGCAGCACTAAATAACTAAGATTTGATGCACTGAACGCTAATGACCAACAACCAGACTAGTTGTGGAATGACATCAAGGGCACCACACATAAAGAAAGCAAAAAAGTCATTAAGAAGACAGGAAAGAACGAAAAGACCAAAATGGATGTCAGAAGAGACACTGAAACTTGTTACTGATGTAGAGTAGCTAAAGTGAACAGAAGAAATGATCAATTAATAGAGCTGAACAGAATATTTCAAAGGATGGCTCAAGAAGACAAAGTATTATAATGTAATGTGCAAAGACCTGGAGTTAGAAAAACAAAAGAGAAGAATACACTTGGCATTTCTCAAGCTGAAAGAGCTGAAGAAAAAATTCAAGCTTTAAGTTGTAATATTGAAGGATTGTATGAGCAAAATATTGAACAATGCAGGCAGCATCAAAAGAGGAAGAATGGAATACAGAGTAACTATACCAAAAAGAAATGGTCGAAGTTCAACCATTTCAGGAGGTAGCATATGATCGGGAAAACTAATAGTATTGAAGGAAGAAGTCCAAGCTGCACTAAAAGCACTGACAAAAAAGTCTCCAGGGATTGACAGAATACAAATTGAGATGTTTCAACAAATGGATGCAGCACTGGAGGTGCTCACTTGTGTATGCTAACAAATTTGGAAGATAGCTACCTTTTCAACTGACTAGAAGAGATCCATGTTTGTGTGCATTCAGTATAAAGGTGATCCAGCAGAATACAGAAATTATTAAATAATATTAATATCACACACAAGTAAACTTTTGCTGAAGATCATTCAAAAGCAGTTGCAGCAGTACATTGACAGGGAACTGCCAGCAATCAACCTACATTTCAGAAGAGGATGTGGAAAGAGGGATATCATTGCTGCCGTCAGATGGATCTTGGCTGAAAGTAGACAATACTAGAAAGATGTTTTCCTGTGTTTTACTAACTATGCACAGGCCTTTGACTGTGTGGATCATAACAAATTACGGATAACACTGCAAAGAATGGGAATTCCAGAACACTTCAGTGTGCTCATGAGGAACCTGTGCATAGAACAAGAGGCAGTCGTTCGGACAGAACAAGGGGATAATGTGTGGTTTAAAATCAGGAAAGGTGTCTGTCTGGGTTGCATCCTTTCACCATACTTATTCAATCTGTATGCTGAGCAAATAATCCGAGAAACTGGACTACACAAAGAAAGACGTGTTATCAGAATTGGAGGAAATCTCATTAACAACCTCTGTTATGCAGATGACACAACCTTGCTTGCTGAAAGTAAAGAGGACTTGAAGCACTTACTGATGAAGACCAAAGACCACAGCCTTCAGTATGGATTACACCTCAGCATAAAGAAAACAAAAATCCTCACAGCTGAACCAATAGACACCATCATGATAAATGGAGAAAATACTGAAGTTGTCATTTTACTTGGACCCACAATCAATACCCCTGGAAGCCGCAGCTGATAAATCAGATGACATATTGCTTTGGGCCAATCTACTCCACAAGACCTCTTTAAAGTGTTTAAAAAGGTGAATATAACATTTTGGTGATTAAGGTATGCCTGACCCAAGCCAGGGTATTTTCAGTTGCCTCATATATGTGCGAAAGCTTGAGAATGAATAAGGAAGACTAAAGAAGAATTGATGCCTTTGAATTATGATGTTGGCAAAGAATAATGAATATATTATGGACTGCCAGAAGAACGAACAATCTGTCTTGGATAAGTATAGCCAGAATGTTTCTTAGAAGGGAGGATGGAGAGACTTTGTTTCACATACTTAAGATATGTTATAAGGAGGGGCCAGTCTCTGGAGAAGGACATCATGCTTGGTAATACAGAGAGTCCAAGAAAAAGAGGAAGACCCTCAATGAGATGGACTGACACAGTGACTGCAAAAATGGGCTCAAACATAGCAATGATTGTGAGGATGGCACAGGACCAGGCAGTGTTTCGTTCTGTTGTCCATAGGGTTGCTATGAGTCGGAACTGACTTGATGGCGCCTAAGAACAGCAATTGTTCAATAGTGAAAACTCCAAAATCTGGTTCCAATTTCTATCATGAGCTTCAGCACCTTATTTCTAATCATCTGCATGTAAAATCTGAATTGATTTTCTGTTCATTTTTAGACAGTTCCTCCTGGACCTGTATTCTTAGTTGTGGTTAATATCTTTATCTAACCAAGCTTCCAATATCAAAATTTCAGTATAATACAGACCTCTCTCTTTCTCCTTCATTTCAGCCAACAAATCACTAAATCCTGTAGGTGCCTTTATAGAATTTCTCTTTTAATTAAGTCTTTCTGTGCCCCAACTTAAATTATACATTCATCATGTTCTTCCTATTTTTTGAACACTTGCTTTATTGTTCTCTGCTCCACTGTCCTTAACCTTTGAGTTCATAATCTACACTGGCACCAGTTATCTTTTGAAATCCAGTTTGGGGCTGTTATTCTTTTGCTAAACTCTCTCCACTGGCTTTGTACTGACCATAGAATCAACTCCAAATCCCATTTTTCTACCAAGTCTAGATATACACTCTGTCTTTTGCCTCATATATGATTGCTCCCTACCAGGCGCCTATATCTTATGCTCTTGCATAGAAATTTCTCCCCATTTTCTGTGCCTGCTATGTCCTGACATTTCAAGGTCTTTGCCCATATTTTCCCACTGTATGAAATACTCTTCCCTCTTTATGCCTAGCAAACTTACACACATTTTCCAAGACCCAGCATAAATACCACCTGTTCTGTGAATACTTTCCTCACAGCTCCAATTGTCTTTTATGCGCTATTATAGAACTTTACACACTTTGTAATTTTTGTTTATAAATGCTCCCCTTATAAGAAATTTTTTTTTCTGATGATAGGAATTATGTCATTATATTCCCTAACATAGTGCCTATTTCAAGTTAGGCGTCAGTCAAATATGGATGATGGATTATCTTCTATTACTGTCTCAAATTAAATCTCTTAGTTGGAATGGTTTATACCCTTTATGCTATTAAAAAAAAAAAAACTATTATTGGTTGACTATTTTAGCATAATCGAATTTCAAATCCTGTAATCATTTTACCTTCACCTTTAGTTTTATCTCTGCTCTAGGATCTACAGCCAACCTGTTTTTAGATTGTTGTTAGGGGCTGTTGAGTCGACTTTGACTCATGGTGACCTTATGTACAACAGAATGAAACTTTACCAAATCTTTGATCAGAATCATAATCTCCAGTATTTTTTATTCCATAATTTCAGCTGTTGTGACAGTTCATCAAGAGTCTCCATTGCCCTCTTCAGTCCTCTACTTCACCAAACATAATCTCCTCCAGCAACTGATCCCTTCTGATGATGTGTCCTAAGCAGGCGAGCCAGTCGGACAGTCTTATGTTGTGATCCAAAAGGTTTTCCTTGGCAGATTTTTGGGAATAGATTACTAGGCCTTTCTTCCTAGTCTTAGTCTGGAAGCTCTGTTGAAACCTGTCCACCATGGGTGACCCTGCGGGTGTTTGAAATACCACTGTTATAACTTCTAGCATCATAGCAACATACAAGACACCTTATTAGTATGACAAACTAACAGATGGACGATGAGCCTTTAGATTAGGGATATTTTAAGGGTCTCCAGGCCAGCAGTGTATTGGTTTGGAGTTGAGAATTATAGAATGCAATCATTATTGCATGTTATTTTCAGCCATTTACGGTAGTAAATATTTTAAGTCCATTACCCAATAATTCTTAGAATACTATGAAGGAAGCAATATGCTCATCTTAATTCAGAAACTGAGTAATTCAGTAACTGTTTTAAGTTTATATGCTTAGTAATTGACAGCTGGGAATTAGACTCACATTAGTTCTATAACAAAGGTGCCAATATATTTTGCAGTTCAACATCAAGTTAAAGTTATTTCTAGTTCTATTGTGACTTCTTATATAATGGAATTAACTGGGCTCTTACTTTGTTCCCTAGTAACCACATTTTGTTCTATTTCCAGGTCATCCTCTTAGAATTGATTAGTTAGCAAATGTTTTTATTGTGTGCTGTCAAGTGGATTCTGACTCATAGCAACTGTCTAAGACAGAGACTACAGAGTAGAACTGCTCCATTATAAGGGATGATATTCACACATCTTCTCTTCCATGCAATTAATATAGCCACAATGAACAGCAGTCATTTACACAAATGCATTAGTGTAACAGAAATAGTATAACATTTGAGAATATATTTATTATATGTGTATGTGTTTAAATCATTCTTGGCAGATTTCAAAGTAAAATAGAATTTTTTCTGGGATTCAGAAATTCAAAGTTCTATTGCTACTAACAGCTTAGCTTTGGGCCATCCATTGTCATCACCTGAAAAGACGATCTTCATGATTCTCCAATCTCTGTAACAAATCTGACAATATGAATACTTTCCCAATATTCTACATGCAGAAAAATCTGGAAGAAAGAAGTATCTGAAAAATTACATTATAAAATATCAGGATATTTGTTATAGACCTGTAATCATGAAATTAAATGTTGTTTACCCTATTAAGCTAAAGATACCAAAAAGGCTTATGTCTTCATAAAGTTGAAAGCCAGGGTGGGGAGAGTGGACATACTTCTAAGACATACCTAATAGACAGTATTCTAAATGATGAGAGCTCAACAGGACTATGTGAGGGGAAAATTTTTTTAAAAAAAACCGTTTATTGCTGAGAGCAGTTTAAGAGCATTCCAGGCTGGGACAAGCTAGAAAGAATTTCTGGGGTGAGTAAATCCAGTTTTTATCCTTTTGTCTAAATTCTTTAAAGGTGGGGCTAATTTCTTTACTTTATAAACATACATACCTTAGGAACTTGATTGAAATTGAGCATCATATTGAGAAGCAACATATCCTTATAAGGAAAACTTCAGGCACGTTTTCCAGGGAGTTGGGGCTTAAGCTTCACGCAGCAAGCTGCCGCAGTATCCTCCAATGATTAGCCAAGGGGCAAACAGCTGGAACAGGGCTAGCAGAAAAACAGCGGGGCACAGCTGAAATCTTCTAACTTCCAAAACGCAACCACCTTGTGTCTGCTTTTGGCAGCCTTCTGTGTGAAGGTGAAATTTTCCACTACTACTAGTCAGACAGCTCAGACAAAACTCCGTTTTTTGTCCTCATGTGTTGTTGCTGTTCCTACATTCATGTAATTCTCTAATTTTTTTCACCCTGTCTTTTTGTATTAGAGAATATCTAGTTGTAGTGACAGAAAAGCAAATGAGAGCAAGGAAAAACTACATGGAATTTAAATTCTCTTTTTAAAATTGGGCAAATGACTGAATGTTTCTGTAATAGAACGTGCCTCTGCTAGAAAGTTAATGTAAAAACACTGTTTCCAAGATTTAGATGGTTTCTGATTCTTGAACTTTTTTTTTTTTAAATCCTTGAACATTTTATACCAGTTAAGAAGAATAATCATTGTAACATTACCAAGATCAAAATTAATGTTTTACCAAAAAGAAAGCTTACCCATGAACACATACGTTCATTAATTTTAAATTCCTTCAGGAGAAAGATAAGACAAAATAATTGTGTGTGTGTGTTATTTCAAAAATCAAATATTAAAAGACACGTTCAATTTTATGCAACAAATAAACTTGAATTCCTCTTATGTATTTAAAGGTCATTTTTTTTTAAAGGTCATACAGATAGTGCAAAATCATTTTTATTAGAAAAATGAAGCAAATTCAGGTATGAAAAACTCAAACCAAACCTCTTGCCATCGAGTCGATTCCAACTCATGTATAGGTAAAAAAAAAAAAGTTTTATATTCAAAGAAAAATTGTTTTTAAAAATAGCCAACTATATGATGTTCTCTGATTTCTAATGCTTCAAAAATATTTACCGCCTTTTATCTTTCCCAAATGCTTTACTGAAAGAGTAATCAACTTCTTCAAAGGTCATTAGATAGCTAAATGTCTAGAAATATTTTCATATACCAATCCTGCCTCTAAAAAAAAAGTTTGTAGATTTGGAATTTTTAAAGACTCCAAAGCTCTTAGAAGAGTTTATAATAGCAATTGCGTGCCACTAATAACTCAAGAGCCTAATGCAGTTTCTGAACTGCCATGAGCCTCAGTTTCCTCAATTTAATGTTTTTTTATGTGAATGTAACATGTAATATAAGGCTTTTTTTGAAAATTTAACTGGACAATTAAATTTAAAAAATCATACCAGAGTACCTTATATACAGTAATTCTTATTAAATATTAGATGATTGAATTAATTATACTAATGTTTGCCAGTTTTATCATACATTTGGAAAATCTCTTACCAGTACAGTCCTCCCCCCTTCCCCCTTGAATTCAAGACTCCCTAAGCATTTGATAAAATGGAATTTATATTAGCCAAAATTAAATTAAAACTAGACTGTTGAATACAGATACCAGGAAGTATATAATTTAAATTACTAACATAAAAGACTCATTTTTAAAAAGAATTTGGTTCTTACCTATATATAATCTTGGAATCTTGTATATCCTAAATTCTATGAAGTTTGCATAAACTACTGAATTTTAAATTGTGTTTGGGTATTATATGTCAAAAATTGGTGATATTGTTAAGTATAAATGGAGAAAGCATGTGATAGTTTTTAAAGCTTTACATAAAATTATACAAGTGTTAGGAGGAACACTGCTATTCCCCGTTTCTTTCTTTATCACAGTATTAAATATCTTCGCTGACAGCATAGGGAGAATTATAAGGATGTAAAGAGTAAATCTTCATCAGTATTGGACAGGGAAAATGATGACACATACTGACAGTCATTTATAACAGAATTTAACTTGAAAGTGATAATTTCTCAGCATTTGACTTACGTATTTATTCAAGGCGGTAGAACAAACTTCCTCAGTCCCTAACCAAAAAAAACCAACCCACTGCCATCGACTAGGGTCCCCTTTTAAGCTGGATTTTGAAATATGAAAATATACTTTTTTGTCATACAATGACTTTGAAAATGCAAATGAAAAAATAATTGTGTGGCAACTTTTGCAGTTTTTTTCCTCCACTTTATCCCATTAAATGAGCCCTGGTTGCACAATGGTTAAGCGCTCAGCTCCTAACCAAAAGGTCTTGGCGATTTGAACCCACCAGTAGTTTCGCAGGAGAAAGATGTGGCAGTCTGCTTCTGTAAAGACTGGACCCTTGGAAATGCTGTGGGTAGTTATGCTCTGTCCTATAAGGTTCATGTGAGTTGAAATCAAATCAACGGCAATGGGTTTGGTTTTGGAATGATTAATGGTATTGAGCATCTTTTCATGTGCTTTCTGACCATTGTTACATCTTTGGAGGAATGTCTATGTAAGTTCTTTGTCCATTTCTTAATTGAGTTGCTTGTCTTTTTGTTGTTTAATGCTATTTTGATAATAATTAAATTTCTTTAAAAAATTAAAGCATTACATCTGTTTATTCTGAGTGCCTACTACCTAGATACTTTTCATTTTACATTTTCTCATCATTAAAATTTTTAGATGCAGTTGAACTATCTCTCCTATATATTTTTGAAATATTTGAAAATGTCAGATTTTTGCTTCTTACAATGTATTTTTCAATATTCAGGTGAGTTTTACTTACATTACAATCAATACCAGAGCTTTGTGTTTGAATTTTGCCTAATCTCATACTGGCCAATTGTTGAGAAAGGGTTTTTAGAGTCTTCCGTGTTGTACTTTTGTTGTCCACCTAATGATTTGCATATTGGACAGCTGAATATTGCAGGAATATGTCTACAGTTTGATTCTTCAACTAGTAGTAAATTATTCTTTATTATACTGGTATTTAGTAAGCACCTTGTATATGCCTCTCACTTAGGCACCATGAAGGTACAGAAATAGTACATTATAATCCTTTCCCTTCTAAGAAATCTGTAGCTTCATAACTGCCATATCTTAGGTTGTAGTACATGTATCTAAACTTTAGTGTTTCTTGGTCAAATTTGACTTTGTAATCACTATATTTTAATGTATTAATGACCCGCTGTGGATGCTAGCTAAAAGTGACTAGTGCTCCCTTGTTATTTGTCTAACAATTTAATCATTTAATTAAGAAGACAGTACACAGACCAACTGATTTTATAAATAGGAGTATGAATATGCTGCTCATTTTTGCCATTAACCAGTTATCAACATTTAGAAAAATATTGATGTTGCTAAAATATGTCTAATTTATGAAAGTTAATTCTTTTTCAGCTCCTCTATTAAAGAGTTCTTCTGGTTTTATAATGTTCATAATGATAGCCATACTTTATGTACGGAACTGTACTAAACATCAGTAAGGAGCCCTGCTGGTGTAATGGTTAAGCACTGGGTTGCTAATGGCACAGTGGGCAATTCAAACCCACCAGCTGCTTTGTGGAAGAAAAGACCTGGCAATCTCCTCCCATAAAGATTACAGTGTAGGAAACCCTATGAGACAGTTATCCTTGGTCTTATAGGGTCACTATGAGTCAGAATCCACTTGAGGGGATACAACAACAGCAAACTTCAGTAGGGAAAAAAAAAAAATTAAAAACATAGTTTTTAGAGGTAGTCAAAATATTTCAAATTACTTCATGATGATCCATTTTTCTTTTAGAGGACATTGCTCTGTGGAGAAAAGGGAAAAGGTGTTTTTCCTCAAACCACTAACAAGTTTATACCTGCAGGGAGTTCTCAGCGACCTTAATTAGAGCATGTCTACAGTGAATTTGACTCTCTGGCACTCAGCAACAGTCCTAAAGCTCAAGAAGGACTGATCTCTTCTCGGTTAACTTCTAGCTCCTCCTTAAATGTTCGTGGCACTATATTCTATGCATTAGAATTAAAAGCTACATTCTGTAAATCAAATTCAGGGAAGCAAGTAGGCATTTATTGAACACCTTCTATGAGACAGACAACAAGTCACTAGAGTGCAAAGATGATTAAAAGAATGAGCTAAAATTTACAATGGGGAAATTGAGAACAGAGCTTAATCAATTCATTAATCATAGTTTTTAATCTGTAATTCTGCTAAAGAAAAAAAAATCCTGTTTTCACAGACGGATGGTGTCAATAAAACTGTACCTAGATATATGTTTCTACTCACAAGAAAAATTAAAATACTGTGAAAAGTAAATACAGTACTTAAATCAGACAAGTGATTTTCCTTGACATTAGTGTAGTTGACCTTAATTAATAATTTGATGAAAATTTGTGCCAATTTAATCCATGTTTGTTTGTTAGCTAAGTTAACATCCATGCATTAGTTTTATGTGAGTTGAAATCTTTACAGAAAAAATAAATATAATTCTTCTTTTGTTTTCCAATTTTCTTTTTGTTTTGTTTTGTTTTTCTTCAAGGAACTGTAGTGGAAAATGAAAAGCATAGATCTGTAAAGGACATTACATTTCCTAAATACAAACTTTTTTTTTCCCCTGCTTAAGCACATCTACTGTTAGTTTGTTAAAGCGTTTTGCCTTATATAGACTTTAAAAGTCTCAAAAATGAGTATTTACTTCCCTGGTGATTTCTGCATTAAGTTTAATGAAATCCTTAGTGGGTTCATATGTGTCAGGTTTTCCTTGCTTTTTTTTGTAACTCTTCTACCTTTGAAATCACAAGCTGTTACTCCCCAGGTGTCTTTTGTACTGGTTTGTATGGTTCTAAGTCTGAATTTGAATTATTTTACTGGTCTATTCAGGAAACTATTAAACTTTTTAAATCAGTAAGAAAAGGAAAACTATCTCATTACACATTTGAACGTAAATTACTTAAAGGATAATTAAATATTTGAATCATATTTACAGTCAGAATACTCAGAATATGCTTGCTGATTTAGGACAGAGAGTAAATTATTTCAAAATAGAGCTACTTTGTACCCAAATATTACACATTTTTACATAAACTCATTGCCATCAAGTCAATTCCAACTCATAGCAACCCTATATGACAGAGTAGAACTGCCTCATAGGGTTTCCAAGGAGCAGCTGGTGGATTCGTACTGCTGACCTTTTGGTTAGCAGTGGAGCTCTTAACCACTGTGCCACCAGGGCTCCTCTTGTTACATAGCATCACTGAAAAATTCTAACAAACCACACATATACTCCCACATACATATATGTATTTTGATGGTTGAGTCTTTCACCAGTGAATTACCTAGTTTTCTTATTGAGTTTTACTAAAATTCTGCTTATTTATCTTATGTGGTCACTTAGGCTCCTCTAGCTATTGCTCGCTCTAAAATCCTTCAAAGCTAACCTCATTGAGAGAGTTCTCAACATTTTCCATTTTCTCACTCCTTCCCAGCTAAATGGTTTTCATATCTCTAAATCCAGCAGACACATTTCAGTTTCCTTTTACATAGGATTGACAAATTTTGAAACGATTAATCACATCTGTCATTATGTTTGGAAACCCTCATGGCGTAGTGGTTAAGTGCTACAGCTGCTAACCAAATGGTCAACAGTTCAAATCCACCAGGCACTCCTTGGAAACTCTATGGGGCAGTTCTACTCTGTTCTATAGGGTCGCTATGAGTCGGAATCGACTCGACGGCACTGGGTTTGGTTGGTTTATCATTATATTTGGTAAACTGAAAACTATGGATTGACACAATAACCACAATAATGGACTTAAACATGAAGATGGTGAAGGACCCAGGCAACATTTTGTCCTTATGTTATATGTAAGGTCACCATGCCTGAGAGCCAGTTGGACAGCAGTTAACAAGGACAAGCCTTGAACACATCTTGCTTTTAGCTTGCATGATTCTGTATGTTCCTCTTTCATCTGCTTTTTCTCTGACCATATCTTCCCAATCTGCTTTTGCACCCAGTTTCTCTTTTGCAGCTTTTTCTCGCCTGTAAAAGTTGGAGCTTCTCATGGTTATTTTCTAGGCCAGGGAGGACAAACTTTTTTTCTATAAAGGGTCAGACAGTAAATATTTCAGGCTTTGCTGGGCGTATGGTCTCTGTTGTAGCTATTAAACTCTGCTGTTGTAGCAAGAAATTAGCCAGAGACAATACGCTCACCAGTAGGTGTGACTGAGTTTCTAGGCAAGTCATTCTGCTTTTTTCTTACAGTAATTTCATATTGGATTTTAACTAAATTGTTTTCTGAAAAGACAAACAAACAAAAAAAAAACCAAAACAAAATAGTTTTCTGCTTCTCATGTTTTATAGGGGGAACATTGGGCCAGGATGGCTTTGTAGCTTCCTAACTCCAGAGCTTCCAATTCTGCTATTTTTACAAAATGATGAAAAAGATTGACCTGTACTTTCTAATATCTGCCATCTCTGCACTTCTCCTACGTATCTATCTTGAACTTTTCTACCTTTGCCCCTATTGTTTATATCCAGGTCAATTTAGATTATACTAGGAGCCTGGTGGTGTAGTGGTTAAAGTGTTTGGCTGCTAACAAAAATGTCAGCGGTTCGAATTCTCCAGCCACTCCACAGGAGAAAAATACAGCGGTCTGCTATTGTAAAGGTTATAGCCTTGGGAAACCCTGTGTGGCAGTTCACCTCTGTCCTATAGGGTCGCTATGAGTCGACTCGATGGCAACGGGTTTGTTTTTTTTTAGATTATACTATTGGGAGTTTCTTCCCAGTGTGGGACTTTGTTCTGAAAGGGGACATAGGTTTTTTTTGGTTTGTATGTTTTTTAGTTTTGATATTTTACAAAGTCCAGAGTACTCCACTATCTTATGACTTTACCATTATCCCCTTGCATTCACCCACAAGTTTGCATCTATAAAATTTTCTCCATGTTTCAGCTACTGTTCTCTGATTGGCTTACTGTGCTTCCCTGAGAGTTCCTCTTGTTGATTTTGCTTCTCAGGGCCATGGGACACCTGGATGCCTTACCCCTGCTTCCTCCTGGGATTTGCTGTAAATGTTGTTCAGGGATTTTCAATTTTGAATCCTACTTTCCCTATTTTTATGGGGGGATTACAGAAGATTCTAAATCAATTCCATCTCTACTGTTTTCTAATAATGTGCTCATAAAAAGTCTTTTAACGTTTATTTTTCAAACAAGAGAAGTGTTGTAGGGTTCTAGATTCAAGATGTTGAGAGCATGCCCGTTTATTGATTTATCTATTGATTCATTGATTTGTTGCTGGGTGAAGAATCCAGATTTTGCTCAGCGTGACTTGTTACAGCCAGTAAACAAGGGGCTGAGATGGGAGATCAGAAAGATGCCTTTATTTCATTGTACAAAGAAAGGAGCAATTGAGGCTATTCCTTCCAAGACTGCTCTCAGGCAGCTTGAGGAGGTGGGCTTTTACAGAGAGCAGACAAGGAAATGCAAATACATCGTGAATATTCAGGATCGACCTTCATGCAGGTTCCCAGAGCTTGGGGATGACTATGCATTTTCTTTAGACAGGGGTTCCATGCCCAGGATGGAGGAAGAGGTTGATTTTCTCTCATTAGGATGTTAAGTCTCCACCCAGAGGTAGGTTGAGGCCATCTGTGGTATGTTCTGTGGTTATCTTGACACGGACAATTTTAGAAGAACGTGCAGCTTTTTCTGCTCGGTGTAGGAGGATAAGCCAGCGCAGGCGTCTTTCAGAACTGTTGGGCTCTGAGGCTGCCTGCCTCAGATTGATTATTTTATTCATTCACCAATGACATTAATTCTGTTAGTTTTCTCTGATTTAGAAACATGGATTGTTTCAGATACTATGTCAGGTGCTTTAACAAACCCTTTAAAACAACTCTATTTCCATTTTCTATATCCAAGGTTTAAAACAATTATGCTTCAAAGTCAAACAGCTGGTTAGTGTTGGGGACTATGGGTCAGACACAGGTTTTTCTGATTCTAATGGTATACTCTAAATTGGCGCCTCTTAAGCCTATATGGGAAACCTTGGTGGCGTAGTGGTTAAGTGCTACGGCTGCTACCCAAGAGGTCGGCAGTTTGAATCTGCCAGGCGCTCCTTGGAAACTCTTATCGGGCAGTTCTAGTCTGTCCTATGGGGTCACTATAAGTCGGAATCGACTTGACGGCAGTGGGTGGGTTAAACCTGTATGTGCATGCAGAGTTCCTGGGAACCTTGTTCAATAGTTATGCATTGGGCCTGATAATAAGCATTTTCAACAAGCTCCCAAATGATGCCAATACTTTTGTTCCTAGAACAACACTCTCAGCAGTGAGTCTCAGAGTTTATTGTACAAATGAATGAAATATATAGTTTAATCAATTACCTAATGTTTACTATTGCCACTCTGTTGGACACTGGGGTAGAAAAATGTTTCAGCCTGTCTTGCCATGTTTGCATAGTCTCTATGTTAAAAACCTTGCCATTGAAGGGCGTCACTATTTCTAGTAGGAATTAAAGCGTTAAAGCAGATATTGACAGGCTAAAAGAAATAAAAAAGTAACTTTTTACGTACCAACATATACCAAAAAAAGAGAGAGAGAAAAAGAAAAAAAAAATGCTGTTGAAGTTTTAAGATTGGTTCTTACTTCCGAGCCATTGATGATGGGAATTTAATGGAGATTGCCCAGCAAGGAAGAAGTGCTAACTATTCTACAAACCAGCATTGTTATTATATAATTTTCTGCTTAGCTGCTCATCTGAGGTGGATAATATTCTTTTGTGTCTAGGTCAGATTAGCATCGTAGCACTGTCATCAGGCCTCTCGTTAGGTATCCCCACACGTAGTGCTACTCTAAAAAATACTAATTAAAAAATATGGCGTGTAGAAAAGCACTCCTTACTGTTGCTATAGGGTATTTTTTGGATCACATTTAATGCCTACTGAAGTTTCCCGTTTATTATACCCCTGCATAGATTTTTCTCATTGGTATTATGCCCACATTGAAGTGTTCTCTGATGCCTTGCTACTCAGTGTGGTCCAGGGATCAGCAGCTTCCATACCACTTGGGAGCTTGCTAGAAATGCAGAATCCATTGATGAATTACTCACTTGTCCCATAACTGAAATACTTGAAATATTTATCTTACAAAAGTCTCTAGAGTATTTCCTTAGAGTAGTTCATTTTTCATGAGAAATAATGAAATGAGATCCTAATAATTTTAATGTGAAATATAATGTTGAGAGCCTTGTGGAATGAATCATTCAGACATAAAATATTTTAATTATTTTTTCAATTTTGCATTGTCATTTATTTTATGATATTCTTTTAAATGTTAATAAAATAGAAAAAAAAAAACTACCTGCACAAGTTGCTAAGTAAATATTTTATTGTATTTTTATGACTATTCCTGGCAATGACAAAAATCTATGAAAAAAACACAAAACGCAGCATAAGGAGCTTCAGTTTCCATATCTGTAAGAAACAGTAATAATGGGTTTGTTATAAGAATTAAATGACGTAATACATTATAGTGCTTAGCATGGGGGCAGGCATTTTAGTTGTTTTAATGATAAACATTTGTTATTCTGTGATTAAGAGATTATGGTCATGATCATGCTAATGGTTAGTCGAAGCCCAAACTGTAAATCATTTACTTCAATTTTTCACCAAGCCTACTACTTGAAATATCATCATTTAGTATAATCTCTTTGCCCCTGTAACCACGTTAGCATTGTTATTGTTGTTAGTTGCATGGTGTAGGCTCTGACTCATGGTGACATCATACACAACAGAATGAAACGTTGTCTGGTCCTGCACCATCTTCGTGAGTGTTAGTATGTTTGAGTCCTCTTAAGGCCATGGTGTTAATCCATATCATAGAGGGTTTCCTTTGCTTTCTCTGGCCCTCCACTTTACCAAACATGACGTTCTTCTCCAGCAATTCGTGCCTCCTGTCAATGCATCCAAAGTGTGTGAGTTAAAGTCTCAGATAATATTCTGTGATCCATAGGGACTTCATTGGCTAATTTTCAGAAGTAGATCACCGGACCTTTTTTCCTAATCAGTCTTAGTCTAGAAACTCCACTCAAACCTGTCCACCATGGGTGACCCTGATGGCATTTTAAATACCAGTGCATAACTTCCAGCATCACATAGCAACATGTAAGCCACCACAGTAAGACCAGTTGAGGGACAGGTAGTAGATATTGTAGGTATTTGCTAGTCATCTCTTTCATCCTAGTATGAAGTTGTAGTTAGAGAAATGAAGAAGGAAATGGAAAGGATGAAAAAAAAGTAATTTAAAGAAAAGGACTTTAAAGGTTTTTTAGTATCAGAGTAGGAAGCCAGAAAACAACATGAATAAAACCAAGAAATTGAAGTCTGACAATGAAAGTAAAATGTAAGAAAGTCCTCAGTCTGTTACTTACTTATTAAAATTATAACTTTGGTTAAGTCAGTTTTCTTGCCTTTAAAGTTAGCTTTTCTCCATCTTTTTCTTTTTATTTATTTATTTATTTACTTTTTTTTTACTGAGAGAATGTAGAGAGCATAAGCTTAAGATTGAGATTGCTAGGTTTCAAATCCTAGCTCAAACCCTATACATTTGGAGTAGTTATTTAACAGTGATGAATCTGAGTTTACCAATCTGTAAAATCATGACAGTGCTGGTGATGTTGTTAGTTGTCATCAAGTCAATTCCGACTCATGACGACCCCACGTATGACAGTAGTAGCACATAACTCGAAAGAATAAAACACAGGTTAGACCGATAACAAAACATGTAGCATGCAGGAAGTCTAGGAATGCTAGCTGTTTAATCTGTTTATATTGGGGTTATATAAGCTATGATGTTATACGAATATTTTGTATTTGTCCTTTACTTCGTGGGTCCAAATAAAATGTTTTTTATCTTGCCTGTGTAAGGAGCCCTGGTGGTACAGGTTGAAAGGTTGGAAGTTCGAACCCACTAGCTGCTCCAAGGAAGAAAGATGTGGCAGTCTGCTTGCTTCTGTAAAGATTACAGCTTTGGAAACCCTATGGGGCAGTTCTACTCTGTCCTGTAGGGTCTCTGTGAGTCTGAATCTGTTATATATTTAACAACAGAGTTATTTATGCAATACATATATATACTCTTAAACTTTTTACTTAATTATTTTATTTCATAACATTTATATCAAGGAAACTTAGCCAAATATTTCTTAATTTACTTTTTGATTTTGTAAGGTTGTAAAATCTGCGGGTTATTATATGGAAGAGAGAGCTTCATTAGTAATATTGTTCTATGGCTCAGTATCACAATAACCATATTTTACACCTGTTTGCTTCAAACAGTGGTTTGTGATGAAAGAACTATGCAGAGAGAAACCCAGATTAAAGGGCAAAAAGTTTCAGAAAGCCTTTTCAAGGGGAATTCCAGTTATCTGTTGAAATTGAAAGAAAAAAAAAAAGTCAAAATGACCAAGGGTGATATAGCTTCAGATTTCTCTTTGTTACCTAATGACACTGTTTAAGATGGGCTGTCAGATCCCATTAAGTTCACTGATATATTCTGTAGTTTAGATAAAAATGGAGTTTTCACTTAGCAGGAGGAAAGTAAGAATTGCATTTATTCCAGTCAGGCTCAGCAATGTTGTTCTTTTCCCGTTGTTGCTATGGGATAACAATTGCATCAGTAATAGGAAAGCCATCAAGCTAAGCTTTACGCAGCATAATAAAATTGTTTCGATGCAAATAAGGCTCAGTCACTTAGGGTTCTCAGTTATGACAAACTGTGGTAACAAACTCTATAAGTGAAATCAGAAGCGAATTGCAAGTGTATATGCTAGATAAAAGAGAGAAAAGGCTTTTCTCTTTCAGTAGGCTCGAGGGTTTTTCTGCATATGTTAAAGTGTGAATGATCTCGCCAATATTTTAACAGATCAGCATTCGGTATCACAGAAGTCCTAATGGAGTTTTTGTTAAAATAATATTATGAGACAGGTGAGTCTGTGTTATCATATTTGGAATAGTATATTTCTCTAGAATATGTAAACACATCCCTGGGGTTAGTTTGGAGAAGGAGAAAAAGAAATTTGCTAAAATTTCTTGATATTTTCAAAAACTTTATGCTTATGCCTTATACATATTCACATTTAATTCACAATCCTTATCTTTTAAATTTTTATTCACTGACATTAAAAACCAAAGAGGCCCTTATATTTACCTGACATATGCAGGTAATACATGCTTATCAAACTAAAGAATTTAGAGCCTGAGTAGATTTCATATTAGGATTTGAAATGCAATTGCCCATATTTCATATTATTTTGTCACTCGTTCACATTTCCCTCAGTGGTTGTTGATTAGCAATTATAATAGCTATATAGAGAGAGAGACCTTCCAGGGAGCTGAAAGAATAGATACAAACCTGAAATCATACTGAGTTACTGTAAAAATCTTAGCGATGTGTATCTAAATTTTCATCATTTGCTGCTAGGTGCAATTTGAGAATGGGTCTTTCCTGTACAGGAAGAGATTGTAAATATGCAGATGGGCACGAAAGCCTGAATTTGTAAAGCAGTGTTACTGTGCTCGATGATAATTGTAAATGTTTCTGGATGGGAATTAGATTTGGGAAATTTAGCAACTAACAAAAATAAGCATTCCAAAACTTTGTAGGTGATGGGTTCATTTGTTTTTAATTAAGTCTGAAGAAAGTGCACATGATGTCGCACAGTAAATAGGTCCTGTCACCTTAAATTACCAGTCACCCCAGGACAGAGTCTATGGCAGCAGTGCTGTGGACCTTAACACCACAAAATGAGCTTGCTTGTGGAGCTTGGAGTGAAATGTCTCTTACAAAAATGTCACCATTACGCTTCTTTAACTCCACCTGTATGACTCTTCACTGCAGTTTAAAGATAGCATCTCAAGTAACTGAGACCTTTCCCATAGTGGTCATTTGCTCACTCTTAGACTGAATTTTTTAGTTAATATATTGTTCTGAAGCTGGGTGATGAATAATTGGTCAGACATGGTTGAGACTGTGTGTTAAACCATCAAGCCAGGAGCTGTGAAATGGTCTGAGATTCCACCCTCTTTTCAAGCTAGCAAGTTAGCCTGTCACAGTTTCACAGACACTGGCAGAAAGACAGGGATCTGGATGAGAGACAAAAGAGAGTTTATTACTTACAGTAAAAATAGGAGCCAGAGAACATCATGGTGCTCTTCCTTGAGCTCCAGTTCCCCAGGGTGTAGTGACAAGGGCCAGGTGCTGCCTGCATATGTGATGAGACTGCCCGAGAGGAACCTTGAAATCAGGAGACGTTTTCTGTACGGGCTGTTGGCAAACCTGCCCATCTCATTTCTGGAGAGAGATTATCTGTATTACACTGGAATATAAAAAAAAAAATCTCTCTGAGAAGGAAAGAAGATATCTCTATCTTTATTACCCAGAAATGTAAATAAATATGTTCTAGAGAGCTTCAGTGTCTCCGTATTTCCAGAGCTGTCTGTTTATACAAATATTCCTGAAAAAGTAGCCTTGAAGCAAATTGTCTGTTAATATCTAAATGTTCATTTTCATGAAGAATAATCTGCCAACAATTAGGTATTGCTTTGCATGTGACAAAACTCAAGTTTTTATATTCCCATTCTCCAACGTCCTGCCCTTCAGGTGCACTGGAGCCCTTCTCTTCGGGCTGTACACATTAGACATACAGAATGCGGTCAACTTAGTTCTTTAATTAGCCTCTCCACATTGATATGCCCCTTAGGCATAGATATATAGCTTCACCAAAGTTTGGGAGGCTCGAAATCATAGACTACCTGACAATGATAGCAATAGGTGTCTTCATGAAATGGCATTATTGAAATTTGTTTCTTTTTTTTTTTTTCTTTTAAAAACAACGTGATTCCTCAATGGCTATAGAATCAAAAGAAACCACTCATGATTTAAAAATCAAAGAACTAATTTCATGCGTTCCTTAAAATGTTATAACATTTTTCGTAGTAACAGTCCCTCCTCCTACCTCCATCACCCAGAATTTGAAAATAAGGGGATATGTGCCCTTCTTTGCCACAGCCTGTCAACAACTGCTCCTATTCCTATTATTACACTTACGTTTTTAACCATGACTCTTGATCCACAAAATTCACTTTTCCTTTAGGTATCCACACTGATTCAAAGGGGAAAGTGCCTGATTTACGTTTTTATGCATTTGCCTCAGGCATGTATGCCTTTCCTTGATACCCATAGTAAAGGCTAAAAAAAAAAAAGGCTAGAACATGTAAAACACTTGTTCTAAAGGCTGTGACAACTTTTCCAGATGATTTTCACTAAAACATGACTCCATTAAAGTGAGAATTTCACCTATAAGTACACTTGGAAAATGCTGTAAACGATGTTTCCTCATAGGGAATTCAAAATACATAATATGCACAAAAGGCTGTAACAAAATCCTGCAGCAGAATTTAAACGGGAATAACAATAGACCAATGAATATAGAGTATAGTGTCCAACTAGTATGTTTTCTTCTATAAGATATGATTTGATTTGCCCCCTATGGCATCATATCTGACTTTTGTGGGCTGCCTTTCATGTGGAAGAGCTTTATCTGAACATGAACACCCAGAATTATTGACTGAAATAATTTGATTCCTAAGGTCTAAAAGTAGGTTACTTCTTCTCCTACCTACCTAATGTTCACCTCTAAGTTCTTATTCTCCTTTATGGATCCTGATAGGACTAGGCCTATTGTGTTGTTGTTGTTAGGTGCAGTCCAGTTGGTTCCAACTAATATTGACCCTAGGTACAACAGAACGAAACACTGCCTGGTCCTGCACCATCCTCACAATCTTGCTGTGTTTGAGCCCATTGTTTCCACTGTGTCAATCCATCTCCTTGAGGGTCTTCCCTTTTTTGGCTGAGCCTCTACTTTACCAAGCTTGATATCCTTCTCCAGGGAATGGTCCCTCCTGAGAACATGTTCAAAGTACTTGAGAAGTCTCACCATCCTTGTTTCTAAGTAGCAATTCTGGCTATATTTCTTCCAAGACAGATTTGTTCATTCTTCTAGCAGTCCATGGTATATTCAATATTCTTCGCCAACACCATAATTCAGAGGCATCATTTTTTTCTTCAGTCTTCCTTATTCATTGTCCAGCTTTTGAATGCTTATGAGACCACAGAAAATATCATGACTTGGGTCAGGCATGCCTTAGTCCTCAAAGTGACACCTTTGCTTTTTAACACCTGAAAGAGGTCTTTTGCAGCGATTCGTCCAATGCAACACATCCTTTGATTTCTTGACTGCTGCCTCCATGGGCATTGATTGTGGATCCAAGTAAAATGAAATCCTTGACAGCTTCAGTCTTTTCACCACTTATCACGATGTTGCCTATTTTTTGAGTTGTGAGGATTTTTGTTTTTTTTTTTTTATGCTGAGGCGTAACCCACACTCAAGGCTGTGGTCTTTGATCTTTTTCAGCAGGTGCTTCAAGTACTTTTCCCTTTCAGCAAGCAAAGTTGTGTCATTTGCATTATGTAGGTTGTTAATGAGTCTTCCTCCAATCCTGATGTCGTGTTTTTCTTCATATAGTCCAGCTCCTAGTATTATTTTCTCAGCCTACAGTTTGAATAAGTATGGTGAAAGGATACAACCCTGACACACACCTTTCCTGATTTTAAACTAAGTAGCATCCCCTTGTTCTTTTCAAACAACTGCCTCTTGGTCTATGTACAGGTTCCACATGAGCACAATTAAGTGTTCTGGAATTCCCATTCTTTCAATGTTAACCGTAATTTGTTATGATTCACACGGTGGAATGCTTTTGCATAGTCAATAAAACAGAGGTAAACATCTTTTTAGTATTCTCTGCTTTCAGCCAGGATCTATGTGTCTTCAGCAAAGATATTCCTTGTTCCACTTCCTCTTCTGAATCTGGCTTAAATTTCTGGCAGCTCCCTCTCAATACACTGCTGCAAACTTTTTTGAATTATATTCTGCAAAACTTTACTCGTGTGTGATATTAATGATATTGTTTGATAAGTTCCTCATTCCTTTGACTATAGAATCAATATTTTGTCTTAGAATTCTCCAACATTGCAACTTGCAGCTTGAAAAATGCTGAACGTGTTCTTCCCTTTTGGTTTTCTAATTCCAGGTATTTACACATTTCATTATAAACTGTCTTGTCGAGTCTCCCTTTGAAATCTTCTGTTCAGCTCTTTTACTCTTTCATTTATTTTCTTCCCTTTTAGCTACTCTGTGTTCAAGAGCTAATTTCAGTATTCTGACATCCATTTTGGTCTTTTCTTTGTTTCCTGTCTTTTTAATGATCTTTTGCTTTCTTCATGTATTAAGTCCTTAATGTCATTCCACAACTCATCTGGTCCTCGGTCATTAGCACTGAATGTGTCAAATCTATTCTTGAGATGATCTCTAAATTCAGGTGGGATATACTAAGTTTGTACTTTGGCTCTCGTGGACTCGTTTTAATTTTCTTTATCTTCAACTTGAACTTACATATGAGCAATTGATGGTCTGTTCCCCATTCAGCCCCTGGCCTTGTTCTGACTGATGATATTGAGCTTCTTCATCATCTCCTTCTACAAATCTAGTCAAGTTGATTCTTGTGTAATCCATCTGGCAAGGTCCACGTGTCTAATTGCTGTTTATGTTGTTGAAAAAAGGTATTTGCAGTGAAGAAGTCGTTGGTCTTGCAAAATTCTATCATGTAATCTCTGGCACTATATCTGTCACCAAGACCATAATTTCCAACTGCTGATCCTTCTGTCTTTTCAACTTTCGCATTCCAATCACAATAATTATCAAGGCATCTGGATTGCATGTTTGATCAATTTCAAACTGCAGAAGTTGGTAAAAATCTTCAATTTCTTCATCTTTGGCCTTAGTGGTTGGTGCATAAATTTGAATAATAGCCTTATTAACTGGTCTTCCTTGTCAGCATAAGGATATTATCCTGTCACCGACAGCATTGTATTTCAAGATAGACCTTGAAATATTCCTTTTGACAGTGAATGTGACATCTTTCCTTGTCAGTTTGTCATTCCAGACATAGTAGACCGTGTCACTGTCTGATTCAAAGTGGCTAATAACAGTCCATTTCACACACTAATGAATAGGATATTGATTTTCAAGCATTCCATTTTATTTTTGACACTTCCAATTTTCCTAGTTTCATACTTTGTGCATTCCACGCTCCTATTATTAATGGATGTTTGCAGCTGTTTCTTCTCATTTTGTGTCGTGCCACATCAGCAAATGAAGAACCTGAGAGCTTTGTTCCTTTTACGTCCTCATAAGATTGACCCTACTTTGAGGAGGCAGCTCTTCCCCAGTTGTATTTTGAGTGCCTTTTTCCAACCTGAGGGGCTTATCTTCCAGCACAATATCAGACAATGTCCCCTTGCTATTCATAAGGTCTTCATGAGCCAGTTATTTTTTAGAAGTAGATCACCAAGTCCTTCTTCCTAGTCTGTCTTAGTCTGGAAATTCCTCTGAAACTTGTCCCCCATGGGTTACCCTGCTGGTATTTGAAATACTGGTGGCATAGTTTCCAGTCTCAGCAACATCCCAGCCACCATAGTATGACAAACTGACAGACAGTGGTGATCTACTAGGTCTCTTGAAAAAAAAAAAGGGAAGATTAATTCCATCCACAGTGTGTGGCTTTGTTCTGTAGCTCCAACAGGACACCAAATTCAATCTAACAAGATTAACCTATAATTTTTACATAAAAGCAATAAATATAGCAAGGAGGAGTTGGTGGAGACACCAGTGTTTTCGTTTCATTATATATAATTGCTGTTTCTTAGGAAAAGACTCAGCTTAAATGAGGAATCAGGAAATATATACTAAAAAAACTAAATTCAAAGCAAGTGGTAGTAGAGAATGTCCTTGAAAATTGTTTTGATTATTTTATATAAAATCTAAGCTATATATTTTTAGATGGAAAATAAATGACTTTATAATGAAAAATTATATTTCTTATAAAGCAGATACCAACCAAAAAACCAAACCCAGTGCCGTCGAGTTGATTCTGACTCACAGCAACCCTACAGGACAGAGTAGAACTGCCCCGTAGAGTTTCCAAGGAGCACCTGGCGAATTTTAACTGCCGACCCTTGGGTTAGAGCTGTAGCACTTAACCACTACACCACCAGGGTTTCCATAAAGCAGATAGGTTTTTTTAAATGGAAAAGACACTTTTAACACTTTTGCTCTCTCTTTGAGAACCTGGAATCCTCAACCACAAAAACTTATTTGTGTATCTTGAAATTCATGAGAAACTTAAAAGCTGTACTTATAAATATATTGTAGCAGATCAGCTTATGGACATTCTTGCTCAGGTTTACTTTATTTTTTATTCGTTATTGAAGGTACTTTTTACTCTTTATCAGCTGCAGCATCCCAGATTTAATTTTCCAAGACTTTCTGAAGCATAATTTATAAATTCAGTGTGTCCTGTATGTGCTCGGCTATTTAAGCCTGTCACATTCTGATTGTGCCTGAGCTTTAATGGATTTGCAGGAAGAGTTATTAGCACATTTGATCCATGTTTCATATCGAAAGGTCAGAAAGATAAAAGATACGTTTGCAGATAAATGAATATGAGATAAATTTTAGAGAAATTAATTTTGTGGTCCTTATGTTTATTTGGATGATATTTTGTCTATGCCTATTGTTAGGCAGTGGTGATAGAGTTCTACAATATGACATGATCATATTAGAAAAAGATGAAGTTTATTATTTTATAAGCTTTATTAAAAACATTTCTACTAGGAGAACTTAATTCTATTTTAGGATAAAAATTTGTATTTAACAATTTGTATTCAGGAAAACATGCCATTGTTATTTGCCATTGCCAAAGAGAAATATTTTACATGGTCATTTTCATACTTTTTACTTTCATTTTTATACTGACATTTTAATTTTAGTCTCATTGTATAATCTTTTGACTTAAACTGTCTTATGAACTCATTAAACTCGAACAGATATTGTGTACTAAGGATGAATGAGAAAAATTGAAAACATACTTTGTGTTTTATACTTGTAGAAACTTTAAAAGTTGAAATTCTGGATTACAGAAAGCATTCAGAAAATAAGGACATTCCAAGGGAAGCATCTTGGTTCTTACTCAAAGATACATATCTATGAAATATTATCACATACTTTCACTGATTTTAGAACATTATTCTGAATTGAGGATAACTTTCTAGACATAACATAAATTAGTTGTAATTTTATGTGGCTTTACAAATGACTTTAATTCAAAGGAAAATGATTTGTGAAAAGTTTACCTTGTGTTACTTGATGTATCTAAAAGTAGCAAAATATGTGGGTGCTTCCCTAGAAAGATACATTTGTTAAGCTGTTGTTTGTTAAATAAATCTTCAAGTAACAAACGTTTTCTAGAAAATATAACTCATGTTTTAACTACAAGTAAGCTCAAATGAGCTAGAAAACAAGGCTAAAGATCAAGGTAGCATTTAGTATATATTTCTGCCCCTCTGGAAGTGAAAAGACCGGATAATCACTCTGGGGTGCTGTTTGCATTACAGGCCAGACGGCTTCTCATAGTGGTCAGAAAGAAAGCCTTTAAGAAACCTAAGGATGAATCTCTTAAGGAACAAAACCGTGGTAGTACACATAAACCAAAACAAACCCATTGCATCCAGTGACCCTATTAGAGTAGAACTGCCTTATAGGGTTTCCAAGGAGCCATTGGTAGATTCAAACTGCCGACCTTTTGGTTAGCAGTTACAGCTCTTAACCACTGCACCGCCATGACTCTCAACTAAAGAAGTAAGGTGTATGCACACTGTTAGCAGTCACATGATCTAGGCTCAGTCTTCAACAGTCTATCCCAATCGATCCCTTAAACTGCACCCTTTATACACCACGCGACCCTCAGCCCCAAATTTAATCTTTTAGGAGGTACCTGTCTGTCTTACATGATTCCATAAAGCAACAGTGTAGACGTACAAATCTCCCACGTGGTACAAACACACAGAGCAGTTTCAAAGGACAGAATGAAAAGGAGCTGGGCACTTGTGACTCCTGGAAGTGGATAAAGCAGAAATGCTAAGCATTATGGAGGGTTCCCTGAAGTTCTGAGATTCTGGGTCCTTGGCTTTTAGGGCAACAACCTAATGTGGCTTCTTTTATATGAAGATTTCTGAATACTCTTCATGGAGGTTCTGAATCAAGATTAAATTGGTCTAGTTTGGGAGCCAAATGTTTTCGGATTAAACAAGTATCCACACTGGATCCAATGCCAGCAGTCTTTGGAGCATACTTTAGGAAGCATGACCCCACTGTACTTTTATCTGTTTATTTTGTGGTATACTTGTATGTTGTGCATCCACAGTAGTGTAGGCATTGCTCAGAGATCACACACTAACTCCTTTATTGAGTCCTTTCCATAATTCTTTGTTCAATAAATATTAGTTGGCCAGTTATTCAACAAGACATGACCCTTGCTCACCAATAACCTGCATTTTAATATAAGAGTATTTTATTCTCTAAATGTTTAGTAAATATCCATGATGCAGAAAAATACACTACAAATCTTCTCATTGAACACACTTGTCTATTAGGAGAATTCTCACATACAGAAATAATCATTATAAAACATGGGAAGTAATGTCATAAAGAAGTTGAGATAAAAGGTTTTCCCAGGAGATTGCTTTCAGCTTTGAGGTGGGAATGAAAATGTGATGTTGCAGGAAACCTCTCCTAGTGTTGTTGGAATATGAGCTGGATTTTGAAAGACAGAATCGATACAACCAGGGAAGAAAACATTAGCAGATGATGGAAGATTTTAAGGTGTGCACACAGAATTGCATATTAGATATGTATGTAGAACAATTTGGAAATTGCATAGACAATTTCATGTCCAATCATAGAAATATGATTGAAATGCTACGTTTAGGACCACGTGAGAGACCCCTTTGATTGTTAAATAAGGAGTATAAACCACATGTGTAGATAAGGAAAAAACACTGAGATGGGGTGAGGAGCAGCATTTCAGGAATATATACCAGGAAAGCATGTGATGGATTAAAGAGGGGACGATCAATATTTAGGAGACCTTTAAGACTAGGATATATGTAAAAAAAATAAATAAATAAAATGAATTTAAATAACAAAACAAGGGAAAATAATGTGAGGGATTTACGCAAATTCAATAGGTCTTGGTAACTATAGGCTGTAGGGGAGAAGGAGGAATAAAAGCAACCCTCAGAATTTTAAAGCTAGCTGCCCAAAAGTATTGTGATGATACTAACAACAACAATGAAAAAAATCACTGTATCAAAAAGAATCTATTACAGGGTATATCTAGCTCAATTGGCTTAACAGAAAAAAACCAGTGCCGCTTAACATAGTGTATTAAAAAATGTTCTACATCCAACTGTGGTGACCAGTGACTGGGATCTTAAAAGTCTGCAAGCAGCCATCTAAAATACATTTACTAGTCTCATCCTGGCTGGAGCAAAGGAGAATGAAGAAGACCAAAGACACAAGGCAAAGATTAGTCCAAATGACTAAAGGACCACAACTATCATAACTGCCACCAGACTGAGCCCAGAACAACTAGATGGTGACCAGTTACCAACACCAACTGCTCTGTCAGGGATCACAGAAGAGGGTCCTGAACAGAGTGGTAGAAAAACGTAGAACAAAATTCAAATTCACACACACGAAAAAAGACAGCCTTGCTGGTCTGACAGTGACTAGAGAAACCTTGAGAGTACGGCCCCAAACACCTTTTTAGCTCAGTACTAAAGTCACTGCTGAGGTTCAAACTTCAGCCAAAGACCGTTGTTTTTGTTGTTACGTGCCGTCCAGTCGGCTCTGACTCACAGTGACCCCATGTGCAACAGAACAAAACACTGCCTGGTCCTGCACCATCCTTACAATCATTATGCTTGAGCCCATTGTTGCAGCTACTTGGTCAATCCATCTTGTTGAGGATCTTCCTCTTTTTTGCTGACCCTCTACTTTTTCCAAGCATGATGCCCTTCTCCAGGGACTGATCCCTCCTGATAACGTGTCCAAAGTATGTGAGACCTAGTATTGCCACCCTTGCTTCCAAGAAACATTCTGGCTGTATTTCTTCCAAGACGGATTTGTTATCTCTTTTGGCAGTCCATGGTGTATATTCAATATTTTTCACAAACACCGTAATTCAAAGATGTCAGTTCTTCTTTGGTCTTCCTTATTCGTTGTCCAGCTTTTGCATGCATATGAGATGATAGAAAACACCATGGCTTGGGTCAGGCACACCTTACTCTACAAGGTGACTCTCTTAGTCATCTAGTGCAGCTATAACAGGAATACCACAAGTGGATGGCTTTAACAAAGAGAAGTTTATTTTCTCACAGTCCAGTATGCTAGAAGTCCGAATCTAGGGCGCCAGCTCCAGGGGAAGACCCTCTCTCTCTGTCGGCTCCAGAGGAAGGTCTTCGTCATCAGTCTTCCCTTGGTTTGGGAGCATCTCAGTGCAGGAACCTCAGGCCCAAGGGACACACTCTGCTCCTGGCACTGTTTTCTTGGTGGTGTGAGGTTCCCAACTCCCTGCTTGGTTCTCTTTCCTTTTTATCTCTTGAGAGATAAAAGGTGGTGCCAGCCACACCCCAGGGAAACTCCCTTTATATTGGCTCAGGGATGTGACCTGGGTAAGGGTGGTGTTACAATTCCACCCTATTCCTCTTTAACATAAGATTACAATCATAAAATGGAGGACAACCCCAGAATACTAGGAATCATGGTCTAACCAAGTTAATACACACATTTTGGGGGGACAAAATTCAATCTATGACAGTGACATCTGTGCTTTTCAAAACACTTTAAAGAGATCTTTTGCAGCACATTTGCCCAATGCAGTGCATCCTTTGATTTCTTGACTGCCACTTCCATGAGTGTTGATTGTGAATCCAAGTAAAATGAAATCCTTGACAACTTCAGTCTTTTCTCTATTTATCAGTATGTTTTTTTTTTTTTTTTTGCTTATTGGTCCAGTTGTGAGGATTTTTGTTTTCTTTATGTTGAGGTGTAATCCATACTAAAGGCTATAGTCTTTGATCTTCATCAGTAAGTGCTTCAAGTCCTCTTCACTTTCAGCAAGCAAGGTTGTGTTATCTGCATAATGCAACCAAAGATTAGACAAGTCTGTAGGGCCAACAATAACACACATGCAAGACATGCTTCATAGTTCTATCATGTATATGAGACTAATGTGCACACCAGCCCAAAAGAAGATGAGAAGGCAGGAAAGGACAGGAAAATTGGATGAAGGGAAACAGGGAACATGGGTTGAAGAAGGGGAGAGTCTTGACACATGGCGTTGTTGGCAGCTGTCATGGTTTGAATTATGTCCCCCCAAAATATCTGTCAACTTGGCTAGGTCAGGATTCCCAGTACTGTATGATTGTCTACCATTTTGTCATCTGATGTGATTTTCCTATGTGTTGTAAACCCTATCACTATGATGAATGAGATGGATTAGTGCCAGTTATGTTGATGAGATCTACAAGATTAGATAGTGTCTTAAGCCAGTCTTTTTTGAGAAATAAAAGAGAGAAGTGAGCAGAGGGACATGGGGTGTCATACCACCAAGAATGAAGAGCAGGAGAGCACATCCTTTGGACCCGGGGCCCCTGCACTGAGAAGCTTCTCAACCAACGGAAGACTGATGAGAAGGACCTTCCTCCAGAGCAGGCAAGGAAGGCTTTCCCCTAGAGCTGACTCCCTGAATTTGGACTTGTAGCCTACTAGACTATGAGAGAATAAACTTCTGTTTGATTAAGCCATCAACATTTAGTGCTGTTGTAGCAGCACTAGATAACTAAGGCAACAATCAGTGTCACAAAACAATTTGTGTATGAACTGTTTAATAAGAAACTAATGTGTTATGTAAACTTTCACCTAGATGAAAATAAAATGAATAAAAAGGGAAAAAATATCTATTAGATTCCTTTGTGTTTAAGCTTCCTGCCCCTCCCCCCCCCACCACCCAGTGTTTATTTCTTCCTGCCTACTTGGAATTTGGAAAATGTGGTATGGATACCAGGGGAAGAGCAGCCAGTGAAGCAAGGAGGAAAGGAAGGGGTATCTATAAAGGAGAGACAATTGATCTGTCTCTCTGTAGCATAGAATGTACTAAGCCTTTTTTCAAGAAAAATTATGCAACACATTAAATGTTAAGTAATCTTTACCTTTGATGTAAGCTATTTATTGACATTTATATTTACTGAAAGGAACCCTGGTAGCCCAGTGGTTAAGCGTTTGGCTGCTAACCGAAAGGTTGGCACTTTGAATCGACCCAGTGGCTCCATGGGAGAAAAAAACTGGTGATTTGCTTCCATAAAGATTACAACCAAGAAAGCCCTATGGGGCAGTTCTGTTGTGTCACATGGGGTCACTACGAGTTGGAATATGCCCAACAGCACCCAACAACATACTTACTAAAAATGAGAACTTCGTAAGAGGGAAATAAATAACTTAAAAAGGTGCCTGATTCTTTATAACATTTAATTTTTTGAATTAGTTACTAAGCCCAATATTTCCTGTTGTGTTTGAGATTCTATGGTATTCTGCATAATTTATCTAAGTATTTCAAAATCAGCTTTTCAACAAATGAACTTTATTCATTTATTTTTTTTAATTCCATCTTCTAATTCCTTTAAGCTACCACAAATAAACCTGTATCATTCAGACGAGAAAAGTTTTGTGAAAATGATTTTAATCAATTGAAATTTATTTATAAAGATAAAGAATGTCAATTGACATTAAAGTACAGTTGTTCTTCAATATCCTCTTACAAGTGTAAGTTTGATCTGTCATAATTGAGAAAAGAGAAACACAAAGAGAATCCATAGACTTGAAATGTGGTTTCATTTATTATCTGAACATAAGTGTTTGTGGGTAGTGGTTGCTGTACTAGTTGAGAGTCACTTATATGATTGTTAGTATATTTTCTAGTTGGAAATATTATCTGAATATTGTTATATAAAAACACACAAGGAATAGATTTTTAAAATTTGTTCTTAAATATGCTTTACCCCTGAACTTTAAGGAAAGGATTAAACCCACCACCCTGTCGGGTCGATGCCGACTCATAGCGACCCTACAGGACAGAGTAGAACTGCCCCATAGGGTTTCCAGGGAACGGATGGTGAATTCAAACTCCAGCCTTTTGGTTAGCAGCCAAACGCTTAACCACCACAACATTAGAATATGTGTTCTTCTATGAAGACTTAGAAAAAAACAACCAAGAGTAAGCTGACATGTTAGCATGGCATGGCAGAGGCTTTTCTTTTTTTGTAAGACAGTTGGAAGTTTTATACATGATATGATTCTTCAGTAAAAGTGGGAAAATGAATGTCACGAAATAAAAAGTATAGAGAATGTATTTATTTAAAAATCTTTTTGGGTAGAAGGATTTTCTGGTTTCACATTTGAGTAAATATTTTTCAGTGATATTCAAATTATTGCCTAATATTTAAATGAGGGTCTCTAAATATGAAATTCATGCAATTATCACTGTGAATACTTTTACTTAAGTTTATTTTATTAACACATGCAATGTTTTTCCTGTATAGTTTAGACCATCTCTGTCTTCTGTTTTCTTAAAACTGTTCTCCTTTCAAAAACTCTAGGAAGTATATGTGATGTCTTAACATATTTAACATAGCTTTAGCTATGAGATACAGGTATGGATGAAGAGGTAAAAGTAGAGATAGAGGTATATCTTCGAATTTTAACTGCCTGCCATGTTTATTTCTAATTCTGGAAATGAAACTTCTGACAAAGGTGTGCAATGACAGAATTCTTGATTTTTTTCAATCTCTCCATTGTTCTTAGTGTAAAGCGCAAATCTCTTAATATGCCTTATAAATGCCAGCAAGATCTGATCCCTGCTTTCCACTCAACCTTCATTTTGTTTACCTTCTATTCATATTTTACACACCAGCCTTCCTGAACTCTCTGTTCCCTGAAAAGGACTGCTTTTATTGCTTCCAGACCTTAGAACTTATTTTTCTTGTAGGGAAAATTAATCTCCTCTCTCCTAAATTTCTCCATTCCCACCTTTTGCTTGGCATCTAAGCATCTTTTATGTCCCAATAGATTTCTTATTCATCCATGTATAGCCTTTCTTATACATCTTTACATTCTAGGAAGCATTTAACATGTCTGGTTTACTGATAATATAAAGCTGTTGTTGTTATTGTTAGATGTCGAGCCAGTTCTGACTTACAATGATTCAATGTGACAGAGTAGAACTGTCTCATAGGATTTTCTGGACTGTGTTTTTCACGGAAGCCAATCACCAGTCTTTCTCCCATGGAGCCACTTGGCTGGGTTTGAACTGCCAACCTTTCGGTTAGCAGCTGAGCAAACAGTTTGCACCACCACCAAGCTGTATTGTGAGTTTATTCTTTTCTTAACATTGAGATAACTGATTTGAGCTTCTTTTACATTTAAATTAATTAGAGCTAATTTTTAATCATTCATAACTGATCCTTAAATTAATACTTTTTGTTCAAATATAGCCTTTATTAATCTATTATTTGTGTGTTAAAGTTCCTTTAATAAAATTTTAGTTAATAAAATGTTAGTTGAATCATATTCCTAATCAACATTTGTAAATCCCTAGCATTCTTATAAAATGAAAAGAAACTAACAAATCTTTTAAGAATAAAAATAGCTTGAGAAGAAAACGGTAAATGCAGACAAAACTGATAAAATTACTTATTTCATATTGCATATGTTTTCTGATTATTCTTGTAAACTATTAAATATATAATGTAACTAATCCAGTATAACTATTAAGAAAGTACCACAGGGTTCATGTGGCCTGTGTCTTGCTTATCATCCATCATCTGCCCACCCAAAAGCGCTCAATAACATATAGAAAGGAAGGAAGTCAAAGTCAATTACTAGTTTGAGACACATTTAACTCATTGATTTCAACTAGTTGAAAAATAATTTTGTTTCACTCCATTATTTCAGTATCCTTACTTGATGTTTATTTTGCACATCTGTTAACAGAATAATGTAGGCAAGAGAAAATTAAAGTGTATGAGTTTAACTACTAACATCACTGAAACTCTCTGAATTGCGTTTTCTCATCTGTAAAATGGTAAGAAAACTACTGCTTCAAAGAGAGCCCACACACAGACTCCATCCAATAAGATAGTGTAATTGATAATGTTTTAAAACCAAACTACTCTACATGTAGTTGGAATTACTACCAATATTTGTGTTTCTTTTCATCTACCTATCATATTGTTCAATACAACATTATTGGTAAAGCAGAATATTGGAGAGAATAAAATATTGATAATGAGGATATGTTCAAATAAATGATCATGCATCCAAAATGTGTGATAATATGCTCCCATTATGACAAATAAGGAGGATTTATATTTACTACCATGGAAAAATTTCCAAAGTACATTGTGAAATTAAAGTAAACTTGGAAGCATAGATGCCACACTGTTGATGGGTTTCCCTTCCCTGAGAGTGGAAGTGCAGTACAGTATTAAAGGGGAGAGCTTCACATATTTCTGTGTGCACTCTTTGGCTTTTTTTTTTTTCTTTTAACAGTGAGAATAGATACATTTTGTAATATTCTATTTATCTTTAAAAATAAAATATTTAATAAATTAAATAATATAACCTAACATTTGGAGGGATAACAACACATGGTTGCCTACAGTGTTCCTCTGGTTTTGCATTTGAGGGAGCAGCTGACATGTGAGATTACACTGCTGTCTACCAGCCAGCTGAAAGTGTTCCCAGAAGGACACCAACCAAAGTATAATGGATGATTTCCAAAGTAAAACCCTTGATAGCATGCCAGTTTGGGGAGAACTTATCTTTCTGAAATTGAATTCAGTTTTTAGTTTCCACAGTCTAATAGCTAAAAGGATTTTTAGTTAGTTACTAATGGAGATATTTGGGAACTAGAATATGATGCTCTTTATGCTAATTATTTCTTTAACATCCAAGAGGGTTGGAGGGTAGCACCCTCCGGTTAGTGATGAGAAGGGAGCCAATTCCTAATTAAATATTTTCTTGAGTCTGGCAATAACAGGAGTATTCTAAAGTGGAAACTGATAAACACTTTACTTACTTCAAGGACTTTTATATTCCCTTCTTTATTATACCAGATGTGTGCTGCCAACTTAAGTAATTACTGTTTTCCCAATGCGAAGCTTGATGAAAGTATTTTTACTCAAAAATATTCTAACCAAAAATTCAATTCTTTTTTTTTTTTTTTCCTTTTGGGTTCTTCATTTCACAAAAGTAAAATAATGTTTAAAGCTTTTTGAGAAAATCCACACAGTAGCATTCATATAGGAATGATTTTTCATCTAGTACAGATAAAGGACCCAGAAACTTGCTAAGAGGAGACTTTTCCTAAAGATTTTTAAGTTAGATAACACAGTGGTGAAAGCATTAAAAATATATAGACATTATATATTCATAGGAAATTATTCATATTTTGGCAGATTATTTTGTTTTCCTCTTTTGAATATCTTTAGTTACTTTTACTTGTATTTAATATTTCTAGAGAGTTAAGATAAAAGCAGAGAGTCGCATTCCTGAATGTCTGCCAATGAGTGCTTAAACTCATTATTTTCATCAGCAATTTTTGCTGTATGTGATGAACTTCCCATGAGAACATGCTTAATTTAAGATTTTGCTCTTCTCAGTTTCAAGGAACTCTTCAATTTCAATTTTAATTTCACCTTTGTAAATGTCAAATTAATATTGAGTACATGGAAAAAATTAAGGGACTTACTTGAAAAACTATATGTAAATGATATGTATTTGTTATTGGTAAATGTTAGTTACTATTGCCTAAAGCAAATTAGTAGTGATCAAATTCACTATTTAAAGTCCTATTTATACTTCAATTGATAATGGTAATCATTAGCTTAAGTAAGAGATTGTGTTTAAAATCTATCAGTACAGATGAATAAAAGGAAATGATTTATTTTCAAGGTATGGATATCACACATCTTAGATTTCACAATAGATTGTAGCATGTTGACATTTTGTGTAAGGCAGTAAATTGTTTTGCATCATAATAAAAATTTAAACACCTAACTTTCTTTAATACTTTACTCATTGGCATCCGTAATGTAGGCAGAAACATTAATATTACACATGCAATTAAATGTAAGAGAAATACAACAGAAGAATCATCTAATGCTCCATCCTTGGGGAGGAAAAAAAGTTGTTTTGCTGCGTTTTGTACTACTCGTAGAAATATAGTTTCATACACATACTGTAAAAATTTCCATAAATAAAGTAATTAAATTAAATGATAGAATAAAAAAATTATAAGAAAAATAGAAAACAGATGAGAGTTTAAACTTTCCCACAAACTTTCTAGGCTCATGTATGAAGGAATATAGTATTTACTTAACACATGTAGAAAAACAAGAACGATACAAATATTTAAATCTTATAAAGAGAAAATATGTATTCAAAGAGAAATAGGTTTGTCCAAAGGAAAAATTATGTATTTATATTGGAAACCCATTGCCATTGAGACAATTCTGACTCATAGCAACCCTATAAGACAGATTAGAACTGCCCCAGAGGGTTTCCAAGGAGCGGCTGGTAGATTCAAACTACCGACCTATTGGTTAGCAGCTTAGCTCTTAACCACTGTGCCACCAGGGCTCCACATGTGTAAAAATTACATTTATTTCACACGGGAGTATATGGCTATGCTTTCTTATCTTCTTAATTGTGAAATTTTTATTTTATACCCAGGACCTGTAGACATATTTCATGAGAGTCTACTGAACACATCAATTAGAATATCAAATATGTTAAATGTTTTCAGTCTGCCAATTAAGTATATTTCATGCCATTGTGTTGACATGAAAAATATACTTAATTAAATAACTGATGTTATTTCTGGAGTTTGAATTATAATAGCAAATTGAAATACAAATTGAAAAATTTTTCTTAAGTCTCAAACTTAAATGCTTTAACCTGAACAGTTATTAATATCATATGACTAATCATGCTCATCCCCTATTTGTCCATTTATTAGCAAGTATAAATTAAAAGATACAATCAGTCAATAACTTTTTTTTTCTAAGACATAGAACACACTTATCTACTTACTGAAAGCTACGTATTATATATGCTCTGTTGGCATTTTTCTTTCCTCTTTTGCTATACTATCGGCTCCCTTCTTCCCTATGCAATATTCTATATTTATAAATTTCAGGGAGGTATTGAGACATATTGAGATTATATACTCAACTTCTGTGATTTTTCAAAATTAACGAAAATTACTTAGTGAATACTACCTATCTTGAATTTAATTTATCACTAATTTCTCATAATTGCTTATTAACTGCTATTTCATAACCAGAATAACTGAAGTATACAACAAAGATATTTGTATATAAGGAGGTTTTGGAGAATGGAAAATTACGAACTTTTGAGATTCCAGATATGTCATTTAATAGGCAAATATATGACCTTTGTTACCAAACATATTACTAGTAGAAGAAATTGGTCTTTTGCTAGTTGTGTAAGAACATTAGACAAATGAGTACACTTTTGTTCTTACTAGTACTTAGTGGCAAAACTATGTTCTCAGGCATTTCATTTTAAATAAATAACTGTTTTAGCAAATATTGTAGTTCAGGTAGGGTCAGGGGCAACTACTTTGCAGTACGTAGCGCCATTATTTTGTTGACGTTCTCACAAGACATACTTCAATTTCAACAATAGAATTCCATTTAATGTAAAAAAGTTAATTTTACATTTAGGTAAATAATTCATACAAAATCAAGTACAATATACAATTCTTACTGTGTTTTTATACAATGTCTTTAACTGGCATTCTCATTTTAATATCTTCCCAATAATGAGATAATTCAAAGATATATAAATCAGTCCAACCATTTTCTACCAGATACAATTATTTAGAAAAAGGACAATTGACACCTTTACAAATTAACATTCATTTTGTTTGCTACCTATTTTTTTCTTTGACATCCTTTGAGTTTTTTTTTTTTTCTCTTCTTCCACCAAAAATACATTGTCCATAGCCTTTGTCATTCAGGGTCTCTGCAGGGAAAAAAGCACATGAATTTGGTAACTCAGGAAGGGTTTAATAGAGAATATTTACAAAGGTAGGAGCCCTGATGGCATAGTGGCTAAGAGCTCAGCTGCTAACCAAAAAGTCAGCAGTTCAAATCCACCAGCTGCTCCTTGGAAACCCTATGGTTCAGTTCTCTGTCCTATAGGGTCGCTATGAGTTGAAATCGACTTGACAGCACCTAACAACATTTACAAAGGTGTGAGTAGAATGTAATTAAATTACAAGGGATAGGGCCACATCGGAGCAGTAAGTGCTTGGCTGAAAAACTAAAGGTTAGTAGTTGGAACCCACCCAGCAGCTCAAGGGGAGAAAAGACCGTCTCTTTTACTGCTACTGTAAAGCAAACACCAAACCAGTTGCTCTCTAGTTGAGCCCAACTCATGGCGACTCCCTATATGTCAGAACAGAGCTGTGCCCCTGGGGTTTTCAATGGCTGATTTTTTGGAAGTAGATCATCAAGTGATTCTTCTGAGGAGCCGCTGGGTGGACCCAAACTTCCAACCTTTCGGTTAGCAAAGCAGCAGATTAACCATTTGCACCACCTAGGTACTCCTACTGCTACAATTGCTGTTGCCTTCGAGTCGATTTTGACTCATAGTGACCCTATAGGACTGAGTAGAACTGCCCGCTAGGGTTTCCAAGGCTGTAACAGAAGCAGACTGCCACATCTTTCTCCCACGGAGCTGTTGGTGGGTTCAAACAGCTGAATTTTTGGGTGACAGCCTAGGGCTGGACCACTGCGCCACCAGGGCTCCTTTACTGCTATAGTAAAAGCCTGTGTGATAGCATACTGTCGGGTAACAAGAATTTGGAAACAGTATAATTGGTGATTTGCTAAGTCTTCATTCTCAGAGAATGACTTCATTTTGTATCTTCTGTGGAGAAGGATGGGGGAAATAATAGGCCACCCTCTGTCAGGAAGCCAAGAGGCCAAGGCTGTGTCCCTGAATTCAAATGTTCTCTAGGTCCAAGACTCTAAGCACTGCAGATCAGGTGGAGGAAATGGATAATGACTAATGAGGTCATTTTTGGAATTGTAGACATTCTATTACGAGTTCCGGGCAGATACAGGACTCCGAATTGCCCTATCAATATTCAGTCTGCACTGTCTAACATTACCAGGTGGCTCTGAATTACCCAGGCCAGGCAGGCATGAACACTGATGAGCTGGCTGCACAATTTATTAACCCTTTTATCTTGGGTTACAGAGATTGTTATATATATTTTACCACCCATTATAAAAAAATGATGTGCGTGGTCTGCATCAAAGTTGTCTCTACAGACCCCTAATGGCACTCTGTAGAGATATTACAGTGTTAACTGATTTTATGATTTAATTAAAAAGTTTCCATCTATTATTCATTCCCCTTATTATCTGAAATTCCTTCTCAAATCATTTAAAGTGTTATTTAACATCTATACCTTGAAGAATAATAACAGTAAGGATATACATTTATAGCTACTATATCAAAATATCAGATATTATTTTTTATTGAGTGATTTTTTATTACTATATTTTATTAAGATCAAGACCGAAGATATTGTTAATCTGTTTTATTGGGTTGTTTAAAATTATTTCTTATTGTTTAAAAAGCCTTAAAAAAATAAAATGAGGTTTACCCCAAACCATCTGGTAGGTGACTTTATAATTAACCAGGAATGTGTGAGTTGTTCAATATTATTTAATCATAATATGTTAATTGAGTTGATGTTAGTATGTTCTCATTGAATATTTGCTGTCATTTATAATTGTATCATATTGACATAAAAATAGTGGACAATCTTATTTCAGAAACACTGCAGTATACATTCACGAGATATCATATAGTTAATATGTTATAACTCACCTTTCATAGATCTGTGCAGACACAGACGACACCTCTCATTTTCTTCTGATCTTTTATTATCTCTTACCTCACCTCTGCCAGGTAATTTCTATTTCACATAACTTTTAGTGGCCTTCTGAAATTATTAACTTAAAAGATACCTACCAAGACTCAGAGAAGGAAATAGCTCATTTATGGACCCTTCCATTGGCTTATGGATCCATGGAGCCCTAGAGAATATCACAGATCTTCATGATGTCCCAAGTGCTAACTTTTATGTTTGTATCTTTAATTTAGCTGAAAGATGATAGCTCCCTCTTGGCCGAACATATAAAACTGGGACTGAAGCATGCTATACCAATAGATATCAGTCATAACTTACGCCCAGTAATTTATTTTTGAATCCGTATTTCCAAATTATACAATGTGAAAGAGCAATTGATTTTGCCTCCCCTGGGGATTATTTGAGGCCAAATTCTAGTTGTACAAAGATTGCCTTGGATATCCAGGCTTCCTCTGTGTTACGCTGCTCTTGGCAATAGTGTAGCCATCAAAGTAAGTTCATCAAATAACTTTTCTGCTAACACAAATAGAAGGAGTGCAACTGTAATTATATGTCTGTTCCTACAAATAACATTGCCCTAGTTGTCCAACTCTTTATAAGATATTATTTACATTTTATTATTCCAAGAATGAAAAATTATGTGATTGATAATGCTCATCAAACATAGATAGGGCATTGACTGTGAAGAAGAATTTAAAATCACACAGTGTTTTATATATGGTGTACTACCACTACTCTCTACAGAAGCTGTTATTTGGCCCTACTAATGTCTCGGACACATTCTGGATTTGATTATTGGTCATCAGGTTGATTTAATGTCCATTTCCTCAAAAAAAAAAAAAAAAAGTTGAATATTCCACATATTAACCAGAATTAAAATTCAAAGGGAAAATGCACAATGAAGCATATTTTAATTTTCAGTTCCATTTTAAAAGTTCATCATATGTCTTACCTACTTCCAAAAAATGAGGAAAACTTAAAAAAAGATATATTTTTAAAAGGAAACAAAACTTAAAGATTTGGTGGTGCAGTGGTTAAGCATTCAGCTGCTAACCAAAAAAATTGGCAGTTCAGATCTACCAGCTGCTCCTTGGAAACCCTATGGAGCGATTCTGGCCTGTCCTGTAGGGTTGCTGTAAGTCAGAATCAACTTTACAGCAATGGGGTTGTTTTCTTCTTTTTAATAAACTTACCCCAAATCCAAAGAAGTTCTTATCAGATTTAAATTACAATTGTATTTAACACTAAAAAACAAATATTGTAGTTGATTTTCATGTCCTTTTAACTTTTTTTGAAAATTCATCATTTATAAAAATTGGTCATCAGTTTTGATATTGTATTCCACTAATACTTATTTTGCTGTTTGTTGTATTTGTTAAAAATATAAATTACTCTTTTTATCTGTAGTAAACACAAAACAAATAAAACATCTGCTTTTATACCTTTGGGCAACAAAACACATTTTAGACCCATCAATCCTCGGTTGATAAAAATACCAAATTCTGTCCCATTTTTGCTTGTCGTCGTGTCTCACTTGGAAATTACCTCATTAAGGAAACTTTCTTTATAAGCGTCTTACTTTTGCTGACAGCGTGTTAGACTATGGAGCGAATACAGAATGTGCTCTTTTTGTTTCAACAGAGCAAAAATGAAATGTTACCTGAGCAGAGTTTCAGGAAAATTTATTGTTTCCTTCCTTGCATCAGTACTAAAGCAAATTAGTCAGTTATTCTGATTAGATAATACTTCTTGTTTGTTTACAATGAATGCTGAAGTTACTTAGCTTATTTATGTTGGCTGTCTAATATATTTAGTGTCAGAGCCTTTAAGTTCATGAAATACTATATTTATGAATTTAAATGAATGTTATAATATATAGAATTATAAGGTAGAAAATGGATTATACCTATACATCTACTTTTAAATCATAAACTATAAATACTGTTAAATGTAAAGTCATATAAAATGGAGACAAATTATTATTATTATTTTTTTTTTTACTAATTTTGCAAGGTGATATAAGCATTATGAGGACAAGGATAATATGTTTTGCTCCCTACTGTGTACTAGAACCTAGAACAATGCCTAATGTATAAAAGGTACTTAATAAATATTTTTGAATTATAAACTTATAAATACAATCAATAAATGATATTATGGTAAAGCATCTTTTAGTGGCTTTTAATAGAGCACAGCAACATTTTTAATGCTTTCATAAATATGTTGTTGTTAGGTGCTGTCAAGTCAGTTCAGACTCATAGTGACCCCATTCACAACCGAATGAAACCCTGCCCAGTCCTGCAACATCCTCACAATGGTTGCTGTTTGAGCCCATTGTTGCAGTCACTGTGTCAGTCCATTTCGCTGAGGGTCTTCCTCTTTTTCGCTGACCCTCTGCTTTACCAAGAATGATGCCTTCTCCAAGACCTAGACCCTCCTCATAATATGTCCAAAGTAAGCCAGACAGAGTCTCACTATCCTCATTTCTAAAGAGCATTCTGGCTGTACTTCTTCCAGGACAGATTTATTCATTCTTCTGTCAGTCCATGGTATTTTCAATATTCTTCACTATCACCATGATTTAAATGCATCACTTCTTCTTCAGTCTTCCTTATTCATTGTCCAGCTTTTGCATGCACATGAAGTGATTTGAAAATACCATGACTTGGGTCAGGCGTGCCTTAGTCCTCAAGGTGACATCTTTGCATTTTTAACACTTTAAAGAGGCTTTTTGCAGCACATTTGCCCAATGCAATATGTCATTTGAGTTCTTGACTTCTGCTTCATGAATATGATTTAACTAAATTATTCCCCTCGACTAGTTACATAAATAAAATTTTGATATAAAATTTTCTTCTTTTAATACCACAAACTTGTAATGTTTAATGAGTGAATTTTCTCACTTATCATACAAGAATACACAAAGGGGAGCTGGAAGTATTCAATATACTCTTTATATGTATATCAATGTGTTTTTTGGTGAACGTTTACACATGAAATTAGGTTCTCATTTAACAGTTTCTATACATATTATTCAATGACATCGATTACCTTCTTCACAATATATCAGTGTTCTCGTTATATCCATTTTGATTGTTCTGTTTCCATAGTGTAGCTTCCCTGTCCCTCCTAGCCTTCTCATCTTTGGTCTAGGGTAAATGTTAACCATTGGTTTCATCTAGATGATTATTTTGAGGAGCACAGAACTCATGGGTGATATCATTTATTTTATGTGCCACTCTGTCATTTGGCTGAAAGGGGACCTCTGAGAGTGAATTGAATTCCAAGTTTAAAGACTTATCTCTGGTTGATGGTCTTGGGGGTTTATCTAGTCTCTACCGGTCCAGTAAGTCTAGATTTCTTGTTTTGTTCTACCTTTTTCTCCCATTCTCTCTGGGACCATCTACTGGGTACCTAGTCTGAAGGGTCAGTAGTGTTAGCCAGGTACCATCTAGTTCTTCTGGTCTCAAGGTAGGTGATGTCATTGTTCTTATAGACTGTTGGTTCTGCAGACTAGTTTCTTCTTTGAGTCTTTGGTTTCCTTCTTTCTCTTTAGCTCTTGATGAGTAGAGACTAATAGTTGTATTTTAGATGGCCTCTCTCAAGCTTCTAACACCTCAGACACTACTCACCAAACTAGGATGTAGAACATTTTTTTATGGATTATATTATGCCAATTGACTGAATTGCCTCACAAGACTATGGTACTAAGCCCCCAGACCCAGTAGACCAATCCTGTGAGGTGTTTGGTTGTGTCTAGGAAGTATCTATAACTGTGCCCCCATGTAATTTATTTTATACTTGAAAATATATGCAGCACACATAAACATATATATATGCCTACAGTTGTTCATACATGCGTTCCTGTACATATTTATGCATGCTTACATACCAGTGTAGTCAAATACATATTTTTTAGGTGTTATTATTATTGATGCAAAGTTTATATCCCCCAAAGAATTTTTTTTTACAATTTGCCATATCAATGGTTTATTGACATTGGTCACATTTATCACACTTTGTCAGCATTCTCTTTAATGGTGTCTATACCCTTCTATTTGTGTTCAGACACTCATTTTTACTATAACTGTGCTGTGATGACCACTTCCATACTTACAGCCACGTTTCCCATCACTAGAAATAACAAATCTCTAGGTTCTAAAGCATGCTTTTCCCTCTCTGCCCCCTCTTTTCCCTGGTAATCACCAATGAATATTGGTCATTCTATATTTATCTCTTCTTGTCTTCTTATAAAAGGGGAATCATATAATATTTGTTCTTAAAGGCTTGACTTACTTCACCTATCATTATGTCCTCTGGGTTCATCTATGTTATGTTTCATAGACTCTTCATTGTTCTTTCTAGTTGTGTGTTTGTACCACAATTTGCCTATTCATTCATTCATTGATGGGCACTTGGGTTGTTTCCATTGTTTTACTACTATGAATAAAGCTGCAATGAACAAAGGAGTGTATATAACTGGACATGTCAGTAGGCTTAGGTCTCTAGGTATATTCCTAGGAGTGGAATTGCTGGATCCTAAGGTAAAGGTAGCTGTATTTCTAGCTTTTTGAGGAAGTGTCAAAGCATTATCCATAGTGGCTGTACCATTTTATGGTCCCACATCAATGAATAAAGGTTCCGATTTCCCTACTTCTTTGCCAGGATGCCAGCATTTGTTATCTTTTTTTTTTTTGAAATAAGTGCCATTTTAATAGGAGTGAGATAATATTAAAGTTGCTAAGTAAAATGTCAGCAGTTCAAATCCACCAGCCACTCTTTGGGAACCGTATGGGGCAGTTCCACTTTGTCCTGAAGGGTCACTATGAGCCGGAATAGACTCGGTGGCAACGAGTTTGATTTTGGCTTGTTTTCTTTTAATGGCTAATGATCATGAGCATCTTTTCATGTGTTTGTTAGTTACTTGGATATCTTTTTTGGTGAAAGTTCTGTTCATATCCTTTACCCATTTTATAATTGAGTTTTTTTGTCTTTTGTTATTTAATTGTTGACATTTCCTATAAATTTTGGAGATTAGACCCTTATCTGATAAATCTTTTTCTAAAATTTTTCCCAGTGTGTAGGTTCTCTTTTGATAATATCTTTTGATGAGCAGAAGTTTATAATTTTTATGAGATCTCATTTATTTTGTCTTCTTTTATTTGTGCATTTGTTATAATGCTTGTTATCCTATTTTTACAGAATATTAGGTCCCATAGTTTCCTCCCTATGTTTTTTTCCAGGAATTTCATGGTTTTAGGTTTGAAGTTTAGGTCTTTGATCCATTTTGAGTTAGTTTTTGTGTTTGGTGTGAAGTATGGGTCCTATTTCAATTTTCTGCAGGTGGATATCCAGTTTTGCCAGCACCATTTATTAAAGAGACTGTCTCTGCCCCAATGGATGGACTTTGACCCCTTGTCAAAGATCAGTTTTCCGTAGACATTCGGATTTAGTTCTGAGTTCTCAATTCTGTTCCACTGGTCTATGTGCCTATTGTTGAACCAGTACAAGACTGTTTTAATTACAGTGGCTGTGTAGTATGTTTTGATATGAGGGAGTGTGAGGTCTTCTGTTTTGTTCTTTTTCTTCAATATTGCTTTGGCTATTCTGGGTTTCTTTCCTTTCCATATGAAGTTGGTCATTAGTTTTTCCATTTCAGTAAAGGATGTTTTTGGGATTTGTATCAGGATTTCATTGAATCTATACATTGCTTTAGGTAGTTTTGACATTTTTACTATATTAAGCCTTGAACATAGGATGCCTTTCCATTATTGTAGGTCTCTTTTAGTCTCTTGCAGCAAAGTTTCATAATTCTCATTTTATAAGTCTTTTATGTCCCTGGTTAGCTTAATTCCTAGGTATTTTATTGATTTGGGGGCTATTGTAAATGGTATTTTTTTCTTGATTTCTGTTTTGGAGTAGTCTTTGTTAGTGTAAAGGAACTCAACTAGTTTTTGTGTGTTGATCTTGTATCCTGCAACATTGCTAATTTTTATTAGTTCCAACAGTTTTCTTGTGTAATCTTTAGGGTCTTTTATATATAGGATCACATTATTTGAAATAGTGAAAATATAACCTTTTATTTTCCAATTTGGATACTTTTTATTTCTTCTTGGAAACCCAGGTGGAGTAGTGCTTAAGAGCTATGGCTGCTAACCAAAAGGTTGGTTGTTCTAATCTACCAGGTGCTCCTTGGAAACTCTATGGAGCAGCTCTGCTCTGCCCTATAGGTCACTATGAGTCGGAATCAACTTGACGGCGGTGGGTTTGGTTTGGTTTGGGTTTTGTTTCTTCTTTCTTGTCTTGTTGCTCTGGCTAGGACTTCCAGTACAATGTTGAGTAAGAGTGGTCATAATGGACATCTTGTCTTGTTTCCATTCTCAGAGAGAAGGTTCTCAGCCTTTCTCTGCATGTATATGATGTTGGCTATTGGTTTTTCATATATGCCCTTAATTATCTTGAGGAATTTCCCTTTTATTCCTAATTTACTGAGAGTTCTTAGCAGGAAAGGGTGTTGAATTATCGAATGCCTTTTCTGCATCAGTTGATATGATCATGTGGTTCTTTGCCTTTGCCTACGTTATGTTGATTGAGTTTCTGATATTGAACCACCCTTGTAATCCTGGTATGAATCCAACTCGATTATCGTGTATGATCTTTTTGATATGTTGTTATGGTCTGTTGGCTAGAATTTTGTTGAAAAAATTTGCATCTATGTTCAGAAGGGATATTGGCCTGTAGTTTTCTTTTTTTGTGTGACGTCTTTGCCTGGTTTCAGTATCAAGGTTATGCTGGCTTCATAGAAGGAGTTTGGTAGTGTTCCTTCCTCTTCTATGCTTTTGAAGAGATTGAGTAGGATTGGTGTAGCTCTTCTGTGATTGTTTGGTGGAATTCTCCAGTGTAGCCATCTGGTCCTGGGTTTTTTTTTTTTTTTTTTTTGGTAATTCGTGATGACATCTTCAATCTCTTCTTTTGTGGTAGGTCTGTTTAAATTTTCTACCACTGAGATAATTTGGGTAGATAGTGTGTTTCTGTGAATTTGTCAATTTTCTCTAGGTTTTCAAATTTGTTGGGATATAATTTTTCATAGTAATCAGTTATGATCTTTATCTCTGATCAGTTGGTATCAATGTCACCATTTTCATTTCTTAATTGGGTTATTTGCCTCTTCTGGATTTCTTCTTTGTTAATCTAGCTGGTGGCTTGTCTATTTTGTTGATCCTTTCAAAGAATCAAGTGGTTCTGTTAATTCTTTCTCTATTTCCTAATTCATTTATTTCTGCCCTGGTTTTATTATTTCTTTTTTTTGTGGTTGCTTTTGACTTCTTTTTCTCTTTTCTCTTTGCTCATGTTGACAGTTTAAGTTAGTGGTTTGGATCTTCATTTTTTTTAATGTAGGCATTTATTGCTATAAATTTCCCACTCTACTACTTTTGCTGTGTCTCAAAGGTTTTAATATGTTGTGTTTTTATTTTTGTTTGAGTCTAGGAATTTTTTAATTTCACTTTAGATGTCTTGTATAACCCAATAAATTTTTAATAGTGTGTTATCTAATTTCCATGTAATTATTCTTTTTCCCTGTTGTTGATCTCTAGTTTTATACCATTGTGGTCTGAGAAGATGCTTTGAATGATCTCAATCTTTTAAAAAATTTGTTGAGACTTACTTTGTATCCTAGCATATGGTCTGTTCTGAAGAATGATCCATGTGCACTTGAGAAGAATGATTATTGTTCTGATATTGTGTGGAATGTTTGATATATGTCCGTTAGTTCCTATTGGCTTATAATTTTAAGTTCTCTAGTGAAAGTGGTATGTTGAAGTACTCTACTACTATTGTGGAGTTGTCTGTTTCTCCTTTCATACTAGTCAGAATTTGTTTCATGTATTTTGGTGCATTGTTGTTAGGTTCATATATGTTTATAGTTGTTATGTGTTCTTGTTGAATTGACCCTATTATTATTACGTAGTGTTCTTTTTTTTTTTAATGTTCTTCTTTAGTTCTTGTGCCCGATTTTGGTTTAAAGTCTATTTTATCTGGTATCATTATGGCCACTCCTGCTCTTTTTTGTTTACTGGTTACATGGAATATTTTTCTCCATCCTTTTATTTTCAGTCTGTTTGTGTCCTTTTGTCTAAGGTGGGTTTCTTCAAAAGGATAGATCATGGTTTTTTATTTTTTAAAATCCATTATGCCACTCTCTGCCTTTTGCATGGTAAGTTTAAACCATTTACATTTAAGGTTATTACTGAAAAAGAATTGGCTACCTTACTCATTTTATTATTTGTTTTTTGAGTGTTCTGTATCTTGTTTATTATACTTGTTATATTTCTCTTTTTTGTTTTTATTTGGGTGCTTTCTTGTGATGAGCCTTTTTCTCCTATGGCTTTCAAAAGTCTCTCCTTGTCTTTGGTTTTCAAGAATTTTATTAGAACATGTCATGGAGTTGATCTTTTTGTGTCTCTTCTGATTGGGGTTTGTGTAGCTTCCTGTATTTGCAGGCTTGGTTCTCTACTCAGGTCTGGGAAATCCCCTATGATTATCTCTTGGAAAATTGTTTCTGTGCCTTTATTGTTGTCCTGGTGCTCTGGAATTTCAGTAATTCTAATGTTAGAATTCTTAATTGAATCCCACAATTCTTTTTGGCTCTGTTTACTTTTATTTGTTCTTCTCTTGTTTCTTTTGAGGCTTGGCAGTTTCAGATATTTTGTCTTCTAATTCAGATATTATGTCTTCTGCTTGTTTAGCTCTATTGCTGAGTGTTTCTCATGCTGTTTCTAATCCAGATGTTTTATTCTTCAGTTACAGGAGTTCTCTTTCTCTTTCTTTTACTGTTTTCAGATTCCTTGTTGAATCTCTCACTTTGTTTGTTCCATCATTCCCTTCCTGAACTTCACTAATTTGCTTTCTGTGTAGTGTTTGCTTTTTTAAAACATATTTATTACCATAGTCCAAAAATTATCATTTCTTTGCATTACTCTGGCCTCCATAGGAGAGATTTCCTCTTCTTCCTGTTTTTCCTTAAAGGATTCCTTCTTCTCTTGTGCTTTTGTGTTTTTTAGTAGTTTGTGTTGAACTTGAGGCATTTCGATACCTTTTCTTTAAATTTCTATTCTGTTTACTGTGGGAAAATTCAAGAGACCTGTGTGCTTGGTCTTTGGGATTTAGTAACAGGACAGGGGCATTTTGCTGGGAGCCTCCATTGTTGTGCAGGGGATTGACTTCACTGTAGTGACAGTGAGTTTTTTTTTTTTTTTTTTTTTTTTAAGTCTTTTACTCACCGGTCCCTTGCACTGGCGCACCCACTACCCATGGTGTCTTGCTGGGGACCACCTCCTGCTTGCAGGTCAGTCTGGACCATCCGCCTTGCCCTGATGCCCTTGCAGCTTTTCCCAGTCCTAGTGCCTGTTAATTTCGAGCCGCAGAGAAGTTCAGTAGTACTGTCATGCAGTGCTAAGGTCTTCTGTCACCCCTCCCAGTTAGTTGCACAACCTGTGGACTCAGACAGCCGATATATACCACCTTAAAAACAGTTCACCTAGAGCTTTCTCAGATAAGCTCCCTTTCTGTGTCCCCTGCATGGGGTGTTACCCAGTTCCACCCCAAAATGGCTGTGATGAGCTCGTGCTCATGATGTTAGTGGGTAAGATCTCTCAGTTTCTGTGCTGACCCCACTCCTCCTCTCCCCTGCTCTGCCAAAAAAAAAAAAAAAAAAACCCTTGTGGTAGAGTTGACTCAGACTCAGAGCAACCCTATCAGACAGAGTACAACTGCCACAAAGAGTTTCAAGGAGCGCCTGGTGGATTTGAACTGCTGGCCTTTTGGTTAGCAGCCTAGCTCTTAACCACTGGACCGCCAGGGTGTCTCAGTTCTCTTTCTGAGTTTTCAAGAGCTCAGTCTGTACTTGTTTTTATTCATTGTTCAGTGTGTTAGTTGTTGGAGGGGTAGATGGGAGCATGCACTCAACTCACCATCTTGTTCTGCCTCCCAATATACTCTTGAGATGTTTTTATATCTAGTATTTCGGATTCTTGGTTAACTATTTTCTTTTAAGTTTTTATATGACTTCTGTTTTTAAGTTTATCTCTCTTTATCCACGGTTTCATGGACCATCACTTTTTTTTTTTTATTATTCCTTTTGCTTCTAACCCAATCTCTTATTAAATTCCCGCCTGATTCACTTTAACATCTGTCAGTGATATCCCAGACATGTTGTGGGGTTGTGGAATTACATGACTATAAATACATGATCTCAACTTCAATTGTACCATTGTCATTACACAAAACTTTTTGAATTTAATCATTTTCCTCTTTTTTACCTTAGAAAATAATACAAATATCCCCTCCCCTCAGAGACTGTACTCCCTATTTCCCTTCTCTCTTATTCCTTGAGTATTTGAACATTCCTGCATTCTACTTTTATATTTGATGCATTTTTTGTATGATACATACTTATAGGTTGAAAAACATTTTTTTAATGTAGTTTTGAAGCCGTTACTATTGTCAAGAAATCTTGATGGCCATCTGATTCCCTTTCCTTTACTCATAATCTTTGAAGACAGGCACCTAACAACAAACCTGTACCCCCACCCTCTGGCAGCTTTGCTAAGGAGCCTTTTCCCTGAGTATATTGAAAATATGTGCTAAGCCTTTCATTCTGGAAATGCTGTTTTCAGATGGGAGAAATTTTGTAGTATTATTTCTCAGATACTTTCTTTCCCATTCCTTTGTTCATGATTTTCAGGGTGGTCAATTTTGTTCTTAATATATTTTCTATTTTTTCCCCCGCCTATTTTTAATCTCTACCACTTATCTTTTTTGAATTTACCACTTATCTACTAGTTTGCTGAACAGTGGCGGCTTACATGTTGCTCTGATGCTGGATTCTGTGCCACCAGTGTTGCAAATACCAGCGGGGTCACCCATGGTGGGCAGGTTTCACCAGAGCTTCTAGGCTAAGACAGTCTAGGAAGGAGGATGATCTACTTCAGAAAGAATTGGCCAGTGAAAACCCTATGAATAGCAGCATAACATTGTCTGATATGAGCCCCTCAGGTTGGAAGGCACTTAAAATATGACTGAAGAAGAGCTGCCTTCTCAAAGTGGAGCTGATATTAATGACATGGATGGAGTAAAGTTTTCAGGACTTTCATTTGCTGATGTGGCATGACTCAAAATGAGAAGAAACAGCTACAAACACCCATTAATAATTAGAACATGGAAAGTATGAAGTATGAATCAAGGAAAGCTGGAAGTTGACAAATATGAAATGGAATGCTTGAAGATCAGTATTGTAGGCATTAGTTAACTGAAGTGGAATTTTTTTGGCCATTTTGATTTGGACAATTACGTGGTCTACTATGCCAGGAATGACAAATTGAAGAGGAATGGCATTACATTTGTTGTCAGAAAGAACATTTCAAGATCTATCCTGAAATATATCAAATAGTTAATACACAATTGTTTTGTGACACTGGTTGCCAACCCCACAATATGGCAACACTCTCTTCTTCTCTACCCCAGGTTCCTTGTTTCTGTAGACAACATATTGAATGATGCAGGAAGCATCAGAAGAAAATGGAAGGAATACAAAGATTAAATGAAGCAAAAAGAATTGGTTGATGTTCAACCATTTCAGGAGGTAGTATATTATCAGGAATGGATGTTATCAAAGGAAGAAGACCAAGCACTGAAGGCACTGGTGAAAACCAAGACTCCAGGAAAAGGCGGAATACTGCTTGAGATGTTTCAACAAATGGATGCAATGCTCGAAGTGCTCAATTGTCTATGCCAAGAAATTTGGAAGACAGCTACTTGGCCAGCAAATGGAAGAGATCATATTTGTGCCCATTCCAAAGAAATGTGATGCAACAGAATGTGGAAATTATTGAACAGTAATATCACATGCAAGTAAAATTTTACTGAAGATAATTCAAAAATGGTTACAGGAGTACATCAACAGGGAACTGCCAGAAATTCAACCTGAATTCAGACAGAATGTGGAACAAGGTATATCAGTGCTGATGTCAGATGGATCTTGGCTGAAAGCAGAGAATACCAGAAAGATGCTTACCTGTGTTTTGTTGGCTGTGCAAAGGCATTCAACTCTGTGGATCATAACAAATTATGGATAGCACTGCAAAGAATGGAAATTCCGGAACACTTAATTGTGCTCAGGCAGTCTTTCAAACAGCATAAGGAAATAGTGAATGGCTTAGTATCAGGAAAAGTGTGCATCAGGGTTGTATCCTTTCACAATACTTAATTCTATCTGTATGCTGAGCAAATAATCCGAGAAGCTGGACTATATGAAGAAGGAAAGCAGCTTCAGGATTGGAGAGAGACTCATTAACAACCTGCTATATGTAGATGACACAACCTTACTTGCTGCAAATGAAGAGGGCTTGAAGCACTTACTGATAAAGATCGGAGACTACATCCTTCAGTATGGTTTTCACCTCAACATAAAGGAAACAAAAATCCTCACAATTGAGCCAATAAGCAACATCATGATAAACAGAAAATACTGACATTATAAGGATTTCATTTTATGCGGATACACAATCAATGCCCATGGAAACAGCAATAAAGAAGTCAAATGATGTATTGTTTTGGCTAATCTGCTGTAAAATACCTCTCTAAAGTGTCGAAAAGCAAATATGTCACTTTGAGGACTATAGTAACCTGATCTAATCAATGGTATTTTCAGTTGCCTCTTATGCATGCAAAAGCTGGACAGTAAATAAAGAAGACTGAAGAAGAATTGATGCCTTTGAATTATGGTGTTGGTGAAGAACATTGAATATACTATGGACTTCCAGAAGAATGAAGAAATCTGTCTTGGATGAAGTACATCCAGAATGCTCCTTAGAAGGAAGGATCCCGAGACTTCATCTCAAGTATTTTGGATGTGTTATCACGAGGAGCCAGCCTCTGGAGAAGCACATCATGCTTGGTAAAGTAGAAGTTCAATGAAAAAAAGGAAGACTCTCAACTGAATGGACTGACACAGTGGTTGCAACAGTGTTCTCAAACATAACAATGGCTGTGAGGATGGTGCAGCATTGGGCAGTGTTTTGTTCTGTTGTAGAACTGGGTATAGATTTGTTATGAGTTGGAACCAACTTGATGGCACCTAACAACAACAACATTTTTTGATGTGTTTGCCTTTTGTCTACTCTCTGTTAGATTTGCTTCATTTAATGCTGTAATATTATCCTTTTTTTTCAAATTTTGTGTATTATATTTTCAAGAGCTCCCTATGTTCTTTTAAGTGTTCCTTTTTCCCTATCATTTAATAGAAGAAATTTTTTTATCTCTCTCTGAGGTTGTTATTAATTGTTTTCTATGTCTCTCTGATCTGTGTGTTATCTGTCACTGTTTTCACACTGGAGAATCTCTGGTTAATTTTGGTTTTTTTTTTTTTTTTTTTTGATGCCTGAGATTGAGTAGAGCTCTGCCTACAGGCTGATTTTGTTGTCCAGGGGCTGGTACTATGCAATGTTCATATGGCAAGCCCTTCATTTCATTGGAAACTCACAAATGCTAATAGATGGAGTTAATCCTCTAGGTTAATTGCATTTCTGGAGGGGAGAGTCTTCTAGTCCCTGCCGTGAAAGTGGGCATGATGATTGGGCTGTCTCCTTAGTGGTAACCCTATTTTGCAGGATCCTAGGTTTGTAACTTATTCCACTCAGCTAAGTAATTTCCCACTGCTGTATCTACTTTTCATTTTCTATCTTTCAGCTTATGTTTTTTCTCTTTGTTTTTATCCTTAAAGGCAAATACCTTTTCAATTATTCTTTTATAATAATTTTAGTGAGGTTTTGGGAGAAAGAGGAGATAGATACATGTAATCACGCCACGCATTTTATTAGAGGCTACTTTTAAAGAATTATATTTTATTTTAATAGCTTCTTTTCCATGCTGCTCAGGTATTTTATAATGGATTTGAGTACATTGTTAAGATCGTAATAATATTTCATTGTTATTGATACCATAATCTATGACTTTTACTTTGATAGGACTTTTCATACATTGTCTCATTTAATTTTTCAAATGAAACTTGACGTACGTGACATTGTTTTTATTCAGAAGACAAAACGGAATTGTTCAGAGATTTTCACTTATCCAGTTCTCACAAAATGTCCAAAATATGAAAGTTCATTTTCGCAAGAACATCTTGTCTGCCAGGGCTACTTGTTTAAAAAATCCAAGAGTTCTTTTTCAAAATGTTGTACCTGATTGAGAGCAATTTGATATGATTTTTCTGGTTGTTGGTATGAGAAACAGTAGCTATTTCATTTGACATTTTTTTCCTGCATCTAAGATTTCATGACTTACACTCCCATAGTATATAATGAGCTATCAGTACCTCTATTTCACAGTGTTGCCACTGTCGAACTAATAACAATAATAATATTCATTACCTTCATGTTAAGCTGTCTATTTTCAAAGCATTTCTTTTTAATATTTATCCAACTTTAAAGAAGTGTGATATGGTAGAAAGAGAGCTGACTTGGAGTCAATGAAAAGTGGGTTAGACTTCTGCTGCTTTTTACAAATAACTTTAGAGACTAAATACCTTCCTTTACAATTTGTGAATAAAGGGAAAAGAATTATCTGGAGAGTTGCGAGAATTCAGTGTTAATATATTATTGTATTATTTTTCTATTCCGGCCATAACAAGTTAGCACAGGTTAGTGATTTAAAACAACACAGATATATTATTTTACAGTTCTGTAGGTCAGAATTCCAACACTGGTTTCACTGAGGTAAAATCGAGTTGTCCCCAGCTCTGTGTTTCTTCTTGGGGGCCCTAAAGGAGATTCCATTTCCTTGCCTTTTTCAGCTTCTAGAAGCCACCTGCATTCCTTGCTATATGGCTCCCTTCCTCCATCATCAAAGCCACCAAGGGCAGGTTAAATTCTTGTCGCTTTACATCTCTCTGACTCTCACTTTTACCTCTTCTTCCACTTTTAAGGACTCATCTGGTTTGCACAAGTGGTTTGTTGTCAACTGCTAACCTAAAGGTTGGCAGTTTGAACCTACCATGAAAGAAAGGCCTGGTGATCTTCTTCAGTAAAGATTATAGCCAATAAAACTTTATGGAGCAGTTGTACTCTGTAACACATGGCATCACCATGAGTCAGAATCAACTCAACAACGATGGGTTTGGTTTGGTTTTGGTGATTACATCAGGCCCAGCCAGATAATCCAGGATAATCTTACCATCTCATCAAAGTCAGCTGATTAGCAACCTTAATTGTATCTGCCAATTTAATTCCCTTTTGCTGAGTAACATAACGTATTCACAGGTTCTGGATATTATGAAATGGACATCTTTGGAAGGGCCATTATTCTGTCTACCAGAAGTCTCCAGGAAAATGCCTCACATAGACTATCAGTGAATGGAAGCTATTATTATTATTCATTAAATAAAATAAAATGATTAATTTCCACATATTATCTCATTTTCCACTAATTACCTAATTCACACAGATCCTATAGGCAGAGATTATTTTAGCTTTACAGATGAAATAGTTTAAAACAGTGGCATCTGAAACTGAAATGTGAATCCTATCATTCTCTACATTGAGTGTTTAGAAAGACTATGAATATTGTGTTTTCTGTGACTACTTCTCTACTAAATGGAAAGCTAATTCACTAGATTTTTTTAATCAAGAAAATAAGTAAAATTCTTGCTACTTAAAATGATTTCTGTTTTTCAAGTAAAAAGTTAAAAAGTGGTAATACTGATTTTCAATATGAAGTCACATAGATTAGATTTTATTATATGCAAAATTATAATTTACCTTTGCTCAAATTAGCTTGTTTTTATAATGAAACTGATATACTCAGCTAATATTTTCAAGGGCTTTGTTTGCTTGTGTTTAATGCAAGCATAGCAGGTCTGCTAGCATCCTTCCAATCAGCAAATCATTTTGTGCAATATGGAGGTAAAAACTCTAGTAAATGTTCTCTGATCTAACGATTTTTGTTCTATAGAGGGCAATTTTCTACAACACGACAAAGTCACAAGGGCAAAAATCTAGCTACCGACAGCATAAAATCACTGCTTTATTTGAGGATTGGGTTGCTAAGTCTTGTTAATGGCTTGAAATTGCATGACATGCTTTTCTATTTAGGCAATTAACATGTTAATCCACTCCATGTGGTATCCATCTGCTCATACATAATTTTACAGAAAAACTATCTATACCTCCTTGCACTCATGTCTCATAGCTATTTTCAAAAGTAAAATATAATTACTAGGCTGTATAAAATACTAATATAAAGCACCTGGGGAGAGTTATTGGCTTTTGGAAATGAAAACTCACAGGCAAATCTATTTGCAACGCTCTGAAACACAGATATTGAGGGGTAGCATTAGGCTAACTTATTTTCCAATTCAGTTCATTACATGCTTGGTATTTTTGTGTAATTTGGCAAGTTCAAACTTTTGTGGAGGCTGTAGGGTAAATTTCATTCTTAGGAAAGGAAGATTTTCAGAAAGAGATAAGGAAAGTCTTATATAGTTTTAAACCAAATTATTTTAAAGATCTTCTCTCTGCTGTCTGAAAGTAATAAGCACTCTGTTAAAGTAAGGATATTTATTGAAGGCTTGGTAACAGTACAGACTGGGGAAAATGTCTGATTTTACAGAGTGAACAAGTGCTTCCAAAATGACGAAGCTGGGGAGACCTTTTAAAGGGTGAGAACAAAGAAGTTGAGGTGTACTATTTTGATTGGACATTACAAACTTAGATTAACGCAAGGCGTGTTTACTGGAAATGTGGGCTAGTAGGGAGAAGGTTACAGGACGTTTCTCTCTTAGAAACAGTTTGCTCAATAAGATTTTTCTTGTCAGCAGTTGCCTAGGAGAACTAGATAAGAGTCAGCATCAAGGCCTTCTTCCTGAGACATTGTTTCAGGAAAGGTTTTGATAACTCTGATAACTCCCTGAAATAGTTTACTATTGTTATTCTCTCAGTTCAGCCACAGAGAGAAGGAGAAAACTTTCTTTAGTTTACATTTAGTCACAGGCCTCAAAGACTAAGTCAGAGGTTCACATACACTAAAAGAGAATCAAGATGGAATAGGGCCCTAAACTCAAAAGTAGCCATATTTACCTTAGTCAAATGCCTTAGTTTACTTGCCCTTACTCACCATTCTGTTTTCTCTGCTTATAGCAAAATATAGCAAAATGCATAGTACTTAATAGTAAGAGAAAAATTAGAAAGGAATGAAAATGTTATATCTTATCAGCTTTCAAAGTAATCATCTTCTATAGTCAATCAAATCAGGCTTATTTGTACCTCAGTTTTCTTGCTTTTTGGAATACAGGACAGGGTGAATTATACAAATATATAAATATAAATACAAAAACACAAATATAAATACACACATATTCATATACCAAAAAAAAAAAAAAAAAAAAAAACCCACTGCCCTCAAGTCAATTCCGACTCATAGCAACCCTATAGGACAGAGTGGAACTGCCCCATAGAGTTTCCAAGGAGTGCCTGGCGGATTTGAACTGCCGACCTCTTGGTTAGCAGCCGTAGCACTTAACCACTACACCACCAGGGTTTCCACATATTCATATACACACACATAAATCAGATACACATATACATACACAAATAATTATGCTAGCAATTATTTTAAATAAATTTCCTTTGCAAGTGCTTACTGTACTTAAAAACCCAATAAAGACAGAAAAGAGTGAAAGGAGCTAGGCTAAGCATGTTTAGAATGGCATTTAATAGATTATTTCTGAAGCTGAATTACATCAGTTTAGTTAAAAGTGACTTACTATGTGGCCTCAGGAAGGTTATTTCACCTTTCTGTACCTTGGTTTTTTCATGTGTAAAATGGAGACATTTACAGAACCATATCATGGGTTGTTTTGAGAATTAAATCAGTTAATGTCTGTAAATAACATGAAATATGGAAAGTGCTATGTGTTTCTTAAATGAAAATGCAAGAAAATAATGTTGGGTTAAAGTGGTAGGGTCAAAGACATAATCTTAATTTTTTCATTAAGTTTCACCACTTTTATACTTTTAAAACTCTAATAATAATCAGCATATGATTCTTGGTATCCTGGCTTTCAATTTTATATATCTACTCACTAATTTTTACTCACTAAAGGGCAGTTCTACTCTGTCCTGTAGGGTCGCTATGAGTCAGAATTGACTCAACGGGCAGTAGGTTTGGTTTTTTTGGTTTTACTCACTAAAGCAGGCCTTTGTCAGGTATTCCCAAGACCACCTTCAAGCTTGATAATTCACTAGAAAGAATCACAGGACTCAGAAAATCTGTTATAATTTATTAAAGTGAAATGATTTGATTAAAATAAGCAAACGGGAAGAACACATGGTTGAAATCCAGGAGAAACTAGAATCAAGCTTTTAGGTATCGTCTCCCAGCGAGGTTGCGCAGATGCAGTTAATTCTCCCTGCAGTCGTGAAGGGCTGTTAAACAGGGAAGCTCACGGGAGCAGTAGGGTTTTTACTAGGAGTTAGTCACTTAGGAAGTTAAGAGCTCGGCTGCTAACCAAAAGGCCAGCAGTTCGAATCCATCAGTGGCTCCTTGGAAGCCCTATGGGACAGTTCTACTCTGTCGTATAGGGTCGCTATGAGTCAGAATCTACTCCATGGCAGTGGATTTGATGGTTTAGTTACTTAGGGATATAGCACTTGTATGGCTGACCTCAACTGCATGGATTCCAGAATCCCAGAGCAAACTAAGTGTTCATTGTAAATTGCATTGTTAGCATAAATTATTTGATCAAACTGACACTATGTGACCCAGGGCTTTAGGCATACAAAAACACTCCTTTCAGGCAGAATATTTCAGGACCTCAAAGCTCATCTCCCAGGAGCCAGACAAAAGCCAGTCATTTCTTGGGAAGGTGCAGGGTTTGAGCCACTCAGACCTCGTAAGTTAACCCTTTCCTATACATGTTCTCTGAGCAAACACTTCTCAAGTCTTTGCTTCTATTACAAATTATGTCCCAAAATAATCAAAAGCCAAAATTTCATTGAAATTTGTGTTAGTACGTAGTAACACTTTTTTAGCCTCTGTCATTGAAAAGATTCAAAGTGCCTTTCTTTCATTTGAAAATGAATTTGATTGAAAGCAGGCCCAAATAATTAAAGAATGTGTTAAAGTTATTTTCCGATCTGCATAATTGTGGTTTGATATCTTATATAATAAATTGCATATTTTCCTTCCGAAAATTTTGATTCAAACAGCTACAAAATTTGTAGCATTTCTGTTTGCGATGATGGAAATGTCACATTGCTTAAGGGTAGGGTTGTACAACCGATAATTGTAATTGCTGTCAATAAGTTGTATACCTGTAAAAAGTTGAATTGGCAAAAGATGTGTGATAGATAAATAGCTGCTGAGGCTATTAACGTACAACCAAACACCTCATGGGATTTGGTTCTTTGATTTGGAGGTTAGAGTCATGATTTCGTGGACATTTCAATTAATTGGCCTAATAATGTGCTTAGTGCTTTGATTCTACCTCCTAGTTTGTTACTTAGTGCCTGGTGTCTTAAAAGCTTGCAAGCAGCCATCCAAGGCGTGACAACTGGTCTGAATTTGCTTGGAGCAATAGAGAAAGAGAGTCAAGAATAGGAGAAGAAAATGGGTGTATGGCTATTTGCCTTCATGAACAACTGCCTCCTTTGTTATGAGACCAGAAGAACTATGTGTTGCCCAGCTACCATTACTGAACATTTTGATCAAAGATTCTATAGAAGAATCTGATCAAAAGGAGGAAAACAGAGAACAGGATTTCATATTCTCATGGACTCCAGACTTTCTGGAGCGTTGGAGCCTGGATGAACCCCTGAAATTATTACCCTGAGATAATCTTTAAACCTTAAACAAAAAATATCCCCTGAAGTCTTCTTAAAACCAAACAGTGGTTTAGCTTAACTAGTAAAGAATGTCTGCCTTGAGCATTATGCTGTTTTAAGATTTATCTATATGGGATCAAACTGACAATCCAAACCAAACCAAACCCTCTGCTGTCAAGTTGATTCAGACTCATAGCGACCCTACAGGACAGAGTAGAATTGCCTGATAGAGTTTTCAAGGCAACTAGAAAAAATTTTTTTAGAAAAATTAGATAGAGAACTTAGGGGGCAGCAAGTTTATGTTAATGGAGGAGGAACAATTCAGAAAAGAAGGGTGAGAATGGATACATAACTTGAATAATGTAATCAATGTCACTGAATTCTGTGTGTAGAAACTTTTGTATTGGTTTTTGTTTTTCTGTGTATATTCTCAAATACAAAAAGAAAAAATAAAATAAATTTCTAAAGAAGTTTGTAACAAAGATAGGTTAGTAAACATGTAATGGGATAATTTATAATACTATATTGCAAATTTATAGTACTTCAAAATTATCACTATCAACTATTATTAGGATATATGGATGAATCAGCAGTAATCTCCAAAGATAGTGGTTAAAGAGAACTGTTCAAACAATTTAGTTATGAGCACGTATGAAAGATAAACTATAATCATTTATGCAAGGGAACGAAGCCTTTAGTAGCCCAGTTGAGCAATTCAATTCATTTTTCTAGGGGCATTTTACGGGAAATTTGAAGATAAGGTAATAATTTTAAGACAAGGGAAAGAAAATCTGATTCAGATTATTTTGATTAGGTTCTACTTAATGTAAGTTTTGTATGTTTTAAAGAATGGAAAACACATAGCATGTGTGTGTGTGTGTGCGCGCGCGCGCGCGCGCATGCGTGTGGGTATAATACATACGTATATTGCATTGTTATATATAATTAGCATAGAAGTAATTTTGAAGAATTATTTGGGGGGAACTCCTTTGGTGGAAATAAAGTTTTGGAAGCAGAAAACATGGTTATAAAGTCCCACTATGTCTCCTAATCTGTGCGTGACCCTGAATGAAGTATTTTACCTCCCCAAACCTCGATGCCTTCCTCTTAGTTTTGTAATGGAATGCAGGTTCTTGTCCTGTCTTACTAGCTGAGGGAAATAAGAGAGACGCCACACCACCAATTGCAAGGGAATTAGCTGATTGAAATAAAACAGATGCCACACTACCAGGTGCAAGGGAAACGAAGTAGAAATTTATTGTTTGCACAAACAAGGAGTATCATGGGCCCTAGGAACGGAAAGACCAATGGCTCCCAGCCCCAGAGAGCTTGGAGCTTTTATGCCTTCCAGTCCCTAGGGGGCGGGAGTGACGCCCAAAATCCCACATCCTGATCCCTCCCATGTCCATATTTGGAGATCTAGGTGCCAAGTCATTTGTAAAGGAAGGGAACTTTAGCTTTACAAATGGGCTTGGGGGCAGCTGTGTGCCAGCCAGGGAGCATCTTTCTCTCCAGCGAAGTTCAGGTCCGGGGTCAAGTTGGGGCTATGGTGCTTCAGGTCCCAGGCATGCGCTGAGATCTTGGTTTGCGCCTGCATGGGATTTTGGCGCCAAATTCAAACCAGGGTTAGGGCCCGTTGCATGGTGGGGCCAAGCTGTAGTTAGAAATCGCGGCTTGGTGGGCTTTGAAGGTCGGGGGAAACTGCAGCCAGAGCGGGGCGGGGGAGCCTGGTGGAAGCTTCAGTTTGGGCTGAGTTCAGATAAAGTGGGGGAAGGCATGTTCTGGCCAGGATCTTACCTGTGTTCAGTTCTAGAATTTAGTATGCCTTGGCACATTAGCCTTATCCGACAAGAGGGCAAGGCAGGGCTGCCAAAAATATATTTGCCTGAGGACTAATTGGTCCACTGAGAGATAACTAATTGTAACTGGAGACAGAATTAATCAAAAAAGGTTCACATCCGTGCAAAGCCTTGCTGTTTGGGGAAAAATGACTCTTTGTTAAGTTTTGTGTCTCTCCTTTGTTAGATGTGAGGGTGATGCTTCATGTATGTGGTGGTACCACAGCAGTATCTAGCAGGGCAGATATTGGCAGAATCAATGGCTGATGAATTTTGTGAGGTGACTATCCTTGTTTCAGTGTGTGAGAACCGTATTGATTCCTTTAAAATTTGGGGGGTAGGGAGAATTTATTGAGCCTGGATTTCTGTATTAGTTGGTGGCAGGTGTGGTGGTAAGATGGGTTACCCAAAATATTAGTACACCACATGATATAAGGATCAAATTATACAATGACCATAAAAACACTTTATAAACCATCAAACGCTAAAAAATATTAAAGTAACCAATATTTATCAATCATTTAATACTGATGTATAATAGAACATAGGTTCCAAAGAAGAGCCTTTCTATCAGATGTGTCAGGGGGACTAGTTTCATGACAGATTAGGCATGGACCACCTGATCAAATAATTGTAATTCCAGTGTGGCAGTAGTCTGTAGGAGACATGCATATTCAAAGAAGCTCTTTCAGGTATTATCATGCTGATGATAAGTTCACACTTTAAGACATCAAGGGTGAAGTGGAAAATTGATCTGATTATCTGGATAATTCATGCTTGAGAAAAATTACAACTTTTGTGTTGTCTGTGAAAAATTGGCTAATATAAACTCACTACTCGTAACTCTTGGGAAATTTCTTAGATTGAAATGTTCAGTAATCTTTTGAAGAATCGTTATTGATAGCATTTATCAGATCACAAATACATTACGTTTGTCATATCTGAACTTATTTTTCGTTGTGGTTAGTATATATTATTTTCCTGTATTATACCTCACAGTAACCCTACTACTCTATCCCCTTCACCTCAGTGCTTTGTTGTGATTTAGTGATATTCTTTCACATTTTTCAATTTGCAAATATGCTATATGAATTCCTGGGTGCTTTAGTGAGTTCTCTATGTGCTTAGGAATACTTTTGGTAGATATTCAGAATAAAAGAAAAATATTCTTTCTGTCAAATGTGCTAAAATGTTAACCCATATCTTAGTGATGACTGAACTTTTAAATACTTTTTTAAAGAGAAATATCCTGAGTATTGATTTTCAGCCAAGCTTATTTCTATCTCAAAGGTCACAATTCTCGAATGAGAACACCTTTTTGTGTGGTTTTCCAGCACATCTGTTTTTAGTCCTAAATACAAGAGGTTAAAAATCAACCATAGGTGAAAATATTTAAGGAAAAAAACAGATTTCTTCTTTCAAAACTCAAAGGAGGGTCTTGCAAATGTTAAATAAAAATTTTTTCCAAATAAAATAGAATTTATGTTCTCTTTCAAATACATAGTAATTTAATCTTAATTGAAATGTATTATTTCTGTCATTGGTGCCCAGTAATATGAAACATACACTTTAGGACATTCAGTTGTACTAAAATTTTGTTTTAACCTATTTTATTTCTGTGTGTCAAAAGTCAGTCTTCAAGACTCAGAGTAAAGTGTCATGTTCATATTTTATCCTCCTTTGCTAACCACAGGCAAATTGCCTTCTTCTCAACTCCTAATTGCTTTGAATCACTGTAATTACTTTTATCTCAAACTGTCAAAACTAGCATTTTTGGCTTATGTCTTTATGTTGTAGTGTTTTAAGGGCAAAGATTATAATCTTTGTATATCTTCACACTCTTGAAATAACACCTCATATACTGCAGGTGGAAACCCTGGTGGCGTAGTGGTTAAGTGCTACGGCTACTAACCAAAGAGTCTGCAGTTCGAATCCGCCAGGCACTCCTTGGAAACTCTGTGGGGCAGTTCTACTCTGTCCTATAGGGTCGCTATGAGTCGGAATCGACTCGACGGCACTGGGTTTGGTTTTTGGTTTTTTATACTGCAGGTATTCAATAAACATTAATTGAAGGATTTAGTTTAAACCTTAAAGAGTATTCCTCCATTTTGTTAAGAGTTTCCTTACTGTATTTCTATCACACATTGAAAATTTAAAGGTCTCTGTGTGCATTGTTGTCATCAAAAGGCGTATGTGTGTTTGTAAGTTTTTATTAATTTTTAACCTATAGGTTTCTTTTTTTTAGGTTGTAAAAGACATGTATGTACCAGAGACATGTTTGTTATAGAAAAGACATTTAAAATATATTTTATTTGAGGATTTGGATTTTCATAATTTACAAAAATCTGAAGGAAAGGCAGAGCCAATATAGCAGACATTAGACATATTTTAAAATTCCAAAAAAGTTCCAATATTTCACATTCTCATGAGGATTTAAATATTGATACTTTGGAAAGTCAAAAAGATCTATACATATAGTAATTAAAATGTTGCTATTCCAGGAGTTCATCATGTGAAACCTGGCATGTTCCCCTACTGTTTTTCATATATCCAGTAATGAAAAGCTGTAAGGAAATATAATTACTCAAAGTTCTGTACTCTTATAAAACATGGTGCAGTCTCTTTCAGAGTGACCTATAAAACATTATCACATACTGTTTAAACTAGAAAATTCCTGTCAAAATACGTGAAGTATGATTGATGGAGTAGATTTCTTGTTATTAGCTGATTTGTTCATATGTTCCTTATTTTTGAAATATTTCAGATTAGCAGAATGGCTTTATTATGAATTAGCTGGTTTTTATTATATTACCTGTTGGTACTTTTTACGTTGTAATTCTTTTACTCTGTGATAAAAATCCTGAATTTGAACTCACACATTGTTTCCACCTAAGGCTCGACTCAAAAGGAGCCCTGGTGGCACAGTAATTAAGCGTTCAGCTGCTGACTGAAAGATCAGTGGTTCCAATCCACCAGCCGCTCTGCAGGAAAAAGATGTGGCAGTCTACTTTCATAAAGATTACAGCCTAGGAAACCCTATCAAACAGGTCTCCTTTGTCCTATAGGGTCACTGTGGGTCAGAATTAACTTGTTGGCAATGGGTTAAGGCTCAACTCATGGTGGCCCTATGTGTGACAGAGCAGAACTGTGCTCCATAGGGTTTTCAATGGCTGACTTTTAAGAATTAGATTGCCAGGACTTTCTTCCAAGGTACCTCTAGGTGGACTCAAGCCTCCAACCTTTAGCTTATCAGTGAAGCACATTAACCATTTGCATCACCCAGAGACCATCCCAATGGCTGGCATTAGGATCGTTTATTTTGGATCTTTGAATATGCCCTAGACATTAAAGGAGTATTAGAATTTGGGTCAAAATTTAGTATTTATTCTTTTATTTTTAAAGTATTTCTGTGTTCATTTGTCAACTTTAAAAGTGTGAAACATTTAAGTGTGTGGTGTGGGTGAGGATGTGAAATGTCCCTCAGTAATTATGCTTAAATTTTCACCTCACCTCCTTTGTTATAAATAAGGTGTGTATTATGAGGAAGTATAAACATATTTATTACTTTAACCTTACTATTTAAACACCTGGCAACAAGTGGCTTTTCAGCCCTTACACACATTGCACCTCCTTCACTGTTACAGACGATGATTGGTCATCTACTGCCTTCTGGCATAGGCTTCATATTACTCTGTGTTTTTATTTCGCTTCCCACTATTTTTTTTAATCTATTCAATTGGAGTGTGAGAGCTTCAAGCTCACAGACAATATCTTATAATTTTTTGTGTCCTCTGAAGTTCCTCGTATAACACTGTGTGCTCCAGCAGGTAAAGCATGAAGTTTCAAATTCTAGTTTTACATCTACTGTCAGTACACTTGGGAAGAATCTCAAACTTGTTAACTCCCATAACGTCTTCTATAAAATTAGGCTGATGAGGGCATGGTTAATAGAAATCTCTCAAGATCAAGTGAGAATATTTTTACAAAATAATTTTATAAACTCAAAATGGCTTTCAGTATATTATAAATCTCTTTATTAGATAAAATTTTCAGACTAAAGAGTATATAATAACTTACCATATATGGAGCTGTTATTAATGATTACAAAAAGTTGCTACCTCAATGAAAATTGTTATGAAAATTTTCAAAAGAAAACTAAATGGATTCCAGCTCATTTAGTTGTCTCAACTTAACTTAAAAAACAAATAGAGAAACAAACAGCAAGACCTTGTTATTCTAATGGCACCAGTTGGATCATAAACCCATCATAGAGGCTCCTTAAATTTTACCATAAAGACTAACCCTTTTATATTTTATATATTATTATATTTTCTTCCTTGATGATACATTTGTATTGCCTTTCTTCACTCTTAAACTCTGCTTAGCATCTTCTTCTCTGTTGTCCCATAGCAACATGGGTATTTTCTATTACGTTGTATGTTATAGTCTACTCATTATTCTGTACTTGGCTATTTAGTCTACAAGACTACAAGCTCTGGGAACAAAGAAACCACATCTGTCTTCTTCAATAATACATCCAAAATGACTAGCTTAGTATTTAGCACATAGTAGGGCCTCAGTATATGTGTGTGTGTATATATATATATATGTATATATATGTCAAATATATAAATGCATACTTTAAGTGTGTGTGTGTATATATATATATATAAATATATATATATATATACAGAAACCCTGGTGGCGTAATGGTTAAGTGTTACAGCTGCTAACCAAAGGGCCAGCAGTTCGAATCCGCCAGGCGCTTCCTGGAAACTCTGTGGGGCAGTACTACTCTGTCCTATGGGGTCGCTATGAGTCAGAATCGACTTGACAGCACTGGGTTTGTTTTATATATATATATGTCATTGTCCGCTGTTGCATCGATTCCAACTCATAGCAATCCTCTATGACAGAGTAGAACTAACCCACAGGGTTTCCTAGACTGTATTCTTTATAGGAGCATATCTTCAGGTCTTTTCTCCTGTGCAGCTGCTGGTGGGTTCAAACTGCTGACATTCTGGTTAGCAGCCGGGTGATTAACCATTGTGCCACCAGGGCTCTTACGATATATATGTATATGTATGTATGTATATATATGCTTATTTTAAAGTAATTTATTTTTGAGTAAGGAAAATCTGTATAATCTAAATTTATATTTAACCTTTGGATCTTATTCTTTGGGACTGTGTCTTTATTGGCGTTCAGTAGGCCAATTCACTAAAATTCCTTTTTTTTTTTAAGAAAAAGGAAAAAAAAGTCTCCAACTAGATTATGAAAAAAAAAAAAAAAGATGCCATTTTGACCCTTTTTACTGGCAAGTAAAAGATATGATATGGTTTAAATGATGTAACCACAGCTCTGACTTCCTCACAGTTTCCCTCCGTGTGTTGTCTTTATTCTCAGGTAGGCTTAGAGACAACTATGTCTGTCCTTCAGGCCAAGCCTTGCATCCTACCATTCATAATTCAACAAGAAGTTAGAGCCTTTCTCCAGATTTAAAAGAAAAAAAAAAAAACCTAACCATTGCTGTCGAGTTGATTCTGACTCATAGCGACCCTATAGGACAGAGTACAATTGCCCCATAGAGTTGCCAGGGAACACCTGGTAGATTCAAACTGCGGACCTTTTGGTTAGCAGCTGCAGCTCTTAACCACTATGCCACCAACATTTCCAGATATATACGTCAATACTTAGGAAAGGATTTAACTTTCTGTCCTTGATTCTAGTGCCCAAACCTTGATCAGTCACTGCACCAAAGGTGTGAATGGGGCAGTGTAATCAGGCTCCCTGGTCACATCCTGCCACTCTAGGAAGCAGTGTCACAGAACTAAATGGATTGAAGAAGGGGTTATTTTTGGAAGGAAGGGATGCAAGGCAGATTAAAAACATATCACCACCCCAAATTCTCATAAAAAGACCAGACTTAATGGTCTGAGTGAGACTAGAAGAATCCCGGCGGTCATGGTCCCCAAACCTTCTGTTGGCCTAGGACAGGAACCATACCCAAAGACAACTCATCAGACATGGAAGGGACTGGACGATGGGTTGGAGAGAGATGCTGATGAAGAGTGAGCTACTTGTATCAGGTGGACACTTGAGACTGTGTTGGCATTTCCTGTCTGGAGGGGAGATGGGAGGGTAGAGAGGGTTAGAAACTGGCAAAATGGTCACGAAAGGGGAGACTGGAAGGAGGGAGCGGGCTGACTCATTAGGGGGAGAGTAAGTGGAAGTATGGAGTAAGGTGTATATAAGCTTATATGTGACAGACTGACTTGATTAGTAAACTTTCACTTAAAGCACAATAAAAATTATTTAAAAAAAAATTCCCATGATTTTGTATTTCTTTAGTTTTACCTTTGTGATTTGCATAGCAAAGAAGGAGAAATTCTTCCACTCAACTTTTCATTTGCAAGGCCTTATATTGTAAACAGTATATATACATTTGACCAGAAGAACATCCAATTGTGAACACTTTAATTGAAGAAATTTGCCTAAAAATAATTAAAATAGCAAGCAATACATTAAAAGAGTATAGAAAAATTTCAGCATTGTCATTCTACATTACATATATTTTTTGGGGGATCTTGTTTGGATTATACAATAAAAAGTATGACAACAATAATCTGCTTATGTTTGTGTTATAATATTTGATAAACCAAAAAAACCAAACCCATTGCCGTTGAGTCTGTTCTGACTCATAGTAATCCTAATATTTGATAGAAACATATAATAAATTGAACAAGAAATAACGATCTTTAATAACTAACATTTGATGTCCAACAAAATGAGGTGCCTTTTGTATCCAAAGGTTGAAAATACATGAGATACATCACCATACCTTTTTTTTACATAGGCACTAGCTATCCAGTCACATCTCTGTTATCAGGTGTCTTGAAAATAAAAAGAAATTTTTTTCTTAGGACAGAGTTTAAAACTTAAATAATTTTATTGGTAAGGTACCCATAATATATTTTTTATATCTTAAGTGATATATCAAATTCTGATGACTAATTTTACCTGTCTATAAACAAGTGCTTTGAGTTACTTATCAGAGAATTCATCATAAAACACAGGTATTAAACATCTTCTCCATAGTACTAGTCTACTGCTATAAATTCTTAAAATAAACCTGATTTCACCCACTAACTCAGATTTTGCAATTTTTAATATGTTAAGAGATAATTTAGTTAAAAGTGAAAGTTCAGCTGCATAGAGTATCTTCTTTGGTATTTTCCAATTTGCTAAGTTGAAATTAAAACCTATTGTTTTCTTAATGAAAGGCAAAGAAAATATCATTGCCTCAAGCAATCATTTTAATAGCTGAGTTTTTATATATTTATTGCTGGAAGTAAGGAACACTTAGTGTTTGAAAATGATGGTAGATGCCTGAAATATTTATACATTAATAGTTAAATCAACTGAGGGAAAATTGAGTCTATATATAAAATTCTTGTTTTAAATATTGGAAGATACCCCACATTACCTTTATGATGAAGCCTTTACAATTAATTGATCTGAGAAAATTTTTATTTCTAGTTGGGATTCTGGGCCATAAGTGAAATAATTAATTTCACCAAAGAATAATGACAGTATAAATATATGTTGGCTTTAAGCATGTGAACATGATTGTGAAATTATTAATTCCTTTCTTGAGCCAGATCTTAATTAATAGTTTAAAATATTATGAAGTGAAAGAGCTATATGCTTCAGTTTCTAGTATTAACACTTGTAACTTTTCTTTGTGACCTTCAACCAGACCTAGATATTTTGGCTTTGAGCTGAGAAATTCATTTGGGGATAGTTAAGTAAGTAACCCAGTGGGGCCCTGGTGGTTAAGAGCTCAGGCTGCTAACCAAAGGTCGGCAGTGTGAATCTACCAGCTGCTCCTTGGAAACCCTATGGTATCTACTCTGTTCTTTAAGACCACTGTGAGTTGGAATAGATTTGACGGCAATGGGTTTGGTTTTTGGTTACCAATAGTATTATTTAATTAAATTATGTTCACAAATTTGAGTGTTCATACCTCAAAGAGCTTGATACAACACTGATTGACTCCTGGACAGCACTACCAGAAGTTCTGATTCCATGGGTGGGGTCTGACATTGCATTTCTAATATGTTCTCAGGTGGTGTTGAGGCTTATAAGGCCTGTAGAGCTTGCTTGAATACCACTTATGTAGACCAAAGTTAGAAAATAAAATCATTTCCTACTTATAAACCAAATTAAAAGAACTAAAAACAAGCAAATTAAAATATACATATTAAACCTAAAAGCAAATTAAAAGAATAAAAATTTCAAAAAGTAAAAGCAAATGAAAATATATGTATTAATCATATTTATAATTATCTGTGGTGTGAAATATTTTCTCTTTTTCAGTTGAGAAAGTTATTAAATGGTTTTCAGAGTTAATTCATATCTAATTTTCAGTATATAGGAAAATATGAAGGACATAGTTGTTATATATACTAATTTAAAGTATAGAATAAGCACTAACAATGATCCTAAGTATTTTTTATTTTAATGTATATGCTTATTTCTGTATATAGCTATGAAACACATCCAAATTATGAGTCTACTTGATTTTTTCTCTGGCAATTTAAAGTGTCAGTTCGATAAACTAGCTTAGGTATATAATTTACAACTACAGAAGTTCTTAGTAGCAGTCAGATGCAATCGATATGAAGAAATAAGAGAAGCGATTCAATGTACCTGTTACTGATAAGTGCAAGACTATATCCACATAAAAAATACTTCCAAACCAGATGTTTTTCGTTACAAAAAAGGGCAGACCTGAAAGCATAAACAATAGATCATATGCCATATTAAATAATGAAAATCTGTCATAAGATCATTCTAAAGAAAATAATTTTAGGAACGACCATGATTTCAAGATATGTCAATGATACTGAGGTAAGAGGATCTATGAGGAATGACAGGGTGAAATATTAAATCTTAGACCAGAGTATTATCAAGGGAAGACAATGGAGAGAATAAATGTTTTGCTATGTTGTTGTTGTCTTGTGTTGTCAGGTCTATTCTGACTCATGACCGCCCCCTGTGGCAGAGTAGAGCTGCTCCATAGGGTGCAGATCACCAGGCTTTTCTTCGAAGGTGGCGCTAGGTGGATTCGAACTGTCAACCTTTTAGTTACCAGATGAGTGCAGACCATTTGAGCCACCCAGGGACCTTCTTAATTTGCTATTAAAAAAAAAAAAAACATTGCCCTGGAGTCAATTCGATTTTGACTCATAGCAACCCTATAGGAAAGAGTAGAGTTTCCAAGGAACGGCAAGTGGATTTGAACTGCTGACCTTTTGGTTAGCAGCCAAAAGCTTAACCACGGCGCCACCAGGGCCCAGGGAATTTAAAATTTATTGTTAAAATTTAATGTTTTTGTGACTTATTTCTTAATCACTCTTAGTCATTTGACTATTTGTACTGATTTATAATCTCAATCTATTAAACTGCCAAATACAGGAATATTATATAGTATCTATTTTTTTAGAAATAGAAATTCTATTTTCTGATTTGTTTGATTAACAAATAAACCCATAGACTTTGTAAAGTTGAAATAAAGATTCATAGGACTTTGAATGCACTGTGAAAATAAAGTAACAGCTATAAAAATAAAATAATCTGCAATACCAAAAACAAAACCCATTGCCATCAAGTCAATTCCCACTCATAGTGATGCTATGGGGCAGAGTAGAACTGCACCATAGGGTTTCCAAGGAGTGGCTGGTGGATTCAAACCGCCAACCTTTTGGTTAGGAGCTGAGCTCTTAACCACTGTGCCACCAGGGCTCCTGCAATAGAAAAGTAAATATTAACTTGAAAGAATCATGTGCTCATCTTATTTTGCTTGATTCATACTTCTTGATCATTCTAAACTTAAGCAAATGGTGTTATGAGTCCCCACCTGAACTCTTGTTATTTTGTAACGACATTCACCATATGTTTTGTCTTATTGGAGGCTACGGGTGACTTTTTCTTTAGTTTTATTGAGATATAATTGGTATACAATGCACTGCACATATATAAAATATATAATTCATTAAGTTTTGCTAAGTAAATATTTGATTTGTTAAATATATAATTTGTCAAAATTTTTGACATACATATACACCCATGAAACTCTTACTAAGATTAAGGTAACCGTTGCCTCTCAAAATTTTCCTCTAGCCCCTCTGTAATCTTTCCCTCTACTGTCTCCACCCTAGTCTGCAAGCAACCACTTTTAAGCTTTCTATCACTCTACCTTAGTTTGTTTCCTAGAATGTTATACAAATGAAAGTGTACGATGTGTATTTTTTTGTTGTCTGGCTTTTTTCACTCATTACATATGCATAGTTCATTTATTTTAATTGTTGAGCAAGTGTTTTAAAGCAAGCAATATATTAAGAGACATGAAAAAAGTTCATCGTTGTCATTTGACATTACACCTCTTTTTGAAATCTTGTTTTGATGATGCAGTAAAAAATCTGACAAAAATAATCTGGTTTTGTTTGTGTTATTTGGTGAAAATATACAAGTTGAATAAGAAATAACCCTTAATAACTAATAATGATGTCCAACAAAATGAGGTGCCTTTTGTATCCAAAGATTGAAACTACTTGAGACAAATGACCATAATTTGTTTTACCAATGAGTTGTTTCCAGTTTGAGGCTATTAAAAACAAAGGTGCTATGAACATAAATGTACATATGGACATATGTCTTTATTTCTCTTGAGTAAATACCTCAGGCAAAAATCACATGGTGGGGGAGGTTTAAATATTTGAGAGACTATGTAACTGCTTTTCAAAGTGGCATTTTGGGTTCCCACCAGCACCATGTGAGAGTTCTAGTTTCTCCACATTCCAAAGCAACACTTTGTACAGCCAGTCCTTTTAATATTAGCCTTTCTAATAGGGGTGTAATGGTATCTCAGCATCTATAATTTGCATCTAATGGTGTTAAACATCTTTTCCTGTGCTTATATACCATCTTTGGTGAAGTTGTTGCCCATTTTTAAAATTTATTTTTATTGAGTTTTGAGTTTTTTTAGGTATTCTTAATACATGTCATCTATCAGATGTATGCTTTGGAAATATTTTCTCCAAGACTGTGACTTTTTTTTTTGACTCTCTTAACAATTTGTTTTGAGGAGTAAAATTTATCAGCTTTGATAAAGTCCAGTGAATCATTTTTTTCCTATGGATTGAGATTTTGTTGTAGTATCTAAGAAATATTTCTCCAACCCAATGTCACTAAGGTTTTCTCCTGTTTTTGTTTTAATTTTACAGTGAGGGCTTTGATCTTTTTTTTTTTTTTTTGTATACAGTGTAAGGTATGGTTCAAAGCATTTTTTGTTTGTTATTTTGCATATGAATATGTGATTGTTCCAGACCATGTGATGAAATGACTTGCCTTTGCACCTTTGTTGAAAGTAATTGTCCATAAATGACTTCCTATTCTATTCTTCTGATTTATTTTCCTCTTTATGCTAATACCACACCGTTTTGATTATTGCAACTTAATGAATTATATATTTTAATATATAATTAAAATATATAATTTTTATACCTCTTGAAATGAGGTACCATTAGTCCTTCAAATTTGTAATTCTGTTTCACAGTTGTTGTGGTTAGTTGAGCTTCCTTGAAATCATAGTGAATTTTAAAATCAATTGGTCAGTTCCCACAAAAAACCTGCTGATACTTTGATTGAGATTACAGTGAATTATAGATGACCATGAGGATAATTGTTATTTTAGCAATATTGATTCTGTCCATGAAAATAGTGTATCTATTTATTTATTTAGGTCTTCATCTTGACGATGTTTTATAGTTTTCAGTGTGAAGGTCTTTCAGGTCATTTGTCAGATTTATTCTTAAGTATTTAACATTTTTATGCCATTGCAAATGGTATTCTTTTATTTCTAGTACTGGTTGTTTGTTGCTAATATATAGAATACAGTTGATTTTGTACATTGATCTTTTATCTTATAACTTTGCTAAACTCCCTTATTAGTTTTAGCAATTTCAGGTTATTTATACACACAATTATGCCATGTGTGAATAAAGACAGTTTTACTTTTTCCTTTCTAATCTGGATGCCTTTGTATTTTATACATTATTACATGGACTAGACACTTCAATATCCATCTCATTGAGGGTCTTACTCTTTTCATTAACCCTCTACTAGTTTCTCTTGATAACAAGTCCAAAGTACATGAGATGAAACCTGGTGAACCTCACTTCTAAGGGACATTCTGGATGTACTTAATGGGAGACAGATTTGTTTGTTCTTCAGGCTGTTCTTGTTTCTATGTGCCATCGAGTCATTTCCTACTCATAGCGACCCTATGTACAACAGAACAAAATACTGCCGGGTCCTGCGCCATCCTCACAATCGTTGTTATGCTTGAGCCCATTGTTGCAGCCACTGTTTCAGTCCATCTCATCGAAGTTCTTCCTCTTTTTTGCTGACCCTCTACTTTACCAAGCATGATGTCCTTCTCCAGGGACTGATCCCTCCTGATAACATATTCAAAGTACGGAAGACGAAGCCTCACTGTCCTTGCTTCTAAGGCACATTCTGGCCACGTACTTCTCCCTAAACAGATTTGCTCATTCTTTTGGCAGTCCATGGTATACTCAATACTGTTTGCCAACACCATAATTCAAAGGCATCAGTTCTTCTTTGGTCTTCCTTATTCATTGTCCAGCTTTCACATGCATATAATTGAAAATACCATGGCTTGGGTCAGGTACACCTTAGTATTTGAGGTGACATCTTTGCTTTTTAGCACTTTTAAAGAGATCTTTTGCAGCATATTTTCCCAACACAATACATCATTTGATTTCTTGACTGCTGCTTCCATGAGTGTTGATTGTGGATCTGAGTAAAATGAAATCCTTGACAACTTTAATTTTTTTCCAGTTTATCATGATGTTGCTTATTGGTCCAGTTGTGAGGATTTTTGCTTTCTTTATGTTGAGGTGTAATCCACACTGAAGGTCATGGTCTTTGATCTTCATCAGTAAGTGCTTCCAATCCTGTTCACCTTCAGCAAGCAAGGTTTTGTCATCTGCACTGTGGAGGTCATTAATGAGTCTTCCTCTAATCCTGATGCCCCGTTCTTCATATAGTGCAGCTTCTCAGATTATTTGCTCAATATACAGATTGAATAAGTATGATGAAAGGATACCACCCTGACGCACACCTTTCCTGACTTTAAACCCAACAGTATCCCCTTGTTCTGTTCACATGACTCTGAAAGTTGTTGACCATAGGTTTTTGTAAAGTGTGTTATTCTCCAAACATTTGGGGATTTTCCAAAGATCTTTCTGTTTTCAATTTCTATATGAATTACATTTTTATCAGAGAACCTACTTTGTATGACTTGAATTCTTTAAATTTATTAAGATTGGTTTTATGATGCAGACTATGGCCTATCTTGGTAAATATTCTATGTGAACTCGAAAAGAATATGTTTTGTGCTGTCGTGCAATGGAATGATCTATAAATTTCAACTGGGTCAAGTATGTTGATTGTGTTGTTCAAGTCTTCTTTACCCTCATTCTATTTATGTCTACTTGTTCTATAAGTATTGAGAGAGGGGTATTGCAATCTCTGATTATAATTGTGGATTTTCATTCTATCAATTTTTGCTTCATGTATTTTGAAGATTTTTTATTAGTGACAAACGTTTAAGATTATTCTGTTCTCTTGATCTAAAGATACCTTTTTTCATTGTAAAATAACTTTTCTCTGTAATTTACTTTGGGTAGTATTAATATAGTCTTCCCAGTCTTCTTTTGACTACTGTTTCCACGGTAAATATTTTCCCATTATTTTTAATCTATTTTTGCCTTTATATTTGAAGTGAATTTTATAAAGGCACCATATAGTTATGTCTTTTTGATCCAATTTGACAATCTTTGTCTTTTAATTGAGCTATCTCAGAAGCCTATTTTCTGTTTCAGTATATCAATCTTACTAATTTTAATGCATACATGATATTCCATTTTATTGTCAAGTGGCCAAGCTGTTTCTAAATAGCAAACAACAGCTAGGCCAGTTTGTCAACCTTTTATGGATTTGACTGGTAAGGGAACTTTAACCCAAATGGATTGTTGTAGAGAAAAACTTGAAAGCTGTTTCAAGTTAAAACAGAGGGTCTTATTAAGGGTTTAAAACAATTGCAGTTGGGGAACAACATTACAAAATGGAACCAGGTTGTCCTGGGACAGTTTCATTATACAAGTATTCTTATGGGGTAAAAAGAAGAACCAAACCATACAGAGGGCAATTACAGGAAAATCAATGAATATTGTAGTAATTACACTCTGATACGTGACATTATTTATTGCTTAGTTAGTGATTATGGATAGTTTCACAGGATTCTTAGATCATGGTCGCAAGATGCTTACATGTATTTTCATTGTCTATCTTGCAAAAATATCTTGTTGGCAGCAGCACTCTCCCTGAGTACAGTGTATTTTGAGAGATACAGATGGTCATTTGGCCAAGACCCCTTGAGGCATGTGGTTTAACATTCTGAAGAAAAATGTTTTTTCTCAATAACATAGCTATTAATCTAGAAGGTAGATTAAAATGAGATAGCATGGTCAGCATATTATGCCTCTGTCTCACTGACTGCACTGAAAGTTGTCTTTTCCAGAGACAGGATTTAGATAATTTATTGCCTGTGGCAAAGAAAGCAGTATAGCCTTCATGTGTTTGCATTGGTTTCTCTGCCAGTCCCCTATTCCCAAGTCCACTGGGGGCAATATGAAAAGAATCCAGGTGAATACTGAGCACACGGTGTTCTTTGTCACAGAGAAGGAGCACCCCTAATTTTATAAGGGCACTGCTAGCAAACTTATCCAAACTTTACCCCTCAGGGAAACATCATCTTTACTACTCTGGTCAGGAAACATATCTGCCCTCTGTCCTGCAGGGGTGTACTATCTTTATCACTCTGGAGTGCCTCTGGGGAGGAAAGGGAGACTGTAGCTTTATTACCCTGGAATGGAAGCAAATCTGTCCCCACCTTGGAGCATCTCTGCAAACATTCTTGCACAAAGCTGTCAATGCCCTTTGCTCAGAGGGTATGCAGAAATGGTAGACTCCAGGGGAATTATCTCCCAGTGTATATATGGATCATTCACAGTTCTTTCAGAAAAATAGAAACCACTGGAAGTATTTTGAATAAGAAAGGATCGAATACACAAAATTAGAGTCCTTTACTACGGTTAGAAGAGGCCTAGTTTTCCCTATCAGGATACCTGGAAGTGCAGGTATAGCAAGTGAACTGATGCTTCAGATCTGTGCTGCTTCTGGTACAAAAGGAGTTAATTCTCTGCAGGATGCTCAAAAGCGACTGGCAGAGCTCCATGTTTTCATCCTGCTGTTTGTCAATGTCCTTGTGCCTGTCCTCGGCAGAGCTGGAGAATAAGGGCTTATCTTCCTCTTTCTCATCCCAAATCTCATTCAAGTGATTTTCCTTGGCACAATGAGCTGGCACTCTGGGAATGTACAAGAATAGTTCCAAGGCTTCTGCCCTATGTTACAGGAGCGAGCGTAGAAGAGGGAGGCTGATGCTGAATTGAGTTAATGTGATTTCTAATATTTTTTTTCTCTTAAAAACAGTACTGTAGTAAATAACCTTGTACACCTACCTTTTGGCACGTGTGAAAGGATCTCCACTGGATAGGTTCCTGGAAATGGAATGGCTCACAGTGTGTGCCTATCTTACATTTTCATAAAAAAAAAAAATTCATAGATGGTACCAAATTACTCTCCAAAAGTTGTTGCTTTCCAGGGGGTAACCACAGGAGAATTTGAGGAAGAAAAAATCTGTTTGCAGATGATTTAGGAACAGAACTTGATACCTAGGCCTCTCCTTCCTGGGCATTGGCAAATATTTTTGTCTGGTGACTTTGTGAGGCAATAGGAGGGAAGAAGGAAATGCAATAACCCTATAGGACTTTATTCTAAGACCTTATACCTAACATAAATCCCTTAACCATTGAGAAGGAAGAAGAAATAAAAGGCTGGATGTGACAGGCACTATGCCAGAAGCTTTCAGATGAATTTTCCAATTTAATTGTCAGTGCAATTCCATGAAACAAGTATATTATTCTAACCATCTTCCCTGAAGAGCTATTGAAGATTAGCCGCCAAGTAACTTGTTGAAAAGCATGCATTTCATAAATGGTGGGGATAAGATTCAAAAACAGCTGCGGAAGATTACAAAACCCATGTTCTTTTTTTTCTATATAACATCACAGACATCTGCTTCCCTTCCTGATAAACATCATTGAGCTATATATTATTTTTTATGACTGGTTTACTCTCTTCGTGGCTGTTCATGTATATTGGAAAGAACTTGGACTTCAGAGGTACAAAAACTTGAATTTATAGTCAAGTGGGAGTCTCAGCCCCACCATTTTCTATCTGTGTGATTTTGAGTAATTCAATTAGATTTTCAAAAGTAAGTTCAAACATCTGTAAAACAGATAGAATAATACCGTCATGAACTGGATTGTGTCCCCCAGAAATATGTGTTGAAGACCTGACCCTTATACCTGTGGATGAAATCCCATCTGGGAATAGGATGTTTTATTATATTTTGAGGCTATATCAGTGGAGGGTATATTTTAAACCTAATCACTTTTGAGATATAAAAAGAGTTGGTTAGACACAGAGAAGCAAGGACAAATGAGGGAAGATACCCCATGAAGATCACCAAGGAATCAAAGAACAGAAGCTGAAAGAGACAAAGATCTTCCCTCAGAGCGAACAGAGAGAGATCCCTTCCCTAGAGCTGGTACCCTGAATTCAGATTTCTCAGCTCCTAAACTGTGAGAAAATACATTTCTGTTTGTTAAAGCCACCTACCTGTGGTATTTCTGTTACAGCGGCATGAGGAAACTAAGACAAATATGTACCTGGCTAGGTTGTTGTGAGGAATAGAGATAATACGTGATGTGCTTAGTGCATTGTAACAGTATTAATTACAAGTAACAGTGATCGTGGGGCAGGATGGTCAAGAATATACAGGTCAGGATTAGCGCATGTTGAATACTGTGAAACCAGCTGCAAAAGTGTGCATGCAGCTGTAGATTATGTTTTCAGATGGTATACTGCTAGGTTGATATTACTAACTCTTCAGAAATCATATATTTCATCTGATATATCTGTCTTTTTTACAAATCAAAACAAGCTAAGAGAGAAAAAGGAAAAATATTCGAAAATCAAAAATACAGACCAGAATGTAATATGCATACATGTCCGTACAAATGCAGTCTAAAGCATCATTAACCTACCTCCATTTTTTCTTCATTAGAAAAATTGACTGGTGGTACTCCATCACTGTCTCTTTTTTGCGTTGCCCTTATGCAGATGAGATAGAAAATCAGAAACAACTTAAAAATCTCAGTGATATGCTAGTGGGATTTGTGTTAGAAGAAAAAGTACATCCTTGCTATGCCTGCTTGCTGAAAATGTAAATGCACTATTATAATTTTCTAGTTTTTTTTTTTTTTTTATTAGTGCCAAGGAGCCCTGGTGGCACAGTGGTTGAGAGCTTGCCTACTAACTAAGAGGTCAGTAGTTGGAATCCACTAGCCGCTCCTTGGAAACCCTGTGGAGAAGTTCTGTTCTGTCCTATAGGGTCACTGTGATAGCAATGGGTTTGGGTTTTATTAGTGCCAATGTGTTTAAATTGGCCAAATATTTTGGTGCAAGTTTTGGGTAATTTTTGTTCTTCAAAATATTTCAACAGTAAAAATGTTTTATCTGGTTGTGATATTTTTAGCAATATGTTTCTAGTTTCATAGCACTTAAAATGCTTATTTGAACACTCTAATTTGTAATTCTACTAATTTGATAATTAAATTACATTAATACCTATTTCTTTAGATAATTTTCTTGCTTTTGAACAGTCTTATAAATAGGTCTTATATATTTTAGGAAACCCTGGTGGCATAGTGGTTAAGAGCTACAAGTGGCTATTTGATCATTATTCCTTTTTACTCAGAAGTTTTTTTCTGAAAGCAATCCTGAATTTTTCATGATTGCAGAATGCTTTTTAAATTTTAAATATGGAAGAAATAAGTGTATACACTCGAGTCTATTGTCAATGGATTTTATATCTTTTTTGCAGGGGAATGTTCTATCATTTGTTGCTATTTTGCATAAGATAGAGTTTGAATCTCACTTTTTTACTATTAAGATTATGAACAATCCATTTTTGTAATATGTGCTAAAAATAACTTATTATTACTTTTGTTCTTAAAGTACTATAGTACCATGCATCAGTGCATAGCAGGCCAACTGCATGGATATGCAGCAAAAGTAGATAAAAAATTCTAATTTGATGGCTCATTTCCTTAAATTATTATGTCTCTCCGAGGTAATAATGATCAGTGATGTATGCACTACTCTGCTCTGAAATAACACAGTGGCATCTCAGGCTATGAGGGTTCATGTGACACTCATCTGGATAAACTGGGTCATAATGTATAAATATTAACTCTGGCATTCAAATGTAGGCTGGGATTTTGCATTTATATATCAAAGAGTTATCTATTAGAAATAATGTAGATAAACTTTGGCCTGAAGATTTTTTCACAACTCTCCTGTTTCTATGTTGTTAGTGAAATGAAATATTCCAGTAAGTCTGATAATTAGTGCTAAAGAGAAGAAAAAAAAAATAATTCCACCTTGTTGAAAGGAACATTGTACATATGGTTTTAGTTATGCATTTAGTTAAGGGTGTCTCTGATGTCATGAAAGTACACTGCATTGTGACCAGAAGAGTTAACATATCTAATATTAATTATTGTCTTGATGTCTGAAAAGCAATGAAAACAGTTTGATATTTTGAACATTCACATATATTTTAATGTGTATCTCAATATTTAATAGAATAAATCATACCTGACTGATACCCATCACTCTTGAACATACTAGCTATAACAAACTCTAAGGATGTAGGGCATTGAATGTATATAACCCCTTTCTTAAATAGGGACCTTGAACTTCAGTTTGTCCTCTTTTTCCCTTTAGAATAAATTTCAGTACAAAGCATGACAGAATTTGAAGGAAAGACTGCTCTTATGACCTTCAGATTTCAAGGCTGAAAATAACACTTGAAGCTTACCAAACAAGGTGGAGTCAATATCCAGTCCTCACTCCAAAGCTGTTTCTAGTTATGCTAATTAACCACATTTCCTAAGTGCTTTGTTATTGTCATATGCCTTCAGGTTGATTTCAACTCATAACAACCCATTGTAAAAGAGTAGAACTGCCCCATAGGATTTTCTGTAATCTTACACAAGCAGATTGCCTGGACTTTCTCCCACAGAGCCACTGTGTGGATTTGAACTGCCAACTTTTTGGTTAGCAACTGCGCACTTAATCTTAACCATTGCACCACCAAGGCCTCTTCCTACTTGGTTAAAGCTATTAAAGATGTTTATTTTCAACAGTGCCTTCTGAAAATTGAAGTGTCTTTCAGTGATCTTAGTAGATGGAACAAAGTAAGATCCAGGATTAAACCAAAAAAAAAAAAAAAAAACCCAAACCCGTTGTGATCAAGTCGATTCCAACTCATAGCAACCTTATAGGACAGAGTAGAACTGCCCCATAGGGTTTCCAAGAAGTGGCTGGTGGATTCAAATGGCTAACTTTTGGTTAACAGCTATAACTCTTAACCAGCTTCACCACCAGGGCTCCGAAAGACCAAGATTAGATGAATACAAAAAAAGGTCCTAGGCAAGGGCAGAAGTGGTACATGTGCACCAAGCAGTGACAACGATTTAGGAAATAAACAGAAAATTACCATCAGAATTAGCTTGTGAACATCACAGGGCATAAATGAAAGGACATTCTTCATTCACTCATCAACATTTGTGTGCTCTTTTGAAGTGCATACTATATGGTAGGCACTGTTCTGGACAATTGTGAAAGATTAGTGAAGATAACAGACAAATGACACTACTATATTGGAGCTTACATTTGGAAAAGGAAAGTAAACACTAAACCTAATATATAAGTAAATCTCAATTGGAGCTTTTATAAAATGAGGGTAATAATAGAAACTGTCTTAGTCATCTCGTGTTGCTATAACAGAAATACCACAAGTGATGGCTTTAACAGAGAAATTTATTTCTTTGCGGTAAAGTAGGCTAAAAGTCCAAATTCAGGACATCAGCTCCAGGGGAAGGTTTTCTCTCTCTGTCAGCCTTCTCATCAGTCTTCCCCCAGACTAGAAGCTTCTCCACACAGGGACTCTAGGTCCAAACAATGCACTATGCTCCCTGCACTGCTTTCTTGGTGGTTTGAGGTCCTCCCGTCTCTCTGCTGGGTTCTCTCTTTTGTATCTCAAGAGATTGCCTCAAGACACAATCCAATCTTGTAGATTGAGTCCTGCCTCACTAACACAGCTGCTGCCCATTCTCCCTCATTAACATTATAGAGGCAGGATTTACAACATATAGGAAAATCACACGATACTGGGAATCATGGCCCAGCCAAATTGATACACAAATTTTTGGAGGGACGTAATTCAAGCTGTGATACTAAATCATAGAGTTGTTGTAAGGAAAAGGTAAGATAAAAAGTATAAAAATCTTGGCAAAATGCCTGTCACTTAGAAAACATCCCATTATATTAGAAATGATAATGAAAATGATGATAATGAATACTGGACATATATCATGCCTATATCTTACTACTTCTCCACTAAGGGACTATATCTCTTTCTCATCCCCAGTTGGGAAATAAGTTAAGGGACCCCACTGGCATAGCATGAGCCCCTATCCCTAAGACATTAACTGTGACAAGTGCTGTAATCAGAGGAGAACTCAAAATGTTGTAGACATTCAAAACAATAGATGCCTTTTATTTAAACACATGTGTATGCAAACATGCTGACTTGTGTGTGCACCCCCTGACACACACCAGCCAAACTAAATATTTTTATCTAATTCAAAAATATTTGTTGTACATAAACACTACTGATGTACAAGTGGAGTCTCTTGCCAGTCAGAATAGTCACTTATTTAAAATTTAACCCTGGATTTGAAAATTTAATTTGTAAATGCATTGAAAAGCTATGATAACATTCTGGTATTTAGTATTGATATCTCATTCTATGAAATTCTCTTGCAAAAATTAATAATCAATGATCCTTCTGACTCCTGTCAATGACTATTTAATCCTTCCTTACAGTCTAAATACATCTAAAACATCTTATTTTTCAAACAGAAGAAGAGGATACTGTGTGGTTTAAAATCAGGAAAGGTATGCATCAGGGTTGTATCCTTTCATCATACTTATTCAATCTATATGCTCAGCAAATAATCTGAAAACGTGGACTATGTGAAAAAGAATGAAGCATCAGGACTGGAGGAAGACTCATTAACAATCTGTGATATGCAGATGATACAACCTTGCTTGCTGAAAGTGAAGAGGACCTGAAGCACTTACTGATGAAAATCAAAGACTACAGCCTTAATAGCATCTGGGATCTTAAAAGCCTGTTAGTGGCCATCTAAGATACATCTATTGGTTCCATCCTACCCGGAGCAAAGGAGGATGAAGAAAACCAAAGACATAAAGGAAATACTAGCCCAAAGAACTAAAGGACCACATGAACCGGCGACTCCACCAGCCTGAGACCAGAACTAGATGGTGCCTGGTTACCACCAATGACTGCCCTGACAGGATCACAACAGAGAGGCCCAGACAGAGCAGGAGAAAAATGTAGAACAGAGCTCAAATTCATGTAAAAAAGATCAGACTTACTGGTCTGACAAAGACTGGAGGAACCCCTGATACTATGGCCCCCCAGATGCTCTGCTAACCTAGGACTGAAATCATTCCTGAAGCCCACTTTTCAGACAAAGATTAGACAGGCCTATACAAGAAATAATAATAACACACGTGAGGAATGTGCTTCTTAGCCCAATCAAATATATGAGATCAAATGGGCAGCTTCTGTCAAAAGCAGGACAAGAAAGCAAGAAGAGATAGGAACTGAACAAATGGACACAGGTAAACCAGGGTGGAAAAGGGGAGCGTGAAACCAGTGTTGTGGGGATTGTAACCAGTGTCACAAAACAATATATAAATTTTTGAATGATAAATTAACTTGAGCTGTAAACCTTACCTAGAGCACAATAAAAAAAATACTACAGCCTTCAGTTTGGGTTACACCTCATCATAAAGAAAGCAAAAATCCTTACAACTGAACCAATAAGCAACATCACGGTAAATGGGGAAAAGATTGGTGAAGTTGTCAAGGATTTCATTTCACTTGGATCCGCAATCGACACCCATGGTAGCAGCAGTCAAAAAATCAATCTACATATTGCCTTTCACAAATCTGCTGCAAAGGACTTCTTTAAACTGTTTAAAACCAAAGATGTCACTTTAAGGACTAAGGTGCACCTGACCCAGACAAACCATGGTATTTTCAATCACCTCATATGCATGCGAAAGCAGGACAGTGAATAAGGAAGACCAAAGAAGAATTGATGCCTTTGAATTATGGTGTTGACAAAGAATATTGAATATACCATGGACTGCCAGAGGAATGATCAAACCTGTCTTGGAAGAAGTACAGCCTGAATGCTCCTTAGATGCAAGGATGATGAGACTTCATCCCACATACTTTGGATATGGTATCAGAAGGGACCAGTCCCTGGAGAAGAACCTCATGCTTGGTAAAGCAGAGGGTGAGCAACAAAGAGGAAGACTCTCAACGAGATGGATTGACACAATGGCTGCATCAATGGGCTCAAACATAGCAACGATTGTGAGGATAGCGCAGGACCAGACAGCATTTCATTCTGCTGTACGTAAAAACCAAAACCAAACCCACTGCCACTGAGTCGATTATGACACATAGTGACCTTATAGAACAGAGTAAAACGGCCCCATAGGGTTTCCAAGGAGTGCCTGGTGGATTTGAACTGCGGACCTTTTGGTAAGCAGTCGTACCTCTTAACCACTACACTACCAGGGTTTCCCTATTGTACGTAGGATAGCTATAAATCAGAGCCAACTGCGTGGCACCTAACAACAAAAATCTTATTTTTATTTGCACAGCGAATACCCCTATCCATTTTCCCCTTGAAAGGACTGAAGAATAAAATGGAACATGTCCAAATTTTTCCTTTTCCTCACTGGCAATCAATGTTCAGAATGATGAATATGATTGGATTCAACTTGATTGCATATCCAATCATAGCATTATTAAGGCACCACATAATCATCTGTCTTTTAATTGTAAATGCATTATTCACTTGATCCCTAAATTTTAAGGTCATAGGTTCTTGAACAAATCTGAAGGTTTACATTTTTTAGGCTGATCTAATGCTGAATATCTCAACCTCCTTAAATTTTGCTGAACTTTTCATGACTTTTCCCTTTGACACGTAATCCAAGTTGATTAATATATATGACATAAAGAAATATAAAGAATATCTCTCCATTTTCCCTTTCACCAGGAGACTTGGTGGCACAGTGGTGAAGACCTCCACTGCTAACCAAAAGGTCGATGGTTCGAACCCACCAGCAGCGGTGAGGCAGAAAGATGTGCTGGTCTGCTTCCTTAAAGATTTACAGCTTTGGAAACTCTATGAAGCAGTTTTACTTGTTCTATAGGGTTGCTATGAGTCAAAATTGACTTGACGGCAGTGGGTTTTTATTTTTTTGGTGTTCCCTTTCAAGAAGAGAAGACTCTCTCTCACACATTCCTTTTGTACTTCTCAAATCTCAACTCTAATGCAAAAGAATAAGCAAGTCTTTTGGTGTTTTGTATCCATTTCATAAACTAAACACAGGAAAATTTAAATTATACTTTTACTGTAGCTTCTATAATTGTTCTGTTAAGGAAATAGATAAAATATTTTATGAAGAGTGCCTTACATTTATTTTCCTCATTTAAAAAGTGCAAATAAATCTGATTGAGACATGGTTTATAAAACAAAACTGAGGTTTATTTATGTATTTATGTTCTAAATTGCTTTCCTGGGTTTTATGTGTTTTGAGTGTTGAGACCATTATTACTTACTGAATTATTCCATGTGAAAGCTTTTAGTTTTTATTATTCATTTTTCTGTGAAATAGCTATTTTTGGTAATTCTAAAGATTACAAATGTGTCAAGATTATTTAAAAGCATAAAAAGTACACATAGATTATTAAATGACATTTATTATAAAGCACAAAGTAAAACATCTGGCACACAGTAGTAATTAAAGAACTGTTAGCACTACAACTACTATTATTATTTATGAAATTTTTGTGCACACTGAAAATTATGTTTATGTCTATTTTGTCATGTATTTTTTATTACTTAAGCAAAGTTCTTTACATTTTAATAAGTAATATTGATATAAATTTATTTTCCAAAATATGTAATACCTCAAAAATAAATTATGTATTTGCATATCTAATTGTATGCATTTTCTGATACAGGTAGATTACCTCTGATTTCTGACCTTTTATTTTCTTGTTCATACTTTAGCTCCAGTTGTCTATTAGTATTTTTTTAATTTCTGTCAGGTCTATTTTTAATTAGAAACTTTTATGAAACATATGAAATTTATCTAAAGGTTATATAGTTTCTTATAGACCTAGAGATTTTGTTGGAAACTAAATAAATATATCATTTGGGCTCCATTCCATTCCACTTAATATGATTAGTTAAGTAAGTAGTCTGCCAAAAGGGCCATAGCCTAAAAAAGTTAAAACATTAGGAAAAAAGTGATAATGGCTCCAATATAATTTATAAAACTAAATACATGAATGTACCTAAAATATATTATGAAAATAATCAGATGCTTACTTAACCTGCATCCTGATATATTAGCAACTCTTAAAGAACAGCTTTCATATAGCATCTGGAGCAGTGTTGTGCTTTCGGGGACACTGGAAAAGTTCTCTATGCTGTCCAAATAGTCGCAGGTGGCTACTGAGCACTTGAAATGTGGCAAATGTTTCTGAGGAACTAGATTTTTTATTTTGTTCAGTTTCAATTAATTTAAATTTAAATAGCACATATGGTTAGTGACTATGCTATTGAACAGCGCAGATCTAGAGTATTTTTCTATATATTTCCACTGATACTGTAATCATTAGATTTTGTGCAGTATTACTGTATTATCTATTTCACATAGATATGCATATTATCTATACATTTCATACATAGACATGAAATATGTGGCACAGTGGTTAAAACACTTGTCTGATAACCAAAATGTCAGTGGTTGGAACCTGCCAGCTGCTCTGTGGGAGAAAGATATGGTAGTTGGCTTCCGTAAAGATTACAGACTAGGAAACCCAATGGCGCAGACCTCTCTACCCTGTCCTATAGGGTCACTATGAGTCAGAATCAACTTGAAGACAACAGGTATACACACACACACACACATACATTGTTGTTAGGTGTTGTCGAGTGAGTTCCAAGTCACAGCAACTCTGTACAACAGAGCAAAACACTGCCTGGTTCTGCACCCTCCTCAAAATCATTATGCTTGAGCCCTTTGTTGCAGCCGCTGTGTCAGTCCATCTCATTGAAGGTCTTCCTCTTTTTTGCTGAACTTCTACTAAGCATGATGTCCTTCTCCAGGGACTGAGCCCTCCTTACAACATATCCAAAGTATGTGAGATGTAGTCTCGCCATCCTTGATTGTAAGGAGCATTCTGGCTGTACTTCTTCCAAGACAAATTTATTTGTTCTTTTGGCAGTCCGTGACATATTCATATATTCAATATTCTTCACCAACACCATAACTCAAAGGCATCAATTCTTCACACACACACACACACACACACACACGTGTACAGTGCTAGAAAAAGTAATATTCATGTCGTGATTGTCAAAATTTTAACTTGGAATTAGTTATATCTCAAAATCTTAGATCACAATTTGAGCCAAATTGGAATTCTTTATATTATATGCTGACTTTTTTGAAGCAAAATAATGTCTTTTTTTTTTTTTTTTTTTAACATAACTGGTCTTACTATATAGAGTAGATATTTACTCTGAGAGCGGTATTTATTTACTGTGGTGACTTTCACACCTTTCAAAATGATGCCTGGGAGAATTACTACAAACCTGACGCAGACAGTAAATAATTTGTTAAATGAATGAATAGCACAGGTAGATAAAATATTGTAAATGGCTTATTGGGTATATTAACTTCTTTTCTAAGACAATAGGGAACACGCAATGTAGCTTCCATTTTTAATCCAGGCTGTTGCTATTTTAACATTTTGGTATGCTCAAAAAATATTATCTTCTCATTAAACTCATTATGGCTCTCTGCTTACTCTGTAACATGACTTTTTAAATTTATTCATAGAAAGATGCATATTTACTCTGGATAACATAATTATCATTCATTTTATGTAGAAAATAACAAAACTGTTTCGTTTATTATTACTAATGTGGAGAACCATATATGCACAGCTTAAATTTTATTTCCAAACATGAGTTAGAGACTCGTGCAGTTTTTAAACTTTTGAAAAAATTTACCAACTGTCAAAGCTCCTAAGCCACTGCAAAGTGTCCACAGCTGTCCTTGCTGAGATTAATCACTGTAAAGCTCTGGCAAATAAATGTTGAAACAGACATCTCAAAATGAACTGGAGCTGGGAAGCTGAAATAAAGCCCTGGGTTGATGCATTTAAAAAACTACAACAAACAAAACATAGAAGGATGCAATAAATACCAGAAACAAATTTCCAAGACAGGCAACTTGACACTCAAATGCTGATTTCATAAACAATGGAAAAATTGATGCATACTCCCCTCCTAAAAGCTTACACAATGAATAGATGATGATGTGACCAGGCCTGCAACTCGTAACAGTTTGTTGGAAGACAGTTCCCCATGAGTCTCTCATATTTCTGCAGTTTTGCAAGCAGACACACTGCCTTTCTTCCAGACTATCTCTTCAAGATTTTTTATTTGTATAGCAAACAACCTTGGAAGATACAGCGTCTCCTTTCAGAGCAAAGGACAGGTTGGCTTGAAGCCCTGGAAGCTTGAAATACTGTCACCTCCTGAAGCAAAGAAAAGGCATGCCTCTTGCCAAGTATAAAAGACGCAGTTTCTTTAAGATCAGGTTTCTCTCCTAAAACACAACTCACTATGCGCGTAAATGTCACATAACTTTCTTTACATCACCCTTGGGGAAATAAGGCTCAGAGACCAGTCTGAAGAAAATACAGATTTTCTGGCTACTGCTGTTCTTGTAAGTAATTAAGTTCTGTCTCAGACCCAGAAACTTTCTTCTTCTGCTAGCAGTTATGAAAATGGCGGGTTAAATTGTGTTGTCTTAAATAGGGTGTGTTATCAGATCCTTCACAGGTTTGTTTCATCGTTTCTAAAATTATTCTGACATCTCAAAACGATGGGAATCTTATTTAATCATTTAAAAGTATGTTTCCAAAATTTGATTTGTTTGTGTAGAGTAAACTAGAATGTACAGAAAATACATTGATGTAACTGGCTGCCTGGGTATCTAAATAAAAATGATTCTGTCTATAAAATATTTATAATATTTATAAATTTTTGTTTATAATTATCTACAAAAATGTTTCTGTCTAAAAAATATTATATTTGTAATTTATTGTTTTATCATCTAAATATATTCTCTCAAAAATAGCAATTCAACATTATATTTTTCAACAAATATATGAAAACAAGGAAATAGAAAATATTGTAATAAAAGTAAAATAATAATGAAAATATCAAGAATAAATCTTAATAAGGGATGAATTTATTTTACTTTTTACTATAGTTTATACTGATTGGTTTACATAGTTGCTTTAAAAATGAATTAAGCTGTTTAAAAAAAAAAGATATATTAAATGAAATCTTATGATGGCTACATTGAAATTGCTATTGCTGTTGTTGTGTGCTGTTGAGTCAATTCCGACTCATAGTAACCCTACAGGACAGAGTAGAACTGCCCAATAGGGTTTCCTAGGCTGTAATTTTACTGGAACAGTTCTCCAGGTCTTTTCTCCCGCAGAGCTGCTGGTGGGTTTGGACCTCTGACTTTTTGGTTAATAGCCTAGCTCTTAAATATTGTTCCACCAGGGTGTGAAATTCCTAGTCTGTCAGATTAAGACTACATGAGCACTGCCATGGAAAACAGAACAAGCAGTCCATATATTTTTCGTTGTGATAGAAAGAAAACATGTTCTGGAAAAAGAAATAAAGTATCCTATTTGGCACTTTTTTTTTTTTTAGGGGGCATTAATTTTTTACCTAAGCTGACAATTGCAGTGGGAACACTTGATATAACTACTTTAGAAGGTAAAGTATAAAGCACTATACCATTACCCTGTGCCTTGCACCACAGGAAGCATTGGACTATGGTCTTGGTAGATTTCATGATCTTAATCTTACTAGATGTAACAGTTAGGCCCTATATCATTGAAGCCTCAGATTTGAAACCATGATTGAAAAGTAAAGAAAAATCTCAAAGGATGTGTATTCTTCAGAGAGAATTGTAAGAACGTATTTCCCAGTTAGGATAGTTATTTAATATTGGATATATAGCTCTATTTCTAGCTAGCTAGGTATTTTAGGAGTAATTTTTATGGGAGGGCACTTGGTAAACATTTACAGAAGTTGATGAGGCCACTTAATCCAGATAAGTGCAACCCAATAGGAAGTCTGCTTTATTAACCACTGGCATTTTGGAGTCATTGGCCTTATAAATTCAACTCATATTTTAGATTATTTCACTCCTCATTTTAAGTTCATAGGATTTATATTGCTTAGTGTGATTTTGGAAACCCTGGTGGTGTAGTGGTGAAGTGCTATGGCTGCTAACCAAAAAGTCGGCAGTTTGAATCCCCCAAAGGTGTCCATTTATAATATATAGGCAAACAATATCAAATTTATTAATGTGAATTTAACAAATAGAAGTAGAGTGTACAATACATATCACAGAGTTAGTAATATGTCAGTATAATTATGGAATAAGGAAAAATTGAATTTTAAAACAATAGCATCAATCAATATTGGTAATAAACTAAAAAAAGACAGGCAGTAATGACCAAGTTGCGGTAAAAAAAAGATGAAGATGTAAATCACTTTTCTTTAATGACTGCTTTGGTAACTGTTTCATTATAGTCTCTCTTGTGATATGTGGGCTCTGAGATGTAAATCCAGGATTTTTTTAGTACATGAACCAGAAGGCACAGTGCTTTATCCCTTTCATGCCTTAAAAGCCCTATAAAATCAGTGGAATTGATTCAAATCTCAGCTGGTTGCACAGAGAGAAAAAGGATATTCATTCACTAATGCATAGACTGCCCAGTGTTTAAAAACCAAAGGCAGACTCTTTCTGAAATGTTTTTATATGATTGTCCTATTTCATTTGTGCATGTATTCATTACTAAATAAATCCTTATAGGAGTATTTTATAATACCATTTTACTTGAAGAAAACTATTATTTCCTGTCCATTTATAATATATATATTTAATAATATATACAACCTATGTATTTGATTCACACAATAAAACCAGCCATATAATATGAAAATGAGTCTTTAATGTCTAAGGAAGAGAAGTATTTTTCTTCTAAAGTTGATTAGTACATTATAGGAACTTTTCCACAGATATCAAATACTCAAGTTTGTCCTGACTTTTCATGTTCTCTCTCAAAATATGTATCTTTCATTTGCTTCCTTTCCTTTTCCTCCCCGCCACCTCCCCCCCCCCCCCCGCTTTTCCTTTTCTTTTAAATGATAGCTGCAGGTAAGCCAATGCCAAGTATAGCTGTGGATAACTCAAGGAAAATGAGATTCAAAATTACTGAGTTAATTAACAAATAAAATGTTTTCAATCTTAAAACAATATTAAAAAAGAAAAGAAAATATTTTAAATCACATGAAGTTGTTTGTCTCAAGGCAAAATTTTGAGTTATAAGAGAACTTTTTGGGGGAATTTTTTTTTTTTTTTTTTAATTGTGGAATACGAAGTAGATCATTTAAAAAAAAATGCTGGAAAGCATACCCTAAAGTTCCTGTTGATACTTTAGTATGCTAATATACTTGGAGAAAAGGGGATAGTCCATCATTTAAAGACAAGGTAATCACAGAAAAAAAAGGAAAAATCTTTTTTTTTTAAAGCGACTATCAATTTTGCCTTTTTTTAATGAACGAAAAGAGAAAATGAGTTAAAGTCAATTTATTGTAGCAACCAATGAAAAGGAATATAGGCAATATAACGTAAAACTAACAAGATTTATGATGCTTGTAATTCCATTTGAAAACAGGGTAATTCCACATTAAAGGAAAGCACATATAATTTTCAGTACTGACCTCTAGTCCTTTTATTCTCCCTGGAGAAAAGAGGTGAGAAAATACAAATCTCAGAAAACCTTATGCATTTTTCCTTTTAAATGCAGAAGAAACTTGGAGACAGATATATGACTCTCTAATATGATTAGAGACACCCAGTGCCTCAAAATATCTCTGTTTGGGGCAGACAACATCCCTTAATTTTTTGTATGGGGAATTATTCCTCCCGGTTAAGAAATTATCTGTTAAAATGAAAAGTGTTATACCAATCCTTTACCAGCTACCAGAACATTAGCTGGACTAATCACCTGGGAGAGGTTAGGGTGCTGAAAACCAAGGCATAGCACTTGTGTTTTGACAGAAAAGAGTTACAAAAAGTGAATGGCCTCCGACTCAGAAAGTGCAAAATGAAATATAGCATCCTAATAATGAATTTTGTATGTCCAGGGAGCAATAGTACTCTACAACAAATTTGGATAGGTTGACAAAAAGGGACATGACAAGAATACACCAAAGGGTGTGAGAGTGTTGGAAAACCCTGTACTAGATTTCGCAATATAGTCTTGGGAATGCCTAAGGGCGTCAGATAGGGTTCTTTGATTCAAGTTTCAGAAACCTACTTTGACTCATCTCAGGAAAAAAAGAATGTTTATACTAGGACGATATGCAGTAGCTCAGAGAAATAAAGGAAAAGCCAAAAGCTTCAAGAAGGGCAGAAACATGGTGATAGAATCATGACAGAACTGAGATAGCAGCAGTGCTAGCTACATAATTTCAGAGTTTTCAGGGCCCAGTACAAAAGACTAAGGTGGGCCTGACCCAAGCCATGGTATTTTCAGTCGCATGATATACATGCGAAAGCTTGACAATGAATAGGGAAGGCCGGAGAAGAATTGACATGTTTGAATTGCTGCGTTGGCAAAGAATGCTGAATATAACATGGACTGCTAAAAGAGTGAACAAATCTGTCTTGGAAGAAGTACAACCAGAATTCTCCTTAGAAGCAAGGATGGCGAGACTGCGTCTTACATACTTTGGATGTGTTGTCAGGAGGGATCAGTCCCTGGAGAAGGACATCATGCTTGGTAAAGTACAGATCAGTGGAAAAGAGGAAGACCCTCAATGAAATGGATTGACACAGTGGCTGCCAACAATGAGTTCAAGCATAACAACATTGTGAGCATGGTGCAGGACCGGGCAGTATTTCATTCCATTGTACATAGGGTTGCTATGAGTCAGAACCAACTTAATGGCACCTAACAACAACAAAAAGTACAAAATGGAAATGGTAGGCCTCTTGTTCAGAAATTTCAAGACAGTGACAGCAGAGCATTAAACCAAAAATAGGGCCTTTCTAAGAAAAGGGCTCTGTGTGACTGAAAAGGATCGACGCCCATGAAGCTGGCCCTGGATAGCAACCATGAATGCCTTAACTTTTCATCCATCACCATCAGAATAAATTAGCTACTCTGTTTGTCCTTATGTTGTGTTGCTCAAGAGTCACATTCCTGAGAACCAGAATCTGTCAGGCCAAGCCTGAGGCATGTGACCACATGAAGAGTGGAACATGGGACCTTGTTTAGCCATTTCATCAAGACAGTATTGAATCGTGGAGAAGGGTGGGGACTTTTTCAAAGGAAAATAAAAATGCTACTAGCAAAAAAAGAGGTGGAAATTTCTTTATGGGCAGGCAAAAAACAACAAATGTTCACATAAGATAAAAAAAAAGATTTTATTCTTAGACTTGTCATGACTTAAAAAAAAAAAAAAAAAAAAACCTGTTCTGTGAGTAGGTTCTGACTCATAGGATCCTGTCATGACTAGTGTCATGGATTGAATTGTGTCCCCCCAAAACTATGTGTCAACTTGGTTAGGCCATGATTCCCAGTATTGTGTGGTTGTCCTCCATTTTCTGATTGTAATTTTATGTTAACAGAATTAGGATGGGATTGTAACACCACCCTTACTCAGGTCACCTCCCTGATCCAGCGTAAAGGGAGTTTCCCTGGGGTGTGGCCTGCACCACCTTTTATCCCTCAAGAGATAAAGGGAAGCAAGCAGAGAGTTGGGGACCTCATACCACCAAGAATGCAGCACCAGGAGCAGAGCGCATCCTTTGGACATGGGGTCCCTGCACCCGAGAAGCTCCTCGATAGAGGGAAGATTGAGGACAAAGACCTTCTTACAGAGCCCACAGAGAGAGAAGCCTTCCCCTGAAACTGATGCCCTGAATTTGGACTTGTAACCTACTAGACTGTGAGAAGATAAATTTCTCTTTAAAGCCATCCACTTGTCGTATTTCTGTTATGGCAGCACTAGATAACTAAGACAACTAGCTTTAAAAAATTGCCTCTAAGAACTTAAATATTTTATTTAACAATGCTTTTGGTAACACCTTTCTTGAGTTATAGACCCTCTGGTTTGAATACAGCAAAACTGCTTACCTTAATGCTCTTAGGAGAAAAAAAATTTTAACCAAAATAGTTTTCAGTTAAATTTCCCACTATATAATAGACTCTTCTAACAAACTATTAAAGAATAAGGAGGAAGCATTTTATTGGAAGAAGAAATACAAATATTATAAAAATTACCCTTAGGAGGGTGGGGGCCTGGGGTTTCAGGGGACATCTAGGTCAATTGGCATAACAAAGTTTATTAACAAAACGTTCTGCGTTCCACTTTGGTGAGCAGCATCTAGGGTCTTAAAAGCTAGCAAGTGCCCAGATATGATGCATCAATTGGTGCCAAACCACTTGGAGCAAAGGAGAATGAAGAACACCAAAGACTGAAAATATGAGCTGAAGAGACAAAAGAGCCACATAAACCGGAGACTCCACCACCCTGAGACTGGAAGAACTAGATGGTGCCTGGCTACCACCAATAACTGCTCTGACAGGTACCACAACGGAGAGTCCCTGATGGAGCAAGAGAAAAGTGGGATGTAGACGTCAAATTCTAGTAAAAAGACCAGACTTAATGATCTGACTGAGACTGGGGGGACACCAGAAGATATGGCCCCTGGACTCTCTGTTAGCCCAAAACTAAAACCATTCCCGAAGCCATCTCTTCAGACAACGATTAGACTGGACTATAAGAGATAAGGAAACCCTGGTGGTGTAGTGGTTAAGAGCTACAGCTGCTAACCAGAATGTCACCAGTTTGAATCCACTAGGCGCTCCTTGGAAACCCTGTGGGGCAGTTAAACTCTGTCCGGTAGGGTCGCTATGAGTCGGAATTGACTCAACCGCAGAGGGTTTTTTTTTTTTTTTTTATATGAGAGATAAAATGATACTGATGAGGAATGTGCTTCTTAGGTCCAGTAGACTCATGAGACTAAGCGGGCAGCTCTTGTCCGGAGGCAAGATGATAAGGTACAAGGGACAGGAGCTGGTTGAATGGACATGGTAAATGCAGGGTGGAGAGGAGGAATGTGCTGTCATTTATAGCGAGAGCAAGTAGAGTCACATAACAATGTGTGTATAAGTTTTGGTATGACAAATTGACATGAATTGTAAGCTTTCACTTAAAGCACAATGAAAATAAATAAATAAATAAAGATTAGCTTAGATCTTCCAGTTAACATGTATTTGTGACATTTGAAGTCTGGCTTAGTGAACTCTTTGAATATTTAGCACCTTTCTCTAGAGGGAGTGGAGGAGTTAAGACAGGCACTCTGGAGCCAAACTCTTTAAAGCCCAGTTTTCCTATTTGCCTCCAGTTCAATCTCTCCATACATTAGATTCCTCCTCTGTAAATTGTGCAAATTTCATAGCTGCCTTAAATTAGGTTCCATATTTGCTGCCTTTTCTCTGTTGTTTTTAGAGAAAAAGGATTATGATGATAAATTATGTTAATATTGCCTACCTTTTCTTTCTTTCGGGTATCAAAGAATAGATTAAAACAACCTAATATTATAATATTAGGAAGACTTGGTTTAAGAATGGAAATTGATTTATTTTTGAGAAATTTTCCCCGTTACCCTCTGTAAATGGGATAGTTGTCTCTGTAGAGGAAAGAGCAAAATGGAGGTTTTCTTTTATCAGCTCTTCTTTAGCTGTGTAAAGAAAAGAGCATACTCACCTCTGTTTCAAAGACAATTGAATTATGATACCTATCTGTGTTTCTGCTGTTTGTGTGAAAGAGAAACCATCCTGTGCCACCAGCAACCACTGTTATCTGGTTTTAAATGTCAAGTGATCTTCAGCATAGAAAGAAAGAAACTGAGATAACATTCATAGAGAAATATATTGAAGCCAAAGATAGAGCCCAACATTCTATGTGTCTGTGTCTTCTAGACAAGAGTTTGGAAATGATTCATCAACAGAAACCTAAGACATTTTGCAGCTTCTAACTTATCTAAGCTTGTGATTTATAGCCACGTATCATTTTTTTTTATCATGTTTATATGTATGATTGTAGTATTTGTCTATGTTGCTTCTCTACTGATGAGTAATGGAAAGGTAATTCAGATACTTTAAGCTGAATTATTTAAAGCAGTTCAGCTATGACACTCTGTCTTGATATCACCTTTTTCGAAGTCTAGCTTCATATTTCCTTACTAGCTTCAAGGATTTTTTGTTTGTTCCTTCTAACAGGTATTTATACTTCTACAGTTCTGTGATATAAAATTATGTATAAACTGTGTTATTTGCATTTCATTTACAGAAATAATTTAGCCTGTTAGTCATACATAAGTCCAGTGTTTTTTTAAACTTTTAGATAGAGGATAGATACCCTTTTTCTTTCATGTCCATTTTTGGCTAAATTTGTTATTGTTTACAAAATAATTGCATTTTTAGAATCAACACCATTTGATGGTTCTACATGTTGATAGTGTGCTTTCATTATCATAATGTTTGTTATTATATATTTGGCATTGAGGTTTGAAATGCAGTACCTTTTTTCTGAGGTAATTTTGTAATAAGCCATCCAAACACCTTTCTAGAAAATTATTTATAATGATAATCTAGTTTAACCTATTACTTATTTATAATCTATTATTTATGTCCCCAAAATCTTGTTTTTTAAGGACATAAATAGGCATTATGAGTGATCAATAACTATTTTTTGAAAGAATGAATGCTCAAATGAGCTTATGAAAGAAAGGGTTAAACAAAGCAGGATTCTTTACCAAAAACCAAAAACCCAGTGCCAATGAGTCAATTCCGACTCATAACGACCCTATATGACAGAGCAGAACTGCCCATAGAGTTTCCAAGGAGCGCCTGGTGGATTTGAACTGCCAACCCTTTGGTTAGCAGCCGTAGCACTTAACCACTACACCACCAGGGTTTGCCAAAATTATTATGCTAATACTACACCATTAGCTCCTTAGGATTTAAAAATATTTTCCAAATCTATTTGATGATTAATGTATTGCTGAGATGATTTTAGGGTCAACTCGATGGCAACAGGAAGATGATTTTTAAAATTGTATTTTTTTTTTAATTTAATAAACCCACCCCTGTTTTTTTTATATCACATGGGAGAAATCTTTTATAGCGGGGCTAGCTGTGTTCTGCTTATTATGCACTGAAGCTGCAATTTGAACTAGCTGTCAACAACCTGGACTATGGGATTGTAATCTAAACTGAAAGATATCTCTAAGTGTGATTAACTGAATGATAATTTATTATTGTACATTATTAATATTATAATTGACAATTTAAATAACACCTTAAAATGTGCCATGATTTAGGTTATAAATTAGGACTGATAATTACAGAAATACAAATAGCTACTTATTATTACTGATCCATTAATTTTCAACTGCTTTCTAATTCTTCTTAATCTTACTTCTGGCAAAATTGTAACTCTTTCAGAACTCATGATTTCAAAAATCACTCGGATTTCTAAAATCAAGGCTACCCACCCCAGTGCCGTCGAGTCGATTCCAACTTAGGGGCAGTTTATTGGCTAGAGCCTGTTTATGTGCTTTATATTTAGTAGGACACATCTTCAAAATATGTGGGAAACTACATACTGTTTTCTGTATTATACGAAAGGAGGTTATGCTCAATGAAACAGCTGTGCCTCCATTACACCTTTGTTTTATGTAAAAGAGTACTCTCCTAGAACCAGAAGCTCCCATCCTCAGAAATCAGAACAAATACTGGTTAGGATGCTCATCCAATTAAAAACAAATCTATGACGCATTTGTATTTGAGTCTAGTAAGCCCACCTTGATTCTAACCCTTGTAATCTTTCCTCAGTGAACAAAAGACCATTTATGTCTTTTTTTTTTTTTAATATTTTACTTTTACCACCTTACTCACTTTGGTTACTGTCACTATTGACAAACTGTACTATATTCAAGGAAAAATCTTTCCTCATGCTTCCATGCAGTCTTGGCCCATTTTTCTCTGTAGCTATTTTTTTTTATTCTTAATCTTACCTGCTTTCTTCAAGCCCCCTGTTTAACCTTTACTGCATTCATTCTGGTTAATGAATTTGCCTCTTATCTCATTGAGAAAATGAAACCAAAATATCCTTACCTCCACTTCCAAAAGATGTTCTTATGACCTACCATTAGTTTCAGCAGATGATGCGTACTATCTCTGACAGCTAGGGTTTGTATACTGTGTCTTCTGTGGTCTTGCTCCATCAAATACCCCTTTTCCTTTCTGTATCTTTCAATTAACCCTCTTAATTGGCCTTTTCCTTACATTTTTAAACGAACAACAAAGGTCTTCTTTTGATCCTACATCCAAACTTCTCTCTTTCTCATCGATATAGTCTACGTTCATTTTTTTCCATGAACTTGTCAACCCTTAAAATCCGACTTATGTCTCTGCTGACCTGAAAGTCATAACTAAACCAAAAAAAAAACACCAAACTCGTTGCCATGGAGTTGATTCTGACTCACAGTGACCTTATAGGACAGGACAGAGCTCCCCATATAAGGTTTCCAAGGAGCAAGCTGGGGGATTTGAATTGCTGACTTTTGGTTAGCAGCCAAGCTCTTCACCGTTGCGCCATCAGGGAACTTAGTAAATTCTTACTATTTTCCAGACACCATAATAAAGGCTTCACAGGATTATTTTTGAATTTCCCATATCCTAACTATTCTGTTGCTGTTGTTAGGTGCCATAGAGTCGGTTCCCACTCATAGTGACCCTGTGTACAACACAATGTAATACTGCCCAGTCCTGCATCGTTCTCATAGCCTTTGCTATGTTTGTGCCCGTTGTTGCAGCCACTGTGTCAGTCCATCTCCTTGAGGGTCTTCCTCTTTTTCACTGACCCTCTGCTTTACCAACCATGCTGTCCTTCTCTAGAGACTGTCAATGTACATGAAACAAAGTCTTGCCATCCTTACTTCTAAGGAGCATTCTGGCTGTACTTTTTCCAATACAGATTTGCTTGTTCTTCTGACAGCCCATGGTGTATTCAGTATTCTTCGCCAACACCATAATTCAATTTTTCTTTGGCCTTCCTTATTCATTGTCCAGCTCACACATGCAAATAAGGTGATTAAAAATAGCATGGCTTGGGTCAGGTACACCTTAGTCCTCAAAGTGACATCTTTGCTTTTTAACACCTGAAAGAGGTTTTTTGCAGCAGATTTACGCAATGCAATAGTGCTTTGATTTCTTGACTCTTGCTTCTATGAGTGTTGATAGTGAATTCAAGTAAAATGAAATCCTTGAAAACTTCAGTCTTTCCTCCGTTCATCATGATGTTGCTTATTGGTCCAGATGTGAGATTTTTTGTTTTCTTTATGTTGAGGTGTAATCCCTACTGAAGGCTGTGGTCTTTGATCTTCATTAGTAAGTGCTCCAAGTCCTCTTCACTTTCAGCAAGGAAGGTTGTGTCATCTGCATATCGCAGGTTGTTAACGAGTCTTCTTCTAATTCTGAAGTAATGTTCTTCTTCATATAGTCCAATTTCTCAGATTATATGCTCAGCATATAGATTGTATAAGTAAGGTGAAAGAATATAACCCTGATGAACACCTTTCCTGACTTTAAACTATGCAGTATCCCTTTGCTCTGTTCGAACTGTCTCTTGGTCTATATACAGGTTCTGCATGAGTTCAAGTAAGCATTCTGGAATTCCCATTCTTTGCAATGTTACCCATAATTTGTTATGATCCACACAGTCTAATGCCTTTTTATTAGCCAGTGTACCACAGGTAAACATCTTTCTGGTATTCTCTGCTTTCAGCCAAGATCCATCTGACATTAGCAATGATATCTCCCATTTCACGCCGTCTTCTGAATCTTTTTTCTTTTTTTTTCTGAATCTAGCTTTAATTTCTGCTGGTTCCTTGTTGGTGTACTGCTGCAACTGTTTTTGAATGATCTTCAGCAAAATTTAACTTGTGTGTTATATTAATGATATTGTTTGATAATTTCCACATTCTGTTGCATCACCTTTCTTTGGAATGTGCACAAATATGGATCTCTTCCAGTTGGTTGACCAGGTAGCTTAGACAAGTGAGTGCTTCCAGTGTTGCATTTGTTGGTGAAACATCTGAATTGGTATTTTGTCAATTCCTGAAGCCTTGTTTTTCATCAATGCCTTCAGTGAAGCTTGGACTTTTTACTTAAATAGCATCAGTTCTTGATCATATGCTACCTCCTGAAATGATTGAATGCCAACCACTTCTTTTTGGTACAGTGACACTGTATTCCTTTCATCTTCTTTTGATACTTCCTATGTTGTTCAATATTTTGTCCACAGAATCCTTCAGTATTATAACTTTAGGCTTGAATTTTTTCTTGATTTCTTTCAGCTTGAGAAATGCCAAGCTTGCTCTTCCCTTTTGGTTTTCTAACTCTAGGTCTTTGCACATCATCATAACACTTTACTTTGTCTCCTTGAGCCACCCTTTGAACCTTTTTTCAGCTCTTTTATTTCATCATTTCTTCCATTTGCTCTAGTTACTGAACATTCCAGAGCAAATTTCAGAGTCTCTTCTGACATCCATTTTGGTCTTTTCTTTCTTTCCTATCTTTTAAATGACATTTTACTTTCTTCATGAATGATGTCATTCCACAACTCATCTGGTCTTCAGTCATTTGCGTTCAATGTGTCAAATCTATTCTTGAGATGGTCTCTAAATTCAGGTTGGATATACTCAAGTTCTTACTTTGGCCTTTGTGGACTTCTTTGAATTCTCTCTAGCTTCAACTTGAAATTGCTTATGAGCAATTGTTGGCCTGTTCCACACTTAGCCTTTTGCCTTTTTCCTACTGATGATATTGAGCTTCTGTATTGTCTGTCCACAGATGCAGCGAATTTGATTCCTGTGTATTCCAACTGGCGAGGTCTGCATGTATATTAACTATTTATGTTGTTGGAAAAGATATTTGCAGTGAATAGGCTGATGGGCTAACAAAATTCTGTCATGTAATCTCTGTTGTCATTTCTATCATCAAGGCCATATTTTCCAACTACTGATCCTTCTTCTTTGTTTCCAACTTTCACATCTCAATCACCTGTAATTATCAATGCATCTCGATAGCATATTTCATCAATTTCAGACTACAAAGTTGATAAATATCTTCAATTTCTTCATCTTTGGCTTTAGTGGTTGGTGCATAAATTTGAATAATAGTTGTCTTAGCTGGTCTTCCTTGTAGGCATATGGATATTATTCTATCACTGACAGGGTTTTACTTCATGGTAGATCTTGAAATGTTCTTTTTGACAATGAAAGTGTTGGCATTCTTCTTCATTTTGTCATTCCTGGAATAGTATACCATACGATTGCCTGATTCAAAATAGCCGATACCAGTCCTATTCAGCTCACTAATCTCTAGGCTATCTATCTTCAAATGTTCCATTTCTTTTTTGCCAACTTTCAGTTTTCCTTAATTCATACTTCATACATTCCATGTTCCAGTTATTAATGGATGTTTGCAGCTGTTTCTTCTCATTTTGAGTCATGCCACATCAGCAAATGAAAGTCCCAAAAGCTCTACTCCGCCCACATCATTGAGGTCAACTTTACTTTGGGGAGGCCGCTCTTCCCCAGTTGTATTCGGAGTGTCTTCTAACCTGAAGGGCCCATTTTCTGGCACTATATGAGAAAATGTTCCATTGCTGTTCATAAGATTTTCACTTGCCACTTTTTTTTTTTTAGAGTTAGATACCAGGTCCTTTGTCCTAGTATTTCTTAGTCTGGAAGCTCTGCTGAAACCTGTCCACCATGGCTAACCCTGCTGGTATTTGAAGTATTGGTAGCATAGCTTCCAGCATCACAGAACATACAAGTGACCACAGTACAACAAACTTACAGATGGCTAGTGGCCTAACTATCCTACGTAGGTATTATTTTTACAACTATTTTACAGATGAGGAAACTAAGATTTAGTAAGAATTTTTAATATGCTCAAAGTCATCAGCTAACAAGGGGTGGAGCTAAATTTAAACCTAGAGGTCATGAAAATTCCCAGTACACTTTCTCCTTTTGCAGCTACTTGATATCTATCTTCATATTCCATCCTGATTTCATTATTATTATCTCTGTTATTGTTATTTTTTCATTTTACTTGTTAATCTCTTCTATCTATCCCTAACACACTGACCCCAGAATATTTTTTACTACCTTGAATATTTTTTCCTTTGTATAAGTCTTTAAAGATATAGCTAAAGAGTATTTCGTGGGCAAGTGTAATATAGAAATGTTATGATTAATGAGGCAGAATTCTTAACACGTGTGTTTAGTTTAAATGAAATTAGTATATGTTAATTTATTCATTCAACACATAATTACTGAGGAATTCCTGGGTGTTAACCCAGTGCCAACAAGTCAAATCCAACTCATAGTGACCCTCTCAGACAGAGTAGAACTACCCCATAGGGATTCCAAAGAGCACCTGGTGGATTTAAACAGCCAGCCTTTTTTTTTTTTTTTTTTTATAATTTTCATTGTGCCTTAAGTGAAAGTTTACAAATCAAGTCAGTCTCTCACATCAAAACTTATATACACCTTGCTACATACTCTCCATTACTCTCCTGCTAATGAGACATCCCACTGTCTCCTTCTACTCTCTCTTTTCGTGTGCATTTCACCGTCTTCTAACCCCCTCTACCCTCTGATCTACCCTCCAGGCAGAAGATGCCAACATAGTCTCAAGTGTCAACCTGATCCAAGAAGCTCACTGCTCACCAGCATCCCTCTCCAACCCATTGTCCAGTCCAATCCATGTCTGAAGAGGTGGCTTCAGGAATGGTTCCTGTCCTGGGCCAACAGAAGGTCTGGGGGCCATGACCACTGGGGTCTTTCCAGTCTCAGTCAGACCATTAAGTCTGGTCTTTTTAGGAGAAGTTGGGGTCTGTATCTCACTGCTCTCCTGCTCCCTCAGGGGTTCTCTGTTGTGTTCCCTGTCAGGGAAGTCATCAGTTGTAGCCAGGCACCATCTAGGTCTTCTGGTTTCAGGATGATGTAGTCTCTGGTTCCTGTGACCCTTTCTGTCTCTTGGGCTCGTAATTACCTTGTGTCCTCGGTGTTCTTCATTTTCCTTTGATCCAGGTAGATTGAGACCCATTGATGCGTCTTAGATGGCTGCTTGCTAGCGTTTAAGACCCCAGACGCCACTCTTCAAAGTGGGAGGCAGAATGTTTTCTTAATAGATTTTATTATGCCAGTTGACTTAGATGTCCCCTGAAATCATGGTCCCCAAACCCCTGCCCCTGCTACACTGGCCTTCGAAGACAAACAGCCAGCCTTTTGGTTAGCATCCATAACTTTTAACCACTATGCCACCAGGGTTTCCTCATAGGTGTTAGGCATTTGGGAATACAAAGATCACCATAAAAAGAATGCCCATCTTCCCAGATTCACTGCCTAGTGAAATAGATTGGGACTTGGTAAATGCAATGACAGGGACGTGCATAGGAACAAAGAGAAGAAACAAACTAAAAAAAAAACTAGTACAGCTAAAATCAGTGTGGCAGGCTAGAGAGGAATTCAGTGGAGAGGGAATTTTTAGTCCAGTCTTAGAACATGAGTATAAAAAAAAAAAAAAGCAACCTAAATTTTGCACTGTGTCAAACACTCACATATATCCAGTGGAAAAAAAGCGTGGTGAACATGAGAAGCTGAGTCAAACCTATTCTGTGATTTCTGTGATTGCACTACTCTTTGTTCTGCTAAATGTAAAAGCATGACACAGATAATAAGATGAAATTATGACTCAGTGGGCTTGAGATAGAGCTCTGGGATTCATAGATTTAAATCACCTCAGATAATTTTTGTGTGTGTGTGTGTGTGTTTGTGTGTGTCAGTGGTTCTGGCAAGTCATTGGCAAATCCTTGTTCTGTATAATACGGAAAATCTTATTTTTCCAGTTGAAATTGGAAAAAAAATTCACCTTTCCTTTGCTACTTCCCTCAAGAATGGAACGTTATGAAATTTGGTCGGTAAAAATGATGTAGGTTTTACTAATCTTTCTCAAATTGATGAAGCTCTGTTACTCCAAAGATTTACTCAAAGTCATAATATCCAAATCTTTCACCTTTGAAAAATATTAGGATTTTTAGTTTCCTAACCACTATTTATTATGCCAATGATTTTAGGTATTGCCTTTATGCCAAGTTAGACCAAGAATTTATTTTCTTTTTAGAAACATTACTTCTTAGATTATACTTTTGCTACTAACACTTACCACACTTAGATTGCCAGTTCTGGAATATTTTTTAAAGGTGAAGGACATAGAACAGGTTTTAAACTCATTGCTTATTGGTTATATAACTTTCAGGGTATTATTCAACTGATACCCCCGAAATTATGTAAATTATAGCAACATTTTGTTTTGGAACAACTAAATACACCCTATTTTCATATGTTGTAATTAATCCTAGCTACTAACCTTTGTAAAACATCACATTTTATAAAGGTATTTTAGATCCCTAGAGACAAATAGAAGATATTCTATAGTTCTTTTTTTTTTTTAAAGTTCTAGTATGACAAATTGTCAGAAACAAATGTACAATAACATTGTTTTTACAAATTTTCTTGTAAATTATATCTAAAACCCCATTATGTGCCTTCCTAAAATGCTCATAAAAGGAGATCTTTACATACAAACTCTTAGAACAATCACATCAGGTTCTATTTTATGTGATAATGAAATAGGATGGGTTTTATGGTAGTGGTTTGGTTTTGAAGGGCTCGTCAAGTTCCCTCCATGTTCTGGATGGGAATTAAGTGTGGCGTTGCTATTTTTGTGGCTCCATATTCTGCTGTTGAAGGGAAGAGGACAGGCAACAAGTAGCATTGGAAATAAAATTGTTTTTTGGTATATAGTTTCTGTCTCTACTGATGATTATCTTCACCTTATTGATTCTGCTACACTTCAAAAATGGGACTCGGTGTTGAAAAGACGTTTATGACAGCAAATTATATTAGAGCCTGAGTTTATGACTTAAAAAAAATATTTTAAACCAAAAGTAAAAATTAAAATATCTTGTGTATTTAGTCCACTAAAAATAATTGAAGCTAATTATAACCTATAAGGTTAAAATAACAAATACACCCAATAGGTGCCTATAAAATGCACATCATAGATAATTAAAAAAATGCTCAATGTCTACAATATATTTATAGAATAGTTTCACCAACAAAGACATTAGCTAAAATATATGTACATATACCCATTGCTGTCAAGCCAATTCCGACTCACAGCGATCCTATAGGCCAGAGTAGAACTGCTGCATAGGATTTCCAAGGAGCAGCTGGTGGATTCCCAACTGCTGACCTTTTGGTTAGCAGCCAAGCTCTTAGCCACTGTGCCACCAGGGCTCCATATGTATATATATATATATATATATATATATAAAAATACGTTAAAAATCCTTTCCCTTTATTAGATGGCTTTCATCTTTATAAATCATTTGAAAATAAATTTAGTAATAACTTCCTACAGTGGACTTGAACTTTTAGCAGTTTTAAAAAGTTCTTCAGTATGGTAGTCAAATAATTATTCCTCAGAAAACAGAATTTGTTCAGTTCTAGTTTACTTTTCTTGTGTAGTTTAAAATTTCCCAAATAAAATCACTATTTTGTCAGGTTGTAGATAAGAGGGAGGAAAGACATTTCCTGATCCTCACAAAATAGAAATGTGTAATAAGAAAAGTAATGAATATAAAAGTCTTCAAATACATCAGATAGCTTATGTTGTTTATTTGATGAATTGCATAGAAGACTAGTGAAGAGAAATTTTGGTCTTTTTATATTTGATTGGTATCTGTTAGGCACAGGAAAACCAGTCCGCCTGTGTGAGCTTCTAAACTGAGAGGCACATCTGTAATATCAAAGAGAAGTAAATAAGAGTTTGATTTAGTTCCACTGGTATGAAATGCCTTTGGTGATTTCGTGCCATCTACTTCCTGTCTGTTTTAGTGCCTTGGGAAAGAAAACCAGTGGCACTATTAATTCAGCCAGAGCATAATTAAAACTACACAATACCTACAATTAAATGATTAGCTCTGTATGTATGCAGACATGTAGGTTTGCTGTATATCTTTGTTTATGTATGTGCATGCGATTTTTGTAACTGTCATCTGGGTCATTCTTTTTTCAACTTTCTTTTACTTTTATTTCTACGTTCATTAACTCTTTTGGTCACGTGGAATGTTCTTTAAACAAGATCTGAAATCACATGTGAAAACTGGGATTTAACAGGTAGAGGCTGGAAGAGAGAAATGTGCATGACATTATGACATGGAGAAAAGGTATTGAATATAGACAATCAAGTCAGCCTTTTATTTAAGACAGATCTCTCAAAGTTTGTATGAGACTTCTGCTCAAATAGTATCCATTTTCTCTAAAATTTCAAAAAACGAAACTTTAATTTTTCTTGGAAGTGGAATTGCTTACTGTTTAAACTAGTTTCCCAAGACAGTAACTTAAACACATTTCGCTGTTCCAGCTTCAGTGAAATTAAACCCATTGCTGTCAAGTCAATTCTGGCTCATAGCGACCCTAAAGGATAGAATAGAACTGCCCCACAGAGTTTTCAAGGAGCGCCTGGTAGATTCGAACTGCTGACCTTTTGGTTAGCAGACATAACTCTTAACCACTACTCTGTCAGGGTTTCTTCAGTGAAATTAGAAGAGCTAAATGCGTAGTATATGATAAATTTTAACCCTATTAAGTGATGATGCAATATAGGAAAAAGAACTCTGGACTGGAATTCAGGAGATCACAATTCTACACCCTCTAGCTTTGTGACACTTGGAAGATTAATTTGTGCTTGAGCTCCCTTATACGTTAAATGAAGATGTTAAACTAAATAGATTATACTGCTTTTTCCAGCACCATAGTATTCTATTGATACAAGTATTACATTGAATTGTTGGAGGTTTTGTGGATACAGTAATGAACAAAAAAGACAAGTACTATTCCTATTACCTTGGAACATGCTAGCTTCAACAATAGATATTAAACAAAAGCTTACACAATTAATTATGCTATTTCACCTTTCTTTCTATGTTTAATGTTCTTCCTATTGCAGCATAACTTTTAGTAATAATACCCATGAGAGTGCTTTTAGCTTCAAGTAAGAGAAAAACCTAACTCAAAGTTCATTCCAAAGCAAACCTACTGCCATCGAGGTGATTCCGACTCATAGTGACCCTATAGGACAGAGTAGAAGTGCCCTATAGGGTTTTCAAGGCTCTAAACCGTTACAGAAGCAGACTGCTACATCTTTCTCCCATGGAGCAGCTGGTGGGTTCGAACTGCCACCTTTTAGTTGGCAGCCAAGTGCTTTAATCACCACAACACCAGCGCTCCTTCAAAGTTCATTGAACAGTCAAAAAATAGATTTTCTTGTCTAATTAGAAATCCGCATGTAGAGAGTCTCCAGAGTTGGTTAATTCAGGGAAATAATGACGGAAAAATTGGGAGACAGTTCTTTCCAATTTTTTTTTCTCTTTGGTGTTCCCACAACTACCTCTCTTCATGTATGTAGCATATTCCAACTTTTCCAAGCAGCATATCAAGACAGAACAACATCCAAAGGAAAAGTGGCTGTTCTTCTCTGTCTTTTTTTTTTTTTTTTTTAACCAGAGAAGAAACATTTTCCTGGAGTTCCCCACTACGCTTCTCTTTTCTCTGAGCCATAGGAGAGTCAATATTTGAACAAATTTAGCGTTTTTTTTTTTTTTTTCCTCTTTTTAAGAAGCCAAAAGATCAACTGAACTAAAGCAAAAGCATAGATGTTTCCTAGACACATCCAAACACTCTGAGGGACTGAATAGCTGAGACTTGGGCTTAGGGACCGTAGTCTTAGGAGACATCTAAGTCAATTGGCATAACAAAATTTATAAAGAAAATGTTCTACATCCCACTTTGGTGAGTAGCAGCTGGGGTCTTAGAAGCCATCTAAGATACGTTTATTGGTTCCATCCCACCTGGAGGAAAGAATGAAGAAAACCAAAGACACAAGGAAAATACTGGCTGAAAGGACTAAAGGACCACATGAACCAGAGGCTGCATGAGCTTGTGACCAGAAGAACTAGATGGTGCACGACTACCACCAACAACTGCCCTGACGGGGATCACAACAGAGAGTCTCAGACATAGCAGGAGAACAATGTAGAATAGAATTCAAATTCATGGAAAAAGACCAGACTTACTAATCTGACAGAGACTGGAGTAACCACCAAAACTATGGCCCCTGACTCTCTGCTAACCCAGAATTGAAACCATTCCTGAAGCCCACTTTTCAGAAAAGATTAGACAGGCCTATACAACAAAAAATAGCACACTTAAGGAATGCACTTCTTAGCTCAACCAAATATACAAAACCAAGTGGGCAGCTCCTGTCCAAAAGCAGGATTAGAAGGCAGGAAGGGACAGGAACTGGATGAATGGACACAGGGAACCCTGGGAGAAAAGGGGGAGCATGCTGTCACATTGTGGGGATTGCAACTAATGTCACAAAACAATACATGTATAAATTTTTTGAATGAGAAATTGAACTGTAAACTTTCACCTAAAGCACAATTTAAAAAAAAAAAAAAAGGAGTTGAAAGAGTGAAGGAATGGTGGGCAGGCAGCCAACAATGTCTGGCGTAGTAATTCTTTTATTTCAGAAGTAGTTTCTTTTGGCTCTAGGGTTTTGATTTGGTTCTTTTTTAATAGTTCCCATTTCTCTGATGAGACTTACATTTTTTTTTTTTTGCTGTTGTTGTTATTTTCATTATGACCATTTTTTTTTTAAAGAACTTGAACTTATTTATAATAAAAAACCAAAAAAAGGAAAAAAAATCAAATCATTTGCCATCAATTCCGACTTATAGTGACCCTATAGGAAAGAGTAGAACCGCCCCATAGGGTTTCCAAGAAGTGGCTGGTGGATTCAAACTGCTGGCCTTTTAGTTGGCAGCTGAGCTCTTAACCACGGCGCCGCTAGGGCTCCAGTACACCAAACCCATTGCCGTTGAGTCGATTCTGACTCATAGCTCCTTAAAATCCTTGTCTACAAATTCCAACATATATGGTCCATCTCAAAGTTAGTTTCTGTGAATTATTTTTCTGTTTCTTTGCATGTCTAATAGTATGAATATTTGCCAGATATTGTGGATGACTTTTTGTGAGTCCGAATTTATGTATCTTCCTTTAGAGAAAAAATAGTTTTGTCCTAAAACCAAGAAAAACTGCTGCCGTCGAGTTGATTCCAACTCATAGTGACCCTATGGGACAGGTTAGAATTGCCCTGTAGGGTTTCCAAGGAGTACCTGGTGGATTCGAATTGCTGACCTTTTGGTTAGCAGCCATAGCTCTTAACCACTACGCCACCAGGGTTTCCAGTTTTGTCCTAGCAGTCAGTTAATTTACATGTAGGTCATATTGATTTTTTGAGGCTTGTTTTAAGCTTTATTGGATCAGGTTTAGAGAAGTGCTAGAGTAGTTTTTTCTCGTAGAGAACAACCAATCTGAGGTGTTAACTGAGTTCCTGGGGTGTTCAGAGAGGTCCCTCCACTCTGTTGTTTGGAAATCTCATGTCTCCCAGCATAGTGAGACATCTTTGTAACTGGCAGATACTCTCCTATATCTTCATAGGTATAAAAACTGCACCTCCTGATTGGTATTAGAACTCATCCAGGTTGAATACCCTGAAACTACCACAGTGGCAACTTGTGTACTTATTGCTATTTTGATTTCCCTCTTTATTTTGTCACCTGGAAATTTATGTCAAATGTGTTTATAATTTATCCAGTATTTCTCTGTACTCTGAACAAGAGGTGAAGTGTAAATCCAATGTGTTGCCAGAGGTCCCAACAAATTAATTTTTTAACTGCATCTGTGGTAAGTGCTACAAAAGAAGGTTTACAGAGAAAAGAAGTACCTGTGTGTTTAAAGGGTGGGGTACCGTATGTAAAGGCGATTTCCCTGAAGAAGCCGTGTATTTTAAGGGAAAATGGGAAAGTAAGTGAGATTTTTTCATACAGATAGGAGAGCATATGCAAAGATCCTGAGGTGGGATGATGTGTGGCACATTTCAGGGCCTGAATGAAGGTCAGTGTGATTCCAACTCAAAAAGCAAGGAAACAGGTGCTATGTGATGAGCTTTGGTGAGGCAGACGAGTGCTAGATCATTGTCAGCTGTGTTATTTGGATTTTACCTCAACTTTATTCATCTCACAAATAGTAGTTAAACCTTTATTCACATGTAAATCCATATTTAAATGTCAAGTATTAACATCTTCTTATAAATATTATACTATAATAGAGGGAGATAATGATACTATCTCTTCCAGAAATGATGTTAAATATCCAATTACAGAACAATTTGAGTTGCAAGTCTTTTCCTAAAATGATACTTTCAAACAGTATATTTTCAAAGAAAATACAGGGGAAAATTTACCAGCAATAGCTTTTTGTAGGTAGCTCCTTAAACGGACAGTTTTTGTTAGGTTCTGGAATGCCAATCCTTTAATACAGGTTTATGCCATTGCGCCTGTGTCTCAAATAAGAATTACTTGAGCTAATATTAAACTTTAACATAAACAACGTGGGTCTTTTTTGAAATGAGGTTTAAATAACTAAGTTTTCCAAAATAGTTTATTGTTATTATTTTCTGCAAATATCTTTAATGAAGCTTTGGAGAGCAGTCATGCATATGCTTATTTATTATGCTGAGCAAAAAGAGGTTGCTTTTATGTTTCCATTTTCTGGAAATCTGATTCAAAAATAGCAGACTTATAAAGTGTAAGTCACTGAGTTGCGTGATAGCCATAGACATTTGCTATAATGAAAGGTGTCAGCACACTAAATAAGGACTAGCTCCTGTGATGGATTAGAGCATCAACCCTGTACAACTGATATAATTTTGTATTTTGTTAGTTATTTTAGCCATTAAGTTGAGAAGTTTTCAAATGATTTGAAGAGTACATGTGTGGGAAGAAAGTTTCTAACTATCAAAATGATATTGCTACTTATAACTAAATGAAAAAAAAATCATGAACAAATACTGTTTTGTTTTCTCTCTCTAATAAGGAAGAATTCTTTAACCACTCCATAGTTTATGTCAAGATATATGTTTTCCCATTAAACTTGTCTGTCATACTGAAAATAGAACTGCAGCAGAACTTTGAGTTAGCTTGCTAGAAAATTCCTTTCACACAAAGGATCCCACTGGCAAATGTACAAAGCCAATGCACTGTAGTAGTTTAAGTTAAATGTTTTTAAGTACCACTTGGAACTCTCAAGTCCTGTAATCCTTCAAGATTACATTTAATTTAATGTTTGAGTTTTGCTCTTACTCTTACTTAAAACCTTTGTTATTTTGGTACTTAGGGACTGAGAAAGGTACATAAGACTTTATTCAGTTTTATCAAATTGCTATTAAATTTTAAAGTATAAAGACTTGGTCAGCATTTGTAACAAGAAGCATGTTTAAATATTTCAGAGCAATTCTGCTGAAGATTCATGGAGTTGACACCAAGAAGGTGAACTGTGTATAAATGTGCTCAGTGGAAATTACATTGTCATTGTTTTCTGTTTGCAGTAGTTATGGTGATTAATGAACCACAATATCAGGCTTCACTATCTTACCCTTGTTTTCTTTTTTTTTGGCCAAGTTAAGAGACTATCATTTTTGATCTGAAGCACATTTGTTCAGTTTCCTGAAACCATAATAATTCAGAGAGTGGCAGACAGAGCACTATATATCCTAAAGTGCAAGAATTGTATTATCTGGTGGGCCTTGCTAATGCAGAAACAGAAGAGCACCCGAACCTTGCTCTACTCTCACTGGTCTTATTATGGGTTGTCTGTGCTAGAGGAAAGTATGGCTCCACATTAAAATATGTCTCCTTTACTTGCTACCTATAGTTTTTTTTTTTTTTTTTTTAGGTGGATTTACCCAGAAACACTTGGGTATTTTTGGCCCAATAAAAGTCTATTGTTAAAAACCAGGGTGATATTAAAAATATTAACCAGCTGTACAGCATAGGTACCAACCTAACAGAAAGACAGTGACCATCACACAGGAAGTCTGCGGGCCTGTACCACTGATGATCAGCCTGGTTAATGGCCCATCTCACTACCTGCCTTTACCTTAATGAAGAGTGGATTTATTACTATGGCCTCGCAGCCATCTATTTTTTCATGTAGAAGTAAAATATCTCAAGATAAATACATCTTTTTTTATGTACATGAAAAAAAAATCATTTTTATTGTTTGGTCTTTATGCCCAAGAAGTTAGTGATTGTGATGAGCCTCTTGAGGTCAGTGACTGACTCCTGTTAATCTGTGCAACTTCAGCGACTACCGCTCTGCCAAACACAGTGTAGATGTTTGATATAATTGTGAAAAAGCCATCATCCTTTCTTTTTGGAATTCAGAATAGATCCAAATTTTTGAATTATAAAACGAAAGGCTAATTTCACTTTTTAAACACATTTCTGTATATGGTCCATCCTCAATTATCTGAAAATGTCAGAGATCCTTAAATTTGTAAATGATTAGCTGTAATCCTCAGAGCCTCAGTAAATTTCCCAAAATATGGTCTGAAAAATGATTAGAAAATCATGATTAGAAAAATAGGATAAATAAGTAACAAGCTAACTGAAAGGAATCATCAAAATTTTTCTTTAATTATTTTGCTTTATGAGTTCTGGGAAACTTTGAACTCTGGGTGATAACCCTGGAAAACCTGAGAATTCACCATGCAAAAAAGTTTCTGTGCAGAAATGAGTGTTGTATGAATAGATTATTAAAAATAATTGTGTTCTATGCATTCACTCATTATTTTATTCATTTATTCAATTTCAATTACACAAGTATTTATTAAGTTATCCTAATACCAGTATTGCCAGACACCAGTCTAGCAACTTAAACCTGATAAACCTTTAAAAATTCTATTTTAACTGTCATGGATTGTATTGTGTCCCCCCAAAATACATGTCAACTTGGATGGGCCATGATTCTCAGTGTTTAGGCAGTTGTGTAATGATGTAATCATCACCCATGTTGTGATCTGATGTGATCAGCCAATCAATTGTAAGGGGTTTTGGGTGGGATGCAACACCCTTACTCAGGTCACAGTCCTGATCCCAGGTAAGGGGACTTTCCCTGGAGTATAGCCTGCATCACCTTTTATCTTACAAGAGATAAAAAAAAAAGAGAGAAGTGAGCAGAGAGAGAGGGACCTCCTACCACCAAGAAAGAAAAGCTGGGAATGGAGCATGTCCTTCAGACCCAGGGTCCCTGTGCTAAGAAACTCCTAGACCAGGGGAAGATTGATGACAATGACCTTCCCCAGAGCTGACAGAGAAACCCTTCCCCTGGAGCTGACACCCTAAATTTGGACTTCTAGCCTCCTAGACTATGAGAGAATGAATTTCTGTTTGTTAAAGCCATCCACCTATGGTATTTCTTTTATAGCAGTACTAGATAAGTACGACAATAACTAAAATATTATTATATGTACTGTGACTTCCGATTTGATACACTATTTTCTTATTGGTCCTAGAGAAAATAACCATGGAAGCATTAACATGTTATTGATAAAATAGACTTTTATTACTGCAAGGTGCGCATAATAATCTGAATATGTCATGTCAGATAAGTGTATATTTTAAAGATTTATTCCTTGTATAATCATTCTGTTCTTTGTTCATTAATTTGCTTGTTTTCCACATAAGATGCAGCATCATGTAGAGGTTTAGAGCTAGAATGACACCACTTGCATTCAGGTCTTAGCTCTACCCCTTGTTAGCTGTGTGACCCTCAGAGTGTTACTTAACCTGTCTGACTCAAATCCTTAAAACATGAAAGGGGGATTATAGTACCAACCTCAAACAATTGTTGTGAGGATGAAATGTTTTAACATATTTAAAGCCCTTATGGTAAAGCACGGATAATTCAGTGGTAGAATTCTCACCTTTCATGAGGCCGGTGCACCTCATGTGCAACTACTCGTGTCTGTCAGTGGAGGCCTGCTTGCTGCTCTGATGCTGAACAGGTTTCAGAAGGGTTTCCAGACTAAGAAAGAGTAGGAGGAAAGGCCTGGCAATCTGCTTCTGAAAATTAATCATGGAAAACTCTGTGGATTCTAATGGTGCAATCTGCAACCAATCATGGTGGTGGCACAGAACCAGGCAGTGTTTCATTCCATTTGAGTGGGCACGCCATGACTCGGGGGCAGATTCCACAGCAGCTAATAACAAAAGCCCTTACAAGACTACTTGAGTACAGTAAGTCTTAGAACATCATGTAGTTAGTAAAAAAATAATAATCTTATCTTGTAAGAGTACTTAGGCTAATTCATTTCAGGTTCACTTCTTACTAGTTATTTAACTCTGAGAACAGTTCCTTAACTTCTTTGTGCCTCAGTTTACCTTTTGTGAAATGAAAATACTCATTACACCTAACTCTTGGATTTGTTAAGGGTTTGAATGAAATAACACACATAATGGTTAGCACAGTGCTTAGCCTATTCTTAGCACTCAAGACATATTAGGTGTGACTATTTGCTTATTATTTCATTATAGATATAAGATGGGTAGTGATTACTATCTTATCACTTTGGGGGGCAACTGTGATCAATGAAAATACCTGTAAAGTCAAGTAAACAATTGAGTGTGATCCAAAAATGTATTTTCTTTACTAATTATTCAATAGTTTAAAAATCAAATTATACATTTTGCCAATAATCAGACTTGAATAAAATTAACTGAGGATATATTTTCTTATTTACATCTTTGTTGGACCTTGGTGCCAGAGTGACTTTTTTTTTTCCTAAAATTTAGGTTGCTGAGTGATTTTGTCATATTAATGCATGAAATAATATATTTATAAAAGCTACTGAAATTGAGCATAAACACTAAGCTGTTTTTTCATAAATATCATGAACTATGTTATAATATTATCATTATTTTATAGGTCCCTTGCTTTTAATAGATGGAAACAAACTTAGACTCATTAAAAAAGATAGTTGTCATAGGTTCTTCTTTTCATGTTATTTTTAGATCTACCTGATCTGCACCTTTGGAAAATTTTCAGTCTTTTCCTTTCTTTTATATTTTGAATAGTAATTTTCAAATGGCATTAGCTTTAAATAATACCAGATTCTCAACTAGAATAAAATGAACATGAACATGTGTGTTTGCACATATGACTATCTGAAAATGTTGTTATTCGATAAGCCTTTTACTTACCTATTGGAGTTAGGTATCTTCCATTTATTTCACTCTTTGTACGTAAAATCCTATGCATACTTGTCTGTCTTTATCACTAAAATGGTCATTGATTGCTTCCATAATTTAAAAAAATTACCAAAATTAGTTTCTCTTAAATTTCATGAATCTTGTCTTTCCAGTTAATTTTAAAGCATATTCTCAGAAACCCCAAGTATGAAATTTCTCTTTCAATGGTTTTTGCTGAAGTGAGCGTAAACACTGTCTCGTGTATAAATGGAATATCAATTGGGGAAAACTGTATTTTAAAATGGTGATTATCATTGAATATTGACACTAAATATGCAGTTTAACCATTTCATAATTTCTGCAAAAAGTCTCAGAGTTTTCAAAGACTAATATGAGGAAAATATGTGTAACAAGGAATTTTTTTCCTAGCTCTCTGAAACATCGATCAGCAGCTTGGAAAATACTGCCCTGCACATGCTGCATTGTAATATTCATTCATTTCTTTCTTGTTAGGAACCTTTCCCTGAAATTAACAAAAGATGTTGATCAGGAAGCCAGGTGTTCCCGTATCAGCCGCATGCCCAGCAGTCCATCTTCAGATTGGCCCCTTCAAGGTGTGGAAGAAAATGGAGGCATAGATTCTCTGCCTTTCAGATTGATGTTACAGGACTGTACTGCAGTAAAGACATTATTATTAAAGATGAAGAGAGTTCTTCAAGAGGTAATCGTTTACTCTAAGATTAATGCCTTTCATTGCTCTTAGTGAAGACTATAGACCTGGGTAGACTCTGCTCAGTCAATAATCAACTGCATGGCATTGGACAGGGATCAGGTATCTTCTTAGAGCTTAACTTTTCTCATATATCAAAGGAAAGATTTGAAGTTTGGGTTTATAAGCTACTCTTCAGCTCTAAGATTCTGTGAAAGAATTACAAAGAATAAATTGAACCAAGCCTGGACAGAGTCAGGTAAGGAGAAACAACCGTCAGCTATTAAGTTATGTTTATATCTTAATATAAAGCTATTGAGAGAGACCTATGAAATGAATTTCACTTGAATGATATTTGGCCTTTATTTATATGACATCTGAGAAAAGTAATTTATTTAGTTATTTTTTTGTCTCAATACTGTTCAGTCCAGTAAAAGTCTATTTGAATGTTTGATTTTGCTCAGTTATTCGGATGGGGGGTTAGTTAGGAAAATGCAGAATGGAATTCTTTCACCTTTTCACCCCAAGAATCAGACATTCCTTATGATTCAAATATGTTCTGGTTTGATTTTTATAATTATGATGAGCTTTGGGGGAGGGGAATTTATATAGAAAGTATGGGCACAAATATATAAGGTGAAGGTCAAAAATTTCAAACGGCTTTCCTCTAATAAGTGGTAAACGCAGGACACTAGCCTGAAATTTCTGACTCCAAATTCAGTGATATTTTATAATACCCCATTTTCTTTCAGTAGATTTCTCTTGAGATATTAGTAAATATTACTAATTGGAATGAATAGTATTGTGGTTACCTTAAAATGATGATCATTGATATTTGTTTTTCTAACGCTTTTCATTATAATAATAATGCTAGTAGGTACCATCAGAGACAAAAAATGAAATCAGGAAGAGAGAAGGCAGCTTAAAGGAAATTACAGACTATTGGGGGCATCCAATCATGTGTTCCTGTTAGCTGTTAAAAGCAAAAACTGGAAGAGATTTTCTCTGTATCTCACTCCACTTTGTTACTGGAGTGCTCTTTGTCTCTAGAATCCATGCAGTTGTCTGTTGGAGTGATGTTTTTTATCTGTTCACTGTTAAACCATGAGGAATTTTGTGAGCCAGCTGTTAAGAACAGACATAAAAAAATTAAATTATATAACCTTATAATTAAATAAATTATATATTTTAAAATGTAATAAATACTAAAACTCATCATTTCCTATTTACTTTATTCCATTTTAGCATTGTCTACATTCTTGAGCTCATTTACATCTATTGAATCTATATGGTGAAAATACTATGTAATAGCTACTGTGCATATTTTTCAATTGTAGATTCATCGATACCATTTTGGTAACATGAAGTCAGCCACATGGGAGTATTTATGACACAGACACTGGCAAATGCTACAAATTAGGACTTCTTATTTTTGGGGTTCTGGGTTTTTTGGGTTCATTATTTACTAGCATACCACTATATGTATGACCAGTAACATTGTGTGTGACTATAAAGTTTCTATAGTGACAACGTGTTTTCCTGCACAGAATGGATAACTTAGAATCCCTCTGCTCTTTGGCTTAACATGCAGCTTGAAGCTCTTTGAACAAGGCAAATTTAATAGTAGTTACTATGTTAAGAGATATTAATCTCAAAGTCTGTGATATTATTCATATTAAACTATTCAGCTTTCTACTTATCTTTTGAGTCTTGATTTTAGTAAAAAACCTGTACAAGTAAAAGGGCATGAGGCAGAATTGACAGGAATGTCAAAATATTTTCTTGGGATAATGTTTTGTAATATTAAAATATTCAGTGATAGTCACTGTACAATGTTCCAAATATATTGAGATTATTTTTATACTTCCATCTGTTTTTCATTATTAAAGATTATATGAAAAAATGAAATAAAATTGGTTTTAAAAGCAGATGTACAGTGAGCAGTAATTATACATGTTTGTGCAGCCCAGTCAGAGAACAGGGGATCTTAGGCTGTATTATAACAAACAACAGCAATATTATTATATGATTAGCATAGATAACTGTTCTAGTAATAAATACTCATAAATGAACTATGACCATTCCTCATACAGACTAAGTTTTGGCACTATTGTCAATCCTTACAAATTGCTATTATTGCTTAATTTTCTCCTCATAAGTATAAATCAGAGATACAACATTGTCCTCATACTCACCAGTAGATCTCATTGCATGTTCCCTGATTAAAAACTCTGGTTTATATGATAACATATTTTAGATTTGCTGAGGATTGGTAGATTTCTAAATAAGGGCATTCAATCCACGTGAAACCTGGCTCATTATGAAGCTATACAACCTGGTCTGGAAAATAGACAAGGAGGAGAGTGAAGTAAAATTCAGTGCTCTTTTGAAAAGTTCCCTGGGGGAGATTAAAGAGGGTAGAGAAAAATTTTTCCCCAACCCCAACCCCCATTTCTCTCACAAATTTCACTGGAAGAAGTATATCATAGTGGCTAAAATCATAGATGCTTTTAGAACTATGGAGATTTAGATGTAGTGATTTCTGGTGGTAGTGGTTAAGTGCTACAGGTGCTAACCAAAAGGTTGGCAGTTTGAATCCACCAGGTGTTCCTTGAAAACCCTGTGGGGCAGTTCTACTCTATCCTATAGGATCACTATGAGTTGGAATCTACTCAATGGCAGTGGGTTTGGTTTGGTTTGGTTTAGATGTAGTGGTTAAGAGCTCGTCTGCTAACCAAGAGTTTGGCAGTTCTAACCCATCAGCCACTCCTTGAAAACCCTAGCGGGCAGTTCTGCTCTGTCGTATAGAGTTGCTATGAGTCGGAATTGATTCGATGCCAATGGGTTTGATTTTGGTAGATGTGAATATCGTTTCTGATACTTAATAGCTGCTACAAGTTGATTACCGTTTTTGAGTCTTTGTTTCATCATATGTAATATTAATGCCTGCCTCATGGTGTTATTAAGACAAACAATTTAAAAAAAAAAAAAAACAGGTAATCACAGTGTAGGTGTGAACTAAGAAGCATCCATGGTCATGAGGTACTGCAATCGTCTTGTTCTTGTGATTACAACTGACTATGTCAAGTCAGCTGGGTAATATTTGACATTTCTTAAGCACTTGGAAATGTACTAGTAAATGTTCTTAATAGCACAAAGCGTTGTATTCATAGAAGTAATAACTTAAGTAATTCTTAATAAAAGCTGTAGAAGGTGAAACTAAAAGTAGAAGTATTGCCTTTTAAGCTTTTCTGGGTTTACTTAATGTGGAAGCTCATTTAATGTGACCTTCCTTGGCAAAAGAACTTCCACACGCCAGTTGAATTTCCTGTTTATAGTCAATATGTTAGAAAAGTTAAGAAAACAGAAGCAGTAAGAGGGCCAAGCCTTTAAGTGATAATATGTAATAAAACTAAGTAGACAATATTAGCAGTTAATTAAGAGAAAATATGAGAATAAATGAGTTAAATGATAGTAGTGTTAGTGTAACTGAATATGATAATGAATATATCACTACCCATAAATATATAAACTGAATTCACACTTATGTATGTCGGCGGCCAAATGATTATTTTCTAATAATAACATAATGACCCTACCTACTGTAGTTTAGATTGAACCACTTTGTCTGCACAGCAGTGATTATTTATTGTTTGGGATTTTTTTTACTTAATCCTTCACCTATACAAATATAGAAACTAAGAAAAATGAAAATGTTGATAACACTCGTTCAAATGTTAAGTTTTTGGAGATAAAGATGAAAAAGCTTTAAAAATATTAAAAGTTGCAAATTTTAAGCTACATCAATTGGAATGAAACATAAAATATGGTAAATTGTGAAATGACAAAACCAATTAAAGAATGTTTTGTATTACTACATCTAAAGATTAATTTTTTACATATTTTTATAAATATATTATTTATATAAATATGTATTTGTATCCACCACACATCTGTGAAGAAAATTGCAAGGATGGCACAGGACCGGGCACTGTTTCCTTCTGTTATACATAGGGTAGCTATGAGTCAGAACTGACTTCATGGCACCCAACAACAACAACAACAACGTATTTTTATAAATATACTATCAAATTTCTTGCATAACCAAATGAAAATCATTGCTTGATGCTTTGTTTAATTTCATATGTTTTGAAATTCACAGAGGGCAATCAAACTAGTCAACATTGTTTTATAAAAAGATGGCTTTTACCATTTAAACTTTGGAATTAATATAGAAACAAATGAAACATTAGATTTTTTTCTTTTGTATTTCTTAATGTTACATTATATGGAAATATATTTTACATAATAATGAACATCATTTTGTACAGTAACAAAGTACAAGATTCAACATTCTTTTGAAGTACAAAAATACAAGAAATTAAGTCAGGTGTTTGTTTTCTGGATACAAAGTTGACACTTAAAATACTTTTTTCAGCAATAAAAAACAGTCGAAAGATACAATAAGCATACCTCTTAAAATTTAGTTTACATTGTAAAGAATCCAAAAAATACAGTTTATGAAAAACTTGCTGTAGCTTTCTTTCTTCCGTTTAAATAACTTCTTAATGGTTTCTTAAAATGGATACTGTATATTTAAAATGCATTTAAATGTTCACTAAACCAAAAGGAAGGTAAGGTTTCTTCAAATATATTTGACTTACTAGTTATCTTTAATAAAAATAGAGACTTTAATAAACAAAGCCATAAAATAGGGATGTCATAATGTTTGAAGGAACAGGGAAGTTAGGATTTTAGGCATAAAATAAGCCACCTTTTTAACATGACATTTCAGTTCTAAAGCAATTTAGTAGATACTGTGTCACCATTTAATTTAGGATATTTAAGTTGAAACTACAGTAAAACCAAAGACATTTCTGCTTCTTTAGGAACAGTGGTGGTAATGATTTTGTCTTAAAATAGTGCCTTAATTCAGTCAGCAAATATTTTGAAAGGACTGTTTCAGTTGCTGGTAAACAAAGTACTCACTCTTGTGGAGACCTGAACTGGCAACGTTGTGGATACCTGATAAACAACATCCCAGCCAAATGGAGTAAATGCAAAATCCCTAAGATTGAGACACAGAAAATGATGTGCGCAACTGGAGAGGAGTGAGCAAGTGAAGAGTGATGTGCGGAAAAGTCAAAGTCGAATACTGATGTCTGATCATGTAAACCCGTATAGGCCGGGGAAGGAGTCTGGACTGTGTTCCTATGAAATGAGAAGCCATTGTAGAGTCCTAAGCAAATAAGGATGATGGAGTGATTTACATTGTTATAAGATCAAACTGGATCTGATATGAGAAATGCATTGAATACAATGAAGTGGAACAAAAGTTATAAGGTTATTATATTGTTCCACTTGAGAAATCATGGTGACAGGTCAGGGTGGTAGCAATTGAAAGGTGGGGGTGGAGGGGAGAGATTTGAGATACGTTTAGTTAGTAATGTCAAGAGCACTTGCTGGTGAATAAGAATTGGGTGGTAGTGAGGAAGATTAAAAGCAAGGATAACTCTAAGAGGTATGGTTTGAGTGGGTGGATATTTTTGCCATTTTCTGAGTGTGGAAAGATTAGGAAAGAAGTGAACTGCGTGAAGCGGGATTAAAGTTGAGGTTAAGGTTGAGATCCTTATTTGGACATGCAAATGTATGTGCCAAGTAGAAATTTGAATTAATGTGTCTGCAGACCTTGGAAGATCAGGGCTAGAAATATAGATTGAGCATTCATGATCATATAAACTCTGTTTAAAGCCATGGAAGACAGAACTTGTATTAAACTCAGGTGGGGTACTTCAGTATTTAACAATCAAGAAAAAGAGTGGACAGTGAAATGAGAACACTAAGAAAGAGTATAGTTGCAAGGAAGCCAGGAGAAGAAATTGCTTAAAGAAGGTTAACTTGAGTAATGGTGCCCAGAAGTAGTAGGATAAGAAATGAAAAGGTAAGCAATCATTGGTTTTGGCAGTCCATTGAGGTTAAATCCAAAAATATATTACCTAGGCTTCAGAAATTTCCATATGTGAAGTAACCCATTTAAAGTGTTAATTTGCAAATCCAAAGTCAGAATAGAAATAGTCATTTCCAAGGTTCTCAGTTGTTAAATTATTGGTTCCTTTCTTTACAAAGCATTGGCCTAGGAATGTAAAGGATATGAAAACAATTAAAACACACCCTGAAAGAATTCTAAAAATATGGTTTACAATAAGATACACATTAATATTTGAAGGACACGGTAGATTTTACTAGGTTAATTAGACTAGTAACAAAAGATTTTACTAGGTTAATTAGACTAGTAACAAAAAGTTCATTTTACACAAAGAACCTTCCATATTGAGGTTTATTTTTCTTTTATAAAGTTATATTTATATTACTTAGGGTAATTACGTACACAACAGAGGCAATCCAGCGTAATGATCACAATATACAGGTGCATGCATGTGACTTTGGGCAAGGTGTTTAATATCTCCATAAGAACCTGGACCAATCTAGAAGTGGAATTACTAGTTAAGTGCATGTTCAAAAGTACAAGATAATGTCAACCTTTTTCCAAAGTGTTTATACCAAATTACTCTCTCAACAGAATATAGTATTTTCATACAACATAATAGTGTTGCCAATGAAAACCCCAGAAAGACGCCTTTATTTCATTGCCCAAGGAAAGGTGCACTCGGGGCTGTTGCCTCCGGACTGCTCTCAGGCACCTTGAAGAGGTAGCCTTTTACAGAGAGCAGACAAGGAAATGCAAATTCATCATGAATATTCAGGACTGACCTTCATGCAGGCTCTCAGAGCTTGAGGATGACTATGCGTTTTCTTTAGACAAGGGTTAGATCCCCCAGGATGGAGGAGAGGTTGATTTTCTTTCTCTTTCATTAGAATGTTGAGTCTTCACCCAGAGGCAGGTTGAGGCCATCTATTCCCCGTTCTGTGATTATCTTGTCAAAGACAATTTTATTCTGCTCGGTGTGGGAGGATAAGCCAGAGCAGGTGTCTCTTAGAAGTGTTGGGCTCTGAGGCTGCCTGCCTCAATAGCATACATTCATGAATCATCGTATCCCACAAAGAACATTTTGAGAAAATATTTTGAAAAAGTCACAGATAAATCTATACAGAATATAGAGTTTAAAATATGCAAAACTAAATAATATGTAGATAATAAGAAAAAAGTTAAAACCACCAGTTGCCATGAAGATGATTCTAACTCATAACAACCTCACGTGTGTCAGAATGGAGCTGTACTTTATGTTTTCAGTGGCTGATTTTACAGAAGTGGATTGTCAGTCCTTTCTTCGGAGGTGCCTGTGGGTGTCCTCTAATCTCCAACCTTTTTGAGTTAGCAGCAAGTAGTTAACCATTTGCAGTACCCAGGGACCCCAGGAAAAAACCCATTGCCTTAAAGTCAATTCCGACTCATAGTGGCCCTGTCTATAGGACACAGTAGAACTGTCCATAGGGTTTCCAAGTCTTTATGTAATCTTTAGGGAAGCTGAATGTCACATCTTTCTGCCGCGGAGTGGCTCGTGGGTTCCAACTGCTGACCTTTTGGTTAACAGCCAAGTGCTTAACCACCGTGCCACCAGGGCTCCTCAGAAAAAAGAAAGGGGATATTAATTATAATATTTGGGATAGGATTACCTGTTTGAGGGGCTGGGGAGGAAGATGTGCAATTAAGGGGTATAGAAAGAGAGTGTTGTAGCTATTGATTATGGTCATAGTGTATTTTCTTACATATATATAAAATAATATTTTCTCATGTGTGAAATGTTGCATAAAAAAAACAAGCCCATCCAAATTGTTCCTGCTCTGTCTGACTGACTCACTTCCTGATAAACCCAGTCCTCACAAACCTTTGTTCTTCTGTATCTCTTTGCCCGTGAAAATTGCAGAAATATCATGGCTATTTCTATGCTGTGAATATACATTAAGGTATTTATGGGATTTCAAAATTAAAATGGAGTAGGGTCAAGGTGAGCAAAAATATGCCTATCAGCCAGGTAATTCTTTCCTGTTAGATGTATTTATCTGCTAGTCGTATGTATTATTTTAATTGCTTATAAGAAAAAAAAAAAAACAACACAGTACTAACAATAAATGCCACCCTCATTGTACCTGATTGCTGTGGTAATCTGCTATTTGTGTTATTAACATATTCAATAATTAATCAAATAACCACTAATATGGTTTTGTAATGCATGCCTAACTTTCAATTTTCTTCATGAATCCAGCATTAATGTCTCAGTTGTAATACAACTCACACACTCATATGTAATTCAGTGGGCTAAATCTGGCATTAAGAATTTCAGGCTGCAATGCAGCAGATACGCAGCAGATGGCACTCTACAGAATCTCCAGGGGATACTTCAGAGTGTTCTGCACTTCAGGTGGGGGAGAGAAGGAGACAGCAGAGAGCCACTTAAGCAAATGGCACTGTGTATAAAGCCTGCAGTTGTGTTCCTCTGAGGCATATCTTTACTGAAATTGTGTTTTGACTTGAAAATCAAAATCAAAGGCATATTTAACTACAGTGCAAATGCCTATTTTTAATCACCGAGTGTATAAAAAATGGTGCTATGAAATTAGATAACAATGTGATTGCTTAGGAGCTATATAAAATTGAAAATATTCACATGTTTACATATGAGCAAGATGTTTTAGCAGCTAGCGACTCGTTTAGATGGATAGCAGCTATTGCTTAACTGCCTCATTTTGTTGTAGGGTAAAAACATCACGGAGTTCAATGAAGCAAAAAGGAAGTTTTATTCAACATATATGCAAAAGGCAAAAGTGGGAAGTGGACAAGCCTGCTGCCAGAGCTAGTATCTGCCCAAATTCAAGGAAATGTTACAGAATAGACAGAAGTGGGAAAATGGACAAGTATACTGCTACAGCCATGTCTGCCTGAGTCCAAGGAATAATAGGCAAGAATGGGAAAATGGGCAAGCATGCTGCCACAGCCATGTATGCCTGAGTCCAGTCCTTACAGAATCATCAGTATATGTTAATGTAATAAATGGGCAAAACCGTTGAAACCTTCACCTTTTCACAGATTGGCCAGAAACTCTGATTCTACATTTCGAATCATCTTTCTTAACAATCATTGGTACAGGTTTCAGTAAGACAGTCAGGAGGGTGTTCATTGGTCCAACAAATTTTCTGTTCACTGAATGCTGATAGAAAAAGGTAAGAGTCTTTTGTGTTCCCCCTGATGATTTGGAAAGTTTCCCTAAAAGATATTTTCCAAGATTATCTTTGCTGTTGTCTTTGCACCTCAGGGCCTGGTTGATGTGTCCTTGTGAGTCCTTGTGGGCCCAGCTCTAGTGGGGTCGCATTCTGTATGCTCAAGGACAGGGAATAATTATTCCAATATTATTTTATATATCATTATCATGATTCCAATATTATTTTCTAAGTCACATTTTACCTTGATAGGAATAAAAAACTTGAGGAAATTAACTATTAGCTTTAAGTTAAATTTAATAGTAGGACAAATGTTTACCATTTATTTGAAATACAGTTTTAAATAGACTATTTTTGCTATTGTTTTTTAAGTAAAAGTGGATAATATATATCAAGGACTAGTTACTGATATACTGTAAGTTGTCAATTCCAATTCATGGTGACCCCACCTGTTAGAGCTATTCCATAGGGTTTTCAGTGCTGTGACCTTTCAGAAGCAGATGACCATGCCTGTCTTCTGAGTAGCCTCTAGGTGGATTCCAACAGCCAACCTTTCCACTGGTAGTCAGCTTTTAATCATGTGAGCCACTCAGGGACTTCGACAGATATAATAAAAAACCTAAAACAAACTCCTTGCCTTCAAATCTATTCCAACTCATAGCGACCCTATAGCGACCCTATAGGACAGAGTAGAGCTGCCCCACGGGGTTTCCGAGGAACAGCTGATGATTCCAACTGCTGATCTTTTGGTCAGCAGCCGAGCTCTTAACCTCAGCACCAACAGGGCTCCACTGATAGAAATGACTAATTTACATTTATGATTAAGCTGTATATGAAAATAAATCCATTTGTGTTGTTCTCTTTGACTAGCTGGGCTCCTGAGTAGGGTAATAGCAAGTGAAGAATTTAAAAAGAATTAATTATCATAAAAGATTTGTTTCACTTACCTCAAGCATATGAATATTGTTTTACTATTATCTACTTTAAAACTTAAACCAAACCTGTTGTCGTTGAGTTGATTCTGACTCTTACTGACCTGATGTGTTACAGAGTAGAACTGCTCCAAAGGGTTTTCTTGACTATAATTTTTTACAAAAGCAGATTGCCAGGCCTTTCTACCCAATGATCTTCTTGTCTACTTTAGGAGTCAGGGAACTTTTTTTTTTTTTTTTTTTTCCTGTAAAGGACCAGGTAGTAAATACTTTAAGTTTTCCTAGCCATACTGCTTTGCTAGCCATGCTGCTTGTGGGTTAATTCTGCTCTGCCCTGTAGAGTCACTATGAGTTGGAATAGAATCAATGGCAGTGGGTGTGGTTTGGAAATCCTAGTGGCATAGTGATTAAGAGCTATGACTGCTAACCAAAAGGTTTCCAGTTTGAATCTGCGAGGCACATGTTGGAAGCCAAATGGGGCTTCTGCTCTGTCCTCTAGGGTCTCTATGAGTCAGAACCAACTGAATGGCAGCTGGTTTTTTTTTTTTTTTAGCTATATAGTCTGTCAACAGTTCAATTAGGTTGAAGTGGGAAAGTAGCTATAATACAAAAACAAATAGGCAGGGATGTGTTCCAATTTACTTATAAAATCAAGTGGCATGCCAGATGTAGGATTTGTCAGCATATCCTGCTACACAGAGAGGTGATGGAAGTATCATGAAGAGGCATTGTGTAGTTAACAGCATTAGTTTTGGGAGCCAGAATATGTGGCCTAAATTCCTTCTTTTTACTTACTAGCTGAATGACCCCAGGCAAGTTATTTAAACTCAGCATCTCTGTTTTATCATCAGTAGAATAGGGATAATGATATTAACATATCACATAGATTTGTTGAGAACATTAAATGTGTTAATATACTTAAAGCACATGGGAGAGTTTTGGTAAATGTTCCATGTGTTTTAAGTATATTAAAACTTAAAGTAAATGCTCAAAAGGTATTAGTTATTATCATATTATTATCCTGAAACCTGAGGACCACTAGTAAAAGAAAGCATGAATTTGATGTTAAACAAACCTGAATTCAAGTCTTAAACCTACAAAAATTTAGCAGTGTTATTTTGTTCACTTTCTCTAATGTGCCTTTGGCTTTCATGTATAAAAGGAATAAAATTCTTATAATTTTATTGTGAAAATTAGAATAAATTTGTCTGGAAACGAAAATGTACTAAATAATTGTTAGCTCTCTTCTGTCCCCTCCTCTACTCCCTTTTAACACATCCATGATTCTTGCTTTCTCTAGAATTTGTCCTAGATTTTGATACTCCTATTTCCTCCATGACCCAGAGCTGGAGCCCTGCCCAGAAGTCCTTTTGCTGGTTCACAGAATACCTAAATACTGCTCATCCACCTTTCTTAGTCTCTGATCAAATTACATGACTTTATAGTAAATTTTACATAGGATATCAGTGACTTAACAATATGTCCAAATTTTCAGATTTGAAAGCTTTACAAAATTTTGTTTTTCAGAAATACTCAGAAATGTTTACTGAAGTAAAGGCCTGTTTTAAAATGATTTTCTTACAAGGAACTATGTTATAGAAGTGATTTTCTTAACTTCTGTTTGCATCCAATGTGCAAACAATTTTAATTCATCTACATCTTCCCCAAAACGTATTTGCTTTCCCTCAAACCCAAATCCATGAGTTTCCAAGGCGGCACTTCCTCTAGCTATGGAGAAATTTCTCACTAATGACTTAAAACATAATTTTAATCATGTATTCTATAATGCTAATTCATCATGTTTTCTTGTAATATGGTATTTATCCCTTATTTAGGGATTCACACAAAGCCTACAGTCAGCATTTTATTTTTATTCACCATTTAACTCTTAGACAATCTACCATGGTTTTAACACAAGGTAATAAAAATATTCTATGATCAGTCATGGTCAAATTTAGCATCTCCTGAAAATTCTGTTTCCCATTACACTTCCATTGTTTTTGAAACCTAAGGCAGTTTTGAAACTTAAGACCTATTTTCTATTATTGAATGCTTCCTTCTACACTACATTTTCTTGTTAAAATACGTATTTTATTTAAGTACTTCAGAAATTTCCTTGGCTGAGGCTGTGTCAAATTTACCTGCCACTGGAGAGAGAATTGCAACCTGTAAATATTCTTGAATTGTTTCTCCTGGACATTTCTCTTTACTTAGTTGGCGTTAAAGACTTTCCATCTTACTGGCAAATTATTCAGTATTTACCAAAGCTATATACTGTCTCTAGAGAAATCTTCAGAAGAGGAGGCAATTATTTTTAAATAAATAGTGGGTAAAAGAGCAGTTAATATTGCCATGGACACATATAACCATATAGACCATAGGCCAAGAAACTGCTGGCATTAATTTTGGAGGGGAGAATACAGCAGGTAACATCTACATCTCTGTGCATACAGTAAGTACAGGAATTTGTTGTTGAAAGATAATAATGTGATGTAATAATTCAAACAAGGATTTGGGAATATTGCAGTATCAGAGAATGGTAAAAATACCAGGTAGCCTGATGTGTGAGTGTGTGTGCGCTCATTCACGCATAACACACATGTGCACATGTATGTGCACATTGGGGTTATTGAGTGTACTTACCTGTTTGTGTTGGGGCAGGATGCAGGGTTGTAAGGGTTCTTAAAAATAGATCCAAAAAGCAAACACCTTAAATATATAGTTGTCATTTGTCAGATTAGTTTTGGCCCTATTAAAAGATCCACTGAACATTGCAAAAAAATAATGAATGCTCATAAAAGGCATACCAGGATATATGTCTACGTTCACAAAGTTTGCTTCCAAGTCATTCTTTGATATCCTTATTGTCAGCTCTTACCTGCTTTTCCTCACTATATTGACTTAACTTACTATTCTTGTGTGCTTTTTGACTCTGAATTTCACCTTTACTTCCTATGCACATATCTAATTTATCCCTCTCAGCAGTAGAAAATGAATAGATCACTTTTTGATGACCCACCCTCCCTGTCATTTGTATTACCCCTGGGATATTTCTTATCTTTTAACTACTCTAAGGAGATTCTTGACTCTTTTGGCTGGACATATTAGGAGTGCCCTGGACTCCACCCATCGACTGGTCGGCAGTGGGTTAGTTTTTTGGACTCCACCCAAAGCCTCATGTAGTATCTTCTCATACAAGACTTGTAATATTCTAGTGCTGTCCATCCGCCATCCTCCCTACCTCCACACACATATATCCTTTTCGTTTTAATCATGGCCTGGATCATTGTTGTTATGTGCCATCAAGCCAGTTCCAACTCATAGTGACTCATACAACAGAATGAAACACTGCCTGGTCCTGCTCCATTCTCACAATCATTGTTATGCTTGAGCCCATTGTTGCAGCAACTGTGTCAGTCCATCTTGTTGAGGGTCTTCCTCTTTTCCCTTGGCCCTCTACTTTACCAAATCCAGGGACTGATCCCTCCTGATAACATGTCCAAAGTATGCGAGATGTAATCTCACGTTCCTTGCTTCTGAGAAGCATTCTGGTTGTACTTCTTCCCAGAAAGATTTGTTTGTTCTTCCAGCAGTCCATGGTATATTCAATATTCTTCACCAACATCACAATTCAAAGGCATCAATTCTTCTTCGTTCTTATTGTGCAGTTTTCACATGCATATGAGGCGTTTAAAAACACCATGGCTTGGGTCAAGCACACCTTAGTATTCAAGGTGGCATCTTTGCTTTTCAACATTGTAAAGAAGTCTTTTGCAGCAGATTTGGTCAATGCAGTGTATCTTTTGATTCCTTGACTGCAGTTTCCATGGGTGTAGATTGTGGATCCAGGTAAGATGAAATCCTTGACAACTTCAGTCTTGTCTCCATTTATCATGATGTTGCTTATTGGTCCAGTTGTGAGGATTTTTGTTTCCTTTAAGTTGAGGTGTAACCCATACTGAAGGCTGTGGTCTTTGATCTTCATCAGTAAGTGCCTCAAGTCCTCTTCACTTTCAGCAAGCAAGGTTGTGTCATATGCATGTGGCCTAAGAGAGGGTGTTTTTCCATTGGTGCTTCAGACGTCCTTGTATTTTCAACTAATCAAGCTTCTGTCCTCAAATTGAATTCCTGTTCATGAAATAATAAGTAAATATTTAGCTCTGATTGAGAGAACTTATCTTGTTATAATGAGAATTTCTTTTCTTCAGCACTGCCATTCCTGTAGCTGCTCATGGTAGTTTAGCAGCTATTTTCCTGAATATAAACATCTGTGAGGCTTTTTACAAACTGCACCCAAAGTGAGCCAAGTTCACAACCTGCCACAGCACCATGACACTTTTTCTTTGTATTTACAGAGAATGGGACATGGACAGGGCAAATCATGTTAAAGGATTATTAACTTTATTAATTCTTTAACCTTTTCTTTGCTTCTCAGATATAAACCATGTTGAACATTTTGAAATAACAGCAAAGAGTTATTCATAAAATTAGCTGTTAATATTCTCAAACTTCTTAGGAAAGTTCTACATAGTCTGCCCTAAAAAATTAAAACATTGGAACAAAAATTTCCATAGCTTTTTTCTCCCAAAAGTAGGCTGTGTATTTGTCAGCTAAGCAATGAGGGTGAAATGGAATGAATATTCACTAATGAAAAATTAGTGTGAAAAAGCATTAACCATTTTTGACTATTTAAAATGTTATCCGTAGTCTATATACAATTTTTTTTTAAATAACATTGTTTATAGGATGAGGCATAGGAAAATGAAAGGCAAAGAGTCCAAAAATACTTTGTTTTATACTTCGTTAGGACAAGTGCAAATAGACTTGAATCATGTGTTCTGAGAGTTTATTAAGCGAAGTAAAGGAAGTTCAAGATAATTTAATATCCTGATGTCAAGGGAAGCTAATCATCAAATAAATATTTACTGAATAGCCATTGTTGTTTGGCTTGTGATAGATGTAATTTTGGTTAAAAAAGAAAGAAATGCTCTTGCCTGTATTTAGAATCTAAATGGGAAAGACATGCACAATAAAACAATTTTAAAACAAGATAATTTATATGCTTTTTGAAGTGTGCCTCCATTTCTTAAGGGGAATCCTGTTTTCAGTGACAAAATAGTCATTGAAAATAGGACTTTGAAAACAGTCATTGAAAATGAAACCAGCTCAACAGCACTCAACAGCAATAACAACTGCTTGATCTTTACTTTTTATTTTTATTTTTTAGGTTCAATATCAGGGCATAAAAAGCCCTGGTGGTGCAGTGGTTAAGCACTTGACTGCTAGCTGAAAGGTCAGTGGTTCAAACTCACTAGCCAGTCTGTGGGAGTAAGATATGGCAGTCTGCTTCCTTAAAAATCACAGCCTTGGGAACTCTATGGCGCAGTTCTACTCTGTCCTATAGGGTTCCTATGAGTCGGAATCAACTCTACGGCAACATATTTTTTTTTTTTTTTAAATCAAGGTATTACGTGGCATTTATTTTATAAACTTTTTTACAGTACTTTCCAAGCAGTAACTACATACATGATTCAATTTAGACAGACTCACTGTCTTCTGTTCATTTTTTCACACAATTTCATTGCATAACAGTCTCTGAGGTTACAGAAAGCAAGAGAGAAAGAGGTGTAGGGAAGGAAGAAAGGAAGGGAGGGAGGGAGGAAGGGAGAGAAGAAGGAAGGAAGGAAGGATTTTCCATCAGGAAAGAAGTGTTCATGGTTCCAGTATTCAGAAAATATAGTCAAGCTTAAAGCCTGAAATTTCTGTGGGTATGGGATTTAGCATAAGAGATAGATTCCAAGAACACCAACCAATATTCCAAATAGAAGGAACCAAGTCAAAAGCAGATCTCACACAGGAAACAGAGGACTTTGTTGTTCTAGCACAGGTAAGCCCACCAAAAGAGTGATGTAATTTTATGATACTCATTAAAGCAAAGAGGCTAGCTATTTGCTTTTACTCATTTATCTGTGGGTGTGGCAGTAAGGCTAGTTAGCTTTGCATTGGTGATGAGAAAGAGGCAATACTCCAATGGTTTCACTGTTAAAATGGTCAAGCAATTAAGTTGACTTCATGTTAGTTTCTTGTACAAAAGCGTGTTGTAAAAATAGAAGACTTGTCCATAAATTAATTTGGTGTCAATACATAGGGCATACTAAGAATATTTGGAGGAATAAATATTACTTTACACTGATTCAGGTATGAGGAAAAAGAGCATAGAGTGAAGCAGTGGCAGTGGATATCTAGGAAAAGAGAGGGAATTGAGAGTTAAAATTAGAAATGAAAAGAGTAATGACTGATTTTGTGTAACGATTGAGTGGAAAATACATCAAAGATTTTTCTGACATTATAAGACTAGTATATAGAAAGAATAGTAATGCCCAACATAAAGGAAAAAGTTCAAAATTACAGGGAGGTCTGGAGAAAATATCATGAGCTTGACTTGATTTCTGTTGGGTTTGAGGTGGTCGTGGCTCATCAAGGATATACATAGTAAAGGCAGAAGAGGATAGGATAAAAGGCTGTGCCTAGAGTTACACATTTGGGAATGTATTTGCATAGATGTTTTTAAATATTGATGTGATTTACAGTCACTCAGTGATTTGTGAAATGGGCAAGCTCAGGGAATGTTAAGAGGGAAGAGAAGAAAGAAGTGAGTCTTAAGAAGAGAACAAAGGCAAGGTACACAAAGAAGCAGAGTTATATATACAAAAATATTAACTAGCATTTATATAGTGTTTATGAAGCCCTGGTGGCACAGGGATTAAGAGCTACAGTGAGCTACAGCTGCTAACCCAAAGGTCGGCAATTTGAATCCACCAGCCTACTTGGAAACCCTATAGGACGTTTCTGCTCTGTGCTATAGGGTCGCTATAAGTTGGAATCAACTCTATGGCAATGGGTTTTGGTATAGTATGGCAGGCATTGTTGTAAGTCCTTTACAAATATTATATCATTTAACCTTACTAACAACCCTATGATTAAAGTGTTCTTATTATCACCTATTGTATAGATTAGGTAATTGAGATTCCCAGTGGCTAGGTTATTCGAAGACAGGATGTTAACTAAGGCACTCTGAACTTTACAGCTCATGTTTTTAAGGATGACATTTTCCCGCCTCTCCAAAAAAGTATAGATTTGATGAGAATATAGGGTCAGGAGAGTGAAATAAGGGGAGGATTTCTCTAAAAGAGAAAAAAAAAGAGAAAGAGAGAGGGTAGTCTTAGTCAAATTTTCTGTGTAACAAACAAATAAAGAGCACATCAAATTAGATTGAAAATGAGGTCCTTGATTTAAAAATTTACAAAAAAGATAATGAGACAATAGGTTGAATTCCAGACTTACAAAGATTTTGGAAGAAATTTACAATGAGAAAAAGATGATAAATGGAAACAAATTAAAAAAAAAACAAAACAATGAAATGAAAGAAGAGATAATTGGTGACTGGAGAAGACGCCATAACTCTGATCCAGTGTCTTTAACTGCTGGTATCTCCTTTTAAATATGTTAGCCCCCTTCGCACTCAGCATGTTTGTAAATCATGCATCATGGATATAAGTCTTCCCTTTCCCTAAATACCAACGTGTCATTTCCACCATCATTTTCTCAAATACCACGGCTTAAAACTGGACACAGCTTTCTTCGTAGTCAGTGTGTCACTAGATCGTGTTTTTTCTTTATAGGCTTTTTTTTCCCCTACCTCATCATTTATTCTCCATTTCTATAATCAATACTTTAGTCCAAATTTCCCTTGCCTTACATAGATGGAATGTTACAACAGACTTGTAACTGAGAAGTTCTGATCGTTGCATACTAGGTGCCTTTGTGGAAGTTATTTGATGTCTCTAAATCTGTGCCCTCATCAGTAGAATGAAGAATTGAATAATCATATGTAGAAATGACTAATAATCATAAACAAAACAAACAAAAGAACTATTATCTTTCTCCTTTCTAGCTTTTCTCTAATCCATCTATATAACTTCACCATGTCAGTTTTCTTTTAAAAAAATTCCAGCAACTCCCTGTTTCATACAGGATAAAGTCAAACTCCTCATCCTTTATTCAAAGCTTTTTGTAGTCTGGTTATCCAGCCTTATCTCTCAGTTAATGTCCCTGCTCTGTTCTGGTCAAAGTGCCCTTTCCATAATTCTCTAGATACACTATTCTGATTTCTTACTGCAAGCTCTCCCACGTTTTATTCCCTTAGGCCTGCCATGCCCTTCTCCCCCTACTTTGCCTGTGCAAGTTCTCAACCTTAAATTTATTGCCTCTAACATGCATTTAATCACCAATGTCCCTGCACTATTATTTTTTGTTTAGATCAGTTCATGTGTCCCCAGCCAGATACCACATCTTTCATTTCTTTCATATTTCCTAAAGCACCTAGCACAATTCTAGGTAGAGGGGGGTTGACTAGACACTTCTCCCATATATAAAGAGAATATGCTGTGGGTATTGCAGAGAGAAGACATTTTTATTGTCTAAATAAAAGTCTTAAGTTATTTTTATAATTTTAACTGTAGTGATAGCACAGGTGGTTATTGGGTATTTTTGAGTATTTGAATATTAAACATATGTTTTAAATTAACCTCTTTTCTATTCTAGATATGTATTTGTTGCCTTATTTATAAAATTTGCCTAACATTGGGAATTTTTTGTAGCTTCCCAGATAAAATTTTCCCATTCATTCAAAGCTATTTCTTTAACCCTTTTATGTGCTTCACTGGAAACCCTGGTGGTGTAGTGGTTAAGAGCTACACCAAAGGGTCGGCAATTCGAATCCACCAGGCACTCCTTGGAAACTCTATGGGGCAGTTCTACCGTGTCCTCTAGGGTTGCTATGAGTCGGAATCGACTCGACAGCACTGGGTTTGGTATGTGCCTCACCCTCTCTCAATTCCTTGAAATATATCAGTCAGGTCTTCTTTATAAGTGAAGGAATCACCCTCAACTTAAACTTCTTCAGACTCCTTTGGGAGTTTTTTGCTGCACAAAACTAAGAAGTATAGGGCTGAATAATGGTGCTCTTACCAGAAAAAAGAGGGCAGAAGTGATGCTAGGGTGTCAAAGTCATAGATTTCCACTGGATGGATAGAGATGGAGAACAGGATGATACATGCATTTGTGACTGATTCTTCTCTTTAGAAATTTTAATTAATTTCAATAGATGAAGAAAGCAGTGCAGTCAAATAAAATGAAATATTATCAAATTACAATATGTATGCAGATTTGGATTATCCTGGCAGTTGTTTATATTTTCAAAGAAGTTGGATTTCATAGTTATGTTCTCTGTCTATGAATGTCATTAATATCCTTGTAGAAAAAAGTATGCCTCTTCTCTTGCCTGGTGTTTTTTGACATTGTAACTATATGCATTTTTGGTTTGATTTTCTCATGTTGGATCTAGCAGGTATAATAAAGAATGCAATACTGCTGTCTTTTCCTGAGTTATGAGTAGTTAATCATAATAAAGTTTTATAAAAGGATCCTCATATTAGCTGCTCTTTAAGTAAAGCATCGTGGTCCAGTGAGGTGAAGGATGCATTTTATGACCAAATTTCTGTAGCACACTTGGTGGTGTGCTTTATGGCATGACAATAGCAGCCTAGTGCTTTCATGACTTGATATCTATTTGTTGTGTGATAAAGAGAACTTTGGAAAGTTTTTCCTTTTTTTTTTCCTTTCACGTTGAAACAAAAATATTATGTTTTTAGCATTTGTCTTTCTTTTCCATTATATAGAGACAACACAACCTCTCTCTCTAATTTTTGGGGAGGTGCTGTGGTTAAGAGCTACTGCTGCTAAACAGAAGATCAGCAGTTCAGATCTGCCAGCCACGTCTCGGAAACCCTATGGGACAAATCAGAATTGATTTGGTGGCAGTGGGTTTGTTTGTTTGTTTGTTTGTTGATCTATCTGTGAAACTCTGAGGACTAGTAAGTTCTTTTGAAGTAGAAAAGTCTGGTCTGAGGCATTTCACTGAGTTCTCAGAGTGACCCTGATGATGTAGGTTGTTTATAGTTCTCAATGTAGTATTTTCAGGAGTCCTAGTTTGGGCAACATTAGGAATGTATTTAAAATTTTGAAGACTGCCAAAATATAGCTTAAATAAACTTGTATGTGTGCATTTATTCAGGATTTAAATGACAAATAGGATTAAACACTTGAGCCCAAGCATCAAGAGACATTGTTAACCTTACATTATCTAACAACCTTAAACATTAAAAAAAATAATTGTATATGCCTTAATTCCATGAAAATCAAAGCCGTAGAAGAGTAAACATCCTCAGGATATATGTGATAAGATATTCTGAGATTATACATAGTTATAATACTCTTAGCCTTTTTCTTTGACTGATATCCTGCTTCCCCAAGTGAGGAATAAATTGGTATAGTTTCTTTTCATCTCCGTCATTCTCAAATTGTTTTGATCACCTTTTTACTTCATCTGCATTCCTAAAGAGATACAGTAGTTATTTGACATATTGATATTCATATTTTTAAGGTTTTTAATTGTTGTTTAATAAACAGGTTTTTTTTTTTTAATTCCTTAGAATGTGTATATGTCACCAGTAAAAGACTATAATTTCTCTGCCTCCCTAACTATAGTGACACTCTCTGTATTTAAGGCGTAACTGGAAGTTAGAAAAAAAAAGTCTCTTTAGCATTTAGCCAAATTGATCCAAAGATAAGGCAAAATAAAACAATACAAAAAAAAAAAAAAACTTCATTGATTTATTTTTCATTCTTTATACTAGTTATACTTTAATATTATTCTTTCTTGGTAAGTCTTGCCAGCCAAAGGCAAACCAAAAAAAAAATCAAACCCATTGCCTTGGAGTCGATTCTAACTCATAGCGACCTTGTAGGACAGAGTAGAACTGTCCCATACGGTTTCCAAAGAGGGCCTGGTGGATTTGAACTGCCAACCTTTTGGTTAGCAGCTGTAGCTCTTAATCACTATGCCACCAGGGTTTCCAAGTATATTGATTATAGTACTGTTTTCAAAGAAGCAATTTTTGACTGCAATTTTATATGACACATTCGTTTTTCTATTTAATTATATATTTTTTGTTCTTACTTTTATTTCTATTTGTTTTTAACCTGGTTTATACTGACTTCTGAGAGAAAATTGTTTAATTTTCAGGAACTGAGCTGATTGATAAACATTTTGAAATCTGTATTACATAAACTTACAATTAAATAAAATAAAAATAAAGGCAATAAATATACAAAAGTCATCATTTCCTAATTATTGCACAATGCTTTACCATTGAGGTTATTTGCATGCATTTTATCTGTAATGTAGAATTTCTATATAATTGTGTGCTACTGTGAATCTCTTTCAGAGCTGATGTTCAGTAATACCATGTTGGTAGCTTAAAAAAGCCACCATGGGAGTATTTACACAAAGGCAATTGGCAAATGCTACAAATCAGGGCTTCCACACATCTTCAGAGTCTACTGTGAAATATTTACCAGCACACACTTCAATGGTTAGAGAACATTTTTAGTGAGATTTCAATTTTTTGAAATTTATTAAAGATTGCTTTATGACTCATCATCTGCTCAGTTTTTATGATGTTCTTCCTTTACTTAAAAAAAAAAAAGTGTATTATGCTATTTGGTGCAGCATTAAATATAGCCATTAGGTTATAGCTTGTCCATCACTTTGGTCAAATTTATATATCCCTAAAGATTTTTTTTTTTAAAAGATTATTTTTTCTCTGCATGTCATATCAATTTCTGAGGGAGGTGTGCTAAAACCTATGATCGTGGATTTTCCTATTTCTCCTTTTTGTTGTAACAATTTTTGTTATGTTTTGAATCCATACTATTGTATGTATTGACATTTTTAATTATGTTCCTCTTCATCTCTTTTAAAACTTGTGTTAAGTCTACTTAGTCTAATATTAGTATTGCCGTATTAGTTTCTTTTGGTTAGTATTTCTATGTATATATTTTCCATTCTGTTATTATTACTAGTTTTTGAAGTGATCAGGGACATTTTATAAAACACACCAAGCAGGTAGGTCTTCTGTGGGAGTGAGTAGAGACATTTTGTAAAACAACATGCATTATGGTCCCCTTCTGAAAGAGAACACTTCAGATTCCTAGAGTCAAGAGCACCCAGCTAAACAACCTAACCCCACCCTTGTCACTGGAAACCACATGGGGAGCAGTAAGGAGGTGCTTCAAACAGTACGCCCCCACAGGTATCAGCAAAGACCAAGTGAGCAATCTGGACATCCACCCCCTTTTTCAGTAACCAGGTGGTGCCCCTCTTTTTCCTAACAGAGCAATCCCAGAGGTAGCTAGCTAAACCATTCTATTATTTTTAATACTCCTGTGTTCTTATATTTTACATGGGTATCTAGAAAGCACAACATAGTTGGCTTTTTTTCTTACACTCCAGATTTACAAATCCTTATCTTTTAATTGGAAGCCTGTATTTAGTTTACATTTATGCAGCTACTGAAGTGCTACAATTGAAATGTATGCCCTTAATGTTTGTTTTCTAATTGTCCCGCTTGTTCTTTGTTCCTTTTTGTATCCCTTTGGATTAATTACATATTTTTAATTATCCCATTTCCTCTCTTATTGTTGGTTAGTTATAAAATTTCTTGAATTCTTCTTTTAGAGGTTACAACATATGTCTTTGGCCTCATAAAAATTTAATTTAAATGAATACTTATACCATTTCCTGCATTAACATTAAAACATTTATAACGGAATTCCATTTATCCTTCAGCCTCATCTTTAATCATGTATTTTAACTTCAGAGGCATAAACCATTACACAGTGTCATACCTTCAATATTAATTAAGATTTACCCAGATATTCACCATTTTCCTCTCACCTTCTTATGAGTTGCAATTGACTCAATGACAGCAGTTTTGATTTTTGGTTTTGCACCTCGTGTGGTCCTACATCTCTAGTTTCTCTCTGGGATCATTGTCCTAATGTCTGAAGATCTTCCTTAATAGTTGTTTTAACATGGGTGTTCTGATGATGGATTCTCCCTGTCATTCTTTGGTTCCTGAAAATACCCATTTAAATTTCATTTTTAAAGCATGTTTTATTGGATATTGAATTCTATGATTTTAGTTATTTTTATTTTAGATGCTATCATTTTCTGATTAGATTTTTATTGCTGCTTTTTTGGAAGCCAAAATGTCTTTTCTGTGACTGCTTTTAACCTTTCTTTCTTTCTTTTTTTTTTTGGCTTTTATTACTTTGGTGGATCCTTATATGGGATTTCTTTTTTTTTTTTTCCCCATTTGCTCTTCTTGTGACTTAAATCTGTGGCTAGATAACTTTATTCAGTTTTGAAGCTTCTTATCCAGTATCTTTTCAAATATGACTTGTGTCCCATCACTACTCTGTTCTACTTCTGGAACTCCAATTGCATATATGTTAATGTGTCTCCATACCCTATATATTTCTTATGCTTTTTTTCTGTAGTTCCATTATTCCCTGCGTGTGTCATTCTGAATATTTTTACCTGACCCATATTTTGCTTCACTAATCTTCTCTTTGCCTGTATTGAACCTGCTGTTAAACATATCTAATGAGATTTAAATTTCAGTTACAGTAAATTTGATTTAGTTTTTAGTTCTCTGCAAAAATTTTCCATCTTTTCATGTAATTTCTTGAACATATTAATAACAGTTAGGTTAAGATACATGTGTTATAACTCTAGATCTCCTTTGGGTCTGTTTATATTATGATTTTTTTTTTCTTTTTTTAATTTGGTCTGGTCTCCTGACACCTATTACTTTTTAACTAAGTGCCAGAGATCATTTGAGGCTCTGGGCTGTATTAACTTCTTGCAGAAAGGATTTACTTTTCCAGGCAGTTAAGGTTTAGGCATCTCATCTCATCAGACATTAGGGTGATTTTAAGATGAACTTCAGCCATTGGGAATGTATAGGGGGTATCGACGCAGTCAGGAGTGTTCCACAGGACCTTTCCTCACAGAGAGATCTGAATTCCAGTTTTTGTGACTGGTGACAGCCCTGCATAAGACCGTTATCAGTTACTGCTTTCTACTCAGCTTCTTGGGTGTTGCTTTAAAATTGGCAAATAACTTCAAGGATATAAGTGGCACCAAATACTACATTTTTCTCTCTGGGTTTCCTTTTCCTCCAGAATCTGACTTGTCGGGTGTCTTAGGTTTTTAGGACTGCTATAAGAAAACAATACATAATAGGTGGCTTTAAAGAACAAAAATTCGTTTTCTCACAGTCGTAGAGGCTGCAAGTCCAAATATAAGGGATCAGCCATGTGAATTCCTTCTGAGGGCTTTGAGAGAGGAACTGTTCCATGCCTCTTTCTTGGTTTCTGGTGGCTGCCAGCAGCCTTTGGCCCTCCTTTGCTGCTTATAGATACACTTGCCTCTGTTGTCATATGATTTCTGTCTTCCTGCTGTGTGAGTGACGCTGTTTCTGTGTCTGTCCTTCTCTTTTTATAAAACACCGGTTGTATAGGATTAGTGGAACCCACCCTACTCTAACAATAACCTTGTGAAGTCTTCAAATGCGGTATATTAAAAAATTTTTTTTTCTAGATTTTCTAGTTGTTCTTACTAGATGTATTCATCTAGTCTAAGGACCAGAGAACTCTGGCCTATGTGCTAAATACAGCTTGCTACCTGTTTTTCTTAATAATGCTTTGCTGAAACTCAGCCACACCTGTTTGGTTATGCATTGTCTCTGACTGCTTTGAAGCTATAAATGCTGACTTGGGTCAGAGTTAGATAGCTGTGATAGGGACCACATGGCCTACAAAGCCTAAAATATTTACTATCTGACTCCTTTCAGAAAAATTTTGTGAACTGCTGGTCTAATCCACCATAGCCAGATGCAAAAGTACTAAAGTTGTTTATAATTTATCAGCATTTTTCTCTACATATTGGGAGAATTTGCCCATTTTATTGGACTGAAATTTTTATAAAATGCATTTAAATATTTTATATGTAACAAAAAGTCTAAGGGTAATTTTGGTTTTTTACTCTCTGATTTCATTATGTTATTGTTTATTAGAGTCAAACCTTATTTTTTACATTTGTGCCAACTGTTTTTAAATAGAAGACCCTAGGAAAGGACTTCAGCAATGAGAAAATTGACAGGAAACAAATATATCTTGTAGCTTGAAGCTGTATCACTTGTTTATATAATCTGGATTAAAAAAAATCAGGTAAAAAGAAATTTGTTTATTGAACATTGAACTGTTTAAGTCACTGGATTACAAGTAGAGTTATGCAGCTGGTTTGCCATTACCTGAATTGGGATGAACCCTCTGTTAACTATATAATTACTCTCATGCCATTAGTGTTTCTCTTTCTGCAATTCAGAGTAATGTTCTTGGATTAGCAGCAGGTTATCCCTACTGTCAACCATATTTATGCAAATAATTCTCTATAACTCCCCTCTGGGAATAACTGAAAAAGATATGGTAACTCAGATTAAAGATGTGCATTTAAAGATTCAGTAAACATTTAGGTATATTCACAGTGGATATTTCTTTATGAGAAATCTAATTTAGCCTGGGAACACTGAGTTTGATCCCTCACAGTACTTCACAAATTAAAAATTTTAGAATATGCAGTGCAATCTCTAGTTGCGTAGTCTTAAGTAATATAAGTCCACATAGCCATATTGAAGAGTTCTCAGTGTCGGTATCAAATATACAAATACATGATTTTTGCCTTCTTATGCTCATGCTTTATATGTGATTTAAGGAAAATAAACAGTAGCATATTTTGTGCTTCTACTGTGAGTTTCATTCTAACAATAATCAAATAGAAGATAGGCCTTTTTCAGAACTATAGGTGACAATGAAGACCTTCTCCATAATTAATCTTATGGTGGGGCTGATTGAGTCATAGTTCTCGTAATGTATCCCAGTGGAAAGAATGGCTGAGAGATCATTCTTTTGATACTGTCAACTTGTTACTGTAACCCACTGAAGAAGCAAACGAATGATTAGGCAAATAACAAAAATAGTTTCATTGTTGCCTCAATGCCCAGTTAAGAGCTCTAATTCTGGATGACACTTTTTGAATATGAAACCCAGCTCTTCCACACAAAGCAAGTAACTTCTCTCTCTCTCAGGATAAGAATAGTGCCTACTTCATACAGTTATTCTGAGAATTAAATATAGAGTTAACATGAAAAAACAAAATAGTCACGCAAAAATGTTGTATTAACTATATTTCTACACCACCACCACCACTACAGTGCTTCCAAAACTATTCCTTGTGGACTCAGAAAATTATTATTATAATTGTTATTATAAATATGAGTATGATTTATATAGCTACTAGATTTTTAACCAACATTATGTAGTGAGTTTCATTGCACAAATAATCTTCTTTCCATAATAATTACATGCCCATCATCAGTTTATATAGTATTTGAACTTAAGAAACTCTTTCCAAATGTATACATCAAAGATATAAGTTTACCTATTTACTCTTGCTATTCTGATTTTTAATAAAAAGTTAAAAATTATTTGATTGGTAAACATAAGATACATACATTTCATTGTATATAAATTTTACCTGGAAACAGGGAAAAAGAAACTAAACACATATTGAACACTGGTTAATGATACATATGCTGATGTGTTTGAGTGACGTGGGATTTACTTTGTAGTACATCATAAAAAAATGAATTGGCTAGAAAGATGGATTAGATGTATATGTACATATATATTTATACATGGTGCTTCTTGTTGATAGGTGCCATCAAGTCAGTTCTAACTCATAGCAACACTATGCACAACAGAACAAAAAACACTGCCCAGTCTGTGGCATCCTCACAAATGTTGCTATGCTTGAGCCCATTGTTGCAGCCACTGTGTCAATCCATCTTATTGAGGGTCTTCCTCTTTTTTGCTGACCCTGTATTTTACCAAGCATGATGTCCTTCTCCAGGGACTACTCCCTCTTGACAATGTGTCCAAAGTATGAGATGTAGTCTTGTCATCCTTGCTTCTAAGGAACATTCTGGTTGTACTTCTTCCAAGACAGATTTGTTCGTTCTTTTGGCAGTCCATGGTATATTCAATATTCTTCGCCAACACCACAATTCAAAGGTGTGAATTCTTCTTCTGTCTTTCTTATTCACTGTCCTGCTTTCTCAAGCATATGAGGCGATTGAAAACACCATGGCTTGGGTCAGGCACACCTTAGTCCTCAAGGTGACATCTTTGCTTTTCAACACTTTAAAGAGGTCTTTTACAGCCCATTTGCTCAATGCAATGTGTCTTTTGATTTCTTGACTGTTGTTTCCATGGGTGTAGATTATGGATCCAAGTAAAATGAAATCATTGACAACTTCAGTCTTTTCTCCATTTATCACAATGTTGCTTACTGGTCCAGTTGTGAGGACTTTTGTTTTCTTTATGTTGAGGTGTAATCCATACTGAAGGCTGTGGTCTTTGATTTTCAGAGGAAATAACTTCAACTCCTCTTCACATTCAGCAATCAAGGTTGCGTCATCTGCATAATGCAGGTTGTTAATGACTCTTCCTCCTATCTTGATGCCCCGTTCTTCTTCATGTAGTCCAGCTTCTCAGATCATTTGCTCAGCAACAGATTGAGTAGGTGTGGTAAAAGGATACAACCCTGACGCACACCTTTCCTGACTTTAAGCCATGCAGTATCCCCTTGTTCTGTTCAAACGACTGCCTCTTGATTCATGTACAGATTCCTCATGAGCACAATTAAGCATTCTGGAATTCCCATTCTCCGCAATGTTATCTATAATTTGTTATGATCCACACAGTCAAATGTCTTAGCGTAGTCAATAAAACACAGGTAAACATCTTTCTGGTATTCTCTGCTTTCAGCCGGGATCTATCTGACATCAGCAATGATATCCCTGGTTCCACATCCTCTTCCAAATCCAGCTTGAATTTCTTCCAGTTCCCTGTCTATTCACTGCTGTAGCTGCTTTTGAATGATCTTCAGCAAAATTTTCCTTGCATGTATGTGGTACAGCAACTATAAAACCAAAACCATACCCGCTGCATCAATTCTGACTCATATCAGCTGTATAGGACAGAATAGAACTACCCCAGAGGGTTTCCAAGAAGCATCTGGTGGATTTGAACTACTGAACCTTTGATTAGCAGCCTGAACTCTTAACCACTTTGCCACCAGGGCTAGCAGAATGTTGTTTGTAAAATTAGCTGATGGACATAAGATTATTCACTGTATAATTCTTGAACTTTTCTTTGTGGTTTAAATGTATCCTAATAAAATACTGAGGAAAAATTTTTGAACCTCCTTGGATCCAAGTGATTTTTAATTATACATAGTGAAATACTATAAGATTCAAATTTTAGCTTTAAGGAGAAATACTGGAACTTCTGAGGTATTCAGGAAAATGTGTCACAGGAATATACCAAATTGATATATGAGTTTCTCTAAGTTATGTCTTACCTAATAGCCATGCAGTCATGTAAGTCATAAAAGCCATCAATGCAATTTCAACTAATGTTTTCATTTAATTTCATAGGATTCATGATAAAAGACATGAATGCTTGTTATTTCTAATCTTTTAAAAATAGATTTGAAGTTAATTACTAAGCAGAGTCACAAAGCTTTGAGCCGCAGTAGAAATGGAGGAGGCAACCAATTGCACCATACAGATGGGATGCAGGCTGATTCCACCTCTTACCCAACATAGACTTTTGACAGGTTTTGTGCTCTTAGAACGCCTCAAGGAGCCTTGGGGCACAATGGTTAAGTGCTGCTGCTAACCAATAGGTTGACTGTTCAAACTCATCTAACACTCCATGGGAGAGAGGTCTGGTAATCTGCTTCTGTAAAGATTACAGTAAAAAAAAACAAACAAAAAAACAAAAAAAAAAACCCTATGGGGCAGTTCTACTGTGTCACATGGGGTTGCTATGAGTCAGAATAAACTCCATGGCACCCAACAACAACAGAGTGCTTGTATCCTTCCATATTCAAAGTAGTAAATTAATAAGAGCCTTTCAGTTTTGTGTTAAAGATTATATAAATGTATTTAAGCACTTTACACAGTCAGTGCTCAAAAAGGAAGTGGGTTGTATTGTTGTTATTAATTCATTGGAATAAATACGTATAGTGGTTCTCAAGGTGACAGTGAACAGAACAACATTCATTTGGTTGTCTAAATTCTGATATATCTCTCAAAATGATTTATATTGTTTCAATAGAGTAGTAAACACTTATTCCTCTATTATTATCTTCCCTCAATGCCAAACAAATTATGATTTGCCTACAAAACCCCCATACCTGGTTTGTTGGTATAGTTTTATTTTATTTTTTTAATTCTTTGATTTTTTTAATGCTGCTTTGGCCTTTAGAATAGTTAGTAGTCATGAAGGTAGTCAGTTATATACTCTTAGTCACAAAAAACCCAGTTTAAGGAGTTTTGGAGAAGGATCTTTTTTTTTTTTTTTTTTTTTGCCTATTGTGCTTCAGGTGTATGCAGTTGCTTTTCCACAACTCCCAGGAGGAAATGGGCCAAAATATTTGTGGATGTCCTACTGGAAAGGAAACCCTGGTGGTGTAGAGGTTAAGAGCTACGCCTGCTAACCAAAAGGTCAGCTGTTCGAATCCACCAGATGCTCCTTGGAAACTCTATGAGGCAGTTCTACTCTGTCCTATAGGGTTGCTATGAGTCAGAAACTACTCGACAGCAGTGGGGTTGGGGGTAACTAGAAACGTAACAGAAGATAAGAATAGAAATACTTCATATGAGGTAGTATTAAATTGATAGGTATTATTTAAGCCTGGAGAAGAGAAGATTAAAGGCCAATATGCAATGAAATGGATTTAACTGTAGCATGAGATGATTTATGTAGCTCTAAAGTAAAAAAAAAAAAAAAAAAAATTTTGTTTTTAAAGGAGAGCTTCCCAGTGCTGACTGATAGTTATGGAACTGTGGCACAGGTTGGGGAGAGATTGTGAGATAACTTCCCATTTTCTTAAAATGTTAGGATGTTTTACTTTGGATCTTTCTTGATCAGTCTTATTTAAAATGATAAAAATGCAGTTTTATAAAAACATTTTAAACACATGGTTGTTTCTCTTGTTGTAAAGCATGTTATTGTAGTAATACAGAATTAAAAACATGTTTACATGATGGAGGAAGTATCAGAAAATGTTTTGACTCGATTAATAAACTGAGAAAGATAGCCTTTGCTTCAATCCTTCTATCTTGGATTTAAAAAAAAAGAAAAGATTTCTTTTAGGGCTCCCTGACTGACAGTTGACAAGCACTAAGAACTGACTTTTTTCTCCTAAAGTGCCCTATTACGGGGAAAATAATAATAATGACTCAACTGGATGTGTTGTCGTGGACAAGTCATTTCAACTTTCTGACTCTTAGTTTACTCATTAGACAAGTTGATCTCTAATACTCTCTAATTGTACTGTTCTGTGGTTTAATATAAAATAATGTTCATAAGTCTATTACATCCAGGCACATTTAATGAACATCGCAAAGTGTTTAGCATGATTTGTAATGGGGTTATTTATTCATATGGAAAATCTTGTAAAATGCACAATAGTTGAACTAAATTTGATTTGCATTTCCATGTAGCTAGCACATGTAATTTAGGAAAGAAAATAAATGAGAAATAATTAAAGCCTATGTTTAGGAAAGAGGGCTTTAATGAAACTTAGTGGTCTTAATCTTTTCACTTCCTTTTTTTTTTTCCTTAAACCTGCTGCCCTGGTGCTCTACAAGCTGTAAGTCATGCATCAAAGTGGTATCAGTGTTTCTAACTCAGGATCTGCTACCTCAGAGTCCCAGGATGGCCGTTAGCTCATGTTCTCTTTCTTTGGCAGTGGAATTATTAATATTACAGCTTATATATACTCAGGCACCAAAATAATATTCTAGTGCTTTAAATAATAGAATATTTATTTCAGAAGGTGAGATCTCTAATTGGCAGTAGCTTGCCATGCTTTTGTTCTCTATAATGAGAGAGCAAAATGGAATAATAAGCTTGGGGTGATTTCCTGATTTTTGCTGGGAAGATGAGTTAGGTTCCCTGTGCTTTTTCCTATGTTATGCTTTCATATGCAGTTGTGCTTTGCCACTGAAATCTAGAGAAAAGTGAAAATAAGACGATAATAAATTGTGCTAGTCCACACTGTGCAATTTATATACATTTTTTTCTTTTAATTCTTGTGATTTCATAACATTATCTTTATAGACGAGAAAACTGGTCAAAAATCCATTCAATAAATGATGAATCTGGAATAAAAAAAACAAAACAAATAATATGCCTCTTCAGTTACAAAGCCTACAGTGTTTCTACTACACCAGGTAATCTGTTTAAACATCAGAATCACCTAGGAGTCTTTTAAAATACCAGTGATGTTTATGTTTAGGACAGGTTGAGAACCACTAAATTGTGTTTTACTATTATCAAAATTTTTTGAAGTATTCGTTTAAAAATATTTTAACAATACAAAAATCAATCAAAATATAAGACTGGCAGTTGTGTTATTCCTGATAGTAATACAGGTAGTCCCTAATTTATGACTCTGTTGTCGTAAGGTGGTCCTGACGTAAGTTGAATACCTAATTTTTTTTTTTTTTTTTTTAGTTTTCATTATTTTTGCCTTTTTTAATCAATATTTTTTATAACTCTGATCTTTATTTGTCTTTGGGAGTTGGAAACATTACATATAAACTTATATATTTTAATACATATGTAACCAAACCAAACCCATTGCCGTTGACTTGATTCCAATTCATGGGGACCCTATAGGACAGAGTAGAACTGTCCCATAGGGTTTCCAAGGCTATAGTCTTTACAGAAGCAGACTGCTATATCTTTCCTCAAGGAGTAGCTGGTGGGTTTGAACCATCAACCTTTCCGTTAGCAGCCGGGTGCTTTAGCCAACACACCATCAGGGCTTCTTAATACATAAATACATTAAAAAAAAAAATCTACTCCAATGATGAAGTAGAAAAGTTGGAAGATGTTGGCATTTTGTCCGTTACTGTAATAACTCCACTTTTGGAAGGTTCTGGATCATCTGGATTATCCCTTGGAATGGGGATGGTGTTTCTAGTCAGAAAATTGTCGAGAGTTGTCTATATGGTCCTTTTATTTTTTTCTTCATATATTTCCAGTAACATCTCACTGATTCCTGGGTCTGCCAGTAGACTTTAGCAAAGCAATCACCGTGTGGGTCCATGTTTTAAAGCAAGTGAAGCCTCCGATTTACTTTAGAAAAAAAAAAAAAAAACTTCAGCTAATCCTTTCACTGTAAAATTTCTTGACATCTTCTCTCCTTCCTCTTCATCATTGTTTTTTTTTTTTTCTTCTGCAGAACTGCATCTCTTTCCTGTTCAAAATCCATTAAGTCCTAATCCGTTAGTTCCCCTTCATGATCTATGAGCTGTTCCACATTGGCAATATCAAGTTCTGAATTCAGCTCCTTGCCGCATGGACAGTTTTCCACCAGTGTCTTCCAATGTATTATCCTGATAAAATTCTTGGAGCATTTTCACATAACTCAGCAATTTTTTTTTCCACATCCCCTGAATGCATTTTCCAATGTTCTGGATACACTGAAGAGAATATTTCAGTTCTTCCAGAAACTGCATAATGTTACTGAACCTCTATCTTTTGCAGCTGTTGCCTGAGCAAACGTAGACCGTAGGTAGTATGCCTTAAAGGTGGCAATTGCACTTTGATCCAGAGGCTGGATCATAGCTGTCATATTGGGAGGTAGATACACCACCTTCACGTCTTGCTTTAGATAATCTACGTGAGGAGGATGTCCTGGGGCATTATCAAGTAGCAGCAGAATCCTGCAAGGAATGCTCTTTTCGAGGCAGTAGGTGCATACTTCTGGGATGAAACAATTTAAAAAACAGCCTTCAAATAACACAATCATCGTCCAGGCCTTGGAGTTACTTCTGTAGTAGACTGGCAGCTTAGTTTTTTCAATGTTTTTGAATGCTCGGGGGGTTTCAGAATGGTAAAAAAGAAAAAGTTTTCATTTAAGTCCAGCAGTATTTCCCCTAAGCAGCAACGTAATTCTGTCTTTAATGCCTTGAAAGCAAGCATCAACTCTGCCTCTTTGTAGAAACGGAGGTCGTAAGTGCTCTTCCTCCTAACTCAAATGTGTGGTAAGTCAGGGACTGCACGTAAATTGTCGGTGGAGACGTATACAGCTATTAGTTATATCTATAGGACCAATACAGAAAGTAATAATGTGTTTTTATTATTATATATATCCCAATGTCAAAGATGACTGTCTTCAAGTCTAAACAAATACATTTTGTAATGGTATTTTCTTGTTGTTTGTGAGTAAATTGAATGCCTAAGGATACGTTACCTTTGTGGTACTACTGCTTTAAAGGTAAGAATTGGTTTTCCAGTTTGGGGATAATTTAAAAAAAAAAAAACAACTCAGTTTACAAGGGATTCTATGCATGTAACAGACTTTGAAACACTCATTTTGAAATTTTAAGACTCAAAAAATTAAATTGGGAGGAGGGGGCCAAGATGGCTGACTAGGCAGATGCTACCTCGGATCCCTCTTGCAACAAAGACTTGGAAAAACAAGTGAATGAATCACATACCTGACAATCTACGAACCCTGACCATCAAACACAGATCTAAAGAGTTGACCTGAGTGACAGGTGAGCGAAAAGCTGCGTCCTGAACCAGCAACCACTTCTGGAACCCGTGACCCACCCCACAGCCTTGAGCCCCGGAGGTTCCCTGGTGCCTAGTGGTGGGGCTGATTGCGGCTTGCTGAGGTGGGGCAGGCACGGGACACAGCCCTAACCCCTAGCCCCCTGAGGTAACCTCCGTAGAGACTCAGCCATCGAAAGCAGGCTGCACACTGACGGGGCTAATGAGAGAACAAACAACCACAGGAAGCAGCGACTGTTTTCGGAGCCTGGAGCCAGCATCCCAGTCAGAAAACCGTGGTGCTGGGCTTTGGACTGGGCACAGGGGAGCTGAGCATGGCATCCTGAGACGGCGCAAACATGGGACGCAGCTCTAGCCCCCAGAAGTGACCTCGGGAGGTGTCCAGCCAGTGCACACAGGCAGCGCAGCGACGCGGCTGACACGAGGAGAAGTCACCAGGAGGCAGCAACTGATTTTGGACCCTGGAGGGTGGCGTCCCAGCCGGGGAACCTTGGCACTGGGCTTTGGACTGGGAGCAGAGGAACTAACCACGGCTTCTGAGACAGCACAAGCACAGGAGGTGGGCCTGACCCTCGGGGGCAATCTCTACCCAGCCTGCACACACAGTCTATGCGCCCCTCAGGAATCTCAGATAAAACAGTCATCCCAAGCAATATAAGTAACTTTGTCTATATTCCTGGGTGCTACTCTCTCCTATCTATCTGATCCCTCCACTCCCCTTCCCAGGCGGCTTCAGTAATATCGGAATTTCCTGGGCCAGAGAGTGAAGTGCTCTGCGTTTTTTTTTCTTTGTTTGTTTGTTTTGTCTTTTCCTAATCCATTCTCCTGGCTTGAGAGAAGCAGCTACAAAAAACCCAGGAACCAAGAATCCTTCCCAGACTTCCCAAAATTGGACTAAAAATACAGAACTAGCTCCAGCCAATCATTTGAGAGCCACAGTCTTGGGCTTTCATCCCTACAGGAAACAGGTGGCTATTATAATGCAAAGGCAATTCTGACAGGGATCTGACTGTAATTGTTTTAGCAGATTAATGGAAAGACGAGTTTCCCGGGTCTGATATCTCTACCTATTAAACAGAGCCCTAACTACCCACAACGGGGAACTGAGGGATGAGCTCCACCCAAACCACCTAACCACCTGCCATAGGGGTCTGAGGATAGTGACATCTACCAATCTGTAGAGGTACATGCATTGGGTGCCTATGGTACAGCTGCAGAGCCCACCCACCAAAGTGCTTTAGGAATAGAGACACACCTACCTCACTGGCACTTGGGGGAAGCCTGTCAGCATCCTGCCACCCTTGGAATGTGACCCCCTGCTGCCACTAGAATCTGGTGCACACAACTATCACCACTACTCCTCTAAGTGAATAGGTGACAGTCTACCCCACTCACTTGGTGACCCAAAATCAGATTCTACTCAAGAATAGTGAATGGACTCTTAGGCTTATATTTCTGGTAATGGCCCAAACCAGCTGGTAACAGGACATAAGTGATTCAAAACCTACAGCAATCAATACTGCACAATCTAGTAGCCCATCTGTGTACATTGAAAGAAAACAAAACAAGATAAGTCTCAGTGAGTAAATATAAAATAAAACATTATCTTATAGATGGCTTGGAGACAACAGTCGATATCAAACCACATAAAGCAGCAGACTATGATTGCTTCCACAACTCCCGAAATTAAAGAACCAAAATCTTTCCCAAATGAAGATACAATCCTGGAATTGCCAGATGCCGAATATAAAAAACTAATTTACAGAATGCTTCAAGACATCAGGGATGACCTCAGAAATGAAATAAGGCAATCTACAGAAAAAGCCAAGGAACACACTGATAAAGCAGTTGAAGAAATCAAAAACATTATTCAAGAACATAGTGGAAAAATTAATAAGCTACAAGAATCCATAGAGAGACAGCATTCAGAAATCCAAAAGATTAACAGTAAAATTACAGAATTAGACAACTCAACAGGAAGTCAGAGGAGCAGAATCGAGGAATTGGAATGCAGAGTGGGGGAGGTAGAGGATAAGGCAATTGACACCAATATAGCTGAAGAAAAATCAGATAAAAGAATTTAAAAAAATGAAGAAATCCTAAGAATCATGTGGGACTGTATCAAGAAGAATAACTTGCATGTGATTGGAGTTCCAGAACAAGGAGGGATAACAGAAAATACAGAGAAAATAGTTGAAGATCTGTTGGCAGAAAACTTCCCTGACATCATGAAAGACAAAAGGATATCTATCCAAGATGCTCATCGAACCCCATTTAAGATTGATCCAAAAAGAAAATCACCAAGGCATATTATCATCAAACTTGCCAAAACCAAAGATAAAGAGAAAATTTTAAAAGCAGCCAGGAAGAAAAGAAAGGTCTCCCAGAAAGGAGAATCAATAAGAATAAGTTCAGACTACTCAGCAGAAACCATGCAGTCAAGAAGGCAATGGGATGACATACATAGAGCACTGAAAGAGAAAAACTGCCAGCCAAGGGTCATTTATCCAGCAAAACTCTCTCTCAAATATGAAGGCAAAATTAAAACATTTACAGATAAACACAAGCTTAGAGAATTTGTAAAAACCAAACCAAAGCTACAAGAAATACTAAGGGAAATTGTTTGGTCAGAAAATCAATAACATCACATAACAACACAATACAAGGTCACAGAACAGAACATCCTGATATCAACTCAAATAAGGAAATCACAAAAACAAATTAAGATTAATTTTAAAAAGAAAAAAATGCTCAAAACAGGGAATCATTGAAGTCATTATGTAAAAGATCACAATAATCAAAAAAAGGGACTAAATACAGGAGGCATAGAACTGCCATATGGAGAGGAGAACAAGGTGACATAGGACAATACAAGTTAGGTTTTTACTTAGAAAAATAGGGGTAAATATTAAGGTAACCACAAAGAGGTCTAACAATTCCATAACTCAAAATAAAAACCAAGAAAAACATAACGACTCAGCAAACATAAATTCGACTACTATGAAAATGAGGAACACACAATTTACAAAGAAAAATATCTCAGCACAAAAAAGTAAGTGGAAAAATGAAATTGTCAACAACACACATAAAAAGGCATCAAAATCACAGCGCTAAACACATTCTTATCTATAATTACACTGAATGTAAATGGACTAAATGCACCAATAAAGAGACAGAGAGTCTCAGACGGACAAAGAAACACGATCCGTCTATATGCTGCCTACAAGAGACACACCTTAGACTTAGAGACACAAACAAACTAAAACTCAAAGGTTGGAAAAAAATATATCAAGCAAACAACAATCAAAAAAGAGCAGGAGTAGCAATATTAATTTCTGACAAAATAGACTTCAAAGTTAAATCCACCACAAAGGATAAAGAAGGACACTACATAATGATAAAAGGGACAATTGACCAGGAAGATATAACCATATGAAATATTTATGCACCCAATGACAGGGCTGCAAGATACATAAAACAAACTTTAACAGACCTGAAAAGTGAGATAGACACCTCCACAATTATAGTAGGAGACTTCAACACACCACTTTCGGAGAAGGACAGGACTTCCAGTCAGAAGCTCAATAGAGACACAGAAGACCTAACTGCTACAGTCAAACAACTTGACCTTATAGACCTATACAGAACACTTCACCCAACAGCTGCAAAATATACTTTTTTTTCTAGTGCACATGGAACATTCTCTAGACTAGATCACATATTAGGTCATAAAACAAACCTTTGCAGAATCCAAAACATAAAGATAATACAAAGCATCTTCTCAGACCATAGGCCATAAAAGTGGAAATCAATAACAGAAAAATCAGGGAAAAGAAATCAAATACTTGGAAAATGAAAAATACCCTGCTGAAAAAAGACTGGGTTATAGAAGACATAAAGGAGGGAATAAAGAAATTTATAGAATGCGATGAGAATGAAAACACTTTCTATCAAAATCTCTGGGACACAGTAAAAACAGTGCTCAGAGGCCAATTTATATTGATAAATGCACACATACAAAAAGAAGAAAGAGCCAAAATCAGAGAACTGTCCCTACAACTTGAACAAATAGAAAGCAAGCAACAAAAGAATCCATTAGGCACCAGAAGAAAACAAATAATAAAAATTAGAGTTGATCTAAATGAAATAGAGAACAGAAAAACAATTGAAAGAATTAACAAAGTCAAAAGCTGGTTCTTTGAAAAAACTAACAAAATTGATAAACCATTGGCCAGACTGACTAAAGAAATACAGGAAAGGAAACAAATAACCTGAATAAGAAACGAGATAGGCCATATCACAACAGACCCAACTGAAATTAAAAGAATCATATCAGATTATTACGAAAAATTGTACCCTTAACAAATTTGCAAACCTAGAAGAAATGGATGAATTCCTAGAAAAACACTACCTACCTAAACTAACACAATCAGAAGTAGAACAACTAAATCGACCCATAACAAGAAAAGAGATTGAAATGGTAATCAAAAAATTCCCAAAAAAAAAAAGCCCTGGCCCGGACACGGCTTCGCTGCAGAGTTCTACCAAAACTTTCAGAGAAGAGTTAACACCACTACTACTAAAGGTATTTCAAAGCATAGAAAATGTTGGAATACTACCTATCTCCTTCTATGAAGCCACCATATCCCTGATACCAAAACCAGGTAAAGACACCACAAAAAAAGAAAATTACAGACCTATATCCCTCATGAACATAGATGCAAAAATCCTCAACAAAATTCTAGCCAATAGAATTCAACAACATATCAAAAAAACAATCCACCACGACCAAGTGGGATTTATACCAGGTATGTTTAATATTAGAAAAACCATTAATGTAATCCACCATATAAATAAAAGACAAAAACCACATGATCTTATCAATTGATGCATAAAAGGCATTTGACAAAGTCCAACACCCATTCATGATGAAAACTCTCAGCAAAATAGGAATTGAAGGAAAATTCCTCAACATAAGAAAGGGCATCTATACAAAGCCAACAGCCAACATCACCCTAAATGGAGAGAGCCTGAAAGCATTTCCCTTGAGAACGGGAACCAGACAAGGATGCCCTTTATCACCGCTCGTATTCAACATTGTGCTAGAGGTCCTAGCCAGAGCAATTAGGCTACACAAAGAAATAAAGGGCATCCAGATTGGCAAGGAAGAAGTAAAATTATCTCTATTTGCAGATGGCATGATCTTATACACAGAAAACTCTAAGGAATCCTCCAGAAAACTACTGAAACTAATAGAAGAGTTTGGCAGAGTCTCAGGTTACAAGATAAACATACAAAAATCACTTGGATTCCTCTACATCAACAAAAAGAGCATTGAAGAGGAAATCACCAAATCAATACCATTCACAGTAGCCCCCAAGAAGATAAAATACTTAGGAATAAATCTTACCAAAGATGTAAAAGACCTATATAAAGAAAACTGCAAAGTACTAGTGCAGGAAACTAAAAGGGACCTACATAAGTCGAAAAACATACCTTGCTCATGGATAGGAAGACTTAACGTAGTGAAAATGTCTATTCTACCAAAAGCCATCTATACATACAATGCACTTCCGATCCAAATTCCAGTGACTTTTTTTAATGTGATGGAGAAACAAATCACCAACGTCATATGGAAGGGAAAGAAGCCCTGGATAAGTAAAGCATTACTGAAAAAGAAGAAGAAAGTGGGAGGCCTCACTCTACCTGATTTTAGAACCTATTATACAGCCACAGTAGTCAAAACAGCCTGGCATTGGTACAACAACAGGCACATAGACCAATGGAACAGAATTGAGAACCCAGATATAAATCCATCCACATCTGAGCAGCTGATATTTGACAAAGGACCAGTGTCAGTTAATTGGGGAGAAGTTAGCCTTTTTAACAAATGGTGCTGGCATAACTGGATATCCATTTGCAAAAAAAATGAAACAGGACCCATACCTCACACCATGCACAAAAACTAACTCCAAGTGGATCAAAGACCTAAACATAAAGACTAAAACGATAAAGATCACGGAAGAATAATTAGGGACAACATTAAGAGCCCTAATACAAGGCATAAACAGAATACAAAACATTACTAAAAATGACAAAGAAAAACCAGATAACCGGGAGCTTCTAAAAATCAAACACCTATGCTCATCTAAAGACTTCACCAAAAGAGTAAAAAGACCACCTACAAATTGGGAAAAAATTTTCAGCTATGACATCTCTGACCAGCGGCTGATCTCTAAAATCTATATGATTCTGTTAAAACTCAACCACAAAAAGACAAACAACCCAGTCAAGAAGTGGGCAAAGGATATGAACACGCACTTCAGTAAAGAAGATATTCAGGTGGCTAACAGACACATGAGAAAATGCTGTCGATCATCAGCCATTAAAAAAATGCAAATTAAAACTATGGATGAGATTCCATCTCACTGCAACAAGGCTGGCATTAATGCAAAAAATAATAAATGTTGGAGAGGCTGCGGAGAGATTGCAACTCTTATACACTGCTGGTGGGAATGTAAAATGGTACAACCACTTTGGAAATCTATCTGGCATTTTCTTAAAAAATTAGAAATAGAACTACCATACAACCCAGAAATCCCACTCCTCGGAATATACCCTAGAGAGATAAGAGCCTTTACACGAACAGATACATGCACACCCATGTTTATTGCAGCACTGTTTACAATAGCAAAAAGCTGGAAGCAACCAAGGTGTCCATCAAGAGATGAATGGTTAAATAAATTATGGTACATTCACACAATGGAATACTACGCATCGATAAAGAACAGTGATGAATCTGTGAAACATTTCATAACATGGAGGAACCTGGAAGGCATTTTGCTGAGTGAAATTAGTCAGATGCAAAAGGTCAAATACTGTATAAGACCACTATTATAAGCTCATGAGAAATAGTATAAATTGAGGAGAACACATTCTTTTGTGGTTGCAAAAGAGGGGAGGGAGGGAGGGTGGGAGAGGGTTATTTACTGATTAGTTAGTAGATAAGAACTACTTTAGGTGAAGGGAAGGACAATACTCAATACATGGAACATCAGCTCAACTGGACTGGACTAAAAGCAAAGAAGTTTCTGGGATAAACTGAATGCTTCAAAGGTCAGTGGAGCAAGGGCGGGGGTTTGGGGACTATGGCTTAAGGGGACTGCTAAGTCAATTGGCATAGTAAACTCTATTATGAAAACATTCTGCATCCCACTTAGAAGTGTGGTGTCTGGGGTCTTAAATGCTAACAAGCGGCCATCTAAGATGCATCAATTGGTCTCAACCCATCTGGATCAAAGGAGAATGAAGAACACCAAGGTCACACGATAACTATGAGCCTGAGACAGAAAGGGCCACATGAACTAAAGACTTACATCATCCTGAGACCAGAAGAACTAGATGGTGCCCGGCCACAGCTGATGACTGCCCTGACAGGGAACACAACAGAGAACTCCTGAGGGAGCAGGAGAACAATGGGATGCAGACCCCAAATTCTCATAAAAAGACCAGACTTAATGGTCTGACTGAGACTAGAAGAATCCCAGAGGTCATGGTCCCCAAACCTTCTGTTGGCCCAGGACAGGAACCATTCCCGAAGACTACTCCTCAGACATGGAAGGGACTGGACAATGCGCTGGAGAGAAATGCTGATGAAGAGTGAGCTACTTGTATCAGGTGGACACTTGAGACTGCATTCGCATCTCCTGTCTGGAGGGAAGATGGGAGGGTAGAGAGTGTTAGAAACTGGCAAAAGGGTCACAAAAGGAGAGACTGGAAGAAGGGAGCAGGCTGACTCATTAGAGGGAGAGTAAATGGGAGCATGTAGCAAGGTGTATATAAGCTTGTATGTGACAGACTGACTTGATTGTAAACTTTCACTTAAAGCACAATAAAAGTTATTTAAAAAAATTAAATTGAAAATAGAGATATTATGATTATAATACAAGTATTATGAAATCAATGCAGTGTTGTCTAAGCTCTTCATTATTTACTAATGAATTGACGTGAAGATTTATTTCATTACAGATTTCTAGCTACATGGCAAGCAAAATGGGGACTTAATGTAATGATATAATTTTGTGATTAGTGTGTCCCCTTGAGACTTTCAATCATAAATAAAATTTTAGTTTAGGAATGTGTTCACATAGCATGAACACACCATAAATGCATACTATATACAACTGGATAAAGGATTTTTTTTTCCAGAAACACTGAAGCAATTTCGTTAACAGAATTTAGTACTATATTTTTCATATTTTTGTACCATGTTGTTTACATTAATAATAATAATAACAATAAAATCATTTCATGAATTTATATACTTGAGTGATTGACGTGTAAATTTATAAAGCTCTTTAAGAAACTAAATCATTAATACAATTTTTGGGATAAAGTAATATCCCAGAAAAAAAACCCAATGCCATCGAATATACTTCTACTAAAATTTAGTGCCATGTTAAAATACTAGAACTTGCCAAAATTATTATATTAAAAATTTATCCTGAAAAATTCATGTCCGTGTGTTCAGTGAACTTATTTTTCCATTTTCTTGGCTTTTTTTACAATTATTATTCAATAATTTTTTTTGAGTAGCGACTTCATTCAGGTTTTGTGTTAGGTGGTAGGATATATAGTATGATAATGGTATGATAGCTTTAACAGTATAGCAGGGAAGATATCCATTAAACCAATACCTATACTTATGAGTACCACATATGACACATATTTCTGGGCTATGGGACATTTAGCAAAAATGGGAAGAGGAAGGGACTTTGAAGACTCAAACATATCCTGAGACTTGAAGAGGAGAAGAAAATTATTTCTGAATGAGGGCCATACTGGTTTGAAGGCACTGAGGCAAGGTACTTAGAAAGCAGTGGTTATATTAGTTTTCTCTTGCTGCTGTAACAAATCACCATACTGAGCAGCTTAAAATAACACAAATTTATTATCTCAGAGTTTTGTAGTCAGAAGTCTGGGTGGGCTTGTCTGTTTTTCTGTTTCAGGTTTTACAAGGCAGGTAGCAAGTTCTCAGCAGCCTGGGCTTTTACCTGGAGGTGAGGAGGCAGGGAATGGAATTCATTTCCAAGCTTATTTAGATTGTTGACTGAATGAAATTCCTTGTGATTTTAGGGCTGAGATTTTAGCTTACTTGCTGGCAGTCACCTGGAGCCTCTCTCAGCTCCCCAAGGCCTCGAGCATTCCTCATCATTTTGCCCCTCCATCTTCAAACCAACAACAGTGTGTTCAATCTTTCTCATTCATCGGGTGTCTCTGACGTCCCCTTGTCACATCTCATTTGACACTCTTTTCTTTCTTCGGCCCAGAGAAAGCACTACTTTTTAATGGCTTATATGATTACATTGGACTCACTCAGATATTTCAGAATAATATCCCTGTCTTTAAGTCAACTGATTGGTAATTTAATTGTTGTTGCTAGATGCCATTGAGTCAGTTCTGACTCATAGTGGCACTATGTACAACAGGATGAAACGCTGCCTGGTCCTGCCCCATCCTAGCAATTGTTGTTATGTTTGAGCCCATTGTTGCAGCCACTGTGTGAGTCCATCTCATTGAGAGTCTTCCTCTTTTTCACTGACCCTCACTTTACCAAGCATGATGACCTTCTCCAGGGACGGGTCCCTCCTGATAACACATCCAAAGTATGTGAGAAGTCTTGCCATTCTCGCTTCTAAGCAGCATTCTGGTTCTACTTCTTCCAAGACAGTTTTATTCGTTCTTCTGACAATCCATGATATATTCTATATTCTTTGCCAACACCGTAATTCAAAGGCATCAATTCCTCATTCTTCCTTATTCATTGTCCAGTTTTCCCATGCATATGAGGCAATTGAAAATTTCATGGTTTGACTCAGGCAAACCTTAGTCCTCAAAGTGACATCTTTGCTTTTCAACACTTTAAAGAGATTTTTTGCAACAAATCTGCTAAATGCAGTACATCCTTTGCTTTCTTAACTGTGGCTTCCACTGGCATTGATTGTGGATCCAAGTAAAATGAAATCCTTGAAAATGTCAGTCTTTTCTCCATTCATCATGATATTGCTTATTGGTCCAGTTGCGAGGATTTTTGTTTTCTTTATGTTGAAGCATAGTCTATACTGAAGGCTGTAGTCTTTGATCTTCATCAGTAAGTGCTTCAAGTCCTCCTCACTTTCAGCAAGCAAGGTTGTTTTGTATGCATATAGCACGTTTTAGTGAGCCTTCCACCAATCCTGATACCACATTCTTCTTCATATAGTCCAGATTCTTGGATTATTTACTCAGCGTATAGATTGAATAAGTGTGGTGAAAAGATGCAAACTTGACACACACCTTCCTTGATTTTAAACAATGCAGTATTCCCTTACTCTGTTCGAATGACTGTCTCCAGGTCTATGTACAGGTTCCACATGAGCATAATTAAGTTTTCTGGAATTCCCATTCTTTGCAGAGTTATCAGTAATTTGTTATAATCCACACAGCCAAATGCCTTTAATTACATCTGAAAATTCCCTATTGCTACGTGATGTAAAACCTATTCACAGGCATGGCACTAGAGGACTTAAATTATGGACCAAAATTCTGCCTTCCACAATGGGAGGATTTGATTGCCGATGATGAGGTCAAGGAAATAAGTGGCCAAGTTGGATTTGGTTCATTTATTTAGATATTGAAGTCAGCCAAAATGATGGCAGGGTTATGGTGAGAGAAAAACTGTAAATCAAGTGCAAAAGTCTCCAAAATGAAGTGGAATAAATTGGAGGTTAGTCATTAATAACCCCAAGAATGGGTAGAGGGTGACATGAACTTGGAAGATTAGGAGAATATTAACAAACTATACCTAAGACTAAACCCCATTGCCATAGGACAGAGTAGAACTGCCCCACAGGACTTCCAAGGCTGTAATATTTACAGAAGCAGGCTACTCCATCTTTCTTCCATGGAGCGGCTAGTGGGTTTGAACTGACAACCTTTCAGTTACCAGCTGAGTTTAATAATTGGATTAAGTATTCTATTACAATTCGTGATCTCAGAGAACTTGTTAATAATGGAATAGGCTTTCCAGTAGGAAAGTGGAAGAATTTGGGAGGAAGAGGAAAAATCAGGAGAATGGATCTGGAGAGAGCATCATGCAGAAGACCAAGGTTCAATTCTTGGCTGATGTACCTCAGGCATAGCCACCATTTGTCTATTAGTGGAGGTTGCATGTTGCTGTAATGTTGAACAAGTTTCAATGCAGCTTAAAGACTAAGATGAACTAGGAAGAAAAATTTGGAGATCTGCTTCCAAAAATCAGCCAGTGAATCCCAAAGGTCTGATACCCAGCTCATTATGAGGTTGGTGTAGGACTGGGCAGTGTTTTGTTGTGTGTGAAGTTGCCATGAGTTGGGGGCTGATTCAATGGCAGCTAATAACAACAACACATGTTCCATGAAGATAATATGTCTAATACTCTGTCCCATAGGCACTGGTTTTTTTTTAATAATCCCTTGGAAGTAGATGTATTTCTTTCAGTCATTCTTGAGTGGTCTGCAAAGAAGTCCAGTAGCCGAGACCTGCATAATCACTGGTGGATGGCAGAGTCAACACCAGTGGACCTCAGTGTTTGTGAGGTCTGAGGCATGTATTGTCTAAGTCAAACATTTGTTGTTATTGCCTATGTCTTGTAACAGTCATTGTATCATAATGGTTACAAACACAAACTGTAGCACTGGCCTTTGTTACAATCTTGGCCTTGTGACCTTGAGCAAGTAACTTAAACTCTGTATCTCAGATTCTTCAGTTGCAGAATGGAAATGATGACGACAGTAACTACTTCACTGAGTAACTGTGAAAATTAAATGAGTGCGTGGTTTCACTGTAAGCAATCATAGGTGTTGTTAGTTGCTATCAAGTCGATTCCAATTCACGGTGACATCGTGGGTATGGAGTGGAACTACTCCAGAGAGTTTTCAAGGCTGTGAACTTTCAGAAGCAGATTGCCAGGCCTGTCCCCCTACGTGCCTCTGGATGAGTTTGAACCACCAACTTTTGGCTAGTCATTGAGTATTAACCATTTGCACCACTCCCACTCATGGCTGTTACCTATTATTATTTAATGGTCACTGCTAAAAAATTTTACCTACTTATGTAAGATTTAAATATCACAAACCCTGAAATGCAAATGAACAGTTTTGTAGACTAGGGTTCTACACTAAGCTTCATACTTCTGTGTATGCCATTTTGTTTCAGTTGTACTGTTTAAGAAAACAGTATTACACAGGTACATATTATTGCTTATATGTTATGGTGGAACTTGACAACATAGTTGATGGGAAAATACGTTACAAATTAAATGATTTTGGAAGATCTAAAGATGCCAGTCTAAGTAAACTTGCCTAATTATTTTTTTCTCTAATAAAAAGAGTCATGATCTTCTAGAAGCAATGCTTTTGAGAAATGTATGTCGCTAAGACCAAAGGGGGTCTAATGATTTTTCTAGGTATAGTAGACACAATAAACATTTACTGTCACCTAGAGGAGAGCAGAAATATATTGTCACTTTTGTTATTGGAAAACTGTCCATCTCTTTTCTTTCTCCTCCAAGCACCCTTCAGTTGGGACTTACCCTTGTACAACTCAATTTGCCGCAGAGTAAAATGTTTTTAAGATAAAGAGCCAGCTATGAAAATGCTAGCCTGTTGTCATTTAGAATTACTTTAAACTATAAAATTGATGATTTGAAACCACTGAAATGTTGATTTTTATGCTATGCAAATTGACTGTATTATAGAATTCATTCTAATTTGCTATTTTGTAAAGAAAAATATTCCTAATGTATCACAGTGTTAGACGTAGAACTCCGAGGAAAGGTAAAACAGAATGATTTTACAAAGATGTTAAAAAAAAGGGTTTACAAGAGATATAAGATTAAATGTGTTTTTAAATATATCTTGATTAAAATATTTAATTCATAGATTTAAAAGCTTTTAAAGGATATGAATTTCATATATTAAGTGTAAATTTTGGTAATTATCACTTTTAGATCAAATTTTCTTTTCATAGCTAGAAAATTAACACTATCACTTCAGCAGAATTTGATTAGACTGCTGGTTATTTTAAAAACTTTATGTGTAGAAGGTACTTCGCTAAGTGCTGTTTATTGTTATTTTACAATTTTCTCATTTATACATTATATTTTAGATTGATTTCTGTAGAAGCAGAACCCGAGATAGAATTTCAGTTGCACTTAATTTGTTGAAGGCATATTCTCAAAATAAAGGGAGTCAGAGAAGTGAGAAAGGGCAGGGAATATTGATAGCAAAAATGTCTCAGCTAGAGTCTAGATCCATTGGGTGTGGGGAGACTGTGGAGCGGGAGTTATATCATGGAGTTGATTACACCTTGGGGGAAAAAGGTTGTCCATTTTACCTCCATGTGTCAGTTATTAACTGCAGAGAACGAGGCTGGTAATCTGCTTGGTGAAATAGCATCCAGCAGGCCAAGGGAAAGTCTCCAAAGAAGGAACAGCTATAAGCCATTAGCAGCCAACATTCAAAGCAGCTGGGCCCAATAAATGGAATGTAGGCAGGGCACCTGCAGCATTCACTCTACTTTTTGGTGAACAGTCAAGACCGTAGAAATATTTAATTACACACACATACAACATAGACACATATTTAATATCCAGCCATTAAGCAGTCATTGAATACCTATCAACTGCTGAAAATGGCCAGTGAATTACAAATAGGAAGAAAAATGTGCCTGGCCGCCTCCTTTGCTAAGAAGGTAAAAATCTCTGGGGGGAACAGTCAAGCATACCAATATTTATGTGTTGAAGTAATATTCAGTATTCAGCTGTTAGAGCAGAGAAGGACTCAACTATGGCTACTCATATATTTTTTAAAGTGCACTATTTCAGCAAAAAATATTTATAGATGTATTTTTGAGCTTAAATGTTTAAGCCTCACTTTGTTGAAAAATTCAACTATATAGAATACCTTACTTCTATGGTAGAAACCCCCAAAACTGTGAATGCCTACATTCCTAGGCATAAGGCATGTGTGGTAGCATCTCATTTATCCAGTTTCAACTTATCTCCAAATTTAAAATACTTGAAACATGATGTGGATCACTAAATTCGAAACCAATAAGTGAACTACTGAGAGTCAGATGCTGTTTTTGGTGCCGTCGAATCAATTTTTGACTCCTGATGACCCCGTGTGACAGACAACAGCCCAAGAGGGTTTTCTAAGCTGTAATCTTTATGAAAGCAGATTGCCAGGTCTTTCTCCCATGGACCCACTGGGTGGGTTCAGACCACTGACCTTTTGATTAGCTGCCAAGCACTTAACCATTGCATCACCAAAATTAAGGGCACAAAATGCTGCAATGGCTGAGGCACTTGCATCCTACCCATGTAGGAGCTCCTTAGGCTCCACAGAAATCATTTACTCTTATTTCTGACACAGTTTCATAGTTTGAAATCCCACAGCAGATTGTGTATTAGCTGAGATGCAAGCTTCTTGTTAGAGGCACATATGCTGGCTATAGCATGACGAAGGCACAATTGTCAAGTCTGACATTGAGTGAAGAGAGAACGCATAAAAAAGCAGATGGAGAAGTATAAAAAAGAAGGAAGAGAAGTAGGAGAGAGGAAGGAGGAGGGGGATAATGAGAGGAAGAAGGAGATGCCCTCGGAGCTGTTTCTAATGGGAACGAACTGTTCTATCTCCTAGGTAACCCCTGAGGGCCTCATTTCTTTACCACACAAATTATAACAGACTTTTTAAAATGTATTTTTATGATCACTAAGAAAATGTTTTGGAAACCCTGGTGGTTGTAATGGTTAAGTGCTACGGCTGCTAACAAAAGGGTCGACAGTTCAGCTGCTCCAGGCGCTCCTTGGAAACTCTATGGGGCAGTTCTACTCTGTCCTATAGGGTGGGTATGAGTCGGAATCGACTCAATGGCACTGGGTTTTTTTAAGAAAATGTTTAATTGCATTCAATTCACAGTCTCCCATTGCTTTGAGGCCACATTTCTGACATGCTTACATAAGCTGAATCATGCGCTTTGAATGTGTCTTCTTTCGGTTTCTCACCTTCTTTCTTCACAGCTTTAAGAACATATGTCCACTTTCTACATGTGAACTGTTTTTGTACTTTATAAGTAATGAGGAAGGAAAACTAATTATTGAGTACATGGGTAAGTCACCCCTAGACGACATCAGGGATCTTTGGCCCGCGGTGAACAAAGAGTAGTTGCATATTACGAACAAATATTTTTGTCTCATTATATTACAGTTATTTTTCAGTGTGTTATTTAGTATGTGTAGAATATGTTAAATATAGGTTTACAGTTTCTGAAGCCAGACTGTCTGGGTTCAAATACCATCTCTGCCATTTACTGTGTCTGTGTGACCTTGAACAAGTTATTTCAACATTTTATATCATAGTTTGCTCAATTAAAAATGGGAATTAATAATGATGTTTACCTCATAGGAGTGTAAAGAGGATTAAATGAGTTCTCGAGTGTATGTAGAATATATATACACATTAGATAGATAGATGATAGATAGGGAAGGAGGGAGGGAGACAGGGAGGGAGGGAGGGAGGGAGGAAGAAAGACAACCTGTGCTTTATATAAGGAAAAAAAGAAGAGAGAGAAAGGAGTTGGTACTATTTCTTTGAGAAATTTCTAACCAAAATGCAAATGTTGAAAGAGTCTGCTCTCTTAAGATGCAAAATAATAATAATAATATATGGTCACATATATTTCAATTCAATAAATATTTATTACAGAGCTAATGGTAGCTGAGCTTATTCTGTAGATTGACAGAATATTAGCTTGAAGTTTTGTTGGTATATTTTTCTAGTTTAATTATGTTGAACACAATTTTATGATTTCAAATCTTACAGTTAGACTAATTTTGTTACCTTTTCTGGCTTACTAACTTTGATGCTAATGATATATTTTAAAGACTGTTGTATGAACACACATAATCTGATTTGTTATAATGTTCGTGTTCATATTCTATTCCGCATGGTAGCACATGTTTACTTGTGAACAGAATTAAGAAGTGAGAATTGTACAAACTTCACAGAACTCAGAAAAACGGTGAATTTATTGATGTTTTCTTTAGGTATTCCAGTCTTGAGAAATAGAAAGAAAGGCCAAAATGCCTGAAATCTTCAAATATTACTTTAAGGATGTAAAAGTAATTCACTAGCCCACTACTGTTGACCAAAGACTGAAAAAAAAAAAATTCTTCACATTATTTCATTTTGTGATTCCACGTACAACAGAATGAAACAATGTCTGGTCCTGCACCATCCTCACAATCATTGTTACGCTCAAGCCCATTGTTGCTGTCACTGTGTCAGTCCATCTCACTGAGAGTTTTCCTCTTTGTCGCTGACCCTCTACTTTACCAAGTACGATGTTCTTTCCAGGGACTGGTCCCTCCTGATAATATGTCCAAAGTATGTGAGACAAAATCTCTCCATCCTTGCTTCTGAGGAGCATTCTGGCTGTACTTCTTCCAAGACAGATTTGTTTGTTCTTCTGGCAGTCCGTGGTATATTCATCATTCTCTGAAGTGATTCAAAGGCATCACTTCTTCTGCGGTTTTCGTTATTCATTGTTTGGCTTTTGCATGAATATGAGGCTGTTGAAAATACCATGGCTTGGGTCAGGTGAACCTTAGTTTTCAAAGTGACATCTTTGCTTTTTAACACTTAACACTTTACTGAACTACCAGGGCTAAAAGCAGTTGAGTAAGTGTGAAGCAAGCTAACTTCTCTCCTACTCTTTTTGTGATATCAACACAGGTGTTGGTTAAAAAACAAAAAAACCAAACCCATAGCCACCAAGTTGATTCCAACTCATAGTGACCCTATAGGACAGAGTAGAACTGCCCCACTGAGTTTCCAGGGAACACCTGGTGGATTCAAACTGCTGACCTTTTGGTTAGCAGCCATAGGTCTTAGCCACTATACCACCAGGGTTTTGGTTAAACATCAGGAATTACGTGCTTACTCTAATGTAGTAAACTCGTGGAAGATATATCATCTTAGAATGTGCATAATGAATGCATGCCAAAATTGGTTTAGAAATAAATCTACTTTACACCATTAAAAAAAAAAAAAAAAATTCCTGTTGAGTTGATTCCAACTCATAGAGACCCTATAAGACCCAGTGCCCTCGAGTCGATTCCAACTCATAGAGACCCTATAGGACAGAGTAGAACTGCCCCATACAGTTTCCAAGGAGCAACTGGTGCATTCAAACTGCCGACCTTTTGGTTAGCAACCAAGAGCTCTTAACCACTATACCACCAGAGTTTCCACTTTACACCATAAATACTAATAATTCTATTTACATTAATTTCACCACAAATCGTGTCCATACTGAAAATAAGTCATTAGGGTTAAAATTTATCATCAGTTTGAGGTAACTAGATCCTCTTCAGATCTTTTTAAATTTACTCCTTTTGTGTATAGAACAAAAACAAGTGCATTTTACTAGAGACAGTATATCATGAGCTGGTGAATGGCTTCTCTTTTTCCATCTCTTAACATTATAAATAGCTTTTTTTTTTCTTTTTTTAAATAACTTTTATTAAGCTTCAAGTGAACGTTTACAAATCCAATCAGTCTGTCACATATAAGTTTACATACATCTCACTCCCTACTCCCACTTGCTCTCCCCCTCTTGAGTCAGCCCTTTCAGTCTCTCCTTTCTTGACAATTTTGCCGGTGTCCCTCTCTCTCTATCCTCCCATCCCCCCTCCAGAAAAGAGTTGCCAACACAATCTCAAGTGTCCACCTGATATAATTAGCTCACTCTTCATCAGCATCACTCTCCCACCCGCTGACCAGTCCCTTTCATGTCTGATGAGTTGTCTTCGGGGATGGTTCCTGTCCTGTGCCAACAGAAGGTCTGGGGAGCATGGCCGCCGGGATTCCTCTAGTCTCAGTCAGACCATTAAGTTTGGTCTTTTTATGAGAATTTGGGGTCTGTATCCCACTGATCTCCTGCTCCCTCAGGGGTCCTCTGCTGCGCTCCCTGTCAGGGCAGTCATCGATTGTGGCCAGGCACCAACTAGTTCTTCTGGTCTCAGGATGATGTAGGTCTCTGGTTCATGTGGCCCTTTCTGTCTCTTGGGCTCTTAGTTGTCGTGTGGCCTTGGTGTTCTTCATTTTCCTTTGCTCCAGGTGGGTTGAGACCAATTGATGCATCTTAGATGGCCGCTTGTTAGCATTTAAGACCCCAGACGCCACATTTCAAAGTGGGATGCAGAATGATTTCATAATAGAATTATTTTGCCAATTGACTTAGAAGTCCCCGCAAACCATGTTCCCCAGACCCCCGCGCTTACTCCGCTGACCTTTGAAGCATTCATTTTATCCCGGAAACTTCTTTGCTTTTGGTCCAGTCCAATTGAGCTGACCTTCCATGTATTGAGTGTTGTCTTTCCCTTCACCTAAAGCAGTTCTTATCTACTGATTAATCAGTAAAAAAACCCTCTCCCACCCTCCCTCCCTCCCTGCCTCGTAACCACAAAAGTATGTGTTCTTCTCAGATTTACTATTTCTCAAGATCTTATAATAGTGGTCTTATGCAATATTTATCCTTTTGCCTCTGACTAATTTCGCTCAGCATAATGCCTTCCAGGTTCCTCCATGTTACGAAATGTTTCAGAGATTCATCACTGTTCTTTATCAATGCATAGTATTCCATTATGTGAATATACCACAATTTATTTACCCATTCATCCGTTGATGGACACCTTGGTTGCTTCCAAGTTTTTGCTATTGTAAACAGAGCTGCAATAAACATGGGTGTGCATATATCTGTTTGTATGAAGGCTCTTGTATCTCTAGGGTATATTCCCAGGAGTGGGATTTCTGGGTCGTATGGTAGTTCTATTTCTAACTGTTTAAGATAACGCCAGATAGATTTCCAAAGTGGTTGTACCATTTTACATTCCCACCAGCAGTGTATGAGAGTTCCAGTCTCTCCGCAGCCTTTCCAACATTTATTATTTTGTGTTTTTTGGATTAATGCCAGCCTTGCTGGTGTGAGATGGAATCTCATCGTAGTTTTAATTTGCATTTCTCTAATGGCTAATGATCGAGAGCATTTTCTCATGTATCTGTTGGCTGCCTGAATATCTTCTTTAGTGAAATGTGTGTTCATATCCTTTGCCCACTTCTTGATTGGGTTGTTTGTCTTTTTGTGGTTGAGTTTTGACAGAACCATGTAGATTTTAGAGATCAGGGGCTAGTCGGAGATGTCATAGCTGAAAATTCTTTCCCAATCTGTAGGTGGTCTTTTTACTCTTTTGGTGAAGTCTTTAGATGAGCATAGGTGTTTGATTTTTAGGAGCTCCCAGATATCGGGTTTCTCTTCATCATTTTTGGTAACGTTTTGTATTCTGTTTATACCTTGTATTAGGGCTCCTATGGTTGTCCCAATTTTTTCTTCCATGATCTTTATCGTTTTAGTCTTTATGTTTAGGTCTTTGATCCACTTGGAGTTAGATTTTGTGCATGGTGTGAGGTATGGGTCCTGTTTCATTTTTTTGCAAATGCATATCCAGTTATGCCAGCACCATTTGTTAAAAAGGCTATCTTTTCCCCGATTAATTGACACTGGTCCTTTGTCAAATATCAGCTGCTCATACGTGGATGGATCTATGTCTGGGTTCTCAATTCTGTTCCATTGATCTATGTGCCTGTTGTTGTACCAGTACCAGGCTGTTTTGACTACTGTGGCTGTATAATAGGTTCTAAAGTCAGGTAAAGTGAGGCCTCCCACTTTCTTCTTCTTTTTCAGTAGTGCTTTGCTTATTCGGGGCTTCTTTCCCTTCCATATGAAATCGGTGATTTGTTTCTCTATCCCCTTAAAATATGACATTGGAATTTGGATCGGAAGTGCATTAAATGTATAGATGGCTTTTGGTAGAATAGACATTTTTACTATGTTAAGTCTTCCTATCCATGAGCAAGGTATGTTTTTCCACTTAAGTATGTCCTTTTGAATTTCTTGTAGTAGAGCTTTGTAGTTTTCTTTGTATAGGTCTTTTATATCCTTGGTAAGATTTATTCCTAAGTATCTTATCTTCTTGGGGGCTACTGTGAATGGTATTGATTTGGTTATTTCCTCTTCGGTGTTCTTTTTGTTGATGTAGAGGAATCCAAGTGATTTTTGTATGTTTATTTTATAACCTGAGACTCTGCCAAACTCTTCTATTAGTTTCAGTAGTTTTCTGGAGGATTCCTTAGGGTTTTCTGTATATATAATCATGTCATCTGCAAATAGTGATAACTTTACTTCTTCCTTGCCAATCCGGATACCTTTTATTTCTTTGTCTAGCCTAATTGCCCTGGCTAGGACTTCTAGCACGATGTTGAATAAGAGCGGTGATAAAGGGCATCCTTGTCAGGTTCCCGTTCTCAAGGGAAATGCTTTCAGGTTCTCTCCATTTAGAGTGATATTGGCTGTTGGCTTTGCATAGATGCCCTTTATTATGTTGAGGAATTTTCCTTCAATTCCTATTTTGGTAAGAGTTTTTATCATGAATGGGTGTTGGACTTTGTCAAATGCCTTTTATGCATCAATTGATAAGATCATGTGGTTTTTGTCTTTTGTTTTATTTATGTGATGGATTACATTAATGGTTTTTCAGATATTAAACCAGCCTTGCATACCTGGTATAAATCCCACTTGATCAGGGTGAATTATTTTTTTGATGTGTTGTTGGATTCTATTGGCTAGAATTTTGTTGAGGATTTTTGCATCAATGTTCATGAGGGATATAGGTCTATAATTTTCTTTTTTTGTAATGTCTTTACCTGGTTTTGGTATCAGGGAGATGGTGCCTTCATAGAATGAGTTGGGTAGTATTCCGTCATTTTCTATGCTTTGGAATACCTTCAGAAGTAGTGGTGTTAACTCTTCTCTGAAAGTTTGGTAGAACTCTGCAGTGAAGCCGTCCGGGCCAGGGCTTTTTTTTGTTGGGAGTTTTTTGATTACCGTTTCAATCTCTTTTTTTTGTTATGGGTCTATTTAGTTGTTCTACTTCTGAATGTGTTAGTTTAGGTAGGTAGTGTTTTTCCAGGAATTCATCCATTTCTTCTAGGTTTTCAAATTTGTTAGAGTACAATTTTTCATAATAATCTGAAATGATTCTTTTAATTTCATTTGGTTCTGTTGTGATGTGGTCCTTCTCGTTTCTTATTCGGGTTATTTGTTTCCTTTCCTGTATTTCTTTAGTCAGTCTAGCCAATGGTTTATCAATTTTGTTAATTTTTTCAAAGAACCAGCTTTTGGCTTTGTTAATTCTTTCAATTGTTTTTCTGTTCTCTGATTCATTTAGTTCAGCTCTAATTTTTATTATTTGTTTTCTTCTGGTGCCTGATGGATTCTTTTGTTGCTCAGTTTCTATTTGTTCAAGTTGTAGGGACAGTTCTCTGATTTTGGCTCTTTCTTCTTTTTGTATGTGTGCATTTATTGATATAAATTGGCCTCTGAGCACTGCTTTTGCTGTGTCCCAGAGGTTTTGATAGGAAGTATTTTCATTCTCGTTGCTTTCTATGAATTTCCTTATTCCCTCCTTGATGTCTTCTATAACCCAGTCTTTTTTCAGGAGGGTATTGTTCATTTTCCAAGTATTTGATTTCTTTTCCCTAGTTCTTCTGTTATTGATCTCTAGTTTTATCGCCTTGTGGTTTGAGAAGATGCTTTGTAATATTTCGATGTTTTGGACTCTGCAAAGGTTTGTTTTATGACCTAATATGTGGTCTATTCTAGAGAATGTTCCATGTGCGCTAGAAAAAAAAGTATATTTTGCAGCAGTTGGGTGGAGAGTTCTGTATAATCAATGAGGTCAAGTTGGTTGATTGTTGTAATTAGATCTTCCGTGTCTCTATTGAGCTTCTTACTGGATGTCCTGTCCTTCTCCGAAAGTGATGTGTTGAAGTCTCCTGCTATAATTGTGGAGGTATCTATCTCACTTTTCAATTCTGTTAAAATTTGATTTATGTATCTTGCAGCCCTGTCATTGGGTGCATAAATATTTAATATGGTTATGTCTTCCTGATCAATTGTCCCTTTTATCATTATATAGTGTCCTTCTTTATCCTTTGTGGTAGATTTCAGTCTAAAGTCTATTTTGTCAGAAATTAATATTGCTACTCCTCTTCTTTTTTGCTTATTGTTTGCTTGATATACTTTTTTCCATCCTTTGAGTTTTAGTTTATGTCTCTAAGTCTAAGGTGTGTCTCTTGTAGGCAGCATATAGATGGATCATGTTTCTTTATCCAGTCTGTGACTCTCTGTCTCTTTATTGGTGCATTTAGTCCATTTACATTCAGGGTAATTATAGATAAATAAGTTTTTAGTGCTGTCATTTTGATGCCTTTTTATGTGTGTTGTTAATTTCATTTTTCCACATACTTTTTTGTGCTGAGGCGTTTTTCTTAGTAAATTGTGAGATCCTCATTTTCATAGTGTTTGACTTTATGTTAGTTGAGTCGTTACGTTTTTCTTGGCTTTTATCTTGAGTTATAGAGTCGTTATACCTTTTTGTGGTTACCTTATTATTTACCCCTATTTTTCTAAGTAAACACCTAACTTGTATTGTTCTTTATCGCCTTGTATCACTCTCCATATGGCAGTTCAATGCCTCCTGTATTTAGTCCCTCTTTTTGATTATTGTGATCTTTTACTTATTGACTTCCATGATTCCCTGTTATGTGTATTTTTTTTTTTTAATTAATCTTAATTTGTTTGTTTTTGTGCTTTCCCTATTTGAGTTGATATCAGGACGTTCTGTTTTGTGACCTTGTGTTGTGCTGATATCTGATATTATTGGTTCTCTGACCAAACAATATCCTTTAGTATTTCTTGTAGCTTTGGTTTGGTTTTTGCAAATTCTCTAAACTTGTGTTTGTCTGTAAATATCTTAATTTCTCCTTCATATTTCAGAGAGAGTTTTGCTGGATATATGATCCTTGGCTGGCAGTTTTTCTCCTTCAGTGTTCTGTATATGTCGTCCCATTCCCTTCTTGCCTGCATGGTTTCTGCTGAGTAGTCTGAACTTATTCTTATTGATTCTCCCTTGAAGGAAACCTTTCTTTTCTCCCTGGCTGCTTTTAAAATTTTCTGTTTATCTTTGGTTTTGGTGAGTTTGATGATAATATGTCTTGGTGTTTTTCTTTTTGGATCAATCTTAAATGGGGTTCGATGAGCATCTTGGATAGATATCCTTTCGTCTTTCATGATTTCAGGGAAGTTTTCTGTCAGGAGTTCTTCAACTATTTTCTCTGTGTTTTCTGTCCCCCCTCCCTGTTCTGGGACTCCAATCACCCGCAGGTTATCCTTCTTGATAGAGTCCCACATAATTCTTAGGGTTTCTTCATTTTTTTTAATTCTTTTGTCTGATTTTTTTTCAGCTATGTTGGTGTTGATTCCCTGGTCCTCCAGATGTCCCAGTCTGCATTCTAATTGCTCGAGTCTGCTCCTCTGACTTCCTATTGCGTTGTCTAATTCTGTAATTTTATTGTTAATCTTTTGGATTTCTACATGTTGTCTCTCTATGGATTCTTGCAACTTATTAATTTTTCCACTATGTTCTTGAATAATCTTTTTGAGTTCTTCAACAGTTTTATCAGTGTGTTCCTTGGCTTTTTCTGCAGTTATCCTAATTTCATTTGTGATATCTTTAAGCATTCTGTAAATTAGTTTTTTATATTCTGTATCTGATAATTCCAGGATTGTATCTTCATTTGGGAAGATTTTGATTCTTTTGTTTGGGGTGTTGGAGAAGCTGTCATGGTCTGCTTCTTTAAGTGGTTTGATATGGATTGTTGTCTCCGAGCCATCACTGGGAAACTAGTTTTTCCAAAAAATCTGCTAAAAAAAAAATGCAGTCAGACCCCTATCAGAGTTCTCCCTCTGGCTCAGGCTATTCGGATGTTAATGAAGCCGCCTGGGGAGGGTGGGGGAGGGAACAGAGAGACAGGAGAGTAGCACCTCAGAATATAGCCAGAGTTGCTTGTCTTGCTTGGAATGAGTATTATATCTGAGATTCCTGCGGGCGCGTCGCCTGTGTGTGCTGGCTGTGTGGAGATTGCCCCCCGGGGGGTCTGGCCTGCTGGAGTCACGGTCAGATCCTCTGCTTCCAGCCCCACGCCCAGCGTCAAGGCTCCCCTACTGGGACAGTGCACTCTTGACTCCAAAATCATTCACTGCCTCCCGGGGACTTCTCGTCCCTCCAGCCGCATGGCTGTGCCACCTCCGCGAACCAGGTGGGCCCCCTCCCGGGTTTAGTTCAGATGGGCGGAGCAGCTCCCTGTGCTTGTGCCGTGACCGAGTGTCCCGGCTGGGACGCTGTTCTCCCCGCTCCAATACCAGTCGCTGCCTCCCAGGGACTTATCCTATCGGCTGCGTCCCACGCTGCCCGCGCGACCCGGCCGGGCCGCTTCCCGGGGTTAGTTTAGGGGGGTGGAGCAGCTCTCCGTGTTTATGCCGTACCTGCGTCCAGTCCAAATCCCGGCGAGACAGTTCCCCGGCTGGGACGTTGCTCTTCCTGGTCCAAGACCAGTCACTGCCTCCTGGGGACTTCTTCTACCGGCTGCGTCCCACGCCGCCTGCGGAACCGGCTGGTCTCCCTCCCGGGGTTAGTTCAGGGGGGTGGAGCAGCTCTCTGTGCTTGTGCCGTACCTGACTGGTACGCTGGCTCCAGGCTCTGGAAACTATCGCTGCTTCCCCGTATTAGTTTGTTCTCTGTCTCTAAATCTGTGTTTGTTGTTCAGGGTTCGTAGATTGTTATGTATGTGATCGATTCACTTGTTTTTCCATGTCTTTGTTGTAAGAGGGATCCGAGGTAGCGTCTGCCTAGTCTGCCATCTTGGCTCCGCCCCCCTATAAATAGCTTTTTATTCAAGGGATCAATACTGGTTATAATAGGCTAGATTATATTTCAGTAACAAATTGACACAAAATCTGAGTGGTTTAACATAGCAAAGTTTACTTCATGCTTTTGTTACATGTCAGTCATAGAGTGGGGTTCTCTTCCACAGAGTCATTCAGAGTTCCAGGATGTTGAAGCCACCATGTATTCTTTAGTTGTATCTTCTTGTTAACCACAGTATTGACAATAACACATGGAGGCCTCATGCCTGATCTTCTGTGCTTTACCCCAGAAGGCATGTACTTCACTTCTGTTCACAGTCCACTATCAGAACTAGTCCATTAACTCCAACTAATCAATAGGAAATGAGTCTTTCCTGTGCGTTGACAAAGAGGAGAATTGGAAAATCATGAGCACTAGCAATATCTACCAAGAGCAATTGGCTCATTTTTCCTTTAATGTATCTTACATTTTATGTAAATTCTCAGGACTGGTGAACACCTGAGTCTGACAGCAACTAACAATAACTGTATACATCCTGTTCTATTAATCACTAAATAGCCATTAATTTGTAATTCACTTTAATAATTAAATTTTGAAAGCATTTGTTAACTTATATATTTTCTCACAATAAAACATAGTCTTTCTCAGATTATTTTTGAACAAGCCATTGCAATAAATGACTGCATTGCCTAATGGGATTCATGTTACTTTTAGTTATTCAGTATCTTTCTCATTCCCCATAAATCAAAGTTTAGCTAAATTCATAGAAAAAATAGTGGATTGTCTTTCACTAATCTCTGAAATATTTTAAATTGTAATAAAAAATACAACTTGTTGCTAAATAACCTCATCGTGAAAAAGCTTGCAAGGGAAATTAACATTTTGTACAATTAAAACAGTTTTAAAATAGATGAGCTCTAATTCCATTGGTTTTGAAACAACACCTTTTTGTTCACCAAACCCGTACCTGTTGCCAATGAGTTGATTCCAGTTCATAGGACAGAGTAGAACTGCCCTATATGGTTTCCAAAGAGCACCTGCTGGATTTGAGCTGCCGACCTTTTGATTAGCCGTGGCACTTAACCACTACGCCACCAAGGTTTCCTTGTTCACCATAGGTATGTATTTAAAACTGTTTTCTGCTATAGTTAGTAATTATGTTTTCATTTTTTTTTAAGTATTAACAAGAAAATAGAATGTCTATCTTAGTAAAAAATAAAGTAGTCGTTGTTACATTTCCTTGAATCAGGTCCGACTCATAGCAACCCTACATACAACAGAACGAAACACTGCCTGGTCCTGTGCCATCCTCAAAATCGTTGTTATGCTGGAGCCCATTATTGCAGCCACTGTATCATTCCATCTAATTGAGGGTTTTTCCTCTTTTTCAAAGACCCTCTACATTACCAAGCATGATGTCCTTCTCTGGGGACTGATTCCTCCTGATAAACAAGTCCAGAGTATGTAAGACGAAGTCTCGCCATACTCACTTCTAGGGAGCATTCTGGCTGTACTTCTTCCAAGATAGATTTGTTTATTCTTTTGGCAGTCCATGGTATATTAAACATTCTCTGCCAACACCATAATTCAAAGGCATCAATTCTTTTTGTCTTCCTTGTTTATTGTCCATCTCTCGCACACGTATGAGGTGTTGAAAACACGCACCTTAGTCTTCAAGGTGACATCTTTGCTCTTTCACACTTTAAAGAGGTCTTTTGCAGCAGAGTTGCCCAGTGCAACACATTTGATTTCTTGACTGCTATTTCTATGGCATTGATTGTAGACCCAAGTAAAATGAAATCCTTGACAACGTCAATGTTTTTTTCAGTTTACCATGATGTTGCCTGTTGGTCCAGTTGTGAAGATTTTTGTTTTCTTTTTACTGAGATGCAATCCATACTGAAGGTTGTAGTCGTTAATCTTCATCAGTAAGTGCTTCAAGTCTTCTTCACTTTCAGCAAACAAGGTTGTGTCATCTGCATAACTCAGGTTGTTAATGAGTCTTCCTCTAATCCCGATGCTGCATTCTTTTTTATATAGCCCATGTTTTGGATTATTTGCCCAGCATACAGATTGATTAAGTATGGTGAAAGGATATAACCCTGACACACACCTTTCATGACTTTAGACCATGTAGTATCCCCTTGTTCTGTTCCAACAAGTGCCTCTTGATCTGTGTACAGGTTCTGCATTAGCACAATTAAATATTCTGGAATTCCCATTCTTCACAATTTGTTATGACCCACACAGTTGAAATACCAGTGGCATACCTTCCAGCATCACAGCAATATGCAAGCCACTGCAGTATGGCAAACTGACAGATGAGGGGTGGAATAAAGTAGTATATCCCTATAAGAGGCAGTGTTAGGTTTTGCTAAAATGAATAAAATATAATGACTCAAATACTAAACTAATAAGAGAGTGCATTCCTGACAATAATTTGAAATTGTCTTGTGGGCCATATTTTCTTTGACTGCAAGAGCCAGTGGAATAAAGTAATTGCTATCTTTTTTCAGTCTTTTCCTCTAGCATATTCCCATTTCTTCAGAGGTTAATAGCAATTATACAAATGATGCTTTCCCACAGCCTTAAACCTGTCATGTTTGGTTTTGTTTGTACTGTAGAGAACCCTCAGAGTTTGACTGATTCAGTGATTATGTCTTGAATTAACAACTTCATGTCATCCTCCAAAATGTAACACAAAGTCTTATAACATTGTTGTAATGTTATGAGAAAAAGTTGTATTTATATACACAATATTGGTAAAAACCAAAAAACCCAGTGCTGTCAAGTTGATTCTAACTCATAGCGACCCTATAGGAAAGAGTAGAACTGCCCCCTAGAGTCTCCAAGAAGCACCTGGCCAACTCAAACTGCTGACCCTTTGATTAGCACTTAACCACTATGCCACCAGAGTTTCCTACAATATTGGTAATGATGTACTATTTCTATGTTGTTTCACTTTACTTCTTTATTTTGTGGTATAATCACTTTTTCAAGAAAATACATTGTAACTGGAAAAGAATAATAGGCAACAGAATCAGAGAGATCTATGTTTGAAATTTAAGTTACTTTTAACTTATTTGACGTTTAATTTCCTTGTTTCCAAAGTGAAGTTACAAACATGGCTTTTGAGGACCAAATGCTGTAATTTGTATAGAGCCTGCCATGCTGTAGCCACTTAAAAAATAACATTTGTCTTAGTTAGATAGTACTGCTGTAACAGAAATACCACAGGTGGATGGCCTTAACAGAGAGAAATTTATTCTCTCACAGTCTGGAATGTTAGAAATCCCAATTCAGGGCGCCAGCTCCAGAGGAAAGCTTTCTCTTTCTGTTGACTTTGGTTCTTGTAATCAATATTCCCCTGTCGAGGAGCTTCTCAGTGTACGGACCTTGGGTCCAAAGGATGCGCTATTCTTCTGGCTCTTGTTTCTTGGTACTAGGAGGTTCCCATGTCTCTCTGCTTGCTTCTCTCTTTTATATCTCAAAAGAGGTTGACTTAAGACACAACCTAATCTTGTAGATTCAGTCCTGCCTCATAACATTACTGCCGATAATCCCACCTCACTAACATCATAGAGGTAAGATTTAACAACACGTAGAAAATTATATCGGATAACAAAATGGTGGACAATCGCAATACTGGGAATCATGGACTAACCAAGTTGACACACATTTTTTGGAAGGACACAATTCAATCGATATCAACATCTTATCCATTATTTTGGAGCCCTGGTGGTGCAGTGGTTAAAAGCTTGGCTGCTAACCAAAAGGTCAGCAATTCCAGCCCACCAACCACTCCTTAGAAACCCTATGGTGCAGTTCTACTTTGTCCTATAGGATCACTGCGATTCAGAATTGACTGGATAGCTGTGGGTTATCCCTTATTTTGTCCTTACTGTTTAGTACTTATGTTTGTGTAAGTATATAGAGCTAGAAAGAATTTTTTAAATCCCATATTTTCTTTATACTTTGTATTTAAATTATGTTTATTTACCTTTTGTTTCTGGTAAAATGTATGTTTTTAAGTTTATAATTTTAGAGTCCAAGAAAAAATAAACAAGATAAATTGGGTTGAGCTACAGTTATTCATTAATATCATTAGTTTTGTGAAGAGGTAAGAAGCAGTTATTGTTGTATTTGAAATTTGGACACAGTTTCGTCCACTCACTGTATAGTATAAGGTGCTTTGATCTGCAAGTCATGGAGAACCTCAGCTCAAACCTGATTAAACAGTAATCACAACTGGTAATGCAGAAGTAGGATGAGTCCCAGACATGGAACAATCAGTAGTTAGTCATGTCATCCAGGAGCCAGGCTCTTTCCAACACTTAGCCTGTCATAGCTGGCGATACTTCAAAATCACGCTAGTGGTAAGATGGCTGCAGTATTCCCAGGCTACACATCAAGACACAGCAGCATCCTAAGAAGAACAGCTATCACTTTTTGTGTTTTATTCTAGGGGTTGAGGAAACATTTCCTGAGAGACTGCAGCAGATTTACCAGAATTAAGAATTAGCCCACTTCTACACCAAATAGTGGCAAGCAGAATAACATTATCATTCATTTAGGATATTTAATGGATGTTGGGTTGTCATCCAAAGTGACCGCTATCAGTCGCAGTTTTAGCTACCCAGCATACAGACACACATTCTTCCCAGGTATAGGCATTTCCACAAATATCCATGCCCACCTGAAATGCATTTTTACCCTCCCCAAAATGAGACAACCCCCAAACTCATACAATTACTAAAGCAACCTCAAGTGCAGGATTTCTGTGTTAAGTGTAGTCTTTTCCATTAAGTTATCATGTAACTGCTTGTGGTGAAAGAGAGGTTTTTCACACTTTTTCCTAAGGTAGCCAATTTCTGATAGTAGAGAATAGAAAAATCTATTACTATTAAAAAACAAAACTCTCATTCAAAAAAGAAAACAGAACACAGTGGCACTGATTTATTGCACACTTCATATTCTGCAGGAAAATAATAGTGAATACTCTCAGCTCTGATAGTTAAGTAGATTCTTTGTACAACAAATCTGACAGCTCCCTCGTTGAGAGGGCTAGATGGCAACTACCTTGTCCGTTATCCTCCATAGGATAATGAAAGAATGGGCACATGGAAGAATGCTGTACATTTGGGGATACATGGCTTTAACAAATCTCTTCTTGTTGAATGGATTTGGTAGGCTGGGGATTGCTTTGATTTTATGAGTGTGTTGTTGGTAAGACTTGGAACACTTTGGTAATGCAGTTCTCTTAAAGCTTAGCTTCTAACTCATTTGTCAGTTCCATGAGCTGGTAATCTAGCCAGAGAGCTGGCCCAGAAGTCATTTATCCTGGTAACTCCAGTCCTGGCCACAAGCCTCTCTGCACCTTGTCTATCCCTGACTCTTCCACCCCCTGCATCAATTAATGGCCGCTGGAAACTAGAAAAAAAAAAAAAAAAAGGTGGTACAGTGGTTAAGCACTCAGCTGCTAACCAAAATGTCGGTGATTTGAGCCCACCCGCCACTCCGCAGTTGGCTTCCACAAAGTTTTACAGCCTTGGAAACCCTATAGGGGAGTACTGCTCTGCCCCGTAGGGTCATTATGAGTTGAAATCGACTCAATGGCAAGAGGTTTGGGTTTTTTTTAATTTACATTCAAGAAAATCAAAGGCGTAGCCTGATGTGGAAAGGCAAATGTAATTTCTCCCTGTGCATTTTAGAGATTAGAATGTCCTCTTTACTAGGTGAGTGATGCTTAACTGGAGGTGTTTGCTAGAAGCCTGAGGTTATAGAATTTCCCTTCACTCCAATCATACATTCTGCTCAGTGTCCATTCTCCCTGTCTCTGTTTGCATTACCTTTAGTTTGGTGTAAAAAATTTGATTTTTCCAACCTCAAAAAGCTCCAAATTATTGAACTCTAAATCAACTTAGATTGTAGCCCACAGACATAAAGGGCCTCTGTTAAGCAGAACTGTGTTTTATTTCTTCTCTGCTTTCCAATATATCAGCTTTATCCCAAGCGTAATTCTTCCTTGAAGGACTTAACTTAGAGGTGCAAAAAGCCAAAATGCCAACTATCTGAAACTTTCCCCATATAGACAAAGATTTAACCAAATGTTTCACAACCACAGAAGAAGGGTCGTTAATTTCTTAGCTTGCAAAAGTGGGATAGATTCTCCTTGCCCTTGCTTTATCTCCTCCCTTTAGCCAATCTGACATTTTAGGGACTGTTACATGTGGCAATTAATTTCTGATGATAGATTTGGCTTCTGATTACTTCTGTCAGCAAATACTAGAGAACATCAATTAAACTGCTTCACAAAATAAACTAAATTATGGCACATAACTGGTGGCATAGTGGTTAAGTGCTCCAGCTGCTAACCAAAAGGCTGACAGTTCAAGTCCACCAGGTGCTCCTCGGGAACTCTCTGGGGCAGTTCTACTCTGTCCTGTAGGGTCGCTGTGAGTTGGAATCAACTGAACTGCAACGGATTTGGTTGCTTTTATTTTTTTAACTGGCGGCTCAGAGGTAGTTGAGCCCCCTTGTGCCATATATTGGGTTTCAGCTCTACCTTAATTTTGGGGGGATCCTGCCTTTCTCCATGACTAGTAACAAAATAGCTTCAGCTCTTTCAGACAAGACACTAATAATGACCAGAAGAGAAAGGGGATAATTTCTTTACAAGTCTTTTAGATGCCAATGCTTTCCCAGAAGTCCTTCAAATTTGGTTCCCTAGTGTCTAATGTAAAATTCTTGAGAATATATACAGTAAAACCTGTGAAAGCTGGAACCTGTGGAAGGTGAAAACCTGTTAGAAAAGGAAAACTCAAATATTTTCCACTAAAATGAGCAATAGAAAAATGCTAAGACTGCACCCTGTCAAAGGCAGAAAGCTTGCAAAACCCAGAAAAACAAGATAGTCCTGTCAAGTTCCAGCTCTCACAGGTTTCACTATACTTCTTAACTGAGAGATCAGCTATGAGAAGCCATTACTACATACTGCAGGGAAATACCTTTCTGGGATTCTAGAAATCAGAAGACAAAATGTTTTTCTGAGACACCGGTGTTCTGACACTGATCCAACCCTCCAACCCATCTGTACCTTTTTGGGTGGCCTTATCGATGCTAAGTTGTGTTCGGAAACCAAGAAGGCTAGATATTCACAAAGATTTATTTAAATGGAAGAGCACAGATTGTTAGTGTATATTTTTCTGAAATGGTGATAAAAGCTCCAAATATCAAAGAAGAGAGATGTAGCAAACATTGCTCTCTTTTCTTAACTGGTGCCTCCCTGCAGGCAGTACGTTAGGGACAGTTGTGCAGGTCATTAGGGAACCAGAGTCCAAGGACTATCAGCCAAGACAAGCTGCCTCTGCTGCCCCCTCTGTAGCCATTTCATGATGCTCATTTACTGGATTCTTTGCTAAATAATTTCTGGATCTTAAAGTGTATGTGTGTGTTCTCTTCCTACAAATTCATAAACCACAAAAAACCCTGTACACTAAGTTCTGTGTATGCCACCTGCTGTTAGAAGTATTCTGTTTTGAAAGTGTCCTACCTAGGCCACATCTTAAATGCTTATCACTGTATTGTACACGTGCCATCATATTAAAGATAAATACTTTAATAAAACATAATGAATATAAAATTATAATAAAAAATTTAACCTCTCTGCAGAGTAAAGGAGGCCCACTAAGTTTTTCAGGTAAATAACCTTGTCGCTTCTCGTGTTAAGTAGTGATTTATGGTGGCATTTATGTGCCTGCTCTGAGTCTGTTTTTAAAACATTCAAATTATTTTCCTCATACCCTGAGTCAAAGACAATGTATGACAGATGGATTTAATGGATGCGTTTTTGGAATGTTTAAAAACCTTTAATGAAATATCCAATTTTTTTTTGTTTAATTTGAGTAGACAAGAATTTATAAAATTATCATCTAATAAAGCAGTTGTGCTTTTACATTTCTCAAGTACCTTTTTTTTTTTTAACTCAATTGCCTATCTGAAAACATTTTCATATTGCCATGCTAAAGAGCTACTTTACAAGATAAGCTAGTCTACATGTATCTGGAGTAAAGTGTGAAGAAAACCTGGGTAGTAGTGTTTGATTAAGGTGCAACAGTGGCACAATGGTTAAGTGCTGGGCTGCTAACCGAAAGTTTGGCACTTTGAACCCACCCAGCTGTGCTGCTGGAAAAAGACATTGTGATTTGCTCCCTTAAAGATTACAGCCTAGGAAACCCTATTCTACTCTATCATATAGGGTTGCTATATAAAAAAAAAAAAAAAAAAATTTTTTTTTTTTATGAGTCAGAATTGACTTGACAGCACCTAAAAACAACAGTGTTGAAACAGTCTTACACATACCAAAGGTGCTCTCGTACCTAAAACATGTGTAAGATCACATTTACCAGATCATTTATAGATGACAGCTCTTCTTAATGTGTACTAAAATCTGTTTTCAAAGTCTTGTGATATTTTAACTTCAGAAATGATGAAGATACGTCAGACTTGAAGGCTTGTTCTCTCTCAGACTTTGTCATTCAGATTGATACAAGGACCACTGAATTAAATTTGGGGAGAAGCAATAGCCATGCCCTCTGGGAATAACTGAACAGATAGATTACTTGGAATTCTGGATTCATATGGCCATTCAATAAGTCAAAAACAAACGAACAAAAAACCTCAAACTTCTTTGTTGCCATTGAGTCCATTCTGACTCATAGTGAAATGACCCTAAAGGACATAGTAGAAGTGCCCCATAGGGTTTCCAAGGTGTGGCTGGTGGATTCCAGCTGTTGACTTTTTGGTTACCAGTTGTAGCTCTTAACCACTGAGCCACCAGGACTCTATTCAATAAATCAAACTCTTCAAAATAAATGGTGATAAGTCAAACTGTTGGCAGCTCCCTATGTGTAAAAAAAAAAAAAAATCCTTTATACTATCCAACATATTTGGTTATGATGTGTTAATTGAGGGGTAAAAGCCATAAGGAATTCATTTTGAAATAGTTCACTGTTGTTAGTTGCTGTCAAGTTAGCTCATGGAGACCTTCTGTATAACAGAACAAAACTTTGCCCTGTCCGGCACCATCTTCACGATGATTGATGTGTTTGAGCCTATTGTTGTGGCTGTTGTGTCAATCTGTCTTATTGAGGGTTTTCTTCAGTTTTGCCGATCTGCTACTTTACCAGGAAACCCTGTTGGTGTAGCGGTTAAGTGCTATGGCTGCTAACCAAAAGGTCGGCAGTTCGAATCCACCAGGAGCTCCTTGGAAACTTCATGAGACAGTTCTACTCTGCCATATAGGGTCACTATGAGTCAGAATCAACTTGACGGCAACCGGGGTTTTTTTTTTTTTTCCCTACTTTACCAAGCATGATGTCCTTTTCTAGGGATTGGTCTTTGCTGATGACACGTCCAAAGTAACCAAGACAAAGTTTTGCCATCCTCGCTTCTGCATTTTATCTCTTGACTTCCTGATTGTGTTCCACTATGTAGTATAATATGAAAAATGTTCCAGGCTCAATTAAGTTTAGAGTACCCTGGATTACAAAAAACAAATTTGGAGGGAATTTTGCTAGAGGTATAACAACAACAGTAACATGAAGGAACACTTGGCAGAAAGGTAGTAATTCAAGCTACAGTGCTAATATAACCTAACACAAGAGAGTAACTGATGTTTATAATGATATTCCTTAATCATAAATTAGAATTTAGCTGTGCTTCACTGTACTCAAATTAACAACAGGGGTGTATGTAGTGGATTTTAGAAAAATGTCTATCTAAAAGCATTTGTAAAACAAATGTTGGCCTTGAAATGGGAACTTCAGTTATCTTTAAAAATTCAAATACCTTATTCTATTATGATGTTGGTTAAAGAAGTTGTTAATTTTGAAATATGAATTATACTTTATGAATAACCATTTTTATTAACCATTTCAATTAGTTGACATAATTACAAAAATTCAATGCTAGGAAGACATTGTTGGCCAACAGGTTCTTAAATAGGTGCCTCCAGATTTTAGCACTCTCAGTTATGTTACCATCTACTGTATTTTCTCTTTTCCTTCATCACCAAACAACTCAATAATAACAGTATCATACAAACTAAGCTTGAAAAGAAAATGTGTTTCATTTTGCTTATTTCTCATCCAAATGTAATAGACTTCGAAATTTTAACTTCCGAAGTTTTCTTATTTTAAATGCTTTTTCTTTATTTGGTGCCCTGGTAATGCAGTAGTTAAAGAGCTTAGCTGCTAACCAGAAAGTCAGCAGTTTGAATCCCCCACCTGCTCCTTGGAAATCAACTCCATGGCAATGGTTTGTTTTTTTCTTTATTTCTTCTAAAGATGTTTACCTTGTTATTTGTGGGAAGAAATTAAGGAAACAAATACTATCCCAGAAGAATAGACACAGATTCGTAATTTTGGAGTCAGGGATAAAGATCCCTGGAGTAGGACTTCTGGGTATAGAGTTAATAGCTACTTCACCTTTCTGTATGGGGCTGCTTGTTGTTGTTGTTGTATGCCCTCGAGTCAATTTCTTCTCCCAGCAACCCTATATGACATAGTAGAACTACCTAATAGGGATTCCTAGGCTGTAATCTTTACCACAGCAAGTTGCCAGGTCTTTGCTCCTGCAGAGCGGCAAGTGGGTTCCAACTACCAACCTTTAGATCAGCAATAGAGCACTTAACCCTTGCACCGCCAGAACTCCTAATGTGGCTGCTAGGGATGAGGAATTGCCAACAACTAGACACTGCAACTCCAGGTGAGTTGCTGTCTAGAAAGTAGCCAGCCCTGTGATAAACAAACAGACTCTACTCATGGTTTGTTAATGTGGTTGGTCTCACTAACTCTTACTCTACTCCACAGTGGGCTCTGAAGTACTTCATATTCTCTCTTTAGAGACAATTTACATTTATTGAGTGTTTACCAAGTTCTAAGTATATAAACTTATTTAATCACTAAAATCTCATGAGATAAAACTATAAGAACAAACTATAAAACTATTGTTTTCATTTTACAGATGTGGAAATGATTTGTAGTAATGGTTTAAAAAATAGTTCTTACCCCAAATTTGTTTGTTCCCTTTTACTCTTTCCCAGATACATTTAGAGATTCATGTTCTGGAATATGAGTAAAGGAAAGGGGTTGTAAAACCACATGTTTATTTAATTCAGGAGAGAAAATTTGTTAGCAGGGCGAGATCAATCAAGGGAGAATTTAATAGAAATAATAAGGAGAAGAAAAAGATGGTGAACAAAGGATAAACAGTGGGATATACCTGATGACTTTGGAATGTTATCCTGTTGATAGTTGACCATCAATTATTAGACTTAGTTCTTGTCAAATTCTGCAATAATTAATGATACAACCTTTGGAAACTCCCTAGGCTTCAGTTTCCAATAAAATGAGGTTTGTATTGAAATAATTTCTAACTTCTCTAATTTTATATAATGCTCTGATGTTGTGCAACCAACGATACAACACAGTCAATCAATGCTTAAGAGTCAAATACATGCCTTGCATAGTATTAGCTGCTATGTGGTAAAGGAAAGAAAAAAGAATAGACAAGAAGAGAAAGGAGAGAAGAAGAAGGAGACAGAGAAGAAGGGAAGAGGAAGGGGAGGGGGAGGAGGAGGAGAAGAAGGAAAGAAGACAGGCAGAAAGACAATTCCTATCCTTGAGTTTATAATTTAGTTGTCAAAACAAAAGTACACGCATACTCAGAACTGTGAACAACTGATTAATGACAATGAAATGCCATGGTAATTTAGAAATACATGTTTTCTCTGATAAGGGAATGATAAAAATAACTTGAAAGAGAACAGTATAAATATAATAAAGAGCTTTTATGGCTATTTTTATTTCACTGTGGTATTTAAAGACTAGGAATCAGAATATTACTTTTGTTGTATCGTCCTTATGAGTGGAAATAGTAATAATTACTGAACATCTGTCATGAATTAAGTACTCTGCCAACAACTTTATGTATGTTAATGTTGTTGTTGTTAGGTGCCATCCAGTCGATTTTGACTCATAGCAACCCCCTGTGACAGAGTAGAACTGCCCCATAGGATTTTCGTGGCTGTAATTAATCTTTATGGAAGTAGATTGCCAGGTCTTCCTCACACAGAGCCACTGGGTGGGTTCCAACCACCAATCTTTCGGTAAGTAGCTTAACCATTTGATCCACCAGGGCTCCTTATTTATGTTATGTATGTTAGTAACTAATAACTCTCAATTTTCATGTATCAAAATTGGAGTCTTCAGGTAGTAGCTATTGATTTAAAAGCACAATTTCTTTCTTTTCCTGGTAGAAGAATTGTATTTATATTGTGAGCTTTTTCATGAGTCCTTATTTCAGGAAGCTTAGAAGTTGAGTGAGTAGTCATTTGATGTTGTTTAAGCATGGGATTTACTATTTACGAAGTCTGCAGTATGAGTCAGAATTGATTCCATGACAGTGGGTTTATGATAACAACTTTCCCTGCTTAATTGAGAGAAAATGTCGGTGGAAAATAATAAAGGTTGAGTGTATTGCTTTTGTGTTCATACTGTCTTTCAATGACAATGGAATGTTTTGTGCCACAAAAAAACTAATGGTTCCAAATGTTCTTTGCTTTGGGATTATGGAACATGGCTTCATGTTTTACTTTTCCTCAAAAAAATTTCCATAATCTTTTTTTTTTTTTAGTTTTACAAAGAATCAGAGCACTTAAGTGTGGCAATATCTGCCAAATACTCCCTTCAGTGTAAAAAGCTCCATTAAGCCAGTATATTTGGCACATGAGGTGTGTGTGTGTGTGCTTTAATTTATGAAACCAATTTAATCACTGCCTTCTTAAAAAGCTGGCTGCAATCCTCAATTTTTCAGAGAAGAAAAGATGTTTGGAAGTCATTTATTTTACTACCAAATCCGAAAGCCAGTGAGCTGCAATTTACCAGTCACAGGCATTCTTTTTCACTGTTGCCACCTTGTGCTTTCTGAAGACAGATAGGGAGAAGCCAAGAACTGGACAAAATTATTTTCTTGCTAAGCGAGAATTTCTGATCTCTGTATACCTTGGCAACCTTTGAGGAACTAAAATATATATAATTGAAAAAGAAATCAAAAAGTTAAGTTTAAGGGCACAGTACTTTGAATAAAAGCCTCACATAATGTGAATTTGAGTCATCAATTATAAACAACAGATTTAGCATAAATTATGAATTTTGTGACTTCTGAGACTAAAGAACTTTTTAAAATGTATCTAAGTACAATGCAGTTTTACAGAAAATTAATTTATAAACCAAATCATTGACCTGTAGAAATTAGGTAAAAACATCTAACATTTATTGCTCATTTTCAATTTATAAGACATTATGTAAAAGTCCTAATACTTGAAGTTGAAATGGATCTTTAAAATTTTCTTTATTAGTTTCCTTTTGGAAACTTCAAACATTATTTGAAGTATCATAAGACGTTAGATCTAGAAAAGAGTGAGGGATGGAACCAAACCTCTTCTTTGCATAGGAGGAAGATGTGAGGACAAAGCTGTTGTGATTTTTAAGGACCATGTGAGATTTGTCTAAAATCACATGACTTTCAATAGTTCATTCAGGTAAATCTCAATAGTTATGAATTTGAGGAGGACAAAGAAACACTATCTTTACATTAAGTATCTTTTGTCTTACTTCATTGATATTATTAAACTACTAATACTTTGATATATTAGCAGTGATGTATATTTTTCAAGGAATTTTCTTTACATTATTATATAAAATTTTCATTATACTTTATTGACTACAAACACAGTTGTTATTAAATAAGTGCAGTATGATTAGTATTGACTATTTATAAACAAGTATGGGACAAAAGATTAGGTAATCAGGGCAAAAAATGGATTTCTTAGTAGTACTTAAGTTTATTCCATTGTGAAATTACTGATTTTAAGAAATAAAATTATGTGTTTTCTTGAAATAATTATTCATATTACTTGATAAAAAGCTCATCAGTTGTTTTTCCCAAACATAAATCTGATATGCAACTATTAATTTTTAGTCAGTGAATATTAAAGTTGGGTTAGCATCATGCTGGTTTTATTTTTTCATTTTATTTTAATTGAAAATAAAGTGTGCTATCAGTCAGGGTGAATAATGCCCACAGATATGTGCACCTGTGTTTTGTAGCTGAATTTATTCAAATTCACATTAACTGATTAGTTCCTGCCAAGCAGCTCTGCATTCAAAAATTATTAGTAAAAATGCCTCATCGTGTTTGGCATACATTTATCATTTTGGATGAAAGATCGATATTCTTATATTCTGGGTGTTTTACTATAGTGAAGATTTATTGAGAAACTGATCATTTTTTAAAGCTCTGAACAGCAAGATATTTAGTCATGTTAATCAGAACTTACCAAATTAAGTGCTTTCAAAAGTAGTTTAGTATAAATTCTTAGTTTTAACCTAGTTATTTAAATCAGCTGAATAATAAACCTGAATGAACTCTATGGTAGTTTCTGAGATACAAAAATGAAAAGTAAGTGAACCTTTCCTGAAGTTGGCTCAGTCTTAGCAGACAGACACAAGAAAAAGTAGTAATTTCAATATAGCTTGGTGACAGCTAAAGCCTAGCACTTACTTCGCACTTTATGTGTGCCAGCACTGTTTTTCATTAGTTTTACCTCATTTATTCCTTCCAACCAGTGGTGAAAAACAGGTGAAATTGAGCACTACAGATTAGTAAGTAAGCACAAGTAAGCCCATGAATACTTTGCTTATTGGGTAATCAGCCCCTGCTTCCAACAACCTTAAAGAGCAGGTTGTATCGCGATCTCTGTTTTATAGAAGAGAAAAACGGATGCTCAGAAAGGATATGTAACTGTAACTTGTCTAAGGTCGCACAGTAATTTGCCAAGCTAAGATTTGAAATCAAACAGGCTGAGGCTCACTTTAAAAGACAGGTATTGTTAGCGTTGAGGTTGCTGTTAGTTGTCATCGAGACAGCTCTGATTCACGGCAACCTTGTGTATAACAACAAAATGTTGCCTGGTCCTGGACAATCTTCGTGATCCTTGGTATGTTGGAGTCTGTTGTTGCTGCTATTGTGTCAATCCATCTCCCTGAGTGTTAGCGTGATTTTCTTTGGCCCTCTACTTTACCAAACATGATATCCTCTTATAGTCATTGGTTTTTTTCTGATGATTTGTCCAAAGTAAGTGAGCCAAAGTCTTAGCATTCCTGCTTTTAAGAAACAGCCTGGTTGTATTTCTTCTAACGCTGACTTGTTTGTTCTTTTGGTAGGCCACAGTATATTCAATATAATTCACCAACACCATAGTTCAAATTCATCAATTCTTCTGTCTTTCTTTTTCATTTTCCAACTTTCACATGCATATGAGGTGATAAAAAAAAAAAAAAAGAACATGGCTTGAGTCAGATGCACCTTAGTATTCTAAGTGACATCTTCACTTTTTAAAACTTTCTTAAAAGTCTTTTGCAGCAGGTTCGCCCAATGCAATGTGGCATTTGATTTTTTGATTGCTGCTTCCATGGATGTTGATTGTCGATCCAAGTAGAATTAAATTGTTGACAATTTCAATTTCTTCTACATTTATCATGATGTTGTTTATCTGTCCATTTGTGAAGATTTTTGTATTCTTTACATTCATGACTTTGAATTGATCAGTAAGTGCTTCAGGTCATCTTCATTGTCATCTGTATATTGCAGGTTGTTAATGAGTATTCCTCCAGTCTTGATGCTTCCTTCTTCTTCATATGCTCCAGTTTCTTGGCATACATAGGGTATAATGGAAGCACAGAGATGATGCTGAATGACAGCTTGCACTTGTTACAGATTGCAGAAGTGATAGGAAAGGAAATGGTAGTTGTGGTGAGGAAGCAGTTAAAGAACTTCCCAAGATAAAAGATTCAATGGGGGCCAAGAGCAATGAAACCTATTGATGCATGTGGGGAATTCTTATTACCATAGCCATGTTTCTTAAAGTGAGTCTACAGACCACCTGAAAAAGTAGCCCTTGGATACATGTTAAAAAGTCAGATTCCTAGTGTCATAATAGACCTACTAAATCAGAATCTTTGCAGTGGGGCCTCAAAATAATCATTTTAATAGCATGTGCCAGGTGATTAAGTGATCTGCGTCAACAGTTTCAGGGTCCTGGACAAGTATATGAAAGTTCAAGACGAGAAGAGTTAGGAGATAAGGCCAGCCAAATAAATAAGGACCTGATTATAATCTGCATTTTTTTATTACCTTCTTCTGAATATTTAAGGATACAAAATAATAAACAGTATTTCAAAATGCATACTCAGTGTAAACATAGGTCAAAAACACTGCAGAAAAAAAAGTCAAGAGGCCAAAAAAAAAAAAAAATTATTTGTCCAGATACTTCATGTATGCTTTAAAGCAATTCATAAGAATATATTAGTTTTTACCTACTTATTTGGCTAGATACTACACTTTTTCCCCATTCATTCATTCCAGTCCATTCCTACTATTGTTTATATTATGTATTCACTACTTGTACAAATCTTTATTTCTTCTGGAAACCTTTCAAAAGATATCACCAAAATTGACGTTAATTCATTTGTTATTGTTTATTCATTTGTTTAACATGATGATTTTAAACCTAGCAGCAAATTAGAATGACCTGAGGAAATTTTTAGAACAGGAGCACCAGACTCTACTGAGAATAAGCGATTAAACAAGTATCTTTTCCACTACAGGCTATATGAAAACCTCTTTACCTTGTATTCTGAGGGATACATGTGTAAGATATATGTAAGACAAGTGCACTACGCACAGGGAGCTTGAAATCCAGAAAGGAAATGAGATATTTACAAGAAAAAAAAATACAGGTTAATTCGTAAAGAAGATTTTCATAGGGGTGCAGATAATGAGCCACAGGAGTTCAGAGAAAGATTGCTTCGTGTTGTGAGTATTAGCGAATGCCTTAAATGATCTTTTTTGTGTGGTGCGTTAAATTCTTTAAAAAGCAAAGAAAAATCATATAAAGCCAAACTTAAAGCTGGCCTTAGAGTTGTAATTTATGCATAGTAGTTGAGGTGACTTCTTCATTAATTAGTTTTCCACTATAGGATTTTGGTGAACCTGCAAAGTTACTTGGTAACTTGAGTAAGTTTGGAGAAGGACAAAGTATAAAAAGAGAAGTGAAATATACATTGTCATCATAAAGATTACAGTATATAATACAGCAAAATAAAATTTAGACAATGTGTGTGTATTTGAATTAAATTCTTTTTATTTATTCTACTCCTCGGTGGCATAGTGGTTAAGCATTTGGCTGCTAACTAAAAAGTCGGCAGTTGGAATCTACCAGCCACTCCTTAGAAACCCTGTGGGGCAGTTTTACTCAGTCCTATAGGGTCGCTATGAGTCGGAATCGACTCGATGGTGATGGGTTTGGTTTTTTTACTCATTTCCTTGTTACTTGTTTTTCATTGAAATCAATTTGTGCTGAATTGATTAATTGGTCCTAGATATATTTGCCAAAGGAAAATGCTACATGTCTTGTCATCTACTAATAAAGGATTTGTGAAAGAATAATTTAGGTGAAGTAATTTTGATTTTCAGGTATCCAAAGCTAAGCTGTGTGTATTTTCACTACCACACCTCATATTATGTGGCCTAGAGAAGAGACATTTTTTCTTCTTTTTCCTCCTCACAATTTCCAACCGCTGCCTGCCTAAGAACTCTTGACTTGAAGATCATGCCATCAAACTGTAATATAGTCGTCCCTGGTTATCCGTGGGAGACTGGATCCAGGACCCCCCACGGGTACCAAAATCCACAGATGCTTTAGTCTTTTATATAAAATGGCATAGTATTTGCATATAACTTATGCACATCTCCCTATATACTTTAAATATCTCTAGATTACTTATAATGCCTAATGCATGTAAATAGTATGTAAATAGTTTTTATACTCTATTGTTTAGAGAATAATGATAAGACAGGAGAGGAATAATGCTTAAACAATGAGTGCTAGAAATAGACAAAGGATCTGTGAAATGGTGAGAGGCTACAGCAGTGCCTATACATCGTGTCATTTGCATGGATTCAGCGTAGTGCTTGGCCAGGGCAAATTCAAGTTTTGCTTTTTGGAACTTTATTTTTTTTCCCCCCCAAATATCTTCAATCTACGGTTGGTTGAATCCATGGATTTGGAACCCTCGGATATGGAGTGCCGGTGGGCCAACTGTACTTGCTACCCCTCTTTATTGCAGTGTTCATCAGACTACTATAATACTCCTCTCCCTGTTCATTGGAGATTACAGATTCTTACTTATCTTCATTATCTTCAGTACTGCTCCTTTATTAGTCCTCATTTATGCAAGAAGATGAGCCTTACATCACCCTGGCCTCTCCTTGAACTCTTGTTTTTTTTGATGATCTTATTCTCTATCTCAGCCAAGATAACCAAGTGCTTTACTTGACATTTACTACAGCATCTAATTGGAATTTTTACACTTAACTTTAACGAGCTGAATTACTGATTTTTTTTCCACTTCCAGTATGCTACAGTCTTCCTTATCTCAGTAAATTCCAACTTAATCCTCCCGTTTACTCAGGCAAAACCTTGGGAGTCATCCTTGATACCTCTATTTCCCTTGTACCCCACATCCAAACTTTCATAAATTTTTGTCATTTCTAACTGCAAAATATATAGAGAATTCAGCCACCCTCACTCATAAACCTTATGCAGTCATCATCTCTCAACATACTGTAAGAAACTCCTAAGTGGTATTTCTGCTTCTACCTTTGCCCTCCTGCAGCCTCTTCTTAACCTAAAATCTGGAGTATTTTATTCATGGTAAGTAAGTCACTAAATCCAGCCTGTACTCAAGAGGAGGGGGTTACACAAAGGTGCAAATACCAAGAGGCTGGGATCCTTATAGAAACACTGGTGATGTAGTGGTTAAGATCTATGGCTACAAACCCAAAGGTCAGCAGTTTGAATCCACCAGGCGCTCCTTGGAAACCCTACAGGGGAGTTCTACTCTGTCCTATAGGGTCACTATGAGTCAGAATCGACTCAACAGCAATGGGTTTGGTTTTTTTGCGGGGGGTAGGGGATCATTGTAGGTCGTCTTGGAAGCTGGCTACCACATGCAGCATACCTAGTGGGATCTTCTAAGCCTACCACTGAGTATTTAAAGCTGTAAGCATAGTAGCACCGTGTAGCAAATGCAGAAGTCAGCTGTGCTGCAGTTTAAAAGCTGTACCGTAAACATCATCCTACCTACCAAACCTTAAAAAGCCCGAGAATGGAAAGATGCTCTTTTTCCTCTAGCTCCATACTACATCAGCCAACTCTGCTGATGAAAAGCTGTCCTGTATATATAGTTCAAGGTCAAGCAGAAGCAGCTTGTACCTCCTGAAGTCCTGGCATGTGTGTTTTGGCTGAGGCTACCCGTGGCCTTTGTCTGTTCTGAGGTCGTTGGGGCCCAGAGACTGTGCTGAGCCCCACTCATCCCACAGACCATCTCTTAAGACTCTCAAGACCGTGTAAAAATAGCTCCTTGCCTGTGGGCAAAGCTTCCGTAAGCTGCAGATAACCTACAGGTTAACTCTTCTTATGATCTGAGTGTTAAAGCTCTTACTTAGACTGTAGCAATAAAAAGCCAACTGCACAGCTGCTGAGCAGGACACGTGTTCTCTGCATGTGATCCCACTAACCAAAAAAAGAGGAATAAGCTGAGCCTAGCATACCAAATCCATTCATCCCAAACACATCTGCAAGAAAAATCATCTTTTCTAGGAAGAGAAGGCAAGACTGTAACGCTAGAAGTTTCTTCGATATAGAAAGAGATATCAAGAATAAGTGTTTCCCAAAAACCTCAGCATTTCCCAAATATTTTCTTTGTCATTTTGCCTTATAATTTTATGATGTTTTTGTTACTGTGCACAAAATTTGATGTAGTCAAGTAGATCAATCTTTGACTTAATGTCCAGAAAAGCCCTTCTCATTCCACAGTAATTGATAAACAGTTAATATTTACCTATGTCTTCTTCAAGTGCTTCTTGTGTGTTGTTTTTTACATTTGACTCTTTAATCCATTTAGAATTAATTTTGTTGTAATTTAAGGACTTGTTTTTTTTCCCCTAATAGTTAAATCACAGCCTTTCAAAGATACAATAAATTAGAAACTCTCAAACACCTTAAGCAGAGTAAAAATTAGCACATTGGCCAAATAAAAACCAGTTGCCGTGCAGCCTCTTCTGACTCGTGGCAACTCCACGTGTTTCAGCGTGTTCCGTGGGGTTTTCAGTGGCTGATTTTCTGGAGGTAGATCGCTAAGCCTTTCTTCCTTGGCGCCCCTGGGTGGACTTGAACTGCCAACCTTTCAGTTAGCAGCTGAGTGCTTAATTGTTTGTGCCACCCAGGCACTGCTAATACATTAGCACTAGAGTAAAATTTGATGAAATTTGTGAAGTTATATAGCTATGTGCATACCGTTTAACTGAGACTTTATAATTCTGTAAATGTAACAAAATAAATAATCACACATCTGTTTTAAGCTGTCATTACAGCATTAATTATAAAGAATAAAACAGAAATATCAAAATGTTCAAAATCAGGAGCCAGGTAAAATGACTAATTTATAATTATATGATGAAATCGTAGGCATTTGTCATATAGTAACTTGATGGAAAATATTTGATGTGAGAAAAATACTCAGAATACAGTTAGGGACAATATGTAGGATAGAAAAAACTATGTATGTGAATCACAATCATTACGTTGCACAGAAAAAGAAAAGAAATTGGACAAAAGTACACAATATTTTTCACAGTGATTATTTCTGATAGTTGGATTTTTGTTATCTATCTATCTTATCTATCTATCTATCTAGGTATAATCTATCTATTTTCAGTTTTTACTTTTCATACTTGCCTGTCTCCTCAAATGAATTTAAGATAATTGAAGGCAGGGACTGCTTGTGTTGAACACAAATCACAATACCTGGTTTGCAGTATGTTCTCAATACTGTTTGCTAAATGTTGGTAATAAAATTAGTCCATAATTTAGACTTGTTGGCAGCAGCAGAACATACCAAGACTGCTCGAGAAAATAAACTGACAGAGTAAAAATGTGGATTCAAGGTATCAAGGAGGTCCAGCAATAATTGGCTCAGTGATTAGGGGCCAGTGACAGGACTTCTCTAACTAGAAGAAATGTTGTTGTTGTTCATGGCCATCGAATCACAACCCTTCCTGTTACTGCATCATCTTCATGATCATTGGTACGTTTGAGTGCATTGTTGAGGCCCTTGTGTCACTCCATCACACTGAGGAGTAAAATAAGAACTTGGCTTTCGGATACTCTGTACTGGAACTTAAGAGTGTGATAGGGACTTTAAAGTTCAAATGTGATACACTCCCAGAATTTGAAAATAAGCGAAGGAGCTGCAGTTTCCTAAAATTGAAGCTACACAAAAAAGCAAAATGAAATGAATAAGCTTAGTAACACTACCAACCACAAAAATGAAATGAGTTAAAAATACATTGCCAGTAAGATTAGCTATTTCGCTCTTCAGTTATGTTGCAGGGTGTCTGGTGTGAAGGAAGTGTGCTTTTGGTACATAATCTTTTTTTTTTTATTATTTTAAATGAATGAGATAATGTAAGTTTTGTCACTGAGGCAGGGTTCTAGCACTGTTCAAAGGAGAAGATGCTCTAATTCTAAATGATGTGTATATCTTTAGGCATTTTCCATAGTTGGATATAAGTGTCCTCTGAGAACATCCAAATACTTTCTGCCTAATATTATACTGATTAAAAAAATCTGCTTTTTAATGTTGTTTCTGAGTAAATCTCTTTACCAAAAGGGAAGGATTCACATAGATTACCACTGTGAGATCTTAGAACAAGTTTTTAGAGTTTTTGTTATTAGTTAATAGGTTGGCTGATATCTGATAAAATACAGGCGCTTATTCATCTAGTTATTTGGAATCAACCCCAGGAAATCGATCCATCCCTGAGTGAATTCATATAAATTTAACTTCTGAACCTTCCAAACCAGGACAAATTTCTGATCTCTCCAGTGGGATTGTCACCCTAAAGGAGTAAGATAGCTTATTTATATTTGCTATAATCTAGTAATTTGGGTTGTTCTGGGGTTTGGCTACAGTTTTGAATTAGCTTTGACTTAGTGACGGAACAATAAATAAGAGCTTAGAAATTGGAATTGTATCACAAGATCAGAGTAGAGCAAAGAGTGAAGCTTATGGAATGCTGAGCCAGTGATCTGTTGGCATATTGCTTTTTACTGTCTTGGGTTATTAACACCACAGAGAAAAGATTTAACAAAGCTAAAATCTCTGTGATTTTAGGAAGTGAGCTTCAGCCAGAGCTTTTCCTTACCTTCTGGATCTGTACTAATGGTGTTTTGAAGTAGAAAATAGATAGTGACACAGTGGGGAAATTTTTACTCTCATGCCCCGTGTGGGTGTGTAAACTGATACAGTCTCTACACAGGGCAATTAGGCAATGTCATTTGTCAAGAAGCTGAGCTGAGCTGAGAGGGCTGAGTTGGCTGTCAGGTTTAAGGGTAGCTGATTAAGACAACAAGCCAAAATGAAAGTAACAGGAAAGTGCCTTTAATTACTTACTGCAATAGTATAAGCTAGGGATTAAACATGAAGAAGATGCCATATATCCCCAGGAAAGGCCCCAAGTGGGGGTCAGGTGGATGAGCACAGACTTGAGGACCTGAAAAAAAAACCTGACTCAAACTTTTTTTTTTTTCACTGACAAAAGACTCCTGCAGTTTTATGGACCCAGGGACCAGCGGAGGCCTAAGAATGGAAAAGTATTGATTCAAAGTGAGGAAAGGTGTCTTTAAGGCCCCCTTCTTCTTCTTCCTGACAAGGAGACTTCAGCACAGGTGCCTCAGGAAGACCTCTACTGAAGGCCTCCAATAAAGAGGCTTCTTTATGGAGGTGTCTAGGCTAGGGGTACAGATATTCAAAAGAGCGTGACTGGGGAGGAGGGATGGGACTGAGTTCTTGTCTGCAACTCCCATCAAAGACTGCAATACACTGGCTGTGTACCAAGTCTGCTTGGTGAGGGCAGCTTTTCTCTTGAGGCCTGCTAGGTAAAGCCTTTGTAATTCCCTATGGTCAGGCCTGGAAAATCACACATAGATTTTTGGCCTGGAGCTAGACTCCTCATGATTCAAAATTTCAATTGCAGATATCTTTTAAACTGGTGATTTCACATCTAGAAATTTATCTTACGGATAAATTTTCACATAGTATAAGATTATTTATTTCAGCTGTTTGTAACAGTAAAGGAGTGGCAGTGCGGCACAGGTTACCTATATTGTGATACAGCCATAAAATGGAATATTATGCAGCCATATAAAAGAATGAAGGACCTTATTCTATGCAAATACATGGTAATTAAAAAAAGAAAACAAGCTGAAGGATATATAAATATGTGTGTATATATATGTAATGCTATCTTATATGTGTGTATAAACGCAGGAGCTCTGGTGGTATAGTGGTTAAGAGCTATGGCTGCTAATCAAAAGGTCAGCAGTTTGAATCCACTGGGTGCTCCTTGGAAACCCTATGGGAGCAGTTCAACTCTAACCTATAGGGTCACTATGAGTTGAAATCAACTGGATGGCAACAGTTTTTTTTTTTAATGTATAAGGAGCCCTGGTGGCACAGTGGTTATGTTGCAGGTTAAGATTTCCCAGTTCAAAACTAAGTTCTGCCTCGGTTCTTGCCTCCTCCTGACCAAGAATGACCAGGTGAGGCTCAGAAGTTCCACAGGAACAAAGGTTTATTTTTATCAGTGGTAGAAGGCAGAGGCTCGCAAAGGAGAGATGCAGAGGGGCTTCTGCCTACGCTAGCCTCCAGTCTCTCCCTGAACAAAGGACCTCCCAGACTTTATAAAGGTTTTTTTCTTTTTTTTTCAGGGGGTGGGGGGGGAGGCATTATCTTTACTCATGAAATGGGTGGAGATTTCCAAGAGAAGGGGAAGGAATATGAAAATGAGGTGTGCACAGCCAGAGCTCAAGATGGGCCCCTCCCAATGTCAGAATGAAGTTGGAGGCGGACACAAGGGCTGCTGTAGGGTCGAACAGGACCCACTTTGGGACGCTGTGCAAACTCTGCGGCCGGCAGAGCAGGGAACGCGAAAAACAACCCTGAGGAAGTTGCCATTTACCTGCTGGTGACAAAATGTACGAAAAGGTTATTTACTGAGAAGAGAATACATTCTAACCAGGCATAGGAAGGGAGGGGCAGTGACGCTTGTGCGCAGGTTTCAGTTAGGAGTATTGAGCCAGAGCCTATCTACCTCAGGCAGTCTGATTCCTGTCTGTCTCCGTTAAAGAGCTTCAGTGCTAACCAAAAGTTCCACCAGCCACTCCTTGGAAACCCTTTGAGGCAATTCTCCCGTGTCCTGTGAAGTTGCTACGAGTCCGAATTCACTCGACAGCAAAGAGTTTGTTTTTTATATGTATAAAAGAATTCGTGAGTGGTGAAACAGTTAAGTGTTCAGTTGCTAACTGAAAAAGTGGCAGTTTAAACTCACCCAGAAGTATTTTGAAAGCAAGGCCTGACACACTGCTTCCTAAAGATTGCAGCCGTGAAAAACTTGTGGAGGACAGCCCTACTCTGAAGCACATGGGGCTGCCATGAGTCAGAACTGACTTGACGTCAGCTATTCAGGTTTTTTGTTGTTGTTGTTGTTGTTTAATATGTATAATAAAAAGAAATGACTAAATACATATAGTTATATATTCCTATTATATACATAAAATATTTCGAGAGGGATGTACAATAAATTGGAAAAATCGGTAAATTGTTGGCTTTTGGAACGGGGAACTGAATGGCTGGGACTAAGGGCAGAAGAGACACTTTTTCATGGGTAAACATGTTATACCTTTTGAACGTTGGACTGTGTGAATGTATTCTAGGTGTAAGTAAATAAAAATACATATGATTAAATTTGTAAAAAGTAAATACACTCTTATATCCTGGATTTTTTTTCCAAACAAATCTAATGATGCTCAAAGTTAGAAGTGTCATAATCTGAGTTCCAAAGAAAAAATAGAAAATAATTTAATAAATGATTTTGCTATCACATAAAGTACTGTGGACTCTCCAGCGAAGAGTAGAATAATATCATGGATATCCGTTCTACTTACGTCAGCCAATTCTAAATTTTAGGTTCTGTAACTTGTAATATCTCAACGATTGTGCTTATTCCTATGTTAGAAAGGACTCTTGATTCTTAAACATACTGTCTTGTGAAAATTATTGGCTAATGTACAACTGGATCCAGAATGTCATATATATTCTCTGAACCCGGATTCTTTCTTTTCATTCCTTCTGTTGGATTTGTTTCTGGGTATTTTTCCATACACTGATTCAAACATAATCGCATTCTTATGGTAGAAGCATTTGCTGAATGAGAGGATAGAGGATCTCTTCCTGAAAATCTAACAAAATTCTCGGACTTGAGCTTCATTTAAATAGTTTGGCTCTTGTACCTTTTTATGCCTGGTGGGAGAGGTTGGCCAGTCTTTGATTATTTACCCACACTATTTCAAGGAAAATAAAAATTTTGTTAACATAGAAAAGGGGATTGGATTCTGGGAAAGCAAAATAGTATATGCCAGTGACAAGAAGATACCACAAAGGAAAAAAAAAAAACTTACATTTTCATTTGAGAATATAGAACAAGTAATGGATAAGGGAGTATGCTAGGTCACAATACAAAGAGTAGTCCTGATTTCGAGGATGAATTCAGTTTACTCGTGCTCTCATTTCAGTTTACTGCTAAAACATCAGACAACCTGGACATAGACTATCCACCACTTAAGAATAGAAGTGATTAGAATTAGCTTCCAAAGGCTAATCTTATTCTTCACAGTAGAATGCCTAATATTTAGTGGCCATTGCCCTGGATCAAAGGATCCCAATTCTGTTGGGTCATTGTCATCTGTAGCATATACTTGGTTAAGAACACACATTAGTCTGCCCATTAATAAATAAAAAATGTCTTTCTGTGCCACAACTAGATACTTTTTATTCCTTTTGGTACTAAGTTCTTGGGCCAACAACAAGTCTAAACATGGCTTACCAGTGGGGCAAATCATAACAAAGCTTACAGTGTCAAGGTAGAGAAGTCTAATATGTTCAATCAATATCTGTTGAAAGGCTGAATGAATAAATGACTGAATTTTCACTGAAAAAATGACATGTCTAAAAAAGGAAAACATTTTCAGGAGAAATAGCACACTTATACTATGGAAATCCGAATAATTCTATGTACATTACCAGTAATAGTTCCATTGATTATTAAGCCAGCACTATAACGTAAGTGTACATATTTTCTATATAAATTTAGGAAAATAGAGTTAGAGCGAACATATTTAGGTGACCATTTAAACTTATTAAACCTAGCAAATCACTTTATAAATTTACCCAATGCCTTCAAAATTTAAAATATTTCACTTATACTCAAATCTGTTTATGTACCCAGCATATTTGAGCCACATCGATCCTGTTTCACTTCAAGAAATCTTTATAAATAAGTTTTAATCCCATAGGGCAGATCTATTAATTATGCTTTCAGGGGAGGTATAATTAATGGATCTGTCCTATAGAATTATGGCACTCAGTAAATATTAGTAATGCAAATTCACTCTACCAAGCACCTCAAGCATACTCAAATAAATAGATCATTTTATATGGCTGAAGTTTTCTTTCAGCCTTCCTTTATGGGACATGAAAGCACGCAAAGCAATTTAACATCAGTTTTTAGTGAGATCTTCAAAGATTAAAGTTTCCTGGGTAGAGAGGTTATACATCCCATTAAAATAGTCTGTCAAAATTTATCTTAATGAAAGTGGTAAAAGCCCTGATCAAAGCTGAGAAGCAATGAGTATAATGACAGTCATGTATTAGAATCTTGAAAAGGCAGGTTTTATTGCTGATAAAGAATATTTTTAAATATACTTTATTTTATAATTGTTTAGGTTTACAGAAGAGTTGGGAAGAGAGTAAAGTTAATTCCCATATACCCCTCATCCATTTTCCCCTATGGTTAACATCTTCACCTCACTAGGGTGTATTTGTCACTACTAGGAAACCAACATTGGTACATTGTCGTTGCTGTTGTTAGGTGCTATCGAGTTGGTTCCGACTCAGCAACCATTGTTGTTGTTGTTGTTAGGTGCTATCGAGTTGGTTCCGACACAGCAACCCCGTGTGCAGCAGAACGAAACACTTCCCGGTCCTGCACCATCCTCATGATCATTGTTATGTTTGAGCCTATTGTTGTAGCCACTGTGTTAATCCATCTCATTGAGGGTCTTCTACTTTTTCGATGACCCTGTACCAAGCATGATGTCCTTCTCTGGGGACTGGTCCCTCCTTATAACATGTCCAAAGTACTTGAGACAAAATGTCACCATCCTTGCTTCTAGGAGTGTTCTGGCTGTACTTCTTCCAAGACAGATACGTTTGTTCTTCTGGCAGTTGGTGGTATATTCAGTATTCTTCACCAACACCATAATTCAAACACATCGGTTCCTCTTTGGTCTTCCTTATATGTTGTCCAGCTTTTCCATGCATATGAGGTAATTGAAAATACCATGGATTAGATCTGGTGCACCTTAGTCCCCTGGGTGCCATCTTTGCTGTCACACTGGTACATTACTATTAATTAAACTCAACAATGTATTCAGATTTCACCAGTTTTCCCTAATGTCCTTTTTTCTATTCCAGAGTCCCATCAAGCATACCGCATTATATTTAGTCACCATGTCTCCCTAGCCTATTCTGACCTTATCCTTGATGACCTTGACAGATCAGGTTTTTGCAGACTATCCCTGGATGTTGGGTGTGTGGGGTGCGATTAAATTCTCTCTCTTAAAGAGGGCAATTACCTTTATAAATTGAGCTTCTTTGGTAAAGATTTGTCTCTTTTCCTCTATTTATTTATTCAAATGATTAAATAGATTTCATTTATTTATTCAATCATTCATGTCAGTATGGACTCATGGATATTTGTTTTATATGTACTTTATGTTTAATCCAATAATATGTTATTTATGTTGTTGCTCAAATTGTTCCAGCTTTGGCCATTAGGAACTCTTTCATGTTGACTCCTTTGTCCTTTTGGCCTGTACCCATCCTTTTTTATTTTTAGTTTTTGGGGTGGCCACTTTTTCTCTTTCTAGAACCACAAGATGCTCTGGACACATCCTGTACATTCACTACCCCGTCCCTAGAATCAGTCAACGAGCCCTGATTTCTTTCATCAGAAAATGGTATTAGAAACCAAGATCTGGGCACTAGTTGTTAATAAAGAATATTTTGATCTAATAAAACTAACATGTTTTCCTCAGTAACAAAGAGAAAATGAAATCTGGGCTCATATAACAAAATACTTCAAATACATGTAAAAATATCTCATTTTCTTGGGTAAAAAATAACTGCCCAATTTATACATTTATTAAGAACATTTAAAAATGAAACTTGAATTTTAAATTCTATGCTGTTATTATACACAGAGACCTAATGAATTTCCAAATGGTCTACTGTTAATATTTTATCCAAAAGGATAAACAAATTGGAATGACACCTAAATTACAGATCACTGAAAAGCAAATGGGAAACAAAGTAAACTAAAAACAAAGATAGTTTTATTCTATTTTTTGCCTTGTATTTCTCAACTTGATAATTAAGTGTAGTTTATCACACGTTGTCGTGTAAGATTGGTTTTTGAAAACATTTATCTCAAGATTTCCAAAGAGCAGTAGAATTAAATTGTCACACTATAAGATGGATTTGAAAGTTAAAGCTAGAGCAAGATTTTCTCTAAGAATGACATTCTAAGAATTGATGTTACACGATGCAAATTTTGAAGTCTGCTTTCAACAGTCCTTAGAATGACACACTGATTCCTGGGAAGCATGGGAGGCCTCAACCCTAAAAGTTTACAGTGAAGCTTAATATTGAGCTTATCTTCTTATAGATGTTGAAAAACCTTCATATTCTGCAAGAATATGGGTCAGAAATCTAAATTTTTACAACTCAATACCATTTCTGTCTGCTGAATATATTATTTTTAAGAGCATGATACTTCAATAAACTGCAGGCTATCAGAACTTCAGGAAAATATCAGATAATTAAACTACTTACGAATTATTGTGACATACTCAAGTTCCCATGAGGTATCTAATATTAAGAAAAACAGCTCAAAAGTCTTGAGCTCTGTTTCTTCCTTGTGTAAATGAGTAATAGAATACTTTTTATCCTTATATAAACATTTCCTGGCTTTGATTAAATAAATGGACCAGAAGCTCTTGATACATTCAGAAATTAAAGTCAGTAACTAACTCACATTAATTATCTGGTGCATCATGAGATTTGATTTAAAAAAATACAGGATATAAGAGTGTATTTACTATTTACAAATTTAATAATATGTAGTTTTTATTTACTTACACTAGATAACAAATTCACAGTCTAAAATTCAAAAGGTATAACATGTTTACCCATGAAAAATGAATATTTCTGCATTTTATAACTGAATATTAATGGTAGATACAACTTTCATGGAAACCCTGGTGGTGCAGTGGTTAAGAGCTATGGCTGCTAACCAAAAGGTCAGCGGGTTGAATACACTGGGTGTTTCTTGGATACCCTATGGGGAAGCTCTACTCTGTCCTATAAGGTCGCTATGAGTCAGAATCAACGTGACAGTAACTGGCAACTAGTAATGACTTTCATAATGAAAACAACATATATGATGATTTAAAACTCTATAAAAGAAACAAATATAACACACATTTCAAAATCAGCCTGAAAGCTCAAAATAGAAACATAGTGAATTATTACATAGTTTTACTTTGAATAAAAAGATAAACAAAGAATACTAAATGTCATTCTAACATAAGAGATCATTTCATTTACTGGAATGCACTTGAAACATACATTGAAAGATGATAATTTGACTACTTTTCCAGAAAAATATTTATTTCTAAATAAGAAAGTATTTATTATATACAAATAATTAGAATTTTTCCACATTTATATTTCATTTATTTATTTGATTTTTATTTTGGTAAGAAGCTTTAATTTCTAAATTAGTAATAAAAATGATTACAGAAGTGTATTTCTTTAACTCAATTTTTTTTTTTTTTTTGCAGAGTTCAGAGATGAGTCCAGCAAGTAGCACTGCTTCACTTCCTGTTAGTCCTCTTGCTGAAGAGCCTTTGCCTTTCAAGGTAAAACATTGAGCAAATAAAAAATGTTTTAAATGTTTTTAGTATAGTTACATCACAATGGTTAATTTACATTTTTAAAATAGTTTATGCATAAATGATGTAAACTGTTTTAATATTTAAAGTTCTCATTTCAAATACTGATTTTTTTTTCTCTGTTTTTATTTTGGTTGCTAAATAATGATAAAGGTTTGCAACACAAATTAATATTTTCTGGTACACATTGTCTTACATTTAAGAGACAGACATTTATTGTAATAGTTTGATGTCAAATGAGTTAGAGGTTTAAAATCTTTTATCTTTATTAATTTAAGTAGTAAGGTTAGAAAGAATTTTCAAGGCTTCAGTCTTCATCTAAAGGTTAAATTCTCATTAGCAATTCTAGGTCATCAATCATTACTTACATAATATTTACAAAATAATTATCTAAACTAAAGAATAGAATCCTTCCTCAAACACATTATGACTAGTAGATTTCTTTACTTTGGGAGGCTATATATGTTATAAATATGAAGGTCTTCCGATTTTGTCATTTAAGATTATGTGGTTCCCTTTAAGCTAAAGTTTATAGATTAGCTATTTTAAACATATACCATGAGTGTTTGGATTTTGTTAAGATTATTGTAACTAAAAGCATTCCTTAAGATCATGGAAAATAAAATGTAATATTAATTTACTTATGTGCAGTGATTTCAGTATAGTTCAGTGTAAACATGGGTTGGCACTTTTTGGGTTCATTGTATTTTCATGATTTTTGTATCTTACAGAGTTGTGAGTTTTTTTTTCTTTTTTTCCTCTTTTTCTTTCTCATATGAGGGCTATGACTTACTCAACTTCATATTGCTTACACATAGTACAGTGGATGGCCTGGATTTCCATCCACTCAATATTTTCTGTATTGTTGAAATGAAATTACAGGAGGCTATGAATTCCATTGAGGGTCATCAGTTTTCTAATCATGGATGTTTCTTTGCTTAATGATAGTCAATTGTTAAGAGCTCACTTCTATAGCAGAGAATTTTTAAATACCTAACACTCTTCTAATTTCATTACTTATTGAGAAATATTTCCTTTATTATTCAACAGCAAAAGGAGAAAATAAAAGTAATATTTCAAAGTTGAGTGCTACTCGATATTTCCATCCTATAGTGCATGGGACAAAATTTACAAAAATATCATGTTGTTAACAAGACTTTTGTTGAATTTTCAAGGCTTCATTAGAAACAATTCTTGTTTTACTATGTTGATAACGAATATGTTCCTTGAAAATTAACGTATTTTTTAAGAGAGCTAAAAGAAAAGGTTAGATACATTGCAGAATCTGCTGATGTAAAACTAATACGTATATAATTATTTTAGCTGATTTCTCTGACGGGTTCAAAAAGATCAATATCATTTCTGTGTAAATGTGTATAAGTGGTTTTACAAGCAATTAAAATTTCAAGTGCTTCTTATATGTCCTTTTTTGTGTGTGTTATACATAATATTGGCTTTTGATGGCCAATATAGCTATAGTACTTTTATTTTACCCTTTGTGAAAAGGAATGTGTGTGTGTGTGTGTGTGTGTATACATATATATATATACACATACTTTTTTCCCAGAAATTAAAATATCCCACTAGTATTTCAAAGTATGGAAAATCGGTTTTTGATATTATGAACTAGAACTCCTGCATTTGCTTCTTTTATTTTTCATTCATAAGTTGTCCTTGTGCAAATGAGTAATAGAATACTTTTTGTCTGTATGTAAACATAAAATATATGGAAAACATTTTGATACCCTTAGCAGTATTGTTGTTGTTAAGTGCGGTCAAGTCACTTCCGACTCACAGCAACTCTGTGTACAACAGAACTAAGCGCTGCCCGGTCCTACACCATCCTCACAATCATTGTTATGCTTGAGCCCATTGTTGTAGCCACTGTGTCAATCCATCTCGTTGAGAGTCTTCTTTTTTGCTGACTCTTTACTTTACCAAGCATGATGTCCTTCTCCAGGGACTGATCCCTCCTGGTAACATGTCCAAAGTATGTGAGACAAATTCTCGCCATCCTTGCTTCTAAGGAGCATTTTGGCTGTACTTCTTCCAAGACAGATTTGTTCATTCTTTTGGCAGCCCGTGGTATATACAATATTCTTTGTCAACACCATAGTTCAAAGGCGTCAGTTCTTCTGGCTTCCTTATTCATTGTCCACCTTTTGCATGCATATGAGGTGACTGAAAACACTATAGCTTGGTTCAGGCACACCTTAGTCTTCAAGGTGACATCTTTGCTTTTTAACACTTAAAAAGGTCTTTGGTAGCAGATTTGCTCAATGGAATGCATCCTTTGATTTCCTGACTGCTGTTTCCATGGATGTTGACTGTGGATCCAACTAAAATGAAATCCTTGGCAACTTCAGTCTTTTCTCCATTTATCATGGTGTCGGAATCAACTCGATGGCAACAGATTTTTGCCTTAGCAAACATGTTGATAAGTATTTAACACATAGCAGACATTTAATTTTTCTTATAACTATACTCTGAAAAAAACACTGATGTTGTAATATGTCTAAAACTCTGTTAAAAATTATGGTATTTGATCAACGTGGTAAAAAGAAAAAAATCACTTTTTTCCTCTCATTCCCCCCACCCCACCCCATGAATGGGGCATGGCCTTCAAATTAGAATAAGATTAATCTTCTTTAGCCCCTTTGTTTTCCTTTATAGAACATTATAAATGCCCCTGGGTGGCATAAATGGTTAAGTGCTCGACCACTAGCGAAAAGGTTGGTGGTTCGAACTTACCCAGAGGTGCCTCAGAAGACAGCCCTCGTGATCTGCTTCCAAGAGGTAGCAGTCTTGAAAATCGTATGGGCCACAGTTCTACTCTGATACACATGAGGTCACCATGAGTCAGAATTGACTTGAGGTCAACTAAAAACAATATCCACCCAATTAAGATGAAAGCAAGATATAGGAAATTATGATTCAAGCACCCAGTCTCATCACCATTCTTTCTAATAATAGTAGAGCAAAGCCTCTGAAAGATAAGCGTTTTGTTGGTTTTTAATTTTCACTTTCCTCCAGAAGTAATTAGGTTGCTGAAAATGAGGCCTTCTCTCCCTTCTCTCCCTTTTCTTGGCATGTTGTAGAAGTACCCATATAACAGTTGGAGGAAAATATCTTGTTTTGGTTCAAGTTTCTATCAAACTGAATGCTTTCCTTTAAATGCTATCTTCAGAAGGGCATTCAGACTAAATTGATATTAATCATAGCATTTGAAATAAAGACAATATATATGTTTTAAAATATATACTTAATAATTAATTTCCTGAACTATCTATGCCTTTATTCTCAACTCAAATTTTAGATGAGAAATTAATTATTTATAAAATTGTACCATAGTAATATCCTTTATGTTAAATGTGGAAGAAAACTGGGTAGGATCCTGGGGCACCCCAAGAAATTTACCAAGGAATTAAGATAAGTAGGTTAAACTTCAGGTTTACATATGCTAAAGGTGACATTTAAATCTTGTTTGGGACCAAACACTCCCCTCCGCCTCCTGCCCCCACCAATAGGGTAGTGTTTTTCAACTTTTTTAGTATTGGAGCCTGCTCTTCAATTCAATTTTTAAGTATTTAAAAACAGATCTGTCCTGGAACATAATCCAAGACACACATACTTCCTTACTCCTGCATTCCTGTCACAGAATAGTTCATTCCCTGCTAAACTTCTTGAGTTTACTGTTTAAAAAACATGGCTGTATCGTTTTGTTTAACTTATTTGGTGTTTCAAAAATGAGACTTTTCCCACAAAAATCCATCCAAGCTTTTCTTAAGCAACTGGAAAATCTGGAACTTTGTGCTTTTTATTTCTAAATAGGACCAATTGACTAAAGATGAGTAGGGTTTCTCCATTTAGACAGGTGACTGTGAACTTTAAAGAACCACAGTCCTCACCGTTCCACATTGTATTCATGCCTGGCAATGAAAGCAGTTAAGTTTGATCCCTGCATAGAAGATTGTGTGATGTTAATTCACAATTCCTCACATATAATACAATTAATAAACTCACGGAATTTTAAGTCAGTCTCTTCGTTCTAAGAAATTTACAGGATTCCAAGCTTTCATAATTTTTTCATAATTGTTATGGACATATATTTGGAAATAAAAGGCAAATGTATTTTTTTTTTTAACAGATTATTCAGCATTACATAAACTACACATGTGGTCTGAAACATCCCACCATTCCGATTGGGACAAAGGATAACCAATTTTCACATAGGTGGAAACAATATTTCATTAAATGACCATAATAGAATCATAAAAGTTCAAGATCATTCGGGCTGAGAATTCTGAGAAAAAAATGTAACAGAATACTTAATAATAGTTAAGGTAAAATTTTATGATTTTCTTTAGGAAATGCTAATCAAAATTGACATTGTCAATTTTGTTATACCCATTCTACCCATTTCTACCTTTCCCTCTGCAGTTCTCCCTGGCTTCTGTCAACCATCTAATCTCTTCCAATATAGACTGCTGCCTCTTTCCCTGTGTAAGGCTTAGTCAGATAATCTATCTACACCAAATACGCATCGGGACCATTAAATATCACTGTTTTTTAGTGTATGACTCCTTCAATTCATGTGTATATACACAGCTATTTTACAACATACACATTTTTCAACACCCATGCCTGGAACTAACATTCCTGAAGCTAAAGCTGGCTCTGTGGTCCTGACCTTTCCATAATAGTGCACTTTCTCATAGGTCATGTTCTGTTTGCCCATCATATCCATCACACTTTTTAAAATTCACTGGTACTTCAATGAAGCATGATGGCTAGGATTTAGTCACTTTTCCTCCAAAAAAGCATCTTTTCTTTTATTAGCTATATCATGAAAGGGTGTTTGTTATCCAATATCATCACCTTCTGTTATTATGCTGCTGTTGTTAGTTGACCTCGAATTCATTCCGACTCATGGCAACCCCATGTGTGTAGGGTAGAACTGCTCCATAATCTTTTCGAGGAAGCAGTTCTCCAGGCCTGTTTTCCTAGGCATCTATGGGTGGATTCAAAGCATCAACCCTTTGGCTAGTAGTCAAGTGCTTAAAGGTTTTTGCCTTCCAGGAACTCCTCTATTATAATTAAAAAAAAAAAAAGTTGCCATCATGCCAATTTCAACTCATAAGGACCCTAAGGACAGAGTAGAGCTGCCTCATAAGGTTTATAAGGATCGGCTAGTGGATTTGAACTGCTGACCTTTTGGTTAGCAAATAATAAAAAAAACCATTGCCGTCAAGTTGATTCCAACTCATAGCGACCCTGTGGTTCAGAGTAGAACTGCCCCATAGAGTTTCCAGGAGCGCCTGGTGGATTCAAATGATGACCTTTGGTTAGCAGCTGTAGCTCTTAACCACTAGGCCACTAAAACCAAACCAAAGCAAACCAAACCCATTGCCATTGAGTAGATTCCGACTCATAGCAACCCTATAGGACAGAGTAGAATTGCCCCATAGAATTACTACGCCTGGAAGTCCTAAATTCAAATGACCTTATAGCAGATATGAATCTAAATCCATAAACAAATGCTCAAGGATATTTTTTTTTTTTTTTTTTTTTTTTTTATAATAACTTTTATTAAGCTTCAAGTGAACGTTTACAAATCCAATCAGTCTGTCACATATAAGTTTACATACATCTCACTCCCTACTCCCACTTACTCTCCCCGTCTTGAGTCAGCCCTTTCAGTCTCTCCTTTCTTGACAATTTTGCCGGCTTCCCTCTCTCTCTATCCTCCCATCCCCCCTCCAGACAAGAGTTGCCAACACAATCTCAAGTGTACACCTGATATAATTAGCTCACTCTTCATCAGCGTCTCTCTCCCACCCGCTGACCAGTCCCTTTCATGTCTGATGAGTTGTCTTCAGGGATGGTTCCTGTCCTGTGTCAACAGGAGGTCTGGAGAGCATGACCGCCGGGATTCCTCCAGTCTCAGTCAGACCATTAAGTTTGGTCTTCTTATGAGAATTTGGGGTCTGCATCCCACTGCTCTCCTGCTCCCTCAGGGGTCCTCTGCTGAGCTCCCTGTCAGGGCAGTCATCGATTGTGGCCGGGCACCAACTAGTTCTTCTGGTCTCAGGATGATGTAGGTCTCTGGTTCATGTGGCCCTTTCTGTCTCTTGGGCTCTTAGTTGTCATGTGGACTTGGTGTTCTTCATTTTCCTTTGCTCCAGGTGGGTTGAGACCAATTGCTGCATCTTAGATGGCTGCTTGTTAGCATTTAAGACCCCAGACGCCACATTTCAAAGTGGGATGCAGAATGATTTCATAATAGAATTATTTTGCCAATTGACTTAGAAGTCCCCGCAAACCATGTTCCCCAGACCCCCGCGCTTGCTCCGCTGAGCTTTGAAGCATTCATTTTATCCCGGGAACTTCTTTGCTTTTGGTCCAGTCCAATTGAGCTGACCTTCCATGTATTGAGTGTTGTCTTTCCCTTCACCTAAAGCAGTTCTTATCTACTGATTAATCAATAAAAAACCCTCTCCCACCCTCCCTCCCTCCCCCCCTCGTAACCACAAAAGTATGTGTTCTTCTCAGGTTTACTATTTCTCAAGATCTTATAATAGTGGTCTTATACAGTATTTGTCCTTTTGCCTCTGACTCATTTCGCTCAGCATAATGCCTTCCAGGTTCCTCCATGTTATGAAATGTTTCAGAGATTCGTCACTGTTCTTTATCGATGCTTAGTATTCCATTGTGTGAATATACCACAATTTATTTACCCATTCATCCGTTGATGGACACCTTGGTTGCTTCCAACTTTTTGCTATTGTAAACAGAGCTGCAATAAACATGGGTGTGGATATATCTGTTTGTATGAAGGCTCTTGTATCTCTAGGGTATATTCCGAGGAGTGGGATTTCTGGGTTGTATGGTAGTTCTATTTCTAACTGTTTAAGATAACGCCAGATAGATTTCCAAAGTGGTTGTACCATTTTACATTCCCACCAGCAGTGTATGAGAGTTCCAATCTCTCCGCAGCCTCTCCAACATTTATTATTTTGTGTTTTTTGGATTAATGCCAGCCTTGCTGGTGTGAGATGGAATCTCATCGTAGTTTTAATTTGCATTTCTCTAATGGCTAATGATCGAGAGCATTTTCTCATGTATCTGTTGGCTGCCTGAATATCTTCTTTAGAGAAATGTGTGTTCATATCCTTTGCCCACTTCTTGATTGGGTTGTTTGTCTTTTTGTGGTTGAGTTTTGACAGAATCATGTAGATTTTAGAGATCAGGCGCTGGTCGGAGATGTCATAGCTGAAAATTCTTTCCCAATCTGTAGGTGGTCTTTTTACTCTTTTGGTGAAGTCTTTAGATGAGCATAGGTGTTTGATTTTTAGGAGCTCCCAGTTATCGGGTTTCTCTTCATCATTTTTGGTAATGTTTTGTATTCTGTTTATACCTTGTATTAGGGCTCCTAGGGTTGTCCCAATTTTTTCTTCCATGATCTTTATCGTTTTAGTCTTTATGTTTAGGTCTTTGATCCACTTGGAGTTAGTTTTTGTGCATGGTGTGAGGTATGGGTCCTGTTTCATTTTTTTGCAAATGGATATCCAGTTATGCCAGCACCATTTGTTAAAAAGGCTGTCTTTTCCCCAGTTAATTGACACTGGTCCTTTGTCAAATATCAGCTGCTCATACGTGGATGGATCTATGTCTGGGTTCTCAATTCTGTTCCATTGGTCTATGTGTCTGTTGTTGTACCAATACCAGGCTGTTTTGACTACTGTGGCTGTATAATAGGTTCTGAAGTCAGGTAAGGTGAGGCCTCCCACTTTCTTCTTCTTTTTCAGTAGTGCTTTGCTTATCCGGGGCTTTTTTCCCTTCCATATGAAATTGGTGATTTGTTTCTCTATCCCCTTAAAATATGACATTGGAATTTGGATCGGAAGTGCGTTAAATGTATAGATGGCTTTTGGTAGTATAGACATTTTTACTATGTTAAGTCTTCCTATCCATGAGCAAGGTATGTTTTTCCACTTAAGTATGTCCTTTTGAATTTCTTGTAGTAGAGCTTTGTAGTTTTCTTTGTATAGGTCTTTTACATCCTTGGTAAGATTTATTCCTAAGTATCTTATCTTCTTGGGGGCTACCGTGAATGGTATTGATTTGGTTATTTCCTCTTCGGTGTTCTTTTTGTTGATGTAGAGGAATCCAAGTGATTTTTGTATGTTTATTTTATAACCTGAGACTCTGCCAAACTCTTCTATTAGTTTCAGTAGTTTTCTGGAGGATTCCTTAGGGTTTTCTGTGTATACAATCATGTCATCTGCAAATAGTGATAACTTTACTTCTTCCTTGCCAATCCGGATACCTTTTATTTCTTTGTCTAGCCTGATTGCCCTGGCTAAGACTTCCAACACGATGTTGAATAAGAGCGGTGATAAAGGGCATCCTTGTCTGGTTCCCGTTCTCAAGGGAAATGCTTTCAGGTTCTCTCCATTTAGAGTGATATTGGCTGTTGGCTTTGCATAGATGCCCTTTATTATGTTGAGGAATTTTCCTTCAATTCCTATTTTGGTAAGAGTTTTTATCATAAATGGGTGTTGGACTTTGTCAAATGCCTTTTCTGCATCAATTGATAAGATCATGTGGTTTTTGTCTTTTGTTTTATTTATGTGATGGATTACATTAATGGTTTTTCTGATATTAAACCAGCCTTGCATACCTGGTATAAATCCCACTTGATCAGGGTGAATTATTTTTTTGATGTGTTGTTGGATTCTATTGGCTAGAATTTTGTTGAGGATTTTTGCATCAATGTTCATGAGGGATATAGGTCTATAATTTTCTTTTTTTGTAATGTCTTTACCTGGTTTTGGTATCAGGGAGATGGTGGCTTCATAGAATGAGTTGGGTAGTATTCCGTCATTTTCTATGCTTTGGAATACCTTTAGTAGTAGTGGTGTTAACTCTTCTCTGAAAATTTGGTAGAACTCTGCAGTGAAGCCGTCCGGGCCAGGACTTTTTTTTGTTGGGAGTTTTTTGATTACCGTTTCAATCTCTTTTTTTGTTATGGGTCTATTTAGTTGTTCTGCTTCTGAATGTGTTAGTTTAGGTAGGTAGTGTTTTTCAAGGAATTCATCCATTTCTTCTAGGTTTTCAAATTTGTTAGAGTACAATTTTTCATAATAATCTGAAATGATTCTTTTAATTTCATTTGGTTCTGTTGTGATGTGGTCCTTCTCATTTCTTATTCGGGTTATTTGTTTCCTTTCCTGTATTTCTTTAGTCAGTCTAGCCAATGGTTTATCAATTTTGTTAATTTTTTCAAAGAACCAGCTTTTGGCTTTGTTAATTCTTTCAATTGTTTTTCTGTTCTCTAATTCATTTAGTTCAGCTCTAATTTTTATTATTTGTTTTCTTCTGGTGCCTGATGGATTCTTTTGTTGCTCACTTTCTATTTGTTCAAGTTGTAGGGACAGTTCTCTGATTTTGGCTCTTTCTTCTTTTTGTATGTGTGCATTTATTGATATAAATTGACCTCTGAGCACTGCTTTTGCTGTGTCCCAGAGGTTTTGATAGGAAGTATTTTCATTCTCGTTGCTGTCTATGAATTTCCTTATTCCCTCCTTGATGTCTTCTATAACCCAGTCTTTTTTCAGGAGGGTATTGTTCATTTTCCAAGTATTTGATTTCTTTTCCCTCGTTCTTCTGTTATTGATCTCTAGTTTTATTGCCTTGTGGTCTGAGAAGATGCTTTGTAATATTTCGATGTTTTGGACTCTGCAAAGGTTTGTTTTATGACCTAATATGTGGTCTATTCTAGAGAATGTTCCATGTGCGCTAGAAAAAAAAGTATATTTTGCAGCAGTTGGGTGGAGAGTTCTGTATAAGTCAATGAGGTCAAGTTGGTTGATTGTTGTAATTAGATCTTCCGTGTCTCTGTTGAGCTTCTTACTGGATGTCCTGTCCTTCTCCGAAAGGGGTGTGTTGAAGTCTCCTACTATAATTGTGGAGGTATCTATCTCGCTTTTCAGTTCTGTTAAAATTTGATTTATATATCTTGCAGCCCTGTCATTGGGTGCGTAAATATTTAATATGGTTATGTCTTCCTGATCAATTGTCCCTTTTATCATTATATAGTGTCCTTCTTTATCCTTTGTGGTGGATTTAAGTCTAAAGTCTATTTTGTCAGAAATTAATATTGCTACTCCTCTTCTTTTTTGCTTATTGTTTGCTTGATATACTTTTTTCCATCCTTTGAGTTTTAGTTTGTTTGTGTCTCTAAGTCTAAGGTGTGTCTCTTGTAGGCAGCATATAGATGGATCGTGTTTCTTTATCCAGTCTGTGACTCTCTGTCTCTTTATTGGTGCATTTAGTCCATTTACATTCAGGGTAATTATAGATAAATAAGTTTTTAGTGCTGTCATTTTGATGCCTTTTTATGTGTGTTGTTGACAATTTCATTTTTCCACATACTTTTTTGTGCTGAGGCGTTTTTCTTAGTAAATTGTGAGATCCTCACTTTCATAGTGTTTGACTTTATGTTAGTTGAGTCGTTACGTTTTTCTTGGTTTTTGTCTTGAGTTATAGAGTTGTTATACCTTTTTGTGGTTACCTCATTATATACCCCTATTTTTCTAAGTAAAAACCTAACTTGTATTGTTCTATATCGCCTTGTATCACTCTCCATATGGCAGTTCAATGCCTCCTGTATTTAGTCCCTCTTTTTGATTATTGTGATCTTTTACCTATTGACTTCCATGATTCCCTGTTATGTGTATTTTTTTTTAATTAATCTTAATTTGTTTGTTTTTGTGATTTCCCTATTTGAGTTGATATCAGGACGTTCTGTTTTGTGACCTTGTGTTGTGCTGATATCTGATATTATTGGTTCCCTGACCAAACAATATCCTTTAGTATTTCTTGTAGCTTTGGTTTGGTTTTTGCAAATTCTCTAAACTTGTGTTTGTCTGTAAATATCTTAATTTCGCCTTCATATTTCAGAGAGAGTTTTGCTGGATATATGATCCTTGGTTGGCAGTTCTTCTCCTTCAGTGTTCTGTATATGTCGTCCCATTCCCTTCTTGCCTGCATGGTTTCTGCTGAGTAGTCAGAACATATTCTTATTGATTCTCCCTTGAAGGAAACCTTTCTTTTCTCCCTGGCTGCTTTTAAAATTTTCTGTTTATCTTTGGTTTTGGTGAGTTTGATGATAATATGTCTTGGTGTTTTTCTTTTTGGATCAATCTTAAATGGGGTTCGATGAGCATCTTGGATAGATATCCTTTCGTCTTTCATGATGTCAGGGAAGTTTTCTGTCAGAAGTTCTTCAACTATTTTCTCTGTGTTTTCTGTCCCCCCTCCCTGTTCTGGGACTCCAATCACCCGCAGGTTATCCTTCTTGATAGAGTCCCACATAATTCTTAGGGTTTCTTCATTTTTTTTAATTCTTTTATCTGATTTTTTTTCAGCTATGTTGGTGTTGATTCCCTGGTCCTCCAGATGTCCCAGTCTGCATTCTAATTGCTCGAGTCTGCTCCTCTGACTTCCTAGTGTGTTGTCTAATTCTGTTATTTTATTGTTAATCTTTTGGATTTCTACATGTTGTCTCTCTATGGATTCTTGCAACTTATTAATTTTTCCAGTATGTTCTTGAATAATCTTTTTGAGTTCTTCAACAGTTTTATCAGTGTGTTCCTTGGCTTTTTCTGCAGATATCCTAATTTCATTTGTGATATCATTAAGCATTCTGTAAATTAGTTTTTTATATTCTGTATCTGATAATTCCAAAATTGTATCTTCATTTGGGAAAGATTTTGATTCTTTTGTTTGGGGAGTTGGAGAAGCTGTCACGGTCTGCTTCTTTAAGTGGTTTGATATGGATTGTTGTCTCCGAGCCATCACTGGGAAACTAGTTTTTCCAGAAAATCCGCTAAAAAAAAAACTGCAGTCAGATCCCTATCAGAGTTCTCCCTCTGGCTCAGGCTATTCAGATGTTAATGAAGCCGCCTGGGGAGGGTGGGGGAGGGAACAGAGAGATAGGAGAGTAGCACTTCAGAATATAGCCAGAGTTGCTTGTCTTGCTTGGAAAGACTATTATATCTGAGATTCCCGCGGGCGCGTCGCCTATGTGTGCTGTCTGTGTGGAGATTGCCCCCGGGGGGTCTGGCCCGCTGGAGTCACGGTCAGATCCTCCGCTTCCAGCCCCACGCCCAGCGTCAAGGCTCCCCTACTGGGACGGTGCACTCTCGACTCCAAAATCAGTCGCTGCCTCCCGGGGACTTCTCGTCCCTCCAGCCGCGTGGCCGTGCCGTCCCCGTGAACCAGGTGGGCCCCCTCCCGGGGTTAGTTCAGATGGGTGGAGTAGCTCCCCGTGCTTGTGCCGCGACCGAGTGTCCCGGCTGGAACGCTGTTCTCCCCGCTCCAATACCAGTCGCTGCCTCCCGGGGACTTCTCCTACCGGCTGCGTCCCACGCCGCCCGCGCGACCCGGATGGTCACCTTCCCGGGGTTAGTTCAGGGGGTGGAGCAACTCTCCGTGTTTATGGCGTACCTGCGTGCAGTCCAAATCCCTGTGGGACGGTTCCCCGGCTCGGGTGCTGCTCTTTCTGCTCCAAGATCAGTCACTGCCTCCCGGGGACTTCTCCTAACGGCTGCGTCCCACGCCGCCCGTGGAACCGGCTAGTCCCCCTCCCGGGGTTAGTTCAGGGGGGTGGAGCAGGTCTCTGTGCTTGTGCCGTACCTGACTGGTATGCTGGCTCCAGGCTCTGGAAACAATCGCTGCTTCCCCGTATTAGTTCGTTCTCCGTCTCTAAATCTGTGTTTGTTGTTCAGGGTTCGTAGATTGTTATGTATGTGATCGATTCACTTGTTTTTCCGTGTCTTTGTTGTAAGAGGGATCCGAGGTAGCGTCTGCCTAGTCCGCCATCTTGGCTCCGCCTCCTCTCAAGGATATTTTCTTTAACCAATTATTGACTTTGAGGCCTCAGTTCAACTGGAAAGAATTTTTTTTTTCTTTTGACTCTACTTCAAAAGTGCAAAAAGTACTGGAAGAATACCCTCCATTCACCAATTGTCCGTCCAAACTAAAAAACAACTCATTACCTTTACTGGAGTATTGACTACTACTTGCTGCTTCCTTGTGATATTTGAGTTCCAGGAATGTCTAAATGAGTTTGAGTATCCCAGCGCTTAGAATACACAGTAGAGCCAACTTCTCAGAGATCCAATCATCTTCCCCAGAAAACAGACACAGAGTGGTGTTAAGCTCTTCCTTAGGTCTCCACTGTTTGTGAAACTAAAGATTCTCTGAGCTATTTCCCTAATCTTCAGAAATTACCTTTTAGTCTAGACCAGAGAAACTTTGGAAACCCTAGCGGCTTAGTGGTTAAGAGTTTGGCTGCTAACCCAAATGCTGACAGTTCAAATCTACCAGGTGCTCCTTGGAAACCCTGTGGGGCAGTTCTACCCTGTCCTATAGGATCGCTATGAGTTGGAATTGACTCGATGGCAAGAAATTTGGATTTGTTCTGAATAGAGAAGCTTTATCTTTTCAAGTTTCCTTTGGAGATTTTCTCTCTTTCCTTAAACCAGCCAAGACACTAGAAAAATTTCCTTAATGTTCTTTTTAAAATGGAAGTGAGGGAATGAATTTTCTGAAACATCTAAAAATTCTTCTGCCCTAATACGAACCTCACTTTAAGAAGCACAGGGGCACCTTGTTTCAACAAGAGGCTAACAGGAGGAAATTGAGTGAGATAAATTAATGTTTCAAAAAATTTATCCTGTCACAAAATGCTGGAATATTAGGGGGAAAAATGATGCTTAAATACACTTAGCCATAGATAACTGAACTCAGGATTTAGTAACATGTGGTAACAGTTCATGTGATTTTTATATAGTTTGCCACCAACTATGTAAAATAAATAGTGCACAGAAAATATACAACTATCAGCCATCAACTCTTTGGATAAGTCATACTTTTTTTTAACCCTCTCTTTATTATATTGACCACTTCTGTTTTAAGAACCATATTTATTTTTAACAAATCAGAGAAGAGAAAAAGAGTTGGGAACATAGAGGCAACATTGGCTAGTTAGAAGACTATATGGGACTGAATCCCAGTTCTGCCACTTACCTGGCTGTGCAACCTTGAACCAGTTACTATGTGTCTCAATTTCTCCATCTATAAAATGGGAACAACATAACCTCTTCCTCAACGGGTTCTTGCAATGTTAAACAACTTAATAAATGGAAAGTGCTTGGTGGCGTTAGTGGTATTTGCTGTCCAGTCAATTAAGTAATACATATGCTAATATTTTTTATATAAGAGAGATCTCCAAGTTTAAATCAAGTAAGTCCTATATGTTGTAAATAATAACATGAAACAGAAATGTTATTACTCAGCCTCTTGTACTTTATATTCAAATGTGAGCGTAGAAATGTATTTTAAACATGAATCCCTTACTGCAATGAATGTTAATGTTCAATATTCATTCCTACAAATCATGCTATTCATTTTATGCCCTCGAGTATTCACTTAAGCTCTAATATCAGATTCATCTTATGAAGATAATTAATGGAAATGTTCGTTAATTGTGAGGAAGAAGGAGCAAATATAAGGAATTTGTCTTAAGGGTAAACCAGTAAATAAAATATTGCAGAAACAAAAATATAACAGTTTCTGTCACAATAAGGACATATAGTATCTTTTCATCAGAAATACACCATAGTAAAATTCCCCTAACCTCCATAGTAAGGTAATCTGGTAACCTCCTAAATGTGCAGCTTCCACTGAAAGGCTATTTTTCAACCACATTAGAATACTTGGAAAAACCTATTGTGGGGGGGGGGCCAGGAAACTTGCTATTTCACTATTTTATATAACATCAGTGTACTAAGTAGTGTCAGATTATCTTGTCTGACAATACCATAACGGAAAAGAGCATATTTGGAGACTCCAGGAGGGAAGGTCCGAATCGTAACATGGCTTCCACCACGTCATCTGTTGTGCATCCTTCATAGATTTTTCATGTGTGTGTTTACTGTTGCTTTTCATTTAGTGAATTTAATGTTCTCTCTATTATTGGAAATCCCTTTTTGGAAATCCTGGAAAGAGCCCACTATGGTATAGTTTTTCACTTCTGGCCATTTATTTATTAATCCATTTATTCAAACATTCGATTTGTTGATTCAATGGCAATTTATCAAGTACCGGAGCCCTGGTGGCACAATGATTAAGAGCTCAGCTCCTAACCCAAAGGTCAGCAGTTTGAATACACCAGCTGTTCCTTGGAAACCCTATGGGGCAGCTCTACCCTGCCCTGTAGGATCACTATGAGTCAGAATTGACTCCACAGCAACGGTTTTGGTTTTTATCAGGTGCATAGAATACCCTAGGCGCTGATGCTTCAGTGTTAACAGCACAGGCTAAATACCTACGTTTATAGTGTTGGATTCTAGTGAAGACAATAAACAAATCTATAACTTGTCAGGTAGGGGTGATACACATTATGAAGAAAAATAAAACTGGAAGGGGAGGTTAGAAGATGATACTGGAGTGTGTTGCTGTTTTAAAAAGAATGGTCAAGGAAGGCCATTCTGATTGGGGAACATTTTAGTAGAGACCGTAAGGAAGACAGGAAGAAAGCCATTCATGTATCTCTGGGAATAAGCTTGAGAACAGCCAGTGCAAAAGCTATGAGGCAGAACACTTGGCCTTTTTAGGATCAGCAAGGGAGCCATTGTAAGTGGAGTGGAGTGAATGAAGGGGTGAGTGATGAGAGATAGCATCAGAGAGACACCAGGTTAAGTAACGCCGTTTGGCCATGGCAAAGAAGACTTGGTAAGATGGTAAAGATTTTAGTCTAGATGGGAAACCATTGCGGGATTTTGAGAAAAATAATGAGATAATCAGACTTTATTTTAAAACTATTACTTTTTTGTTTTCTGTTTAGATATCAGGCAACAAGGGGGCATGGTAGAGGAAGGAAGTGGAGTCTTCCGTGGGTGAGAGATGACTGGATTTTGTATAGAGTTTGGAAGTTGAGTCAGCAGGATTTGCTAGACAAGTCAAGGATGATTCCTAATTCTAGTGCTCTATTTTCCTATTTTTCTCTATCTTTCTGATGTTGCAAACGAGTAGATATCGTGATACAGAAATTAACAAATCATTGTTGTTTGGTTGGTTGGTTTCATTTTGTTAGTAATAGGGAAGCAGAGAGATTAAATGTGAGCTGGCAGATAATGTAGTTTTACTAGGAGTAATATTGAGTCTTACAAGGAACGCTAACTTATTGTACTCTATTTTCTGTCCCAGCTAACTGAAAGCTGGTTTTACCTTATAATTTGTGGTAGATTCTGTTAGATTGTAGAACAACACATCCTGCTGACTACGCCATAACTATAAGACAACGCTCTAAAGCTGCGTGGTGCTCACAGGTGGTACCCAATTTCTAAATAGCTGGGAGGCTCTTAGAAAAAGAGCACCAATCATTAATGTGGATTGCTCCATAAATATCATGTCCCTCCCATCAGAGCCTGAACACATGTTAGCACACAGAAAGCAGCTTTTATTACTTACAGAAATCAGACAGCATACAACTGGGAAAAGTTCCGTCACGAACAGTCCCCCCTCAAAAGCTGTCTGGGCAGAGAGGGTAACTCTTCCTTGCACATTCCACTTTGTGCCATGGGTAAGGGGCTTAAATGGGAGCCTACCTACTGCCGGTCTTCCCTTGGTCAAGTTGGTTCACTTAGGTGGGCTGTAAATTTATGCTATGTGTGCCCCACCTGCACCATAGCTGAGGAGACTCAGAAAACTCCTCTCCCAGCTATTTTATATTCGTAGCCTAAGTGACTAATTGTATCTTGTAACCCTGCTAACAGACATCCTAAGTGGAGCCCTGGTGGCACAGTAGTTAAGTGCTCAGCTGCTTACCAAAAGGTCAGCAGTTCAAAGCCAGCAGCCACTCTGAGAGAGAGGTATGGCAGTCTGCTTCTCTGACCAGAGAACGGCCTCGGTTCTTCTCTTCAGTGTAGGTAAGAATTCAAACACTGAGACAAATAATGCCAAGCGAGCAGAGGTTTACTAGCAAGCAGAGGGTTAGTAATAAAAGCACACTTGACTAGGAAGCATCAAGTGGGCTACTCAGGTAGAGAAAGAATCTGAGTGCCCTGATAGTCGTTTTTTTCTGCCAGGTGCTCCTTGGAAATTCTATGGGGGCAGTTCTACTCTGTCCTGTAGGGTCCCTATGAGTCCGAATTGACTCCACGGCTGGCTGTGTTTTTTTTTTTTTTTGTACCCCACTTGTCTCTTATCTCTCTCTGTTAACATTTAACAGCCAGGACAGGACCCCCTATGAAGACTGTTTCCTTGGCTTAAGGTTTAATTACCAAGTTAGGGACCTTATCAAGTTAGGGACTTTATCAAGTTAAGGACTTTATCAAATTAAGGGCTCCTGTAAAGATCATTTCCTTGGCTTAAAGTTAAACTATGTAGGGACCATCTTACTGAGGAATGTCACCACCCCTTGTCTCTTCCTTTGTAGGGACTGTCTTGTTGAGGAATGTCACCACCCCCTGCCTCTTCCTCTTCCTGAGTGCAAGCTCTCCCCCGCCCCTTACACTTCCCTGAAGATTCCCAAACCAAAACCCACCGCTGTCTTTTCTGACTCATAGCAACACTACAGGACAGAGTAGAACTGCCCCATAGGGTTTCCAAGGCTGTAAACCTTTACAGAAGCAGACTGCCACATCCTTCTCTCCCAGAGCAGCTAGTGGGTTTGAACTGACAGCCTTTCAGTTAGCAGCCAAGCACTTTAACCACTGCACCCCTGGGGCTCCTCCGTAAAGACTAAAAAAAAAGACTACACACTGGAAAGCCCTGTAGGGTTGCTATGAGTCAGAATCGACTCAATGGCAAAGGGTTTGTTTTTTTGTTTTTAACAGACATCCTACTGCATCATCCCCCCACCCGCCTCCCCCACCACCCCGACTTCCTAAGGAGGTTGAGGGTGGTTAGCCCAGAACTGTATTGTTTTCATCTTGCTAACAAACATTCAGACTCACTGGGGGGAGAAGGGAAGTTGGTTTGTTCTGAGTCCTAAAGATGCCAGCAGGGAGAGGAACAGAAAAAACCATGGCTGCTTGGTTTGTCTAAAGAATTTGCTCCTCACATAGATAGCTTATTTCGTGATAAAAATATGACTTCTTAGGGCTTAGTGGAGAAGCCTTGTGGCAGAGTGTTTAAGTGCTTGGCTGCTAAGCAAAAGGTTGGCACTTCAGACCCATCAGCCTATCCACAGGAGAAAGATGTAACAGTCTGCATCCATAAAGATTACTTTTAGGGTCGCTGTGAGTCAGAATCATCTCAACAGCGATGAGTTAGTGCTTAGCGGAAGAAATAAGCAGGCAAAAAAGAAAAATTTCTATGACCTAGCTGATGAACTTGGAATATAAAATCAGTGTATGATTTTATGTTTAAGGAATCAACTTACATTATGAAAATAATTTCAAATACAGAATGGCTTTAATGTTCTTCCCTAGTGGGAATAAATTTTAAAGGGATTCATTATTTGTAATATGTATTGTTACTGTGTTGTTGTACAACACAGCATGTATAATATGTATAGTATAAGGAATTATTTTTAATGACAAAAATGAAAAAATTTTCAGTTATGTATTGTTTTGTAACCTTTCCAAAACTCAGCGACCTAAAACAATAATTTATTATTTTCACTCATGATTTTGTAGGTTGAATGAGCTCATCTGGGCAATTCTTGTTTGAGGTTTTACATGTGGTTAATGTCAGACAGTGGCTAAAAGCCTTAAGTGGGCTAGACTTCTGTGATGGTTAATGTTGTGTGTCAGCATGGCTAGGCTATGATTCTCAGTGGCCTGACAGATGCTGGGCTGAGTGCTCTTCCATAATGTGATATAATGTTATCGCTGTATGTTATGTGATCTTATGTGATCAGCCAATCATCATTTAAAAGAGGAGTTTCCTTGGGGTCTGCCCTGCCTTCAATATGTAAATGGATGTTCTGGCAAAGCTCATTCTGTCTCAACCATACGCTTTTTTCTTTGCCTGATCTCTGGTTCCTGGGACATAAGCCTGCGGAAGGCTTCAGCCTGCCATCTGACCTACAGATTTTGGATTTGCCAACCCCTGCAAGCTCACGTGTCAGCTGAGGTCTCTAGCTTGCCCCCTAACCCACGGATTTGGGACTTGCCAGCCCCCACAGTTGTGTGAACCGTTTCCTCCCAATTGCATGAGCCATTTCCTTGAAGTAAATCAGTCTGTCCATCTGTCTGTCGGTCTGTCTGTCTATCACCTCTCTCTCTCTCTCTCTATTTATATATAAGTTTCACTGGTTTTGTTCCTCTAGAGAATCCAGGCTAACTTCCAAGATGATGTTCATTGTTCACTTGTATGCTGCCTGGGCTGATATGGCTGGAACTACTGGAAGCTTGTTGAGCTTCTTGCTTTCTCTCTGTCTGTCTGTCTCTCTCTCTCTCTCCTCCTCTCTTTCTCTCTCTCCCTTTTTCTCTCTCTTTTTCTGTCTCGCTGTCACCCATCCACCCATACTCTCCATGGGCTGGCTTAAGTTCCCTCACAGCATTGTGTTTTTAGAGTAGTTAGACTTGCTATGTGGCAACTGGCTTCTCTCAGAGTGAAAGTTCCAAGAAAAAAGAAAGTGGAAGCTTCCAAGCCAATTACTGACTAAACCCAGAAATATACAACTTCACGTTTACATCTTTATATTGGGTAAGTAGTCATAGAATGTGTCAAGGGTCCCCAAGACTGCCACTATGTTTGGAGATTTATTAGAAGGACTCATGGAACTCAACAAGTCACATGGAGCACACCCTTCCCCCAGCAATGAAAATGCAGCAAAATTCGGGCTATGCTTCTGCCGAGGGAAGCACGTTAACGGCTCAGTGCCCAAGGTGTTTACTGGGGACTGTTCATGTAGTCACTGTCTGCGTAACATGTACCAAAATTCCAGATTCCCAGAAAGGAATTGAATATTCAGCATAAATTATATTGTTTATACAGTTTGGGCACAGTGAGCCACTTGTCATTTCAGGGGGTGTGTTTTTTTTTCCTCTTAATTTTGTTTTGTTGTTGTTGAAAATATGCACAATAAAATGTACATTAATTCAGCTGCTTATACATGTACAATTCAGTGACATCGATTACATTCTTTGAGTTCTGCAACCCTTCTCCCCTCCTTTTCTGAGTTGTTCTTCCCCTGTTAACATAAATTCACTGCTCCTTAAGGTTATCATCTAGTCATTTGAGTAGGTATTATAACTTTGATCCCATATAGATAGTTTTTAAAACAGCATAATGCTCCAGCAGACATTTTTTACTGTTGTTGTTGTTGTTAGGTGCCGTCGAGTCGGTTCCAACTCATAGCGACCCTATGCACAACAGAAAGAAACATTGCCTGGTCCTAAGCCATCCTTACAGTCCTTGCTATGCTTGAGCTTATTGTTGCAGCCACTGTGTCAATCCACCTCATTGAGGATCTTCCTCTTTTCTGCTGACCCTGTACTCTGCCAAGCATGATGTCCTCCCCCAGGGACTGATCCCTCCTGACAACATGTCCAAAGTATGTAAGACGCAGTCTCTCCATCCTTGCTTCTAAGGAGCATTCTGGTTGTACTTCTAAGACAGATTTGTTCATTCTTTTGTCAGTCCATGGTATATTCAATATTCTTCGCCAACACCACATTTCAAAGGCGTCAATTCTTCTTCGGTTTTCCTTATTCATTGTCCAGCTTTCACATGCATATGATGCGATTAAGAATACCATGGCTTGGGTCTGGCACACCTTAGTCTTCCAGGTGACATCTTTGCTCTTCAACACTTTAAAGAGGTCCTTTATCCAATGCAATGCTTCTTTTGGTTTCTTGACTGCTGCTTCCATGACTGTTGATTTTGGATCCAGGTAAAATGAAACCCTTGACAACTTCAGTCTTTTCTCCATTTGTCATATGTTGCTCATTGGTCCAATTGTGAGGATTTTTGTTTTCCTTATGTTGAGGTGCAATCCAAACTGAAGGCCGTGGTCTCTGATCTTCATTAGTAAGTGCTTCAAATCCTCTTCACTTTCAGCAAGCAAGATTGTGTCATCTGCATAACGCAGGTTGTTTATGAGTCTTCCTCCAATCCTGACGCCCCGTTCTTCTTCATATAGTCCAGCTTCTGGGATTATTTGCTCAGCATACAGATTGAATAGGTATGGTGAAAGAATACAACCCTGACGCACGCCTTTCCTAACTTTAAACCAATCAGTATCCCCTTGTCCTGTACGAACAACCACTTTATCTATGTAAAGATTCCTCATGAGCACAATTAAGTGTTTTGGAATTCCCATTCTTTGCAGTGTTATCCATAGTTTGTTATGATCCACACAGTCAAATGCCTTTGCATAGTCAATAAAACACAGGTAAACATCCTTCTGGTATTCTCTGCTTTCAGCTAGGATCCATCTGACATCAGCAGTGATATACCTGGTTCCACGTCCTCTTCTGAAACTGGCCTGAATATCTGGCAGTTCCCTGTTGATATACTGCTGCAGCAGCTTTTGAATGATCTTCAGCAAAATTTTGCTTGCTTGTGATATTAACGATATTGTTCTATAATTTCAACATTTGGTTTGGGTCACCTTTTTTGGGAATAGGGATAAATATGGATCTCTTCCAGTCAGTTGGCCAGGAAGCTGTTTTCCATGTATCTTGGCATAGACAATTGAGCACCTCCAGTGCTGCATCTGTTTGTTGAAACATCTCAATTGATAGTCCGTCAATTCCTGCAGCTTTGTTTTTCACCAATGCCTTCAGAGCAGCTTGGACTTCTTCCTTCAGTACCATTGGTTCCTGATCATATGCCACCTCTTGAAATGGTTGAACATCGACTAATTCTTTTTGGTATAATGACTCTGTGTATTTCTTCCATCTTCTTTTGATGCTTCCTGCATCATTTAATATTTTCCCCATGGAATCCTTCACTATTGCAACTTAGAGCTTGAATTTTTTCTTCAATTCTTTCAGCTTGAGAAACGCCGAGCGTCTTCTTCCCTTTTAGTTTTCCATCTCCAGCTCTTTGCACGTCATTATAATACTTTACTTTGTCTTCTTGAGAAGCCCTTTGAAATCTTCTGTTCAGTTCTTTTACTTCATCAATTCTTCCTTTTGCTTTAGCTGCTCGATGTTCGAGAGCAAGTTTCAGAGTCACCTCTGACATCCATCTTGGTCTTTTCTTTCTTTCCTGTCTTTTTAATGACCTCTTGCTTTCTTCATGGATGATGTCCTTGATGTCATTCCACAGTTTGTCTGGCCTTCGGTCACTAGCGTTCAGTGCGTCATATCTATTCTTCAGATGGTCTCTAAATTCAGGTGGGATATACTCAAGGTCGTATTTGGGCTCTCGTGGACTTGCTCTGATTTTCTTCAGTTTCAGCTTGAACTTGCATATGAGCAATTGATGGTCTGTTCCACAGTGAGCCCCGGCCTTTCTCTGACTGATGATATTGAGCTTTTCCATTGTCTCTTTCCACAGATGTAGTCAATTTTATTTCTGTGCATTCCATCTCGTGAGGTCGATGTGTATAGATGCCATTTATGTTGGTGAAAGAAGGTATTTGTAATGAAGAAGTTGTTGGTTTTGCAAAAATCTATCATTCGATCTCTGGCATTGTTTCTGTCACCAAGGCCATATTTCCAGCTACTGGTCCTTCTTCTTTGTTTCCAACTTTCGCATTCCAATCGTCAGTAATTATCAATGCATCTTGATTGCATTTTTTACTAGTTAAGGTAAAATACTGTTTAGTTTTAAGAAGACTTACAGGAGATATTTTTGGTTTAAGTTTTAAAGATTATCTCAGGGCAGTAATTTCAGGGGTTCATCCAGCCCCTTTGCTTCCAGAGAGTCTGAAGTCTACAAGAATATGAAATTCTGTACCCCATTTTCCCTGTTTTGATCAGCGTTCTTCTATAGAATCTTTGATCCAAATGTTTAGTGGTGGTAGCCAGGCTTCATCCCATTCTTCTGGTCTCATGACAAAGGGAGCAGCTATTCATAGAGATTCCTTCTTCCTCTGTTGCTCCAGGTGGATAGAAAAATTCTCGTGCCTTAGATGGTCACTCACAGGCATTTCAGACCCCAGGCACTATGTAGCTAACTAGGAGGTAGAACAGATGCACTAACTCATTATTAGATTAGTTAACTGGGATGTCTCTTGAAACCACAGCCCTAAGCCCACAAACCAAGGAACCAAATTACATGAGGTGTTTGGTTGTACATAAGCAGCCTTAGTAGCTACTCTTTTGTTGTTGCTGTTATTAATGTAAATGTATCTATTACACAACTTGTGCAAGTTCGGCTTTTACAGTGTACAACTTATTGACAGCAATTACAATAATCAGCTGTGCACCGTACCCTTAATCTATGTGATATTTCTATCACCATTAAACCCCCTCACCCTTTCCTCCTTCTTCTTGCCCCTGGTTACCACTAATAAACTTTGGTCTCTATACATTTGCCTTTTCTTGTCTTTTTATGTAAGTGAGGTCATACAGTATTTGTCCTTCTGTGATTGACTTATTTCACTCAGCATAATGTCTTCAAGCTCCATCCATATTGTAGCATGTATCAAGACTTTGTTTCTTTTATTGGCTGAGCAGTGTTCCATTGAATGTATGCACAATGTTTTGTTTTCCATCTGTTGATGGACATTTAGATTGTTTTTACCTTTTGGCTATTGTGAAGAATGTTGCAGTGAACATTGATGTACAAGTCTCTTTTTGAATCTCTGCTTTCAAATCTTTTGGGTATATACCTAGGATAGAACTGCTAAATCATATGGTATCTCTATTTTTTTGTTCTTTTGAGGAACCACCACACTGTTTTCCACATGGCTGTACCATGTTGCATTCCCACCAGCAATGGTAAGGGTTCTGATTTTCCCACATCCTCACCAACATTTGTTATTTTCTGGGATTTTTTTTTTTTTTTTTTCAAATCTTAGGCATCCTAAAGTGGCAGTGAAATAGTATTCTCATTGTGGTTTTGATTTACATGTCTCTGATGACTAATGAGGAGCCCTGGGGTTGCAGTCGTTAAAGCACTCTGCTGCTAACCAAAAGAACAGCAGTTTGAACCCACCAGCTGCTCCAAGGGAGAAAGATGTGGCAATCTGCTTCCATAAAGATTTACAGCCTTGGAAATTCTATGGAGCAGTTCTACTCTGTCCTGTAGGGTCATTAGGAGTGGGAATAGACTTGATGGGAGTGTGTCTTTTGGTTTGGGTGGCTAATGATGCTGAGTGTCTTTCATGTGTTTGGTGGCCATTTGAATGTTCTCTTTGGTGAAATGTCTATTCAAGTACTTTGCCCTTTTAATGATTGGATTATTTGTCTTTTTGTTGTTAAATTGTTGAAGTTTTATACACATTCTGATTGTTAGAATCTTGCTGGAGACATGGTTTCTGAAGATATTCTCCCAGTTGGTAGCTTGTCTTTTTACTTTTTTGGTAAAGTCTTTTGATAAACAAAAGATTTTAATTTTCATGAGGTACCATTTATTTACTTTGCCTTTTGTTTTTTGTGCTTTTGTGGAGGTTTTTATATCAGTCTGGGACACTGTTTTCAAGTCATGCTCCCAGATTCCACCCAATGGTCAACCTGAAAGCAGGCCTTCCTAAGGATAGGCAATCCTGTACTTATTACGTTAAGTCTTTTCTGGACTCATGACCAACCTTGATTCAAGGGAAGGGAAAATAAACTCCACCTCTTGATGGGCAATGACAAAGAATATGCAACAATCTTTAATCTACCACATTGATATATGATATTCTTTTACACATGATGTTTTTAATGCTGTTAGATTCTCGGTCAGGTGTAAGGAGTTGGGGTTTGAAGGAAAGTAGAGGTAAATAAGAAATTTCTGTAATTATTTATATTTATTCATGAGTCTACTGATTTGACTATACTGTCCAAAGCTATTTTAATTCCCATTATATTTTGAAACTTCACTTAAGTTTCATCATATTTTAATTAATTTATAGTCTATCAAATCTTGTGGTTGAGGGGATTAGAGGATTACATTTAAAAAATATTTTACTAAATTCTTGATTATAAACCCTGAGAGAAAAATTTAAATTAAAATAACGACTATCAAACAATATGTTTGTATAGTGTTATATTAGCTTTTTTTTTTTTTTTCTGGTCCTCTGAAGATAAATTTTGAGCAACCCTTAAGCTAATTATTTGACTTTTGCAAACAGCATTACTGATGTATGATAAATGCTCATGTAGTAAGAAAAACAACAGTTCTCTGTCCTGGTAAAACAAATAAAATTGTATTTCCATAAATTAAAGCCAAAACTAATTTTGTTTAATTTATGTTAAAAGATATGCAATATGTCTCAGACATAGTAGACCTCAGGGAAAAAGATTTTAATAGGAAAAATAAGCAAATACTTTCATGATGCCTACTAGTTTCATATTGCTGTCCAAATCCTTCTTACCCACTGTCCAGATGATTTCAGGAGGGTGTGTACAAGATAAAAAAAAAAGCTTGTCAACATGCTAAAAATAATGGCTTTCCTTTTCCCATCTGATCCCCAGCTCACATATTGTTTCTCCCTTAAATTTAAATCTCAGTGAGTTTCTTAATCTTTGAGTAGGCTGCCTAGGTTAGTGCCTTGGATTTCTCTTAATTCTGGGACTTCTCCAAGCTGTATAGTTAGAAAGCTTTCTTTGAAAAGAGGCTTATTTTACCATGTGTTTAGAGCATTGGGCCTTCTCTGTCTGCATACTCTAATCAAAGAGTTCCTTTGAATTATTTAGTGTACAAAATCTATTGAGCACTTGTTAAAAGATGATTGGAAAATTGAAATCAAGTATCCACTTTCTGTATCACTGAGTTAAACAGAGTCCAAGAAAACTACAAAAATATACACACCCTTGGATTTTATTATGTAATTGGCCAAAGCAGAGGACCTTGGAGAACAAGCCTGAATAGTGTGGTAGAATTCAAATACAGAATATGGAAGGATCTTTCTGGATCCATTCATACATGAAAGACAGGATGCTGAGCTACTGCTAGCAATTCCTAAAGCCGATAAAGACCTTGAATAAATAAAAACCTTGTTTTTTGAAACAAAAAGAATTTTCAGATATTGTCATTATAAACTTATTCTTGATTTGTAGACCCATTTCAGAAAGAATTGACATTGCTGAAACTTTTGTTCTGTCTGCCAAAAAGATGCCAGCACAATTTTATTTGGAAACGGTTGAAGTCAACGTACGTACAGTTGGCTGGTGCTGTGTTCCCCAATACCTGTTGATCCTAAGAATCCAGAAAACGTTGACATGAGATAGTAGCAGAGGTGGCAGTCATTGGTAGGCATGCCAATATTAACAAGATCTCTTTTAAAATCTAATACAGACATCAAATCTTACAGTTGGCTTGGGGTCAACACTGTATTTGAGATAATAACATCATTAAAAATGGTAATTTAAACAATTGATCTCGCGTGTAGTACATCAAGTATCTGTTTTTTGCTGTAGTATTGCCTTTTAATGTAAATTCCAGATCACACTCATTCTCTGTTGTTTTCTGTATTCTCTAAAATGATTTCAGAGTTTATCTATGGTAAGTATACTGTTAGACATTTTTCTATGAATAAGATTTTGAAAACCCAGATAAAATTCAAAGATCATGATTCATTATAAGCATGCCCATTTCAGATGGGCCATGAATATGAGGAGCTATCAAAAGTGGACTCGGCATGAGTTTAGTTTATTTGGACATGAGTGGCATCTGTTCTTTCTTGGAATTGTCTACTTAAATAACGTGAATTTTAGAATTTGAATCATATCAATTTCACTTGCAACTGTGAAATAAAATATGTGTGGAAATATAAGTAGGATTAATTATATATCAAATTACTTGGAAAAGTGTTTTTCTCGATACCTATGGAATCAACTCGATGGTACTGGGTGTTTTTGTTTTTTTTTTTTTATGTAATGTAAAAAAGGCATTAGACTTCAAATGTTTTACTGAATGCTAGGTATCCATTGTTTCCACTATATTCTATGAAGGTATTTAGGAGCCATGCTGAAAGATGCAGTGAAATGGGGAAAATGAGCAAATATTCTGTTTTAACGTTTTCATATCCATCCAAAATTTAGCATTTCTTTGCTGCATTTCTTTATAACACACATAGATAGTCTGGCAGAGATTCATTATTTATAGTAATCCTGTTAGGTGAAATTGGCATATGAAGGGCAGCTGAAAGTTGGATAGTAATCGTAAGAAAATCAAATTATATTTACTGTTACCTTTATTAAAGAAAGTCTTAATAGTGTAGGAAAATAAAGAAACCCATTTTAAAGTGCATTCCAAAAAAGAGGTAAGAAAAAAAGCAATATGATTTGGCAGAAACTTACTTCTTTTTGGTAATGATTCATCCATAGCAAAGAAAACTAAAAGATAGACATTTGCTAGATGGATGTATTAGACTATAATCAACAGTCTAATACCAATACTTTTTGAAGATAGATGTAATTTGAATATTTTGAGTAACCGTTGGTGATGCCAGATTCTCAGCTAAGGAAATTCTCTATTTTCTCTGAATTTTTTGAATTATATTATCAGTAGTCAATTTGTGCCTTTGTACTTGTCTTTTGACTGGGATGGGACTTGGAGATGTCCTTTTTCTCAAGTTTTTTTTTTTTTTTTTTTTACTTTAGTAAGTCTGGTGGTAAACACATGTATCAAGAGATTGCACCAACACCTATAATGTAGGCTAAACATATTATAGTATAATTTTATTATGTATACTTCTTATTAAGGATAAACATTTATATAGATTATCTAAACCCTACTTAACAAGAAAGACTTTGCCAGTAGTATTTGGGCCTGAAATTTTTTTAAAAAGCTGGGCAGAATTGTCAAAGCATAATTAGGGATAGAGGAATTAAGCTCACTTTTTTCTCCTAAGTGTCTTTGCCAGGGAAAGGAACCTTTGGCAACAGAACTAGATAGAAAAATGAAGCCATGACAGTTGCAACACTGTGCTAAAGAGAGACTGGGCATAATTTCTGGTAATAATACCCACAGGATAAAAGCTGACAGGCATCTGCTCTCTGGTCAGCTTTAGCCTTTTTTTCTCTTTCTCTTTCTTGCTCTTTCCCCTGGGGCTTAATCGCTTCAAGATGGTTGTTATACTGTTGCCATTTCTCACAGGTCCCGCTACTTTCTTGAATGTGGCGAGTTATTCATAACAACTAACAAACATTTATTGAGGTCCTAATTTTTTTTACTATGTGTAAGACCGTAAATAAAAGTATGGGGGCTGGTAATGTAAACAAGGCATGGTGTACAGAAGCATAAGATAGGGCATATTTTTTTTTTTTCTGACTGTGGAAAGGCACAGGAAACCGTAGAGCTGGTTATATTTGAACATGTCCCTTGAAAAGTGGAAAATGTTTCAACTGGATTGGGTTGAGGAGGAAGTGTCAAGAGTTCTAAGCCAAAGAATAAATAAGAACAAAGTTTCACCCTAGGTCCTGAGAGTCTAGAAGTTGATACTACTACTCAGTTGTGTGTTGACCATGTGGTGAGGAAAACGTTGTTTGTTTGAAGGACATTAGGTACTTTATAGAGAATTTTGATGCTATTTTGTAGAAAGTGAGCTATAGGAAGACAGCAAGAGTTATAAGATACAATGAGCAAATTGTAAGACACAAAATGGAGAAAATTTCATAATTCGTCTTGAGCTGGATTTGCACTGAATGGATTCAGAACTTAATTTGAAATTTGTCAATTATTAGATTACCAAATTATATTAATCAAATAAAAATTAAATGAAATATAATTATTGTATTATTCACCTTTATAGACTGCCTGTACCTGTATCTGCCTCCAAAAGGATGAAAACTGCCTATATTCATATTAAAATAATAGAGTTTACAGTTGATCTAGGCTATCATAAAAAAAAACAAACCAAATTCATTGCCATCGAGTCAATTCTGACTCATAGCAATCCTATAGGACAAAGCAGAACTGCACCGTAGGGTTTCCAAGGACTGTCTGGTTGCTATCATAAGTATATGCTAATTCAGACAGTTATATTTATCTAGTTGTTATATCTTAAAAAGTTACAGTTAGTTAATTAGTTTCCTATTACTGCTGTAACAAATATTAAAAATTTGGTGACTTAAAATAACAAAAATTTATTATCTTATGGTTCTGGAGATCAGAAGTCTAAAATGGGTCTCACTAGGCTAAAGTCAGGGTGTTGGCAGAACTCAGTGATTTCTGGAGCCTCTTGGGGATAATCCAATTTCTTGCCCTATTCAGCTCTTGGGGCCACATTCCTTAGCTCCTAGCGCCCTTCCATTTTCATAGCCAGCAGTGGACAGTCAAGGCTTCCTCATGCTGCATCACTCTGTCTTCTTCAGCCTCCCTCTTTGACAATTAAGGAACTTTGTGATTTCGTTGGGTCCACCTAGATATCCAGGATATTCTCTCTATTTAAAAATCCACTAATTACCCTTTGCCATCAAGTCTATTCTGACTCATAGTGTCCCTATAAGACAGAGTAGAACTACCCCACAGGGTTTCCAAGTTGCAGCTGGTGGATTCGAACTGCCAACGTATTGGTTAGCTGCCGAGCTCTTAGCTACCATAATTTCATCTGCAACCTTAATTCAACTTTCCCACTTGGTCTAGATGTTGTATTCTTAATGTAGAGAGAGATTCTACTTGCTAATATTTCATTTAAATTGTTTTGCCAGTATTTGCTTATAAGACTATGATGTAGTTGCTTTGTTTATTGCTTTTTATTTTTACTCTTTCTGTAACTGTGTGATTCTGGTTTTAGAAAGAGAACTAAAATGCTTTGCTCCTTTTTTTTTTTTTTAAGTTCTAGAACCATTTAAAATGATAAGAATTATCTGTCCCTTAAAGGCCTGAATGAATTCAGTCATGAAAGTGGATGTTTTTGAAAGGTAATTTAAAAAATAAATTTCTTGTTTCTTTTTCTTTCTTGTAATTGTTGGTCTGTTTAGGTTTTCATTCTCTTCTTGAGGAAGTTTAGGTGGTTTTTATTTCTAAAGTATCATGCAATTCACTCAAACTTTAAATTATCTAGGAAAAAAAAACAAAAAACCTGACCAAACCCATCACGGTCAAGTTGATTCTGACTCATAGAGACCCTGTAGAACAGAGTAGAACTGCCCCACAGAGTTTCCAAGGAGCGCCTGGTGGATTTGAACTGCTGACCTTTAGGTTAGCATCTGTAGCTCTTAACCACTCCGCCACGAGGGTTTCCAAATTATACTAGAGTTGTAAAATATTTTCTTATAATTTTTAAAATTTTATCATTCCATAACATATTTAATGCCGTGCTTCCCAATACTGCCCGTAATACACCACCCACTTTCCCTTTCTGCATCCTGCTAACGTAGCTATTTCATAAGGTTTGGCTGTATTAATATGCCAAGTTTCCATTATTATGATTATGTTAACACTGTGGAGCCATGTAGCATAATGGTATTTCATTTCCTTTCTTGTAAAATTTTCCCCTTGTGGATGCTAATAATTGTCATGTTTATTCATTTGCTTAGCCATCCGAGTACCTAATACTAATCATCTCCAACTCTCTTATGTAATCATTAACTTTTTTCTAAGAACATTTAGACTCTTCAGATAGTATAAAATTTGAAGATATTCCTACAAACTCTGAAATTTTATGATGGTATAGATTGATGTGAGGTTGTGTGTATATGTGTTTGTTTTTGTCTTGTTTTTCATCCAGTTGTGTTGGACACTGTTTTGTTTTTTAAGTATTTATGATTTTCTTTTTCTTCTTTTTTCAGTTGAAGCATATTTTGTATATAGTGAAATACACAAATTTTGATGTAACAGTTTTGGCAGCTGCATCCATGTAACCTTCCTCCCTCAAATAAAGAACATTTCTCCCACCCCAAAAAATATCCCTTACTCCTTCCCATTAATTCCTGTCCTATTCCCCCCTCAGGCAACCACTGTTGATTACTCTGATTGTGGACCTTTTCATTGTGGAACATATCTTAAATTCTGGGTGTTTATCTTGTATTAATATCTAAAATAATTTTCCCACCAATTTTTTCTGTTCTCTTTTTCAGAAATGTCCTATTATTCAGATATTATATATTAGTCTTCCTATACAATTTTTTTATACAGATACTCATATTTCTTTATAATTTCTCTTCTATTTACCCTAGTTTTTCTCTTTTTCTTATGTCTGAGAGACTTTATAAGCTTTATCTTTCAAGTTCAACTGACATTTTTATTTCTGCTATCAAAATTTTAATTTCTAATATTTTCTTTTTTTTATTATTCTTTGAATGTTCTTTTTCAATTAATACTCTATTCCTGCACGTGTGTACAATATTTGCTTATCTCTGAAGACATTAACCAATACCAGTTGTCATCATTTAACTCCAAGTCATGGCAATCTCGTGTGTCAGAGTAGGACTGTACTCCATAGAGTTTTCAATAACTGATTATTTTGAAAGTAGATTGCCAGACCTGAACATATTAACCCCAAAAAAAAAAAAACCCACTGCCATCGAGTCATATTAGAGGTAGCTTTCTCTGTCTCTTTTCTTTCTATCGATTTCTTACTTCCTTTTTTTTTTTTTTTTTCTTTTTTTGTTTTGGTCTCTGTCTTTCCTGTTAGGAACTTTACCCAAATAGCTACTGATTCTAATGACTAAAGAAACTCTTGGGGCAGGCTAGGTCATACAGAGTGTTGAACTTCAGTTATATATTTAGGCTAGTTAATTGGAGGCCTTTCACTCTCAAGACACTTAGGTCATTACTTTGACACTGGACAGATTGCCCAGGAAGAAGTCTTCAAGCATCCTTCTAGGAAGGTATAGGCTAGGCTGATAGATTTTTTAGAGCAATAGGAAAAAGGGACAGAAACATGGAGTTTTTAGAATCCAGTATGTAGACTTTAAGGAGCAGTGCAGTGGTGGTGGTGCAGTCATTAAGCACTCAGCTGCTAACCAAAAGTTTGGTGGTTCAAACGCAACAGCCTGCTTCCATAAAGATTTACAGCCCTGGAAACACTACAGGGAAATTCTCGTGTGTCCTATGAGTAGCTATGAGACAGAATCTACTTGACAGCAGTGGTTAGATATATAGACTTTAATTTAATCCACCTTTTTTCTAGTAGGATACCATGGATTTTCCTGATGTTTCTTCAGTACAGAGTTCATCTGACTTTCTTTTTGAAAATAATAAACTTCTAGTCTTTTGCTCAGGATAAGAGGAGAAATTTCCTGGCTGCATAGAATAAAAACAACAAAAACCCAATGCCGTCAAGTCGATTCCCACTCATAGTGACCCTATAGGCCAGAGTAGAACTGCTTGCAACCAGTCTTCCAGTTGTCATTGCTGTCTTTATCCCCACCTTCATTCATTCATTGCTTTTCTCTGATCCTACCGTATAAATTAGGAAAGGTGTGCATCAGGGTTGTATCCTTTCGCCACACTTATTCAATCGTATGCTGAGCAAATAATCAGAGAAGATGGATTATGTGAAGAAGAACACAGAATGAGGACTGGAGGAAGATTAATTAACAACCTGCAATAGGCAGATGACACAACCTTGCTTGCTGAAAGTGAAGAGGACTTGAAGCACTTACTGATGAAAATCAAAGACTACAGCATTCATTATGGATTACACCTTAAAATAAGAAAACAAAAATCCTCACAACTGGACCAATAAGCAAACCATGATAAACGTAGAAACTATTGAAGTTGTCAAAGATTTCATTTTACTGGAATCCACAATCAATGCTCATGGAAGCAGCAGTCAAGAAATCAGCCTGTGTATTGCCTTTGACAAATCTGCTGCAAAAGACCTATTTAAAGTGTTAAAAAACAAAGATGTCACTTTGAGGACTAAAGTCTACCTGATTCAAGCCATGGTATTTTCATTCATCTCATATGCATATGAAAGCTGGACAGTGAATAAGGAAGATGGAAGAATTGACACCTTTGAATTGTGGTATTGGCAAAGAATACTGAATATACCATGCACTCCCAGAAGAATGAACAAATCTCTCTTGGAAGAAAAAAAAAAAAAAAAATGTTGGTTAGGAGCGAGGATGGCGAGACTTCATCTCATGTACGTTGGACATGTTATCAGGAGACATCAATTCCTGGAAAAGGACAACATGCTTGATAAAATAGAAAGTCAGTGAAAAAGAGGAAAACCCTCAACGAGATGGACTAACACAATGGCTGCAACAGTGAGCTCAAACTTAGCAACAATTGTTAGGATGGTGCAGGACCCAGCATTGTTTTCTTCCATTGTACATACAGTTGCTATGAGTCAGAATCGACTCCAGGGCACCTAACAACATTAACGACACGGTGTAAATAGGATAACCTGGGGTGGGAGAGGTGTACTGTTGACTCAAGTTTCAGATTTCTGCCTTCCAGTTTCCTTTTCCAGCTGTTGCCTGCTCTCCAAGTGCTCACAGATTGTACAACAGTCTTCTTATAATGTTCCATTCCTTCTTTCTACTATCTTTCAAATACACACACACGCAAATATACGTGTGTGTGTTGTCTTTATATTACTTTTTAAAAAGAAGTTTAAAGAATACGTCCGTGTTAAAAATAAACTGGATATTTTGCACACTGTTATGAAACATGATAAGCAATAATATTCCATACTATATGAACATTGGTAAAACATAAGAGCCTGTATCTACTTAGTTTGACAGAATGGCAGTTAGTACTTGGAATTGTGTTTTATTTATTTATTTTTTCTTTTCTCATCACACATACTATATTCATTAATTGTTTCAGTAGAGATCTGGTTACATATTTTTAAATTGTCCCGTTTTTAGATTTGCTTTAATAAAGTACTGTCTGTTAGGAAGATAACAGAACTTTATGAGTAATCATTTTTACATTATGGGGAGTATAGTGGAAAAAACCTCTTTTAACTTTACTTCATTTAGTGCACGCAATGATTTGGTGATAATTTTAGTGAAGTCCTGCAAAAAATGGTGCAGATAAGTGCATAGATTCACATGTTGTTCAAAAATTGACTATAAGAAATGAGCATAAAACGCACACGTAAAGCAGTGAAGCAAATTTCCATAAGCCACATGGTTTAATATCATTGCTCTGCAGTCTTATAAGTTAATTTTAAAGCTTTAATCACACATACAGACAGGATGAGATTTATTAACATACACAAAATATGTTTTTTCACCATATTCATGTTGTATAATTAGGTTATTAGCTACATAATTTACTACATTTTTATGTGATAAAAACAGTTTAACTGTTAGCAGCTGCCTCTAAAATGCCTTTACATTTATTCAGATTTAAATTACCTGTTGACTTGAGTAAGTGATTATAATTTCGTCCTAACACTATGTAACATATGGTGTTTACATTCTTCTCAAGAGCTCCTTGAGGAAAAAAAGAAGTTTATAAAAACATCAATATAAATAGTAATTTAAAGAATGGACAAAAAATATCTGCAAAGATTAATTGTAGTTAATAGGTTATTAACTGGTTGTTAAAGTGTTTGAGTCCGCCTTATTGTATCCGTGATTTATGACATTGTGTTTTCAATTGTTTGCTTGCTGTTGACATGTTTATAATATATTCACTTTGAGCAATCTGTTTTCTAAACTGAGTTTTTAAAATTATTACCACAGAATTCATTTTAAGCTATGCGTTCCTTTTCTACAAAGCAAGACACTATTTTATTTCTATGTTCATAGACATAAAAATAGACTTCCACATATAAAAGGCATATAACTGAGTAGGTGTTTTAAAATAAAAAAAATATGAGAAAGAACATTTGTTTAAAACAAAATTAAGAGTTACAAAATCATTCAAAACTCTAGTATTAAAAAAACCCATTACCGTTGAGTCGATTGCGACTCATAGAAACTCACTCTGTAAACCAAAAACCAAGCCCAGTGCCGTCGACTCGATTCCGACTCATAGCAACGCTATAGGTCATAGTAGAACTGCCCCATAGAGTTTCCAAGGAGCGCCTGGTGGGTTCGAACTGCTGACCTTTTGGTTAGCAGCCGTAGTACTTAAACACTAAGCTACCAGGGTTTCCAACAACTCTATAAAAAAAAAGGTAGGTGTAAATTTAAAATGTTCTATGTGCCATGAGTTTTCTAGTTAGAATGTTGCAGCTGATCAACCGTGAAGCTCTTTAAATCTATGGCTTATTCAAAAGGTAGCTATGGTACAACTTTAATTCACTGAGCATTCTTATAGAGTGAATTGTGTCCTGGAAAATATATGTTGTAAATCCTACTCCCTATTTTTTTTTTTTTTTTTATACTTGTTGGGTGGCGCAGTGGCTAAGTGCTTAGCTGCTAACAGAAGGACAGGCAATTCAAACTCACCAGCCACCCTGCAGTCTGCTTCCATAAAGATTTACAGCCTTGGAAATTCTATGGGGCAGTTCTATTCCATCTTAATGGGTCAGTATGAGTCAGAATAAACTCGAAGGCAGTGGGTTTTGGATTACTGGGTATATTTGTGGGTGTAATTCAGTTAGGAATGGGGCTTTCTCTGTTATGTTAATGAGACCATATCAGTGTAGAGTGTGGCCTAAACTTTTTAGATGTGCAAAGAGCAGATTAGGCACAGAAGAAAGGAAACATAAAAGGAGAAGATGCATGCTACATGAAGATCTCCAAGGAAAAGAGAAATAGAAGCTGAAAAGAAACAAGGACCTTCCCCTAGAGCTGATATAGACAGAAAGCTTTTCCCTAGTACCAGTGCTCTGAATTTGGACTTCTAGCCTCCTAAACTGTGAGAAAATAAATTTCTGTTTGTTAAAGCCACCCACTTGTGGTATTTCAGTTACAGCAACACTAAATAACTAAGACACTTACAATGAGCTAGGCACATTTTAACATGTTTTATGTATATTTTTTTCTGAAATATATAAAACCTTCACTGTAATTCTATGAGTAAGGCTAACCATTTTTAATCCCATTTTCTATAAGAAGAAACTGAGGCTCAGGATATTTAATATATATGTTCAATATGCCTCTAATCAGTGGCAGAGCTAGACTGATTTTTAACACCAGTGTTTTTAGCTACTATGCTATGCTACTTCTCTGATTGCAGCCAACACTTCTGTTTTTGCAGAATAATGCAGCCCACATTTTACTTTGAGATTTAAGAAACATATTGTCTTCTGTACTCACAGGAGTATGGTCTTTCCTCTCTAACCTTATCTAGACTACTTCTAGGGACTTAATGTGCACTAAAAGTAATTTATTAAGGACCTGCATTTGAATAAGCATAGGTAATCTTGATATATATATATATATATATTTTTGTTTCTGTGCATTTACCTATTCTAAATATTTCATATAATTGGGATCATGTAGTATTTGTCCTTTTCTGTCTGACTTATTTCACTTAGCATAATGTTTTCAGGGTTCATCCATATTGTAGCACGTATCAGAACTTCATTTCTTTTTATGGCTGAATTATATTCAGTTGTATGTGGTCTTAGTTTCTTAGCGCTGCTATAACAGAAATACCACAAGAGGATGGTTTTAAAGAACAGAAATTTATTTTCTCATAGTTTAGGAGGCTAGACATCTGAATCCGGGGCACCGGCTCTATGTAAGGCTCTCTCTCTGTCATCTCTAAGGGAAGATCTCTTTCACTTTCTGTATACCAGGCATTCCTTGATTCCTTGGTGATCCCCACATGGCATGTATCTTCTGTTTATGCTTACTTCTCTATGCCTAATCTGCTCTTTTTATATCTCAAAAGTGAGTAGAACCCTGGTGGCCCAGTGGTTAAGAGCTTGGCTGCTAACCAAAAGTTTAGCAGTTTGAATCCACCAGCCGCTCCTTGGAAACCCTATGGAGCAGTTCTACTCTGTCCTATAGGGTCAGAATCACCTAGATGGCCAGAGGTTTGGTTTGTTTTTATACTTATATGGCCTCATTAACATAACAAAGAAAATCCTATTCCAAAAATAGGATTATATCCAGAAGAATAGAGGCTTTGATTCCAACACGTATTTTTGAGGGACACAGCTCAATCCATAATGTATCTTTGTAGAATATTTTGTTTATCCATTTTTCTGTTGATGGACACATGAGTTGTTTCCACCTTTTGGCTATCATGTGAATATGCTGCAATGAACATTGGTGTGCAAGTATTTGTCTGACTCCTGCTTTCAGTTCTTTTGGGAATATACCTACTAGTGGAATTGCTGGGACCCCATGTGTGTCACAGTGGAACTGTGATCCATAGAGTTTTCAGTGCTGATTTCTAGAACTAGATAGCTAGAGATTTCTCCCGAGGTACCTCTGGGTGGACTTGAACCTCCAGCACTTCGGTCAGCAGGCAAGCATGTTAACAATTTTTACTACCCAGGGACTCCATATACATACTTACATATGTAAACATATGATATGCATAGAAAAAAGGATTTGTGATCATTACTTATAACAATAAAAATCACAATAATGTGCTCTTTCATACTACTGAATCTTCTAGTTGAAAAAAATCTTGAGTGTTAATAAATTTACTCTGATCTAGTCCATTTTTATCCAATTTATACATAGAATTTGCCTGAAAATTATGTACCATTTAAGGTACAAGCTATAATTCAGGCAGAAGAAAGAGTTGAGTGTTTAGTTTGATGTGACCCATTATGGTGAAGTTATTTAACACTCACCTTGAAAGCAGTCTTCTCCCTCTATACCCGTTCTTTCCCTTCTTTCCCTTTCCTGTGTCTAATCTTCTGCTGATTTGAACACCTTGGTATCGTCTTCGTTACCTTGTTTCAGTTAGAATTTGCATTCAGTTAAAACATAAAATAACAATGACTTAAGCTTTATTTGATTTACTGTTACACATAAATATTCTGGAGGTAGGCAGTCCAGAGAGGGTAGGGCTTCTCCTGGAAGTTGTCTGGAACTGTATTTTTATTGTTCTGCTCTTTTTTCCTGCCTTAAAGGCCCCGTCATAGTCTCCTATAGTTAATGAAGCTCCTGCCTTCACATCCGTCTTCCAGGTAGCTTGTTGTTGTTAGGTGCTGTCGAGTCGGTTCCGACTCATAGCGACCCTATGCATAACAGAACGAAACACTGCCCAGTACTGCACCATCCTTACAATTGTTGTTACGCTTGAGCTCATTGATGCAGCCACTGTGTCAGTCCACCTCGTTGAGGGTCTTCCTCTTTTCCGCTGACCCTGTACTTTGCCAAGCATGATGTCCTTCTCCAGGGTCTGATCCCTCCTGACAGGTCCAAAGTATGTAAGATGCAGTATCGCCATCTTTGCTCCTAAGGAACATTCTGGTTGTACTTCTAAGACAGAATTGTTACTTCTTTTGGCAGTCCATAGCATATTCGCCAACACCACAATTCAAAGGTGTCAGTTCTTCTTTGGTCTACTTTATTCATTGTCCAGCTTTCACATGCATATGATGCATTTGAGAATATCATGGCTTGGATCACCTTAGTCTTCAAGGTGACATCTTTGCTCTTCAACACTTTAAAGAGGTCCTTTGCAGCAGATTTACATAATGCAATGTGTCTTTTGATTTCTTGACTGCTGCTTCCATGGCTGTTGATTGTGGATCCAAGTAAAAATGAAATCCTTGACAGCTTCAGTCTTTTCTCCATTTATCATGATGTTGCTCATTGGTCCAGTTGTGAGGATTTTTGTTTTCTTTATGCTGAGGCACAATCCATACTGAAGGCTGTGGTCTTTGATCTTCATTAGGAAGTGCTTCAAGTCCTTTTCACTTTCAGCAAGCAAGGTTGTGTCATCTGCATAACGCAGGTTGTTAATGAGTCTTCCTCCAATCCTGATGCCTGTAAGTTTGTCATACTGTGGGGCTTGTGTGTTGCTGTGATGCTGGAAGCTATGCCGCTGGTATTGAGATACCAGCAGGGTCACACATGGAGGACAGGTTTCAGCTAAGCTTCCAGACTAAGACAGACTAGGAAGAAGGACCCGGCAGTCTACTTCTGAAAAGCATTAGCCAGTGAAAACCTTATAAATAGCAGTGGAACGTTACAGGTAGCAGTAGGGAGGAGATGGGGAAGGAGAAAGGAGACATTTGCTAGCTGAGTCTTTCTTCTACATACAAAGGGCCACACTGGAAACTCCGCACAATACTTCTGCTTTTGTCTCAGTGTAAAGTAAGCTGGAAAATGTAATCTTTTGATTGAATAGATTGCTACCCCAAATAGATCGTTACTGAGGAAGAGGGGGAGAGTGGATATTGATAGGCAAATAAGTCTATGTGAAATCCACTTCTTAGTTTCTACTGATGTTAGTTATTGGCATATGTTTATTTTCCCATATTTTCTCTCCAAAGAATTCATCACATTATTGTGCTCTCTTAGTGTTTGCCACCGCATCTAGCAGTGTCTTTTTGGGTGGGTTTGTCACAGTAGTTAGTAACTACTTGTTAAATTTGAATTCAGATGCCTGAAAAATATTAGTTTAGTTTCATTAGCACCTTATGCTGGCAGATGGTAAAAAGCTGGAGAAGCCTTGTCTTCTGCGTTGTTGGCACTTTTACAGATATTTTAAAAACAAGAAAAATGAACACATTGTTTTTAGGACCATATTGTCACATGTAAATTGACAAATTACCTACTTAAATTTGAAAGAAATCCCAACTGAGGTATCAGCAGTCTTTGAAAGAGAACCATTAGCGATGCAAACACTGCTAGCAGTGATTTGTATTAAATAAAATAAACACAAATTTGAACTTCCTATAGGAATTTGTGAGTGAAAGGGCCATAAGTTACCTTAATGAAGTTAAAGGCAGGGGAAAAAAAAAAAGCCAACAGTTCTTGCTCCTTTGACTAAATTATATGTGCCATGAAATTTAAAGCTTTAAAATGTATTTTTTGTTTTATTCAGAATGTTTTGACTTTATTTGAAAGCCAAGCTTTTGAAACACGTAAGAAAATATTTTATAATACTTCATGATATTAAATTTTTTTATTTTTCTTCCAATGCCAAATAGGACCTCCATGATTTGTATAATTGTAATGATTTTTTATTAACATTACATTTCTTTTTTTTTTTTTTTATAATAACTTTTATTAAGCTTCAAGTGAACGTTTACAAATCCAATCAGTCTGTCACATATAAGTTTACATACATCTCACTCCCTACTCCCACTTACTCTCCCCGTCTTGAGTCAGCCCTTTCAGTCTCTCCTTTCTTGACAATTTTGCCGGCTTCCCTCTCTCTCTATCCTCCCATCCCCCCTCCAGACAAGAGTTGCCAACACAATCTCAAGTGTACACCTGATATAATTAGCTCACTCTTCATCAGCGTCTCTCTCCCACCCGCTGACCAGTCCCTTTCATGTCTGATGAGTTGTCTTCAGGGATGGTTCCTGTCCTGTGTCAACAGGAGGTCTGGAGAGCATGACCGCCGGGATTCCTCCAGTCTCAGTCAGACCATTAAGTTTGGTCTTCTTATGAGAATTTGGGGTCTGCATCCCACTGCTCTCCTGCTCCCTCAGGGGTCCTCTGCTGAGCTCCCTGTCAGGGCAGTCATCGATTGTGGCCGGGCACCAACTAGTTCTTCTGGTCTCAGGATGATGTAGGTCTCTGGTTCATGTGGCCCTTTCTGTCTCTTGGGCTCTTAGTTGTCATGTGGACTTGGTGTTCTTCATTTTCCTTTGCTCCAGGTGGGTTGAGACCAATTGCTGCATCTTAGATGGCTGCTTGTTAGCATTTAAGACCCCAGACGCCACATTTCAAAGTGGGATGCAGAATGATTTCATAATAGAATTATTTTGCCAATTGACTTAGAAGTCCCCGCAAACCATGTTCCCCAGACCCCCGCGCTTGCTCCGCTGAGCTTTGAAGCATTCATTTTATCCCGGAAACTTCTTTGCTTTTGGTCCAGTCCAATTGAGCTGACCTTCCATGTATTGAGTGTTGTCTTTCCCTTCACCTAAAGCAGTTCTTATCTACTGATTAATCAATAAAAAAACCCTCTCCCACCCTCCCTCCCTCCCCCCCTCGTAACCACAAAAGTATGTGTTCTTCTCAGGTTTACTATTTCTCAAGATCTTATAATAGTGGTCTTATACAGTATTTGTCCTTTTGCCTCTGACTCATTTCGCTCAGCATAATGCCTTCCAGGTTCCTCCATGTTATGAAATGTTTCAGAGATTCGTCACTGTTCTTTATCGATGCGTAGTATTCCATTGTGTGAATATACCACAATTTATTTACCCATTCATCCGTTGATGGACACCTTGGTTGCTTCCAACTTTTTGCTATTGTAAACAGAGCTGCAATAAACATGGGTGTGCATATATCTGTTTGTATGAAGGCTCTTGTATCTCTAGGAGTGGGATTTCTGGGTTGTATGGTAGTTCTATTTCTAACTGTTTAAGATAACGCCAGATAGATTTCCAAAGTGGTTGTACCATTTTACATTCCCACCAGCAGTGTAAGAGAGTTCCAATCTCTCCGCAGCCTCTCCAACATTTATTATTTTGTGTTTTTTGGATTAATGCCAGCCTTGCTGGTGTGAGATGGAATCTCATCGTAGTTTTAATTTGCATTTCTCTAATGGCTAATGATCGAGAGCATTTTCTCATGTATCTGTTGGCTGCCTGAATATCTTCTTTAGAGAAATGTGTGTTCATATCCTTTGCCCACTTCTTGATTGGGTTGTTTGTCTTTTTGTGGTTGAGTTTTGACAGAATCATGTAGATTTTAGAGATCAGGCGCTGGTCGGAGATGTCATAGCTGAAAATTCTTTCCCAATCTGTAGGTGGTCTTTTTACTCTTTTGGTGAAGTCTTTAGATGAGCATAGGTGTTTGATTTTTAGGAGCTCCCAGTTATTGGGTTTCTCTTCATCATTTTTGGTAATGCTTTGTATTCTGTTTATACCTTGTATTAGGGCTCCTAGGGTTGTCCCAATTTTTTCTTCCATGATCTTTATCGTTTTAGTCTTTATGTTTAGGTCTTTGATCCACTTGGAGTTAGTTTTTGTGCATGGTGTGAGGTATGGGTCCTGTTTCATTTTTTTGCAAATGGATATCCAGTTATGCCAGCACCATTTGTTAAAAAGGCTGTCTTTTCCCCAGTTAATTGACACTGGTCCTTTGTCAAATATCAGCTGCTCATACGTGGATGGATCTATGTCTGGGTTCTCAATTCTGTTCCATTGGTCTATGTGTCTGTTGTTGTACCAATACCAGGCTGTTTTGACTACTGTGGCTGTATAATAGGTTCTGAAGTCAGGTAAGGTGAGGCCTCCCACTTTCTTCTTCTTTTTCAGTAGTGCTTTGCTTATCCGGGGCTTTTTTCCCTTCCATATGAAATTGGTGATTTGTTTCTCTATCCCCTTAAAATATGACATTGGAATTTGGATCGGAAGTGCGTTAAATGTATAGATGGCTTTTGGTAGAATAGACATTTTTACTATGTTAAGTCTTCCTATCCATGAGCAAGGTATGTTTTTCCACTTAAGTATGTCCTTTTGAATTTCTTGTAGTAGAGCTTTGTAGTTTTCTTTGTATAGGTCTTTTACATCCTTGGTAAGATTTATTCCTAAGTATCTTATCTTCTTGGGGGCTACCGTGAATGGTATTGATTTGGTTATTTCCTCTTCGGTGTTCTTTTTGTTGATGTAGAGGAATCCAAGTGATTTTTGTATGTTTATTTTATAACCTGAGACTCTGCCAAACTCTTCGATTAGTTTCAGTAGTTTTCTGGAGGATTCCTTAGGGTTTTCTGTGTATATAATCATGTCATCTGCAAATAGTGATAACTTTACTTCTTCCTTGCCAATCCGGATACCTTTTATTTCTTTCTCTAGCCTGATTGCCCTGGCTAAGACTTCCAACACGATGTTGAATAAGAGCGGTGATAAAGGGCATCCTTGTCTGGTTCCCGTTCTCAAGGGAAATGCTTTCAGGTTCTCTCCATTTAGAGTGATATTGGCTGTTGGCTTTGCATAGATGCCCTTTATTATGTTGAGGAATTTTCCTTCAATTCCTATTTTGGTAAGAGTTTTTATCATGAATGGGTGTTGGACTTTGTCAAATGCCTTTTCTGCATCAATTGATAAGATCATGTGGTTTTTGTCTTTTGTTTTATTTATGTGATGGATTACATTAATGGTTTTTCTGATATTAAACCAGCCTTGCATACCTGGTATAAATTCCACTTGATCAGGGTGAATTATTTTTTTGATGTGTTGTTGGATTCTATTGGCTAGAATTTTGTTGAGGATTTTTGCATCAATGTTCATGAGGGATATAGGTCTATAATTTTCTTTTTTTGTAATGTCTTTACCTGGTTTTGGTATCAGGGAGATGGTGGCTTCATAGAATGAGTTGGGTAGTATTCCGTCATTTTCTATGCTTTGGAATACCTTTAGTAGTAGTGGTGTTAACTCTTCTCTGAAAATTTGGTAGAACTCTGCAGTGAAGCCGTCCGGGCCAGGACTTTTTTTTGTTGGGAGTTTTTTGATTACCGTTTCAATCTCTTTTTTTGTTATGGGTCTATTTAGTTGTTCTGCTTCTGAATGTGTTAGTTTAGGTAGGTAGTGTTTTTCAAGGAATTCATCCATTTCTTCTAGGTTTTCAAATTTGTTAGAGTACAATTTTTCATAATAATCTGAAATGATTCTTTTAATTTCATTTGGTTCTGTTGTGATGTGGTCCTTCTCATTTCTTATTCGGGTTATTTGTTTCCTTTCCTGTATTTCTTTAGTCAGTCTAGCCAATGGTTTATCAATTTTGTTAATTTTTTCAAAGAACCAGCTTTTGGCTTTGTTAATTCTTTCAATTGTTTTTCTGTTCTCTAATTCATTTAGTTCAGCTCTAATTTTTATTATTTGTTTTCTTCTGGTGCCTGATGGATTCTTTTGTTGCTCACTTTCTATTTGTTCAAGTTGTAGGGACAGTTCTCTGATTTTGGCTCTTTCTTCTTTTTGTATGTGTGCATTTATTGATATAAATTGACCTCTGAGCACTGCTTTTGCTGTGTCCCAGAGGTTTTGATAGGAAGTATTTTCATTCTCGTTGCTGTCTATGAATTTCCTTATTCCCTCCTTGATGTCTTCTATAACCCAGTCTTTTTTCAGGAGGGTATTGTTCATTTTCCAAGTATTTGATTTCTTTTCCCTCGTTCTTCTGTTATTGATCTCTAGTTTTATTGCCTTGTGGTCTGAGAAGATGCTTTGTAATATTTCGATGTTTTGGACTCTGCAAAGGTTTGTTTTATGACCTAATATGTGGTCTATTCTAGAGAATGTTCCATGTGCGCTAGAAAAAAAAGTATATTTTGCAGCAGTTGGGTGGAGAGTTCTGTATAAGTCAATGAGGTCAAGTTGGTTGATTGTTGTAATTAGATCTTCCGTGTCTCTGTTGAGCTTCTTACTGGATGTCCTGTCCTTCTCCGAAAGGGGTGTGTTGAAGTCTCCTACTATAATTGTGGAGGTATCTATCTCGCTTTTCAGTTCTGTTAAAATTTGATTTATATATCTTGCAGCCCTGTCATTGGGTGCGTAAATATTTAATATGGTTATGTCTTCCTGATCAATTGTCCCTTTTATCATTATATAGTGTCCTTCTTTATCCTTTGTGGTGGATTTAAGTCTAAAGTCTATTTTGTCAGAAATTAATATTGCTACTCCTCTTCTTTTTTGCTTATTGTTTGCTTGATATACTTTTTTCCATCCTTTGAGTTTTAGTTTGTTTGTGTCTCTAAGTCTAAGGTGTGTCTCTTGTAGGCAGCATATAGATGGATCGTGTTTCTTTATCCAGTCTGTGACTCTCTGTCTCTTTATTGGTGCATTTAGTCCATTTACATTCAGGGTAATTATAGATAAATAAGTTTTTAGTGCTGTCATTTTGATGCCTTTTTATGTGTGTTGTTGACAATTTCATTTTTCCACATACTTTTTTGTGCTGAGGCGTTTTTCTTAGTAAATTGTGAGATCCTCACTTTCATAGTGTTTGACTTTATGTTAGTTGAGTCGTTACGTTTTTCTTGGTTTTTGTCTTGAGTTATAGAGTTGTTATACCTTTTTGTGGTTACCTCATTATATACCCCTATTTTTCTAAGTAAAAACCTAACTTGTATTGTTCTATATCGCCTTGTATCACTCTCCATATGGCAGTTCAATGCCTCCTGTATTTAGTCCCTCTTTTTGATTATTGTGATCTTTTACCTATTGACTTCCATGATTCCCTGTTATGTGTATTTTTTTTTAATTAATCTTAATTTGTTTGTTTTTGTGATTTCCCTATTTGAGTTGATATCAGGACGTTCTGTTTTGTGACCTTGTGTTGTGCTGATATCTGATATTATTGGTTCCCTGACCAAACAATATCCTTTAGTATTTCTTGTAGCTTTGGTTTGGTTTTTGCAAATTCTCTAAACTTGTGTTTGTCTGTAAATATCTTAATTTCGCCTTCATATTTCAGAGAGAGTTTTGCTGGATATATGATCCTTGGTTGGCAGTTCTTCTCCTTCAGTGTTCTGTATATGTCGTCCCATTCCCTTCTTGCCTGCATGGTTTCTGCTGAGTAGTCAGAACATATTCTTATTGATTCTCCCTTGAAGGAAACCTTTCTTTTCTCCCTGGCTGCTTTTAAAATTTTCTGTTTATCTTTGGTTTTGGTGAGTTTGATGATAATATGTCTTGGTGTTTTTCTTTTTGGATCAATCTTAAATGGGGTTCGATGAGCATCTTGGATAGATATCCTTTCGTCTTTCATGATGTCAGGGAAGTTTTCTGTCAGAAGTTCTTCAACTATTTTCTCTGTGTTTTCTGTCCCCCCTCCCTGTTCTGGGACTCCAATCACCCGCAGGTTATCCTTCTTGATAGAGTCCCACATAATTCTTAGGGTTTCTTCATTTTTTTTAATTCTTTTATCTGATTTTTTTTCAGCTATGTTGGTGTTGATTCCCTGGTCCTCCAGATGTCCCAGTCTGCATTCTAATTGCTCGAGTCTGCTCCTCTGACTTCCTAGTGTGTTGTCTAATTCTGTTATTTTATTGTTAATCTTTTGGATTTCTACATGTTGTCTCTCTATGGATTCTTGCAACTTATTAATTTTTCCAGTATGTTCTTGAATAATCTTTTTGAGTTCTTCAACAGTTTTATCAGTGTGTTCCTTGGCTTTTTCTGCAGATATCCTAATTTCATTTGTGATATCATTAAGCATTCTGTAAATTAGTTTTTTATATTCTGTATCTGATAATTCCAAAATTGTATCTTCATTTGGGAAAGATTTTGATTCTTTTGTTTGGGGAGTTGGAGAAGCTGTCACGGTCTGCTTCTTTAAGTGGTTTGATATGGATTGTTGTCTCCGAGCCATCACTGGGAAACTAGTTTTTCCAGAAAATCCGCTAAAAAAAAAACTGCAGTCAGATCCCTATCAGAGTTCTCCCTCTGGCTCAGGCTATTCAGATGTTAATGAAGCCGCCTGGGGAGGGTGGGGGAGGGAACAGAGAGATAGGAGAGTAGCACTTCAGAATATAGCCAGAGTTGCTTGTCTTGCTTGGAAAGACTATTATATCTGAGATTCCCGCGGGCGCGTCGCCTATGTGTGCTGTCTGTGTGGAGATTGCCCCCGGGGGGTCTGGCCCGCTGGAGTCACGGTCAGATCCTCCGCTTCCAGCCCCACGCCCAGCGTCAAGGCTCCCCTACTGGGACGGTGCACTCTCGACTCCAAAATCAGTCGCTGCCTCCCGGGGACTTCTCGTCCCTCCAGCCGCGTGGCCGTGCCGTCCCCGTGAACCAGGTGGGCCCCCTCCCGGGGTTAGTTCAGATGGGTGGAGTAGCTCCCCGTGCTTGTGCCGCGACCGAGTGTCCCGGCTGGAACGCTGTTCTCCCCGCTCCAATACCAGTCGCTGCCTCCCGGGGACTTCTCCTACCGGCTGCGTCCCACGCCGCCCGCGCGACCCGGATGGTCACCTTCCCGGGGTTAGTTCAGGGGGTGGAGCAACTCTCCGTGTTTATGGCGTACCTGCGTGCAGTCCAAATCCCTGTGGGACGGTTCCCCGGCTCGGGTGCTGCTCTTTCTGCTCCAAGATCAGTCACTGCCTCCCGGGGACTTCTCCTAACGGCTGCGTCCCACGCCGCCCGTGGAACCGGCTAGTCCCCCTCCCGGGGTTAGTTCAGGGGGGTGGAGCAGGTCTCTGTGCTTGTGCCGTACCTGACTGGTATGCTGGCTCCAGGCTCTGGAAACAATCGCTGCTTCCCCGTATTAGTTCGTTCTCCGTCTCTAAATCTGTGTTTGTTGTTCAGGGTTCGTAGATTGTTATGTATGTGATCGATTCACTTGTTTTTCCGTGTCTTTGTTGTAAGAGGGATCCGAGGTAGCGTCTGCCTAGTCCGCCATCTTGGCTCCGCCTCCTCTCAAGGATATTTTCTTTAACCAATTATTGACTTTGAGGCCTCAGTTCAACTGGAAAGAATTTTTTTTTTCTTTTGACTCTACTTCAAAAGTGCAAAAAGTACTGGAAGAATACCCTCCATTCACCAATTGTCCGTCCAAACTAAAAAACAACTCATTACCTTTACTGGAGTATTGACTACTACTTGCTGCTTCCTTGTGATATTTGAGTTCCAGGAATGTCTAAATGAGTTTGAGTATCCCAGCGCTTAGAATACACAGTAGAGCCAACTTCTCAGAGATCCAATCATCTTCCCCAGAAAACAGACACAGAGTGGTGTTAAGCTCTTCCTTAGGTCTCCACTGTTTGTGAAACTAAAGATTCTCTGAGCTATTTCCCTAATCTTCAGAAATTACCTTTTAGTCTAGACCAGAGAAACTTTGGAAACCCTAGCGGCTTAGTGGTTAAGAGTTTGGCTGCTAACCCAAATGCTGACAGTTCAAATCTACCAGGTGCTCCTTGGAAACCCTGTGGGGCAGTTCTACCCTGTCCTATAGGATCGCTATGAGTTGGAATTGACTCGATGGCAAGAAATTTGGATTTGTTCTGAATAGAGAAGCTTTATCTTTTCAAGTTTCCTTTGGAGATTTTCTCTCTTTCCTTAAACCAGCCAAGACACTAGAAAAATTTCCTTAATGTTCTTTTTAAAATGGAAGTGAGGGAATGAATTTTCTGAAACATCTAAAAATTCTTCTGCCCTAATACGAACCTCACTTTAAGAAGCACAGGGGCACCTTGTTTCAACAAGAGGCTAACAGGAGGAAATTGAGTGAGATAAATTAATGTTTCAAAAAATTTATCCTGTCACAAAATGCTGGAATATTAGGGGGAAAAATGATGCTTAAATACACTTAGCCATAGATAACTGAACTCAGGATTTAGTAACATGTGGTAACAGTTCATGTGATTTTTATATAGTTTGCCACCAACTATGTAAAATAAATAGTGCACAGAAAATATACAACTATCAGCCATCAACTCTTTGGATAAGTCATACTTTTTTTTAACCCTCTCTTTATTATATTGACCACTTCTGTTTTAAGAACCATATTTATTTTTAACAAATCAGAGAAGAGAAAAAGAGTTGGGAACATAGAGGCAACATTGGCTAGTTAGAAGACTATATGGGACTGAATCCCAGTTCTGCCACTTACCTGGCTGTGCAACCTTGAACCAGTTACTATGTGTCTCAATTTCTCCATCTATAAAATGGGAACAACATAACCTCTTCCTCAACGGGTTCTTGCAATGTTAAACAACTTAATAAATGGAAAGTGCTTGGTGGCGTTAGTGGTATTTGCTGTCCAGTCAATTAAGTAATACATATGCTAATATTTTTTATATAAGAGAGATCTCCAAGTTTAAATCAAGTAAGTCCTATATGTTGTAAATAATAACATGAAACAGAAATGTTATTACTCAGCCTCTTGTACTTTATATTCAAATGTGAGCGTAGAAATGTATTTTAAACATGAATCCCTTACTGCAATGAATGTTAATGTTCAATATTCATTCCTACAAATCATGCTATTCATTTTATGCCCTCGAGTATTCACTTAAGCTCTAATATCAGATTCATCTTATGAAGATAATTAATGGAAATGTTCGTTAATTGTGAGGAAGAAGGAGCAAATATAAGGAATTTGTCTTAAGGGTAAACCAGTAAATAAAATATTGCAGAAACAAAAATATAACAGTTTCTGTCACAATAAGGACATATAGTATCTTTTCATCAGAAATACACCATAGTAAAATTCCCCTAACCTCCATAGTAAGGTAATCTGGTAACCTCCTAAATGTGCAGCTTCCACTGAAAGGCTATTTTTCAACCACATTAGAATACTTGGAAAAACCTATTGTGGGGGGGGGGCCAGGAAACTTGCTATTTCACTATTTTATATAACATCAGTGTACTAAGTAGTGTCAGATTATCTTGTCTGACAATACCATAACGGAAAAGAGCATATTTGGAGACTCCAGGAGGGAAGGTCCGAATCGTAACATGGCTTCCACCACGTCATCTGTTGTGCATCCTTCATAGATTTTTCATGTGTGTGTTTACTGTTGCTTTTCATTTAGTGAATTTAATGTTCTCTCTATTATTGGAAATCCCTTTTTGGAAATCCTGGAAAGAGCCCACTATGGTATAGTTTTTCACTTCTGGCCATTTATTTATTAATCCATTTATTCAAACATTCGATTTGTTGATTCAATGGCAATTTATCAAGTACCGGAGCCCTGGTGGCACAATGATTAAGAGCTCAGCTCCTAACCCAAAGGTCAGCAGTTTGAATACACCAGCTGTTCCTTGGAAACCCTATGGGGCAGCTCTACCCTGCCCTGTAGGATCACTATGAGTCAGAATTGACTCCACAGCAACGGTTTTGGTTTTTATCAGGTGCATAGAATACCCTAGGCGCTGATGCTTCAGTGTTAACAGCACAGGCTAAATACCTACGTTTATAGTGTTGGATTCTAGTGAAGACAATAAACAAATCTATAACTTGTCAGGTAGGGGTGATACACATTATGAAGAAAAATAAAACTGGAAGGGGAGGTTAGAAGATGATACTGGAGTGTGTTGCTGTTTTAAAAAGAATGGTCAAGGAAGGCCATTCTGATTGGGGAACATTTTAGTAGAGACCGTAAGGAAGACAGGAAGAAAGCCATTCATGTATCTCTGGGAATAAGCTTGAGAACAGCCAGTGCAAAAGCTATGAGGCAGAACACTTGGCCTTTTTAGGATCAGCAAGGGAGCCATTGTAAGTGGAGTGGAGTGAATGAAGGGGTGAGTGATGAGAGATAGCATCAGAGAGACACCAGGTTAAGTAACGCCGTTTGGCCATGGCAAAGAAGACTTGGTAAGATGGTAAAGATTTTAGTCTAGATGGGAAACCATTGCGGGATTTTGAGAAAAATAATGAGATAATCAGACTTTATTTTAAAACTATTACTTTTTTGTTTTCTGTTTAGATATCAGGCAACAAGGGGGCATGGTAGAGGAAGGAAGTGGAGTCTTCCGTGGGTGAGAGATGACTGGATTTTGTATAGAGTTTGGAAGTTGAGTCAGCAGGATTTGCTAGACAAGTCAAGGATGATTCCTAATTCTAGTGCTCTATTTTCCTATTTTTCTCTATCTTTCTGATGTTGCAAACGAGTAGATATCGTGATACAGAAATTAACAAATCATTGTTGTTTGGTTGGTTGGTTTCATTTTGTTAGTAATAGGGAAGCAGAGAGATTAAATGTGAGCTGGCAGATAATGTAGTTTTACTAGGAGTAATATTGAGTCTTACAAGGAACGCTAACTTATTGTACTCTATTTTCTGTCCCAGCTAACTGAAAGCTGGTTTTACCTTATAATTTGTGGTAGATTCTGTTAGATTGTAGAACAACACATCCTGCTGACTACGCCATAACTATAAGACAACGCTCTAAAGCTGCGTGGTGCTCACAGGTGGTACCCAATTTCTAAATAGCTGGGAGGCTCTTAGAAAAAGAGCACCAATCATTAATGTGGATTGCTCCATAAATATCATGTCCCTCCCATCAGAGCCTGAACACATGTTAGCACACAGAAAGCAGCTTTTATTACTTACAGAAATCAGACAGCATACAACTGGGAAAAGTTCCGTCACGAACAGTCCCCCCTCAAAAGCTGTCTGGGCAGAGAGGGTAACTCTTCCTTGCACATTCCACTTTGTGCCATGGGTAAGGGGCTTAAATGGGAGCCTACCTACTGCCGGTCTTCCCTTGGTCAAGTTGGTTCACTTAGGTGGGCTGTAAATTTATGCTATGTGTGCCCCACCTGCACCATAGCTGAGGAGACTCAGAAAACTCCTCTCCCAGCTATTTTATATTCGTAGCCTAAGTGACTAATTGTATCTTGTAACCCTGCTAACAGACATCCTAAGTGGAGCCCTGGTGGCACAGTAGTTAAGTGCTCAGCTGCTTACCAAAAGGTCAGCAGTTCAAAGCCAGCAGCCACTCTGAGAGAGAGGTATGGCAGTCTGCTTCTCTGACCAGAGAACGGCCTCGGTTCTTCTCTTCAGTGTAGGTAAGAATTCAAACACTGAGACAAATAATGCCAAGCGAGCAGAGGTTTACTAGCAAGCAGAGGGTTAGTAATAAAAGCACACTTGACTAGGAAGCATCAAGTGGGCTACTCAGGTAGAGAAAGAATCTGAGTGCCCTGATAGTCGTTTTTTTCTGCCAGGTGCTCCTTGGAAATTCTATGGGGGCAGTTCTACTCTGTCCTGTAGGGTCCCTATGAGTCCGAATTGACTCCACGGCTGGCTGTGTTTTTTTTTTTTTTTGTACCCCACTTGTCTCTTATCTCTCTCTGTTAACATTTAACAGCCAGGACAGGACCCCCTATGAAGACTGTTTCCTTGGCTTAAGGTTTAATTACCAAGTTAGGGACCTTATCAAGTTAGGGACTTTATCAAGTTAAGGACTTTATCAAATTAAGGGCTCCTGTAAAGATCATTTCCTTGGCTTAAAGTTAAACTATGTAGGGACCATCTTACTGAGGAATGTCACCACCCCTTGTCTCTTCCTTTGTAGGGACTGTCTTGTTGAGGAATGTCACCACCCCCTGCCTCTTCCTCTTCCTGAGTGCAAGCTCTCCCCCGCCCCTTACACTTCCCTGAAGATTCCCAAACCAAAACCCACCGCTGTCTTTTCTGACTCATAGCAACACTACAGGACAGAGTAGAACTGCCCCATAGGGTTTCCAAGGCTGTAAACCTTTACAGAAGCAGACTGCCACATCCTTCTCTCCCAGAGCAGCTAGTGGGTTTGAACTGACAGCCTTTCAGTTAGCAGCCAAGCACTTTAACCACTGCACCCCTGGGGCTCCTCCGTAAAGACTAAAAAAAAAGACTACACACTGGAAAGCCCTGTAGGGTTGCTATGAGTCAGAATCGACTCAATGGCAAAGGGTTTGTTTTTTTGTTTTTAACAGACATCCTACTGCATCATCCCCCCACCCGCCTCCCCCACCACCCCGACTTCCTAAGGAGGTTGAGGGTGGTTAGCCCAGAACTGTATTGTTTTCATCTTGCTAACAAACATTCAGACTCACTGGGGGGAGAAGGGAAGTTGGTTTGTTCTGAGTCCTAAAGATGCCAGCAGGGAGAGGAACAGAAAAAACCATGGCTGCTTGGTTTGTCTAAAGAATTTGCTCCTCACATAGATAGCTTATTTCGTGATAAAAATATGACTTCTTAGGGCTTAGTGGAGAAGCCTTGTGGCAGAGTGTTTAAGTGCTTGGCTGCTAAGCAAAAGGTTGGCACTTCAGACCCATCAGCCTATCCACAGGAGAAAGATGTAACAGTCTGCATCCATAAAGATTACTTTTAGGGTCGCTGTGAGTCAGAATCATCTCAACAGCGATGAGTTAGTGCTTAGCGGAAGAAATAAGCAGGCAAAAAAGAAAAATTTCTATGACCTAGCTGATGAACTTGGAATATAAAATCAGTGTATGATTTTATGTTTAAGGAATCAACTTACATTATGAAAATAATTTCAAATACAGAATGGCTTTAATGTTCTTCCCTAGTGGGAATAAATTTTAAAGGGATTCATTATTTGTAATATGTATTGTTACTGTGTTGTTGTACAACACAGCATGTATAATATGTATAGTATAAGGAATTATTTTTAATGACAAAAATGAAAAAATTTTCAGTTATGTATTGTTTTGTAACCTTTCCAAAACTCAGCGACCTAAAACAATAATTTATTATTTTCACTCATGATTTTGTAGGTTGAATGAGCTCATCTGGGCAATTCTTGTTTGAGGTTTTACATGTGGTTAATGTCAGACAGTGGCTAAAAGCCTTAAGTGGGCTAGACTTCTGTGATGGTTAATGTTGTGTGTCAGCATGGCTAGGCTATGATTCTCAGTGGCCTGACAGATGCTGGGCTGAGTGCTCTTCCATAATGTGATATAATGTTATCGCTGTATGTTATGTGATCTTATGTGATCAGCCAATCATCATTTAAAAGAGGAGTTTCCTTGGGGTCTGCCCTGCCTTCAATATGTAAATGGATGTTCTGGCAAAGCTCATTCTGTCTCAACCATACGCTTTTTTCTTTGCCTGATCTCTGGTTCCTGGGACATAAGCCTGCGGAAGGCTTCAGCCTGCCATCTGACCTACAGATTTTGGATTTGCCAACCCCTGCAAGCTCACGTGTCAGCTGAGGTCTCTAGCTTGCCCCCTAACCCACGGATTTGGGACTTGCCAGCCCCCACAGTTGTGTGAACCGTTTCCTCCCAATTGCATGAGCCATTTCCTTGAAGTAAATCAGTCTGTCCATCTGTCTGTCGGTCTGTCTGTCTATCACCTCTCTCTCTCTCTCTCTATTTATATATAAGTTTCACTGGTTTTGTTCCTCTAGAGAATCCAGGCTAACTTCCAAGATGATGTTCATTGTTCACTTGTATGCTGCCTGGGCTGATATGGCTGGAACTACTGGAAGCTTGTTGAGCTTCTTGCTTTCTCTCTGTCTGTCTGTCTCTCTCTCTCTCTCCTCCTCTCTTTCTCTCTCTCCCTTTTTCTCTCTCTTTTTCTGTCTCGCTGTCACCCATCCACCCATACTCTCCATGGGCTGGCTTAAGTTCCCTCACAGCATTGTGTTTTTAGAGTAGTTAGACTTGCTATGTGGCAACTGGCTTCTCTCAGAGTGAAAGTTCCAAGAAAAAAGAAAGTGGAAGCTTCCAAGCCAATTACTGACTAAACCCAGAAATATACAACTTCACGTTTACATCTTTATATTGGGTAAGTAGTCATAGAATGTGTCAAGGGTCCCCAAGACTGCCACTATGTTTGGAGATTTATTAGAAGGACTCATGGAACTCAACAAGTCACATGGAGCACACCCTTCCCCCAGCAATGAAAATGCAGCAAAATTCGGGCTATGCTTCTGCCGAGGGAAGCACGTTAACGGCTCAGTGCCCAAGGTGTTTACTGGGGACTGTTCATGTAGTCACTGTCTGCGTAACATGTACCAAAATTCCAGATTCCCAGAAAGGAATTGAATATTCAGCATAAATTATATTGTTTATACAGTTTGGGCACAGTGAGCCACTTGTCATTTCAGGGGGTGTGTTTTTTTTTCCTCTTAATTTTGTTTTGTTGTTGTTGAAAATATGCACAATAAAATGTACATTAATTCAGCTGCTTATACATGTACAATTCAGTGACATCGATTACATTCTTTGAGTTCTGCAACCCTTCTCCCCTCCTTTTCTGAGTTGTTCTTCCCCTGTTAACATAAATTCACTGCTCCTTAAGGTTATCATCTAGTCATTTGAGTAGGTATTATAACTTTGATCCCATATAGATAGTTTTTAAAACAGCATAATGCTCCAGCAGACATTTTTTACTGTTGTTGTTGTTGTTAGGTGCCGTCGAGTCGGTTCCAACTCATAGCGACCCTATGCACAACAGAAAGAAACATTGCCTGGTCCTAAGCCATCCTTACAGTCCTTGCTATGCTTGAGCTTATTGTTGCAGCCACTGTGTCAATCCACCTCATTGAGGATCTTCCTCTTTTCTGCTGACCCTGTACTCTGCCAAGCATGATGTCCTCCCCCAGGGACTGATCCCTCCTGACAACATGTCCAAAGTATGTAAGACGCAGTCTCTCCATCCTTGCTTCTAAGGAGCATTCTGGTTGTACTTCTAAGACAGATTTGTTCATTCTTTTGTCAGTCCATGGTATATTCAATATTCTTCGCCAACACCACATTTCAAAGGCGTCAATTCTTCTTCGGTTTTCCTTATTCATTGTCCAGCTTTCACATGCATATGATGCGATTAAGAATACCATGGCTTGGGTCTGGCACACCTTAGTCTTCCAGGTGACATCTTTGCTCTTCAACACTTTAAAGAGGTCCTTTATCCAATGCAATGCTTCTTTTGGTTTCTTGACTGCTGCTTCCATGACTGTTGATTTTGGATCCAGGTAAAATGAAACCCTTGACAACTTCAGTCTTTTCTCCATTTGTCATATGTTGCTCATTGGTCCAATTGTGAGGATTTTTGTTTTCCTTATGTTGAGGTGCAATCCAAACTGAAGGCCGTGGTCTCTGATCTTCATTAGTAAGTGCTTCAAATCCTCTTCACTTTCAGCAAGCAAGATTGTGTCATCTGCATAACGCAGGTTGTTTATGAGTCTTCCTCCAATCCTGACGCCCCGTTCTTCTTCATATAGTCCAGCTTCTGGGATTATTTGCTCAGCATACAGATTGAATAGGTATGGTGAAAGAATACAACCCTGACGCACGCCTTTCCTAACTTTAAACCAATCAGTATCCCCTTGTCCTGTACGAACAACCACTTTATCTATGTAAAGATTCCTCATGAGCACAATTAAGTGTTTTGGAATTCCCATTCTTTGCAGTGTTATCCATAGTTTGTTATGATCCACACAGTCAAATGCCTTTGCATAGTCAATAAAACACAGGTAAACATCCTTCTGGTATTCTCTGCTTTCAGCTAGGATCCATCTGACATCAGCAGTGATATACCTGGTTCCACGTCCTCTTCTGAAACTGGCCTGAATATCTGGCAGTTCCCTGTTGATATACTGCTGCAGCAGCTTTTGAATGATCTTCAGCAAAATTTTGCTTGCTTGTGATATTAACGATATTGTTCTATAATTTCAACATTTGGTTTGGGTCACCTTTTTTGGGAATAGGGATAAATATGGATCTCTTCCAGTCAGTTGGCCAGGAAGCTGTTTTCCATGTATCTTGGCATAGACAATTGAGCACCTCCAGTGCTGCATCTGTTTGTTGAAACATCTCAATTGATAGTCCGTCAATTCCTGCAGCTTTGTTTTTCACCAATGCCTTCAGAGCAGCTTGGACTTCTTCCTTCAGTACCATTGGTTCCTGATCATATGCCACCTCTTGAAATGGTTGAACATCGACTAATTCTTTTTGGTATAATGACTCTGTGTATTTCTTCCATCTTCTTTTGATGCTTCCTGCATCATTTAATATTTTCCCCATGGAATCCTTCACTATTGCAACTTAGAGCTTGAATTTTTTCTTCAATTCTTTCAGCTTGAGAAACGCCGAGCGTCTTCTTCCCTTTTAGTTTTCCATCTCCAGCTCTTTGCACGTCATTATAATACTTTACTTTGTCTTCTTGAGAAGCCCTTTGAAATCTTCTGTTCAGTTCTTTTACTTCATCAATTCTTCCTTTTGCTTTAGCTGCTCGATGTTCGAGAGCAAGTTTCAGAGTCACCTCTGACATCCATCTTGGTCTTTTCTTTCTTTCCTGTCTTTTTAATGACCTCTTGCTTTCTTCATGGATGATGTCCTTGATGTCATTCCACAGTTTGTCTGGCCTTCGGTCACTAGCGTTCAGTGCGTCATATCTATTCTTCAGATGGTCTCTAAATTCAGGTGGGATATACTCAAGGTCGTATTTGGGCTCTCGTGGACTTGCTCTGATTTTCTTCAGTTTCAGCTTGAACTTGCATATGAGCAATTGATGGTCTGTTCCACAGTGAGCCCCGGCCTTTCTCTGACTGATGATATTGAGCTTTTCCATTGTCTCTTTCCACAGATGTAGTCAATTTTATTTCTGTGCATTCCATCTCGTGAGGTCGATGTGTATAGATGCCATTTATGTTGGTGAAAGAAGGTATTTGTAATGAAGAAGTTGTTGGTTTTGCAAAAATCTATCATTCGATCTCTGGCATTGTTTCTGTCACCAAGGCCATATTTCCAGCTACTGGTCCTTCTTCTTTGTTTCCAACTTTCGCATTCCAATCGTCAGTAATTATCAATGCATCTTGATTGCATTTTTTACTAGTTAAGGTAAAATACTGTTTAGTTTTAAGAAGACTTACAGGAGATATTTTTGGTTTAAGTTTTAAAGATTATCTCAGGGCAGTAATTTCAGGGGTTCATCCAGCCCCTTTGCTTCCAGAGAGTCTGAAGTCTACAAGAATATGAAATTCTGTACCCCATTTTCCCTGTTTTGATCAGCGTTCTTCTATAGAATCTTTGATCCAAATGTTTAGTGGTGGTAGCCAGGCTTCATCCCATTCTTCTGGTCTCATGACAAAGGGAGCAGCTATTCATAGAGATTCCTTCTTCCTCTGTTGCTCCAGGTGGATAGAAAAATTCTCGTGCCTTAGATGGTCACTCACAGGCATTTCAGACCCCAGGCACTATGTAGCTAACTAGGAGGTAGAACAGATGCACTAACTCATTATTAGATTAGTTAACTGGGATGTCTCTTGAAACCACAGCCCTAAGCCCACAAACCAAGGAACCAAATTACATGAGGTGTTTGGTTGTACATAAGCAGCCTTAGTAGCTACTCTTTTGTTGTTGCTGTTATTAATGTAAATGTATCTATTACACAACTTGTGCAAGTTCGGCTTTTACAGTGTACAACTTATTGACAGCAATTACAATAATCAGCTGTGCACCGTACCCTTAATCTATGTGATATTTCTATCACCATTAAACCCCCTCACCCTTTCCTCCTTCTTCTTGCCCCTGGTTACCACTAATAAACTTTGGTCTCTATACATTTGCCTTTTCTTGTCTTTTTATGTAAGTGAGGTCATACAGTATTTGTCCTTCTGTGATTGACTTATTTCACTCAGCATAATGTCTTCAAGCTCCATCCATATTGTAGCATGTATCAAGACTTTGTTTCTTTTATTGGCTGAGCAGTGTTCCATTGAATGTATGCACAATGTTTTGTTTTCCATCTGTTGATGGACATTTAGATTGTTTTTACCTTTTGGCTATTGTGAAGAATGTTGCAGTGAACATTGATGTACAAGTCTCTTTTTGAATCTCTGCTTTCAAATCTTTTGGGTATATACCTAGGATAGAACTGCTAAATCATATGGTATCTCTATTTTTTTGTTCTTTTGAGGAACCACCACACTGTTTTCCACATGGCTGTACCATGTTGCATTCCCACCAGCAATGGTAAGGGTTCTGATTTTCCCACATCCTCACCAACATTTGTTATTTTCTGGGATTTTTTTTTTTTTTTTTTCAAATCTTAGGCATCCTAAAGTGGCAGTGAAATAGTATTCTCATTGTGGTTTTGATTTACATGTCTCTGATGACTAATGAGGAGCCCTGGGGTTGCAGTCGTTAAAGCACTCTGCTGCTAACCAAAAGAACAGCAGTTTGAACCCACCAGCTGCTCCAAGGGAGAAAGATGTGGCAATCTGCTTCCATAAAGATTTACAGCCTTGGAAATTCTATGGAGCAGTTCTACTCTGTCCTGTAGGGTCATTAGGAGTGGGAATAGACTTGATGGGAGTGTGTCTTTTGGTTTGGGTGGCTAATGATGCTGAGTGTCTTTCATGTGTTTGGTGGCCATTTGAATGTTCTCTTTGGTGAAATGTCTATTCAAGTACTTTGCCCTTTTAATGATTGGATTATTTGTCTTTTTGTTGTTAAATTGTTGAAGTTTTATACACATTCTGATTGTTAGAATCTTGCTGGAGACATGGTTTCTGAAGATATTCTCCCAGTTGGTAGCTTGTCTTTTTACTTTTTTGGTAAAGTCTTTTGATAAACAAAAGATTTTAATTTTCATGAGGTACCATTTATTTACTTTGCCTTTTGTTTTTTGTGCTTTTGTGGAGGTTTTTATATCAGTCTGGGACACTGTTTTCAAGTCATGCTCCCAGATTCCACCCAATGGTCAACCTGAAAGCAGGCCTTCCTAAGGATAGGCAATCCTGTACTTATTACGTTAAGTCTTTTCTGGACTCATGACCAACCTTGATTCAAGGGAAGGGAAAATAAACTCCACCTCTTGATGGGCAATGACAAAGAATATGCAACAATCTTTAATCTACCACATTGATATATGATATTCTTTTACACATGATGTTTTTAATGCTGTTAGATTCTCGGTCAGGTGTAAGGAGTTGGGGTTTGAAGGAAAGTAGAGGTAAATAAGAAATTTCTGTAATTATTTATATTTATTCATGAGTCTACTGATTTGACTATACTGTCCAAAGCTATTTTAATTCCCATTATATTTTGAAACTTCACTTAAGTTTCATCATATTTTAATTAATTTATAGTCTATCAAATCTTGTGGTTGAGGGGATTAGAGGATTACATTTAAAAAATATTTTACTAAATTCTTGATTATAAACCCTGAGAGAAAAATTTAAATTAAAATAACGACTATCAAACAATATGTTTGTATAGTGTTATATTAGCTTTTTTTTTTTTTTTCTGGTCCTCTGAAGATAAATTTTGAGCAACCCTTAAGCTAATTATTTGACTTTTGCAAACAGCATTACTGATGTATGATAAATGCTCATGTAGTAAGAAAAACAACAGTTCTCTGTCCTGGTAAAACAAATAAAATTGTATTTCCATAAATTAAAGCCAAAACTAATTTTGTTTAATTTATGTTAAAAGATATGCAATATGTCTCAGACATAGTAGACCTCAGGGAAAAAGATTTTAATAGGAAAAATAAGCAAATACTTTCATGATGCCTACTAGTTTCATATTGCTGTCCAAATCCTTCTTACCCACTGTCCAGATGATTTCAGGAGGGTGTGTACAAGATAAAAAAAAAAGCTTGTCAACATGCTAAAAATAATGGCTTTCCTTTTCCCATCTGATCCCCAGCTCACATATTGTTTCTCCCTTAAATTTAAATCTCAGTGAGTTTCTTAATCTTTGAGTAGGCTGCCTAGGTTAGTGCCTTGGATTTCTCTTAATTCTGGGACTTCTCCAAGCTGTATAGTTAGAAAGCTTTCTTTGAAAAGAGGCTTATTTTACCATGTGTTTAGAGCATTGGGCCTTCTCTGTCTGCATACTCTAATCAAAGAGTTCCTTTGAATTATTTAGTGTACAAAATCTATTGAGCACTTGTTAAAAGATGATTGGAAAATTGAAATCAAGTATCCACTTTCTGTATCACTGAGTTAAACAGAGTCCAAGAAAACTACAAAAATATACACACCCTTGGATTTTATTATGTAATTGGCCAAAGCAGAGGACCTTGGAGAACAAGCCTGAATAGTGTGGTAGAATTCAAATACAGAATATGGAAGGATCTTTCTGGATCCATTCATACATGAAAGACAGGATGCTGAGCTACTGCTAGCAATTCCTAAAGCCGATAAAGACCTTGAATAAATAAAAACCTTGTTTTTTGAAACAAAAAGAATTTTCAGATATTGTCATTATAAACTTATTCTTGATTTGTAGACCCATTTCAGAAAGAATTGACATTGCTGAAACTTTTGTTCTGTCTGCCAAAAAGATGCCAGCACAATTTTATTTGGAAACGGTTGAAGTCAACGTACGTACAGTTGGCTGGTGCTGTGTTCCCCAATACCTGTTGATCCTAAGAATCCAGAAAACGTTGACATGAGATAGTAGCAGAGGTGGCAGTCATTGGTAGGCATGCCAATATTAACAAGATCTCTTTTAAAATCTAATACAGACATCAAATCTTACAGTTGGCTTGGGGTCAACACTGTATTTGAGATAATAACATCATTAAAAATGGTAATTTAAACAATTGATCTCGCGTGTAGTACATCAAGTATCTGTTTTTTGCTGTAGTATTGCCTTTTAATGTAAATTCCAGATCACACTCATTCTCTGTTGTTTTCTGTATTCTCTAAAATGATTTCAGAGTTTATCTATGGTAAGTATACTGTTAGACATTTTTCTATGAATAAGATTTTGAAAACCCAGATAAAATTCAAAGATCATGATTCATTATAAGCATGCCCATTTCAGATGGGCCATGAATATGAGGAGCTATCAAAAGTGGACTCGGCATGAGTTTAGTTTATTTGGACATGAGTGGCATCTGTTCTTTCTTGGAATTGTCTACTTAAATAACGTGAATTTTAGAATTTGAATCATATCAATTTCACTTGCAACTGTGAAATAAAATATGTGTGGAAATATAAGTAGGATTAATTATATATCAAATTACTTGGAAAAGTGTTTTTCTCGATACCTATGGAATCAACTCGATGGTACTGGGTGTTTTTGTTTTTTTTTTTTTATGTAATGTAAAAAAGGCATTAGACTTCAAATGTTTTACTGAATGCTAGGTATCCATTGTTTCCACTATATTCTATGAAGGTATTTAGGAGCCATGCTGAAAGATGCAGTGAAATGGGGAAAATGAGCAAATATTCTGTTTTAACGTTTTCATATCCATCCAAAATTTAGCATTTCTTTGCTGCATTTCTTTATAACACACATAGATAGTCTGGCAGAGATTCATTATTTATAGTAATCCTGTTAGGTGAAATTGGCATATGAAGGGCAGCTGAAAGTTGGATAGTAATCGTAAGAAAATCAAATTATATTTACTGTTACCTTTATTAAAGAAAGTCTTAATAGTGTAGGAAAATAAAGAAACCCATTTTAAAGTGCATTCCAAAAAAGAGGTAAGAAAAAAAGCAATATGATTTGGCAGAAACTTACTTCTTTTTGGTAATGATTCATCCATAGCAAAGAAAACTAAAAGATAGACATTTGCTAGATGGATGTATTAGACTATAATCAACAGTCTAATACCAATACTTTTTGAAGATAGATGTAATTTGAATATTTTGAGTAACCGTTGGTGATGCCAGATTCTCAGCTAAGGAAATTCTCTATTTTCTCTGAATTTTTTGAATTATATTATCAGTAGTCAATTTGTGCCTTTGTACTTGTCTTTTGACTGGGATGGGACTTGGAGATGTCCTTTTTCTCAAGTTTTTTTTTTTTTTTTTTTTACTTTAGTAAGTCTGGTGGTAAACACATGTATCAAGAGATTGCACCAACACCTATAATGTAGGCTAAACATATTATAGTATAATTTTATTATGTATACTTCTTATTAAGGATAAACATTTATATAGATTATCTAAACCCTACTTAACAAGAAAGACTTTGCCAGTAGTATTTGGGCCTGAAATTTTTTTAAAAAGCTGGGCAGAATTGTCAAAGCATAATTAGGGATAGAGGAATTAAGCTCACTTTTTTCTCCTAAGTGTCTTTGCCAGGGAAAGGAACCTTTGGCAACAGAACTAGATAGAAAAATGAAGCCATGACAGTTGCAACACTGTGCTAAAGAGAGACTGGGCATAATTTCTGGTAATAATACCCACAGGATAAAAGCTGACAGGCATCTGCTCTCTGGTCAGCTTTAGCCTTTTTTTCTCTTTCTCTTTCTTGCTCTTTCCCCTGGGGCTTAATCGCTTCAAGATGGTTGTTATACTGTTGCCATTTCTCACAGGTCCCGCTACTTTCTTGAATGTGGCGAGTTATTCATAACAACTAACAAACATTTATTGAGGTCCTAATTTTTTTTACTATGTGTAAGACCGTAAATAAAAGTATGGGGGCTGGTAATGTAAACAAGGCATGGTGTACAGAAGCATAAGATAGGGCATATTTTTTTTTTTTCTGACTGTGGAAAGGCACAGGAAACCGTAGAGCTGGTTATATTTGAACATGTCCCTTGAAAAGTGGAAAATGTTTCAACTGGATTGGGTTGAGGAGGAAGTGTCAAGAGTTCTAAGCCAAAGAATAAATAAGAACAAAGTTTCACCCTAGGTCCTGAGAGTCTAGAAGTTGATACTACTACTCAGTTGTGTGTTGACCATGTGGTGAGGAAAACGTTGTTTGTTTGAAGGACATTAGGTACTTTATAGAGAATTTTGATGCTATTTTGTAGAAAGTGAGCTATAGGAAGACAGCAAGAGTTATAAGATACAATGAGCAAATTGTAAGACACAAAATGGAGAAAATTTCATAATTCGTCTTGAGCTGGATTTGCACTGAATGGATTCAGAACTTAATTTGAAATTTGTCAATTATTAGATTACCAAATTATATTAATCAAATAAAAATTAAATGAAATATAATTATTGTATTATTCACCTTTATAGACTGCCTGTACCTGTATCTGCCTCCAAAAGGATGAAAACTGCCTATATTCATATTAAAATAATAGAGTTTACAGTTGATCTAGGCTATCATAAAAAAAAACAAACCAAATTCATTGCCATCGAGTCAATTCTGACTCATAGCAATCCTATAGGACAAAGCAGAACTGCACCGTAGGGTTTCCAAGGACTGTCTGGTTGCTATCATAAGTATATGCTAATTCAGACAGTTATATTTATCTAGTTGTTATATCTTAAAAAGTTACAGTTAGTTAATTAGTTTCCTATTACTGCTGTAACAAATATTAAAAATTTGGTGACTTAAAATAACAAAAATTTATTATCTTATGGTTCTGGAGATCAGAAGTCTAAAATGGGTCTCACTAGGCTAAAGTCAGGGTGTTGGCAGAACTCAGTGATTTCTGGAGCCTCTTGGGGATAATCCAATTTCTTGCCCTATTCAGCTCTTGGGGCCACATTCCTTAGCTCCTAGCGCCCTTCCATTTTCATAGCCAGCAGTGGACAGTCAAGGCTTCCTCATGCTGCATCACTCTGTCTTCTTCAGCCTCCCTCTTTGACAATTAAGGAACTTTGTGATTTCGTTGGGTCCACCTAGATATCCAGGATATTCTCTCTATTTAAAAATCCACTAATTACCCTTTGCCATCAAGTCTATTCTGACTCATAGTGTCCCTATAAGACAGAGTAGAACTACCCCACAGGGTTTCCAAGTTGCAGCTGGTGGATTCGAACTGCCAACGTATTGGTTAGCTGCCGAGCTCTTAGCTACCATAATTTCATCTGCAACCTTAATTCAACTTTCCCACTTGGTCTAGATGTTGTATTCTTAATGTAGAGAGAGATTCTACTTGCTAATATTTCATTTAAATTGTTTTGCCAGTATTTGCTTATAAGACTATGATGTAGTTGCTTTGTTTATTGCTTTTTATTTTTACTCTTTCTGTAACTGTGTGATTCTGGTTTTAGAAAGAGAACTAAAATGCTTTGCTCCTTTTTTTTTTTTTTAAGTTCTAGAACCATTTAAAATGATAAGAATTATCTGTCCCTTAAAGGCCTGAATGAATTCAGTCATGAAAGTGGATGTTTTTGAAAGGTAATTTAAAAAATAAATTTCTTGTTTCTTTTTCTTTCTTGTAATTGTTGGTCTGTTTAGGTTTTCATTCTCTTCTTGAGGAAGTTTAGGTGGTTTTTATTTCTAAAGTATCATGCAATTCACTCAAACTTTAAATTATCTAGGAAAAAAAAACAAAAAACCTGACCAAACCCATCACGGTCAAGTTGATTCTGACTCATAGAGACCCTGTAGAACAGAGTAGAACTGCCCCACAGAGTTTCCAAGGAGCGCCTGGTGGATTTGAACTGCTGACCTTTAGGTTAGCATCTGTAGCTCTTAACCACTCCGCCACGAGGGTTTCCAAATTATACTAGAGTTGTAAAATATTTTCTTATAATTTTTAAAATTTTATCATTCCATAACATATTTAATGCCGTGCTTCCCAATACTGCCCGTAATACACCACCCACTTTCCCTTTCTGCATCCTGCTAACGTAGCTATTTCATAAGGTTTGGCTGTATTAATATGCCAAGTTTCCATTATTATGATTATGTTAACACTGTGGAGCCATGTAGCATAATGGTATTTCATTTCCTTTCTTGTAAAATTTTCCCCTTGTGGATGCTAATAATTGTCATGTTTATTCATTTGCTTAGCCATCCGAGTACCTAATACTAATCATCTCCAACTCTCTTATGTAATCATTAACTTTTTTCTAAGAACATTTAGACTCTTCAGATAGTATAAAATTTGAAGATATTCCTACAAACTCTGAAATTTTATGATGGTATAGATTGATGTGAGGTTGTGTGTATATGTGTTTGTTTTTGTCTTGTTTTTCATCCAGTTGTGTTGGACACTGTTTTGTTTTTTAAGTATTTATGATTTTCTTTTTCTTCTTTTTTCAGTTGAAGCATATTTTGTATATAGTGAAATACACAAATTTTGATGTAACAGTTTTGGCAGCTGCATCCATGTAACCTTCCTCCCTCAAATAAAGAACATTTCTCCCACCCCAAAAAATATCCCTTACTCCTTCCCATTAATTCCTGTCCTATTCCCCCCTCAGGCAACCACTGTTGATTACTCTGATTGTGGACCTTTTCATTGTGGAACATATCTTAAATTCTGGGTGTTTATCTTGTATTAATATCTAAAATAATTTTCCCACCAATTTTTTCTGTTCTCTTTTTCAGAAATGTCCTATTATTCAGATATTATATATTAGTCTTCCTATACAATTTTTTTATACAGATACTCATATTTCTTTATAATTTCTCTTCTATTTACCCTAGTTTTTCTCTTTTTCTTATGTCTGAGAGACTTTATAAGCTTTATCTTTCAAGTTCAACTGACATTTTTATTTCTGCTATCAAAATTTTAATTTCTAATATTTTCTTTTTTTTATTATTCTTTGAATGTTCTTTTTCAATTAATACTCTATTCCTGCACGTGTGTACAATATTTGCTTATCTCTGAAGACATTAACCAATACCAGTTGTCATCATTTAACTCCAAGTCATGGCAATCTCGTGTGTCAGAGTAGGACTGTACTCCATAGAGTTTTCAATAACTGATTATTTTGAAAGTAGATTGCCAGACCTGAACATATTAACCCCAAAAAAAAAAAAACCCACTGCCATCGAGTCATATTAGAGGTAGCTTTCTCTGTCTCTTTTCTTTCTATCGATTTCTTACTTCCTTTTTTTTTTTTTTTTTCTTTTTTTGTTTTGGTCTCTGTCTTTCCTGTTAGGAACTTTACCCAAATAGCTACTGATTCTAATGACTAAAGAAACTCTTGGGGCAGGCTAGGTCATACAGAGTGTTGAACTTCAGTTATATATTTAGGCTAGTTAATTGGAGGCCTTTCACTCTCAAGACACTTAGGTCATTACTTTGACACTGGACAGATTGCCCAGGAAGAAGTCTTCAAGCATCCTTCTAGGAAGGTATAGGCTAGGCTGATAGATTTTTTAGAGCAATAGGAAAAAGGGACAGAAACATGGAGTTTTTAGAATCCAGTATGTAGACTTTAAGGAGCAGTGCAGTGGTGGTGGTGCAGTCATTAAGCACTCAGCTGCTAACCAAAAGTTTGGTGGTTCAAACGCAACAGCCTGCTTCCATAAAGATTTACAGCCCTGGAAACACTACAGGGAAATTCTCGTGTGTCCTATGAGTAGCTATGAGACAGAATCTACTTGACAGCAGTGGTTAGATATATAGACTTTAATTTAATCCACCTTTTTTCTAGTAGGATACCATGGATTTTCCTGATGTTTCTTCAGTACAGAGTTCATCTGACTTTCTTTTTGAAAATAATAAACTTCTAGTCTTTTGCTCAGGATAAGAGGAGAAATTTCCTGGCTGCATAGAATAAAAACAACAAAAACCCAATGCCGTCAAGTCGATTCCCACTCATAGTGACCCTATAGGCCAGAGTAGAACTGCTTGCAACCAGTCTTCCAGTTGTCATTGCTGTCTTTATCCCCACCTTCATTCATTCATTGCTTTTCTCTGATCCTACCGTATAAATTAGGAAAGGTGTGCATCAGGGTTGTATCCTTTCGCCACACTTATTCAATCGTATGCTGAGCAAATAATCAGAGAAGATGGATTATGTGAAGAAGAACACAGAATGAGGACTGGAGGAAGATTAATTAACAACCTGCAATAGGCAGATGACACAACCTTGCTTGCTGAAAGTGAAGAGGACTTGAAGCACTTACTGATGAAAATCAAAGACTACAGCATTCATTATGGATTACACCTTAAAATAAGAAAACAAAAATCCTCACAACTGGACCAATAAGCAAACCATGATAAACGTAGAAACTATTGAAGTTGTCAAAGATTTCATTTTACTGGAATCCACAATCAATGCTCATGGAAGCAGCAGTCAAGAAATCAGCCTGTGTATTGCCTTTGACAAATCTGCTGCAAAAGACCTATTTAAAGTGTTAAAAAACAAAGATGTCACTTTGAGGACTAAAGTCTACCTGATTCAAGCCATGGTATTTTCATTCATCTCATATGCATATGAAAGCTGGACAGTGAATAAGGAAGATGGAAGAATTGACACCTTTGAATTGTGGTATTGGCAAAGAATACTGAATATACCATGCACTCCCAGAAGAATGAACAAATCTCTCTTGGAAGAAAAAAAAAAAAAAAAATGTTGGTTAGGAGCGAGGATGGCGAGACTTCATCTCATGTACGTTGGACATGTTATCAGGAGACATCAATTCCTGGAAAAGGACAACATGCTTGATAAAATAGAAAGTCAGTGAAAAAGAGGAAAACCCTCAACGAGATGGACTAACACAATGGCTGCAACAGTGAGCTCAAACTTAGCAACAATTGTTAGGATGGTGCAGGACCCAGCATTGTTTTCTTCCATTGTACATACAGTTGCTATGAGTCAGAATCGACTCCAGGGCACCTAACAACATTAACGACACGGTGTAAATAGGATAACCTGGGGTGGGAGAGGTGTACTGTTGACTCAAGTTTCAGATTTCTGCCTTCCAGTTTCCTTTTCCAGCTGTTGCCTGCTCTCCAAGTGCTCACAGATTGTACAACAGTCTTCTTATAATGTTCCATTCCTTCTTTCTACTATCTTTCAAATACACACACACGCAAATATACGTGTGTGTGTTGTCTTTATATTACTTTTTAAAAAGAAGTTTAAAGAATACGTCCGTGTTAAAAATAAACTGGATATTTTGCACACTGTTATGAAACATGATAAGCAATAATATTCCATACTATATGAACATTGGTAAAACATAAGAGCCTGTATCTACTTAGTTTGACAGAATGGCAGTTAGTACTTGGAATTGTGTTTTATTTATTTATTTTTTCTTTTCTCATCACACATACTATATTCATTAATTGTTTCAGTAGAGATCTGGTTACATATTTTTAAATTGTCCCGTTTTTAGATTTGCTTTAATAAAGTACTGTCTGTTAGGAAGATAACAGAACTTTATGAGTAATCATTTTTACATTATGGGGAGTATAGTGGAAAAAACCTCTTTTAACTTTACTTCATTTAGTGCACGCAATGATTTGGTGATAATTTTAGTGAAGTCCTGCAAAAAATGGTGCAGATAAGTGCATAGATTCACATGTTGTTCAAAAATTGACTATAAGAAATGAGCATAAAACGCACACGTAAAGCAGTGAAGCAAATTTCCATAAGCCACATGGTTTAATATCATTGCTCTGCAGTCTTATAAGTTAATTTTAAAGCTTTAATCACACATACAGACAGGATGAGATTTATTAACATACACAAAATATGTTTTTTCACCATATTCATGTTGTATAATTAGGTTATTAGCTACATAATTTACTACATTTTTATGTGATAAAAACAGTTTAACTGTTAGCAGCTGCCTCTAAAATGCCTTTACATTTATTCAGATTTAAATTACCTGTTGACTTGAGTAAGTGATTATAATTTCGTCCTAACACTATGTAACATATGGTGTTTACATTCTTCTCAAGAGCTCCTTGAGGAAAAAAAGAAGTTTATAAAAACATCAATATAAATAGTAATTTAAAGAATGGACAAAAAATATCTGCAAAGATTAATTGTAGTTAATAGGTTATTAACTGGTTGTTAAAGTGTTTGAGTCCGCCTTATTGTATCCGTGATTTATGACATTGTGTTTTCAATTGTTTGCTTGCTGTTGACATGTTTATAATATATTCACTTTGAGCAATCTGTTTTCTAAACTGAGTTTTTAAAATTATTACCACAGAATTCATTTTAAGCTATGCGTTCCTTTTCTACAAAGCAAGACACTATTTTATTTCTATGTTCATAGACATAAAAATAGACTTCCACATATAAAAGGCATATAACTGAGTAGGTGTTTTAAAATAAAAAAAATATGAGAAAGAACATTTGTTTAAAACAAAATTAAGAGTTACAAAATCATTCAAAACTCTAGTATTAAAAAAACCCATTACCGTTGAGTCGATTGCGACTCATAGAAACTCACTCTGTAAACCAAAAACCAAGCCCAGTGCCGTCGACTCGATTCCGACTCATAGCAACGCTATAGGTCATAGTAGAACTGCCCCATAGAGTTTCCAAGGAGCGCCTGGTGGGTTCGAACTGCTGACCTTTTGGTTAGCAGCCGTAGTACTTAAACACTAAGCTACCAGGGTTTCCAACAACTCTATAAAAAAAAAGGTAGGTGTAAATTTAAAATGTTCTATGTGCCATGAGTTTTCTAGTTAGAATGTTGCAGCTGATCAACCGTGAAGCTCTTTAAATCTATGGCTTATTCAAAAGGTAGCTATGGTACAACTTTAATTCACTGAGCATTCTTATAGAGTGAATTGTGTCCTGGAAAATATATGTTGTAAATCCTACTCCCTATTTTTTTTTTTTTTTTTATACTTGTTGGGTGGCGCAGTGGCTAAGTGCTTAGCTGCTAACAGAAGGACAGGCAATTCAAACTCACCAGCCACCCTGCAGTCTGCTTCCATAAAGATTTACAGCCTTGGAAATTCTATGGGGCAGTTCTATTCCATCTTAATGGGTCAGTATGAGTCAGAATAAACTCGAAGGCAGTGGGTTTTGGATTACTGGGTATATTTGTGGGTGTAATTCAGTTAGGAATGGGGCTTTCTCTGTTATGTTAATGAGACCATATCAGTGTAGAGTGTGGCCTAAACTTTTTAGATGTGCAAAGAGCAGATTAGGCACAGAAGAAAGGAAACATAAAAGGAGAAGATGCATGCTACATGAAGATCTCCAAGGAAAAGAGAAATAGAAGCTGAAAAGAAACAAGGACCTTCCCCTAGAGCTGATATAGACAGAAAGCTTTTCCCTAGTACCAGTGCTCTGAATTTGGACTTCTAGCCTCCTAAACTGTGAGAAAATAAATTTCTGTTTGTTAAAGCCACCCACTTGTGGTATTTCAGTTACAGCAACACTAAATAACTAAGACACTTACAATGAGCTAGGCACATTTTAACATGTTTTATGTATATTTTTTTCTGAAATATATAAAACCTTCACTGTAATTCTATGAGTAAGGCTAACCATTTTTAATCCCATTTTCTATAAGAAGAAACTGAGGCTCAGGATATTTAATATATATGTTCAATATGCCTCTAATCAGTGGCAGAGCTAGACTGATTTTTAACACCAGTGTTTTTAGCTACTATGCTATGCTACTTCTCTGATTGCAGCCAACACTTCTGTTTTTGCAGAATAATGCAGCCCACATTTTACTTTGAGATTTAAGAAACATATTGTCTTCTGTACTCACAGGAGTATGGTCTTTCCTCTCTAACCTTATCTAGACTACTTCTAGGGACTTAATGTGCACTAAAAGTAATTTATTAAGGACCTGCATTTGAATAAGCATAGGTAATCTTGATATATATATATATATATATTTTTGTTTCTGTGCATTTACCTATTCTAAATATTTCATATAATTGGGATCATGTAGTATTTGTCCTTTTCTGTCTGACTTATTTCACTTAGCATAATGTTTTCAGGGTTCATCCATATTGTAGCACGTATCAGAACTTCATTTCTTTTTATGGCTGAATTATATTCAGTTGTATGTGGTCTTAGTTTCTTAGCGCTGCTATAACAGAAATACCACAAGAGGATGGTTTTAAAGAACAGAAATTTATTTTCTCATAGTTTAGGAGGCTAGACATCTGAATCCGGGGCACCGGCTCTATGTAAGGCTCTCTCTCTGTCATCTCTAAGGGAAGATCTCTTTCACTTTCTGTATACCAGGCATTCCTTGATTCCTTGGTGATCCCCACATGGCATGTATCTTCTGTTTATGCTTACTTCTCTATGCCTAATCTGCTCTTTTTATATCTCAAAAGTGAGTAGAACCCTGGTGGCCCAGTGGTTAAGAGCTTGGCTGCTAACCAAAAGTTTAGCAGTTTGAATCCACCAGCCGCTCCTTGGAAACCCTATGGAGCAGTTCTACTCTGTCCTATAGGGTCAGAATCACCTAGATGGCCAGAGGTTTGGTTTGTTTTTATACTTATATGGCCTCATTAACATAACAAAGAAAATCCTATTCCAAAAATAGGATTATATCCAGAAGAATAGAGGCTTTGATTCCAACACGTATTTTTGAGGGACACAGCTCAATCCATAATGTATCTTTGTAGAATATTTTGTTTATCCATTTTTCTGTTGATGGACACATGAGTTGTTTCCACCTTTTGGCTATCATGTGAATATGCTGCAATGAACATTGGTGTGCAAGTATTTGTCTGACTCCTGCTTTCAGTTCTTTTGGGAATATACCTACTAGTGGAATTGCTGGGACCCCATGTGTGTCACAGTGGAACTGTGATCCATAGAGTTTTCAGTGCTGATTTCTAGAACTAGATAGCTAGAGATTTCTCCCGAGGTACCTCTGGGTGGACTTGAACCTCCAGCACTTCGGTCAGCAGGCAAGCATGTTAACAATTTTTACTACCCAGGGACTCCATATACATACTTACATATGTAAACATATGATATGCATAGAAAAAAGGATTTGTGATCATTACTTATAACAATAAAAATCACAATAATGTGCTCTTTCATACTACTGAATCTTCTAGTTGAAAAAAATCTTGAGTGTTAATAAATTTACTCTGATCTAGTCCATTTTTATCCAATTTATACATAGAATTTGCCTGAAAATTATGTACCATTTAAGGTACAAGCTATAATTCAGGCAGAAGAAAGAGTTGAGTGTTTAGTTTGATGTGACCCATTATGGTGAAGTTATTTAACACTCACCTTGAAAGCAGTCTTCTCCCTCTATACCCGTTCTTTCCCTTCTTTCCCTTTCCTGTGTCTAATCTTCTGCTGATTTGAACACCTTGGTATCGTCTTCGTTACCTTGTTTCAGTTAGAATTTGCATTCAGTTAAAACATAAAATAACAATGACTTAAGCTTTATTTGATTTACTGTTACACATAAATATTCTGGAGGTAGGCAGTCCAGAGAGGGTAGGGCTTCTCCTGGAAGTTGTCTGGAACTGTATTTTTATTGTTCTGCTCTTTTTTCCTGCCTTAAAGGCCCCGTCATAGTCTCCTATAGTTAATGAAGCTCCTGCCTTCACATCCGTCTTCCAGGTAGCTTGTTGTTGTTAGGTGCTGTCGAGTCGGTTCCGACTCATAGCGACCCTATGCATAACAGAACGAAACACTGCCCAGTACTGCACCATCCTTACAATTGTTGTTACGCTTGAGCTCATTGATGCAGCCACTGTGTCAGTCCACCTCGTTGAGGGTCTTCCTCTTTTCCGCTGACCCTGTACTTTGCCAAGCATGATGTCCTTCTCCAGGGTCTGATCCCTCCTGACAGGTCCAAAGTATGTAAGATGCAGTATCGCCATCTTTGCTCCTAAGGAACATTCTGGTTGTACTTCTAAGACAGAATTGTTACTTCTTTTGGCAGTCCATAGCATATTCGCCAACACCACAATTCAAAGGTGTCAGTTCTTCTTTGGTCTACTTTATTCATTGTCCAGCTTTCACATGCATATGATGCATTTGAGAATATCATGGCTTGGATCACCTTAGTCTTCAAGGTGACATCTTTGCTCTTCAACACTTTAAAGAGGTCCTTTGCAGCAGATTTACATAATGCAATGTGTCTTTTGATTTCTTGACTGCTGCTTCCATGGCTGTTGATTGTGGATCCAAGTAAAAATGAAATCCTTGACAGCTTCAGTCTTTTCTCCATTTATCATGATGTTGCTCATTGGTCCAGTTGTGAGGATTTTTGTTTTCTTTATGCTGAGGCACAATCCATACTGAAGGCTGTGGTCTTTGATCTTCATTAGGAAGTGCTTCAAGTCCTTTTCACTTTCAGCAAGCAAGGTTGTGTCATCTGCATAACGCAGGTTGTTAATGAGTCTTCCTCCAATCCTGATGCCTGTAAGTTTGTCATACTGTGGGGCTTGTGTGTTGCTGTGATGCTGGAAGCTATGCCGCTGGTATTGAGATACCAGCAGGGTCACACATGGAGGACAGGTTTCAGCTAAGCTTCCAGACTAAGACAGACTAGGAAGAAGGACCCGGCAGTCTACTTCTGAAAAGCATTAGCCAGTGAAAACCTTATAAATAGCAGTGGAACGTTACAGGTAGCAGTAGGGAGGAGATGGGGAAGGAGAAAGGAGACATTTGCTAGCTGAGTCTTTCTTCTACATACAAAGGGCCACACTGGAAACTCCGCACAATACTTCTGCTTTTGTCTCAGTGTAAAGTAAGCTGGAAAATGTAATCTTTTGATTGAATAGATTGCTACCCCAAATAGATCGTTACTGAGGAAGAGGGGGAGAGTGGATATTGATAGGCAAATAAGTCTATGTGAAATCCACTTCTTAGTTTCTACTGATGTTAGTTATTGGCATATGTTTATTTTCCCATATTTTCTCTCCAAAGAATTCATCACATTATTGTGCTCTCTTAGTGTTTGCCACCGCATCTAGCAGTGTCTTTTTGGGTGGGTTTGTCACAGTAGTTAGTAACTACTTGTTAAATTTGAATTCAGATGCCTGAAAAATATTAGTTTAGTTTCATTAGCACCTTATGCTGGCAGATGGTAAAAAGCTGGAGAAGCCTTGTCTTCTGCGTTGTTGGCACTTTTACAGATATTTTAAAAACAAGAAAAATGAACACATTGTTTTTAGGACCATATTGTCACATGTAAATTGACAAATTACCTACTTAAATTTGAAAGAAATCCCAACTGAGGTATCAGCAGTCTTTGAAAGAGAACCATTAGCGATGCAAACACTGCTAGCAGTGATTTGTATTAAATAAAATAAACACAAATTTGAACTTCCTATAGGAATTTGTGAGTGAAAGGGCCATAAGTTACCTTAATGAAGTTAAAGGCAGGGGAAAAAAAAAAAGCCAACAGTTCTTGCTCCTTTGACTAAATTATATGTGCCATGAAATTTAAAGCTTTAAAATGTATTTTTTGTTTTATTCAGAATGTTTTGACTTTATTTGAAAGCCAAGCTTTTGAAACACGTAAGAAAATATTTTATAATACTTCATGATATTAAATTTTTTTATTTTTCTTCCAATGCCAAATAGGACCTCCATGATTTGTATAATTGTAATGATTTTTTATTAACATTACATTTCTTTTTTTTTTTTTTTTATAATAACTTTTATTAAGCTTCAAGTGAACGTTTACAAATCCAATCAGTCTGTCACATATAAGTTTACATACATCTCACTCCCTACTCCCACTTACTCTCCCCGTCTTGAGTCAGCCCTTTCAGTCTCTCCTTTCTTGACAATTTTGCCGGCTTCCCTCTCTCTCTATCCTCCCATCCCCCCTCCAGACAAGAGTTGCCAACACAATCTCAAGTGTACACCTGATATAATTAGCTCACTCTTCATCAGCGTCTCTCTCCCACCCGCTGACCAGTCCCTTTCATGTCTGATGAGTTGTCTTCAGGGATGGTTCCTGTCCTGTGTCAACAGGAGGTCTGGAGAGCATGACCGCCGGGATTCCTCCAGTCTCAGTCAGACCATTAAGTTTGGTCTTCTTATGAGAATTTGGGGTCTGCATCCCACTGCTCTCCTGCTCCCTCAGGGGTCCTCTGCTGAGCTCCCTGTCAGGGCAGTCATCGATTGTGGCCGGGCACCAACTAGTTCTTCTGGTCTCAGGATGATGTAGGTCTCTGGTTCATGTGGCCCTTTCTGTCTCTTGGGCTCTTAGTTGTCATGTGGACTTGGTGTTCTTCATTTTCCTTTGCTCCAGGTGGGTTGAGACCAATTGCTGCATCTTAGATGGCTGCTTGTTAGCATTTAAGACCCCAGACGCCACATTTCAAAGTGGGATGCAGAATGATTTCATAATAGAATTATTTTGCCAATTGACTTAGAAGTCCCCGCAAACCATGTTCCCCAGACCCCCGCGCTTGCTCCGCTGAGCTTTGAAGCATTCATTTTATCCCGGAAACTTCTTTGCTTTTGGTCCAGTCCAATTGAGCTGACCTTCCATGTATTGAGTGTTGTCTTTCCCTTCACCTAAAGCAGTTCTTATCTACTGATTAATCAATAAAAAAACCCTCTCCCACCCTCCCTCCCTCCCCCCCTCGTAACCACAAAAGTATGTGTTCTTCTCAGGTTTACTATTTCTCAAGATCTTATAATAGTGGTCTTATACAGTATTTGTCCTTTTGCCTCTGACTCATTTCGCTCAGCATAATGCCTTCCAGGTTCCTCCATGTTATGAAATGTTTCAGAGATTCGTCACTGTTCTTTATCGATGCGTAGTATTCCATTGTGTGAATATACCACAATTTATTTACCCATTCATCCGTTGATGGACACCTTGGTTGCTTCCAACTTTTTGCTATTGTAAACAGAGCTGCAATAAACATGGGTGTGCATATATCTGTTTGTATGAAGGCTCTTGTATCTCTAGGAGTGGGATTTCTGGGTTGTATGGTAGTTCTATTTCTAACTGTTTAAGATAACGCCAGATAGATTTCCAAAGTGGTTGTACCATTTTACATTCCCACCAGCAGTGTAAGAGAGTTCCAATCTCTCCGCAGCCTCTCCAACATTTATTATTTTGTGTTTTTTGGATTAATGCCAGCCTTGCTGGTGTGAGATGGAATCTCATCGTAGTTTTAATTTGCATTTCTCTAATGGCTAATGATCGAGAGCATTTTCTCATGTATCTGTTGGCTGCCTGAATATCTTCTTTAGAGAAATGTGTGTTCATATCCTTTGCCCACTTCTTGATTGGGTTGTTTGTCTTTTTGTGGTTGAGTTTTGACAGAATCATGTAGATTTTAGAGATCAGGCGCTGGTCGGAGATGTCATAGCTGAAAATTCTTTCCCAATCTGTAGGTGGTCTTTTTACTCTTTTGGTGAAGTCTTTAGATGAGCATAGGTGTTTGATTTTTAGGAGCTCCCAGTTATTGGGTTTCTCTTCATCATTTTTGGTAATGCTTTGTATTCTGTTTATACCTTGTATTAGGGCTCCTAGGGTTGTCCCAATTTTTTCTTCCATGATCTTTATCGTTTTAGTCTTTATGTTTAGGTCTTTGATCCACTTGGAGTTAGTTTTTGTGCATGGTGTGAGGTATGGGTCCTGTTTCATTTTTTTGCAAATGGATATCCAGTTATGCCAGCACCATTTGTTAAAAAGGCTGTCTTTTCCCCAGTTAATTGACACTGGTCCTTTGTCAAATATCAGCTGCTCATACGTGGATGGATCTATGTCTGGGTTCTCAATTCTGTTCCATTGGTCTATGTGTCTGTTGTTGTACCAATACCAGGCTGTTTTGACTACTGTGGCTGTATAATAGGTTCTGAAGTCAGGTAAGGTGAGGCCTCCCACTTTCTTCTTCTTTTTCAGTAGTGCTTTGCTTATCCGGGGCTTTTTTCCCTTCCATATGAAATTGGTGATTTGTTTCTCTATCCCCTTAAAATATGACATTGGAATTTGGATCGGAAGTGCGTTAAATGTATAGATGGCTTTTGGTAGAATAGACATTTTTACTATGTTAAGTCTTCCTATCCATGAGCAAGGTATGTTTTTCCACTTAAGTATGTCCTTTTGAATTTCTTGTAGTAGAGCTTTGTAGTTTTCTTTGTATAGGTCTTTTACATCCTTGGTAAGATTTATTCCTAAGTATCTTATCTTCTTGGGGGCTACCGTGAATGGTATTGATTTGGTTATTTCCTCTTCGGTGTTCTTTTTGTTGATGTAGAGGAATCCAAGTGATTTTTGTATGTTTATTTTATAACCTGAGACTCTGCCAAACTCTTCGATTAGTTTCAGTAGTTTTCTGGAGGATTCCTTAGGGTTTTCTGTGTATATAATCATGTCATCTGCAAATAGTGATAACTTTACTTCTTCCTTGCCAATCCGGATACCTTTTATTTCTTTCTCTAGCCTGATTGCCCTGGCTAAGACTTCCAACACGATGTTGAATAAGAGCGGTGATAAAGGGCATCCTTGTCTGGTTCCCGTTCTCAAGGGAAATGCTTTCAGGTTCTCTCCATTTAGAGTGATATTGGCTGTTGGCTTTGCATAGATGCCCTTTATTATGTTGAGGAATTTTCCTTCAATTCCTATTTTGGTAAGAGTTTTTATCATGAATGGGTGTTGGACTTTGTCAAATGCCTTTTCTGCATCAATTGATAAGATCATGTGGTTTTTGTCTTTTGTTTTATTTATGTGATGGATTACATTAATGGTTTTTCTGATATTAAACCAGCCTTGCATACCTGGTATAAATTCCACTTGATCAGGGTGAATTATTTTTTTGATGTGTTGTTGGATTCTATTGGCTAGAATTTTGTTGAGGATTTTTGCATCAATGTTCATGAGGGATATAGGTCTATAATTTTCTTTTTTTGTAATGTCTTTACCTGGTTTTGGTATCAGGGAGATGGTGGCTTCATAGAATGAGTTGGGTAGTATTCCGTCATTTTCTATGCTTTGGAATACCTTTAGTAGTAGTGGTGTTAACTCTTCTCTGAAAATTTGGTAGAACTCTGCAGTGAAGCCGTCCGGGCCAGGACTTTTTTTTGTTGGGAGTTTTTTGATTACCGTTTCAATCTCTTTTTTTGTTATGGGTCTATTTAGTTGTTCTGCTTCTGAATGTGTTAGTTTAGGTAGGTAGTGTTTTTCAAGGAATTCATCCATTTCTTCTAGGTTTTCAAATTTGTTAGAGTACAATTTTTCATAATAATCTGAAATGATTCTTTTAATTTCATTTGGTTCTGTTGTGATGTGGTCCTTCTCATTTCTTATTCGGGTTATTTGTTTCCTTTCCTGTATTTCTTTAGTCAGTCTAGCCAATGGTTTATCAATTTTGTTAATTTTTTCAAAGAACCAGCTTTTGGCTTTGTTAATTCTTTCAATTGTTTTTCTGTTCTCTAATTCATTTAGTTCAGCTCTAATTTTTATTATTTGTTTTCTTCTGGTGCCTGATGGATTCTTTTGTTGCTCACTTTCTATTTGTTCAAGTTGTAGGGACAGTTCTCTGATTTTGGCTCTTTCTTCTTTTTGTATGTGTGCATTTATTGATATAAATTGACCTCTGAGCACTGCTTTTGCTGTGTCCCAGAGGTTTTGATAGGAAGTATTTTCATTCTCGTTGCTGTCTATGAATTTCCTTATTCCCTCCTTGATGTCTTCTATAACCCAGTCTTTTTTCAGGAGGGTATTGTTCATTTTCCAAGTATTTGATTTCTTTTCCCTCGTTCTTCTGTTATTGATCTCTAGTTTTATTGCCTTGTGGTCTGAGAAGATGCTTTGTAATATTTCGATGTTTTGGACTCTGCAAAGGTTTGTTTTATGACCTAATATGTGGTCTATTCTAGAGAATGTTCCATGTGCGCTAGAAAAAAAAGTGTATTTTGCAGCAGTTGGGTGGAGAGTTCTGTATAAGTCAATGAGGTCAAGTTGGTTGATTGTTGTAATTAGATCTTCCGTGTCTCTGTTGAGCTTCTTACTGGATGTCCTGTCCTTCTCCGAAAGGGGTGTGTTGAAGTCTCCTACTATAATTGTGGAGGTATCTATCTCGCTTTTCAGTTCTGTTAAAATTTGATTTATATATCTTGCAGCCCTGTCATTGGGTGCGTAAATATTTAATATGGTTATGTCTTCCTGATCAATTGTCCCTTTTATCATTATATAGTGTCCTTCTTTATCCTTTGTGGTGGATTTAAGTCTAAAGTCTATTTTGTCAGAAATTAATATTGCTACTCCTCTTCTTTTTTGCTTATTGTTTGCTTGATATACTTTTTTCCATCCTTTGAGTTTTAGTTTGTTTGTGTCTCTAAGTCTAAGGTGTGTCTCTTGTAGGCAGCATATAGATGGATCGTGTTTCTTTATCCAGTCTGTGACTCTCTGTCTCTTTATTGGTGCATTTAGTCCATTTACATTCAGGGTAATTATAGATAAATAAGTTTTTAGTGCTGTCATTTTGATGCCTTTTTATGTGTGTTGTTGACAATTTCATTTTTCCACATACTTTTTTGTGCTGAGGCGTTTTTCTTAGTAAATTGTGAGATCCTCACTTTCATAGTGTTTGACTTTATGTTAGTTGAGTCGTTACGTTTTTCTTGGTTTTTGTCTTGAGTTATAGAGTTGTTATACCTTTTTGTGGTTACCTCATTATATACCCCTATTTTTCTAAGTAAAAACCTAACTTGTATTGTTCTATATCGCCTTGTATCACTCTCCATATGGCAGTTCAATGCCTCCTGTATTTAGTCCCTCTTTTTGATTATTGTGATCTTTTACCTATTGACTTCCATGATTCCCTGTTATGTGTATTTTTTTTTAATTAATCTTAATTTGTTTGTTTTTGTGATTTCCCTATTTGAGTTGATATCAGGACGTTCTGTTTTGTGACCTTGTGTTGTGCTGATATCTGATATTATTGGTTCTCTGACCAAACAATATCCTTTAGTATTTCTTGTAGCTTTGGTTTGGTTTTTGCAAATTCTCTAAACTTGTGTTTGTCTGTAAATATCTTAATTTCGCCTTCATATTTCAGAGAGAGTTTTGCTGGATATATGATCCTTGGTTGGCAGTTCTTCTCCTTCAGTGTTCTGTATATGTCGTCCCATTCCCTTCTTGCCTGCATGGTTTCTGCTGAGTAGTCAGAACATATTCTTATTGATTCTCCCTTGAAGGAAACCTTTCTTTTCTCCCTGGCTGCTTTTAAAATTTTCTGTTTATCTTTGGTTTTGGTGAGTTTGATGATAATATGTCTTGGTGTTTTTCTTTTTGGATCAATCTTAAATGGGGTTCGATGAGCATCTTGGATAGATATCCTTTCGTCTTTCATGATGTCAGGGAAGTTTTCTGTCAGAAGTTCTTCAACTATTTTCTCTGTGTTTTCTGTCCCCCCTCCCTGTTCTGGGACTCCAATCACCCGCAGGTTATCCTTCTTGATAGAGTCCCACATAATTCTTAGGGTTTCTTCATTTTTTTTAATTCTTTTATCTGATTTTTTTTCAGCTATGTTGGTGTTGATTCCCTGGTCCTCCAGATGTCCCAGTCTGCATTCTAATTGCTCGAGTCTGCTCCTCTGACTTCCTAGTGTGTTGTCTAATTCTGTTATTTTATTGTTAATCTTTTGGATTTCTACATGTTGTCTCTCTATGGATTCTTGCAACTTATTAATTTTTCCAGTATGTTCTTGAATAATCTTTTTGAGTTCTTCAACAGTTTTATCAGTGTGTTCCTTGGCTTTTTCTGCAGATATCCTAATTTCATTTGTGATATCATTAAGCATTCTGTAAATTAGTTTTTTATATTCTGTATCTGATAATTCCAAAATTGTATCTTCATTTGGGAAAGATTTTGATTCTTTTGTTTGGGGAGTTGGAGAAGCTGTCACGGTCTGCTTCTTTAAGTGGTTTGATATGGATTGTTGTCTCCGAGCCATCACTGGGAAACTAGTTTTTCCAGAAAATCCGCTAAAAAAAAAACTGTAGTCAGATCCCTATCAGAGTTCTCCCTCTGGCTCAGGCTATTCAGATGTTAATGAAGCCGCCTGGGGAGGGTGGGGGAGGGAACAGAGAGATAGGAGAGTAGCACTTCAGAATATAGCCAGAGTTGCTTGTCTTGCTTGGAAAGACTATTATATCTGAGATTCCCGCGGGCGCGTCGCCTATGTGTGCTGTCTGTGTGGAGATTGCCCCCGGGGGGTCTGGCCCGCTGGAGTCACGGTCAGATCCTCCGCTTCCAGCCCCACGCCCAGCGTCAAGGCTCCCCCACTGGGACGGTGCACTCTCGACTCCAAAATCAGTCGCTGCCTCCCGGGGACTTCTCGTCCCTCCAGCCGCGTGGCCGTGCCGCCCCCGTGAACCAGGTGGGCCCCCTCCCGGGGTTAGTTCAGATGGGTGGAGTAGCTCCCCGTGCTTGTGCCGCGACCGAGTGTCCCGGCTGGAACGCTGTTCTCCCCGCTCCAATACCAGTCGCTGCCTCCCGGGGACTTCTCCTACCGGCTGCGTCCCACGCCGCCCGCGCGACCCGGATGGTCACCTTCCCGGGGTTAGTTCAGGGGGTGGAGCAACTCTCCGTGTTTATGGCGTACCTGCGTGCAGTCCACATCCCTGTGGGACGGTTCCCCGGCTCGGGTGCTGCTCTTTCTGCTCCAAGATCAGTCACTGCCTCCCGGGGACTTCTCCTAACGGCTGCGTCCCACGCCGCCCGTGGAACCGGCTAGTCCCCCTCCCGGGGTTAGTTCAGGGGGGTGGAGCAGGTCTCTGTGCTTGTGCCGTACCTGACTGGTATGCTGGCTCCAGGCTCTGGAAACAATCGCTGCTTCCCCGTATTAGTTCGTTCTCCGTCTCTAAATCTGTGTTTGTTGTTCAGGGTTCGTAGATTGTTATGTATGTGATCGATTCACTTGTTTTTCCGTGTCTTTGTTGTAAGAGGGATCCGAGGTAGCGTCTGCCTAGTCCGCCATCTTGGCTCCGCCTCAACATTACATTTCTTTTGATGTCAACTTTACCTTCAAGAATGATATACATACAAGTAATCAATTTAGGCTTTTTAATTGAAGTTAAACTAATAAAAAGTTATTTTTCAGTGTCTTAGTTTCTGAGCTATCCGCAGATTGATAAGTTTTATGACATTACATAATATATGTAATGCTGTCAGCTTTATGTCATGATGCCAAATAGCCGTTATTTTTAATTTGAGGTATTTCTCTGGTGGTCCAGTTGTTCAGCACTCAGCTGCTTAACAAAGGTCGGCAGTTCGAACCCATCAGCTATTCCACAAGAGAAGCGGCAGCTTGCTTCTTTAAAGATTTAAAAAAAAAAAAAACAAAAAAAAAAACCTGTAGCTGTAGAGCTGATTCTGACTCATAAAGATTACAGCATTGGAAAGCCTATGAGACAGTTCTACTCTGCCCCATAGAGTTGCTATGAGTTGGAATTGACTCCACATGGTGATTTTTGTTTGTTTGTTTTTGTTTTCTTTTTTTTTGTCAGGTTATACACAGACATCTCCACACATCTTTCAGTTTGTTGTACTGTGGTGGCTGGCATGTTGCTGTAATGCTGGAAGCTATGCTATTGATATTTCAAATAACAGCAGAGTCACCCTAGAATAACCACTGAACAGGTTTCAGTGGTTATTCCAGACCAAGAAAGACTAAGAAGATGGACGTGATAGTCTACTTCTGAAAAAATTGGCCAGAGAAAACCTTATGAATAGCTGCAGAATGTTGTCTGGTATAGTGCCAGAAGACGAGCCCCTCAGGTTGGAGGGCACTCAAAATACAACTGGGGAACAGCTGCCACCTCAAAGTAGAGTCAACCTTAATGACGTGGATGGAATCAAGCTTTCAGAATCTTCATTTACTGAGGTCACACAACTCATATTAAAAAGAAACAGCTGCAGACACCCATTAATAATTAGAACATGGAATGTATGAAATATGAATCTAGGAATGTTGGAAGTTGTCAAAAATGAAATGGACCACATAAAAATCAATGCCCTATACATTAAAAGCTGAAATAGACTGGTATTGGCCATTTTGAATCAGACAATCATATGGTCCACTATGCTGGGAATGACAGATTGAAGAGGAATGACATCACGTTCATCATCAAAAAGAACATTTCAAGATCTATCCAGAAGTACAATGCTGTCAGTGATGGGACAATACCCATAAGCCTATAAGGAAGGCCAGTTAACACAAATATTATTCAAATTTTTGCACTAACCTCTAATCCCAAAGATGAGGAAATCAAATATTTTTACCAACTTTTGCAGCCTGAAATTGAGCAAACATGCAATCAAAGTGCATTGATAATTACTGGTGATTAAAATGCAGAAGTTGGAAACAAAGAAGATCAGTAGTTGGAAAATATGGCCTTGGTGACAGAAATAATGCCTAAGATCACAGGATAGAATTTTGCAAGTCCAATGACTTCTTTATTGCAATTACCTTATTTCAACAACATAAACGGCGACTGTACACATGGAACGTGCTGGATGGAATACATAGAAATCAAATCGATTACATCTGTGGAAAAAGACGATGGAGAAGTTCAATAGTACCAGTCAGAAAAAGACCAAGAGCTGACTGTGGAATAGACCATCAATTGCTCATAAGCAAGTTCAAGTTGAAGCTGAAGGAAATTAAAGCAAGTCCACGAGAGCAATAATACGACCTTGAGTATATGCCACCTGAATTTAGTGACCATCTCAAGAATAGATTTGATGTGTTGGACACTGATGACCAAAGACCAGACGAGTTGTGGAATTACATTAAGGGCATAATCTATGAAAACGCAAAAGGTCATTAAAAAGACAAGAAAGAAAGGACCAAAATGGGTGTCAGAAGTGACTCTGAAACTTGCTCTTGAACATCGAATAGCTAAAGCAAAAGGAAGAAATGATGAAGTAAAAGAACTGAACAGAAAATTTCGAGGGACAGTTTGAGAAGACAAAGTATTATAATGACATGTGCAAAGAGCTTGAGGTAGAAAACTGAAAGGGAAGAACACGCTTGGCATTTCTCAAGGTAAAAGAACTGAAGAAAAAATTCAAGCCTTGAGTTGCAAGAGTGAAGGATTCCATTGGGAAAATACTAAATGACACAGGAAGCATCAAAAGAAGATGGAAAGAATACACAGAGTCACTATACCAAAAAGAATTGGTCACTGGTGAGACATTTCAGGAGGTAGTATATGATCAAGAGCCAATGATATTGAAGGAAGAAGTCCAAGCTGCACTGAAGGCATTGGCTGAAAACAAGACTCCGGGAACTGATGAAATACCAATTGAAGTATTTAAACAAATGGTTGCAGTGCTGAAGGTGCTCACTTGTCTATGCCAAGAAATTTGGAAAACAGCTTCCTGGTGAACTGACTGCAAGAGATCCATATTTTATGCCCGTTCCAAAGAAAGGTGATCCAACAGAATGATGAAATTAACTAACAATATCATTAATATCACACATGGGCAAAATCTTGCTGAAGATTGTTCAAAAGCAGTTACAGCAATACATTGACAGGGAACTGCCAGAAGATCTAGCCAAATTCAGAAGAGGTCATGGAAGGAGGGATATCATTGCTAATGCCAGATGGATCTTAGCTGAAAGCGGAGAATACCAGAAAGATGCTTACCTGTGTTTTATTGACTGCAAAGGCATTAGACAATGTGGGTCATAGAAAATTATGACTAATATTGCAAAGAATGGGAATTCCAGAAGACTTAATTGTGCTCATGAGGAAACTGTACATAGATCAAGAGGTACCTGTTCAAACAGAACAAGGGGATACTGTGTAGTTTAATTTGAGGAAAGGTGTGTGTTAAGATTGTATCATTTCACTATATTTATTCAATCTGTATGTTGAGCAAATAATCCAGGAAGCTGGACTGTATGAAGAAGAATGTGGCATCAGGATTGGAGGAAGACTAATTAACAACCTGCCATATGCCTATAACACAACCTTGCTTGCTGAAAATGAAGAAAATAATTTCAGAAGTAAAGAGCCACAACAATTGGTACATTGGTAAATGTTTAATATAATAGGCAGATCTTCAGATTAAAAAAAAAAAAGTACTAATTTATAGCATTTGTCAATTTTTTGTGTGGTGTAAATGTTCCCACCCTTGTCACTTTCAACCTACCGAAACAAGTCACTGGTCTTGGAATTGGAAAAAGATGAGCATGATCAGCTCTTGCAAAGCAGTGAGAGGCTACTGCAGCAAAGTCTTGGGAAACTGCTAAATTGTTCATCACTTTTAGTATACCCATGAGGTTCTCATGGTCTGATAGATCTGAGGATCTAGTAGCCATCACAGTACTCTTCCATTCTTATGACTTGTCTTCTGTGGTGCTTTTTCTTTATTTGCCTTTCTGCTCTGCTATTGCTTAACTTCTTCAACTTTATGTGTTTTTTCTGCCTGGTAACTTCTGATTAGTATTGGCTTCTGTTGTCTCATTAATTCCTATCATGTAATGTCTTCTGTTTACTGATGATTGTTTGCTTGTGTCCTACCTACTCTCTACTCTTCTCTATATTCAAACTTGTTGAGAAAAATTTATGATAGATTTGCATGTATAAGGTACCTAAGTTAATGTTCTCATTAAAGGTCTTTTCTTATCTACTATCAGTTTTAGAGCTAAGCTACCCCCACCCCCTCATTCGTTCAGTTATGACTAGCATCACAGAATCATCTGACACAATAAAATAAAACCTATAAATAAAAAATTTCTCAGAAAAGGCTGTGGAAATCGCAAATTATTCAATGCTTCATAGATATGTACCTGGTGATACTATGTACAGCCTTTTGGTGACAGAGGGCCATGAAGTAGATTATACACTCTTAAGGACAGAGAAGAGCATGTGCCACAATTTATAAATCTCTGTAAGACTAGTGTGTGTTCGTATACACAAAGTACTGCTGATATAATTTGGGTGCATAGAATAATTAACATTCTCCTGTAAGCTTGATCTCATGGTCTTACATTGCAAATATTCTTTCTTAAGATGTCCAATACAAAAAAAAAAAAATCAAACCTGTTGCTTGAGTCAGTTCCAAATGTTGTTGTGAGGTGCCATCGAGTTGGTTCCAACTCATGTACAACAATATGAAACACTGCCCAGTGTGCGTCATCCTCACAGTTGTTGCTATGTTTGACTCTATTGTTGCAACCACTGTATCAATACATCTTGAGGGTCTTCCTCTTTTTCACCGATCATCTACTTTTCCAAGCATGATGTCCTTCTCGAGAGACCCGTCCCTCCTGATAACACGTCCAAATTGTATGCAACAAATGAAGCCTCGTCATCCTTACTTCTAAAGAGCATTCTGGCTATACTTCTGCCAAGACCAATTAGTTCATTCTTCTAGCAGTCCATGGTATATTCAGTATTCTTTACCAGCACCGTAATTCAGAGGCCGTTCTTTTATATTCATTATCCGGCTTTCATGTGCCTATGAGGTAATTGAAAAAACCATGGATTAGGTCAGGTGCACCTAAATCCTCAAAGTGACATTTTTGTCTTTTAACTCTCTAAAGAGGTCTTTTGCAGCAGATTTGCCCAGTGCAATACCTTGTTTATTTCTTGACTGATGCTTTCATGGGTGTTGATTGTGGATCCAAGTAAAATGAAATCCTTGACAACTTCGATCTTTTCTCTGTTTATTATGATGTTGTTTATTGGTCCAGTTGTGAGGATTTTTGTTTTCTTTATGTTGAGGTTTAATCCATACTGAAGACTGTAGCCTTTGATCTTCATCAGAAAGTGCTTCAAGTCCTCTTCACTTTCAAGAAGCAAATAATCTGAGAAGCTGAACTAAGAAGATGTCCAAATGTTATCTATAAATTTAAGTCACGCAGAAAGCCTAAATTCAAAGATGTATGAAACAACATGGAAAATTGCAGCTATGACATATCTATCTATCTATCTATCTATCTATCTATCTATCTATCTATCTATCTATCTATCTATCTATCTATCTATCTATCTATCTATCTATCTATCTATCTATCTATCTATCTATCTATCTATCTATCTATCTATCTATCTATCTATCTATCTATCTATCTATCTATCTATCTATCTATCATCTATCTATCTATCTATCTATCTATACATAACATACATACATACATTTGTTGGTGTTGTTAGTTGCTGCTGAGTAAATTCTAAGTAGAATTGCTCCACAGCTGTTTTCAAAGCTGTTGCCTTTTGGAAGCAGATTGCTAGGCCTGTCTTCCGAGGCTTCTCTGGTTGAGTTCAAAGCACCAAACGTTTGGTGACATATATGTAGCCTTTTGGTGAAACAGGAGTCAAGAGTTTAACTGCTTGACCCACACAGGTACTCCTATAATACTAAGCATTTCTAAACACATACATTTATCTTCAGGAATAGAAAATCTGTGTTCACAAAGTAGATTTACTATTTCTCAACAATTTCACACATGCCCCATAGGTGTGTATTAAAAAATAATGATGACCAGGTCAAGAGGAGAATGATTAATTTCACAAAATTTACAAAAAGATTATAACTTTGAGTTAAAGAAAGGTAAATATGTATGGCTAAAATAACTATGAAGCTTCTTAGATGCCATGATAGAAACATTTTCTTTAAAAATTATTTTATTTTAATATTGAGAAAGTTTATAGATGAAATATAAATTTTCCCCTAAGAAAATTAAATTTATAAGCATGGATTTCTTCAGGTAATTTTGCTATGGTGAAAAAAAATGTATCAAATGTTAAAATAGTCTTTAACGATAGTTATTAGCTACTTAGAATAAGACATGCAGGGTATATAATAAACCAGTGAATAAAGGAGCTAATATATGCCATTTTCGGTTGAAAAGTGACTATAATCCCAACCAGTGAATTATTTTTAGAATACAGTCAAGATATTATATTCACCTACAATATGAATGTTCACTGTGCATACTTTTATTCTTTTTTAATGTTTGAGTTACACTGCTATTAATAAGACCTTAACATTAACATCTAGCTGAGACAGATATGTGCTCATGTGTATTTTCCTATCATATAAAATCTGCAGTCTTCTTCAGTAATTTCAATTTTTATCTTGTAATTTTCCATCCTTTACAGCATTTACTATCACACTGATAAAGTTGAAGTATTGTTCTCTACTAATGTTTGAAAAAAATGACATAAAGCAAACCTGGCAAGACTATTTATAATTCATTTAAGATATTGAAAAAAATTTTATCTAATTTGTTGGTAACAAGCTACTTAAAATACAGACTAGGAAAAAAAAATTATCAGACTTTCAATGTATTAAAACTATTCTGTTTAAAGCAATGGAAATTTTTAATGTCACTGAGGGACTTCATAGTCTAGTGAATAAAAATATTGGTTTTAGAAATAGATCTAGGTTGAATCTTTGCTCTGATTCTTATTATATGCCTACAGATAAGTCCATTTATGTTTTCACTAGATGAGTTATATGCTTTGACATTATAAAAATAAATAAGGCAGACAGAGTCTTCGCCTTAATGCACTTTTCTGTCTTTTGGTGAATACAAACCATCAATGAATATGCAGAGTATGATCATAGAGAAGTATAGAGAACTGTGTGATTAAAGAGTCAAAAAAAAAAAAAAAAAACAAGCTGGTGGCCATCAAGTGGTTTCTGACTCATGGCAACCCAATGTGTTACCTAGTAGAACTGCTTCCTAGGGCTTTTTTTTTTGACTGTAATCTTTACGGAAGAAAATCACCAGACCTATCTTCCATGCTTGCATAGTGGTTAAGAGCTCTGCTGTTAACCAAAGGTTAGCAGATTGAATCTACCAGCTATTCCTTGGAAACCCTATGGGGCAGTTCTACCCTGTCCTGTAGGTTTGCTTTGAGTTCAGAATCGACTCGATGGCAAAGTTTTGTTTTGTTTTGTTTCATCTTCCATAGTAACACTGGATGAGTTTGAACAACCAATCTTTAGATTAGTAAACAGGTTCGAAGCATTTGTGCCACCCAGGGATCTCCTGGATTAAAGAGCCAATGGTGTTTAATATATTTTAAGACTCAGAATGGTGTCTTAAGAAAAGTGTTGTTCAAACTGACACTTGAAGACAGATTAAAAATTAGTCACATGGACCTAATTTTATGGAATGACAACTGTTGTGTTTAGTTTCCGTTGAGTCCACTCCAGATCATGGTGACCTCGTGTACACCAGAATGAAGCATTGGCTGGTCCTGAGCTATCTGCAGAATTGCTGATAATGTTGTGCCCCTTGTTGCAGCTGTTGTGTCTTTCCATCTCATGGAGGGTTTCTCTTGTTTTTGCTGACTCTTTACTTTACCAAGCATGGTGTTCTTTTCTAGCGATTGGTCTTTCCTGAGACATGTCTAAAGTAAGTGAGATGAAGTCTCGCCATCCTCACTTCTAAGGAGCATTCTGGTTGTACTGCCTCCAAGACTGATTTGTTGGTTCTTCTGGCAGCCCATGCTATGTTCATTATTCTTTAGCAACTCTATAATTCAAATGTGTCAATTCTTCTTTGATCTTGATTTTTCATTGCCCAGCTTTTACATGCATATGAGGCCATTGAAAAGGCCATAGTTTGGGTCAGAAACTCCTTGGTCATCAAATTGACGTCTTTCCTTTCTAACACTTTAAAGAGATCTTTCGCAGTACATTTTCCCAGTACCATAGGTGGTTTGATTTCTTGGCTGCTGCTTTATGAGCATTTCTTGTTGATCCAAGTAGAATGAAATCCTTAACAACTTTAATTTCTTAGCCACTTATCATGGTGTTGTTTGTTGGTCCAGGTGTGAGAATTTTTGTTCCCTTAATGTTCTCTATGTTGTAATAATAATAACACATAATTTACAGGGTTCACCAAAATTAAATTGACACATGTAAAACTTCTAACACAGCCCCGTCACATGGCACATGTTGAATAAGTGTTAGGTGATGCTATTTTTGTTTCTGACGATAGTTAAGACTCTGTACCTACACAATTTTGTACACAATTTTGTAGTGCCTTACGATTTAGTCTATGATAGCAATTACCTAATTGTGCCTTAACTATTTCTTTTTTTTAAAACTGTCTTCCTAATAATACTGTAAATTCAGCAATTTTATCTTATTCACCTTTGTGTGTTCATCTGAGCACATTACTTGGAATTTAATATGTGTTTGTTAAGTTTTTCTTTAATGAATAATTAACCTAATGGATGGGGAAAACCTCCTTTTAGTCATCCATATGGGTTGTTGTTAGGTGCCGTCAAGTTGATTTCGACTATAGTGACCCTATAGGACAGAGTAGAACTACCCCATAGGGTTTCCAAGGCTATATTCCTTATGGAAGCAGACTGCCACATCTTTCTCATGCAGAACGGCTGGTGGGTTCAAAGCTCAGACTTTCCAGTTAGCAGCCAAGCACTTAACCACTGTGCCACCAGGGCTCCTTGAAAGAAATAAAAGACGTCCTAAATAAATGGAAGGACAGTCTGTGCTCATGGATCAGAAGATTTAATATTGTTGAGATGTCAATACTGCCTAAAAAAAAATGTATAAAATTCGACACAATACAAACAAAATTCCAGAAGCCTGTTTCGCAGAACTGGAAAAGCCAATCCTCAGATATGTATTGGACTGCAAAGAACCCCAAATAGTGATAACCATCTTGAAAAAGAAGATCAGAGTAGGAGTACTCACAGTTCTCGATCTCAAAACACTCGAATTGCAGCTGCTGTTCCCGATGTACTTTCATTGCTTGAGCCAATTAGTACATCTCTTGGTACCTGGTTTGCAGCTATCGATCTGACTAATGCCTTTTTCTCCGTATGTGTTTCGAAGGACCATCAGAAGCAGTTTGCCAGCAATACACCTTCACTTGCCTACATCAGAGCTATATCAACTCTTCAGCCCTGTCATAATTTAGCCCACAGGGACCCTGATTGTTCTTCCCTTCCACAAGACATCACACACTGGTCCATTACATTGATGAAAGTATGCTGATTGAACCTATTAAGGAAGAAATGGCAATGATTCTGGACTTTTTGGTAAAACATTTGTGTGCTAGAGGGTGGGAAATTAATTCCACAAAAATTTAGGCATCTTCCACCTCAGTGAAATTTCTAGGGGTCCAGTGATGTGGGGCATGTCGAAATATTCCTTCTAAAGTGAAGGATAAGTTATTGCATCTGGCTCCTCCTACAACTAAAAAGGAGGCACAGTGCCTAGTGGGCCTCTGTGGATTTTGGAGGCAACATATTCCTCATTTGGGTGTGTTACTCTGGCCTATTTGTCAAGTGACTTGAAAAGCTGCTAGTTTTGAGTGGGGCCCAGAACAAGAGAAGGCTCTGCAACAGGTTCAGACTGCTGTGCAAGCCACTGTGCCACTTGGGCCGTATGATCCAGCTGATTCAATGGTGTTTAAAGTGTCTGTGGCAGCTGGAGATGCTATTTAGAGTCTTTGGCAGGCCCTTATTGGTGAATCACACCGCAGACCCTAGGAATTTTGGAGCAAAGCCCTGCCATCCTCTGAAGATAACTACCATCCTTTTGAGAAACAGCTTTTGACTTGTTCCTGAACCATAGTAGAGACTGAATGCTTAACCATGGGACACCAGGTCACCATGTGGCCTGAGCTGCGCATCATGAACTGGCTGTTGTCTGACCCACAGAGTCATAAAACTGAACATGCACAGCAGCATTCCATCATTAAATGAAAGTGGTATGTATGAGATCGGGCTCGAGCAGGACCTGAAGGCACAAGTAGGTTGCATGAGGAAGTGGCCCAAATGCCCATGGCCTCCACTCCTGTCACATTATCTTCCATCTCCCAGTCTGCACCTATGGCCTCATGGGGAGTTCCTTATGATCAGTTGACTGAAGAAGAGAAAACTTGTGCCTGGTTTACAAACGGTTCTACGCCATATACAAGCACCACTCAAAAGTGGACAGCAGCGGGACTACAGCCCCTTTCTGGCAACTCCCTGAAGGACTGTAGTGAAGGGAAACCCTCCCAATGGGCAGAACTTTGAGCAGTGCACCTGGTTGTTCACTTTGCTTTGAAGGAGAAATGGCCAGATGTGCGACTGTAAACTGATTAATGGGCTGTGGCCACTGGTTTGGCTGGATGGTCAGGTACGTGGAAGGAACATGGTGGAAAAATCAGAGACAAGAATTTATGGGGAAGAGGTATGTGTATCGACCTCTCTGATTGGACCAAAGAAGTAAAGATATTTGTGTCTCATGTGAATGCTCACTAAAGGGTGACCTCAGCAGAGGATAATTTTAACTGTCAAGTAGGTAGGATGATATGTCCTGTGGAAACCACTCATCCTCTTTCCCCAGCTACTCCCATCATTGCCCAATGGGCTCATGAACAAAATGGCCATGGTGGCAGGGATGGAGGTTATGTGTGGGCCCAGCAACATGGACTACTATTCACCAAGGCCGACTTGGCTACAGCCACTGCTGAGTGCTCAATCTGCCAGCAGCAGAGATCAACACTGAATCCCCAATATGGCACCATCCTTTGAGGTGATCAGCCAGCAACCTGGTGGCAAGTTGATTACATTTGACCACTTCTGTCAGGGAAAGGGCAGCGTTTTGTCTTTACTGGTATAGGCACTTACTCTGGATGTGGATTTGCCTTCCCTGTATGTAGTGCTTCTGCCAAAACTATCATCTGTGGACTTATAGAATGCCTTATCCACTGTCATGGTATCCCACACAGCATTGCCTCAGATCAAGAGACTCACTTCACAGCAAATGAAGTGCGGCAGTGGGCCCACGCTCGTGAAATTCACCGGTCTTACCATGTTCCCCATGATCCTGAAGCTGTTAGCTTAATAGAACAATGGAATGGCCTTCTAAAGACACAATTTTGGTGCCAGCTAGGTGGTAATACTTTGCAGGGTTGAGGCAGTGTTCTCCAGGAGGCTGTATATGCACTAAACCAGCGTCCAATATATGATGCTGTTTCTCCCATAGCCAGGAGTCAAGGGGTGGAAATGGAAGTGGCACCACTCACTATTACCCCACTGACCCACTTGCAAGATTTTTGCTTCCTGTCCCTGCAACCTTATGCTCTGCAGATCTAGGAGTCTTAGCTCCAAAGGGAGGAATTTTCCCACCTGAAGTCACATCACTGATTCCATTGAGCTGAAAGCTAAGTGCCACCTGGCCACTTATGCCTCTGGATCAACAGGCAAAGAAGGGAGTTACCATACTGGCTGGTGTGATTGATCCTGATTACCAAGAAGAAATCAGATTGATATTACATAATGGAGATAAAGAAGAGTATGTCTAGAATACAGGAGATCCCCTAGGGCATCTCTTAGTACTTCCATGTCCTGTGATTAAAGTCAATGGAAAACTATAGCAACCCAATTCTGACATGGCTGCTAATGACCCAAAACATTCAGGAATGAAGGTTCGAGTCACCCACCAGGCAAAGAACCACAACAGGCTGAGGTGCTTGCTGAGGGCAAAGGGAAAACAGAATGGGTGGTGGAAGAAGGTACTTCTAAATACCAGTTATAACCATGTGACCAGTTGCAGAAATGAGGACTGTAATTGTTATGAGTATTCCTGCTTTATATGTGTGCATCAAAAATTTTTGTTTTCTTCACTTATAAAATATAAGATGTAAATGGGAATAGTGTGTTTTTGGTTGTACATGTGTTTGTCATGTTAGGTGCAAGTATGACTTTATAATTGTCTTTTTTCAGAGATTATGTATGGTTTAAGGAGATGTGTACATGTCCCAGGTTGACAAGGGGTGGATTCTGATCATTAAGATTTTGTGTCAACTTGGCTGGGTCATAATTCTCAGTGTTTATATGTGATCACTCCTGTGATGGAATCTGCTGTGAGTATCCAATCAGTTGAAAGGGATTTTCTTTAGGGGCATGGCCTGCATCCAGATATAAGCAGTTGTTCTGACTTTTTGGCTTGCTGTGGATACTGTGGCTGCCTCCTGTTCATCTGACCTCCGGTTCTTGGGACTTGAGCTGTCTGCTTATCTGCCAATCTTGGGATTCTTTGATCTTCACAGCCTGTGAGTGCAGCCCTGCTCTCCGACCTGCCGATCTTGGGTTCACCAGCCCATGCAGCTGCGTGAATCAGGAGAAGTGTTGCGATCTTCCCATCAAACTTGGGATTCATCAATATCAGGAGAAGTGTTGCGATCTTCCTGTCAAACTTGGGATTCATCAATATGCACAGCATGTGAGCAAGAGCCCTGCTTTCTCACTTGCCTATCTTGGGTTCACCAGCCCCTGCGTCTTCACGAATCAGGAGAAGCCTCTATCCTAATCTACAGACTTGGGATATACCAGCCTCTACAATCACTTGAGCTGTTTCTTTGATATAAATCGCTCTCTACATATATATTTATATGCTTTACTGGTTTTGCTTCTCTAGAGTACCCAGCCGAAGACAGTGCCCATCAACAGAAGAATGGATAAACAAATTATGGTACATACACAGTGGAACACTGTGCATGATAAAGAACAGTGATGAATCTGCAAAACATCTCACAACATGGTTGAATCTGGAGGCCATTATACTGAGTGAAATTAGTCACAAAAGAACAAATATTGTATGAGACCACTGTTATAAGAACTCAAGAAAAGGTTTAAACACAGAAGAAAGCATTCTTTGATGGTTATGAGGGTGGGGAGGGTGGGAGACAGGAATTCACTAACTGGATAGTAGACAAGAATCACCTTAGGTGAAGGGAAGGACAACATACAATACAGGGGAAGTCAGCACACCTGTACCAGTGCAAAAGCTAAGAAGTTTCCTGAACTCACCCAAATACTTTGAGGGACAGAGTAGCTGGGGCTGGGGCTGGGGCCTGGGGACCATAGTTTTGGGGGACATATAGGTCAATTGGCATAACAAAATTTATTAAGAAAATGTTCTGCATCCCATTTTGGTAAGTGGTGTCTGGGGTCTTAAAAGCTTGCAAGTGGCCATCTAAGAGATGCATCAATTGGTCCCAACCTACTTGGAGAAAGGGAGAATGAAGAACACCAAAGACACAAGGGAAATATTAGCCCAAGAGACAAAAAGGCCACATAAACCAGAGACTCCATCAGCCTGAGACCAGAAAAACTAGATGGTGCCTGGCTACCACTAGTGACTACCCTGACAGAAAACACAATGGAGAGTCCTGGACAGAGTGGGAGGAAAGTGCGGAGCAGAACGAAAATTCACATAAAAAGACAAGACTTAATGGCCTGACAGAAACTGGAGGAACCCCCGAAAACTATGGCCCCCAGATGCTCTGTTAACCCAAAACTGAAGCTACTCCCAAGGCCCACTCTTCAGACAAACATTAGACTGGACTATAAAACATAAAATAATACTCGTGAGGAGTGTGTTTCTTAGATCAATCACATACACGAAATCACATGGGCAGCTCCTGTCTGGAGACAGGATGAGAAGGCAGGAAGGGACAGGAACTGGTTGAATGGGAACAAGAAACCCAGGGTGGAAAGGGGGGAGTGTGCTGTGACATTACAGGAATTGCAACTAATGTCTCATAATAATATATGTATAAATTTTTGTATGAGAAATTAAGCTGTAAATTTTCACCTAAAGCACAATTAAAAAAAAAAAATCAAATTTGCAAAAGAAAAAAATATTATATTAAGTGGAGTAAGTATATTACAAAAGACAAATATTTTATGATCTCCCTAATATGAAATACTTAGACTAGTCAACCATGTAGAGATCACAGTTTAAGAGGGAGGCAAAAAAGGGAAATCATTGTTTAGGAAGCTTTGAGTTACCATTAATGATAATGGCCCTGGAAAATTTGGCAATGAATATCAGTGATGGCTGCACAGTGTGACTGATGTAATAAATTGGTGTTACTAAATTTTACTCATGAAAAATGTAATGACAAATGTGTTATCTATATTTTTATATCAAAAAATAAAGGAACAAGAAAAAATGTCACTTGTACCTTGGCTATTATTAGTAATCCCTGTTCTTTTCACTGCTTGCCAGAAACTTTAATGATGAAGTATATATTGTTAACCAATATATATTTCTCATTAGTAAATAAACTGACCAACTATTTTGTAGTTATAAAATACTGTTTTTTTTATTCTATGAGGTATCTCACTGTTCTTCTTCTCCATTGGTAGTCTATTGCTCCTTTCTTTCTCCCAAACGAAAAGTAGAGAATATATCATGGCAAATCATTATGCCTGTAACAGTCTCTCTAAAATGCCTCTGTCCAAGTTTCTTTCCAGTCAGGAAAATAAGTTTTAACAAACAGGTCGCTAACTCAATTAATTAAATCTCTGCTATGTTCTTAAAGGAGTGTCTATATCAAACCTGACTTGGCTCAGTATTTAACAACCTGTACAAGGCCTTTGGGAAACCTGTTTTTAACAAAAATGGATTCTTAAGTAGGCTTCGGTCCCTTAAAGGATTCTGAATCACCGCATAAATCCTAATGCACTTATTAACAATGCATACATATGCAGATTTTTAACAGAATGAGGGATACATTTCTTCCCTTCCCCTTAGGGGGAATTCCATATTGCTTAACTTTAAGCATTTCTTGATGTGTGAACACCTGATATACAGATATTTTACCCAAGGCTCCCTCCACAATTTTAGCAATTAAGAAGTGCACTGGAAGACTTGATCAGGACTGCTCTGTATTCTTTGTCAGTATTTGGGATGCAGAGATTTAGAGGAGGGTAATCTTCTCTTTACATTTTTCTACTCATAACTTTTTTTTTTTTTAATTCTTAGTCTTTGTCAGTTATTCTACCAGAACCAAGGAGATTTCCAGTCCAATAAGAAAGAGTGGTAACAGAAATATATCCTGTAATTATAGACTAGATTGATAAGGGTTATGTTAGATTCTTAAGTAAATTCAAAAATGAGGCATCAAGACCAAGAGTTAAAGATTTCCCAAAAGGGGTAACACTTGAACTGAATTTTGAAGGATGAGCCACAATTTTCTAGAATGAGGAAAAGCCATTCTAAGCAGGAAAAAAAAAAAAAAAAAGGTGCAAAAATGGAACATGACCTGTTCTTATTAATTTGCTACTGTTGATTGCATGGGTTCCTATGAGGGGTGGCGGTTGAGGCAAAATGGGTAGGCAGGATCACTGAAAACATTGTAGAAAGAAAATGGCATATGCATTATAAATTTTAATACTCATAGGCATAAACCTTTAGATATAAATTATTAGAAATTCGGAAACTTTTAGTATGCAAAAGAAGGAGTCTTGCTGGCAAAATTGTTTAGCACTCGAATGCTAACATATAGGTTGGCAGTTGGAACTCATCAGTGGCTCCATAAGAGAAAAAACCTGGCGATCTGCTCCTGTAAAGATTATAGCCTAGGAAACCCTGTGGGGCAGTTCCATTCTGTCCTATAGGATTGCTATGAGTCAGAATCTACTCAAAGGCAAGGGGTTTGGTATATATATATGTATGTCTGTGTATATATGTATGAAGAGAGAAAAGGAGCCCTGATGTCACAGTGGTTAAAAGCTGTTGGCTACTAATTGAAAGGTCAGTGGTTTGAACCCGCCAGCTGCTCCACAGGAGAAAGATGTGACAATTGGCTTCTTTAAAAATTAAATCCGTTGCCATCGAGTCTATTCTGACTCATGGTGACCCTATAGGACAGAATAGAACTGCCTCATGGGATTTCCAAGGAGCTGCTGGTGGATTCGAACTGCTAATCTTTTGGTTAGGAGTGAAACTCTTAACCACTGTGCCACCAGGGCTCCCTGAAAAGATTGCAGCCTTAGAAACCCCGTGGGGCAGTTCTGCTCTGTCCGTTAGGGATTCTATGAGTCAGAATTGACTGTACTGCTCTTTTTTTTGCAGTGGGTCTGGTTTGTATGTAGTACAATCACATTGCCTTTACTTCTGTATCAATAGATGGAGAGAAAATGAATATGAGTTATTGTCAGAATGCAGAGAGACTGAGAAGGAATCCAATCATTAAAAAAAAAAAAAAAAAAAACTCTGCTAAATTATATATATATATTTAAATGTAAAGATACAAGACATTCATAAGATCTAAGAACACTTAAATTTGGTTCTTTGTAGCTTAGGAGAGCCAAACCAATTTATCACTACCTTAGCACTGGATTCAATTTAACATTAATTGCATGTCCAATGTGATTGTACTATGGAACAATTTGATTGATATTTAGCTGAGTACAGAATGGTGCCCAAGTATCTCACAGATGGTCTGTGTCTCATTCAAATTTAGAAAAATGCATGTGACAATCATTATTTTGAGATTACAGTATTTGCCCAATACTCCCTTCTGGGTTGATTCAGTAGAAAGACTTTTAAAGAATGTATGATTTAACACATTTATTGTTCTGCTTTTCTGTATTCATACAGTTTTTTATTTTAGATGAAATAAAATAATCTAAGAAGAATTTAGGAATACTGCAATCATTCACAATTCTAAATAGTCAAAATGCAAACATAAAACAAATATTTTTCTTATGGATAGATTTATAACATGATTGTATTTAAATCGTTCATTTCTAAGTAACACCATTGGCTTAGACAAATTAGTTTCACTACTTTGAGAATTATCTATGACATCTTTTTCTTCCCAGAGCTACAGTTTGAATTCCAGATTATTGATGCTAAGACTGAATGAAATGATTGTCCTGGCTTTGTGAACGCAAATTACCATTTCTTCATGAATATCTGAGCACTTGTCATTAACTAGATTACCAATAAAATATGTATAATTTGTATAAAGTTATATGATATAGTGGATCATTTATGTTCAGGTTACCCTCCAATAGTGTGGGCACTTAAAAGTTAATTTTGTTATTCCAAAGTAATAGTGTATTATTCTGATAAGTAATTATAATAGGCATCCTTTAAGATGGTCCCCAATGATCCCTCTATCCTAATATTCACATTCTTCCCCTTATTGACTTACTTCTCATTAATAGAATACAGGAAAAATAATAGGATGTCACTTCTAAGATTAGTTACTAAAAAAATGAATAAATTATGGCCTTTTTCTTAGATACTCTATCTCGCTTTGTTAGATCCCTCGCTCTTGGAAAAGCGAGGTGCCATGTCATGAGGCCATCCTTAGGAGAGGTCCAAGTGAGTGAGGTTGGGAGCAAATAAAATAGTTTCATTAAGCTTTAAGATGACAACAGCTCCAGCTGAGAGCTAGAATGCAACCTTATGAGAAACCTTAAGTCAAAGGCACCTAGATAGGCTGTGAAACCATAAAAGCTATGAAATGGTAAATATCATTTTAAGCTACCAAGTTTTGGAATAATTTGTTCCACAGTATAGATACCTAATGCAAATTTTGGTTCTGAGTGTGTGATGCTACCACAACAAAAACTTAAAATGAGGGAATGGGTTTGGACCTGGGCAGTGGATTTTGAAGAAAGTGTTAGTGAAAGCTTAAGTCCCCTAAAGAAGCTATTAATAGATACCTCATGGTCTTCAATAAGGCTATGGGTTAGGTCTTACAGAAAAGGGAGATAAATGTTATTGGAAACTGAAGAAAAGGGCATCCTTGTATAGCATCAGAAAGTTTGACAATACTGTTGCTTTAAGTAAGGTGGAAGTAAAAAATACATTTAATGAACTGGTGACTTACCTAAGGCAATTTCCAAGGAAATTTTTGAATGTGCCACCTGATTTCTTCTTGCTACTTATGCAAGTATAATGTGGGAGGAGACAGATACATTAAAGGAAGGACTGTTAAACAAAAGGGAGCCATTACCTGTATTGGTTTTGAAAATTCTCAGCCTGTCTAGAAACCTAATGATGCTAAATTTAAGAATGACTCTGAGCAAAGATAAAATCCAGGGTACTGCCATGAAAATGTAGTTTAAAGATGAATTCAAAGGTGTGACCCTAAAGCCTATTGTTAAGACCTAGAAAGATTAAAGCCGGTGATTCAAAGTACTATTCACTCACACAAAAAGGTTTTAAAAAGATTAGGGGTTTCTTCAAAGATCCTCTCAATCATTATATGCTCTGACAAACTTACAGGCATTATTGTTCAGCCGTAGAAACAGGATCCCAAGGTAGAAAAGGACTTATCGTAAAGAGATTTGTGGGTGTGGCTTTTGTCTAATGATATATACCCCAAGAAGACACATAGGACACCCACAAAGTCCTTAAAATATTTGCATATGCAGAAACATTGCCAGTTTGGACGAAGGCATACAGACACAATTCAGAAATAGAAGAGGACTTTGGACCATCAGAATTCTATAGACAGGAAATAGACTCGAGAGAACTGCTCAGCTGAGTGATGACGCAAAGGGCAGAACCAGAGCCCAGAAGTCAAAGCCAAGCGCCATGGATAACAATTATTGAAAAGCTTATGAAAAAAAAATTCAATAATGTTTTTATTAGATTTAAGGATTGCTGTGGACTAATGGGAAACCCTGGTGGTGTAGTGGTTAAGTGCTACGGCTGCTAACCAAAAAGTCAGCAGTTCAAGTCCACCAGGCGCTCCTTGGAAACTCTTTGGGGCAGTTCTACTCTGTCCTATAGGGTCACTATGAGTCGGAATCGACTCGACGGCAGTGGGTTGGGTGGACCAATGACTTCTCTGTGCCTGCCAAACACCCCTTTTTGAACAGAAATGTAACAGCAGTTATCCTATGCCTTTTCCACCATTGTGTGACATCTGGGGGCAGAGGGCATATTTTTATCCATATACAGATTAAGCAAAACTACACCCAAGAAGTTGTATTTATGGAACTTTACCTGTGAAGCCTTATCCATAGGGGGGCTTGTTTTAGATAATGAGATTATGTACTTTGAGTGGATGTTATAATGGAATTAGACCTCTGGGGACCTTCAGAGTGGGTGAGTACATTTCCAATGTGAGAAGTGTATGAATCAGTGGAGGCCAGCAGGTAGACTGCAATGACCCCAAATTATCCCTGTCACATGGTGTTCAAGTCTCTAGTAAACCCCCTTATTGACTTATTGACTTGCTTCTAACACATAGAATACAAGCAGAAATTATAGGATGACATTGATTATACTGTTGAGATTTGATTAGCAAGAGATTGTAGCTTACATCCTGGAAGTCTCTCTCCTCCTTGAATCATTTGCCCTGGGGAGGGCTGCCATGTCATGAGGCAGCCCTGTTGAAAGACCCGTGTGCGTGAGCTTGGAAGTGGATCCTTCAACTCCAGTCAATCCTTGAGAAGTCCACAACCCTAGTTTATAGCTTGATTATAACTTCATGAGGAACCGTAAGCCACAGGTAGCCGTTAAACCACATCCAGATTCCTAACACACAGAAACTGTGTGTTAAGTATTTGTTGTATTTAATTGTAAGAAGACACATATATTTAATACAACACTAAATAAATGTTTTCTGCTAAGTATAATAAATGTATGCATATTTATATGTATATCTATAAATATATACATATGGATGCTTTTGTGTAAATATATATACTTTATAAATATATATTTCAGTGGTAAGTTAAGCTACTACAATTAAAAGCAGAAGAATTCAGGCAAATTTTTGGACTGGATCATCTTGGTCAATATTTTAACAATAACCTGTATTATATTAAAGAATGCGTTATTGAACCAGATTTTCAGTATCTTTGTGTTATCCTAAAATATTGGTGAGGGAGCCCAAAGAAAGATAAATTCCTTTTTTAACAATTATTTATTCGTTATCGTTCAGTTTGTTTAGTAGCTACCATCTACTATATCTAGTATATATATTTATACAAAAGTATCTATATATATGAATACGTATAGATAGGTTAAGAACTCAGCCTGCTAACCAAAAAGTTGGCAGTTCTAATCTACCAGCTTGCTCCTTGAAAACCCTGTTTGGCAGTTCTACTCTGTCCTATAGGGTTGCTATGAGTTGGAATCCACTCAATGGCAATAGTTTTCTTTTTTTTGTTGTTGTTGTTTATCTGCTATACCCACCATTGCCTTCCCTTTTTATTCCCCCTCATTCTCTCTCTCTGTACTGCCTCTCTTCTCCAATCACTTTTACTGTCACTCCATCACTTCATTCTTTCTCAAAAGTTCTTTTTTCTTTCATACACAAACACACTCAAAACACACAACTACATGCAAATGACAAAGAATTTGCGTTATTGATAGAGTCAAACCTACAGGAACAAAATAAAATATCTTGTTTCATAGTTTACTAAAAGTCTGCATTGCACAACTCATTTGGACAATAATGCAAATGAAATCTGTCACTGAAGTTTTTGAAATAGCAGTTTTGATGTTTTTGGTATTTGTTTAAAAAAAATACTACAGGGTAAGAGTTAACTTTTTTAATCCATTCAGAACCTAATGATTATTCTGCAAGCCCAGAAAAATATTTTTGTATGAGACTTCTTTTGTTATTGTAAATATAGCTACAAAATTTTAATATATTACCGGTCGTTCAATCTTTTATTTATATAGGTATGGTTTTAGTGGCTATACTGTGATAACATTTACATAAATTTTCTTAAAATTAACCTCTTGTTGGCTTTTTTAAGATAAAATGTCCCTTAATTAGAAATAAGTTATAAAGTATTGTTTTCCACTTATTTTGATATTTTTGCTTAATTATCAAATACTTTATCCTAAGACTATTAGTTTGATTTCTTAAATTTATCAGCTAAATATTTAAAGAAGTAAAACTTTTTTTTGTTAGTTATGCATGGTAAGTTATTTTTCTTACTAGTGATTTATCATATATCTTTCTTTAGATAATATTGAGTAACCACATTTTTGTTATACAGAAATTTGTGTTCTTAAATGAAACAGTATTTTTATCAACCCACTTACACACTCTACAGTTTTATACTCAAACTGATGGACACAGAAATCCATTATTTGTGTGTCCTACTCTTTCTTTTTCTCCCAACTGAAGAAATAAAGTGCTAAAACACTTTCAACAAATAAGTGATTGCATTTAGAAAATGTCAGGCATTAAGAAACAAAAAAGAACGAAACTGACATTTCTCTTAAAAGCAGCGTACTATTTTGATTGCAAACTACTTCCAAATATGTTTTGTTGAGTCATAATGCATGAGGTAGTTTAATTAATTTGAAGGTTTTCAATTTTGTGGCAATTCCATTGACCTCAATATTGATGTTGGAATTTGGGTTTCTCTTTGAGCCTCAGGAAATAATACTTGTTTTTCTCCTTTGGTTGTCTGTTTTTATTTCTACATTGTTATAACTTAAATTGATGCCATGGAGTGATTCTTAGGTGTCATTAACACTGGCAAGTGATAGGCGCTAAAATATGTAAATCAGTATAGGTGTTGCCTAGAAGGAATGCTAAGTGTCAGCCTTTGTCTAAATCCCAGTTGCTGTCAGACCAACACAAAAATTATGTAAGTCTAATCATACAGAAAGCTTTAATTTTACAGTCTTCTCATTTTGTGAACATTTGGCCTCAAAATAAACAAAAACCCTAAAAACGTGTTTGCTATACAAAATACGGAAATAATTCTTCAGAAAGTATAAACATATAAATAAAATATCTGACAATGAAAATATTCCCATATTTCTTAGAGAATTTCCTGACATATTGTAATTCAAAGATACTGTTTTAGGGGAGAGGACAGTAAGGATAATTATTGTAGTTTCTCTCTCTCATTCCATTGCTTCACTCTTTAATACTTTGTTTAATAAAGTGGCCAGTTGGGTCATAAAAATGTAATAGACAATACATTACAAACTTCAGATCAATTACTATTCATTATCAAATGTAAACCCAGTTTTTGTTGGGTGATGGGAAAATGATTTCCCATATATATGTATATGCTTATTATTGATTGATGACAGTTCTATATATGCTAATAGGCAAAATTCCTCACAGAAAATGTCGGGTATACTGTACACTCACTACTGGAACAAAATGCAAATATTTTCAGTGTCATTTGAAAAGTTGACAATGGATATCTTCCTTTTGGTATATCAATCAATCACCAGATCCCTTATGTACTTGAAAATGTTTCTATGCATGGGCTTAAATTGTTGTCCTATTCAAACATTTGAGTTGTGGTGTAGCAGATAAAATGAAGCCTCAAATCCTTCTCTATTCTCAAGAACATCCTGACAGAATTGCTGTGACTTTTCTGTAAAAATTGATTTCCTCTTAAAGAAAAGTAGGCTTTTCATAGTGTGTTAAAAAATGATTTTATCTATTAAGTGTCTTTTCTTGTGAAGATCCTTTCCTTTCATGGCCCAAAAGGAAAAAATACTCTTTTTCCTCACCAGGGGTTGATATCCAGTTTTACTCACTAACCGATAATCTGTGTTCCAAACAAAAGAAAATGTAACCCAAAAAGTAATTTTTAAAAACAAATACAAAATTTGCAAACATTTCCAATACTACTGTATCTTATCTGAGTGTACTTACTGTAGTCCTTACCTTTCTTTATGCATTCCTGGGTTTTATGATTTTTTTTTGCCATTAGCAGAAGCAATAGGTGGCAGCATTGTATGTTGAATCAGGATGTCATAGAGGAGGAAATTAGAATATTCACAATTTAATTTTGAAGCCCACTGCAAAACCTTAGGCAAGCAACTTTCTTTAGGACACTAGGAATACCTGTGGAGGTTTGGAACTTGGGTGCTTTGCTGTGGCTGTTATTGTTGGTGATGATGATTAGGTTTGTTTGTTTTTATTGTGGTGAAAATATACACAACAAAAAATGTGCCAATTCAATTATTTCTGTACGTTTAATTCAGTGATATCGACTACATTCTACATGTGTGCAACCATTATTGCTATGCTTTTCCAAATGGTTGCTTTTTTATTAAGGCTATTCAAGAATGGAAGGACCCAGGTAAATACCTTCTACTTCATTCACAGTATGTTTAAGTTTAAACTTTATTCAACCTAGGTGACATCTATTTTAGATGGAAAAATAGTTTGGTATTTTCTTCATTTGTGACTTAATGATAATTATTGAACTGCAATGCTATGTTACCAGAATGTTTCCAGTAAAGAAAAAAAGGATTGAAAAAAGAATGTTGCTAGCAAAAAAAGGGGCATAAATTGCAGTTTTCCACCTGAAATTATAACAGCACAGTTTCTATAATAGCTGAGGAGAAATTAGTATGTCTTGAATTCATAATTCATCCATTTACTATGTGTGATATTGAATAGGGTTATTAGAGATAACTAAACATTAGAAGTATGTATTCATAAAAGTAAAAATTACATCAGGTAATCTAAACTATCAAAACACTGTCAATATATGTGAAAATATAATGATATTCATTTCTTGATCAGTGAAATAAAAATTGTGCTTTCTAAACCCTACTTAGGAAGATATGGTGAAATAAAATTTGGTAAATTATGAGTGCCTTGTGAGTTAGATAGAAGAAGTTAACATCATTTATCTTTTATTTTCCAATTAGAATATGAGGTTGAACTTCTAATGCCAAAATCTTAATTATGGAATCACTGTAAGGATACTTTTTCTCCTCAGGTATAAATATTAAGAACATTAAAAAAATAATTTTATAATCAGAATTTACCAAAAGATGCCAGTTAATTCCTATGAATATGTTCATAATTTTGTCATTTACCTGCAACCTGAACTATATTTTATATTTTGATTTTCTTTGGATTCTGACTTGATTTCACTATTTGCTCAAAGTTACATATAGTTATATAAAGTTACATATATGGTTATAGAGTTAGTAATGGTAAGGAATTGCCATCTAAAGAATTACCTTATTAGAAGTTCTGGTTACTAACATTTCATAATAATATAGTGAGTCATAGATAATTTACACTGAGATTTATTGGGTAAGCCTGACATACTTAAACCTTTTGCCATAATTATGAGTCTAGGACCCTGTGTGGCACAGTAGTATTTTGAAGTACTGTATTTTGCACTCTGCTTCACAAAAATGGTTGATCTGATAAATTCCTTTTTGCTAGGTGCCGTCACGTCCATCTTTTTAATACCCTCCTTGTTCATTATAAGTGTCGTTAGCCATACTGCCTAATGAAAGGTACCTCATATCAAGTCTGATTACTGCTCTAATGTTTTCCAGGCGTGCTTGGTGATGAGCCTGGCATATGAAACAATTTCCTACAGTAATAAAACTAATTAAAGTAGGCAGTCATCCACACACCACTTTCTAATGAATTATAATAAGCTCATTAATCTCACCCACTTTTATTCTGAAAAGTTCATTGATAGCACCTCTACATAAGAGTAAAATTCTCAGCCTTAAAAATGGACAGCTATTGTAGAGTCAAAGACTTTGTGGATTTAAGTTAAAAAAAATCACAAATTGCTGATGAAGGCTTTAAGTGAATATATCTTTTAAAGTCAGCTGAGATTACTTATTGACAGATCTTTTTCTATTTGAGTTCTCCTAAAATAAATGATTTAACAAATGGAAAAAATGATTCATTGTATAATAACTCTCCATCACCTCAAAGACTAAGATAGAGTAAACTTACTCCACATTTCCTCCTAAAGATCATATGAGAATGATGCAGAGTTCTTGACATCAAGTGATAAAAGTACAGCCTGTTTCCTCTCCAGAGAAGGCTAGAGTATCAGTTCAAAAGGTTAAAACATAATAATAATTAATGTTTTTGTTAACTCTTTTTCAGATTTGTGAGGTACTTGATTAAACTATGTAAGAGTTATTATTCAGTTCAGAATGTGATCAGTTATAGTTTGACAATGTAGACCTATTGTTCTGAAGATAAATTTATAGTAAAAGAGAGAAGGTTGTTAAATGTAGCACATGGAGTTTCTGAAATACCAGTGTTTAGTAGTAGGCAACGCTTTGTTTTTTTTGTTTTATCCTGTCTTCCTTATAATTTGATGCTTTCAAAATGCAGCAGTTTTCATCCTGAAGCTCATTACTACTATGGCACACTTCTGAATTTCTCCCTTACGGAGTGAATTGCAGATATGCAGATTTCAAAATTAATACAGAATGATTGCAATTTGGATTACTTGCAAATAGGCAGGCAGGCACATTTAAATTTATGGGATAAACATGCTCAAAATTCTTATCTACATGCATGAAATTGTAGCTAATATTTCATAGTTCTTTAGAGGTGAAGATGTTGGATATTCTGTGCAGAGTATTTTCTTTTGTAAAACAGATGTTTAAAAGCCTGCCACCTTCAGTAGGCAGAGGCTTTGTAAACCTGTCAGTGAGCAAATGTCTGCCAGGCAAGGATCAGCTAACACTGTGGCAGCCACATTCCATCATACATGAAGGTTAGTTGGTTCCATGCCATGAACAATAATTAGGGGTCCTGGCTTTTGGTACAGGTTTCTCCATTATCTTGCTGTGTGGCCTTGAGAAAGTAATTTATATAGTGTCTAATTCATTTTCTTCATTTCTAAAATGTAAGAGTTAAGCTAGAGCTTCCCAAATGTATAAAGTACCACTGATGGTAAATTAGGTGCTTTAAAGTTTCCTAGACATGTCCAAACACTTTGAAGGACCAAGTAGGTGGTACTGTGGCCTTGGGAACATAGTTTTAGGGACATCCTGGTCAATTGGCATAACATAGTTTATAAAAAAAAAAAGTTCTACATCCCACTTTGGTGAGTAGTGTCTGGGGCCTTAAAAACTTCTGAGCAGCCATCTAAGATACATCTATTGGTCCCAACATACTTGGAGCAAAGGAGAGTGAAGAAAACCAAAGACACAAGGAAAATATTAGCCCAAAGGACTAAAAGATGAAATGAACCAGAGATTCCACCAGCCTGACACCAGAAGAACTAGATGGTGCGCAGCTACCACTAATGACCTCCCTAATAGGGAACACAGCAAAGAGTCTGGACGGAGCAGAAGAAAAATGTAGAACAGAATTCAAATTCACGTAAAAAAAAGACCAGACTTAATGGTCTGACAGAGATTGGAGGAACCACCCAAGATTACGGCCCCCAGACACTCTGTTAACCCAGAACTGAAGCCATTCCTGAAGCACACTTTTCAGACAAAGACTACACAGGCCTGTAAAACAAAAAATGATATATATGAGGAACGTGCTTCTTAGTTCATTCAAATGTATGAGACTAAGTGGGTAGCTTCTGTCCAAAAGCAGGATGAGAAGGCAGGAATGGACAAATGGACACAGGGAACCCGGGGTGGAAAGGGGGAGCATGTTGTCACATTGTGGGGATTGCAGCCAATGTCACAAAACAATTTGTATATAAATTTTTGAATGAGAGATTAACTTGAGTTGTAAGCTTTCACCTAAAGCACAATAAAAAATAAACTTTTTGAATAAAAGATCATATTGTATGAATAAAAGTAAGCTTTCCTTTCTTCTAAAAACAAGGCAATAATAGGCTTTGTTCTATAAATCCTTCGATCATTCTAACACTGGCATATCTTATTTTTTGACAAAGATGGTGTATCACCTCACAATTCTAAGAGACAAGAGAGACAGGTTGCTGAGAGGAAGAAGAATATAAGTATTCTTATTAAGAGAAGTAAATGTCTAGAAAGTTATCTCAAAGAATAGAAAATTAAACAAGGCCTTTAAGAAAAGTTTCAGAACACCAATTGACCTTGTTTGGAACAGAAATACCTGTTTGACAAGATTTGTTCTAATTAGTAGATCAAATTAATGGTACCTAAAAAAAAAAAAATTTTTTTTTTTTTTTTAATTAACAACTGGCTATGCAATGAGCAAACTTTGGCAGTAGAGTTTACCATTAACAGAAAACGTAGCTCATCATAATAATAAGCAGCATTTATTTAATATAGAACAACTAATATTTATTGAGTCCTTGCAAGGCAGACACTCCTTCTAAATGCTTTACATATATTAATACATATTAGTCTTCACTACACAGGTTTATGTTAACTATAACCATATAAAATAATAATTTTTTTTTTTTTTAAAATAAGCACTAACATTTCCCTATGTTATATCTGAGGAAATTAAGGCATGATAATATGGAACTTGAAAAAGGTCAGAAAGCTAGTAAATGACAAAGATATTTTTCTTTTTTGCAAGTACCCGAGTACCCCTTGCATTTTAACTTCTTACTCATCCCTATCCTACCTCCCCAGTAATGTTTACATTAGTCTCAGTTTACTTAGTCTTCCCCATTCTCAACATTTTCTTTAATATTATGTCCCAATGCTTGGCACATAGAAGACCCTCAAAAAATATTTGTTGAATAAATGTATGAATGAATGAATAAATCAATGAATCTATGTTGTAAAAGAGATAGTTTTAAAAGTGCCTCTAACTATAACCTGATGAGATACAATAGAAGATCCCAACTAGAATGGGAGAAAAATTAGAACAAAGCTCAAGTTTATAAAAAAGCCCAGACTTGCTGGTCTGTAAGAGCCTAGAGGAACCCCCGAGACTAACCCTAAGATACTCTTTTAACCTGGAACTGAAGCAACTCCCGAAGGTCACCTTTCAACCAAATAATAGATTGGCCTATAAAATAACAACTGTGAGGAGTGTACCCCTTTAAATAACCAACTATATGAGACCAAATGGTCAACATTTACCAAAAAGCAAAGATGAGAAGGCAAGGGGTGGGACCAGGGAAACCAGATGGATGAAAATGGGGCAGGAAGGGTAGAAATGGTGAGAGTGCTGATATATTGCAGGAATAGTAACGAATGCCATGGAACAATTTGTGTATGAATTATTGAATGGAAATCTAATTTGTTGTGTAAGCTTTCACCTAAAACACAACAAAATATTCAAAAATAAATACATATAACCTGATGAACTCTAAAGCCTCATACCCAGCATTTCCTATTCCACCTCTCTTAGTTTTCTCCTGATCATTTGTACAATTAATTATGGATAATTTAGAACTAACACTGTGTGACTTGGTAAAAGAATGTCTGGGTTCAAGTGAAAACTTCATTACTTCTGTCCATGTGTTTAATGTTAATGTATTTAACCTCTCTGAGCTTCAGTTTTCTTACCTTTTTCAAGTACAGTACAGACTTGTACTAACTAAATTAAAATGTGTTTGTAAATGCTTAAGAGTGTTTGGCATATTATAGGTATTTTATAAACGAAGAAGTGTAGCATCATGTTTAAACGGAGGCCCAACAGATGTTAACGATATTACTAGGTAGTTCAGGGAAATTGGCTACGTTGTTTACATTTTTAGAATGTTACTTGTTTAATCACCAAATACTAGTTCCTAACTCAGGGATATTGTGAGAGTTAAGTGAGAAAACATGTCCTGAGTGCCTGACATTAAGTTAAAAATAAATGTGAGCTGCTCCTTTTAGTAATATTTTTCATTTCCTTCAAATATTTTCTTACTCTTTTGCTCTAATATCTGGGATAAAAAGAAGACAATTCGCTGCCTTATGGCAGGATACATTTATTAGACTACTTTTATGTAATTCTCTCTAAAATGTAAGCACTATTTTTGCCTGATAAGCATATAACTCAAATTATATTATCTTGAATACTGTGCTGCTTAAAGTTACTACTGCAGGAAGTAGAAAATTTGGGTCTAATAGAAGCTAATTTGTTGAATCTGTCCTTTAAGGTCCAGTGGCAGTTGGAAGGCTGTAATAGGGAGAAGATTTATTCTGTATCCCTGTATTCATATGTCCCTGAATAGAAAGAAATACAATTCAAGCATTTGAAAAATATATTGGAGAAGATTAATTTGAAAGGGTGTGCGTGAGTGCATGGGTAGATGTATCTCTTGTTGGATAACTTCAAGTAACTCTTGCTGCAAAAGTAAGAGGCAAAATTCATTGTAACTGAGTTCTCTGCTAAAATCCAGTGCAGTATTGGAAATGCATTCTATAAGAAAACTAAACAAAACCAATGCACAAAAATATTAAAAACAAAATTTATCATTCTCCATACCAACACCGCAGAGATTATGTACTTTTCCAAAATTCTGTCCTGTGTTTGTGTAGAGAACAGTCAGAAATGCAGTGAAAGAAATGAGCTGCATGGGGCGGAGGGGGGAATACTGTGTTTAACCTAGAGAATGCTACATCCCTCAAGAGCTGTGATCCTCCTTTAGAGACAAAGCCTAGAGGTTCTTGGTCGACTTTTAAAACCTCCTTGTTAAAAATGTTAAAGCACATGTGAATTAATTTGCAGTTAGACACATTTCAAAATCAGGTGCGTTAATAGCTTAGTAAACATTAGTTCAGAGAGTAGTTGAACATTTTCTTAGAGGTTTTGAGATATAATGTATAATTTGGACCACTACTTCTTATCTCTTTCCTCTGATGCTCTAATAATCTCCTCATTGGTGTCCTCACTTCCTTTATTACAACCTTATCTCCTCCCCCTACTAACTCCAGTCAATCTTCCAGTTATATGCAAATATTATGTTATATCCCTGCTAAAAGCACTTTACTGCTTTATTCATTCCCCTTGTCCTTAAGATAAAGCCTCAGAGGCACAAACAATATGGCTTATTTTACTGCATTTTCAAGTGCCATTATGTCCTCTTGTGTTCTGTACTTCGTTTTTTTACTAGGTATCTTTTATTTTTGTGAGCTTTTTTTGTCCCTTTTTATACATATGATAACCTTAGTTCAGGTATCTTCCTCTTTTCCCACAGCAATATCATACTCGTACTTCATATCTCAGTACTTTATCAAAAAAGATTTGGTTGGGTTCCCAAAAAACTTAGAAATTATTTTCTATAGCATTCATCATACTTCTAAAATTTGTCCATTTCACTAAGAGTATAAGCACCCTTTTGCCATCTTATTTGCAGCTGTATTCACATTTCCTTGCCCAGTGACTAGCTTTTAACGTTCATTTACTTCTAAATGCATTACTGAATGAAAGATGTTTAAAGTAATGACAGAATTAACACTGTAAACTCATACCAGATCTTTCCCAAAATTACACATACATACATCCTTAGAATGTCAGTGTCTATAGCAGACACTTAGTTGACCCTCTCCCCATGCATACATTCTTCCTTTACAAAAACCTGCCAGCTGAAATTGGCCTGATACTTCTTGAAGCTTGATCTTGGTTGTGCAACCCGATCATTTTGCATTGGATCATCTGCATTGGATGAAAAAGAAACTTTTGAGGGGAAACTGTCCTTCCTACTATTAAATACAGTTGACAGACAGCATGCTTCTTAGGGTTGTGTTTGTCTTCTTGTAACTACGTAGGGTCAAACCTGGGAACCATTGGCAACTCTGACCCTTTGAGGATGAAGTGGAATAAAATAGAAAATATCTGGGTCTTTGATGATATTGTTGTGCTGCTATATTAAAAAAAAACCTGGTCATTTTGTTATATGAAATAATAAAAACTTTTTTTAAAACCACTTTTAGGTGGGTATATTTTCACTTATTGTCAAAAGCACCCTAACTGATACAGATGCCCTCAGGACTTTGCCCTTCATAATCTCCTGTTTTGTAGATAGACATGATCATCTGTTGAAGTAGGGAAATCTAAGTTGCCTACTTCTCAGGGAAGGCAATTTTCTCTTCTAACTTTTGTGTTCTCCTTTTTAAAAATGAACATAGAATGGAATCCCAAAAAGTAATTTCAAACATCACTGCTTTTTTATGTTTCCCATGTAAATTTTCCTTAAGAACATTTCATGTTCTTTAATAATTCCCAAAATAATTCAAGAAAATGTTGAGAAAGCAGAATAAATACAACTACAATCATTATGTGTTTATTATATAATTTTTTAATTTTGTACTTACAGGCTACGTGCCCTAGGGAATTCTGAAAACTTTCTCTGAGTAATATCAAATGGGAATTCTGAAAACTTTCTCTGAGCAATATCAAATGGAGACCAGGGATTAAAGAGAACCAGATTATCCACCACGATTTTTTCAAAATTTGAAGATCAGAATGAATGGAAGAAAGTATTTTCCTATTCAGTTGTAGAACTCAAAAAGGAAGAGATATAGGCAAACAATAGTCAACTTTTCCATGTATCAGTGTACTTTTGTTCAAACGATTCTTTTAAAATAATGATAAGCTGTGGAGGGCCTGTGAGCAAGACATATATGTGTCAGGAAGGTTGTTTGCTCCAGGAATACTTCCTTTTATTAATCTACTTTGTAAGGCTAACCTAAATTCACAGAACTATCAATATTTCTTTATATGAACTTCAAGAGACGGTGAACTCTTGGGACCTAGAAGAGATAGAATACTCTTGATAACACTTTTTTTTTTTTTGGCTATAGAGCTAGGCAAGACACTTTGTTGAACTCAGAAATTAATCATTCATCAAGCATGCAGTGTGTCAACCTCCTCTGTAATATGAGAAAAGCTGGGAATGTTGGTTACCAGGGCTTCTCTGATCCAATCAGCTCTACTGTAAAATCTTAGCAATGCTACCTAGCTCATAGGGTTTCTGTAATATTAAATTTAAAGAAATGATGGGTATAAAGCCTATGGATCTGTGTGAGCTATCATCTCTGTTGTTATTAGAAGTTAAACTTGGGAGAGAGTTTTTTGCTATAAAATGGACTACGAAAATTAGTTTAAATTGCTTTCCTTTTGAGTCTAAAAGTGGGGTATTATGTATACTTAGTCTGTGTGCTCTTTTAAAAATATCTTTGTATGTATTATGCAATCTTGACTTTAGATATTAGAGTAGATAAAAATTTCAATATTTTCCATAGATGTTTATAAGTATGAAATCACAGTTTTTAGTTTCTTATTGACAATATTTTAGCTCTTTTGATAACTTGTGTTTGCCTTGAACAAGTCACTTATCTTTTCTATTTCCATTTTCTGTTTCAATTTACTTATGAAAGACAGGAATGATAACTGTAATGTACCTTTTAAAAAGGGGAAAAATACATTTAAAAGGATGTTAAAAATCAAAGCAGTATATTAAATGCCAGATATGGCAACAAAAATACAATGAAGAGCATTTCTATTTTAAAGATTTCTTCTAAATATTTTTACACTATGAAAGGCAGTAAACTTATTTTCTGATAAATACTTCCTGAAGTTGTCAGGGATGAATTGTCCAGGATTTAAAAAAAAAAAAAAAAACAACTCCAGAGTCTTGATTATACAGCACATTTCCTGGTCGGCCTTCATTGAATTGTTAATTTGAATACTACCAAGTGGTAGCTAATAGCATTATTAATGAAATCTATTTGTGGGCAAAATGTCTTTCCTTAAGGAATTTCTGGACTAATCTAAGGAAATCAAAATCGACTTTAATTTCAAATTCCAGGCTAATTTTTCAAATAAAGCACTAAAGGCACACAGGATGGATGGTGACTCATCCATCCATTCATTCAATCGATATTTATTGAACTCTGCCTCTGTGCAAGTTACTAGGGTAGATGATTTGGGATGTACAAAGATAAAATATAGTCCCTATCCTCAAAGAGCTTACAGTTAATAGGAAAATTAAGAAGTATACATAAATAAGCCCTTTAAGGCTTTCTTAGTGAGTGTTGAAACAAAAGCTGGGAGAGCACTTATGAGGCTACTGAAGAATTCTAACTGGTTTTAAAAGACTGAATTAAGCAGTGGGGATTGAAGAAAGAGAATGAACTAAAGTTTTGGAGTAAGAAAGAAGTTTGTTAGTTGAATATGGAATATGAGACAAGGTGAGCAGTTAAGGGTAAACCCAAAAACCAAACCATCCATTCCGATCATAGCAACCCCATAGGGCAGAGTAGAACTGCCCCATAGGGTTTCCAAAGAGTGGGTGGTGGATTCAAATGGACGACCTTTTGATTAGCAGCTGATGTCTTAACCACTGTGCCACCAGGGATCCAGTTAAGAGTTGTCGTTGTTAGGTGCCATTGAGTCAATTCTGACTCAGAGCATCCCTATGTACAACAAAACAACAGAACAAATTGCGCCAATCTTGTGTCATCCTCACAATCATTATGAGGCTTGATCCCATTGTTGTAGCCACTGTGTCAATGTACCTTCATGAGGGTCTTCCTCTTTTTTGCTGACCCACTACTTTACCAAGCATGATGTTCTTCTCTAGAGACTGGTCCCTCCTGATAACATGTCCAAAGTATGTGAGACATAGTGTCGCCATCCTTGCCTCTAAGGAGCATTCTGATTGTACTTCTTCTAAGGCAGATTTGTTTGTTCTTTTGGCAGTCAACATTATATTCAATATTCTTCACCAACACCACAATTCAAAGGCATCTATTCTTCTTCAATATTCCTTATTCATCGTCCAGGTGTCACATGCATATGAGGTGATAGAAAGCACCATGACTTGGGTCAAGCACACCTTAGTCTTTGAGATGACAACTTTGCTTTTCAACACTTTAAAGAGGTCTTTTGTAGCAGATTTGCCCAAAGGAATGTGTCTTTTGATTTTCTGACTGCTGCGTCCATGGGTGTTGATTGTAGATTCAAGCAGAATGAAATCCTTGACAACTTCAGTTTTGTCTCCATTTATCATGACGTTGTTTATTGGCCCAGTTGTAAGGATTTCTGTTTTTTGTTGAGTTGTAATCCATACTGAAGGCTGTGGTCTTTGATCTTCATCAGTAAGTGCTTCAAGTCATCTTCACTTTCAGCAAGCAGGGTTGTGCCATCTGCGTATCGCAGGTTGTTAATGCGTCTTCCTCCAATCCTGATGCCCTGTTCTCCTTCATATAGTCCACCTTCTCAGATTATTTGCTCAGCATATAGACTGAATAGGTACAGTGAAAGCACACAACCTTGATGCATACTTTTCCTGACTTAAAACCACGCAGTAGCCCGTTGTTCTGTTTGAACAACTGCCCTCTTGATCTAGTTAAGGGTAAAATCCGTTAAAACCAAACCTGTTGTCGTCAAGTCAATTTTGACTCATAGTGACCCTATAGGACAGAGTATAACTGCCCCCAAAAAGTTTCCAAGGAGCGTCTGGTGGATTCCAGCTGCCGACTTTTTGGTTAGCAGCTATAGCTCTTAACCACTACACCACTAAGGTTTCCAGTTAAAGGTAGGGACATCCAATTTTAGCTCCAACATGTAAGGGTCTGGGAAGTTATCACTCTGTATACTTACAACAAGAATTTAAACTGAACAAACTGAAAATCAATGACTTTTCTTAAACCCATCAGAGAATTGAGTCAGCAAAGAACAATGCTGTTGTTGTGTGTGATTCCAATTCATAGAAACCCTCTAGGACAGGGTAGAACTGCCCCACTGCCCCATAGAGTTTCCAAGGCTGTATTCTTTATGGAAGCAGACTGCCACGTCTTTCTCCCGCAGAGCGGCTGGTGGATTTGAACTGCTGACCTTTCGGTTAGCAGCAAGCTATTTAACCACTGCACCATCAGGGCTCCTTATTAGAAAAATGCCACCCCAAAATCTTTAGAGACAGGTGAATACAGAGAATCACAGCTGTAATCAGCTTACTTACTTGGAGCAGACACTTCTGGAATACTAAATTGGTTGTTGTTGTCACTTGCCATCAAGTCGATTCTGACCGCAAGAGTAAAACTGCTTTATAGGGTTTTCAAAGCAGTGACCTTTCTGAAGGAGATTACCAGACCTTACTTCTGAGGCACCTCTGGGTGGGTTTGAACCACCAGCCTACAAAACCAAAAAACCAAACCCACTGCCGTGGAGTCAATTCCAACTCGTAGCGACCCAATACCAACCTACTGCTGGGGCAAATATTCAAAACAAACCAATCCTAGCAAGAATAACATAAAGCCTATTTACATCAGTTCTTATTACAATATATCCATCTTCCAATAAAAAATTACAAGATATGCTAAAAGCCAAGAATAAACACAGTCTGAAGACTCAGAGGAGACTCAGAAATGACACACATTTTAGGATTATCAGACAGGAATTTAAAACAACTTTTATGGTCAATATGTTAAGGGCTATAATTTTTTTAAAAAAGTACACAACGTAGAACTGATGGGTAGTGTAACTGAAAAGCTGAAAACACCAAGAATCAAAAGGAAATGTTAAACATAAACACTGTAATGGACATGAAGAATGGCTTTAATCCTTTGATGGGCTCATCAGTAGATTAGACACAGCTGAGGAAAGGCTCAGTCATCTTGAAGGTATGATAATAGAAACTTGCCCAGCTAAAATGCAAAGAGAAAAAAAAAGAAGAAAAACCCAGAATACTCAAGAACTCTAAGACAATTTTAAAAGTTGTAACAGTGTTTCCCTCACTTTGAACACATCATCAGGAGGGACCAACTGCTAGAGAAGGGACACCAAGGGAAAGTAGAGAATCAATGAGATGAGTTGACAGAGTGACTGCAACAATGCACGCAAACCTAGCAATGATTGTGAGGATGGCACAGGACCAGGCAACATTTTGCTCTGTTCTACATAGGTGGCTATAAGTGGGACCCCACTGGAGGGCACCTAACAACAACAAACACATATAATTAATTGGAAGGCCAGAAAGAGAGAACAGAGGAAATGTTTGAAATAATAATGGCCAATTTTTTTTTTTTTTAATTAATGACAAACATCAAACCACAGACCTGGGAAAACTCAGAGAATGCCCAGAAAGTTAAATACCAAAATACCTAGGCATGTCATATTCAAGCTGCAGAAAACCAAAGAGAAAATATAGAAAGAAACCTAGTGGGGGAAACCTTACCTATGGAGGAAATAAGATAAGAATGACAGAGGACTTCTTATCAGAAACCATGCAAATGAGAGTGGAGTAAAATAGTTAAAGTGCTAAAAGAAGTGAAAGATGAATCAGGTTTTTAGATTAAGCCATGTGAGAGATGATGTTATTAACTGAGATCAGATATCCAGGAGAAATACGTTGTCTGGAGTGAAAACTTTAGCCTTGAAAGTTTAAGTCTGACACACCTGAAATACAGTAAAAAGTACAGATCTCTAGGAGACTGTTAGGAATAGGGCGTGATTTCGGAAGACGGAGGGGATTGATGACAAACGTTGAAGTGTTTGCTAATACAATAAATTGCTGAGGTAGAACATTGAAGCGAGAATGGGAGAGAGCTTAGAACAGAAACCTGAGAAATATTAACTGTTAGAGGACAGGTCAAAGGAAAAAAAAGTTCGTCAAAGAGTTTGAAAATGATCTAAACTATACAACGGGAGGAAATAGTAGTGCTGAAGCCCTGGAGGAAGAGATATTTTGGAGAAGGGATATTTGTATTACCAAATTTAAAGTATAGATCAAGCCAGCAACTGAAAAAAATGTTTCAACTTCACATTGATGAGAGCAATTTCAATTAAGTGACTGGAGTGGAAACCTGCTTTCCGAAGCAAGATGATCAAACCATTATTTATTTAATATCTGTATTGGGCTAAATTGCAAACGAGCATGTGGATTTTGTAAATGTATTTTCACATCCAAAAAATATAATTAATGAAAGGTGGAGAGAGAAATAGAAGTTAGAATCACAAAATTTTTGTTATTATTTGTTGTAATATTGTTTTTGGAATGTGTTAAGCCAGTTTAAAGACGGAAATGAAAGAACTAGTAGAAAAGAACTAAATAAATATTCTCAAATTTAGAAGACTTTTCTTTTATACTTGACTTGTATTAGTGAACAAGCCTTTTAACCTTATCCATAATGCTCATGATTTTATGTATATAACTAACTCTGTGTCTTTTAATAATTTATGGAAAATCTGTCTTTTTCTCATCATTACGGGTAATGGAAAGTATCGTATGAGGACAATTTATGGCATGTTGTGATTACAACAAGGAAACATTATACCAGTTTTCATAAATACATAAGCTGGTTTTACATATTTTGGTAACTATCCTTTTATTCAAATGATTTTCAATGAAATCGTGTTCCAAAAAGTGAGGTTAGTAAGATGAAAAAATGGATTCCAACTCACATCTCTACAGGGGTCAAAGATTCTTAGAGGAGTAGATAGAGAGGAGACTGTAAATCTTTGAAATAATTCCCGGATTCTTAAATAAAGTCCTCATTCACCTCCATTTGAAAAGTGCCTATCTAGCTAGCTAGGAAAGTGCCTAACTGTGCTAGCCCATGTGCGTCAGTATTAGCTTCGTTCAATATTCAGTTTTATATTTTAATCCTGTGAATTGACTGACTTTTTTATGATGTTAGATATTGCACAGCTGGACAAAAAGTACAGAAATCATATTTAAATTCATAGCCAAAATGAACAGAAAGGCCTATTACTTTCAAGATAGCATACTATTAAAGTGAATATCCCCCAATGTGACAAGTTTAGAATAAAGATCTCATGAATTACCAGTACAGTTTTTGTGTCCTAGCAAAAGAACGTGACAATTAATGACAGAAATGTAATGCCATTCACCTTTACAGTATGCTTTCTAAATAAATCTAAATTAAATGTCATTTAAAATTACAAGTTAAATTTTTACATTTTCATAAGTTGCCTTTTTTTTTTTTTTTGCAGTCTTAAAATTTTGGTAGATTTACAAAAACCTTCTTTTGAATTAACTGTCACTGTATGCTTTCCTGGAAACCTTGGTAGCATCGTGGTTAAGAGCTATGGCTGCTAACCAAAAAGTTGACAGTTCAAATACACCAGGAATCCTTGGAAACCCTATGGGGCAGTTCTACTCTGTCCTTTAAGGTCACCATGAGTCAGAATTGACTCGATGGCAACGGGTATACTTTCTTAAGCTTAATTAATAAAGTGCTTATCAAAAAATAATTCCAGTACATATTCCACCCTTTAGGCTCTTGTAATTTGGGCTTTGTACTCTACATACTTAATATTTAGAAAATGTTCATATAATTTTAATTTTGTGGGCATGGTGGGATATTTATGTAAAATTGCTCCTAAATTTTACCCTCTCCTTATTCACTGAAAAATCTTCTCACATTATCTATTTCCTTCTCTACCTTCTGGTAAGGGTTCTTCTTTGCTAGATCAATTCTAATGGACTATTAGGATACAGAATCAAAAGGGAAGTGGGCAGGTTGAAGGACAAGTGGATTCTAAACAAGGGCTACAGGGGACGTGATGGGAGAGTAAGTGATAGTAAAAATGATTCTTGTGTACTATGCATCCCAGTAAGGATGTTCAAGATAGATTATTGAAGGTCTTTGATTGTTGCAAATTTATTTTTTGGTTCCTAAGCTGTTTTCTTTTGAACACAGCATTATTGAGACTGGATCATAGGTTCCACAGGTTTAATAGGGTTATATGATACTAGATGTCTTTGGACACATATTTTACTTCCCATGTATGTGTTTTCCCCCTAGGATGTAGAGGCTTTAATATTATATTATTGAAAATTTAGAAATTAAAAAAATTAGAATCACACATAAACTCACAAACCTAACAAAATTATTGTCATAATATTGCATATTTTCAGATGTGTGATATATAACACATTCAGAATTCAATTTTAAAAAAGTTTATTTTCTGTGTTATGTAGATTTTGTAAATATCATTTTTTTTAAATGACATATTTCATTGAGTATGTATGCCCTCATTTACTAGTAATTTCCCAATTGTTGTATACTTAGATTGCTTTCAACATTTAACATTTTAATGGCCTCTAATTTTTAATCTTAAAGGTTGTTTCCTTTTAACTAGTGGAGCTGGATAGAATGGGAATGGGGTGTGGATATCAGGGAATTTATTTGTATCATCTCTATTCCTGGAGGTGATATTTCTCTTACCGTATCTTGATTATGTGTGACAAAGGATATGATCAATTGCATGCCACCATGAGCTTCATCACATAATGATTAGAGGTCACAGTGACCTTGACCTTGATGAGGTTGACCTGCCTTGTCATTTTGATAAGAACAAGTTGCTAGAATGTGGTGGTGCCTCATACCTGTATATCAGTGGCTGCCCTAGTTTCTGCATAAACGAAGGTCCAAGACAGTAAGTTCTGGAGTTCATTTGAATGATTAAGCAAGTGTGACATGAAGGCAAAAATACTGCCACAGATACAGACTTAAGTAGATACCCCTTCAGTGCTCAAAAGTCAAATAGTGACTAAATATGCAAAGATGAATTTGCTGTATGTTTATAACTTAGAGAAAAGAAAACTAATTTTATATTAGATATGCTAGTAAGCCCATCCATTTCTAATATTTACGTGTGTTAGAAATAAAAGTAAGCACTTGGAGAACTTTGAAGGTAAAAAAAAAAAAAAAACTTCAGTAGAAAAAAATCATGGCTTATGTACTTACTCCCTTTTTTCCATTCTTTTTTACTTCTTCCTGTTTGCTCATTTATTAATCATTGACAAATCATATATCAACTGAATTACTTATATGTAATCTGTAAGAAGGGGTAGCACAAACAGTGAAGCACTCAACTGGTGGTTTGAATCCAGCCATAAAAAAATAGGCACCTCAAAAGGCAGGCCTGGTGATCTGCTTCCAAAATGCCACAGCTTTGAGGAGCATTTTTACGCTGCATATAATACAGTTGTCAGGAGCCAAAACTGACTCAAGGGCAGCTAACAACATCAACAATATTGCAAAGTTGTTTGGAAAAGAAATTCTTGATCATTGAAACAGGATCAATAAAGTATTATATTGTTTCCTTCTTTTTATGGATACTTCTCTGTCCACCTAAAGCTAATATGCCCTCCTGTAAAAAAAAAAAAAAAAAAAAATTTTTTTTTTTTTTTTTTTTTTATACCAGGTTTCATCCCTTCTTAACTGTGACCCATAGGGTTTTCACCAACTGAAATACTGGGGTCAGGGAAATAGTGTAGACCGCTGTTGAAGTGCACTGGCTTTGGAATAATGGAGACTTTAATTTGATTTCAGAAATAATTATTTCCAAGTTCATTTTTACAGGTAGTCTGCAACTTAACGATGTATTTGAGTAACGACAAACAGCACTTAAAACCGTCTGCTTTTTTTTGGTACATCTCATTGTTAGTAGTATGTGCTACATACAGTGTTGCATCACATAATTTGCTGATGTTATCACTGTCATGCCAACCCCCAAAGATAAATAAAGATCGTGTTTATAAAGATAAAAAAAAAAATACTACTAATAAAAGGCAATAATAGTAAAAACTAAAATAAAAAAATAAGATGACATGTTTGACTTATGTCAGAACCAAATTACAAAGGAGTCATCTGAACTGAACCCTGTCATAAGTCAGGGACCACCTGTGTAGGCAAATTGCTAAAATGCTAAAATATGTGGCTAATAGCACCCACCTAGTCTAGGGTCTCTATGAGTTGGAATCAACTTGACGGCAGTTGTTTGGGTTTTTGGTTTGGTGAAGATGTTATGGGTACCCATTGATAATGTATGCACATTATTTGGTACCACACCTGGTATTATTGCAGGATTTTCATGCATAGTAGTTTTTCTTATTAGTAATTGATTGGTTTAAGGTCACACAGTTAATTTCTGTCACACCAAAACTCAAACACATGCCTGCCTTCTCTGCCTAGAATGAGAGACAGCAAGAGGTAATGTGAAAAAAAAAAAAAAAATGTCATGTTCAGCCAGTAAAAATTCTAGAGATCACAATGGTCCCATCTAAACCAACCACTGACCATGGGGATGGCACAGGACCGGGCAGTGTTTGGATCTACTATGCGTGAGGTCGCCATGAATCGGGGGCCAACTCAACGACTGCTAACAACAGCAACAATATTTTTTAAGGATAATCTAAAACTTCTCAGAAGAACTCTTTTTATTTTAGCCCCTTCAAGTCAAAATATTTTGTAATAAAAACTAATTATGCAATTAGACACTGTGTGCTGACAGTCACTGCATAAGCAGCTGTTCAGAAGTATATCTACTTCATATGTTGAAAAAAAAACCTTTCTCAAATTCATTTATATGCTGTCTTGAAAGACTTCGTTTTACAAGGCTACACATAGTGGGTATTTGAAGATACTCCTGTGTATGCTGTTGCTATCCATTAGTGTCTCTGTAAAAGAACACAGCATGACCTTTACTCCTTTCCTTGCTGTATAATACTGGTTTATGTTTTGTAGCTGTAATCAGTAGCCTCAGCTAATGTTCATTGCTCTTTTCAGCTTAGTTTTCTAACCTCACAGACTGCCTGAAACCACTGCCTAAGTTGAGCCACATTATTTGCGATTCCCGTACAACACAACATTGAGCTCTCTGCATTTTTCCTTTTCCTCAGAATTCTACAATTATGACAGGATTCTAAAACATCACTTATTTCCGTAGTCATCATTGCCACAATTCAACACCCCATAAAAAAAGATACTGTGCATTTTTTTTTTTTTTTTAGGATCTGCCAATATTAGGGATGTATCTCCTCTCTAGTTTTTATTGTCTTTTATTAACTTACAAAACCAGAAAGGCTTTGTTGTTGTCCTTAGGTGTTGTCGAGCCAGCTCCGACTCATAGTGACCCCATGTGTGGCAGAACGAAATGCTGCCCAGTCCTGTACCATCCTCACAGTCCTTGCTATGCTTGAGTCAATTGTTGCAGCCACTGTACTGGTCCATCTCGTTGAGGGTCTTCCTCTTTTTTGCTGGCCCTCTACTTTACCAAGCATGATGTCCTTCTCCAGGGAGTGGTCCCTCCTGATAACATATCCAGAGTACATGAGATGAAGTCTTGCCATTCTTGCTTCTAAGGAGCGTTCCAGCTGTACTTCTTCCAAGACAGATTTGTTCGTTTTTCTGGTAGTTCATGGCATATTCAATATTCTTCACAAACACTATAATTCAAAGGCTTCAGTTCTTCCGTCTTTCTCATTCATTGCTCAGCTTTCACTTGCATATGAGGCGATTGAAAACACCATGGCTTGGGCCAGGCTCACCTTAGCCCTCAAAGTGATGTCTTTGCTTCTCAGCACTTTAAAAATATCTTTTGTAGATTTGCCCAATGCAACACATCGTTTGATTTCTTGACCACTGTTCCTGTGGATGCTGATTGTGGATCCAAGTAAGATGAAATTCTTGACAACTTCTGTCTTTTCTCCACTTATCATGATGTTGCTTATTGGTCCAGCTGTGAGGATTTTTATTTTCTTTATGTTGAGGTGCAGTCCATACTGAAGGCTGTAGTCTTTGACCTTCATTGGTAAGTGCTTCAAGTCCATTTCACTTTCTGCAAGCAAGGTTGTATCATCTGCATATTTCAGGTTGTTAATGAGCCTTGCTCTGTAAAAATGGCGTGAGGACAGTGTCTGACCTCCTCTAACTTCACAAGGGGGGAGAAGAATCAAGATCAACAGCCCAAGGCTGATTCTTTTGAGGCAGAGGTCAGACATGCCTCCTCTCTCCACCGTCTTTACCAATTCTGACACCAACCCTCCTTCCCATGACACTCTTCTTCTCTCCTCGGCTCAATAATTCATTGCAATGGGTACACAGAAATCACAGACAATACCCATGATTATGGGGTTTATTAGGGAAGTAACAGGTTACAATTCAAGTTCAGAACACTCAGGATACAGTTCTTCCATGAAGACAGCCTCCTTTCAGCTGTGCTCACAGGCACACTTCTCCCTAACCCTGGACATCTGCCCAAAGGCACTCAGCCTTCTAACTCCATGGCCTGGAATCTCAACACGCTGACTTCTGCTGCCACGTGTCTGCTGCTGCGTCTCTACTGCTGGGTCTTGCTGTCTTTGTGGTAATAGCTCTCTCTCTCTCACAGTCTGCTGGTTCCAGGAGATTTTAAGTGCAGGGATCCTGGGTCCAGAGGACACACTCTTCTCTCCTGGCTGCTCTTCATTTGTGGTAGTGAGATCCTCCCTCTCCCACCTCATTTCAGACCCAGCAGGATGGCAAAACTGACCATTCCCTTTGGTGGGTCACAGTTACCCTATTGCACAGTCCTGCCCAATCAGTTGGGTGGGAGTTGAAAGACCATGGCTAGAAAGGCCACACAAAAGTGATCCATTGCACTGCATCCTCCAGTCCTGATCCCACATTCTTCTTCACATAGACCAGCTTCTCTGATTATTTGCTAAGCACACAGATTGATTAAGTATACTGAAAGTATGCAACCCTGTCACACACCTTTTCTGACTTTAAACCATGCAGTATCCCCTTGTTCTGTTCAAACAACTGCCTCTTGCTTTACGTACAGGTTCCTTAGGAGCACAATTAAGTGTTCTGGAATTTCCAGTCTTTACAATGTTACCCGTAATTTGTTATGATCCACAGAGTGGAATACCTTTGCATAGTCAATAAAACACAGGTAAACATGTTTCTGGTATTCTCTGCTTTCAGCCAAAATCCATCAGACATCAGCAATGATATCCCTGGTTCCATGTCCTCTTCTGAATCTGGCTTAAATTTCTGGCTGTTCCCTATTGATGTACTGCTGCAGCCACTTTTGAATGATCTTCAGTAAAATTTTACTGGCATGTAATATTGATGACATTGTTTGATAATTTCCACATTTAGTTGGATCACCTTTACTAGAAATAGGCAAAAATATGGATCTCTTCCAGTCGGTTGGCCAGGTAGCGGTCTTCCAAATTTCTTGGCATCGATAAGAGAGCATTTCCATCAATGCATCCATTTGTTGAAACATCTCAATTGGTATTCCATCAATTTCTGAAGCCTCGTTTTTCACCAATGCCTTCAATACAGCTTGGACCTCTTCCTTCAGTACCGTCGGTTCCTGATCATATGCAACCTCTTGAAATGTTTGAATGTTGACTGATTCTTTTTGGTATGGTGACTGAGTATTCCTTTCATCTTCTCTTAATGCCTCCTGTGTCCTTTAATATCTTCCCTGTAGAATCTTTCAGTATTTCAAATTGAGGCTTGAATTTTTTCTTCAGTTCTTTCAGCTCGAGAAATGCTGAACGTGTTCTTCCCTTTTTGATTTTCTATCTCCAGTTCTTTGCACATTTTATTATAATATTTTACTTTGTCTTCTCGAGCTGCCCTTTGAAATCTTGGTTCATCTCTTATACTTCATCATTTCTTCCTTTCACTTTAGCTATTCTGTTCAAGAGAAAGTTTCAGAGTCTCTTCTGACGTTCATTTTGGTCTGTTCTTGCTTTCCTGTCTTTTTAATGACCTTTTGCTTTCTTCATATATCATGTCCTTGATGTCATTCCATAACTCATCTGGTCTTCGGTCATTAGTGTTCAGTGTTCGGTGTGTTCACTGTGGCAAATCTATTCTGGAGATGGTCTCTAAATTCAAGGTCATATTTTGCCGCTGGTGGACTTACTCTTAATTTTCTTCAGCTTCACCTTGAACTTGCATGTTAGCAATTGATGGTCTGTTCCACAGTCAGCCGCTGACCTTGTTCTGACAGATGATATTGAGCTTTTCCATGTTCTTTTTCCATAGATGTAGTCGATTTAATTCCTGTATATTCCATTTGGCGAGGCCCACGTGGATACCAAACCAAAAACCAAACCCAGTGCCATCGAGTTGATTCCAACTCATAGCGACCCACGTGTATCCCAAAACCCAGTGTCGTCGAGTTGATTCTGACTCATAGCGACCCTATAGGACAGGGTAGAACTGCCCCATAGAGTTTCCAAGGAGCGCCTGGCGGATTCAACTGCTGACCCTTTGGTTAGCAGCTGCAGCACTTAACCACTATGCCACCAGGGTTTCCACCCACGTGTATAAAAGAAAAAAAATAGCTGCCATTAATGTTGAAAAAAGGTATTTGCAATGAAACAGTCTTACAAAATTCTATCATGTGATCTTTGCTGTCGTTTCTATCACCAAGGCCATATGTTCTAACTACTGATCCTTCTTTGGGACCCTGGTGGCGCAGTGGTTAAGAACTCACCTGCTAATCAAAAGGTGGGCAGTTCAGTTCCACTAGCTGTTTGTTGGAAACCCTGTGGGGCAGTTCTACTCTGTCCTATAGGGTCATTATGAGTCAGAATCAACTCAATGGCAGTGAGTTTGGTTTGCTTTGGATCCTTCTTTGTTTCCAGCTTTCACATTCCAATCACCAATAACTGTCAAAGCATCTTTACTGCATGTTTGATCAATTTCTGTCTGTAGAAGTTGGTAAAGATCTTCAATTTCCTCATCTTTGGCATTAGGGGTTGGTGTGTAAAATTTGAATAATAGTCGTATTAACTGGTCTCCCTTGTAGGCATAGGCATATTATCCTATCACTGGCAGCATTGTACTTTAGAACAGATCTCGAAATGTTCATTTTGATGATGAATGTGATGCCATTCCTCTTTAATTTGTCATTCCTGCCATAGTAGACCATATGATTGTCTGACTCATAATGGCCAATACTAGTCCATTTCAGCTCACTGTCTTAGATATCAATCTTTATGCAGTCCATTTCATTTTTGACAATTTCCAATTTTCCTAGGTTCATACTTCATACATCCCACATTCTGATTGTTATTGGATATTTCCAGCTGTTTATTCTCATTTTGAGTTGTGCCACCTCAGCAAATGAATATCCTTAAAGCTTGATTCCATCCATGTCATTAAGGTCGAGTCTACTATAAAAAAAAAAAAAAAATTTTTTTTTTTTCTACTATAAGGAGGCAGCTCTTCCCCAGGGGTGTTTTGAGTGCCTTCCAACCTGAGCGGGTCATCTTCCGGCACTATACCAGACAATGTTCTGCTGCTATTCATAGTGTTTTCCCTGGCTGATTTTTTCAGAAGTAGACCACCAGGTCCTTATTCCTAGTCTGTCTTAGTCTGAAGCTCCACTGAAACCTTTCCACCAGGGTGACCCTGTAGTATTTGAGACCCCAGTGGCATAGCTTCCAGCATCACAGCAATATGAAAGTCATCACAGTGTGACAAACTGACAGAAAGACTTTATTCTTCCTTTATTGTCTGAAATAAAAGCGTGCATATGTATTATTAAGGAGTGGCCAGTAATTATTCACACTGTTTATGCCCTTTGTCTTAAGTCATGGTAAGTGTTCAGGACACAGAAGCTGGCTCAACTTCCTTCTCCCAGGAAGATGACACAGTAGTGCCCACTGCCTGCAGCCAAGCCCCTACCAGCACTACCAAGGTGGGGCATGGAGCGTGTTTGATGTTTGATTACTTTGTCTCCCAGAGAATGAGTTCATAGTGACATTAAAACATAACTCACTTCATTTAGGATGTTGAGGGATAAGATTTCTCCTGTTCTTTAATTAAGAAACAAAAAAGCAAGTCAGCATGACTTCATAACAGAAAAGAATTTTTAATAGGGTGTTTTTAACTTTTTTTTTCGTGTACAGTCTAAATTTTGGAAAAGGACACATAAACAATTGTTTACCTTACTTAGGAGATATAGTACGGCACTCCTACCTGCCTTTACGGGGGAAAAAAAGTAGCATCAGATAAAATCAATGCCTGTTAAGGATACCTTTTTACCCAAGAATTTCCTATCAAGCAAGTCCAATGGGACAGTGTAATAAGTATTACTGTACCACTTGTTGACTTACTTAAGAAATTCAGTGTTGATAATTTTATAAAGATATTTATGTCTTAAATATAGCTCAAAATTGATTTTGATAAAAGCCATCAGGTGATCAGAAAGCTAATTTGACATGCCTACTAACTCTACGATCCTGGAAATTTGTTTCTCATCCTTCCACCTACAAAATATTGTCAATTTAAGATGGCTTCAGACAATTAAATACCAACATTTGTTTTAAAATTTTAGTTTTCACAAAAGAGCTGGATGAAACAACAAAAGAATAGTAAAAGAGTAAAATAAAGTTTTTTCATAAGGATCATGACTTAGGTTTACATGCTCCACCCACATACTATATAATTAGAAAGAATCAAGTAAAATGAAGTACGTCGCATTAGAAGAGTTATACAGCCCAGTTTTTGTTGTCCTTATTAGTGTGCTAAAGTGAATCACAGAGGACAGTAACAACTTGGGAATGATATATTCCATAATCTCATGGAAATGTTTTAACATCCTAGCAAATTTCTCAATGTAAGATAATATTTTTAACTATTACAAAAGCCCTAGAACTATAATAAATTTTGTTGTGGGACTGATGAACAAAATTTAAAGATATTGATAGTATTACAAATGTTTTCCTTTTATGTGACCTTTACTAAAATTATGTCTTCTCTGCTTTGTTTTTTATGCCTGAAGCCATACTTATAGAAATGTATCATTTTGCTCAATAGCTGGTCAGGAAAGATTCTGGTGGCAAACATAGATTCTGTATGAAAGTGTTTTGTAAATTATAACATAGATTCTGTATGAAAGTGTTTTGTAAAAAAACCCTGTATAATCATAAAGTGGTAGTGCAGATCAGTAAAACTTAAGATTTTTCCTTAGAGTTCAATTTGCAGATGAAAAGACTATGCTGAGATCCTGTCTCTCCTTTAATTACTGGAAGATCCTAGCAAATAGACTGTTGTGCCAAGGGATAATGCTGTTTCCTTGATTTATATGCTGAAAAATTAATTTCTAGAACATTCACTTTGAACACTTATCAGGCCTTTACCTGCCTTGATAAAGAAATTACTACTGATTTCTATACAACAATTAATAAATACCCTTGCCTTTTATTATGTATATTTTTAAAATTACGTTTTTGCAAACTTCACCAACTTCTGCCTTATGAATGCTGTGATATTCTGATTCTGAAATTCAGAGTAAATATACTGTCTAAGAGACACTCATTTAGTGTTTTTTTTTAAATTTTAGAAACAAGTTAGAAGATATAATCTAATACATTGTTTAACAATATATTTGCCAGATCCTTAAAAAAAGAAAAAGGTAATCCTTTGTGCAAACTATGTACATTTTTACCTCTGGTAAACATAGTAAACCATTAAAAATAATCAGTGGATTGTTAGTCAATCTTTTAAGTGAGTGTATAAAGACAAATCTATAATATTTTCTTCTTAATTAGATGTTTATAAAAAGAAAATTAATTTTTATAGGATCATGTAGCAGTTATTAATGCTGAAATTGTTTATGAAATTTTTTTTATGATTTCACACTAAATAATAAAGCATTAGAGTGATTTTTTTTGCCCTTGTTTTCAATATCTAAAACCAGTTACTCCTGTGGACTATTTTGATGATTGTTTATGCCTGCACTCCTTTATCTCACTAGCTTCCTAGGTGTTGCAGACAGCATGCTACATTAAAGTTAAGTTAGCATAAGAATTAGAATTACTTGAGGTCAGGTCAGTTATTTAGGTAGGGATACAAAATACATTGTCAGTTATTGTATGTTTTTATGTTTTCTTATCTCTGCCCTGCTGTCCTCCCCTGCCGTATTCTTGTTTCTTTCTTCCTTTTTTTCACTTGTTTTTAACACTCTGCCCTGTTTGCTCTCACATAGTGTTGTCTTTTTCCTTTATTTTTTAATCTTTTGACTTTTCCATTTACAAGGATGAGGGAAACAGCTTGTAAGTCATAAAGTCTACCAAGGACCAGAAGTCTATAAATAGGAAAAGAGTCATGATGACTCAATATCAAATTTGACATGTTTTTGTAACTAGTAGCCAAGCATTACGCTCGTAATTCTACCTGAGGAGTATTGGAAGTTTTGTGAGAGAGTTAGAAATTATCATTTGATTTTTATCTGCATTTCTAATTTCAGCATAAGATCATTTTCAAGATGAATTATGGATTCTACTTGCCTTAATTTTTGGAATTTGATTTCTGTATACCCAATAGTCTTAAACAATGAGGTCATTCAAATTACAGGCAAAACCATATTGTAAAATACATGGGATATGGAGTCAGGAAACTGAATTTGGGACAAATTACCAAATGTGTCTCTCTCTACCTTTCCAAACTTATAAAATAAAATTTCAGGGATAAAAAAAATTATATGGAATTTTTATATCTGTATTTCTGATTCTCTAGTAGGCATTACAGAGGAACAGACAGACATATTCCTGACAGCATTAAAATGAGCTATTTGAAAATCTCTCGAAATCTAACAACCTAACATAAATTAAATTAAAAATATTGTGTTTGAAGAACTAGCCTCCAGCTGCTAGTACCTTCAGGGTCTGCCTCAGCTTTCCAGCCAAGTTAAGCTTATCTCTGGGTAGCCTGAGACAATGCCTAAATTAGTGGTGGCAGCTGAGGTCTTCTTGAGTCAGCCTCCCAGCTAATGACTAAGCAAGTGGTGGTGTGATACAAGAGCCTACCCACTTTCCCCCAACACAGGATTTCTCGAACAGGGTGTCTTGGCCCCAGAGCTCTCTGTCTGCCTGGCAGAGAATTTGTCAGATATGAGTAATGGTCTGTCTCCCCGCCCTCCCTCTCCCCCTCTTTGCTTTCACAGAGGTTTACTCCCCCAAAAACCTTTTGCATTTTTAACTCCACCTCAATGTCTGTTTCCTGGATAACTCAATCTGCGACTCTTTTTTAATGAAAGGAATTAACTCTTCTTAAGTGAGTTATTATGAAAGACATTGGAGCTAGGAATACTAATGCAATAGAGTTTTGTCATCATGTATCAAATAGTCTGGTGTCATCAACACTTTACAGAAATTTCCATGGGGTTCAAAGAGGTTAAGTAACTTGCACAGAGCCATATGACTAGTAACTTGCAGTACCAGGATTTGACCCTAGATCACTATGATTCTAAAGAACTTGATTAGTCTTTTACCTGCTTCCTAAGCCTGCTGATTTTTTCTTTGCATTATGAAGACTTTTGCCATTACCGTGTAACATGTAATATTTAGAATCTGTGAGCATAAATATTAAAAACTATGGGTGTAAGCTCTATTTACGGAACCTTATGATTTAGGGAAGAAATGGGACTATCACAAAAGAAAGAGGGCAGAGATAATTACATTAGGTTTTGGACGTATGGTAGGAATATCTCCTAGTCCAGCTGGTCATCACCAAATGAAAGGAGAAATTAATAAATTAGATCCATACATTCTATATTGCTCAGTATAGAGAAAGTGAAAATTATTAGTGCCATGAAAATTAGAATAAACAAGTGTTTTGTTTTCCCTAATTCACTGGCTGTTTTCTTTGTCAGCTCAGGTAAGGGTAATAGTTACATTCAGAGACAGTGAGAATTCTACTAATGTTTAAACTGTTTATATGGTAATTTTGTGAGAAGGAAACATGGATTTGAGCGCTTTAAATGTATCAGTTACTATGTCTGATGCTGGTGATATGCCAAATAGAGTCTGTACTTTTAAACGGGGAAAAATAAACCCTAGTCCAATGAAGCTGCAAAACAAGCAAACAACACTTACATGAAATGAAGTTTGGTTTAGGTGCTATGGAGCACAACCACCCCAACCCCACCCCACAAAAGGAAAAGCTTCCTGGTGGGATAAGGAATAATACTTGGGATGCATTAGAGCATTAGAAATTTCAGCATGGGTTTGGGTGGGATGGAGTGATATGATGGCTAGAAGGGAATCTAATCCAGACGGGAGTTGCTGGGTGGTGCAAACGGTTAACACACTCACCTGCTAACAAAAAGTTTAGAAGTTCGAGTCCACCTAGAGCCTGCCTCAGAATAGAGGCCTAAAGGTCTGTCTGCTTCCAAAAAATCAGCCATTGAAAACCCTCTGGAACACAGTTATACTCTGGTACACCTGAGGTATCTAGGAGTTAGAGTTGACTGGACAGAACTGGTTATAATCCAGACAGAGATAGGCATACATAAAGCTGTGGAGACATGAAACATTATGCATTACAGCTTTGCATAAATAAGCAAAGGTCGTGAAGATGGAAATGAAAAATTCTGAAGAGTTTTGACTTTTTTCTTTCCATAAGAGGAGATGATTAGCTGTTAAATTGGGAAATGACGTAATTAATTTTGATTTAGAAAAACCTCTCTGGCAGATAGGGAAAGGGATAGAGATAGAGCTTGAAGACCACTGCAGAAATCCAGGTAGGAAGCGATTAGGGCCTAGACTAAGACAAGAAGGAGTAAAGAGGAGCAAGTTGAAGAAATATTAAGGAAGTAGAGATTATAGAATTTGGTGTCATATTTGTTTCAGAGTTATTAAAAGCTGAGCGTATAGGATGGCTTCCTGTTTAGTATTTTAGGAAATAGGAAGATAATGGGGGAATTAAGCAAAAATGAAGTTTTAGGGTAGGGAAAAGGAATGTTGAGCTGAATGTTGATTGGAATGTCTGTGTGGCATGCTAAATGAGCAGTCATGTTTATGGACTGGAGCTAGGCAGGTGGGTAACTCTGGATTAAGTATTTGCCTCTGAGAGTAGTGAAGACTATGAATGTGAATGTATTGTATGCACAGAAGCTGTGGCTAAGTGTGCATGCAGAGTGAAAACATTGGAAGCCTAAAGATGGGAAGGTCATGAAAGGTGAAGACTGTACCATGACCATTGGTTTAGGAATGAATAATTATAGGAAAGGAACAAATAGTTGGTAAAGTATTTGTTTTTAGAATAGAGGTATTTTTATTCCCCTAATTTTTTTTTTTTTTTTTTTTTTTAATGTTGTATGTGTAGCCCTGGTGGCATAGTGGTTAAGAGCTATAGCTACTAATCAAAAGATCGGCAGTTCAAATCCATAAGCTGCTCTTTGGAAACCGTATGGGACAGTTCTGCTCTGTCCTATAGGGTCATGATGAGTTGGAACCAGCTCAACGGCACTTAACAACAACAATAATGTTATACGCATAGGAATTTAAGATGACTCCCTGGTTTCTGTCTTAGACAACAAAATGGACAAATGGATTAAGAAAAAACAAAACAAAAACAGGTACAAGAAAAAAAATGCATGTATATACGCCATCATATATAACATAATAACACTTTAGATACATGTTTATTTTATAACGTAGAATATATTTTGAAAAATATCACAGAGGAAATTTGGGTTTCATTAGTCAAATGCAATTATCTCTCATTGACTGAAGCTGACTTTCCTTATCAAGAGCAAAGTGAAAGGGCTAAGCCTATTATGCGGTCTCTTTGATGTTTTTGTAGGATGTAATGAAAGATGAATGCTCCCTGCTCAAGCTGCAGCTGAAAGAGAAAGATGAACTCATTTCTCAACTTCAGGAAGAATTGGTAAGTGATGACAGTATTTGGCCTACAGAGTTACTTACCTTACAAGGTTATCTGCTGTAACCCCTGCAACAACCTATTAATTAGCACCCTGTTAGTGATTCAATTTCTGTGTAAGTTTATAATTCCTCTATAATGAAAATTATAGATATTTGACAAGCCAAAAAATAGAATTTTGTTTTAATATATGTTGAAATGTATATGCTTCCAGAAACAGATTACTGAACCAGGGTTAGATATTTTAATTGGAACTATCAACAATCCTGAAGGCAAAGGCCACATTACATGTCTGTGATTTAACTCCATACTGTTATACCTAGAGATACAATCATGTCTTATGACACAAAATGCTCAATAATCTTGCAAACAAAAATGGATTTTACTTTATACTTTCATAAAGCTGCCAAAAATGTTTTAACCTTAAGAGACTTTTCTTTAACGTATTATATTATATTATTATATTATAAATTATACAAAAATATGATAAGTGTATATTTTGTATTTACAGAGGGCTTTTTTAAAATTTGATGTCATAAAATAATGTAATGAATAAACCATACATTCATAACATGAAAACATATTTGTGGTAGGTAACAAGAATATCACAGGGCCATATTTTTGAAAGTGTGCATTTTCAATTTAAATATGTATATGAACAATATTTTGCAATAAAACACATTCACTTGTTATGTATATTTAAAAAATGATAATCTAAAACAAGAATGAAATAGAAGTGAGGCTTTTTAAATATCATTAAGATTTTTAACAATATCAGAAAATGAAGATATGCTGTATAGCAAAAGAGACCCTGACTCATTATCAAGATCAAAAGACAAATCCTAGTAATTAATATTCCTTATGATCATTTTGGGCTTGACTATATTAAATAATGATGCATTATCTAATTATTAAATAAAACTAAATTATGAAACAGACTTTACAGACCATCAATATTCTGAGAACTCCTAACACATTAGTGAGATGTCAGACAAATTAGAGCATATTTTATTGACTCTTGACAACAGAAAACATTTTTATTGAAACATGACCTTCATTTGGACCGTTCTTTTATTGGGTTGATACTGATTACTGGTCCTATTAGAAAACCTGTAAACCAGTTCTTAAAATAACAGTAGTGTTACAGACAGAAGAAACATGTCTTATGTAACTGGAAATAAAATGTTATTACAGGCAGAAGAAATGTGTCTTATGTAACTAGAAATAATCTTTTATAAATATATAAGTAACAGATGTATAAATTTTATTAATTATATAATGAAAATACTTTTATGTTCAGTATTATATGATCAAGTTTTTGTTTAAGTGACATACAAAAATATCTTTCAGTTGACTAAAAATCATATGTATTTATTAAGGAATGCACAGAATTACCAGTTTTAACACAGCAGAGAATCTAGTCATTCACTGGTAGAAAATGCTTCGCTTGGATAATTAACTCAGAAAGAAGTATTCATTTTTCCCATTAACATTAATTATGGTCGGATTTAAAACGTAACGTATACAAGGGACCAGACATTCATTTCTTAAATGAAATGAGAAAGAAAATGATTACTTCTAGAGTCAATGTTACACAGGTATAGTTAACGAAGTATTTCAGCATACCCAAAAATGTCCTGTGTTGGCTGATTTCCTAAAATTAGGCAAAAGTATCTTTTTTTTGAAATTTGAATTAGCCAAATTGGTTATTTAGCCTCTAAAATTGTGCAGGTAATAATCAAAATTAAAACAATCAACATTAAAACTAAAACAACCATTTTAATTTTTGTGCTATGTAGTTTGCATAGTCGCCTTGACTATTTCAACAAAGAAAATGCTGACTTTGGAAAATACAATTTTATGACTTAAAGATGAATGTAGCAAAGGTAGAAAGTGTATAAGCGATAATGTAAAAATTTGAGAGATGATATAGAATTTAAACGTGATTTAAAGGAAAAAGATAAGCATTAACACTGGGTTTGGAGCATGGGGTAGGGGTGGCAACTACATAAAAATAATACAAACCACTTGGCTCCATTGAAAATTGTACTAGGCCCTGGTACTTCTCATTCTGATAATAAATAATGTGATACTTTGACAAAATGTAGGCTAAATTTTACCTTTATACTTCACCTACATAAATTTGAAAATTTCAAAACATTGAGACAGAAGTTTCACTGTATCCTGTTATAACACAGATTCATCATCTGTGATTATTTAGAAGTAACTTAGTTTTGCTATCATTTAACAGAGATTGTTCATTTCTTCACTGCTGCTATTTCTCAAGCAATTTTATCTGTACATAACATCATAGAACAAATTCCAATGTAATTGCACCAAGCAAGATTTTCTGTCCAACTTAATAATTAAGAAAATTTTATTATTTCATAACTATTTGTCTTCTTTTCAACCCACATAGATAGTTTCAGGAGTTATAAAAAATTAGTTGGGGCAGGGTGGGGTGGGGACAAAAGAGATACAGTTAAATGCAAGTTTTTTTGGTTATCTCTTTAGTTCAGGATTTCTCAGCAATAGCACTGTGGATATTTGGGACCAGATTTGTGGTAAAGGGCTATCTTGGCATGTAGGATATTTAGTAGGATCCATATCTTCTACCTACTAGATGCCAGCAGTATCCTCCAGTGTGACAACCAAAAATGTCTCCAGATATTATGAAATGTTCTCTGGGCGTAAAATTGCCTCCTGTTAAAAACCATTGTGTTATGGGTATAATAATAATAATAATTTTCCCCAGGAAAATTATGTATTTAATATAAACATTTATTTGTGGTATCTCGGGCAGGGGTGGGGATCCCCCAGAAGAAATGGTCCTCTCCTTTGACTCTCCATTACTTAAATAACTTCACATAGTATTTATACTTATGCCTGTCTAATATTACCATGAACACTTGTGGATAATTATTAAATTCCATTATAGTTCTATATTACATTTTAAGCACTAAATGCATATTTTAAAAATGATTATTCTTTTTCTACTTTGTGATTTCAAAATTATTACCTGGGTTCAACTCTTCTTTCTTGCTGGGTTAGTAGATTTTACAAAGCGTAAATACATTACCAAATTTAAAGTAAAAATTTTATTTTTAAATTACATATTAATATCCACATTATTAACTATATTTTTAACATGTCTGTGTTATATAGTTACATTTTCAATTTCTTCCTTTCTGTTCTTTTTGAAAAGAAGAAAACAAGCAGTTTGTACTCTTAGGAACAATTTTAAGAAATCTGAAATTATTATTCCTGAAAATTACATACATCACTTACCTTTACTGGCTTTCAACTGACAAAAATAATCATTTGTCCATATTTTATGATGTGCAAAGGGATATCAAATGTTAAAATATCAGCATGCCCTGGGGTTGTTTATGTGGTGTGGCAACTAATTGGAGAAGCAAGAAATATACTCCAGGAGCAGAAGATTGTGGCATGGTGTACAGGAAAGAACTGGTTCACGTCATGGACTGTGTACTGTATTTTTTTCAAAAATAGCACACCCACATAAATAGCACACATATACATATAACACACAGAAATGATGAAATTATGTAAAAGAAATTTAGCATTGCATGCCCATGTGTATACTGCACGTCTTGTGACATTTCCAGAAGTGAGTTTCAGCCTCATTCACCTTAATTCAATAGAACAAAAATGTTACTGTTGATCATTTTTGTATAATAAAGGCATAAGCCATGGTCAAGAAGTCACGGATCGAGTTTGGTAGTGCCCTGGTAATCAGAAAATTAACAGTTGACACTCTGCATTTGTTTCTATCAATTTAAGTTGATAACTATATCCCCGTCGCTTTTGAGTCATCAGTCAGAACCTTGAATCTAGGAAGCCTGTGCTATCAGTTGAAAGCATAAACAAAATGAAGCCTGCTCTGGCATAAATGCATGGAGTAGCTATCAGTAGGAACCTCTATCCAGCCTGCACTGATGTAATTATCACGGTCATCTTCCTACTCTGGCTTTTAATTGGAGGAGTAAACAATGCAAAACTGATACAAGATCTCTCTTGGCTCAACAGTTGAATGTGAAAACCTTATCAGATCATCTTAAGTAAAACCATTAAGCTATGTTAGTGTACTTACTTCATAGTCTAATTATGCCTTATTAGCTCCAAAGTCTTTGATCAGTGACCGTAAGTCACCTTAGTTACATGTTTTCGAGCATATAAAGACCCTTGCTTCTTGTACACCTCACATTTGAATGTTGTGATCTCTTTACTAGAGCCAGCCAGTTATCAATTATATTGTTCACATTTTTTTTCAGTTGTTAAATTTAAATCTTAGAACCCTTTAGGATTATGGCAGGAATTAAACGAAAGTGCTATACCACCGACTTCAAACAAAAAGTTGTTGCGAGTATCGAAGAAACAATCAACAGCCTTAGCTAGAGAGTTCCAGTTTGGAGAGCTGTCCATTCACGAATGGAGAAAGGAGAAAAAAGAGCTGGAGAAAATGAATCGTGAAAACCCACATGTCCTGGGCCCAAAGCAAAATGTCCTGAGTTGGAGAGTGACTTGAAAGAGTGGATTATTTCTCAAAAGGAACAAACTCAAACCGTCTCTACTTTCACAATTCAGACCAAAGTGAAGCGTCTGTCAAATGAAAGGGGAATCCCAGATTTCAAGGCAGGTTTCACCTGGATTTCTAAACTCATGAAAAGGAACGCCTTCTGTGACAATGAGAACTACTGATGATGATAATGAATGAATAAACTAAAATGGACTGTTTTAAGATAAAAACACAGTTTCTTCTGGTGACTTGTATTTGTTGATTTCAAAGACATTAATTATCAGAAATTGTTTCAGTTTAAAATTTATTAAAACAGAGTATAAACAACATCTTGTTCTTGTACTTCTAGGCCTAGGATCATTTCTTACTTACTAACTTCTAGCTCTTCATGCATTCATACTCTTTGGTTCCAGCGTGGCTTTCCATTTCCATCGCAAGCTCATTCAGTTCACCATTGGTTGCATTTGGTTTAGGAAAACACCTACCTTAAATGCAGTTTCCATGAGATCAGTTTTATTCTGGTAACATTAAATGCATTAGACAGGAAAAAAAAAATTAAAATTGAAGTCATCAACATGTAAAAAAATATTGATATAACACACTTATGAAATAGCTTGTGCGGGGGGTGGGGTTGTAAAAAATGTATACCCAGTACATTATTTGTGTAAAAATACAGTACTCCCAACTGCCTTGTAATAGAAGAAAATCTCCTCTGAACTGCTGCAAGATATGCTGAAGGGCATTGGCTAGCCTTACATAAGTGACAAGTACACATAAAGAGCATTGTTTGATGTTGATAATAAATTTCAGCTTGTATTGGTCTTATGAAGTGTGTTCACAAAGCAGGGGTCAAAAGCAGAAATCAAACATTAGAAATTATCTTCTTAAATTTAAGATCATGCTCACACCAAATTAGACCTTTAATATCTTTTTGCTTTCCATTTCCTTCCCATCTCTAGGAACTCGTATGAGTTTTGCTGAGCTTATTTAGGACTTTTATCAATTTCTTTTTATTGGTCTTCTCTTTCAAGAATACTTATTGTGACTTATTGCAAATTCCTAGTCACACTATTATTGCTGATTTAGATTTAAGCTATGTAAAGTATAAGATTTATTACTCATCATTACACTTCATCTTTCTACATTTTAAGGTCTCTTCTGATTCATTGATGATTTGGTTAGATCTCTTGCCCAAGGCTTTCCTTCTGGTGAAGTATTGATGATGTAATCTCTGAATATTGAATATCTTTTTACCCAGAAAGATGAAGGGAACCATCTATAAGCCTATAAATTTTAGGTCTTGGTCCTTTTTTCTTAGCCAATAATATTCCATTGTCTTAGATTCAGCACTACAAATGCCATTTTTCCATGATTTACCTGGGTATGTGACATTTCAGTAATCCTATTCAATTCATTAAAGTCTTTCATCAAATTATAGATTTTTTTTTCTTCTGAAACTCATTTCCATATTTTGTCTCCTAAATTTATCCTTCAAGTTCCTTATATTTTTTCTCTTAGTATTGAACTACTTACTCTTTAGTTGATATATTTCTTGCACTGATATTCTAAACCCCTAATTTGAGTCTCAACAATGGCTATGCACAGATTTTTTTTTTTAAGTTGCCATCAAGTCTGTTCTGACCCATGGTGACCCCATGTGTTACAGAGTAGAACTGCTGCACAGGGCTCTCATGGGTGTAATCTTACAGATGCAGATGGCTAGGCATTGCTGGGTGGGTTTGAACTGCCAACATGTAAGTTAGTAGATGATTGTAACGTGTTTGCACCACTACACGCATACACATACACACACACACACACAAAATACACAAGGATCCAGCTATAACCTCTACTTTGAGAGATAAAGTTTACAACAGTTCAGAACCTTCCAGCTAGCTTTGGGCTCTCAGCTTGTGTTTCTAAAGCCTGTGGTACTACATATTAGTGTATTTCAACTATAGATTAAAAATAACAATAGCACAGTCATAAAGATGAAGAAATGGAACTTGAATTACTCAAATTGTGTCATTTTATGTAACTATTTGAAGTGTTAATTTTTATTTAAGATATAAAACAAAGAAACAATATGAATTTGGGGGATAATTGAAAATTTTCATTCAAACTTTAAATATTTTACCAAATTTTAAATATCTTGAAAATTAAAGTTTATTTTTTATATTAAAGTGTCAACTATGTTTTAAAATAATAAACTAAAAATTTTTTCATATCAATAATACAATTTAATTTTTGCCTTGTTCGTATCTTTTACAAACTCCAGTTTTATTGGACAAATATGATGTTTATTAAAACTTGCTTATTACTTTTTGAGGAGCCCTGGTGGCACAGAGGTTAAAAGCTTGGCCAAAAAACCAAAAACCAAACCCACTGCCGTCAAGTCGATTACGACTCATAGGGTCGCTATGAGATGAGAGCTTGGCTGCTAACCAAAAGGTTGGCAGTTCAGTTCTACCAGCCGCTCCTTGGAAACTCCATGGGGGCAGTTCTACTATGTCCTATAGAGTCGGAATCAACTCGACAGCAGTGGATTTGTTTTTTTGTTGTTGTCACTGTTGTTTTATTGGTTTTGAAATGATAATATTTACAGAATTCAGTAAAATGAAGTTTTAACTAACTGCATTTCTTTTCTGGCCATTAGTAGTATTTGTTTTATGTCATCATTATTATCTAAAATAATATTTTTATTTTAGAAGAGGAGGCTGTTAAAAACATTTACTCCAGATATCCAATAGAGCAGGTACTCCATTGAGTTAAATACTTCTTTTCCCCTGCAATGTGAAACTAACTCAAGAAAGCTAGGTCACATCAAGGAAGTTTAATATGTATATGTTTTATCTATATATCCCTTTTTGCTTATTAAACCTTCTTTGTTCTCATTCAAAGCAACCATTTAAAATTATATTCTTACTTGAGTGTAAATAAACATACAAACAACCATTTCACCCAACTTTTTAAAATGCCGTTTACTTTATTTAAATGTAAACCAAGTGCTCAGCTCGTTTTTTAACATTTGAATACGAAAGCATGGTGCTGCATAAAGGTGCTTGTAGAAATGATGATTTTTTTATAAACTGGAGGCAATTGAAGAACTGAGAGTGTAACATTATATGTAATCCGGTTACTATGCATAATAAAAAAACGGGAGCTAAAAATACAGGCTCTGACTGAGAAATACATTGGCTAAATAGCACTTTATCAAGAATCTAAGGAGAAGAGTAATTTTGATTTGGTTGAAAAAATATATTCAAAATTCAAATTGAATAAAATTGTATGCCCTTGAGCTTTAATAACAGAATAATTCCTACCTGATAAGAGAAACATTCTTTGTGCATGAAAACCATATCCTGAATCCATCTTAAAAGTAATTCCCCACTTGCTCTACATCCTATTATAATTTATGGTATAATTTCATGCCAGTCATTTTAAGATGGAATATTACAGGCCCATGGATGATTTACATAAGAACAGACAGCTGTAAGTACTTTCAAATCTTCTTTCTCATATTTAGGAAACATTAGGAACAGAAAAGAAATAGATTAGGTATACTTAAACATTATTAAAGTGTCAGACTTCTTTCCTTCTTTTTTTCAGCAGAATTAATTGCATATATTCCAGAAAAAGGCTTATCTCAGCAGTAATTATTCTCCTAGTCAGCTCTGTGAGACAGATGAACAGTGTGAATATGACAATATCCTATGATACACCATGGGAATTAGCCACCAGTTACAAACACACTCCAGTACCTTAAGGAAGAGCTGCCAAAAAGATATAATCTTTAATATTCCGCAACATTTGCTGTGGCAATCCTACATATTTGTTTAAGTCTTTATCACAAGCGTTGTCATGTTGTAGTTTGCATGTATAAGTAAATGGTTGTTGTATAATTAAATGCGAGTAGGAAGGTATTTTACTTTTAAAATGTTTATAGTTTTAAAAGGAGTGCGCAACCATATTATGGCCAAGTTGGGCATTTAGCTGAAATTAATTCACACATAAAGTTAAATAGTGGGATTTTTAGATATTTTCCATTTATCCTATAGTGTATATCACACAATTTAGAAACTACTTTCATTATTTCTCTTATTATTCTAATTAAGATTTTAGTGCTTAGAGGTAATTTACCAAATACAATTATTTCTGTAGTCAGCAATACATAACAATAGATAAGCAAAGACTTAAAATTAAAATGAAAATACAAAGCATGTGTCCGAATGGGTGTTGCAAGCTGATGTGATCAGCCACTAGCCTAAAGCTTGGTGGTTCCAGCTCACTCAGCAGCAACAAGGAAGAAAGGCCTGGTCATTTGCATCTATAAAAATTACAGCCAAAAACCAATGGAGCAGTCCTCCTCTGTAACACATGAGTCCAAATCTACTTCATAATTGATTCGCCTTAAGGATTTGAAAGCCAGTCGGACCCAGGGACTTGGATTGGACCATGGGTTAAAAGATATAGTGGAGTTGTGTCTGTACTCAAGTAGCTCATTTTTAAGTGAGGGGTATAGACATAAACAGACCATTTTAATAACAACAGTCTATTTACTGAGCTCCTGCTCTTTGGCAGGTATTCTGAGGAGTGCTTTACATTTATTATTGCCTTTTAACCCTTCAAATAAAATCAAGAACTAAGTATTATTATTCCCATTTCACCTATAATAAAACTGAAATTCAGGAGGATTAAGTGATTTCTCTAAGACTGCATAATAATGACAGAGTGAGGATTTAAAGCAGAGTCCGTCTGGCTCCTTGAAACTGATTTTTCCCTACTACATCAAGCAGAATTATAAATTACAGAGCAGTGAGGACAGCACTATAAAATAGGTTAACAGTTCTGTTTTGCTGTCTATCAATAACTACAATAAAATAATAGCCCCATTTCAAATCAATTGAAAAGATGTTTATTTATTGATTTTCACTTCTTAGGGAATCTGACTTTTTCGGTTATAAATAAGAGACACTATCTTCATATTTCTCTATCATTTTGCACTCTGAGATCCTGAGCTGTGTAACCTATCTTGTTATAGGCTATTTAAGAAAACTGTATGGTGGGCGGGTATCATTATATAATTTCCCATGGATGAGAGACTATGTATTTTTCCGCCTCTGAACTGTTTCACACGATAGGCGTATTTGTTTTAGCAAAAATAGTCAAGCTGCTAGGAAGATGGCAAATGCCTGTTACGCTTTTCAAGAGTAGCTACACAATTTACTTGAGTTATCCAGTATGTTGCAAAAGCAGACACCTGGCAAGTGTAATGTCATCTATCTGATGTAGTTGAACTTAAGGTTGGATGAATCACAGTTTATTTCAGCCTTGAAATTTTATGAACAGAACCATGATCATATCAACAAAAAATGCTGCTTACTAAAGAATTTTCACTCTTTGCATATTGTGAAAAAAAAAAAAAGAAAGAAAACAAACAAACATTGCCACTGAGTGACAGAGTAGGACCCAGCTCCACTGTGTTTTCTTGACTGTAATCTTTATTGAAGAGGATTGTCGTGCCTTTCTTCTGTGGCACCTCTGGGCAGGTTTGAACCACCAACCTCTAGGTTAGTCAATCACAAACTATTTGCATTATCCAGGGACCTTTTTGCATAAAATAATTTCCTTGACTAAATGTTATGCAAAATTTATTGCATCCTGTATTTTAGAAATGTATTTTTTTTTTTTTTTATGTTATGTAGTGGTAGAAGACCAAAAAAACAAAAACGAAAACAAAAAACGTTACTCACTGTTCCACGGTCCCAACATAACTCTTTTGAATATATTCAGGTGCCCCCCCCTTTTAAACATAATTGAAACCTTAGTGACTGTATATTTTGTACCTTGCTTTTTCTTAGTTATATATCCTATACATTTATAGAAAACACTGGTGGTGTAGTGGTTAAGTGCTACGGCTGCTAACCAAAGGGTCGAAAGTTCAAATCCAACAGGCGCTCCTTGAAAAGTGTATGGGACATTTCTACTCTGTCCTATAGGGTCACTATGAGTCAGAATCAACTCAATGGCACTGGGTTTGGTTGGGTTTTGGATACATTTATATGTCTAATTATTTTTTAACATAAATTCTCAAAAGTAAGATTACTGGGGTAAAAGGTGAAACATCCTTTTCACAGTTGAATATTAATATTTAATTTTTTTAATTCAGTGGTATAAGTAAATATTTACTAGTAATACTTTATTTTGAAACACCATAAAATTTCAGTGATTCTGCTTTTAATGAATTAGAAATGGACGGTAAAGTCTTGATTTTAATTGCGTAGATTTAGCTAGAAGTATAGATACAGACTGAAACTTGCTCTTGAGCGTTGAGCAGCTAAAGCAAAAGAAAGAATTCATGAAGTAAAAGAACTGAACAGAAGATTTCAAAGGGCCTCTCGAGAGACAAAATAAAGTATTATAATGACAATGTGCAAAGAGCTGGAGATGCAACACCAAAAGGGAAGAACACGCTCGGTGTTTCTGAAGCTGAAAGAACTGAAAAAAAAAATTCAAGAAGGATTCCATGAGGAAAATATTAAATGACGCAGGAAGCATCAAAAGAAGATGGAAGGAATACACAGAGTCATTATACTGAAAAGAATTAGTCGATATTCAACCATTTCAAGAGATGGCATATGATCAAGAACTGATGGTACTGAAGGAGGAAGTCCAAGCTGCTCTGAAGGCATTGGTGAAAAACAAGGCTCCAGGAATTGATGGAATATCAATTGAGATATTTCAACAAACAGATGCAATGCTGGAAGTGCTCACTCATCTAGGCCAAGAAATATGGAAGACAGCTTCCTGGCCAACTGACTGGAAGAGAGCCATATTTATGCCTATTCCCAAGAAAGGTGATCCAACCGAATGTGGAAATTATAGAACAATATCGTTAATGTCATATGCAAACAAAATTTTGCTGAAGATCATTTAAAAACGGCTGCAGCAGTATATCCAGAGGAAACTGCCAGAAACTCAGGCCAGTTTCAGAAGAGGACGTGGAAGCAGGGATATCATTGCTGATGTCAGATGGATCCTGGCTGAAAGGAGAGAATACCAGAAGGATGTTTACCTGTGTATTATTGACTATGCAAAGGCATTCAACTGTGTAGATCATAACAAACTATGGATAGCACTGCAAAGAACAGAAATTCCAGAACACTTAATTGTGCTCATGAGGAACCTTTACATGGATCAAGAGGCAGTTGTTCGGTCAGAACGAGGGGATACCGATTGGTTTAACATCAGGCAAGGCGTGCATCAGGGTTGTATTCTTTCACCATACCTATTTAATCTGTATGCTGAACAAATAATCCGAGAAGCTGGACTATATGAAGAAGAAGGGGGCATCAGGATTGGAGGAAGACTCATTAACAACCTGCATTATGCAGATGACACAACCTTGCTTGCTGAAGGTGAAGAGGACTTGAAACACTTAGTAATGAAGATCAAAGACCACAGTCTTCAGTATGGATTACACCTCAACATAAAGAAAACAAAAATCCTCACAACTGGACCAATGAGCAACATCATCATAAATGGAGAAAAGATTGAAGTTGTCAAGGATTTCATTTTACTTGGATCCACAATCAACAGCCATGGAAGCAGCAGTCAAGAAATCAAAAGACGCATTGCATTGGGCAAATGTGCTGCAAAGGACCTATTCAAAGTGTTGAAGAGCAAAGATGTCACCCTGAAGACTAAGGTGCACCTGATCCAAGCCATGGTATTTTCAATCGCATCATATGCATGTGAAAGCTGGACAATGAATAAGGAAGACTGAAGAAGATTTGACACTTTTGAATTGTGGTGTTGGTGAAGAATATTGAATGTACCTAGGGCTGCCAAAAGAGCAAACAAATCTGTTTTGGAAGAAGTGCGGCCAGAATGCTCCTTAGAGGCAAGGATGGCGAGACTGCATCTTATATACTTTGGACATGTTGTCAGGAGGGATCAGTCCCTGGAGAAGGACATCATGCTTGGCAGAGTACAGGGTCAGCGGAAAAGAGGAAGACCCTCAACGAGGTGGATTGACACAGTGGCTGCAACAGTGAGCTCAAGCATAACAACGATTGTAAGGATTGCACAGGACCGGGCAGTGTTTCGTTCTGTTGTGCGTAGGGTCGCTATGAGTCGGAACCGACTCGACGGCACCTAACAAAACAACATAGATACAGACACAGATAGAACATTTGAAAATATAACCCAAACTATGACAATTCTATTCTGAGCCACAGTGAATGTGCAAACTTCATCAAAAATGAAGCTTCAGTATTTTTAATGTGTAAAATATGTCCACTTCTTAGAAACTACAGAACTTAACTGAGCATGTTAATTACTTCAAGTTGATTTTTATTTTTCCTGTTTGATGATTTCATTCTTGTTATATACACTGAAGTGTGGCTACCAAAGTGCAGCACCACAGAAATTCATAATGAAAAGGAGTACTGCTCTGTGGAAACATTTTGTATTGGGCAAATGATCATTATTTTTTGTTTATCAGTTCCAAAATATGCAGAAATTATCCATATCCTTACTTTACTCAGAAGTGTTTAGTTATGAAAAATTCACACTAAGTGACACTGACAAGGTCTGTTTTTTCTTTTTCTAACTCTTGACGTATTTGTCCATTCAAAACTAAATGTTATTTGCACTTGGTTAAAATATTATGGAACAATGAAATTTTAACTTATTTAGATAGTCATTTTATAGATACAATATTAAGCATACTTTTGTAAAGAATATATTTCTTGTGTATAAATCGGAAGACCCACATCTGCTGATAAACTAAGTGCATTTTATCCTATTTACCCTTCATCTGAGAAGGAATTGGGAGATGTTAGGGATTTATTGTAGCTGTAAGGGCAATGAGCCTTTCATCATTGAGTGCCTCTTCCAATTACCTAAGGGGGCTGGTTCCACTCTATCTAAGAACAGTGTCAAATATTTTTGTAAAGTATGGAGACTACTTATAATCCTCTTATTATGCCTGTTCCTTGTGGGACTTTTCTTGCCAGTAAGAAAAGACTTATGATATTTGGGCATCCCTACAAAGACATTTCATTTGTTCACTGTCAAACACGTTCCCCAGTAATAGGAACCAGGGTATAAAATAGTACCTAACCCATAAGAATTCAAGTATATATTTGATGAATGAATATATTATACTTAGGCAAAATGAATTCCTGATTTCTCAAAAGAAGCAAATAAATGCTTTGATGTGTTTTATATACAACTCTACATGAATTTTGTTGTGTTTTCATAGTTTGAAGGTGGTTCTCTATAAGATCCCTGACAGTTAGCGTTCATGGACAACACAAGCCTATTTCCTTCCTTGTATTCACAGGGGGTTATTAATGATCAGAGAATGGCCCAAAATGAGTAATTTATTTCTTGTGAACAGTCAACTTTTTCAAGTCACCAGTATTTCATGGATAACCCTCAAAGGGCAAGTTGATTATTAGTACCTTAGTAAGCTAAATGAATTGATACTTAACCATATTGATGCTAGATGCTATTTGAATTAATATTTTCAATACAATTCTCTCTGTTCTTGTTAAAATCCTTTGGCTAGAGTGTGGTGAGAAAAAAGAAAATTCCTACTATACTTTTCTAGTATTTATCACTAATAACAGTTAACAGCTGTGTCTATATTAAATATGATATGCTCTTTTTTCAGTAACTTGTAACATTTATTGTAAAGTATCTTTACGTATGTATCTTTCATATGTATCTACCAAGGTTTTTTTCTTGAGATTTCAATTTTACCTTTCCCCAAACTAATGCAACTGACTACAGCTTCAGGTTTGATCTGCAATGGTATGAGACGTATTTGTCACTTCACATTTAAGACCTTTTTTATGGTGTGTAGTATTTATTACTCTGGAGCCATGAGACCCTCCTGCAAGACTGTAATCCCAGTTCAGTGATGTGCTTAGAATCACTATGTATTGATACATGGGATTTGCCCCTTGAGCATTTTTTATTTAAATCTGGTTGCAAGTTGTTTTCTTTTCTTGCTCCATACATCATTGATGTCATCTAATTCTTTGTCAGCTGCTCTAGGAACTCTCATCAAAGATGACAGCTTAGGAAAACTAGATTTTCCCAGAGAGACATACCCAACTAGAATATAGCTTTAATTTTCCCAAGTTGAAATAGATAATACCAGATTGTTTTAATTGTATGCAAGACATCTGGGAGAAATTTGCTCCAGTCTAGAGAATCACATGCTGTTGTGAAGTGTTTGCCTTATTACAGGCCAACACAAGGTCTGGGACATTATGGTGCATGTTTTCTAATTTTCTAGCAACTCCACTTTACTGAATTAAGACTAGAATGCAATGATAGAGACTCTCCCTTTTAACACTGATGCTCCCATATAACTTACAAGTATTTTAAGATTTGGGGGAAACATTCCCATCGTGCTCACCTTCACAGTGTTCTGAGATAGTTAGACCTATCTTCTGACGTGGCATGAGGTTTCTGATATTTTTAAATGTGCAAATCACAAAGTGTTGTTGGGTAGAAAATTCTTAGGTAAAAATAAAGTTGACAATTAGGTTTTGTATCCATCCACACACCATGTCCAGCATATCCGTAGCTTTCTAATATTGTTGAACACACACGATCAGCATGAACACAGATGAGAAAAATAGACTAAGCCAAACTTTGGGTTGTCATTCTGACACATAATTATTAAATGTCAGAAACTGCAGAAAAGCTTTTATATATAGCTTAAAATGTATGGGCAGACAGATATTCTTCTGAGTCTCCTCATATCAGAAGCTTTGATAGCCATGTCCTTTTCACTCCTCAGCCCTCTCTGACTTGCCCTTAAAGTTCCTGGTAGACAATTAAAACATATATATGGGCCATTTCCAGTTCTAGGGTTAAGAATATGAGCAGAGATAGATTTATGAAAATAATGAACTTAAAGTTCAGGATCTTCACCTATATCCAGTCCAAGGCTCTGGATTTTCTCCAGGGAAGCTGCAGTGTCAGTAGCTAGCCACAGGTACACACTAGAGTGGTAGGGCATTGCCACAGAAGCCCTCATAGGGATCCTGCACTAGTTGGGTTTAGCGGGCTGCCAGCAGTATCTCCACTTCCCACAGGACCCACAAAGACAACTTACTTCTCATGGACCTCATCAAGAATTCAGACCCTACCTTTGAAACCAGATAGAACAACGTGAATGAGATGTTGCTTTGCCCCTGCTTTGGGCCATCATAAACAAATCTACATGGCTGTCTGGTCCCCCATGATTCTCAATAAGCAAGAAGCTTCACTGAGCAAGAAACAAAGATGTGGCATCAGAGTGACCAGTTGTGAACTGAAAGAAACTTCTCTACACTATTGACAATAAAAACGAAATTTGATCAACCATGCCAGAACCATAATGAATTATTTTTCTGTTATCTCTATAGGAAATATTATCAAAATAATTGTTTATTAAGACGGAGTCAAAACAGATGAAGCAAAAAATGTAGGAAAAACAGTATTATAGCTGTGTATCATTCAGCTAGAAACCCTGGTGGTGTAGTGGTTAAGTGCTACGGCTGCTAACCAAAGGGTCAGCAGTTCAAATCTACCAGGTGCTCCTTGGAAACTCTATGGGGCAGCTCTACTCTGTCCTATAGTGTTGCTATGAGTCGGAATCGACTCGACGGCACTGGGTTTGGTTTTTTTTTTGGTATCATTCAGTTAATACCCCATTGCCATTGAGTTAATTCTGACTCAATAGCAACGCTATAGGACAAAGTAGAACTGCTCCATAGAATTTCCAATGAGTGGCTGGTGGATTCAAATTGCCAACCTTTTGGTTAGCAGTTGAGCTCTTAACCACTATGCCACAGGGCTCCAATTCAGTTAATAACAATAATGAAATAATTGTGCCTTTTGATTCTAAAGGTTGTGTTACTTTTGCAATTTATCAGCTTTTTACAAATTTGTGGTACTTATTTTTTTCCCCCATTCTAAATAAACATTCATTTTTTATTTCAAAAAAGTAACCAAATCACTAAAATATATGGATGAAAATGCATGAGTCCATATAGGCAAACTGAGAACACCTACCTGAATTATTCATAATGAAGAATTTTAGTTCCTCATTCTTATGAAGAAGTTTTGTCTCTCTTGTTGTATTTAGTTAGTTAGAATTAAAATTTGGCTTACAAGTTATTTGTTGTACATCCCTGTATAATTTCCTTCACCAATATGTTTTTTCATCTGTAAGATGGGGATTATAATATGTACCTCATCATATTACTGTGAGAGTTAAATGAAATACTTTTGAAGTGCTTAGCACCGTACATGAGTAGAAATATACTCATTATACAGTGGATTTGTCTATTTTGAGGTTGGTAGCTAGTAAATCCTTAGCAGAGAACATTTTAAGCAGAGCAAACAAAACAAAAAATTATGACACAGTACTGTTATATTCTGAGGCATTAAAATAATTTATTAGACCTTGAATAAATAATGCTTTGAGAAAGAGAATTTGGGGTAAAAGACTTAGTTTTACCTTAAGCAAAGTGATCTTTGTCCTTGGCTCCAGAGAAATGACTCTTGGAGTGATTGGGTTTCCTTGTTCTGAGACTTCCAGTCTACACCAAAGGATTTGTGCTGGTGAGTGGGGGCTGGCCAGACCAGAAAAGACTCACCTGGGAGGCTGATAACGGAGGAGGCATGATTTAGCCTATCATGCAGGATTGGCCAATAAAAGCCCAGAACACTGAAAGCTCAGAGAGCTTTCTGGTTGGCGAAGGGAGGGTAATGTGCCCTCTCTGAGACAGGGTACCTCCACATTCAGAAACTTCCCAGACTTCACCCCTGCAGCTCTTCCTTATGATGATACTGACTTCTATTCATCTACTATGAAAAAAGAGTAGTCGTAAGTATAGTATATTCCATGAATTCTGTGAGTTGTTCCAGTGAACTAAGGAACCCAAGGGCAGTATCCTCTTAACTTGTAAGGTCTGACTTAACCCTGCGTCGCTAGGCACAAAAAGAGAGACAGTGCTATGTAAGCAGCTGGTGCAAGAAATGATGGAGAAATGGGAAAGCGGGAATATGATTGATCTGTGTCTTCTGGGAATCAGCTTTATACTGATTCTCATCCACGAAGAATTAATTAATTAATTCATGTGAATTAATAATTGTTTTGGAAAACTGAATTCAGATTTGTGTGTGTTGAAATCCCATCGGACATCTAAGTGAAGATAGCTGTTAGATATTTGGGTTGTGATTCTGGAACTCAGCAGAAAATTACAGAGGTATAGATTATGTGGTCACCAGCATATCAAAAATAGTTGTAACCATGAATAAGGATGAAATTATATGGGGGACAATGTTTAAAGCAAGAACATAGGTTTGAGGATAAATCCCAGATGATGCTGATACTTAATGCTTATCTTTAAAATTATTGTAAGAAGAAATAATTATTTAAAATGCTCCACATAATTCCCAGAATGTAGCAGATACTTAATATAGTTCATTTTTTATTATTATTAATTTAAATAATTGAGTAAATAAAAGAATAAAACTGGTCAAAATTTAAAGAAATAGTTTTAAATCTTAACATAATTTGTATAAAAGTGTATAATTATTTATAGGAAAATAAATGTTATCAAGTTTTTTTTTTTTTTTTAGAATTCAAAAATGAGTATTTTTCTATCTCATGTGATCTTAATGTAATTGTTTTGGTAGTAGAAGGGACTGGCACTCCAAACTTTATTATTGTTATCATTTTAAAAATATTTAAGTTATCCAATTTATTTCAGCTGGCCTATAATTAAAATTACTTACTGCAATATATAAATTAGATGAACTGTTTTCTACCATTAAATACGTATTTATATGCATTTAATTTATATAAACTGTTTAGTTATTTTTGACCTGTGAACTACCAAATGTGTTGTGTTTTCTATATTGCTAAATACTTCGAGAAATATTATCGTGATCTTTGTCCAAGGAGTCTATTATCTAAATTTGGAATTTTTTTAAAAAAAACACATAATATAAGCAATTAATATCTCAGTTCAGCCTGTCCTACACCTAAAAGATCAGCACATCAAACACTTGTATCAACATAGATTTGATTAAACAATTGTTGATGTTGTTGTTAGTTGATTAAGAAAAGCATGTTTAAATAAACAAAGCAGTAGCTTTGAAAGTATCTTTTTGAAATACTAACTATATAGCTTCCACTTACAGGTTCTGAAACAGTTGAACACTAAACATGGGATAGGGTGTGGACCTGTGTGCTCCATGTACTTAGGTGTATAGGGCATATGATCATTAAACCAACTGTAGGGGCATTGCTGCATTCACACCCATCAAGACCCAAAAGTGCGACCACAAAGAAAGATGGGTTTCCCGACTTTCTTCTAGAATGCAATCCCTATGCCTTGGCCCATGTGCATTTACATGGAAAGAGGAACCAGAGTAAAAAGCCCACATCTATAGATCAGATTATCCCAAAATAGAGACTGTAACAAAGGTTAAACTCCCCATACTTGATCCCTTTGCCCAATTAGATAATACACTTCTGATCTTTTGTTGAAGCGTAGGAGAGGAAGGTAGAAGGAAAGGTGGACATTCTCCTCCTGTTCATCCGAAAGGGTAGAAATTTATGCTTTAAAAACTAAGAAACACAAGAAGAGAAAGAAAATAATCCCCCCAACAGGAAATATAAACAGAAGACTGATATCCAAGTTTTCTTTATTCTCCTATCTTATAGTCAATAGTCAATATTCTGTTTTTTTTATTTGATGGATTTCATTGAAATTAATGATAATAAGCTGATATAGTAACACATATGATAAATTATTAAATATAATACATAAATATAGTAGTATAATATGTATTATATAATATTATATAATAAGATGTATAATATTCTTATCTCCCTGGTTTACTAACTTGAGATTTATTATTTTATTAAATCTGGTATTATAATGAAAATCATTTATTTATACTGGTATATGCAAGAAGACTTTCTTTTACTAGAGAAAAAAAATAAATTAATTCCACTAACACCTAGTATTAAATATGTGTGGGTGGAGAAGAATGAGGAGAAAGATTCTGTCTTAATTCAGAATTAGAAAAGAGACAAAATAACCATTTTCTGTTACAAAAAAGGTTGACTCTATGATATTAATTTCACTGTGGGAAATCTGTAATCTTCATTTTAGAGAAATTAATTGGTAGCAGTGCTATTTATGGAGTGCTGTGCAGTCAAATCCTTGAAAAACTTCTCTACATTATAAGCCTTTGATGTCTAGCCTGGAGTGTTTCATGTTTTTCTAGCTTTGTGATTGCATCCCCCCACTAGGTATCTGATGAACTGAAGGAGACAGCCCTGAATTGCAGCAAACTCAGGAGTAAGGTTTTATGAGTATTAAAGAAACAATTTAAAAATGTCAATATTCAGAGTCTGTCATAGTTCATATATTTTATGTCTTCACTGACTATAGCCCCTGTGCATATAGTTTAAAGCAGATCAACAATGGGATAACGCCAGATTGCAAAAAAGAAGCAGCCTCTTCCATGAAAGCTGTGAAACCAAAAAGCCAAACCCGTTGCCATCGAGTCAGTTTCGACTCATAGGGATCCTGTAGGACAAGAACTGCCCCATGTGGTTTCCAAGGAGCACCTGGTGGATTTGAACTGCGGACCTTTTGGTTAGCAGCTGTAGCTCTTAACCACAACACCACCAGGGTTTCCAAAAGCTGTAAAATCTCTCACAAAGTTTGTTTTATTAAATAGTTGTAACCCTTTCTGCAAGTCACTGTGAATTTCCATGACAGTTGTGGTATTTCACATTAAAGAGTAATTTCTTTTTTCAGGTTGGTGCAATGAGTTGATAAGAAAGCAGAAAAAAATGTTTTGACTACTTAAAACACTTTTAAAAAAATTTCAAATGGGCAATGGGTGTCCTGCTGCTATATAATAGTTACATGGAGAGTTTATGGACGATTCCTTATAGCTGTACAGCCCTGCGCCTCTGACATGTCCCTACTGAGAGTTTTGCCTGTATTCTAGAGATAATGAGGAAGCGGTTAGAGTATGTTGGCACAAAAGGATATTTCTTTTTGTCTTTGGTAGGTAAGATCTGTGTCTAAAAGCTTCTGTAGCCAAAAATGTAGAAAATTTAAAATATGACACGTCTCCTCAAACACAAGTTTTAGCATCAAGATATTAGTTAGGAACACATGCACACACATACAAATATGAATGTGTTTGGGAGAAAGAATGGAAACAAACATAAAAACCAATGCTTAATGAAGGAAAAAAAAAATTTCTGCATTCTCTGGGTCAAGATACATTTTGTATTAGAAATACCCATGAATAGAATTTTCCCCTTTTCCCTTGCTTCTGACAACTCTGTAGAATTTTAAAAGCTGTATTGAATTTGATCACATTATAAATTATAGTATAAATCAAGTAGGAACTATTCTTCTTATTCCAAAGTCTGCTCCGTTACTCTGAAAGTGTCTTTGGCTCTAATTAGTCCTAACAATAACTAAAACTCTGAAATAAAGGAACAGTTCTTCTGCCAGCTTATTTCTATGACTTGTACAATGAATGAGAATTTAGTCAAGGGTGAAAAACAGGGACCTCTTGGGCTTAAGCTACGTGACTGCTATCCTTTTTGTGTTTCCCCTCTCCTGAATATTGGTCTGTTTAATGATTTCTCTCTCTTTTTTCCTCCCAACATTAAAAGTTAATGATTACCATTAGTGAATGCTCACTAAACTTTAATTACTCCACCTCACTAGCCTTAATTAGACTACTTTGTTGGTAATGTAGCCTATTTCTTCTAACCAGCTTCTTACTTAAAACATCTTTAAACAAATTATGTTTTGAAAGCAAAACCATATATTTTCTCCTGTTTTTTTTTTTTTTTTAATAATTGTTAAAGTAACAATGTCATTAAAACTCTCCATATGTTTCTCTTTAAAAAAAAAAAAAAAAGACAGGAAATGGTTTTTTATATGTTCAAATTCTATTTCCCTGAGTGGGTTAGTTCTTGTCTGAGTAGGGTCATGTCTCTACCATCTCTCTACTTGTTTGGATTTGATGGTTCTTCTCAGGGAGAAGGGAGAAAAATAGGAAACTAGCAGGAACATGGAGGCAAAATAGGTACAGAAATTGTGACCCCAGGGATGAGAAAACATCTGAATTGTGCAGAAAACCAGTTTATTTTCAGTTAAATACTTGTGTCTGAAAATAAATGAGGAGGAACTCTGGGGATGCCAAACGAATGGGCCATGGTTTTTGATGTACAGAGAAGGGGCTTTACACAGGGAAATAACCTGTGGCATCTCGTCGTCAAAGAAAACTGTTAGAAAATGAAGTAGGAAAGAACAAAAAAAAAAGGCTCAACTTTAGGGAAAATAGCCCCTAAAGAAGAAAAAAAAAAAGAATGACAAGAAGGTCCCAGTTGCTGATGAGATAAGGCCAGGGATTCTCAGGAAACTAGTTGCCAAAGGGAGAGAGTTGTACAGAGAACATGTCCCCATGACTAGGATGACTGCATTCTGGTTTGCCCAAGACACTGCCAGGTTGCAAAGTCGTTCCATCACCTTTATTGATAGCCCCCTTTCTCACTTTCAAAAATATGACAGTTTGCATAACAAATTTTATATATATGTATGTATGTATGTATTTCCTGAAGTATGAATCGAATTTTGGGTTGGTTGAACACCTGAAGGATTATTTCTGGACTTCATAGGTTCAAGGGGATGACATCTTCTGAAAAAAAATCAATATAGGTTAATAGTTAAGTGTGGGTCCTTTGAAGTAGCACAGGATAATTTCAGGCACAATTCTCCAACACTGATTATTTGCATGACCTTGGGCAAGTAACGTAACATCTCAGTCCCTCAGTTTTCTCGTCTATGGTATTAAAAAAACAAACAAACAAAAACCATGAGTCGATTCTGACTCATAGCGACCCTATAGGACAGAGTAGAACTGCCCCATAGGGTTTCCAAGGAGCGCCTGGTGGATTCCAACTGCTGACCTTTTGGTTGGTAGCCGTAACCACTGCACCACCACATGGTATAATGGTGAGGATTAAATGAGCAGTGCACAAAGAGTGCTTAAAAAAGATGACTACTTGCTGCCAAATTAGCCCCTCACACTAGTTCTAGGAAATCTGCTTCCTACTGATTTCCAGGTGTTCTTTGATCTGATGAATTAAAATTTGGCCACAGAAAAAATGGGTAATAAACTTGGAACCCGGTATTTTTGTCAGTCTTGTCTAAGAGAGTCTAAAGCATTCATCAAGTGCAAAGTAATGTCACTCAACATTCAAATTTTATGTGTGTTTTTTTTGGTACTATTTTGCTTTATTATTTTAGAATATGATTTAAAATTTTAAAGAGTTAATCGGTTCTTAAGAATAATCCCTTTTGTGTCTGAAGATCAAAATAGTTTCTGTAGGGTGATGTCTTTAATGACCTAATGTGAAAACTTCTTGTATTTTATTTTAACCAACATAAAATTATTTTCTTATGTTTATTCATTTCCTTCATCATTTGCTGTTTTTTTTTAATTTGGTTTTGTTTTGCCCATATGCCCTTTGTCATGTATATGACCAAGCTGCTTGGTACAAAATCTTTTTAAAAACAAATCTTTTGAAGTTTCTTGACAATGTAAATCTATTTCAGGGAAGTGTAAGTTATATTCTTCTCTCTAGACATGGAATGTATGTTTTACCAAGATTTTCTTTCTGTAATTATTACTGCATTTAACTACCTGATGAGTCTGAGTCTAATAACATTGCTTAGCCTCTTGAAGCTTAAAGGTAACAATATGGAATATATTCCTTTATGTTTTCAGTGCTTCTGAAGCCTAGCCAAACCTTTCAATATTTTGTGAATTTTAAAGCACTCTGTGATTTCATGTATTATTATATGTTAGATGTTCCCCAAGACATTGTAATAAATCATGCACAATTCCAATCTCCCTTCCAGTGATTTATATACATTAGTCAGATAAATGTAGGAACTGGATGTTAACAAACTAATGCTGTATTTCAGAGTTCTTAAATTACACTTGCTTAACCATGCATGATTTAAAAAAAAAAAAAAAAAGATTTCTAAATCCAGAGCGTTGAGTCATATTTTAGTGATCATTTAGTAATAAATTCACTTTAGTGGTCATTTGCAGCGCCAAATATTGTTACTATTGAAGACATGAAGTCTTCATTGTAAAAACTACTTATTCTAGCCAAATTCCTTTTACATACCAAGCATAGCCCATCCTTGGGGTTCTTTGATGACTAAAACATTCTTTGACCAAGTATTTACTCAAATGTCATCTTCTCCTACTCTACTTTATGTAAAAATTGCAACCTGACCCCCACATCATATGCTGTATCCCTATTACCCTGCTTTCTTTTTTCCATAGCATTTATTGCCTTCTAACCTATTCATATGTCTATAGTTAATGTCTGCCCACTCCAGTCAACACATGTTAGGAAGCCAAGGTACTTGTTTGTTTACCGATGTATCCCAAGCTTCTAGATAAATGGTCACCTAATTTTTTCTGCAAAAGTTCAGATAGTATATATTTTACCCTTTGTGGACGATAAGGTCTCTGTCCCAGCTACTCAACTCTGCCATTATGACCCCATAGCAGCTGTGAACAATATGTAAGTGAATAGGCATGGCTCTGTACCAATAAAGCTTTATTTACAAAAATAGGCTGAGGGCTAGATTTGGCCTTTGATTTCGCCTGTGAGCTATAGTTCTAGACAATGCCTGGCACACAGTAGGTTCTTAATAAATGTTTGTTTAATGAATGAAATAGGTGTATTGCAATCACATATATTTAAAATGTGAGCATAAATTACCTAACAGCTTTGTCTTTTCTTTAGCCCTAATAGTCATTTCTCGTCAATTAAAATATGTAATCTAGCCTGACTGCCCATATTAAACAAAAAGATTCCCTCATCCAATTAAAATGAATTCCTGAGTATGTCAGAGTAACTGGGGACAGTAGAATTATTAGAATCATAACAAGCAGCCTAAGGCTGTGCTTTAGGAAGTGGGCCAAAGGGCAACAAAACCCTGAATACAGACTTAGTATTAAGTATATTTGCTGGTTTTTAAAATTTTAATTTAATTTGCAAACAATGAAAGAATTTTTCAAGATCTTAAGAGATTGTGATTTCTATGATGTGAAATGTTCTAACTTATTTCAACTGTGGAATAACAGATTTTCCTATTTCTTGAGTTAGATGTAAACCTGAAATGGTGGGAATGGATTTGTAGCTTGTATTAGTTTTCTAGGGCTGTCTTAAAAAAATACCACAACTGACCGGCTTCTAAGAACACAAATGTATTGTCTCGTAGTTCTGGAGGCTAGTAGTCCAAATTCAGAATGTCCACAGGGCCATTTCCCTGTCAAAGGCTCTCAGGGAAGATCCTTCTTTTCTCTCAGCTTCTGGTGGCCCCAGGCCTTCCTTGGTTTGCCATTGCAGCATAACTCTGGTATCAGATGGCCCGGTTCCCACTGTCTATATCTCTATATCCTTTCTCTTTCCTAAGGACACCACTACTCAGATTGGACTAGGACCCACCCTACTCTGCTATGATCTCAAGTTAACTTAAGTAATAAAAACACCTTCAAAGGCCATGTGTCTCAACAAGGTCATGTTCACAGGTACCAGTGGTTAAGACTTCAACATAAATTTGGGGGGGGACACAATTTGATCCATAATACAGCTATTATTTTTTCACTCTGGAGCACATTTCTGAGCCCCTACACAAAGTGGAGAATAGTTAGTGTGTTAGTGCTGTATGTCTATTTGCAAGTATTATTTATCATAAGTGCTCAACTAAAAAAAAAGAAGGAAAGTAGCTTTGCCTAACTACAATATACCACTCCTTACTTATCGACAAGGTTAGGTTTCAAAGACCAGGTTGTTATGTGAAAATCAGGGCTTCACAAAGGTTCTTCCTAGCTTGACCTCCTGCTGAGAATTTGCATTTCTAACAAGTTCTTAGGCAGTTAGTATAGAAATGCAAATTATCAGCAAGGGATCCTACTAGAACAAACTGGCTAAAAGCTCTGACAAAAATGGAAGTTATACACATAAGATCACAAAATGGAGGATGCTACATTATTATATAGCTGCCAAATTACATCATTATATAACTGCCAAACCACTGAGAATCATGGCCCTGCCAAGCTGACACATAACCTTAATCATCACAGCTGGTGTTACTCTTGCATCACACCTTGATGTTCGTTACTGCCAGACATATGTCATTAATGTGCAAAATAGTCAGATAGTAGATTTTTTCCTAATATTTTAAACATGAAATATCAGGTAATGAGATAGTCACTAAGTGAGGAGTAGGTGTAGAATTCTATGAGTTTATTCTACAACAAGCTGAAAGGTTTTTGGATGTTTACTTTATGTCAGGTCCCTGGGAATAAAAAAAAATAAAATAAAATATGATAGTCTTGTGGGACAAACAAATACATATTAGTAGACAAAGGATTTCAATTCATCGTGATGAGTGCTGGGGCAAGCATGCACAGAATGTATAGGCTTTCCATCAGTTAAGCATCTAAATTTCCTATGACAGTGTTCTCTGGACCTGATAGGGAGACCTTGTTCTTTGCCATCTCGTAAGTTCATAAGTCCTTACTACATATTCTTTGCTTCATCATCTCAAAATACATTCTTGTATCACCTTTTCATCCCAGTGATATTTTATATATTAAATCCATATATTTTTTATTTTAATATTTCCATTTCTCATTTCTTGCTAGCACTAAATATTGTCTTCAACAGGGATTGGACTGGACAATGGGATGGAGAGGGATGCTGGTGAGGAGTGAACTTCTTGGATCAGGTGGACGCTTGAGACTATGTTGGCATCTCCTGCCTGGAGGGGAGATAAGAGGGTAGAGGGGGTTAGAAGCTGGAGAAATGGACACGAAAAGAGAGTGGAGAGAGGGAGTGGGCTGTCTCATTAGGGGGAGAGCAATTGGGAGTATGTAGCAAGGTCCATATAAGTTTTTGTGTGAGAGACTGATTTGTAAAGTTTCACTTAAAGCACAATAAAAATTAAAAAAAAAAAAACACAATGAGATACTAGAATAAAAAAGACAAACAATAAAAAAAAAAATTGTCTTCTAGCCCCATCTGCTACCTGATAATAGACATTTGCTTCACCACAGTCAATCTATGTAATCAATATTCTTTTTATCTTTTTTTAGAATGATGTATTTTTAATTATTTTTATATTTTCTGTTTTGATTTGTTTTCTTTACGTTTTTGTTATAGATCTGTACTTTTTATTGTTATTAATTTTCTCTCCTACTTCCCTTGTTACTCAAAGATCTTCATTGATAAATATCCCAACAGTACATTTAGTTTTGAAACAGCATATTGTGGTTATACCATAATTTAGATAAGTCTGGTATTCTTGATTTTGATTATAAGGAAAGTTCTTTTTTTTTTCTTTTTTTAAGGCAGATGGCTTGTTATGGATTTTGCTTTATTCTTTTGGCTTTTGCAATTTTTCTTAGAAAATCACAGAAATTAATAACTCATAATTATATATTTAGTAAGTATATTATTTTTAGGTACCTTTGAGTCGATTTTCAACTAATAGTGACCCCATGTGACAGGGTATGACTGCCCTATAGGGTTTTCTAGGCTGTAATGTTTACACATCAGATTGCCAGATCTTTTTCCCCCACAGAGCCACCAGGTGGATTCAAACTGCCTACCTTTTGGTTAGCAGCCAAGCACTTAAATGTTGCACCACCAGGGTTCCTTTTTAATAAATACGAATACCATGAATTCAAAAGTGGTATTCAGAGGGCGGGGGCCAAGATGGCGGACTAGGGAGACGCTACCCCGGATCCCTCTTGCAACAAAGACTCAGAAAAACAAGTGAATCGATCAAGTACATAACAATCTACGAACCCTGAACAACAAACACAGATTTAGAGACTGAAAACGAACAAATACGGGGAAGCAGCAATTGTTTTCGGAGCCTGGAGCCAGCATCCCAGTCAGGTAACCTTTGGCACCTGATTTAGGGCAGAGCCCAGGGGAGCTGATGGCGCAAACAAGGGGCCCAGCCCTGCCCCCCTGAACTCACCCCGGAGGGGGCCCAGCCGGTTTGCGTGGGCGGCGTGGCGACGGAGCCGGGGGGAGAAGTCCTCGGGATACAGTGACTGGTCTTGGAACTGGGAGAGCAGCGTCCCAGCCGGGGAACCATCCCGCTGGGGTTTTGACTGGGCGCTGGCACAGCACAAGCACGGAGAGCTGCTCCACTCCCCGGAACTAACCCCGGGAGGGGGCCCAGCTGGTCCGTGAGGGTGGCGCGGCGACGGCTGGCGGGACGAGAAGTCCCCGGGAGGCAGCAACTGATTTTGGAGTCGGGAGTGCACCGTCCCAGCAGGAGAACCTTTACGCTGGGCGTGGAACTGGCAGCAGAGGATCTGACCGCGGCTTCAGTGGGCCAGATCCCCGGGGGGCAATCTCCACACAGCCAGCACACATAGGCGACACGCCCCACGGGAATCTCAGATATAATAGTCATTCCAAGCAAGACAAGCAACTCTGGCTATATTCTGAGGTGCTACTCTCCTATCTCTCTGATCCCTCCCCCACCCTTCCCGGGAGGCTTCATTAACATTCGAATGGCCTGAGCCAGAGGGAGAATGGCTCTGGCTCCGGCTCCACAGCGGCTTTGCTTCCCCCCCCCTTTTTTTTTTCTTCTTTTGGTCTTTTCCTAACCCACTCTTTCTGCCTGAGAGAAGGAACAACAACAACAAAAAAAAAAAAACCCAGGGACCAAAAATCCACCCCTAATTGAACTAAAAACACAGAACCAGCTATAGCCAAGCATATATAATCCAAATCTCAGACTTTCATGCTTACAGCGAACAAGGCGGCAGGTATAACCCAAAGGCAATTCTGATAAGGATCTGACTGCATTTTTTTTTAGCGGATTTTCTGGAAAAAACTAGTCTCCCAGTGATGGCTCGGAGACAGCAGTCCATATCAAACCACATAAAGAAGCAGTCCATGACAGCTTCTACAACACCCCAAACAAAAGAATCAAAATCTTTCCCAAATGAAGATACAATCCTGGAATTATCAGATACAGAATATAAAAAACTAATTTACAGAATGCTTAAAGATATCACAAATGAAATTAGGATAACTGCAGAAAAAGCCAAGGAACACACTGATAAAACTGTTGAAGAACTCAAAAAGATTATTCAAGAACATAGTGGAAAAATTAATAAGTTGCAAGAATCCATAGAGAGACAACATGTAGAAATCCAAAAGATTAACAATAAAATTACAGAATTAGACAATGCAATAGGAAGTCAGAGGAGCAGACTCGAGCAATTAGAATGCAGACTGGGACATCTGGAGGACCAGGGAATTAAAACCAACATAGCTGAAAAAAAATCAGATAAAAGAATTAAAAAAAATGAAGAAACCCTAAGAATCATGTGGGACTCTATCAAGAAGGATAACTTGTGTGTGATTGGAGTCCCAGAACAGGGAGGGAGGACAGAAAACACAGAGAAAATAGTTGAAGAACTCCTGACAGAAAACTTCCCTGACATCATGAAAGACGAAAGGATATCTATCCAAGATGCTCATCAAACCCCATTTAAGATTGATCCAAAAAGAAAAACACCAAGACATATTATCATCAAACTTGCCAAAACCAAAGATAAAGTGATAATTTTAAAAGCAGCCAGGGAGAAAAGAAAGGTTTCCTTCAAGGGAGAATCAATAAGAATAAGTTCAGACTACTCAGCAGAAACCATGCAGGCAAGAAGGGAATGGGACGACATATACAGAGCACTGAAGGAGAAAAACTGCCAGCCAAGGATCATATATCCAGCAAAACTCTCTCTGAAATATGAAGGCGAAATTAAGATATTTACAGATAAACACAAGTTTAGAGAATTTGCAAAAACCAAACCAAAGCTACAAGAAATACTAAAGGAAATTGTTTGGTCAGAAAACCAATAATATCACATACCAGCACAACACAAGGTCACAAAACAGAACATCCTGATATCAACTCAAATAGGGAAATCACACACAAAAAAATTAAGATTAATTTAAAAAAAAAAAAATACTCATAACAGGGAATCATGGAAGTCAATAAGTAAAAGATCACAATAATCAAAAAGAGAGACTAAATACAGGAGGCATAGAACTGCCATATGGAGAGTGATACAAGGAGATATAGAACAATACAAGTTAGGTTTTTACTTAGAAAAATAGGGGTAAATAATAAGGTAACCACAAAGAGGTATAACAACTCCATAACTCCAAATAAAAGCCAAGAAAAATGTAACGACTCAACAAACATAAAGTCAAACACTACGAAAATGAGGATCTCACAATTTAATAAGAAAAACATCTCAGCACAAAAAAGTATGTGGAAAAATGAAATTGTCAACAACACACATAAAAAGGCATCAAAATGACAGCACTAAACATTTATCTATAATTACCCTGAATGTAAACGGACTAAATGCACCAATTAAGAGACAGAGAGTCTCAGACTGGATAAAGAAACACGATCCGTCTATATGCTGCCTACAAGAGACACACCTTAGACTTAGAGACACAAACAAACTAAAACTCAAAGGATGGAAAAAAATATATCAAGCAAACAATAAGCAAAAAAGAAGAGGAGTAGCAATATTAATTTCTGACAAAATAGACTTTAGACTTAAATCCACCACAAAGGATAGAGAAGGACACTACATAACAATAAAAGGGACAATTGATCAGGAAGACATAACCATATTAAATATATATACACCCAATGACAGGGCTGCAAGATACATAAATCAAATTTTAACAGAATTGAAAAGCGAGATAGACACCTCCACAATTATAGTAGGAGACTTCAACACACCACTTTCGGAGAAGGACAGGACATCCAGTAAGAAGCTCAATAGAGACACGGAAAACCTAATTACAACAATCAACCAACTTGACCTCATTGACTTATACAGAACTCTCCACCCAACTGCTGCAAAGTATACTTTTTTTTCTAGCGCACATGGAACATTCTCTAGAATAGACCACATATTAGGGCATAAAACAAACCTTTGCAGAGTCCAAAACATCGAAATATTACAAAGCATCTTCTCAGACCACAAGGCAATAAAACTAGAAATCAATAACAGAAAAACTAGGGAAAAGAAATCAAATACTTGGAAAATGAACATACCCTCCTGAAAAAAGACTGGGTTATAGAAGACATCAAGGAGGGAATAAGGAAATTCATAGAATGCAACGAGAATGAAAACACTTCCTATCAAAACCTCTGGGACACAGCAAAAGCAGTGTTCAGAGGCCAATTTATATCGATAAATGCACACATACAAAAAGAAGAAAGAGCCAAAATCAGAGAACTGTCCCTACAACTTGAACCAATAGAAAGTGAGCAACAAAAGAATCCATCAGGCACCAGAAGAAAACAAATAATAAAAATTAGAGTTGAACTAAATGAATTAGAGAACAGAAAAACAATTGAAAGAGTTAACAAAGCCAAAAGCTGGTTGTTTGAAAAAATTAACAAAATTGATAAACCATTGGCTAGACTGACTAAAGAAATACAGGAAAGGAAGAAAATAACCCAAATAAGAAACGAGAAGGACCACATCACAACAGAACCAACTGAAATTAAAAGATTCATATCAGATTATTACGAAAAATTGTACTCTAACAAATTTGAAAACCTAGAAGAAATGGATGAATTCCTGGAAAAACACTACCTACCTAAACTAACACATTCAGAAGTAGGACAACTAAATAGACCCATAACAAAAAAAGAGATTGAAACGGTAGTCAAAAAACTTCCAACAAAAAAAAGCCCTGGCCCGGACGGCTTCACTGCAGAGTTCTACCAAACTTTCAGAGAAGAGTTAACACCACTACTACTGAAGATATTTCAAAGCATAGAAAAAGATGGAATACTACCCAACTCATTCTATGAACGCACCATCTCCCTGATACCAAAACCAGGTAAAGACATTACAAAAAAAGAAAATTACAGACCTATATCCCTCATGAACATAGATGCAAAAATCCTCAACAAAATTCTAGCCAATAGAATCCAACAACGCAGCAAAAAAATAATTCACCCTGATCAAGTGGGATTTATACCAGGTATGCAAGGCTGGTTTAATATCAGAAAAACCATTAATGTAATCCATCACATAAATAAAACAAAAGACAAAAACCACAAGAAAAGGCATTTGACAAAGTCCAACACCCATTTATGATAAAAACTCTCACCAAAATAGGAATTGAAGGAAAATTCCTCAAAATAATAAAGGGCATCTATGCAAAGCCAACAGCCAATATCACTCTAAATGGAGAGATCCTGAAAGCATTTCCCTTGAGAACGGGAACCAGACAAAGATGCCCTTTATCACCGCTCTTATTCAACATCATGCTAGAAGTCCTAGCCAGGGCAGTTAGGCTAGAAAAAGAAATAAAAGGCATCCGGATTGGCAAGGAGGAAGTAAAATTATCTCTATTTGCAGATTACAGGATCTTATACACAGAAAACCCTAAGGAATCCTCCAGAAAACTACTGAAACTAATAGAAGAGTTTGGCAGAGTCTCAGGTTATAAAATAAACATACAAAAATCACTTGGATTCCTCTACATCAACAAAAGAACACCGAAGAGGAAATCACCAAATCAATACCATTCACAGTAGCCCCCAAGAAGATAAAATACTTAGGAATAAATCTGACCAAGGATGTAAAAGACCTATACAAACAAGACTACAAAGCTCTACTACAAGAAATTCAAAAGGACATACTTAAGTGGAAAAACATACCTTGCTCATGGATAGGAAGACTTAACATAGTAAAAATGTCTATTCTACCAAAAGCCATCTATACATACAATGCACTTCTGATCCAAATTCCAATGTCATTTTTTAAGGTGATAGAGAAACAAATCACCAATTTCATATGGAAGGGAAAGAAGCCCCGGATAAGCAAAGCATTACTGAAAAAGAAGAAGAAAGTGGGAGGCCTCACCCTGCCTGATTTCAGAAGCTATTATACAGCCACAGTAGTCAAAACAGCCTGGTACTGGTACAACAACAGGCACATAGACCAATGGAACAGAATTGAGAACCCAGACATAGATCCATCCACGTATGAGCAGCTGATATTTGACAAAGGACCAGTGTCAATTAATTGGAGAAAAGATAGCCTTTTTAACAAATGGTGCTGGCATAACTGGATATCCATTTGCAAAAAACTGAAACAGGACCCATACCTCACACCATGCACAAAAACTAACTCCAAGTGGATCAAAGACCTAAACATAAAGACTAAAACGATAAAGATCATGGAAGAAAAAATAGGGACAACTCTAGGAGCCCTAATACAAGGCATAAACAGAATACAAAACATTACCAAAAATGATGAAGAGAAACCCGATAACTGGGAGCTTCTAAAAACCAAACACCTATGCTCATCTAAAGACTTTACCAAAAGAGTGAAAAGACCATCTACAGACTGGGAAAGAATTTTCAGCTATGACATCTCCGACCAGCGCCTGATCTCTAAAATCTACATGATTCTGTCAAAACTCAACCACAAAAAGCAAACAACCCAATCAAAAAGTGGGCAAAGGATATGAACACACACTTCACTAAAGAAGATATTCAGGCAGCTAACAGATACATGAGAAAATGCTCTCGATCATTAGCCATTAGAGAAATGCAAATTAAAACTATGATGAGATTCCATCTCACACCAACAAGGCTGGCATTAATCCAAAAAACACAAAACAGTAAATGTTGGAGAGGCTGCGGAGAGATTGGAACTCTTATACACTGCTGGTGGGAATGTCAAATGGTACAACCACTTTGGAAATCTATCTGGAGTTATCTTAAAGAGTTAGAAATAGAACTACCATACAACCGAGAAATCCCACTCCTCGGAATATACCCTAGAGAAACAAGAGCCTTCACACAAACAGATATATGCACACCCATGTTTATTGCAGCTCTGTTTACAATAGCAAGAAGCTGGAAGCAACCAAGGTGTCCATCAACGGATGAATGGGTAAATAAATTGTGGTATATTCACACAATGGAATACTACGCATCGGTAAAGAACAGTGACGAATCTCTGAAACATTTCATAACATGGAGGAACCTGGAAGGCATTATGCTGAGCGAAATGAATCAGAGGCAAAAGGACAAATATTGTGTAAGACCACTATTATAAGATCTTGAGAAATAGTAAAAACTGAGAAGAACACATACTTTTGTGGTTACAAGGGGGGGAGGGGGGAGGGAGGGAGAGGGCTTTTTATTGATTAATTAGTAGATAAGAACTGCTTTAGGTGAAGGGAAAGACAACACTCAATACATGGAAGGTCAGCTCAATTGGACTGGACCAAAAGCAAAGAAATTTCCGGGATAAAATGAATGCTTCAAAGGTCAGTGGAGCAAGGGCGGGGGTTTGGGGACCATGGTTTAAGGGAACTTCTAAGTCAATTGGCAAAATAATTCTATTATGAAATCATTCTGCATCCCACTTTGAAATGTGGTGTCTGGGGTCTTAAATGCTAACAAGCAGCCATCTAAGATGCATCAATTGGTCTCAACCCACCTGGAGCAAAGGAGAATGAAGAACACCAAGGTCACACAACAACTAAGAGCCCAAGAGACAGAAAGGGCCACATGAACTAGAGACCTACATCATCCTGAGACCAGAAGAACTAGTTGGTGCCCGGCCACAATCGATGACTGCCCTGACAGGGAGCACACCAGAGAACCCCTGAGGGAGCAGGAGATCAGTGGGATGCAGACCCCAAATTCTCATGAAAAGACCGGACTTAATGGTCTGACTGAGACTAGAGAAATCCTGGTGGCCAGGGTTCCCAGACCTTCTGTTGGCACAGGAGAGGAACCATCCCCGAAGACAAGTCATCAGACATGAAAGGAATTGGACAGTGGGTGGGAGAGAGATGCTGATGAAGAGTGAGCTAATTATATCAGGTGGACACTTGAGATTGTGTTGGCATCTCCTGTCTGGAGGGGGGATGGGAGGATAGAGAGAGTGGGAAGCTGGCAAAACTGTCACGAAAGGAGAGACTGGAAGGGCTGACTCATTAGGGGGAGAGCAAGTGGGAGTAGGGAGTGAGATGTATGTAAACTTATATGTGACAGACTGACTTGATTTGTAAACGTTCACTTGAAGCTCAATAAAAGTTAATTTAAAAAAAAAAGTGGTATTCAGGGAACTGATGGTTCATAAGGTGAGTACATACCAGCAATGAGGCAAATATCATATTTGATTTATACCCTAGTTTGTATCGATCAAAATTATGAGAAAGTAGAACAAACATCAATTTCATGTAAAAATGGCACTCAAATATTAAGTAATTTTTACAGAAATTATAGCTAGAAACTAAGGGCAGAAAAAGCACTAAGATGTAGATCACAGTAAGGAAAATATTAAAAATTATAAAACAGTAGTATAATTATAGATACCTTATAAATAAATTTTCTTCTTCCCCCAGGATAAGGACAGAGTGAATGAACATCCCTTTTGTCCATGCTTGGTAATGATTATTCTAAATGATTATTCCAAAATAACCTACCTTCATCTTGTAGTCCAGTCCTCTTTTAAATGTGTGAGCTTATTTGAATTGGTTTTGATTTACTTACAAATCATCTTTCCTTATAATTAACTCTCAACAGAAGACTTGATGATGGTCAATTAGTATATCGTGTTACTGTATGGTCGTATGATAGTTTTTCCCTGTTATGGTAAATACTTTCAGAAAACAACTCTTAAGTAGCAAAGCTGAAACACCAAGAACTTTTATAGGTATACATATTTTACCCTGAAGATTATCAAAGTTCTGCTCCTAATGGGAAACACAGAATCAGAATTTAAATTCTTATTAAGGACGACATATCTGGCCTTTTTTTCTTGCTTGAGCTTTTTCTTTTAATTGTGCTTTTGATGAAGGTTTACAGAAAAAATTAGTTTCTCATTAAACAATTAATACACATATTGTCTTGTGACATTGGTTGCCAACCCCACAATGTGTCAACACTCTCCGCTTCTCGATCTTGGATTTCCCATCATCAGCTTACCTGTCCCCTCCTGCCTTCTCATCCATGCACCTGAGCCAGTGTGCTCATTTAGTTTCTTTTTTTTTTTTTTTAATGAGCCTATCTAATCTTTGGCAGAAGGGTGAACCTGAGGAGTGACTTCAGTACTGAGTTAAAAGGGTGTCCAGGGCCATACTCTCAGGGTTTCTCCCAGCTCTGTCAGACCAGTAAGTCTGGTCTGGCCTTTTTTTTTTTTTTTTGCCAGTCATTGTATCAATTACATTTACAGAGTGTTACCTAAAGTACATGGAAGTTTGTCTAGTCCTTTAAATGGTCAGAATTTTACCCTTGATCCGAGTCAGCCCATAAAAGTCTATGTACTTGTACTGCATTGTTTGGCTACTTATAGATTTTTTTTTTCACAATTTGACATTTGACATTATGACATTTGCACACATTGAGACATATTCTAAGCAAGAGATGCACAGAATTTGCAATTGTACTTATTTTAAAGATATTCACAAGGACAGTATAGAATTAAACAGTATGCTTCTGAATAGCTAAATTGCGTTTTACTTTTGAGACATTTTAAATCTCGAAGCTGAACTTTTTTTTTTTAAATGTACTTTAGATGAAGGTTTACAGAACAAACTAGTTTCTCATCAGACAGCACACACATTGCTCTATGACACTGGTAAACAACCCCACAACATGTAAACATCCTCCCTTCTCAACCCTTGGTTCCCTATTACTAGCTTTCCTGTTGCCTCCTGCCTTCCAGTCCCTGTCCCAGGGCAGGTGCGCCCCTTTAGTCTTGTTTTGTCCCATGGGCCTGTCTAATCTGTGGCTGGAGGGTAAACCTCAGGAGTGACCTCATTACTGAGCTGAAAGGGTATTCAGGGACCATACTCTCAGGGTTTCTCCAGTCTCTATCAGACCAGTAAGTCTGGTCTTTATTTTTGAGTTAGAATTTTGTTACACATTTTTCTCTAGCTCTGTCCAGGACCCTCTATTGTGATCCCTGTCAGAGCAGTCAGTGGTAGTAGCCAGGCACCATCTAGTTGTACTGGATTCAGTCTGATGGAGGCCATGGTAGATGTGGTCCAATAGTCCTTTGGACTAATCTTTCCATTGTCTTTAGTTTTCTTCATTCTTCCTTGCTCTTGAAGGGGTGAGATCAGTGGAGTATCCTAGAAGGCTGCTCACAGCCTTTTAAGACCCTAGACATAACTCACCAAAATAGATTGTAGAACATTTTCTTTATAAACTATGTTACGCCAACTGAGCTAGATGACGCCCAAGACCTTGGTCCCCACAGCCCTCAGCCCAGCAGTTCGGACCCGCAGGGAGTTTGGATGTGTTCATGGAGCTACCGTGATCCTTGTCTTGTACAAGTTATGCTGGCTTCCCAGTATTGTGTACTGTCTTATCCTTCACCAAAGTTACCACTTAACTATTGCCTATTAAGTGTTTTTCCATCCCCACCCCCCCATAGCCATCAAAGATTGTTTCTTTTTGTATGTAAACCTTTTCATGAGTTTTTACAGTAGTGGTCTCACACAATATTTTGATTGCTAGTTTAAATGTGCACCCCACCTAGTAATTGTACATAACTATACAAAAAAAAAAAAAACAATTTTTTGTTTTTATACAGGATGCTATTCTACACACTACCTTAGTCCTCACTTTTTGATCTGCCTAACCGTGAGTTCCTCTCCCCAAAACTGTCAAATATTTATTTCATATTTTAACATATGTGTAAATCTTTTGTGTAAGACTGTATCAATCATAGTCCAGTTGCAAGACAGAAATCTCACAGTAATTTGAACAATAAAAGTTTATATAAAGTGTTACTTATAGCAGAGGATTGGGATAACAAGGTAAGTAGTGAAGAGAGCTCTAAAGAATATAAAAGTAGGAGATATAAGGAGTAGCCACTATCCCTAGGACTGAGATAGAGTAACCAATGAAGAGACCCCAATGCCCAGGCTGAGATCTGGACCTTGTTGGAGAGGGCATGGTTGTAGTTTACTAGATGGTATGGAAAATCACTGTGATGCTGCCAGCAGAACTCATCATCCAAAACTTGCTAGAACTCTATCATCCAAAACTTGCTGGATTCCCATTCTCTACAGTGCTGGGGAAAACTGTTCATGGGAAGGTGTCTTGCTGAGCACTCGTCTACAAGAGTGCCCTAGGCGGTAGCAGGATACAGTGTTATTGTTGGATGCTTCTTAGTGCTGGACACTGTTGGGACTGGGCAGTAGGGAAGCTGTGTGTGCTGCTGAATCCAGAGGCTGGGGAAGCCACCCTCACTGCAGGGAACTAGCACTAGAGAAGCTACTCACCTTTCAGGAGCCTGCTTAGAGAGCACACTGGACCCAGAATGGAAAACGTCTTCCTCCTGTCATGTCTCTCTAGCACCTTCTACCTTTCCCACCTCTATCTATGTTCTACCACTTTACTGGCTTCTTTTCTGTAATGCTAGCTTGTTGGATACATGTATGTAGTGAATAATGAAAGTCTTTGTATAGAATGAGTGATTTTCCTATGACACAGTACCTTTCAGAGATGGTCATTTCTAATACATCCTTCATTTTCAAGAATTTTTAATTAACAACAAAAACCTTGAGGCGGGGGGGCTGGGACTCAGTGAACCAAAGTATTGCTGCTATAATTTGCCATACTAATTAATAAAAGTCCAAGAAAATCATACAATATGTAAGTGTAAACACAATCATAATTAAAAGTCCCATTTGACATTTAAACTAAGAATGAATTATTATTTTTGATCAATAAGTTATTGATCCATTTCATAGAACCACCTTGAGTTTTTTCTATGCTTTTGTTTTAACCTTTATATCTGAAAACACATTTTAATTATATAATCCAATACTTATAAATATCATTTTTCATTAAATAATGGTTTTTTTATGTAAATGAAAACTCGGAAATAAACAGATTTGCTTAAACTGAAAATGCTTGAAAGAGATGAATCAATTATTTATTTTGGATAATTCTGGGGAATAATATAGAGAGTTTCTGATCTCATATTTTACTCCATATTTCATAAATAGCAAACTCCATTTTAATAAGAACTTTTATGGTTTTGAGGAGATAAATTCAATTCAAATTGGCTTAGGAAAAATGTATTTGTTCATGAAATCCAAGGAAGGGTGTAACAACAAACCATAGGAACAACAGTGATGCAGCCCACTTATTCCATTTACACAAGCCAGCACACCTGAGAAGTTTTTGTACTTCCTATCAGCATGTCACAAGGAGAGTTCATGGAAGTGTGCAATATGGCTCCTGCCCTCAGTGAATTTGCAATATTATTTATTTTATTTTAACATGCAAACTGAGCTGATATATTCTAAGGATCTAGGGTTACAGAAATGAGTGAGATATGGCCCAAATCCTTGTAGAAATTGTAGTCTATTTCCTGATGTGATTGTTAGGAAATGTTTCTTGGGTATGTTGGGATTTAGTTTGGATCTTGTGAAACAGATAAGCTTTAGTTCGTGATCAGAAGTAAATGAAAGATCCAGATTGGGTTAATAGCAGAAACTGGGATACAAGTTCAAAAGGTTGTTCAGAGAATTGTAGTAAACCAGGTTGACTGGAATACAAAGTCTGCATAAGCATAGTGAGCTGGAAAGGTGCCTTTTCTGGGCTGGAATTAAAAGACTACACTTACTCAAATAGTTGCTTTACTCAAATTTTAAATGGGGATATTTCAAGTGAATGTTGCTTTGTTATTATTCTGATTATATTTTATAAGCAATTACCCGCTCTATCTATGTATAAGGTCATTGATTTCTTTGCTATTTTATTTTAGGAAATCATTTTCTATCTGCAGCCCAGGTCGCTTCCCTGAGTTCTCTTTGCTAACACTTGTCCCAGGGCTCAGATTGCTTTCCTGTTCTCTAAGGCCTCTATCCCTTGAGATCCTTCACATTCCACATTTAATTGTTGTCATGGGTTGAATTGTGTCCCCCCAAAAATGTGTGTATCAGTTTGGCTGGACCATGATCCTGGTATTGAGTGATTTTTCTATATGTTGTAAATCCTGCCTCTGTGATGTTAACGAGGGAGGATGGACAGCAGCTGTGTTAGTGAGGCAGGACTCACCTACAAGACTGGATTGTGTTTTGAGGCAATCTCTTGAGATACAAAAGAAAGAAGCCAGCAGAGAGACAGCGGGACCTCGTACCACCAAGAAAGTAGCACCAGGAGCAGAGCACGTCCTTCACACCCGGGGTCCCTGCGCCTGAGAAGTTCCTCAACCAAGGAAAGATTGAGGACAAAGACCTTCCTCCAGAGCTGACAGAGAGAGATAGTCTTCCCCTGGAGCCAATGCCTTGAATTTGGACTTTTAGCCTACATTACTGTAAGGAAATAAATTTCTCTTTGTTAAATAAAGCCATCCCCACTTGTGGTATTTCTGTTGTAGCAGCACTAGATGGCTAAAACAATTGTGTAGGTGACTACACCCTCCTTGTTGTTGCTGATGTTAGCTTCCATGGAGTTGGCCCCTAACTCATGGCAACCCCAGTGCACAACGATCGAAATGCTATCGCGTCCTTTGTCATCCCCATCATCAGTTGCAGATCAGACCACTGTGATTTATAGGGTTTTCATTGGCTGATTTTTTTCAGAAGTAGATTGTTGTCAGGCCTTTTTTCCTAATCCCTCTTAGTCTATAAACTCCCCTGAAACCTGTTCAGGATGACACCAAAAGCAAAAAATCAAACCCACTGCCATCGAGTCAATTACGACTCATAGTGACCATACCGGACAGAGTAGAACTGCCCCACAGGGTTTCCAAGGAGCGTCTGGTGGATTCAAACTGCCAGCCTTTTGATTAGCAGCCATAGCTCTTAACCATTATGCCACCGGGGTTTCCATGAAATCCACCATTGACAGTAGGGTGGTGGCTGCACATGAGATGCACTGTGTAGGAATGGAACCTCTGACAGGGAAGGCAAGAATTCTGCCACACAGCCTCCTTCCATTACCCTTTTCTTCTTGTCCTGAAATGAGGCATTCAATTTTATTTTTAAATTTAAAATTAATTCCTATTCATTATACCATGGTTCCTATTATCTCAGCCTACTAGATGAGCAATCAAAATCCAAACGGATTACTATCTTCTGTTTTCATTCGCTTGAGATCTCTCAGCACCACTGTGCCTCTTATTGCCAATACTGCTCACTCTAACTTTAGTGAAGATATGGTCACCCCTCTTTTCACACTGAAAATATAATCACTGGAGAGAAAAAGGTGTTTGTTTTAACGCCTCAGGTAGGTAATCTGAATATTTGACAATCTTCAGAGTAGCAGACTCGCAATATACTAGGTCTCTACCTTATTCATAATAGATCTCATCACGCTGATGAGAAACAAAAAATACTAGGTGCTTTAGAGCTACTGTCTTAGTCATCTAGTGCTGCTATAACAGAAATACCCCAAGTGGATGGCTTTAACAAAGAGAAGTTTATTTTCTCACAGTAAAGTAGGCTAAAAGTCCAAATTCAGGATGTGAGCTCCAGGGGAAGGCTTTTTCTCTCTGTTGGCCTTCTCATCAGTCTTTCCCAAGACTAGGAGCTTCTCTGTGCAGGGACCCCAGGTCTGAAGGACATGCTCTGCTCCCGGCACTGCTTTCTTGGTGGTATGAGGTCCCCAGCTCTCTGCTTGCTTCTCTTTCCTGTTATCTCTTGTAAGATAAAAGGCGATGCAGGCTACACCCCAGGGAAATTCTCTTTACACTGGATCAGGGGTGTGGCATAAGCAAGGCTGTTACCCCCCATCCTAATCCTCTTTAAGCACAGGCAGAGATTATGATTTATAACACATAGGAAAATTACAAAATGGAAGACAACTACACGTGCCCTGACCAAGTTGACATATATTTTGGGGGGACACAGTTCAATCCACTACAGGTACTAAAATTTACTTAATCCTTAACCATCACAGACAGCACAGCATTGAAGTTAAGAATGTGGATTATGGAGCCAGATCGCCTGGTTCATATCCCGGCTCTGCCATCATTTAGCTACATATACCAGTGCATGTACTTATTTGTTCCCAGGCTTGATTTCCTAATCTCTAAATTGTGATGATAATATCACCTACCTCATAATGCTTTTTATATCAAATGAATTATGTTTATGAAGTACTTTAAACAGTGCATGCCACATATTAAGTACTATATAAGTCTGAAGCGTGACGATTATGATGTTGATGTAAGTTTATGTCATAAAACCTGCATAAAAAGGAATGTATTTTACTCTGCACATTCAATTAAAATTTTGTTATTTTCCCTTCTTCTCTTCCTCCAGTGCTTACTCTAAAATATAGACCCTTTTCTGATTGACCTCAGCACATGCAGTCACTTCTTTGTTAGGGCTTGTTTGTGTGCACCAGCAGTAACTTCTGGTTCCTAATGTATTTGGTTTGCTCAGGAAGTGTTATTGCTACAGTTACTAGTTAGCAAAACTGTTTTACAAGATAACAATTTAATATCTGAGAAATAGCAACTAGATAAATATTTTCAACTTTTTAAGGTTAATTTTAAAACTTCATTGATAGTTCAACTTAGATGACATGGAAAATGACTTTGAGATTTCAAAATAAATGTGACAATTAAGATGGGTTTGTGGAAAATAAAGTGTTTGCTAAGCTTATCCATTCCTCTAGGTAGCATGCCATATTTTATAACATAGCAGAATGATGGAAATAACTGTTTTCTCAGATCTAACTGCAATATGGCATAGTAAAAGGATTCTGAAGCAGGAAGAGACTGTTAAAATCTAAACCTATTTCTAACTCATATTAGCTTATGACTCTGGGAAATTAATCTTTTTTATCAAGTTCCTCATCTGTAAAATAGAAATAATGGTATCTGTCAATGCTTCTGAGGGCTGTTGTAATAATCAAATGAAATAATACATAAAAACATGCTCTGACAGGCATAAAGTGCCATATGATATTGTCAGTGTCAACTTCCAAATCGTTACACAAGGGAGGCTTAGTAGTGACAGTCTTGTTGGAAGTAGACTCTAGGGGACTCATTTAGACTTGGATTTACAGACCCACAACCGTGTTTTTGGTCTTAGATTTGTTTTTGTTTTCCTTGTGGTTTATGCCTATTAGGAGCTTGGTTTGAAACTACAATGGTAATGATTTTGTTTGTTTTCACGTTTATATTTACTCTGTGTAGCTTAGAGCAAACTGCCATTTTGTGAGCTTCCCTATGAAGAGGCCAGCATGACAAGGAGGCCAACAGCTAAGGAGCTGCTTTGGCCTCAGTCCATCCTGAGGGATAAACTATATTAGTTGTCACTACCTTTGTAACATCATTGCCCTACATTACGTTATGGCTTTGAACAACATGTGTTACCTCACAGTTTCTGTGGGTCAGTAATGTGGGAGTGACTTGGTTGCATCCTATGACTCAGGGTCTCATAAAGCTGCAGTCAAGCCAGGCCTGCAAGTCACCTCAAGGCTTGACTGGGGAATGACCCCCCTCCCAAGCTCAGTCACGTATTAGTTGGCAAGATTCGGTTTTTTGTGGGTTGTTGGACTGAGGCCACAGTAACTCATTTGCTCCTGACCTCCTTGCCACCTTGGTGTTTCCATAGTGAAACTCACAAAATGGCAGTTTACTTCCTCACAGTGAGTAAGTGAGAAGAGTTTAGAGAGCGTAAGCAGACAGAAGTCGTGGTCAATACCAGGAAGCAGGGATCATTGGGATCCCTTTTGTAAGCTGCCCACCCCATCAACTAGTGTAGATTATGGCTTTAACTGTGACTACCCTTATCATGGAGCTCTGATGGCACAGTGGTTAAGAGCTTGGCTGCTAACCAGAAGGTCAGCAGTTCAAATCCAGCAGCCATTCCTCGGAAACTCTATTGAGTAGTTCTACTCTGTCCTATAGGGTCACTATGAGTTAGAACTGACTCAGTGGCACCTAACAACAACAACACCCTCATCATCCCAATTATGGAGTATTGTTCTCTTTACATTTCTACGGTGGGTCCAACTACAATAATAACACAGGTAAGTAGCTCCCCACATTACCTTTGTGCAAAGCTGAAGAGAATATTCACCTCAATTTGGTTACTTCACAAATGACTAAATAAAAATGCATACCTCAAGTGGTAGAGCCCACCAGATATTCTCAGTTTGTCAGATTCTGACTGAAGCTTAGATCAAGTACGACAATTTGTGTATATAGATCCTTCTACCTCAGTGATAATATATAAAAGATAAACATTTTCAATTTATGTATATATATACTAAAAAGTAATATATATATAAAAACATATCATAAATTTTACCATATGTATATGGTTGCTATGAGTCGGAATTGACTCGACAGCAAGGGGTTTGGTTTTTTTGGTATAAGCTAAATATTCATTGAACTTACAAAAGATGTCTAGTAAATAAATATTATAAAGTATCAAAGGAAAGTAATAATTCTGTAATTTAGAAATATTATTGTCTACATTATTTTGGTTATTAGTACATAGACTACATATTGTTATTCATATTTTGAAGTTACTGTTCACTTTGAAATGGTACATATAAAGGAAAACAAAGCATAAAAATTGCATTTCTTGTTTGGCTATGTTTATAGCCACAGTAGCAGCAAAGGTTAATCAGATATAACTGTATAATGTGGGAATATTTTATTATGGCTTTTAATCTATGTGTGTACTCTACACATTGTAACCGATACATTTTACTCATGAAATTATTTTTCCCTACGTATTTCCTAAAGCCCTTTCCTGCTATGAGAGGAAAGAAGGAAGGAAGGGAAGGAGGAAGGAATGTAAGAAATGATGGCTTGTTAGACTGTGAGTGTAAGGCTGCTATGTACAACTCTTGAGAACTGAAAGATCAAAATAAATTTTGGAGTGAGTTCATGGTTTTCTCAGAGTTGTGGCATCTAATTGGTATTTATGTCTTAAAAGAGAATAAAAATAGTGAAAAGTGAATGCCCTCTTTTAGTAGACTAATATTTGAAGTGGCAGAAATGACCAGTAATCAGAAGACATATAATACAGCAAAAAGAATATCGGGCCAGATCTAATTCCATCTCTAACACACTATGTGACTCTAGGGAGTTCACTTAATCTCTCTTTTTCTTAATGTTCTCATCTGTAATTTCAATATTATGGAAAAAATATATGGACATATAATTTTAGGCATTTTAAACAAAATTTATGCATATCATATTATCTATGAAGAAAACGTTAAATTGTTAGGAGCCCTGGTGGCTCAGTAGTTAAAGTGATTAAATAGAGGTGGAAAGAGAGGGAAATTGGGAGTTACAACTAATGGGCACAACCTTTCTTTGGGGGCAAAGAAAATATTCTGGAATTACATAGTGATAGTCTCTCAACTTGGTGAATATACTAAAAAACAATGAATTGTACACTTTGAAAAGGTGAATTTTATGGTATGTGAATCATAACATTATAACACTATTATAAAAATAATTGGTAAACAAAAAGCATTGTTGAATGGACATAGGTACCATTCAGGAAACAAACAGGATACAGAGATAGACAATAATGCAGGCGGGTCTTCTTTCAGAAGGAATTTAGGTTGGAGTTCCCAGAAGCAGGGAAAAAAAAAAGAAGGCTAATATTTGAGTTATCTGATTCAGAATTCAATGCAAAGATATCTACTAATGATGTTAGAAGTTACAAAGTTTGATCTAAATCAGAAAGCCACATGCTAAGCACTGAGGGACATAGTGTGTATTTAAATCAGTCCCTAAAGGGTTTGTAGCTTATGATTCTAATGAATAGATTTCAAAAGCAATAAAACAATATTATCATGTGTAATGATTAATGTTCTGGTGCTGTAGACATGCAAATATACAATTATACTTAGTTTACTCATTTAATAGGTAGGTTACATTTTAGAATAATCTAAGTACACATTTCAGAGGCTTTAAAAATTGTATTAAAAAAAAAAAAAACTCACCAGTGCAATAGAATATGCTATTGAGTAATTACTTTTAATGCAGTAACGTTTGTTTAATGAAGTTGGAAAAGTTATGAATAATTAACTAATTAAGCAGTTGACAATGAGAAAAATAAAATATTTTTAAAGTAATTACAATATTAACTCCGAATGTCCAACAAAAATTATTTTAAATTTAAATATTTAACTTTTTAGCACACCTTGTAAATAGTTTTTCATTTGACCCTCACAAAATCTGAGATAGAGCATATAGCTATCATTTCTCCATGTTTAATAGAGAAAGGGAGATTAAATATATATTGCAGTGTTAGATGAGTTCTTATAAAGCCGTGATGAAAACCGTAGATCTCCTGATATAGCTCTTGATCTACCTTGTATTTACTGTTTCAGTAGAGTTAATTCAGCAGTGGTGTTGGTGGGATTAAAGAAAGAGTGGATGACAGGAGACTAATGGTTAGGAACACCAATTTGATAAAGAAAGGTACTGACATCCATTTTTCACAGACTAGATGCAGATAGTTCAGAATCTAACAGGTGAAAAATTAAAACTATAAAAAAAACTTATTGAGCAATTATTGAACACACTTCTAAGCACATTACATGTACTAACTCACTTTATTCTTTTAAGATCCCTGTCAGGTAGGATTTAACTATTTATTCAAAGAGACTGAAGAGGTTATCAGCAGAGAATATATGTCACTATTAGCAATTAAGTTGTGTTACCATATGTACTTTTGAAAGTGTCTGGGCTGCTACTGTGTCCCCAAGATTAGTGAATAATTACTTAAGTTGGGAAAAAAAAAAAAAAAACAACGCATGGTCCCTATTCTCACATAAAAGCCAATTACTCCCTAATGAAACATTTCTGAAAAGCATTTTTGGCTTTTTCCCAAATAAATCTGAATTTTTTTTAGGACTGACAGCTGATCTAATGGTGGCTTTGGTTATTAGCTGCCCCGTTTATGCCTTTTGTGACTCTGTAAATCTGACTCTACCTTTTTAAGACACAGGATATCACAATACGGTAATTTTAGCTTAGTTCCACCAGGCATGAAAAAATCCTTATCGTCTCAAGATGATCATTTTGCATTATTCTAACAATGGTGACGTTCCCTGACCTCATCCTATCTTCAGATGGAAATAGGATAATGTAACATGAGGATACAAGAGTTGTTTCAGGACTAAATTTACAGAATAGAGATGAGCCTAGATCCTGTGTTTGTGTGGCTGTGCACCAAGAAAAAAAAAACTTCAACTTGCCATATTATACATGTCAACAAAGTGGCCTGGTTTGGAAATGAGCCTATTTGTCCTATCAATGTTTTCTCTCTCTTTCTTTATTAGACTTAGAAGATAAAACCTGACATCTCATTCCCAACCTTTATTATTATGGGACACACTTTTTTGTGTGTGTGTGTGTTCTAGAAAATATCTGATGTAACACTTTCCCTTATTTTATTTTCATTATAAATTATTTTATTACATTTTGTTCTTGTAAGGTACAATAATGAGTTCCTGAAGTGCTTAAACATACATTATTCACAGAAATTATGATTTTGTTTCTGCCTCACCAGTTCAATAGCCATTTCCTTTTTAATCAGATGATAGATATTTTTACACATCACATCTAATTAACTGCTAATATAAAATTAAATGTGATCATATATATTCCTATTATACACCCTTCTTACTTCCCTTACCCCTCATTTTTCTTTGCATTTCTTTTTCACAGCAAACTAAGTTTTATATTTAGTCACCTGTAACAATTTTTTTTTTTTTATAATCGTTATATTTTTACATCTTAGCTGTTGTAACTGTCTCAAATAATGCTATGTATTTGAAGGTTGCAACACACCCAATGAGTAAAAAAGAAAGGAAGAATTAAAAAACAAAATTAAAGGAGGAGAAGGGGGAAGAAAGAAAGAAGGAAGAAGAAGGGAAAAAAAAAAACCTGTTAAATCATCATTTCCTAAAACATGAAATACACATTTCGCTTACTCCGAGAAGCAGAGTATGAGCTCCCCATAATAATATTATTTCATTCAAGCACTAGTGAAAAGGGCTTGGCACTTGTGTGACCAAGAGAACCTCACCTAGACCAGACTTCTTCCAGCCATGTCCAGCTCTGCTCATCCATGAGTTTTCTCTACCACAGTGATCTGTGCTAGGATATCACTTTTTTGTACCATGGCTTTTATTCCCCTTTTCTTATGAAGTTGTGTATAGTTCAAACCATTCAATTGTTTTTACAGGCTGGCTTCCTCCTATGCCCAAACCCATTGCCATCGAGTCTATTCCGAATAGCACCTTCTATAGTCTCCCCAAATTGTTCTCTGCTTGCTATACTTAATGCCTTGGTCACGATTTCAATTGCTGCCTTCAAGCTGCCTTTCTGTTTCCTAACCTGCTTTCTGTGTGGCTCTGTGATAAACATATTCTTGTATCCTACAATCTTTGGCCCCCCACCAAAAAAAAAGTTTGATTTGGGTTCCAAGTTGAAAACAGGTCTCTAGATGCAGTTATACTTTCTGAAAATCTAGGAGACCAGGGGTTATTCCTTTCAGGAAAGTTGCCTGTTTTCAGCACCTGTACAGAATCTCTGGCCCAATAAATGTTTTCGCCTAGCTTATTACTATTCAGATGGGATACTTGATTAATTATGTTGTGTCCAACGTTCTATAGGCTCCAACAATCACTAATATCTTCAAACAGATGGTGCCTTGTAGTTACTTTCTATAACTTAGGCTACGGGTTCTCAAAAGGTTTTGAGAGGTGAATTTTTTATATACCTCAAAATATTTCAAAGTCAAAAGAGCCTTAGATTTTTGTTATTTTTGCTTATTTTGACCGTACACGGCATTTTTATTTGATGACTAAAATAAATTATTTTTTGTTAGTTTTTTAGCTTACAGAAATTCTGAAAGCATATAAAATAGATATTTTATAAATGGAGCAATTATAATAAAGAGAAGTCAGTTGCCCAAGGGCATAGAAGTATATTGACAGAAACAGGGCCAGAATTCACCTTCTGAATCTCACTCAAAAACAAAATGTGTTTTGTCATGTTGTTGTTGTTATGTGCTGTTGAGTCAATTCTGACTCATAGCGACCCTAAGGACAACAGAACCAAAGACTGTCCGGTCCTGAGCCATTCTCGCAACTGTTGCTATGCTTGAGCCCCTTGTTGCTACCACTGTGTCAATCCATGTTGTTGAGGGGCTCCCTCTTTTTCTCTGACCCTCTGCTTTACCGAGCATGATGTCCTGCTCCAGGGACTGATCCCTCCTGATAACATGTCCAAAGTGTGTAAGACACAGTCTTGCCATCCTTGCTTCTAAGGAGCATTCTGATCGTACTTCTTCTAAGACAGATTTGTTCATTCTTTTGGCAGTCCATGGTATATTCAATATTCTTTGCCAACATCACAATTCAGAGGTGTCACTTCTTCAGGCTTCCTTATTCATTGTCCAGCTTTTGCATGCATGAGGTGATTAAAACACCATGGCTTGGGTCAGGCGCACCTTAGTCCTCAAGATGACATCTTTGCTTTTCAACACTTTAAAGAGGTCTTTTGCAGCAGATTTGTCCAATGCAATGTGTCTTTTGATTGTGGATCCAAGTAAAATGAAATCCTTGACAACTTCAATCTTTTCTCTGTTTATCATGATAGTTCCTATTAGTTCAGTTGTGAGGATTTTTGTTTTCTTCATTTTGAGGTATAATCCATACTGAAGTCTGTGGTCTCTGTTCTTCATCAGTAAGTGCTTCAAGTCCTCTTCAGTTTCAGCAAGCAAGGTTGTGAAATCTGCATAATGCAGGTTGTTAATGAGTCTTCCTCCAAATCTGTTGCCCCGTTCTTTTTCATAGAGTCCACATTCTCGGAGTATTTGCTCAGCACACAGATTGAATAGGTATGGTGAAAGGATACAACCCTGACGCACACCTTTCCTGATGTTAAACCATGCATTGTCCTCTTGTTCTGTTCAAATGACTGCCTCTTGATCCATGTACAGATTCCTCATGAGCACAATTAAGTGTTCCAGAATTCCCATTCTCTTCCGTGTTATCCATAATTTGTTATGATCCACACAGTCAAAAGCCTTAGCACAGTCAATAAAACACAGGAAAACATCTTTCCGGTATTCTCTGCTTTCAGCCAGGATCCATCTGACATCAGCAGTGATATCCCTGGTTCCACGTCCTCTTCTAAATCCAGCTTGAATTTCTGGAATTTCCCTGTTGATATACTGCTGCAGCCGCTTTTGAATGGCCTTCAGCAAAATTTTGCTTGCATGTGATATTAATGATATTATTTGATAATTTCCACATTCAGTTGGATCACCTTTTTTTGGAATAGGCATAAATATGGATCTCTTCCAGTTGGTTGGCTAGATAGCTGTCTTCCAAATTTCTTGGCGTAGAAGAGTGAGTACTTTCAGAATTTTTTGAAACATCTCAACTGGTATTCCATCAATTCCTGGAGCCTTGTTTTTAACCAGTGCCTTCAGTGCAGCCTGGACTTCTTCCTTCAGTACCATCAGTTCCTGATCACATGTTACCTCCTGAAATGGTTGAATGTCTACCAGTTCTTTTTGGTGTAGTGACTGTGTGTATTCCTTCCATTTTCTTTTGATGCTTCTTGCATCATTTAATATTTTCTCTGAAGAATCCTTCGGTATTGCAACTCGAGGCTTGAATTTTTTCTTCAGTTTTTTTCGGCTTGAGAAATGGAGAGTGTGTTCCTTCCTTTTGATGGTCTATCTCCAGGTCTTTGCACATGTCATTATAATACTTTGTCTTCTTGAGCCACCCTTTGAAATCTTCTGTTCAGCTTTTTTACTTCGTCATTTTTTCCTTTTGCTTTAGCTACTCGACATTCAAAAGCAAGTTTCGGAGTCTCTGCTGACATCCATTTAGGTCTTTTTTTTCTCTCCTGTCTTTTTAATGACCTCTGGCTTTTTTCATGTATGATGTCCTTGATGTCATTCAGCAACTTATCTGGTCTTCAGTCATTAGTGTTCAATGCATCTAAGCTGTTTTTGTGATGATATTTTTTATACTTTCCATATTCGGTTGGATCACCTTTCTTGGGAATGGGCATAAATATGGATCTTTTCCAGTCATTTGGCCAGGTAGCTGTCTTCCAAATTTCTTGACATAGACAAGTGAACACTTCCAGTGCTGCATCAGTTTGCTGAAACATCTCAATTGGTATTCGGTAGTAGACATAAAAAAATAGGGTATATAAATAGAGTGATTCGTATCATTTCTGTTTTTGTAGCATCATATCCTCCTCTTTTCCCCCATCCACAACTATAATAACCTGTTTATTTTGAAAAATATTTAATACTATATACCCTATCTTTAATTAAAATCCTAGGGATCAATTAAAAAATACAGCTTTATCTCCCTCCATACACATACTTAAATTCTTACTTTACCATTCATTTTTCTTTATCCCTTTTTTCCCTCTTCTCCTGTCTAATAGGCTAATATTGTTAGCCTCTTAAACTACACTCGATTAGAAATACTTTAGTAATGTAACTAATTTGCTTTGTGGAAATATTTAAGCATGTCACAAATGTGTTAGGAGTTGAAATAATGAAGAAAATTACAAAGGCAAAGAAGCAGTAACCTTATTTTACAAAGAGTCCTTGTAGTCACTTCCAAGAACGTGATGCTTGCATATGAAAGAAAATTAACATAGAAAAGGAATGCAATTTTTTGTACAGACATTAGTTAAATTTTCACCCACAATTTGGAATCTTCTTATAGACTCTCCTCACCTTCTTAGATGTCTTTTATTTTTCTTGTTAAGTTCACCAACCGTATTTAGACTTACATTTTAGGCTACAAATTGAAGCTACAACATTAGACATTTTTAATGGCTGTAAAGGCTATGGACATGTAATTTTTGAAGATGTCACTCAACTAATCTGAATTTGTATAGGATAAACTACTATTTCCTAACCATTTCTCCCTTGATCTAGTAACTCATTGTAAATTCTAACACATAGTGACCCCATGTGTGTCAGAATAGAACTGTGCTTCCTACGGTTTTCAGTGGCTGAATTTTTGGAAGTAGATCATCAGGGCTTTCTTCTGAGGTGCCTCTAAGTGAACTCAAACCTCCAGCTTTCCAGTTAGCAGCCGAATGTGTTAATTATTTGTACTACATGTAGAGGGTAGCTTTATTTATATGTCCTAGAAAAACTTATAAAATGTGAAAAAGAGGAAGCACTGAGTAATTGTTAACACTCATACACATTTTTGATAAATATTCAGTTAAAAAAAGGAAGTAAATGGAAAGCATAATGATAATTAAGGTCTAAAATGTTTAAAATATGCAGTTTATGATAGTACAATTCTATTTTGTCACAGTTTTGGAAAACAAATTATAATCAGACCATTTATACACATATTGCCAAGTTGTGTGCATGTGTGTATATTTGTGCATGTGTGTGTGTGTGTAAGCCTGTTACTATTGAGCCAATTACAACTCACAGAACCCTCATGTGCATCACAGTAGAACTATGCTCCATAGAGTTTTCAGTGGTGCTCTGCTCCTGATCAACCCACTAGCTGCTCCCTGGGAGAAAGATATGACAGTCTGCTTCCGTAAAGATTTACAGCCTTGGAATGCCTATGGGGCAGTTCTACTTAGTTCTATTGGGGTGCTATGAATTGGAAATGACTCAATAGCAATGGGTTTGGTCTTTTTGGTTTTAGGCCTTTCTTCCAAGGCACTTCTTGTTGGACTCGAACCATCAAGCTTTCCGATAGTAGCTGAGCGTGTTAACCATTTATGCCACCCAGGGACACACACACATATTTAAGTAGAGAATATCTTTTGAATTAAGTTACAGGTGTATAAATGTTCCCTCAGGAGTTTGAGTGTAATAATATTCTACAGTTTGTAACATACTTCAAAAGAACATGAATATCATTATTTATATTTGTTAGTTGTGTAGACAATGGCAATCAGCACAATAAATTTATAGCAACTAATATTTATTGAGCTCTTACCATGTGTCAAACAACCATATCCGGTTTCTTTCATTTATATAAAAATGAAATTCTGAAGCATCCTATTAAGTATATACTCTAGCACTTTAGACACTAAGGATAAATAATCTCCTTTAGAAGTATTTTATGTATAGCAACAGTGTAATTTTTTAAAATACTTTATATTAATGAAAATATTCATTGATCTCTCTTTTATATAAATAGGGTCTTAACGTCTTCTAGATGAAAAGCCACAAGGGATGTGTACATTATTGTATCCAATAGGCTTTTCTCCACCACTCATCTGTCACTTTGTTATATTCATGTACTTTGGACATGTTATCAGGTGGGACCAGTCCCTGGAGAATGACATCATAGAGGGTCACAAAAAAAGAAGGACCATCAATGTGATGAACTGACACAATGGCTGCAACAATGGGTTCAAACATAGCAACAATTGTGAGCATGGTGCAGGACCAGGGGCAGTGTTCATTCTGTTGTACATGGGGTCACTATGAGTCAGACTTGATGGAACCTAACAACAACAACAATGTTGCCTTTTCTAAACTCAAGAAGTCATTTATGCATGGATTATGGGCTAACAAGAGCCTCTTTAATAATGATGAAATAATTGTCATGTATGCTTTTTCAGTTATTTTTATTTTTATTGTGTTTTAAGTGGAAGTTTACAAATCAAGTAAGTCTCTCATATAAAAATTTATGTACACCTTATTACACACTCCTAATTACTCTCTTCCTAATAAGACAACACACTCCTTTCCTCAACTCTCTGTTTTCATGTCCATTTGGCCAGCTTCTGCCCCCTCTGCCCTCTCATCTCCCCTCCAGACAGGAAATGCCAGCGTAGTCTCATGTGTCTACTTGATCCAAGAAGCTCATTCTTCACCAGTGTCATTTTCTATCCTGTAGTCCAGTCCAATCCCTGTCTGAAGAGTTGGCTTCGGGTTGGTTCCTATCTTGGGCTAACAGAAGGTCTGAGGGCCATGACTTCTGGGATCCTTCTTGTCTCAATCAGACCATTAAGTCTGGTCTTTTTAGGAGAATTCGGGGTCTACATCCGACTGCGCTTCTGCTCCCTCAGAGGTTCTCTGTTGTGTTCCCTGTCAGGGCAGTCATTGGTTGTAGCCAGGCACCATCTAGTTCTTCTGGTCTCAAGCTGATGTATTCCCTGGTTTATGTGGTCCCTTCTGTTTCTTGGGCTCATAATTACCTTGTGTCCTTGGTGTTATTCATTCTCCTTTGGCCCAGGTGGGTTGAGACCCATTGATGCATCTTAGATGGCCACTTACTAGCATTTAAGACCCCAGACGCCACTCCTCAAAGTGGGATGCAGAATATTTTCTTAACAGATTTTATTATGCCAATTGACTTAGATGTCACCTGAAACCATGGTCCCCAAACCCCCGCCCCTGGTACGCTGGCCTTCGAAGTGTTCAGTTTATTCAGGAAGCTTCTTTGCTTTTGTTTACTCCAGTTGTGCTGACCTAGCCTGTATGGTGTTGTCTTTCCCTTCACCTAAAATAATTCTTAGGGGCACTGAGTACCTAATTAGTGAAAAACCCTCTCCCTCTCTCCCTTCCTCCCCCTTCTTGTAACAATCAAAGGATATTTTCTTCTCTGTTTAAACTGTTTCTCCAGTTCTTGTAATAGTGGTCTTATACAGTATCTGTCCTTTTGCAACTAACCAATTTCACTCAGCACAATGCCTTCCAGATTCCTCCATGTTATGAAATGTTTCACGGATTCATCACTGTTCTTTGTCAATGCGTAGCATTCCATTGTGTGAATATACCACAATTTATTTATCCATTCATCCGTTGATGGGCACCTTGGTTGCTTCCATCTTTTCGCTGTTGTAAACAGTGCTGCAGTGAACATGGTGTGCATATATCTGTTCATGTAAAGGCACTTAATTCTCTAGGATATATTCCAAGGAATGGGATTGCTGGATCGTATGGTAATTCTATTTCTAGTTTTTTAAGGAAACGCCAAATTGATTTCCAAAGTGGTTGTACCATTTTATATTCCCACTAGCAGTGTATTAAGTGTTCCAGTCTCTCCACAACCTCCGCAACATTTATTATTTTGCATTTTTTGTATTAATGCCAGCCTTGTTGGAGTGAGATGGAATCTCATTGTAGTTTTGATTTGCATGATCATGAGCATTTCCTCATGTATCTGTTAGCAGCCTGAATGTCTTCTTTAGTGAAGTGGCTGTTCATATCCTTTGCCCATTTTTTAATTGGGTTATTTGTCTTTTTGTAGTTGAGTTTTTGCAGAGTCATGTAGATTTTAGAGATCAAGTGCTGATCGGAAATGTCATAGCTAAAAACTTTTTTCCCGTCTGTAGGTAATCTTTTTACTCTTTTGGTAAAGTCCTTGGATGAGCATAGGTGTTTGATTTTTAGGAACTCCTGGTTATCTTGGTTCTCTTCTGCATTGTTAGTAATGTTTTGTATATTGTTTATGCCATGTATTATGGCTCCTAGTGTTGTCCCTATTTTTTCTTCCATGATTTTTATTGTTTTAGATTTTGTATTTAGGTCTTTGATCCATTTTGAGTTTGTTTTTGTGCATGGCCTGAGGTATAGGTCTTGTTTCATTTTTTTACAGATGGATATCCAGTTATGCCGACACCATTTGTTAAACAGACAATCTTTTCCCCATTTAACTGACTTTGGGCCTTTGTCAAATATCAGCTGCTCATATGTGGATGGATTTATGCCTGGATTCTCAATTCTGTTTATTGGTCCATGTATCTGTTGTTGTACCAGTACCAGGCAGTGATATAATAGGTTCTAAAATCAGGTAGAGTGAGGTCTCCCACTTTGTTCTTCTTTTTCAGTAATGTTTTATTTTTCCAGGGCCTCTTTTCCTTCCATATAAAGTTGGTGATTTGTTTCTCCATCTCATTAAAAAATGCCATTGGAATTTGAATCGGAATTGCATTGTATATATAGATAGCCTTTGATGGAATAGACATTTTTACAATGTTAAGTCTTCCAGTCCATGAGCAAGGTATGTTTTTCCACACGTGTAGGTCTCTTTTGGTTTGTTGCAGTAATGTCCTGTAGTTTTCTTTGTATAGGTCTTTTCCATCTCTGGTAAGATTTCTTTCTAAGTATTTTATCCTCTTGGGGGCTACTGTAAGTGGTATTCATTTGGGAATTTCCTCCTCTTTTTTTTTGTTTGTTAGTGTAGAGAAATCCAACTGATTTTTGTATGTTTATCTTGTATCCCCATACTCTGCTTAACTCTTCTATTAGTTTCAGTAGTTTTCTTGAGGATTCTTAAGGGTTTTCTGTGTATAAGATCATGTTGTCTACAAATAGAGATAATTTTACTTCTTCCTTGCCAATCTGGATGCCCTTTATTTCTTTATCTAGCCTAATTACTCTGGCTAGGACATCTAGAACAGTCCTGAATAAGAGCGGTAATAAAGGGCATCCTTGTCTGGTTCCCCATCTCAAGGGGAATGCTTACAGTCTCTCTCCATTTAGGATGATGTTGGCTGTTGGCTTTGTATAAATGCCCTTTATTATGTTGAGGAATTTTCCTTCTATTCCTATTTTGCTGAGAGGTTTTATCATGAATGGGTGTTGAACTTTGTCACGTGCCTTTTCTCCATAAGTTGATAAAATCATGTGGTTCTTGTCTTTTGTTTTATTTATATGGTGGATTACGTTAATTGTTTTTCTAATGTTGAACTATAGAGTCACTATGAGTCGGAATCAACTCAACAGCAGTGGGTTTGGTTTGGTTTTTTGGTAATGTTGAACTATCCCTCCATACCTGGTGTGAATCCCAGTTGGTCGTGGTGAATTATTTTTTGATATCTTGTTGAATTCTATCGGCTAGAATTTTGTTTAGGATTTTTGCATCTAAGTTCATGAGGGATATACCCACCAGAACCAAAACCCACTGGAGGGATATAGGTCTGTAATTTTCTTTTTCTGTAATTTTCTTTTTTTGTGGTGTCCTTACCTAGTTTTGGTATCAGGGATATGCTGGCTTCATCGGATGAGTTTGGGAGTATTCTGTCCTTTTCTATGCTCTGAAATACCTTTAGTAGCAGTGGTGTTAACTCTTCTCTGAAAGTTTGGTAGAACTCTTCAGTGAAGCCGGCGGGGCCAGGGTTTTTTTTTGTTGGGTGGTTTTTGACTACCTTTTCAATCTCTTCTTTTGTTATGGGTGTATTTAGTTGTTCTACCTCTGTTTGTGTTAGTTTAGGTAGGTGGTGTATTTTTAGGAATTCATACATTTCTTCTAGGTTTTCAAATTTGTTTGAGTATAGTTTTTCATAGTAACCTGATATGATTCTTTTAATTTCATTTGGGTCTGTTGTAGTATCGCCCATCTCATTTCTTATTCAGGTTATTTGCTTCCTCACCAGTTTTTCTTTTGTCAGTCTGGTCAACGGCTTATCAATTTTGTTAATTTTTTTCAAAGAACCAGCTTTTGGTCTTGTTAACTCTTTCAATTATTTTTCTGTTTTCTATTTCATTTAATTCTGCTCTAATTTTTATTATTTGTTTTCTTCTGGTGCCTGAGGGTTCTTTTGATGCTCTCTTTCTATTTGTTCATGTTGTAGGGATAATTCTTTGATTTTAGCCCTTTCTTTTTTTGAATGTGTGCATTTATTGATATAAATTGACCTCTGAGCACTACTTTTGCTGTGTCGCAAAGGTTCTGATAGGAAGTGTTTTCATTTTCACTGGATTCTATGCATTTCTTTATTCCATCCCTAATGTCTTCTATTACCCAGTCATTTTTGAGCAGGGTATGGTTCAGTTTCCAAGTGTTTGATTTCTTTTCCCTGCTTTTCCTGTTATTGATTTTTACTTTTATGGCCTTATGGTCAGAGAAGATGCTTTGTAATATTTTGATGTTTTGGATTCTGGTAAGGCTTGCTTTATGACCTAATATGTGGTCTATTCTAGAGAATGTTTCATGTGCACTAGAAAAGAAAGTATTGTTGGCTGCTGTTGGGTGGAGTGTTCTGTATATGTCTTGTGAGGTCAAGTTGGTTGATTGTGGCATTTAGGTCTTCCGTGTCTTTATTGAGCTTCTTTCTGGATGTTCTGTCCTTCACCAAAAGCTGTGTGTTGAAGTCTGCTACTATAATTGTGGAACCGTCTATCTCCCTTTTCAATGCTGTTAGAGTTTGTTTTATGTATCTTACAGCCCTGTCATTGGGTGCATAAATATTTAATATGGTTATATCCTCCTGGTATATTGTCCTTTTAATCATTGTATTAGTGTCCTTTCTTGTCCTTTGTGGTGGATTTAAGTTTAAAGTCTATTTTGTCAGAAATTAATATTGCCACTCCTGCTCTTTTTTGATTGTTGTTTTCTTGATATATTTTTTTCCATCCTTTGAGTTTCAGTTTGTTTTCTTCTCTAAGTCTAAGTTGTGTCTCTTATGGGCAGCATATAGACGGATCTGTTTTTTATCATTCTGACACTCTCTGACTCTTTGTTGGTGCATTTAGTCCATTTACGTTCAGTGTTAATTATAGATAGGTATGAGTTTAATGCTGTCATTTTGATATCTTTTCTTGTGTGTTGTTGACAGTTTCTTTTTCCCACTTAATTTTTTGTGCTGAGTAGTTTATCTTTATATATTATCTTTTCCTTTTATTCGTTTTTGTTGATTTTGTTCCTGCTGAGTCACTATTTTTTTTCTTGTAATTTAGTTTGATGAGTAGGGTAGTTAGTCTCCTTTGTGGTTACCTTACTATTTACCCCATTTTCCTAAGTTTAAACCTAACTTTGATTTCCTTATATTGCCTTGACTTCTTCTCCATATGAAAGATCTACGACTACATTTCTTAGTCCCTCTTTATTGTTTTAATGCTGTTTTCTTTTACATAATGACATTGCTTTTTCCTTGTTTTGAACATTTTTTAATCTTGATTTATTTTTGTGATTTTCCTATCCGTGTTGACATCTGGTTGCTCTGTCCTGTGTTCTAGTCTTGGGTTGATATCTGATATTATTGATTTTTTTAATGAGAGAACTGCCTTTAGTATTTCTCATAGCTTTGGTTTGGTTTTTGGAAACCCTGGTGGCATAGTGGTTAAGTGCTACAGCTGCTAACCAAAGGGTCGGCAGTTCGAATCCGCCAGGTGCTTCTTGGAGACTCTATGTGGCAGTTCTTCTCTGTCCTATAGGGTCGCGACGGCACTGGGTTTTTTGGTTCGATTTTTGCCAATTCTCTAAACATCTGTTTGTCTGGAAATGTCCTAATTTCACCTTCATATTAGAGAGAGAGTTTTTGTGGATATATGATTCTTTGCTGGCAATTTTTTTCATTCAGTACTTCATATAAGCCATCCCATTGCCTTCTTGCCTGCATGGTTTCTGCCAAGTAGTCTGAGCTTATTCTTATTGACTTTCTTTGTAGGTGACTTTTTGTTTATCCCTAGCCACTCTTAAAATTCTCTCTTTATCTTTGGTTTTGGCAAATTTGATTATAATATGTCTTTGTGACTTTCTTTTAAAATCTACTTTACGTGGAGTTCGATGAGTCTCTTGGATAGATATATTCTCATCTTTTATGATATCAGGGAAGTTTTCTGCCAACAAAAGTTCAACAGTTCTCTCTGTATTATCTGTTTTCCCTCTCTGTCCTGTACTCCAATCACTCATAGATTATTTCTCTTGATAGAGTCCCACATTATTCTTAAGGTTTCTTCTTTTTTTTTAGTTCTTTTATCTGATTTTTCTTCCAAATATATTGGTGCCAAGTGCTTTATCTTCAAGCTCACCTACTCTGCCTTCCACTTGCTCTGTTCTGCTCCTCTGACTTTCTCATTCTAATTGTCTAATTCTGTAAATTTATTGTTATTCTGAATTTCTGATTGCTGTCTCTCTATGGATTCTTGCAGCTTATTAAAATTTTTCATTATGTTCTTGAATAACCTTTTTAATTTCTTCAACTTCTTTATCTCTGTGTTCCTTGGCTTGCCTGATCTCCTTCCTAATTTCATTCCTGATGTCTTGAAGAGTTCTGTATATTAATCTCTTGAATTCTGCATCTGGTAATTCCAGGAAGGCACCTTCATCCAGAATATCCTTTGATTCTTTGTTTTGAGAGCTTGTTGAGGTGATCATGGTCTGTTTCTTTATGTGACTCAATATTGACTCTTGTCTCTGAGCCATCTGTAAGTTATTGTATTAGTTTATTTTATGTTTGCTTACTGTGTTGTAGCTTCTTGCTTTGTTTTGTTGTGATGTGCCTACATGGGTTGCTTGAGTGAGCTAGCTTGATTATTTTCACCTTTGGAGCTCTGACATCCTGTCCCCGGATGGCTAGAGCTGTTATAGGTATATCAGTCTAGGGGTCTGTTCACTTTTCTTGTTTGAATCCAGCTCAGGTGTCCAGGTAGCTGATCATCAAGTTTGTGGTACAGGCTCCATCCTACAGTCTTAGAGGGGCAGGGGTGATTGGTGTAGGTACCTGTATCTGGTTGCAGCAGGGGGTCACGCTCTGAACAAGGCAGGGGGCTGAGAACCGGCCTCCGAATGTCTATGAGGAATGCATACCCCTGTTTGCTAGAATGTACAGGTGAGTGGGTTCTGCAGACGGACCTTGGTTACCCACTGCTTTTGTTTGTAAGGACTGGAAGATACCAGTTATCCTTGGAGCCCTGTCCTGGGTGGCTGGGTGACCTGGGTGGAGCCACCAGTCCTTATGCCCCTGATGTGGTTAGGTGAGGACCCTGTTAACAGGCAAAGCGGTGTCAAATTTGAAACACCCTCCTCTCATCACACAGCTGAAATGGTTGCAGTCTGCCAACAAGGGCCTATTCTCCTGAAATAGGCCCACACAGTTCCATGCAGGGGGAAAGTTATTCAAAGTCCACAGACCATTTATGCCTGGACAGGAGCTGCTTCTATCCTGAGCTCCCCTGGTTAGTGGAGCTGGGTAGTTATCTTTCCCCCAGTTGTGTATTTATTCCTACTCCAAGGCTGGGAGGATGGCTCAGGGCGCTCAACAGGGCCTATCTCAGGCCCATGGAAATCAACAGCCACTGAAGCTGGCTTGGGGGCTGGTGCCCAGTAAAATTTATGCAAGTACTTAGCTTTTGCCAAGAGTGCCGTTCTTCTCCGGTTCCAGAGATATGATTGTGCTGTATGGCTGGCTGCTTCTCCCTGAGGAAACTGCGGCCAAACACTACCACCAGCCCATTGCAGCCACTCCTGAGAATGGTGCCTGAGGGATCCCGGCATTTCAGGTCCTGTAACTCCTCTCCACTTCTGAACCATCTCTCCTTCCCCCTGCTGCTCAGTCTTTTTTCTAACTTTGCCTTTGATGTTCAGGACTCCTAGCTAGTCATAAATATAATCATTTCACTTGTTTTTACATGTCTTTATTGTAAGAGGGATCTCAGAAAGCATCTGGCTGTTCCGCCCTCTTGGCCCCACCTCTTGTATTTTGAGTTTTAATAAAGCCATAAAAAACATGAGAGTTCACAGGGTGAATTTATAGTAAATAATAGAATGTTACCCTTGCCATTGAGTATTCTGACTCATTGCAGCTCTATAGGACAGAGAAGAACTGCCCTATGAGTTTTACAAGGCTGTAATCGTTATGGAAGCAGATCACCGCATCTTTCTTCTGTGGAGAGGCTAGTAGTTTCAAACCACTGATCTTTCAGCTAGTAGCCAAGTACTTAACCACTGTACCACAAGGGCTCCTGGAATAGAAAGTTAGACTTAACAATTTTTATATTAAGATTATCATGTTAATATTAGAGCTCTGGATAGTGAAGACAATAAACTAAACATACCACTTCATTTGGAAATGGTTAAAATTTCATAGCAACAATGCAATGTTTATATACCCTTTCAGATGGTATGCTGATAATTATATTCATTAAGAAAAAAAATCAAATTACTTTTTTAGATATCAATTTTTATTGTTAGTGTTTTAGTCATGGATCAAAAGTTAAGATCAGTATGATCCTATCTCTATAAAACCTTCAGTGATTTTTACAGCCTTCATTGACCTTTTTCTTCTGTGATTTAGCAAGTAATTTTATGGTTGTATAGTTATACCAGTCATTATTGTATCTTTTGTGTTATCTTTTTTCTATTTTAACTAGATTGCACAATTCTTTAGGACAGAGAGTATATATTTATGCTTTTGTCTCTCCCATGGACCTTAAATAAATCCTCAGCACATCACCACCACACCCGCTGCTGTCGAGTCTGTTCAGACTCATAGCTACCATATAGGACAGAGTAGAACTGCCCCATAGAGTTTCCAAGGAGGCCCTGGTGGATTTGAACTACTGACCTTTTTGTTAACAGCCTTAGCTTTTAACTACTATGCTACCAGGATTTCCCCTCAGCACATAGAAAACCAAAAAACCAGTTGCCAGCCAGTCAACTTTGACTCATGGTGACCCTGACTTATGGCGACCCCATAAGTGTCAGAGTAGAACTGTACTCTATTGGATTCTCAATGGCAGGTAGATCACCAGACCTTTCTTCTGAGGTGCTTCTTGGTGGACTTGAACTTCTTTACAACCTTTCAGTTAGCAGATGAATGCATTAACTGTTTGTACCATCTATGGCAGATGTTCAATAATTTCTTCTTGATTAATTGACTGAAAACAATAGTTATTGATTACAAACATCTGTGTAGCTAGATCCTGGCTGTAGCTCTCCGGTGCAATATAATTAGTAATGCACAAATTTTGACATATATTAACACAAGTTATCAACTATTAAATATTTGTTGCAATTTCTGAATTCTCCAGCCAAGTCTCAGATTTCCTTAAAAAGTTTTCATCTATTGATGTCTTTGATTTTCTTCTTTAGTATTCAATTATTGTTAATACCAAACCAAGAACTTCAAAATGATATTTAATTTTTAAAATGCTGTGCAAATCTCTAATTATAAATGATTAATACCCTTATGCTCATGGAAGAAGGATGTGACAGTCTGCTTCCATAAAGATTGCATCCTTGGAAAGTCCATGAGGCAGTTCTACTCTGTCCTCCAGGGTTGCTGTGAGTCAGGATCTACTCAATGGCAGTGTGTTTGCTTTTTTTTTTTTTTACCCTTATGCTAAGATCATTATTTTTTTTTTTAAATTTTATTAGACCCTACGTGATTTGTTATGCCCATCGACCAACAGTCTTGTTGAAAATGCACAGACCATATTAAGTGCTTAGAGTATCTACCCAGAATAAACATAACTGTTGAAATATATATATATATACACACGTACACATTTTTGATAGAAAAATGAAATTATTATAGCAAGTATTTGGGGACCAAAAACCCATTGCCGTAGAGTCAGTTCTGACTCATAGCAATACTATTGGATAGAGTAGAACTGCCCCATAGGGTTTCCAAGGAGTAGCTGGTGGATTCAAACTGCTGACCTTTTGGTTAGCAGCCGAGCTCTTAACTACCACCCACCAGGGCTTCATATTTGGAAATAATCACCAATATGAAGCTAAAAATTGGATCACATTGATCTTCTTAAACTGATTCTATTATTGTCTTTGCTTCAGATAGTGGCAAATAGCAATCATAGTCCCAATGAACTATTCCTATATTTCAGATTTATCAAGATGCATTGTTTAATATCTGGCTTTATTCTAATTCTATTTTCAAATGTGTAAACAAACAATTACATATAGCACTATGCTTCTAAATATGTGTTAATAATTTTCATTTTCAACATTTCCTTCCTTAATCTATTTTCAAGGTAAAAGACAGAATGCTGGTATAGTGAAAAGTGAATGATTCCTTCACATTTGACTTTACTTCCACCTCCAACTTCAAAGTTGACTATGTACCTAGTCCAAAGCATTGAATAACGTTTTCCTTCTACCTAAAATTGCTGTTCAAGCATTTCTTTCCTTTTATATTTTCAGTTATCTCTAAGCACAGCTTTGGGTAATATTTTAAGAGTTACAAAAATATTTTCTTATGATATAATTACATAAATACTTTATCTGCAAACACAAATCATTCAAGAATTTGTATTTGAAGTTTTTAAAATAATCGCATAATGCTAGCAGCTATGTAGAAAACATCTAAACTTTTTAAAATGTTCCTTTTTCACTTAACTTTTTAAAAATATTTTCTGTCTTTAACCCTAGAAATTTTTCTTCATTTTAAAGAAATCTGACCATGGGTTTCTGTTTTGATGCTAGTGTAGTGGATGTGGCACTTGGCCAGGTCACCAAATGGTGTTGACCCCCCACCCCGAGACCGTGAGAAAGTTACTTAACTTTCCTAAGTATCTATTCCTGTCTTTATCCATAATGTCATAAAAATAAATGCAGCAAAGTCTTATAACTGACTTTGGTATCCAAACGTTGATTTGCTGTAAAGGAAATTCCTTATCTCTCTCACTCTCTTTTTTTGGGGGGGGGCGGGGAGCTCATCTTATTTAACCAATTATAAAACCAATGCTTATCTTAAAAAATATATGCACATATATGAGGAGCCCTGTTGGCACAGTGGTTAAGCATTCAACTGCTAACCAAAAGGTCAGTGGTTTGAACCTACCACCTGCTCCGAGGGAGAAAGATGTGGCAATCTGCTTCCATCAAGAATTACAGCCTTGGGATGCAGACCCCAAATTCTTATAAAAAGACCAGACTTAATGGTCTGAGACTAGAAGGACCCCAGTGGTCATGGCCCCCAGACGACCTTCTGTTAGCCCAGGACAGGAACCATTCCCAACAGATGGGGATTGGACTGGACAGTGGGATAGAAAAAGATGCTGGTGAAAAATGAGCTTCTTGGACCAAGTAGACACTTGAGACTATGTTAGCATCACCTATCTGGAGGGGAGATGAGAGGGCAGAGAGGGTTAGGAGCCGGCAGAATGGACACGAAAAGAGAGAGTGGTGGGAAGGAGCAGGCTGTCTCATTAGGGAGAGACCAATTAGGAGTATATAGCAAGGTGTATATAAATTTTTGTATGAGAGACTGACTTGATTTGTAAGCTTTCACTTAAAGCCCAATAAAAATTAAAAAAAAAAAAAAGAATTACAGCCTTGGAAATTCTGTGAGGCAGTTCTACCCTGCCTGATAAGGTTACAGAGTCAGAATCGACTGGACAGCAATGAGAGGATACCTACCTGAATTATATATTCATAATATATAACTGTGTAGTATTTTTTTCAAATTCTTGAATTCTCCAATGAAGGCACGGAACAGCCTGTATCAGCTGGGCCACTTGAATAACTAAGTGCTTTGCATCATATCTGACAAAGAAAAATGAACATGATAAATGAATATGCTCATGTTTTTGGTGGTTATTGAATACCTTCGCTTTCACACAATGAGAAATTTGATAAACAGAGTTGAGCCACATGGTTAATGACATGTCCAAATTCTAGACTGCCTGTAAATAATAAAGAAACTTCATTATAAACAATGGAGAATGAAACAAGGACCTCTCTTCTGACACATTAGAACAAATGACTTCAAATCTTATCTATATTTAGAGAATGATACTGAAGTCCATTCATTTATCCTCTGGTATAAGTTTTTGGATAAATGATGGTGCTCTTTTTAAACCTGAAGTCCAAATGGCTTAATACAATAAAATATGGTGACACTTTATAGACATTTTGTAAAACGTCTTGAATGGCACTGTAATACCATTACATACAGTATCAATTATTCCCTAAGGTATTATGTAGTTGTAGATCATAAACTTTTAGCTTAAATTAAACATCACAGCTGGTTGTTTTAATTTGATGCATTATACTGTGAATATTTCAACAGCTTGACTAAAATGAGCCATACTGCAGATTCAAAAGAAGAGCGAAGGTCAGTGCACATGAAGCCTAGTCATTTGCAAATTTTCTTTGGGCATATTAACAAGCATTCTAAAGTATGTGGTTTAATGGAATGTAATCAAACAAAATAAAAGAAAGCTCAATAGACTATTTCAGTGGTGTTTCACTTACGGAAAGTAACATTATGGATTCTTAATTTCATGACAGTGTTTACAATAGCACATTTTGAAAATCATTAATATTGTGCTTAGAGAGTGTTGTTCACTTTGTCCATTGCTATAGCCCTGTCTGCTTCTTTTGAAACTTAAAGCATCATTAAATACGCAAAGGAAGAAAGTTAACAGAAAAGAAAGCCCAAATGATTGCCGTCTTTCTCTCCCTCTACCAAGGAGATGTTTGTTTTGTTTTCTCTCAGTTAAAAGACCAGAAAAGCTGTACTTTCATGTGTTCTATTTGCAATCTAAAAGATTTTGTCTAAGAGGACTGATAATAATGCCCTTAATATTATCATTCATTCCAGTATATACTGAATTTTAACTCCAAGGGTGAGCTTCTAGCCCATATCAATTAACCTTAAATAATACTGTTAAAGTAATTCCGTCAATATTCATTGTAAGATTAGAAAATAAAGTCTCCCAGATTATGTGCTAGCAACACAACAGATGTGAAAGAAATTAATGAGAAAGGCTAACACTGTAATATTTCAAGATTTTTAAAAGTACATCACAATCTAGAGTAATTTCCCTAATTCATAAAATCATAGAATTATGAAGCTGAATGAGAAATGAAGGTATTCTAAAAGAGTTTGCTCTCAACAACTTTAATCATCATATTCCAGCTCAAAAACATCTTATGGTTTCCCGTTCTGTGGAGGGTAATGCACAACGCCCTTCGGGTGACGTTTGTGGCTCTATTCAGTTCCATCCAAACCAAAAGCCAAACCCACTGCCATCGAGTCGATTCCGACTCATAGCGACCCTGTCTTCCATCCATATATCACTAAACCATACTCAATTACACGCTCTGCTGTAGCATTTTTTCTTAGTCACTATTTTAACCACTACACTTCTTTTTATGCCAGCTCAATGACTGTCTTCTCCAAGAGTCATCCTAAATCCTTTGATTCAAAATTAACTGTTCCTTTATTGATATGTCCACAAAACTAGATTAGTATAGGATTTCAGCTATGACATTTCTTTTATCTCATATTAGAGTTATGTTAATAGCCAGAGTAGAAGTTCCTAGGGGTCAGATATCGTCATCTCTTTTTCAGCTCTCCATTCCTCTGTGCACCTAATTAATGTATATTGAAGTCAATTGCATTACCATTCTAATCAAACACTTTTTCTTTATAATAGAGGCAGCTGAGTTTCACAGGGTTTAAGTGTGTTTTCTACCCAAAAGAAATTAGTATTCTCTCCAAGACCAAAGACCTTTTTTTGGCTCACTATAACTAACATAGGTGTCTCATGTTGCCTTAAAGATATTGCCATAGTCAAATTTTGGAGCTACTTCAAGTCTGTGATTACCCCAGGCAGACTTTACTGCCCTTAGGAGCAGAAAATGCTTCCTGACCTCCTTATCTCTTATTTTTTCCCAACTCTCCACTGAATCAGTATTTCTGGAGTTGACTTCAGCAATATTGTAAGCTGCATTGTGTCACTTTGACTGTTACCTGAGGGAAAGTATAAGCAATTGAAAAGCATGTGGCATTTACAATTAGGGAAAGGTGAGTGTGGATCCTGGCTCTTTTACCTTGGTCCTGTTTCCTAACTTTGTATCCTATATTTCCATTTTCAAATTTGGGGAAATAACACCTATCTCGTAATTTTTGTTGCAAGGAATAAATGAGATAATGTAGAAATATATATTTTAAATATAGAAATAGCAACTAATACTAAACATAATATTTGGTAAATAAAAACAATTCATTTTCCTCTCTATTCCTCTGCTAAACATGCCCAGATACTTTGGGTTGATGAGATCTTTAATAGTGGAGAACAGAGAGAAGCATTTAAAAAACTAAAGTAAGAGGAACAAAACATGTCAAACTATAGAGTGAGTCCAAGCTCTACTCAATTTTGTATCTTACAAGGGGCCTTTCCTCATCTTATCTATGAGTCGATATCAATTTGATGGCACACAACAACAGTGAGAGGAGCTTTGGAGCAAAACAGCTTGAGCTTAAGTTTTCTCACATATAAGATGCATATTATGATCGGAGATGATCAAAGCCAATTTGTGCCTCATTGTCCTCCTTTTTGTTTTAACTCTTGCTGTCATCCTAGAAAATGCCAGTGACCTTTTGTGAAACTAAGCCTCACTATCTTGGATCTTCTTACTTCGAAAAAGCTTCACCTTCCTAAGTTGCAGATATATATTTAAAAAATCTGAGTATTACCTGAAATTTTGGCTGGATCAGGACTGTGTACACAAGCATGTGTAAAGTCACAAAAACTCCTGTGTCCTAGGGCTGCTGTGAGAATCAAATAAGCTAATAAATTCTTTAAAAACTGGTAAGTGAGAAGAAATTGGAAACATTTTTCAAGAACTGCTGTTAAATGAGCCATTGCTTTTACAGCTGAGCTCAATCTAATCATTAAAAAAAAAAAAAAAAATTCTTATTTTATTCAATTATTCTATATAAAAGAAAATAATGAATGGCTTCCCAATCCATTCTAAAAGATCTAGCATAACTTTAATATTGGAAAGTAACCAAGTCACGGCCCCCAATATTTACTGGCAAATTCTAGCTTTTTTAGGTCTTGAATGCAAATAAATAAAAAAAATAGCATCATAACATAGCCTAATGATTGGCCAAAAGAAAGTCTCTTAGATGCAATTTACAGCATAGCATCCCCCATTCAGCCCAGAGAAGCCTCCTGAAAGTCGTTGGCCACAGCGAGACCCAACTGAAGGATTGCACATCAGGATAACATCAGCCAAAACACACTCAGATGAGTACCAGGGCCCCTGCCAGTCTGGCTGTATTTTCTTATTTAAAGTTTGCTTGAATTTTCAAATGAACAATTCAGAATGTAATAAATGGGAGAAAACTTGAAATGTGGGCATCACTTTAGAAAGAGACCGTTCCACCTCCCCTCTTTTTACTGTGGTAAAAACACATAAAACTTATCATTTTCACAATTTTAAAATATACAATTGAATGGCATGAGTGCGTCCTTAATGTTGTGCATTCATCACCACCATCTAGTTCTAGCTCTAGGACCTTTTCATCAACCTCTGCCTTCTGTTTATGAATCAACCCCCTCTCTCGACTCTTCTGTGACCTCTTGTAAGATGTGGCACTGTGCCTTCCAGCATGGCTGAGATCAGTGCTCATTTTGTGTAAAAGACAGTCCGTGCTTGAGGGACCAATGACAGAGAAGAAAAATGGGAAAGGAAGAAACAAAAAAGAGAAAGGAAGAAATACAGGCATACAGTGGGGGGAGGCTCTACCAGCAGTTATTCCAGGGGTCTCTCAGGGACTATGCAATGCCCAAGTCACTAACTTCCAAACTAAGAGCCACTGTCTGAGTTCTTGGCATGGGAGAGGTTCTCAGTCCCATTCTACGAATGCCTGCTCACGCTAAAGACGGGGTGACAAATAAAAGGAAAATGCATACACAACCTTAGATAAGCTTTCTCCCCCATCTTTTAGCAAAGAAATTAGATGAGTTTTTGTATTTCACACATGCAGAATTTGAATGAGAAACCCCCTTCATTTGAAAGAGGGAAAAAAAAAAGAAACAAAGTCAACCCCCCAAAAACGTATACAGCAATTTCCCATAGGGATAGGATACATAATTTTTTAGTGACGTGTTTGCAAATTGAATCCACCCGTGAGTTCAAAAGATTCATAGTAATAATATGTAATGTTTATCCAGTACTCACATGATCTCACTTCATGTTTATAATGATTCTATAATGTACATACTATTATCAACCAAATTTGCCCAAGAAGTAAAGTGAGATCTAGTGAGGTCAAGTAACCTTTCCAACAATACAGTTGGCAAAGCTGGACTTTGAATTCCTATAATCTGACTTTAAGGACCCCTGGTGGTACAGTGGTTAAATGCTCAGCTGCTAACCAAGAGATTGGTGGTTTGAATTTACCAACCTCTCTGTGGGAGAAAAATGCTGGCAGTCTGCTTCCATAAGAATTTACAGGAGGCGGGGCCAAGATGGCTGACTAGGTAGAAGCTACCTCGGATCCCTCTTGCAACAAAGACTCGGAAAAACAAGTGAAGCAATCACATACATGACAATCTACGAACCCTGACCATCAAACACAGATCTAAAGAGTTGACCTGAGTGACAGAGACTGAGAACGAACAACCATGGGGAAGCAGCGACTGTTTTCGGAGCCTGGAGCCAGCATCCCAGTTAGGAAACCTTGACCCCGGGCTTTGGACTGGGCGCAGGGGAGCTGAGCATGGCATCCTGAGACGGCGCAAACACGGAATGCAGCCCTAGTCCCCAGAAGTGACCTCGGGGGAAGCCCAGCCAGTGCACGCAGACAGCGCAGCGATGCGGCTGACAGGAGGAGAAGTCACCGGGAGGCAGCGACTGGTTTTGGAGCCGGGAGTGCAGCGTCCCAGCTGGGGAACCTTGGCACTGGGCTTTGGACTGGGTGTGGAGGAGCTAACCATGGCTTCTGAGACAGCGCAAGCGTGGGACGTGGGTCTGACCCTCGGGGGGCAATCTCTACCCAGCCAGCGCAAACAGTCAAGACGCCCCTCAGGAATCTCAGATAAAACAGTCATCCCAAGCAAGATAAGTAACTTTGTCTATATTCCCGGGTGCTACTCTCTCCTATTTATCTGAACCCTCTGCTTCCGCTTCCCAGGCAGCTTCTTAACATTGGAATTTCCTGAGCCAGAGGGAGAACTGCTCCACAGCTTTTCTTTTCCCTTTTTTTTGGTCTTTTCCTAACCCATTCTTCCGGCCTGAGAGAAGCAACCACCAAAAACTCAGGGACCAAAAATCCTTCCCTAATTGGACTAAAAACACAGAACCAGCTCCAGCCGAGCATATGTGATCCACAGTCTCTGGCTTTCATCCCTAATACAGGAAACAAGGTGGTTATTATAATGCAAAGGCATTTCTGATAAGGATCTGACTGTAATTGTTTTAGCGGATTACTGGAAAAACAAGTTTCTCAGGTCTGATATCTCTGTATATTCAACAGAGCCCTCACTGACCCACAACAGGGAACTGAGGGCTGAAGCTCCCCTCAGACCACCTAGTCTCCTGCCTTAGGGGTCTAAGGAGGGTGACACCTACCAATCTGTAGAGGTACTTGCATTGGGGGCCTAAGGTACAGCTGCAGAGCCCACCCACCAAGGTGCTTTAGGAATAGAGACACACCTACCTCACTGGCACTTAGGGGAAGCCTGTTAACATCCTGCCCCCCCCCGAGTGTGAACCCCTGCTGCTACTAGGATCTGGTGCACACAACTATCACCACTACTTCTCCAGGTGGATAGGTGACAGTGTGCATCACACACTTGATGACCCAAAATCAGATTCTACTCAAGAATAGTGAATGGACTCAGGCTTATATATCTGGTAACAGCCCAAACCAGCTGGTAATAGGACATAAGTGGGTCAAGGGCTACAACAATCAAGACAGCACAATCTAGTAACCCATCTATGTATATTGAAAGAAAACAAAACAAGGTAAGACTCAGTGAGCAAATGTAGAATAAATCACTACAATATCTTAGAGATGGCTCGGAGACAGAAGTCGATATCAAACCACATAAAGAAGCAGACCATGATTGCTTCTACAACTCCCCAAACTAAAGAATCAGAATCTTTCCCAAATGAAGATACAATCCTGGAATTCCCAGATGCAGAATATAAAAAACTAATTTACAGAATGCTTCAAGACATCAGGGATGACCTCAGAAATGAAATGAGGCAATCTACAGAAAAAGCCAAGGAACACACTGATAAAACTGTTGAAGAAATCAAAAACATTATTCAAGAACATAGTGGAAAAATTAATAAGTTGCAAGAATCCATAGAGAGACAGCATTCAGAAATCCAAAAGATTAACGATAAAATTACAGAATTAGACAACGCAGTAGGAAGTCAGAGGAGCAGACTCGAGCAATTGGAATACAGAGTGGGAGATCTGGAGGACCAGGGAATTGACACCAATATAGCTGGAAAAAAATCAGATAAAAGAATTTAAAAAAATGAAGAAACCCTAAGAATCATGTGGGACTCTATCAAGAAGAATAACTTGCGTGTGATTGGAGTCCCAGAACAGGGAGGGATAACAGAAAACACAGAGAGAATAGTTGAAGATCTGTTGGCAGAAAACTTCCCTGACATCATGAAAGACGAAAGGATATCTATCCAAGATGCTTGTCGAACCCCATTTAAGATTGATCCAAAAAGAAAATCACCAAGACATATTATCATCAAACTTGCCAAAACCAAAGATAAAGAGAAAATTTTAAAAGCAGCCAGGGATAAAGGAAAGTTCTCCTACAAAGAAGAATCAATAAGTTCAGACTACTCAGCAAATTTTTTTTTTACACTCAGCAGAAACCATGCAGTCAAGAAGGCAATGGGATGACATATATAGAGCACTGAAGGAGAAAAACTGCCAGCCAAGGATCATTTATTTATCCAGCAAAACTCTCTCTCAAATATGAAGGCAAAATTAAGACATTTACAGATAAACACAAGCTCAGAGAATTTGCAAAAACCAAACCAAAGCTACAAGAAATACTAAAGGAAATTCTTTGGTCAGAAAACCGATAATATCAGATACCAGCACAACACAAGGTCACAGAACAGAACATCCTGATATCAACTCAAATAGGGAAATCACAAAAACAAATTAAGATTAATTAAAAAAAAAATGCTCAAAACAGGGAATCATTGAAGTCAATATGTAAAAGATCACAATAATCAAAAAGAGGGACTAAATACAGGTGGCACAAAACTGCCATATGGAGAGTGATACAAGGCGATATAGGACAATACAAGTTAGGTTTTTACTCAGAAAAATAGGGGTAAATATTAAGGTAACCACAAAGAGGTATAACAACTCCATAACTCAAAATAAAAACCAAGAAAAACATAACGACTCAGCAAACATAAAGTCAAATACTATGAAAATGAGGAGCACACAATTTACAAAGAAAAATATCTCAGCACAAAAAAGTAAGTGGAAAAATGAAATTGTCAACAACACACATAAAAAGGCATCAAAATGACAGCACTGAGCACGTACTTATCTATAATTACGCTGAATGTAAATGGACTAAATGCACCAATAAAGAGACAGAGAGTCTCAGACTGGATAAAGAAACACGATCCATCTATATGCTGCCTACAAGAGACACACCTTAGACTTAGAGACACAAACAAACTAAAATGCAAAGGTTGGAAAAAAATACATCAAGGAAACAATAAGCAAAAAAGAGCAGGAATAGCAATATTAATTTCTGACAAAATAGACTTTAAAGTTAAATCCACCACAAAGGATAAAGAAGGACACTACATAATGATTAAAGGGACAATTGACCAGGAAGATATAACCATATTAAATATTTATGCACCTAATGACAGGGTGCAAGATACATAAAACAAACTTTAACAGAATTGAAAAGTGAGATAGACACCTCCACAATTATAGCAGGAGACTTCAACACACCACTTTCAGAGAAGGACAGGACATCCAGTAAGAAGCTCAATAGAGACACGGAAGACCTAATTGCTACAATCAACCAACTAGACGTCATTGACTTGTACGGAACACTCCACCCAACAGCTGCAAAGTATACTTTTTTTTCTAGCGCACATGGAACATTCTCTAGAATAGACCACATATTAGGTCATAAAACAAACCTTTGCAGAATCTAAAAAGAAAAAAAACGGTCAAAACAGCCTTGGAAACCCTCTGAAGCAGTTCTACTCTGTTCTATAGAGTCTCTATGGCTCGGATTTCGACCGGATGACAATGAGTTTGGTTTTGGTTTTTGGAATCTGACTCCTGAGCTCGTGGTCTTTGTGGCATACTATCCAGTTTCTCTGACCACCTAGATTCAAGGAGAGTTAAAGTTTGAATAAATCTACCAATAATGTTCATGACAGTGGTAAATTAAAGGAGACAACTATAAACTGTTTACATATGTCAGATAGAGTGATATTATCATCAGTGACAAACCACAAACTTTGTAAAACACAAAACAAATAAAACTTATTTCAAACATGCACATGTTCAGTGAAGACAGTAAGTTAAACTCAGTTTACTTCCCACATTTATTTGGGTGCCTATAATGTACCAAGGTTAGTGTGTTTAGGATACTTAAAGAGTGATAAGATGTGCAAGGGTATGTGGGAAAAAAAGGCCATTCTAAAAGCAAAGGATTCCTCAAGGATAAATGAAAGACAGACAGGTGACGAAAATCTGAGGGTTTTTTTCTGTCAGAAAAAACAGCACTTTTACATAGCCCCAAAATAGCGAGATATACACGGAGAACTAAAAATAATTCAGTGTTAATAGAAAATGTGAGGTGGAGAGTGGCAGAGATGAAGCAGGGAAGGAGCCAGGTGCCAGTTAGCAAGAGCCTTCTGTCATCCTGTCATGGTGAGGTGCTTTGGCTTCATGCTATGGGAACTATTTGAAGCAGTTTCCTGTTTCAGATGGGCTATCTCTTAAGGCTGTGTGGTGAAATTGAGCATAAAAACATTGAGCTAATACAGAAAGTTGATGGGGGCCTTATAAGACAATTGTAGAGAAGGAGATGAAGTTAGGAAATATTTAAGAGTAAAAATCATGAGATATTAGTGACTAATTAGAGAGGAATATCAGGCCACTTCTAATATAAGATGACAGGGTGACATTTAGTTCCCTCAGTGGGGCAAACAGTTTACATTCCACTACTAACTTAAGGCTGGGTGTTCAAGCTCACCCAGTGCTACCACAGAGGTCCTGGTGGTGATCTGCTTCTGTAAAGATTAAAGAAAACCCTATGGAGCAGTTAGTTCTACTCTGCCACAAATAGGGTTGCCATGAGCTGGAATTGATTCTATGGCAACAGGTTTGGTTCTTTTGGTTGGGTGACTTGTGGAGCCATTGGCTGACATTCATAAATTAGGAGGAAGAGTCCGTAAGGGGTAGAAGAGGCTGATGAGTTAATATTAGTCATGTCCATTTTAAGTGTCTGGTAGCCAGCCGGGTTGTTGTAGTTAGGTGCTGTTGAATCTATTTTCAGCTCATAGTGACCCCGTGTGATAGAATAGAATTGCATCCAAATGTAGGTAGGCACAGGTGCTGTACCTTAGTGGAGAGGTTAGGGCTAGATATACCAACTTCGGAGTTGTGAAATCCATTGGTGGTACTAAAACCGCATGAAGATCTTTAAACAGGATTTTTTTTTTAATAATTTTTATTGTGCTATAAGTGAAAGTTTATAAATCAAGTCAGTCTGTCACATATAAGCTTGTATGCACCCTACTACATACTCCCATTTACTCTCCCCCTAATGAGTCAGCCCTCTCCCTCCTTCCAGTCTCTCCTTTTGTGACCATTTTGCCAGTTTCTAACCCTCTCTACCCTCCCATCTCCCCTCCAGACAAGAGTTGCCAACACAGTCTCAGGTGTCCACATGATACAAGTAGCACACTCTTCATCAACATCTCTCTCCAAGCCATTGTCCAGTCCCTTCCATGTCTGATGAGTTGTCTTCAAGAATGGTTCCTGTCCTCGGCCAACAGAAGGTTTGGGGACCATGACCTCCAGGATTCTTCTAGTCTCAGTCAGACCATTAAATCTGGTCTTTTTATGAGAATTTGGGGTCTGCATCCCACTGTTCTCCTGCTCCCTTAGGGGTTCTCTGTTGTGTTCCCTGTCAGGGCAGTCATTGGTTGTGGCCGGGCACCATCTAGTTCTTCTGGTCTCAGGATGATGTAAGTCTCTAGTTCATGTGGCCCTTTCTGTCTCTTGGGCTCTTAGTTATCGTGTGACCTTGGTGTTCTTCATTCTCCCTTGATCCAGGTGGGTTGAGACCAATTGATGCATCTTAGATGACCACTTGTTAGCTTTTAAGACCCCAGACGCCACACTTCAAAGTGGGATGCAGAATGTTTTCGTAATAGTATTTATTTTGCCAGTTGACTTAGAAGTCCCCTTAAGCCATGGTCCCCAAACCCCCGCCCTTGCTCCGCTGACCTTCGAAGCATTCAGTTTATCCCAGAATCTTCTTTGCTTTTGGTCCAGTCCAGTTGAGCTGACCTTCCCTGTATTGAATATTGTCCTTCCCTTCACCTAAAGTAGTTCTTATCTACTAACTAATCAGTTAGTAGATAACCCTCGCCCACCCTCCCTCCCTCCCCTCTCTCGTAACCACAAAAGAATGTGTTCTTCTCAGTTTATACTATTTCTCATGATCTTATAATAGTGGTCTTATACAATATTTGTCCTTTTGCCTCTGACTAATTTCACTCAGCATAATGCTTTCCAGATTCCTCCATGTTACGAAATGTTTCACAGATTCGTCACTGTTCTTTATCGATGCGTAGTATTCCATTGTGTGAATAGTCCACAATTTATTTACCCATTCATCCGTTGATGGACAACTTGGTTGCTTCCAGCTTTTTTTTTTTTAATGAGGTTTAAGTGAACGTTTACAAATCAAGTCAGACTGTCACATATAAGTTTATATACACCTTACTCCGTACTCCCACTTGCTCTCCCCCTATTGAGTCAGCCCTTCCAGTCTCTCCTTTCGTGACAATTATGCCAGCTTCCAACTCTCTCTATCCTCCCATCCCCCCTCCAGACAGGAGATACCAACACAGTCTCAACTGTCCACCTGATATAATTAGCTCACTCTTCATCAGCATCTCTCTCCTACCCACTGTCCAGTCCCTTTCATGTCCAATGAGTTGTCTTTGGGAATGGTTCCTGTCCTGGGCCAACAGAAGGTTTGGGGACCATGACCGCCGGGATTCCTTTAGTCTCAGTCAGACCACTAAGTATGGTCTTTTTATGAGAATTTGGGGTCTGCATCCCACTGATCTCCTGCTCCCTCAGGGGTTCTCTGTTGTGCTCCCTGTCAGGGCAGTCATCGATTGTGGCCAGGCACCAACTAGTTCTTCTGGTCTCAGGATGATGTAGGTCTCTGGTTCATGTGGCCCTTTCTGTCTCTTGGGCTCTTAGTTATCATGTGACCTTGGTGTTCTTCATTCTCCTTTGCTCCAGGTGGGTTGAGACCAATTGATGCATCTTAGATGGCCGCTTGTTAGCATTTGAGACCCCAGACGCCACATTTCAAAGTGGGATGCAGAATGTTTTTATAATAGAATTATTTTGCCAATTGACTTAGAAGTCCCCGTAAACCATCGTCCCCAAACCTCCGCCCTTGCTCCGCTGACCTTTGAAGCATTCATTTTATCCCGGAAACTTCTTTGCTTCTGGTCCAGTCCAGTTGAGCTGACCTTCCATGTATTGAGTATTGTCCTTCCCTTCACCTAAAGCAATTCTTATCTACTAATTAATCAGTAAAAAAACCTCTCCCACCCTCCCTCCCTCCCCCCCTCGTAACCACAAAAGTACGTGTTCTTCTCAGTTTTCACTATTTCTCAAGATCTTATAATAGTGGTCTTATACAATATTTGTCCTTTTGCCTCTGACTCATTTCGCTCAGCATAATGCCTTCCAGGTTCCTCCATGTTATGAAATGTTTCACAGATTCGTCACTGTTCTTTATCGATGCGTAGTATTCCATTGTGTGAATATACCACAATTTATTTACCCATTCATCCGTTGACGGACACCTTGGTTGCTTCCAGCTTTTTGCTATTGTAAACAGTGCCTGCAATAAACATGGATGTGCATATATCTGTTTGTGTGAAGGCTCTTATTTCTCTAGGGTATATTCCGAAGAGTGGGATTTCTGGGTTGTATGGTAGTTCTATTTCTAACTTTTTAAGAAAACGCCAGAAAGATTTCCAAAGTGGTTGTACCATTTTACATTCCCTCCAGCAGTGTATAAGAGTTCCAATCTCTCCGCAGCCTCTCCAACATTTATTATTTTGTGTTTTTTGGATTAATGCCAGCCTTGTTGGAGTGAGATGGAATCTCATCGTAGTTTTAATTTGCATTTCTCTAATGGCTAATGATCGAGAGCATTTTCTCATGTATCTGTTAGTTGCCTGAATATCTTCTTTAGTGAAGTGTGTGTTCATATCCTTTGCCCACTTTTTGATTGGGTTGTTTGTCTTTTTGTGGTTGAATTTTAACAGAATTATATAGATTTTAGATATCAGGCCCTGGTTGGAGATGTCATAGCTGAAAATTCTTTCCCAATCTGTAGGTGGTCTTTTTACTCTTTTGGTGAAGTCTTTAGATGAGCATAGGTGTTTGATTTTTAGGAGCTCCCAGTTATCTGGTTTCTCTTCATCATTTTTGGCAATGTTTTGTATTCTGTTTATGCCTTGTATTAGAGCTCCTAACATTGTCCCTATTTTTTCTTCCATGATCTTTATCGTTTTAGTCTTTATGTTTAGGTCTTTGATCCACTTGGAGTTAGTTTTAAACAGGATTTTGTGTGGCATCATGTTTGGCATAGAGTACATTCTCCAGAATTATTTACTGAAACATCAAACAAAGAAATATGTAATGAATCAAGAAAAGAATGCTGAAGAATTGCACCTGTTAGAGCCAAGAGGAATACCCCTGGGAGAGGGAGGAAGGTAAGGGACCTCTGTCCAAAGGAAAGAGAGAAATGATGAAGGAGTGATTTCATGGATTTAAAAAAGTGAAGAATTAGGGGGAACGATGGTCAGAAGCGTTAATGATCAAAGAGGTTTAGCAATATAAGTACTGACCGTGTCTTGGACTTGGTGATGAGATCAGTGCAGTTTCAGTAATGTTTTGAGTTGGTGAACAATTAGCAGTGAGTTGAAAAGAGAATGGGAAATACCAACAAGTTGCATGGATTTTGAGCAATAGGAACTTTGATAGGCTGCTGGTGGGAGTGCAAAATAAGTACACTGGCGTTGTAAAGCAATATGCCTGGATGAAGTAACGGTGAAGATTCATACCGTACGATCCAGAATTCTTCTCCCAGGTTATGCTCTGGGGAAATGATTCTCATGCATGTGCGCTTGGAGAGATATCCAAAAACTATTCGTCTGTCATTATTTGAGTTTTAAAAAAAGTATATAGGTTGTATCTCTCCATCAAAGAATAATGGATAAAGAAAGTGTGTTATGGTCATTCAATTAATTACTACTTAGAAATTGGAATGAGTGAACTGAAGCCATATCTATTAATATGGATAAATCAAAAAAACCTCACATTGAGCATATAAAGCAATATAGGTATATATAATATGATGAAATTTGTGTAAATACTAATTGTGGTCATATACATATATACTGTAATTATTTTTCATATCCAGGGATTATTAATATCAAACTAAGTAAGTGGTTAGCTCTAAGTAGGAAGGAAGATAAATTGGATAGCTATCTAGAGGACTTCAACTGTATGTCTGATGGTTTGGTTCTGTTAAATAAACGAAGCAACAAGGAAAAAAGGTTAAAATTTGACAAAGCTGTTTAGTGAGTGCATGAGTGTATACTATTTTTAAATACATCTCTGTATACTTGAAATATTTTATTAACTTTTACTAAAGAGCACCTGAAAAATGTGGAACAGAATCAGTAAGTGTAAAACTATACTTTCTAAAACCTTGGCTGGAAGGTAAAATGATAAAAGTGGACTCAAGACACAGAGAGATGATTTTTAAAGGTAGGAGAGAATTTAACATTATGGATTAAAGAATAGGGTAGATAGAGAAGGACAGCTTTGAAATATAGGTAATAGAGGGGACAATACAGTTGAGAAATCCAAAAATGAGAAAATTTGTGTCAGTCCATATAGTGTTTGTCCTTCACATTCCATTCCAATAGTTAGAACTTTTATACTTTTAATGTATGCCTTAGCCCACTACAAGCATAAACTCATTTTGTCTAGTTCTGCATTATAATAAAGAACTAAAGGGATAATGTTATACTTCTTAGATGACATCATCCTTCAAGAAATTATAGTAAGACAAAGTGCCATAATCTTTCTTTCCCCATCTCAGAGGAAATCAGTGACCGTGTGAGTCTTTTGCAATTACATTACGTTTGTATTTTAAAGCATCATCAAGTGGCTGCAGCACTGTCACTGATACAATTCCATCATCAAAACTGCTGAGTGAAAGGGAAGGTGTTTGTCCACGAATAATTTTATATTTTTGAATAATGAGGATTATTGAAATATTTGATATAATTAATTCTGGAAATGTCTCAGAGATGGAAATAGAGAACTTATATAAAGTAGAATTTCTAGGTAATTTCAAGACTTAATATTCCAGGTGAAATATAACTGACTTTGGGCTAATCCTGTAGAGTAGTAGCACTAAGTAAAAATATGTGAATAAGAAATAACTTTTAAGATTTTCACCCATGTAGTTGGAAGGATGTAGCCTTCTTGCTGAGTTCAATCCTGAAGATGTTTCTCCATTTGGACCTAAGAGAATATGGAATACTTTCCTGAGATGGATTTTCAGCTTTAAGAGTACTATTTAGAACAATAGTGGAAAACCAAAGCCATTATCGTCAAGTCGATTCCAACTCATACTGACCCTATAGGACAGAGTAAAACTGCCTGATAGATTTTCCAAGGCTGTAATCTTTATGGGAGCAGACTGCCGTTTATCTTTCTTCTGCGAGGTGGCTAGTGGATTTGAACCACTGACCTTTATTTAGCAGCCAAGTGCTTACCCACTGCACCATCAGGGCTCCTTTTAATAATAGTGGAGCAGAGGAAAAGATGACAATGACAGGAAATGGCATTTGAGAAACACAATCTGTGGTAAAAGAAGTCGTTACAACTATCTCCTGAATGACAGAAAGTGGCTTAAAGAATTCTCAGATTTATCGAATGCCTTAATCCCATCATCAAGTGGTAGGCCGAATCTGCCAAATTAGGGAGCATTCAGCTACCACTGCCACCGTTGTCATTACCATAAATCCCTTGTTCCTTATTCTTTTCCTTCTTAATTTTCTCTGTTTGATCCTTTCACTAATTGTATTTTCTCAATCCTGTCACTGATACCTCTGGTCTTTCTACCCCTTCCACTTTAGCACCTTGGGCAAGCTGCCTTGAAATCCTGTACACTTCCCAGCCCACAATAACTGCTCGCCATTGCCATTCTCCTATGGCTTTCCTCTCACTGTACTAGCTAAAGTCTCACATGCAAGCTGGATAGCTTCCTAGTCAGACAAGCAGAGTCGCCAAAATACCAGCTGCTGAGCTGCCTGCAGTTACAAGAGAACCGGAACTATCTGTGGGAGAATTACAAACTAGGCAAAAATAACCTAGGGGACCTCCCAATGTCGGTGATATGGGCTCTTTTTTCACCCCCTATCATCTCCTCCTACCCCCAGTCTCTTTTTCAGTTCCGTCTTTCAGGCATTAGTTTTCTGATTCAGCCTCCGTCTGTTCTGTCATTGGAGAAATTCATCTCAAGTTCACATAATGACTTGTCTAAGTGAGCTACCTCCCACAGAAATGACTGTCATGGTTTCAGTTAAGAACTTTTTTTTCTAAATTTTATTTATTTTGTTACTGTTGTTGTTGACAATATACACAGCAGAACACATACCCATTCAACAGTTTGTACATGTACAATTTAGTGACATTGATTACATTCTTTTAGTTGTGCAACACCGTACGGTTTCCAAGGCTGTAAATCTCCACAGAAGCAGACTGCCACATCTTTCTCCTGCGGAGTGGCTGGTGCTTTCAAACCACCAAACTTTCAGTTAGCAGTTAATCTCTTTAACTACTGCGTTGTCAGGGCTCCTAACAATTTAGTGACATTGATTACAGTCTTCAAGTGTTGCAACCATTCTCACTCTCCTTTTCTGAGTTGTTCCTCCTTCATTAACATAAACTTTTTGCCCCCTAAAGTTCCTGTCTAGTCTTTTGAGTTGCTGTTGTCAATTTGATTCCATAAAGATAGCTTTTAAAAAGGCGTGATGCTCAAGGCAGATGTTTTTACTAGATAAGCTAAACTGTTGTTCAGTTTTAAGACTTTAAGCGATATTGTTGGCTTAAGGTTTAAAATTTATCTCAGGGCAATAGCTTCAGGAATCCATCCACCCTCCATGATTCCAGAAAGTCTAGAGCCCATGAGAATTTGATATTCTGCTTTGTATTTTCCCACTTTTGATCAGTATTCTTCTGTGGAATCTTTGATCAAAATGTTCAGTAAAGGTAGCCAGGCACTATCCAGTTCTTCTGGTCTCATGGCAGAGGAGGCAGTTGTTCATGGAGGCAGTTAGCCACACATTCCATATCTTCCTCCTATTCCTGACTCTCTTCTTCCTCTGTTCCTCCAGGTGAATAGGGACCAATTCTTATGCCTTGGATGGCCATTTGCAAGTTTTTAAGACCTCAGGCACTATGCAGTGAACTAGGAGGTAGAACAGAAGCACTAAATATGTTATTAGGCCAATTAACAGTGAAGAGGAGGCCTAGTGGTACAGTGATTAAGAGCTATGGCTGCTAATCCAAAAGTAGGCAGTTTAAATCCACCAGCCACTCTTTGGAAAACCTATGGGGCAATTCTACTCTGACATGGAGGGTCGCTATGAGTCAGAATTGACTTTACAGTAAAGGGTTTTATCAGTGAAGAATTTTAAGCAACAGTGGAGGAGAAATTGGTCAGAACATTTGGTATTTCTGAAATGATGCAGAGTTGCCTGTTTCTGTTAACTTGTAAGAAGATCTTTATCTCTAAATTATAATCTCTAAAATACAAGAATTAAATAATAACATATATTGAGCATTTATCGTGAGCCAGGTTTTCTTCTTATTTATTCCCTCAGAACAACTGTATTAGGCAATGTATAATTATTGCCATTTTACTGACTGTGAGTCTGAGATTCAAAGAGATTTATGAACTTACCCAAGGAAGTGGTAGAGCAATTGTGTTGCAGAGCTCTCCCTCTTATCTACAATGAGGCTACCATTGTAAATAGTAGTCCTTTAAAATGCTCCATCTACTGACTTGACTGCAAGAAAATTAGGTCTGCACTGAGCTCATCATAATGTCTATGGAGTCAGAAATATTTAAGCATTTGCTAGCTGAATTACTGCTTATGCTGTTGAATATCCAACTAGGATCACTCATGTTGAGACCACTTGGTAGAAATAAGAACACTGTTGTTATCATTAGGTGCCATCAGGTCAGTTCCAACTCATAGCAATCCTATGTACAATAGAACAAAACACTGCCTAGTCCTGGTCATCCTCACAATTGTTGCTATGTTTGAACCCATTGTTGCTGCTACTGTGTCAGTCCATCTCATTGAGAGTCCTCTTTTTCGCTGACCTTCTACTTTACCAAGCATGATGTCTTTCTCCAGGGACTGGTCCATTCTTAAAATATGTCCGAAGGACATGAGGCAAAGTCTCGCCATCCTTGCTTCTAATGACCATTCCAGCAGTACTTCTTCCAGTACAGATTTGTTTGTTCTTCTGGCAGCCCATGGAATATTCAATATTCTTTGCCAGCAAGGCATCGTAAAAAAGGCGTGGGGGCGGTGTCTGACCTCTAATTTCACATGGGGAAAGGAGAACTAAGATCAACAACTTAAGGCTGATTCCCATGAGCTTTCTCTCTCTGCCATTTTTTCTAAATCTAACACCAACCATCCCTCATACAGCACTCTCTACTTCTCTGCTGGGTTCAATAATTCATTGCAATGGCCACACAGAACTCACAGACCATAGTTGTGATAATGGGGTTTATTATAAGGGAAGGAACAGTTACAATTCAGACTCAGGAACACTCAGGATACAGTTCTTTCATCAGGACAGCCTCTTCCCAACCGTGCTTGCAGGCATACCTCTCCCTGGCCCTAGGCCTCTCCCCAGAGGCACTCGGCTTTCTCTCTCTGTGGGCCGGAAAGTCCACTGCGCCTTTTCCTGCTGCCGGATCTCTGCTGCCAGGTCTCTCCTGTCACCACTTCTAACCATCTTCAGGGTTACGGCTTGCCCTCTCTCTTTATCTGTTTCTTACTTCCAGGAGCTTCTCAGAGCAGGGATTCTGGGTTCAAAGGACAGGCTCTGCTCTTCTGGCTGTTCTTCCTTGGTGATGGTAGGATCCTCCTCTGTGCTCTGAAATTGGTTCTCCCTTAAGGCAAAACTGACCAATCTCTGTGGTGGGCCACAATTATGTTATCATACAATCCTGCCCAGTCACCAGGATGGGAGTTAAGACCATCGGTAGAAAGCCCACACACAAAAGTAATTAATCCACTGTGGGCATCAGTTCTTCTTCATTCTTCATTGTCTAGCTTTTGCAGGCACATGAAACCATTGAAAATACCATAGCTTGGATCAGGCACACCTTAATCCTCAAAGTGACATCTTTACTTTTTAACACTTTAAAGAAGTCTTTTGCAGCAGATTTGCCCAGTGCAATATATCATTTGATTTGTTGACTACTTCTTCCATGGATATTGATTGCGGATCCAAATAAAGTGAAATCTTTGATGACTTCAATATCATCAGTAGAACAAGGCCAGGGGCTGACTTTGGAACAAACCATTAATTGCTCGTATGTGAGTTCAAGTTGAAGTTGAAGAAAATTAAAAAAAGTCTTTGCGAGCCAAAGCACAGCCTTGAGTATAACCCACCTGAATTTAGAGACCATCTCAAGAATAGATTTGACACACTGAACACTAATGACTGAAGACTGGATGAGTTGTGGGATGACGTCAAGGACATTGTACATGAAAAAAAGCAAAAGATCATTAAAAAGACGGGAAAGGAAAAAAGACCAAAATCAATGTCAGAAGAGACTCTGAAACTTATTCTTGAACTTAGACTAACTAAAGAACAATAGACTAAAAAAAAAGGGAAATAATGACGTTTTAAAAAAGGAAGTAGTTTTATACACACACCTATAAATGTTTTTTACTGATGAAGTAGCTGAAACTTACAGAAATGGCCACCCAATGTAGGATACAAGGTACAAGTTCTAGGACTTCCTGGATTCAGGCCACCAGGAAGAATTGTAAGTGCTTGAGAATGCCACCAACAGAAATTTGTCCTTGCTGTCCTTCAACTTGGTAAATTGAAGGCATTTTGTTGTAGACTTCAGAGCAGCTTAAAGTCCATCTTTGCACTTTTTCTCTGTATTTCAAAAAAAAAGGTATATATTCACACGTTCCTGAACCTCTTTGTATTATTCTAGGAGATTTAGAGAATATTCAGAAGAGATATCAAACCTAGTTGGGTAAAAAGAGGAAAGGCACATCAAGTAAGAATCAGAACTGACAGGGAGAAGAGCCCTTAAAAGGCCATTTGGGATTTGAAATGATGAGAAAAGCAGAAATGTGGTGGGGACAGTAGACAACAAGTTATAAAGAATAATGTAAGGGCCAATTTAGAAGGCTGATGAAATTAAGAGTAAATTGAGATCATATAGTCAGGCTTTGGAGGAATGCAGGATATAGAATTATATTGGTGTTGATAAATGTACCAACAAAATTTATATATAACTTCCATTCTTGTTATCTTGAATATTTCATTCAGCTATATATTAAGTAATACTTATATTACAGTTGAATTTAAAGAGTTCTGTTTTAATCTCAATGAAAAACAGCTATTTACATATGACATGTAGATATTTTACAAATAGATTAAATTGGAAAACAGTTTTACTTCCCTAATTCATCAAATTCTTTTACGGATTAATTCTACCTTTTATGCATATTAAAAATCCTTTCTTGATTTAAATGTACATTCAACCGGTAAGGGTAAAAAAGGTACCAAATGAGAAGGCAATAAAAAGAAATACAGAGAAAAGATGTGTTCTTTCTGAAATGATAACAAAGGCTTAGCCCAGGCTTAGGGTTTTGTTTTCTATCTTCCCATTTCAGGATCTCTTTTTCTTACCACTAAAATCAGTATTTGGCACTATTTTAAAATGAGTACAGTAAAACACTTACTGCTTATATTTTAACTAATTTTATACTTTTGCATACCTTTTCATTTAAAATCAAGTCAAGCTCTTTGAAAATGGGCGTGGGGATCCCACGTGGGGAAAAAAATGTATTTTTGAGGTGAAAGTTTGTTAAAGAGAGAAAGACAGAATAGATGTTTTCGATTTTCTGTCCAACACAGTGTCTCTCGATATAACTATAACATTAGTAAATGTTTATAACCCAACGTTGAGCAATTGTTTAGTCCTCCTTTTCAGGGTCAGTAGATAATCATCAAAATTTATAGATATTTTATTTTTACTTGATTAGTAATTTTAAACATTAAATATTGGAATATCTCTAGAAATAAAATTATTTAGTATTATGTAACAGAGTTATGCACTTAAATAAGATATATAACATATATTTTGTGAAAACAGAATTTTTGTAGTTTTCCTTAAAATCCTAGTACCTTAAAACCAGCTCTTCTTTATTTGAAATGAGTATCTATCTCAGAATGTAAATTACATAAATAAAATATAAAATTCCATTAGCTCAAAATAGGGCATGTAAACAACTTAAATCTATGAATGATGCTTAATAGTATATATTGCAATATAAAGAAACCCATTATAATATTTTCTCTTTTACTCAATAACCTGTTGCTATCAAGTCAATTCTGACTCATTGTGACCCTATTTTTTTGCCATATAATCACTATTTTGTGGATTTATTATTTAACAATAACTCTCCATGAAGTACTTGAAGGAAATCTTGCCTTTTTTTTTTCCTCCTAATTTCAAAATTATTAGAAGTGTGCTGTTGAATAAAATCAATAGTACACTTCTAATAATTTTGAAATTGTTAGGTGCCGTCAAGTCAGTTCCGACTCATAGCGACCCTATGCACAACAGAACAAAGCACTGTCCAGTCCTGCACCATTCTTACAATTGTTGTGCTTGAGCCCATTGTTGCAGCCACTGTGTCAATCCATCTCATTGAGGATTTTTTTCCGCTGACCCTGAACATTACCAAGCATGATGTCCATCTCCAGGGACTGATCCCTTCTGACAACATGTCCAAAGTATGTAAGACGCAGTTTCACCATCCTTGCTTCTAAGGAGCATTCTGCTTGTAGTTCTTCCAAGACAGATTTGTTCATCTTTTGGCAGCCCATGGTATATTCAACATTCTTTGCCAACACCACAATTCAAAGGCATCATTTCTTCCTCGGCCTTCCTTATTCATTGTCCAGTTTTCACACACATATGATGCAATTGAAAATACCGTGGCTTGGATCAGACGTACCTTAGTTTCAAGGTCACATCTGCTTTTCAGTGCTTTGAAGAGGTCCTTTGCAGCAGATTTGCCCAATGCAATGCATCTTTTGATTTCTTGACTGCTGTTTCCATGGGTGTTGATTGTGGATCCAAGTAAAATGAGATTTTTGATAACTTCAATCTTTTCTCTGTTTATCATGATGTTGCTTACTGGTCCAGTTGTTAGGATTTTTGTTTTCTTTATTATGAGGTGTAATCCATACCAAAGGCTGTGGTCTTCGATCTTCATTAGTAAGTGCTTCAAGTCCTCTTCACTTTCAGCAAGCAAGATTGTGTCATCTGCATAGCATAGGTTGTTAATGAGTCTTCCTCCAATTCTGATGTCCCCTTCTTCTTTATATACTCCAGCTTCTCGGGTTATTTACTGAGCATACAGATTGAATAAGTGTGGTGAAAAGATACAACCCTGACGCACAACTTTACTGACTTTAAGCCGCTCAGTAGCCCCTTGTTCTCTCCAAACAACTTCCTCTCGATCTATGTACAGATTCCTCATGAGCACAATTAAGTGTTCTGGAATTCCCACTCTTTGCAATGTTATCCATGGTTTGTTATGACCCACACAGTTGAATGCCTTTGCAGAGTCAACAAAACACAGGTAAACATCCTTCTGGTATCTTCTGCTTTTAGCCAGGATCCATCTGACATCAGCAATGATATCCCTGGTTCCATGCCTTCTTCTGAATCCGTCCTGAATTTCTGGAAGTTCCCTGTTGATATACTGCTGCAGCTGCTTTTGAATGATCTTCAGCAAAATTTTGCTTGCATGTGATATTAATGATATGGTCCAATAATTTCCGCATATAGCTAGATCACCTTTCTTGGGAATAGGCATAAATTTGAATCTCTTTCAGTTGGTTGGCCAGATAGCTATCTTCCAAATTTCTTGGCATGGATGAATGAGCACTTCCAGCATAGCATCCATTTGTTGAAATTTCAAATTTTTGAAATTAGGGGTAAAAAGGCAAAATTGCCGTCAAGTACTTTATGGAGAGATGTTGTTAAATAATAAATCTACACAATAGTGATTATAGAGCAAAAATATAGTTGTTACTGTGGAGGAAGGAGCCCTGGTCGCTCAATGGCTGAGTGTTTTGCTGCTAACCAAATAGTTGACAGTTTGAACCCACCCCGCAGCTCTGTAGGAGAAAGACCTGGTGATCTGTTCCCATAAAGATTAAAGCCAAGAAAACTCAACGGGACAGTTCAACTCTGTCCCATAGGGTCACTGTGAGTCAGAATTGATGTGATGGCATACAACAACAATGTAGAGGATTATCAAGCTTTTCTGAGAAATGTACTTTAACTCTGTGGGCTTAAGTCTCCTCATAAAAAAACCAAACCAAACCCGTTTCGTCGAGTCGATTCCGACTCATAGCGACCCCATAGAATGGACTAGAACTGCTCTGTAGGGTTTCCATGGAGCATCTGGTGGATTTGAACTGCCAACCTTTTGGTTAGCAGCCGTAGCTCTTAACCTCTATGCCACCAGAGTCTCCTCGTAGCTCACTTAAAAGATTAGGCACTATTATTCTCTTGAAGTCTTTTCCAGATAAACAGTAGCATGTGCTGCCAGTGTTCTGCCCACATTCCTGGATCTCTTCACCATTTCTGTGCACATGGGTGAGCTGTTCACTCACTCCCAGAAACCAACACCTGTCTGTCAGAGAGCTTAGCCTGCAGACGCTGGAGCCTGAAGAACATAGACATGCCCCCTTCATGCCCAGCACCCCTGCCACCCTTAACCAAAGACTGATGTTTGTGAAAGTGTTCATAGTCTAGCTCTCTTGCCCCAGGTCAGGACAAGTCTGAGGTGGGACTTTCCGTTTCTCCAGAGCGTTCTTATGAGATGGAGCCAGAGTTACTCTCTGCTGTCTTAACAAGACACTTTCACAAAAGCTTCTTCCCTTCAATTTCCTACTTCCTCACTCCCCTCTGTTTTCATCCCTCTAGGAACACTTACTGATAAATCACTTTCACAGGAATTCTAGCCTCACCGTCTGCTTTTTTGGATCCCACGTAATAGTATCCTGATTGAATTTGTTCTGGTTTGACAATTTTTTTGTGTGTGAAAGCCCTATCTAATATATGACCTTAGATAATACACATCATCTCAGAACAATGTTGGAAGAACTACTACGCCACAATATCTGTGCCTAAAACAAGTCAATACAAACGTTATAGGTAAGACCCCTATTTTTTACCTTCAACAATAAGGTAAAATTATCAATTGATAATTTAGTGACAGATGTTCAAAGATGGGGTGTTCTTGCCATCTGTGAACCACCATTATAGTTTCATATATATCAGATATTTTCCAGGTAATTTTATAAAGCTTACCAAATAATGTAATCTATTTTGAGAATGAAACAGAAAAAAAAAGGGGGTTGGGGGATGTAATATAAAAATCAAACTAAAATAAGTAAAAACAAATGAATTGGGCTTTCTTATGAATATGTTTAAAAATATTGAGTTAACACAGTATACTGACATTAAGGTTTATTTTAGACAAAAAAGGATATTAATAAATGACTGATCAAACTGTTTATAGGATTCCAGCACCAAATAAACACAAAGATTGATTCAATTTTATGTTTTCATTTATTTTTTTTAATTAAAATACTGCTTAAAAGTAAAATAATAATTTGATGATATTAGTACTATATCTTTGAAAGTAATTTACACAGCTTCAAAAATAGTAGTGTGTAAAATACATGGAATTACTTAATGGTGCTAGAAATTACCATTGATAAAGTCTACTTGTGATTTAATCAATTCAGCTGAATAATACAAATTCTTCAAAAGGCTAAAATATTTCTGAGGGTAGAGACCACTTTGTATGCCAATATGTCAAAAATACTTTTTTTCTGTCGCAACTAGCAAGTTTAATAAGAAGAAGATTTTGCATGACAGCTAAATCTGCCATTTATTTTCTCTATTTCACCAGTCATTTCCTTTGAATTCAAACTAAGAGTGAGACTTACATTTTTCCGGGGGATAAAAAAATGATACATTCACTCTCATTTTGCATGGTACTTTTCTTTTGCTGATCAGTAATTCCAAATATTTCTCTAAGGCTCACTGTTTGGCATATATCTTTTTGATAGATCCTTGGAAAACTTAAATGCTCTACTGGGATCTAATATTATCAAGATCTTTTTTTTTTTTTTTTATACTAGAGAGTAGTCTGCACTGTTACACAGACTTCATTCTTACTGTAATGGTAAATTATCTTCCCTACCTTCTTCATTTTATTCCATGTAATGTATTTTATTAGGGTGCATGACCTAGCAAACTGAAAAAAAAATGGACTTTTTTATTATTATCCACATGTTTTACATTAAAAAAAATTATATTAAAAGATATTTCATTGGTAGCCTAACAAAAGAGGAGGCTGGGGACTGATACACAGAGTGGGTTTCCTTTGTAATTAGGCTAAGAACACCTGATTGTCCTACTGTTATATCTTCACTCACAGTAGAATCTTATCAATTTGCAATCTCTTCCTCTTCTGACAAGTCACCCTCTTGTATTATTGTTCTTTTTGTATTTTACCTGGATCAGGACTATGACTCAGAGTACCTGAAAGGTCACAGAAAGCTATTAACCATCTGAGGAAGGGTTTTGTTTGTCATAAATTAAGATTGCTATGCCAACTTTCTTTTGATTTATATTTATCAGGTATGTGCTTGCAGTCCATTTATTTTCAACCTTGATATGTCCCTTGTTTCTTAAAGATAACATGTCATTGGCTCTTGTTTTCATTTCTTCAGTCTGTGGATCTTTGTCTTTGATTAATTTAATCCATCTGTGTTTATCTTAATTTCTCCCTAACTTGGATTTAATTCTGGCATCTCCTTTAATTTTTTAAATTATTATTATTTTCTGCATTTTGTGGGCTTTTTAAAAAATCTTCATTACTGCTTTCAAGTCTATAAAATTTTCTTCTTTTTCTTAAATGTTATATAGGCTAGGAAACCAACAACAACTTGAGTAAAGACACATGACAGCATCATCCTGATAACAAGTCAGATGAAGACATCACAAGAGTAAAATAAAGTTAAAAAAATGATTACTGGGAATCCTAGATAAAAACTTGTAATTGATGACAAAAGGGGGAATGATTTACATAGTTATAGAATGTTCATATGTAAAGGAAGTTAAGGCAGCTTTGAGATAAAAGACTTTTAAAAGTAGGATGTTAAATGTAAACCTCATGGTAACTGCAAAGATAAATATTAAATTTACTGAGTGAAACATAGAAGAAAAATGCAAAACGTATAGTAAACTACAAAAATAAATGAAAGGAAAAAATCTGTAAACAAAAATAACTCAGCAGAAAGTAATGAAGAATAAAGAAAGCATTAGCAACACCTACACACAAAAAGCATAACAACATGACTGTAGTGGATTCATCCCTAGCAATAATCACACTAAATGTAAATGGATAAAATGCACCAGTTGAGAGAAAGAGTGGCAGAATGCCCCATCAATATGTTGCCTACAAGAGGCACGCAGACATAAATAGGTTAAAAATCAAAGGATGAGGAAAATAAATAAATAAATAACAAGCAAATATGATAAAAGGATCAATGCACCAAGAAGACATAACAATTTAAATATTTATGAGCCCAACACCAGAGTCCCAAAATATATAAAGCAAAATCTAACAGCTCTACAATAATAGTAGATTTTAATACACCACTTTTGGTGATAGAAGCAACTAGAAAGAAAAATCAATATAGATCTAGAAGACCTGAATAACACCATTAGCCAAGTGGACTTAACAGACATATATAGAACACACCACACAACAGCAGCACAATACACATTCTCCTCCAATGCACATGAAACATTCTCCAGAATAGATCATTTCTTAGGTCAGAAACCAAACCTCAATAAAATTTTAAAAATTGAAGTTATACAAAGCATCGTCTCTGACCGTAATAGAGAGTGCTAGAAACCAATAAGAGATAAAATAAGGGAGGAGGGGAGAGAAATGCAGGGAACTAAATAACACACTGCTAAAAACTATTGGGTCATAGAAAAAAATCAAAAGTGAAATTAAAAGATACTTAGAATTAAATGAAAATGAAAACACAACATACCAAAACTTATGGGAAGCAGCAAAAGCAGTGCTTGGAGGGAAATTCATAGCAATAAGTATCTGCATTAAAAAAAGAAGATCCAAAATCTATAACTTAACCAGTCAAGCTGATCAAATAAAAAAGGAGAAACAAAAGAAGACCAAAGCTACCAGAAGAAAGGAAATAATAAATACCAGCACAGAAATATATGAAATAGAAAACAGAAAATCAGTAGAAAGAATCAACAAGACCAGAAGTTGGACATTTCAAATGATCAATAAAATAGACAAACTGCTGGCTAGAATGACAAAGGAAAAAAATGAGAAGATGAAAATAATCAAAATAAGAAATGAAACTGGAGACATTACAACAGATCCCACTGAGCTAAAAAGCATCATAACAGAATACTATAAAAAAAATTGTACTACAACAAATTGAAAAACTTGAAGAATTGGACAAATTCCTAGAAATACACTACCTCTGTAAACTAACATAAATAGAGAAAAAAATCTAAGCAGACCAATAACAAAAGAAGAGATTGAAAATGTCATCCACCCCCCTCCCAAAAAAAGCCCAGGACCAGATAGCTTCCTCTGGGAATTCTATCAAACATTCAAAGAAAATTTGACACAAATTCTGTGCAAACTGTTACAAAACAGAGAAGAAGAAATACTCCCTAACTCATTCTATAAAGCCAGCATCACCCCAACATCAAAACCAGGTAAAGACATTACAGAAAAGAAAATTACAGACCAGTATCCCTCAGGAATATATATACAAAAATTCTCAACAAAATTCTAGTGAATAAAATTCAACAATGTATTAAGAAAGTCACACATCATGATCAAATGGGATTCATACCAGGAATGCAAGGGTGGTTAAACATTAGACAATCAATCAATATAATCACCACATAAATTAAACAAAAGAAAAGAACCGCATGATCATCTCAATTGATGCTAAAAGGCATTTGATAAAATCCAACACCCTTTCCTGTTAAAAACTCTCGGCAAAATAGGAATAGAAGGGAAATTCCTCAACGTAATTAAGGGCATATATGCAAAGCCAACTGCCAACATTATTCTCAATGGAGAAAGACTGAGAGCATTTGCCTTGAGAACAGAAATGAGATAAGGATGCCCATTATCATCACTCTTATTCAGTATCATACCAGAAGTCTTGTCCAGGGCAATATGGCAAGAAAGAAAAAGAGTATCCAAACCAGAAAGAAAAATAAGACCATGTCTATTCACAGATGACATGATTCTATACATAGAAAATCCTAAAGATTCCACAAAAAAACTTCTGGATAATGGAGGAGTTTAGCAATGTTGCAGGGTACAAGATCAACACACAAAAATCAGTTGGGCTCCTTTATACTAAGAAGATGAATTCTGAAAAGCAAATTAAGAAAACAATACCATTTACAACAGCCCCACAAAATGATAAAATATCTAGGAATACATCTATCCAGGGTTTTTAAAGAACTTAGACGATGAAAGCTATAAAACACTAGTACAACAGACAAAAAAAGATCTACATAAATGGAAAGATAGTGCTCATGGATTGGAAGACTTAATATTGTGGAAATGCTAGTACTAAGGGATCTGTAGATGCAATGCAAACCCACTCCAAATTTCAACAACATTCTTAACTGAAATGGAGAAATTAATTACCAACTATATTTGGAAAGGAAAGAGGCTTCAAATAGCCAAAGCAATATTGAAAAAGAAGAACAAAGCAGGAAGACTCATACTCCCTGATCTCAAAACACACTATACAGCTACTCAAAACAGCCTGGTAGCAGTTTAATGATAGACACATGTTGTCGTTAGGTGCCGTCGAGTTGGTTCCGACTCATAGTGACCCTATGCACAACAGAACGAAACACTGCCCGGTCCTGCGCCATCCTTACAATCATTGTTATGCTTGAGCTCATTGTTGCAGCCACTGTGTCAATCCACCTCATTGAGGGTCTTCCTCTTTTCCGCTGACCCTGTACTCTGCCAAGCATGGTGTCCTTCTCCAGGAACTGATCCCTCCTGACAACGATAGGCACATAGATCAGTGGAAAAGAGTTTCAAATCCACAATTAAATCCATCCATCTATGGACAACTGATTTTCAACAAGGGGTCAAAATCCATTTGATGGGTAAGAAACAGTCTCTTTAACAAGTGATGTAGGCAAAATTGGATATCCACTTACAGACAAATGAAACAGGACCCATAGTTCACACCATACACAAAAATCAACTCAAAATGGATCAAAGACCTAAATGTTAAAGCTAAAACTATGAAGTTCCTGAGAGATAATATAGGGACAAAACTATGGGACCTAATTTTCTTTGGAAATAGGCATATCAAACACAATTACAAATTCACAAACTACAGAAGACAAATTAGATTACTAGGACCTCCTAAAAATTAAATACTTACATTCATCAAAAAGACTTTATCAGAGAGGGGGCCAAGATGGCTGACTAGGCAGATGCTACCTAAGATCCCTCTTGCACCAAAGACTCGGAAAAAACAAGTGAATCGATCACATACATGACAATCTACTAACCCTGACCATCAAACACAGATCTAAAGAGTTGACGTGAGTGACAGGTGAGCGAAAAGCTGTGTCCTGAACCAGTGACCGCTTCTGGAACCCGCGATCCACTTCACAGCCATGAGCCCCGGCGGTTCCCTGGTGCCGAGTGGCGGGGCTGATTGTGGCTTGCTGAGTTGGGGCAGGCACGGGACACAGCCCTAACCCCTAGCCCCCTGGGGTAACCTCCATGGAGACTCAGCCAGAGCAAGCAGGCTGCACACTGACGGGGCTAACGAGAGAATGAATAACCACAGGGAAGCAGCGACTGTTTTCGGAGCCTGGAGCCAGCATCCCAGTCAGAAAACCTTGGCACCGGGCTTTGGACTGGGTGCAGGGGAGCTGAGCACAGCATCCTGAGATGGTGCAAACACGGGGCACAGCCCTAGTCCCCTGAAGTGACCCCGGGGGAAGCCCAGCCAGTGCACGCAGGCAGCGCAGCAACGTGGCTGGCAGGAGGAGAAGTCACCGGGAGGCAGCGACTGGTTTTGGAGCCGGGAGTGCAGCATCCCAGCTGAGGAACCTTAGCGCTGGGCTTTGGACTGGGAGCGGAGGAACTAACCATGGCTTCTGAGACAGCACAAGCATGGGACGCGGGCCTGACCCTCGGGGGCAATCTCTACCCAGCCAGCACACACAGTCTATGTGCCCCTCAGGAATCTCAGATAAAACAGTCGTCCCAAGCAAGATAAGTAACTTTGTCTATGTTCCGGGGTGCTACTCTCTCCTATCTATCTGATCCCTCCCCTCCCCTTCCCAGGCGGCCTCATTAACATTGAAATTTCCTGGGCCAGAGAATGAAGTGCTCTGCTGCCTTTTTTTTTTTTTTCTTTCTTTCTTTGTTTTGTCTGTTCCTAATCCATTCTCCTGGCTTGAGAGAAGCAGCTACAAAAAACCCAGGGACCAAGAATTCTTCCCTGACTTCCCAAAATTGGACTAAAAATACGGAACCAGCTCCAGCCAAGCATTTGAGATCCAGAGTCTTGGGCTTTCATCCCTACAGGGAAAAAGGTGGCTATTACAATGGAAAGGCAATTCTGATAGGGATCTGACTGTAATTGTTTTAGCGGATTACTGGAAAGACAAGTTTCCCAGGTCTGATATCTCTACCTATTAAACAGAGCCCTCACTGACCCACAACGGGGAATTGAGGGCTGAAAAAAGAGCTCCACCCAAACCACCTAACCTCCTGCCATAGGGGTCAGAGGATAGTGACATCTACCAATCTGTAGAGGTACATGCATTGGGGGCCTAAGGTACAGCTGCAGAGCCCACCCACCAAAGTGCTTTAGGAATAGAGACACACCTACCTCACTGGTACTTCGGGGAACCCTGTCAGCATCCTGCCCCCCCGGAATGTAACCCCCTGCTGCTACTAGAATCTGGTGCACACAACTATCACCACTACTTCTCTAAGCGAATAGGTGAAGGTCTACCCCACACACTTGGTGACCCTAAATCAGATTCTACTCAAGAATAGTGAATGGACTCTTAGGCTAATATTTCTGGTAACGGCCCAAACCAGCTGGTAAGAGGACATAAGTGATAAAAAGCCTACAACAACCAAGACAGTGCAATCTAGTAGCCCATCTACGTACATTGAAAGAAAACAAAACAAGATAATTCTCAGTGAGCAAATATAAAATAAACCATTACAATATCTTATAGATGGCTCGGAGATAACAGTCGATATCAAACCACGTAAAGAAGCAGACCATGATTGCTTCTACAACTCCCCAAATTAAAGAATCAAAATCTTTCCCAAATGAAGATACAATCCTGGAATTCCCAGATGCAGAATATAAAAAACTAATATACAGAATGCTTCAAGACATCAGGGATGACCTCAGAAATGAAATAAGGCAATCTACAGAAAAAGCCAAGGAACACACTGATAAAGCAGTTGAAGAAATCAAAAACATTGTTCAAGAACATAGTGGAAAAATTAATAAGCTACAAGAATCCATAGAGAGACAGCATTCAGAAATCCAAAAGATTAACAGTAAAATTACAGAATTAGACAACTCAACAGGAAGTCAGAGGAGCAGAATCAAGCAATTGGAATGCAGAGTGGGGGAGGTGGAGGATAAAGCAATTGACACCAATATAGCTGAAGAAAAATCAGATAAAAGAATTTAAAAAAAATGAAGAAGCCCTAAGAATCACGTGGGACTGTATCAAGAAGAATAACTTGCATGTGATTGGAGTCCCAGAACAAGGAGGGATAACAGAAAATACAGAGAGAATAGTTGAAGATCTGTTGGCAGAAAACTTCCCTGACATTTTGAAAGATGAAAGGATATCTATCCAAGATGCTCATCGAACCCCATATAAGATTGATCCAAAAAGAAAATCACCAAGACATATTATCATCAAACTTGCCAAAACCAAAGATAAAGAGAAAATTTTAAAAGCAGCCAGGGATAAAAGAAAGGCCCCCTACAAAGGAGAATCAATAAGAATAAGTTCAGACTACACAGCAGAAACCATGCAGTCAAGAAGGCAATGGGATGACATATATAGAGCACTGAAGGAGAAAAACTGCCAGCCAAGGATCATATATCCAGCAAAACTCTCTCTCAAATATGAAGGTGAAATTAAAACATTTACAGATAAACACAAGCTTAGAGAATTTGCAAAAATCAAACCAAAGCTAAAAGAAATACTAAAGGAAATTGTTTGTTGAGAAAATCAATAACATCAGATAACAACACAATACAAGGTCACAGAACAGAACATCTTGATATCACCTGAAATAAGGAAATCACAAAAACAAATTAAGATTAATTTTAAAAGGAAAAAATGCTCAAAGCAGGGAATCATTGAAGTCATTATGTAAAAGATCACAATAATCAAAAAGAGGGACTAAATACAGGAGGCATAGAACTGCCATATGGAGAGGGATACAAGGTGATATAGGATGATACAAGTTAGGTTTTTACTTAGAAAAATAGGGGCAAATACTAAGGTAACCACAAAGAGGTCTAACAATTCCATAACTCAAAAACCAAGAAAAACATGCAGAATCAGCAAACATAAATTCGACTATTATGAAAATGAGGGACACACAATTTACAGAGAAAAACATCTCAGCACAAAAAAGTAAGTGGAAAAATGAAATTGTCAACAACACACACAAAAAGGCATCAAAATGACAGCACTAAACACATTCTTGTCTATAATTATGCTGGATGTAAATGGACTAAATGCACCAATAAAGAGGCAGAGAGTCTCAGACTGGATAAAGAAACATGATCCATCTATATGCTGCCTACAAGAGACACACCTTAGACTTAGAAACACGAACAAACTAAAACTCAAAGGATGGAAAAAAATATATCAAGCAAACAACAATCAAAAAAGAGCAGGAGTAGCAATATTAATTTCTGACAAAATAGACTTTAGACTTAAATCCACCACAAAGGATAAAGAAGGACACTACATAATGATTAAAGGGACAATTGACCAGGAAGATATAACCATATGAAATATTTATGCACCCAATGACAGGGCTGCAAGATACATAAAACAAACTTTAACAGAACTGAAAAGTGAGATAGACACCTCCACAATTATAGTAGGAGACTTCAACACACCACTTTCGGAGGATAGAACTTCCAGTAAGAAGCACAATAGAGACACGGAAGACCTAATTGCTACAATCAACCAACTTGACCTCATAGACCTATACAGAACACTCCACCCAACAGCTGCAAAGTATACTTTTTTTTTCTAGTGCACATGGAAGATTCTCTAGAATAGACCAAATATTAGGTCATAAAACAAACCTTTGCAGAATCCAAAACATCAAAATATTACAAAGCATCTTCTCAGACCACAAGGCCATAAAAGTGGAAATCAATAACAGAAAAATCAGGGAAAATCAATCAAATACTTGGAAACCGAACAATACCCTGCTCAAAAAAGACTGTGTTATAGAAGACATTAAGGAGGGAATAAAGAAATTCATAGAATGCAACGAGAATGAAAATACTTCCTATCAAAAGCTCTGGGACACAGCAAAAGCAATGCTCAGCGGTCACTTTATATCAATACATGCACACATACAAAAAGAAGAAAGAGACAAAATCAGAGAACTGTCCCTACAACTTGAACAAATAGAAAGCGAGCAACAAAAGAATCCATCAGGCACCGGAAGAAAACAAATAATAAAAATTAGAGCTGAACTAAATGAATTAGAGAACAGAAAAACAATTGAAAGAATTAACAAAGTCAAAAGCTGGTTCTTCGAAAAAATTAAAAACATTGATAAACCATTGGCCAGACTGACTAAAGAAATACAGGAAAGGAAACAAATAACCGGAATAAGAGACGAGATGGGCCATATCACAACAGACCCAACTGAAATTAAAAGAATCATATCAGATTATTACGAAAAATTGTACTCTAACAAATTTGCAAACCTAGAAGAAATGGATGAATTCCTAGAAAAACACTACCGACCTAAACTTACACAATCAGAAGTAGAACAACTAAATAGACCCATAACAATAAAAGAGATTGATAAGGTAATCAAAAAACTCCCAAAAAGAAAAAGCCCTGGCCCTGACGGCTTCACTGCAGGGTTCTACCAAACTTTCAGAGAAGAGTTAACACCACTACTACTAAAGGTATTTCAAAGCATAGAAAATGATGGAATACTACCTAACTCATTCTATGAAGCCACCACATCCCTGATACGAAAACCAGGTAAAGACACCACAAAAAAAGAAAATTACAGACCTATATCCCTCATGAACATAGATGCAAAAATCCTCAACAAAATTCTAGCCAATAGAATTCAACAACATATCAAAAAAATAATCCACCACGACCAAGTGGGATTTATACCAGGTATGCAAGGCTGGTTTAATATTAGAAAAACCATTAATGTAATCCACCGTATAAATAAAACAAAAGACTGAAACCACATGATCTTATCAATTGATGCAGAAAAGGCATTTGACAAAGTCCAACACCCATTCATGATAAAAACTCTCAGCAAAATAGGAATTGAAGGAAAATCCTCAACATAATAAAGGGCATCTATACAAAGCCAACAGTCAACATCATTCTAAATGGACAGAGCCTGAAAGCATTTCCCTTCAGAACAGGAACCAAACAAGGATGCCCTTTATCACGGCTCTTATTCAACATTGTGCTAGAGGTCCTAGCCAGAGCAATTAGGTTGACAAAGAAATAAAGGGCATCCGGATTGGCAAGGAAGAATTAAAATTATCTCTATTTGCAGATGACATGATCTTATACACAGAAAACCCTAAGGAATCCTCCAGAAAACTACTGAAACTAATGGAAGAGTTTGGCAGTCTCAGGTTACAAAATAAACATACAAAAATCACTTGGATTCCTCTACATCAACAAAAAGAATATCGAAGAGGAAATCACCAAATCAATACCGTTCACAGTAGCCCCGAAGAAGATAAAATACTTAGGAATAAATCTTACCAAAGATGTAAAAGACCTATACAAAGAAAACTACAAAGTACTAGTGCAAGAAACTAAAAGGGACCTACATTTAAGTGGAAAAACATACCTTGCTCAAGGATAGGAAGACTTAACATAGTAAAAATGTCTATTCTACCAAAAGTCATCTATACATACAATGCACTTCCAATCCAAATTCCAATGACATTTTTTAAAGTGATGGAGAAACAAATCACCAACTTTATATGGAAGGGAAAGACGCCCCGGATAAGTAAAGCATTACTGAAAAAGAAGAAGAAAGTGGGAGGCCTCACTCTACCTGATTTTAGAACTTATTATACAGCCGCAGTAGTCAAAACAGCCTGGTATTGGTACAACAACAGGCACATAGACCAATGGAACAGAATTGAGAACCCAGATATAAAAACATCCACATATGAGCAGCTGATACTTGACAAAGGCCCAGTGTCAGTTAATTGGGGAGAAGATAGCCTTTTTAACAAATGGTGCTGGCATAACTGGATATCCATTTGCAAACAAATGAAACAGGACTCATACCTCACACCATGCACAAAAACTAACTCCAAGTGGATCAAAGACCTAAACATAAAGACTAAAACGATAAAGACCATGGAAGAAAAAATAGGGACAACGTTAGGAGCCCTAATACAAGGCATAAACAGAATACAAAACATTACTAAAAATTTATGACGAAGAAAAACCAGATAACTGGGTAAGAAAAAAAATTTTTTTTTTTTTTCCTCCTAAAAATCAAACACTATGCTCATCTAAAGACTTCACCAAAAGAGTAAAAAGACCACCTACAGATTGGGAAAAAATTTTCAGCTATGACATCTCTGACCAGCGCCTGATATCTAAAATCTATATGATTCTGTTAAAACTCAACCACAAAAAGACAAACAACCCAATCAAAAAGTGGGCAAAGGATATGAACACGCCCTTTACTAAAGAAGATACTCAGGCGGCTAACAGACACATGAGAAAATGCTCTCAATAATTAGCCCTTAGAGAAATGCAAATTAAAACTACCATGAGATTCCATCTCACTGCAACAAGGCTGGCATTAATCCAAAAAACACAAAATAATAAATGTTGGAGAGGCTGCGGAGGGATTGGAACTCTTATACACTGCTGGTGGGAATGTAAAATGGTACAACCACTTTGGAAATCTATCTGGCATTTTCTTAAAAAGTTAGAAATAGAACTACCATGCAACCCAGAAATCCCACTCCTCGGAATATACCCTAGAGAAATAAGAGCCTTTACAGGAACAGATATATGCACACCCATGTTTATTGCAGCACTGTTTACAATAGCAAAAAGCTGGAAGCAACCAAGGTGTCCATCAACAGATGAATGGTTAAATAAATTATGGTACCTTCACACAATGGAATACTATGTATCGATAAAGAACAGTGATGAATCTGTGAAACATTTCATAACATGGAGGAACCTGGAAGGCATTATGCTGAGTGAAATTAGTGAGATGCAAAAGGACAAATACTCTGTAAGACCTCTATTATAAGTTCTTCAGAAATAGTATAAACTGAGAAGAACACATTCTTTTGTGGTTACGAGAGGGGGGAGGGAGGGGGTGTGAGAGGGTTATTTACTGATTAGTTAGTAGGTAAGAACTACTTTAGGTGAAGGGAAGGACAATACTCAATACAGGGAAGGTCAGCTCAACTGGACTGGACCAAAAGCAAAGAAGTTTCTGGGATAAACTGAATGCTTTGAAGGTCAGCGGAGCAAGGGTGGGGGTTTGGGGACTATGGTTTAAGGGGACTTCTAAGTCAATTGGCATAATAAATTCTATTATGATAATGTTCTTCATCCCACTTAGAAGTGTGGCGTCTGGGGTCTTAAATGCTAAGAAGTGGCCATCTAAGATGCATCAATTGGTCTCAACCCATCTGGATCAAAGGAGAATGAAGAACACCAAGGTCACACGATAACTATGAGCCCGAGGCAGAAAGGGCCACATGAACTAGAGACTTACATCATCCTGAGACCAGAAGAACTAGATGGTGCCTGGCCACAACTGATGGCTGCCCTGACAGGGAACACAACAGAGAACTCCTGAGGGAGCAGGAGAACAGTGGGATGCAGACCCCAAATTCTCATAAAAAGACCAGACTTAATGGCCTGACTGAGACTAGAAGAATTCCGGCAGTCATGGTCCCGAAACCTTCTGTTGGCCCAGGACAGGAACCATTCCCGAAGACTACTCATCAGACATGGGAGGGACTGGACAACGGGTTGGAGAGAGATGCTGATGAAGAGTGAGCTACTTGTATCAGGTGGACACTTGAGACTGTATTGGCATCTCCTGTCTGGAGGGTAGAGAGGGTTAGAAACTGGCAAAAGCATCACGAAAGGAGAGACTCGAAGAAGGGAGGGGGCTGACTCATTAGGGGGAGAGTAAATTTGAGTATGTAATAAGGTGTATATAAGCTTACATGTGACAGACTGACTTGATTTGTAATCTTTCACTTAAAGCACAATAAAAATTATTAAAAAAATAGACTTTATCAAGAGTTCTTAGAGAATGGTAAAAAAAAAATCTTTCAAAATGATATATCCAATAAGAGTCTACTCTCTAAAATATATAGAAAACTTCAACAACTCAACAACAAAATGACAAACAATCCAATTAAAATTGGGCAAAGGACATGAACAGACACTTCACCAAACACGACATTCAACTGGACAACAGACACATAAAAAGATGCCATTAGACCAGAACCTTTTTTTTCACCAATGCCTTCAGTTCAGCTTGGACCTCTTCCTTTGGTACCATCCTGATCATATGCTACCTTCTGAAATGGTTTAATGTTGACCAGTTCTTTTTGGTATAGTGACTCTGTGTATTCCTTCCATCTCCTTTTGATGCTTCTTGCATCGTTTAATATTTTCTCCATAGAATCCTTCACTATACCAACTCAAGCCTTGAATTTTTTCTTCAGTTCTTTCAGCTTGAGAAATGCTGAGCATGTTCTTCTCTTTTGGTTTTCCATCTCCAGGTGTTTACATATGTCATTATAATACTTTGTCTTCTCAAGACGCCTTTTGAAATCTTCTGTTCAGCTCTTGTACTTCATCATTTCTTTCATTTGCTTTAGCTACTCGATGTTCAAAAGCAAGTTTAGAGTCTCTTCTGACATCCATTTTGTCTTCTCTTTCTTTCCTGTTTTTTTAATTACCTCTTGCTTTCTTCATGTATCTTCATGTGTGATGTCCTTGATGTCATTCCACAACTTGTCTTATTTTCGGTCATTAGTGTTCGATGCATCAAATCTATTCTTGAGATGGTCTCTAAAATCAGGTGGGATATACTCAAGGTCATACTTTGACTCTCATGGACTTTTTCAAATTTTGTTCAGCTTCAATTTGAACTTGCATATGAGCAATTGATGGTCTGTTCTGCAGTCAATCCCTGTCCTTGTTTTGACTGATGATACTGAGCTTTTCCATCATCTCTTTCCACAGATGTAATTGATTTGATTTCTCTGTATTCCATCTGGTGAGATCCATATGTATACTCACTGTTAATGTTGTTGAAAAAAGGTATCTGCAGATAAGCTGTTGTTCTTGCAAAATTCTATCATATGATCTCCAGCATCGTTAGCCATTAGAGAGATGCAAATCACCTACAATGACATACCATCTCACCCCTGCAAAAATGACATGAATTGAAAAAAAAAATCAGAAAACAGCAAATGCTGATGAGAACATGGGGAGATTAGAAACCTTGTCTGTTGCAGGTGGGATTGTAAAATGATACAACCACTTGGAAAAAAAATATGGCACTTCCTCAAAAAACTAGAAATAAAACTATCTTATGGTTCAGCAATCCCACTCCCAGGTATATACTCTGGAAATATAATGGAAGAGACACAAATGGACATATGCACAAATATGTTCATTGCAGCACTATTCACAATAACAAAACGATGTAAACGACGTAGATGCCCATCAGTGGATGATTGGATAAACAAAATGTGGTACATACATACAGTGGAATACTACACAGGCTTAAAGAATAATGACGAGTTCTCAAAATATATTGTAACGTGAATGAATGTGGAGGACATTATGCCAAGTGAAATAGTCAATCACAGGAAGACACATGTTGTGTGATTTAGCTTTTATAAAAAGGCAGGAACAGAGAGGCGGAGCCAAGATGGCAGACTAGGCAGACGCTACCTCGGATCCCTCTTACAACAAAGACACGGAAAAACAAGTGAATTGATCACATACATAACAATCTACGAACCCTGAACAACAAACACAGATTTAGAGACGGAGAACGAACTAATACGGGGAAGCAGCGATTGTTTCCAGAGCCTGGAGCCAGCGTACCAGTCAGGTACGGCACAAGCACAGAGACCTGCTCCACCCCCCTGAACTAACCCTGGGAGGGGGACCAGCCAGTTCCACGGGCGGCGTGGGACGCAGCCGGTAGGAGAAGTCCCCGGGAGGCAGTGACTGGTCTTGGAGCAGAAAGAGCAGCATCCGAGCCGGGGAACCGTCCCGCAGGGATTTGGACTGGACTCAGGTACGCCATAAACACGGAGAGTTGCTCCACCCCCCTGAACTAACCCCGGGAAGGGGACCAGCCGGGTCGCGCGGGCGGTGTGGGACGCAGCCGGGAGGAGAAGTCCCCGGGAGGCAGCGACTGGTATTGGAGCGGGGAGAACAGCGTCCCAGCCAGGACACTCGGTCACGGCACAAGCACGGGGAGCTGCTCCACCCATCTGAACTAACCCCGGGAGGAGGCCCAACTGGTTCTCGCGGGCGGCACGGCCACGCGGCTGGAGGGACGAGAAGTCCCTGGGAGGCAGCGACTGATTTTGGAGTCGAGAGTGCACCGTCCCAGTAGGGGAGCCTTGACACTGGGCTTGGGGCTGGAAGCGGAGGATCTGACCGTGACTCAAGAGGGCCAGACCCCCCGGGGACAATCTCCACACAGCCAGCACACATAGGTGACGTGCCCGCGGGAATCTCAGATATAATAGTCATTCCAAGCAAGACAAGCAACTCTGGCTATATTCTGAGGTGCTACTCTCCTATCTCTCTGTTCCCTCCCCCACCCTCCCCAGGCGGCTTCATTAACATCTGAATAGCCTGAGCCAGAGGGAGAACTCTGATAGGGATCTGACTGCAGTTTTTTTTAGCGGATTTTCTGGAAAAACTAGTTTCCCAGTGATGGCTCGAAGACAACAATCCATATCAAACCACTTAAAGAAGCAGACCGTGACAGCTTCTCCAACCCCCCAAACAAAAGAATCAAAATCTTTCCCAAATGGAGATACAATCCTGGAATTATCACATACAGAATATAAAAAACTAATTTACAGAATGCTTAATGATATCACAAATGAAATTAGGATAACTACAGAAAAAGCCAAGGAACACACTGATAAAACTGTTGAAGAACTCAAAAAGATTATTCAAGAACATACTGGAAAAATTAATAAGTTGCAAGAATCCATAGAGAGACAACATGTAGAAATCCAAAAGATTAACAATAAAATAACAGAATTAGACAACGCACTAGGAAGTCAGAGGAGCAGACTCGAGCAATTAGAACGCAGACTGGGACATCTGGAGGACCAGGGAATCAACACCAACATAGCTGAAAAAAAATCAGATAAAAGAATTAAAAAAAATGAAGAAACCCTACGAATTATGTGGGACTCTATCAAGAAGGATAACCTGCGGGTGATTGGAGTCCCAGAACAGGGAGGGGGGACAGAAAACACAGAGAAAATAGTTGAAGAACTCCTGACAGAAAACTTCCCTGACATCATGAAAGACGAAAGGATATCTATCCAAGATGCTCATCGAACCCCATTTAAGATTGATCCAAAAAGAAAAACACCAAGACATATTATCATCAAACTCACCAAAACCAAAGATAAACAGAAAATTTTAAAAGCAGCCAGGGAGAAAAGAAAGGTTTCCTTCAAGGGAGAATCAATAAGAATATGTTCTGACTACTCAGCAGAAACCATGCAGGCAAGAAGGGAATGGGACGACATATACAGAACACTGAAGGAGAAAAACTGCCAGCCAAGGATCATATATCCAGCAAAACTCTCTCTGAAATATGAAGGCGAAATTAAGATATTTACAGACAAACACAAGTTTAGAGAATTTGCAAAAACCAAACCAAAGCTACAAGAAATACTAAAGGATATTGTCTGGTCAGAGAACCAATAATATCAGGTACCAGCACAACACAAGGTCACAAAACAGAACGTCCTGATATCAACTCAAATAGGGAAATCACAAAAACAAACAAATTAAGATTAATTAAAAAAAAAAAATACACATAACAGGGAATCATGGAAGTCAATAGGTAAAAGATCACAATAATCAAAAAGAGGGACTAAATACAGGAGGCATTGAACTGCCATATGGAGAGTGATACAAGGCGATATAGAACAATACAAGTTAGGTTTTTACTTAGAAAAATAGGGGTAAATAATAAGGTAACCACAAAAAGGTATAACAACTCTATAACTCAAGATAAAAACCAAGAAAAACGTAACGACTCAACAAACATAAAGTCAAGCACTATGAAAATGAGGATCTCACAATTTACTAAGAAAAATGCCTCAGCACAAAAAAGTATGTGGAAAAATGAAATTGTCAACAACACACATAAAAAGGCATCAAAATGACAGCACTAAAAACTTATTTATCTATAATTACCCTGAATGTAAATGGACTAAATGCACCAATAAAGAGACAGAGAGTCACAGACTGGATAAAGAAACACGATCCATCTATATGCTGCCTACAAGAGACACACCTTAGACTTAGAGACACAAACAAACTAAAACTCAAAGGATGGAAAAAAGTATATCAAGCAAACAATAAGCAAAAAAGAAGAGGAGTAGCAATATTAATTTCTGACAAAATAGACTTTAGACTTAAATCCACCACAAAGGATAAAGAAGGACACTATATAATGATAAAAGGGACAATTGATCAGGAAGACATAACCATATTAAATATTTATGCACCCAATGACAGGGCTGCAAGATACATAAATCAAATTTTAACAGAATTGAAAAGCGAGATAGATACCTCCACAATTATAGTAGGAGACTTCAACACACCACTTTCGGAGAAGGACAGGACATCCAGTAAGAAGCTCAACAGAGACACGGAAGATCTAATTACAACAATCAACCAACTTGACCTCATTGACTTATACAGAACTCTCCACCCAACTGCTGCAAAATATACTTTTTTTTCTAGCGCACATGGAACATTCTCTAGAATAGACCACATATTAGGTCATAAAACAAACCTTTGCAGAGTCCAAAACATCGAAATATTACAAAGCATCTTCTCAGACCACAAGGCAATAAAACTAGAGATCAATAACAGAAAAACTAGGGAAAAGAAATCAAATACTTGGAAAATGAACAATACCCTCCTGAAAAAAGACTGGGTTATAGAAGACATCAAGAAGGGAATAAGGAAATTCATAGAAAGCAACGAGAATGAAAATACTTCCTATCAAAACCTCTGGGACACAGCAAAAGCAGTGCTCAGAGGCCATTTTATATCAATAAATACACACATACAAAAAGAAGAAAGAGCCAAAATCAGAGAACTGTCCCTACAACTTGAACAAATAGAAAGTGAGCAACAAAAGAATCCATCAGGCACCAGAAGAAAACAAATAATAAAAATTAGAGCGGAACTAAATGAATTAGAGAACAGAAAAACAATCAAAAGAATTAACAAAGCCAAAAGCTGGTTCTTTGAAAAAATTAACAAAATTGATAAACCATTGGCTAGACTGACTAAAGAAATACAGGAAAGGAAACAAATAACCCGAATAAGAAATGAGAAGGACCACATCACAACAGAACCAAATGAAATTAAAAGAATCATTTCAGATTATTATGAAAAATTGTACTCTAACAAATTTGAAAACCTAGAAGAAATGGATGAATTCCTGGAAAAACACTACCTACCTAAACTAACACATTCAGAAGTAGAACAACTAAATAGACCCATAACAAAAAAAGAGATTGAAACGGTAATCAAAAAACTCCCAACAAAAAAAAGCCCTGGCCCGGACGGCTTCACTGCAGAGTTCTACCAAACTTTCAGAGAAGAGTTAACACCACTACTACTAAAGGTATTCCAAAGCATAGAAAAAGATGGAATACTACCCAACTCATTCTATGAACGCACCATCTCCCTGATACCAAAACCAGGTAAAGACATTACAAAAAAAGAAAATTATAGACCTATATCCCTCATGAACATTGATGCAAAAATCCTCAACAAAATTCTAGCCAATAGAATCCAACAACACATCAAAAAAATAATTCACCCTGATCAAGTGGGATTTATACCAGGTATGCAAGGCTGGTTTAATATCAGAAAAACCATTAATGTAATCCATCACATAAATAAAACAAAAGAGAAAAACCACATGATCTTATCAATTGATGCAGAAAAGGCATTTGACAAAGTCCAACACCCATTCATGATAAAAACTCTTACCAAAATAGGAATTGAAGGAAAATTCCTCAACATAATAAAGGGCATCTATATCACTCTAAATGGAGAGAACCTGAAAGCATTTCCCTTGAGAATGGGAACCAGACAAGGATGCCCTTTATCACCACTCTTATTCAACATCGTGTTGGAAGTCTTAGCCAGGGCAATTAGGCTAGACAAAGAAATAAAAGGTATCCGGATTGGCAAGGAAGAAGTAAAGTTATCACTATTTGCAGATGACATGATTATATACACAGAAAACCCTAAGGAATCCTCCAGAAAACTACTGAAACTAATAGAAGAGTTTGGCAGAGTCTCAGGTTATAAAATAAACATACAAAAATCACTTGGATTCCTCTACATCAACAAAAAGAACACCGAAGAGGAAATAACCAAATCAATACCATTCACAGTAGCCCCCAAGAAGATAAAATACTTAGGAATAAATCTTACCAAGGATGTAAAAGACCTATACAAAGAAAACTACAAAGCTCTACTACAAGAAATTCAAAAGGACATACTTAAGTGGAAAGACATACCCTGCTCATGGATAGGAAGACTTAACATAGTAAAAATGTCTATTCTACCCAAAGCCATCTATACATTTAACGCACTTTCGATCCAAATTCCAATGTCATATTTTAAGGGGATAGAGAAACAAATCACGAATTTCATATGGAAGGGAAAGAAGCCCCGAATAAGCAAAGCACTACTGAAAAAGAAGAAGAAAGTGGGAGGCCTCACCTTACCTGACTTCAGAACCTATTATACAGCCACAGTAGTCAAAACAGCCTGGTATTGGTACAACAACAGACACATAGACCAATGGAACAGAATTGAGAACCCAGACATAGATCCATCCACGTATGAGCAGCTGATATTTGACAAAGGACCAGTGTCAATTAACTGGGGAAAAGATAGCCTTTTTAACAAATGGTGCTGGCATAACTGGATATCCATTTGCAAAAAAATGAAACAGGACCCATACCTCACACCATGCACAAAAACTAACTCCAAGTGGATCAAAGACCTAAACATAAAGACTGAAACAATAAAGATCATGGAAGAAAAAATTGGGACAACCCTAGGAGCCCTAATACAAGGTATAAACAGAATACAAAACATTACCAAAAATGATGAAGAGAAACCCGATAACTGGGAGCTCCTAAAAATCAAACACCTATGCTCATCTAAAGACTTCACCAAAAGAGTAAAAAGACCACCTACAGATTGGGAAAGAATTTTCAGCTATGACATCTCCGACCAGCGCCTGATCTCTAAAATCTACATGATTTTGTCAAACCTCAACCACAAAAAGACAAACAACCCAATCAAGAAGTGGGCAAAGGATATGAACACACATTTCACTAAAGAAGATATTCAGGCAGCCAACAGATACATGAGAAAATGGTCTTGATCATTAGCCATTAGAGAAATGCAAATTAAAACTACGATGAGATTCCATCTCACACCAGCAAGGCTGGCATTAATCCAAAAAACACAAAAGAATAAATGTTGGAGAGGCTGCGGAGAGATTGGAACTCTCATACACTGCTGGTGGGAATGTAAAATGGTACAACCACTTTGGAAATCTATCTGGCGTTATCTTAAACAGTTAGAAATAGAACTACCATACAACCCAGAAATCCCACTTCTAGGAATATACCCTAGAGATACAAGAGCCTTCATACAAACAGATATATGCACACCCATGTTTATTGCAGCTCTGTTTACAATAGAAAAAAGTTGGAAGCAACCAAGGTGTCCATCAGCGGATGAATGGGTAAATAAATTGTGGTATATTCACACAATGTAATACTACGCATCGATAAAGAACAGTGACGAATCTGTGAAACATTTCATAACATGGAGGAACCTGGAAGGCATTATGCTGAGCGAAATGAGTCAGAGGCAAAAGGACAAATATTGTATAAGACCACTATTATAAGATCTTGAGAAATAGTAAACCTGAGAAGAACACATACTTTTGTGGTTACGAGGCGGGGAGGGAGGGAGGGTGGGAGAGGGTTTTTTATTGATTAATCAGTAGATAAGAACTGCTTTAGGTGAAGGGAAAGACAACACTCAATACATGGAAGGTCAGCTCAATTGGACTGGACCAAAAGCAAAGAAGTTTCTGGGATAAAATGAATGCTTCAAAGGTCAGCGGAGCAAGCGCGGGGGTCTGGGGAACATGGTTTGCGGGGACTTCTAAGTCAATTGGCAAAATAATTCTATTATGAAATCATTCTGCATCCCACTTTGAAATGTGGTGTCTGGGATCTTAAATGCTAACAAACGGCCATCTAAGATGCAGCAATTGGTCTCAACCCACCTGGAGCAAAGGAAAATGAAGAACACCAAGGCCACACGACAACTAAGAGCCCAAGAGACAGAAAGGGCCACATGAACCAGAGACCTACATCATCCTGAGACCAGAAGAACTAGTTGGTGCCCGGCCACAATCGATGACTGCCCTGACAGGGAGCACAGCAGAGGACCCCTGAGGGAGCAGGAGATCAGTGGGATGCAGACCCCAAATTCTCATAAAAAGACCAAACTTAATGGTCTGACTGAGACTGGAGGAATCCCGGCGGCCATGCTCCCCAGACCTTCTGTTGACACAGGACAGGAACCATCCCCGAAGACAACTCATCAGACATGAAAGGGACTGGTCAGCGGGTGGGAGAGTGACGCTGATGAAGAGTGAGCTAATTATATCAGGTGGACACTTGAGATTGTGTTGGCAACTCTTGTCTGGAGGGGGGATGGGAGGATAGAGAGAGAGGGAAGCAGGCAAAATTGTCAAGAAAGGAGAGACTGAAAGGGCTGACTCAAGAGGGGGAGAGTAAGTCGGAGTAGGGAGTGAGATGTTTGTAAACTTATATGTGACAGACTGATTGGATTTGTAAACGTTCACTTGAAGCTTAATAAAAGTTATTAAAAAAAAAAAAGGCAAGAACACATACATACAGAAATCAATGGTATTTGGTGGTCTCTGGGAATGGGAGCTGGGAGAATCACTCTTTAGATAGTAGACACTTGTGTGTGGTGATGAGAAAGGTAACACAAAATGTGGGTGACATATGTACAGCTTGACTGAGATAAATGATATCACTAAGAAGTATGCAAGAAAAAAGGATATTTTTAGTAAATGCTATGACATATAACTTTATAACTACAGCAACAACAACCAAATAATATATGTGTAGTTACATATGTATGTTTGTATCCATACATGTGGATGTTGTTTTTGTTGTTAGCTGCCATCAGTTCTGTTCCAACTCATAGTGACACTGTGTACAGCAGAACAGAACACTGTCTGGTCCTGCGCCATCCTCACAGTCATTGCTATGTTTGAACCCATTGTTGCAGCCACTATGTCCATCTATCTTTTTGAGGGTCTTCCTCTTTTTCACTAACCATCTACCTTACCAAGCATGAAAACCTTCTCCAGGGACTGGTCCCTCCTGATAACACGTCCAGAGTACCTGAGGCAAAGTCTCTTCGTCGTTGCTTCCAAGGAGCACTCTGGCTGCACTTCTTCCAAGACAGACTTGTTCGTTTCTCTGGCAGTCCATGGTATATTCTGTGTTCTTCACTAACACCATAATTCAAAGGCATCAAGTCTTCTTCAGTCTTCTTTATTCACTGTTTAGCTTTCACATGCATATGAGGTGATTGAAAATGTCATTGTTCAAGTCAGGCACACCGTAGTCCTCAAAGTGATATCTTTGCTTTTAAATCTTTAAAGAGTTCATTCACAACAGATTTGCTCAATGCAATATGTCATTTGATTTCTTGACTGTCGTGGATTCAAGTAAAATGAAATCCTTGAGAACTTCAATCTTTTCTCTGTTTATCAGGCTGTAGCTTATAGGTTCTGTCATGAGAATTTTTATTTTCTTTATGTTGAGGTGAAATCCATACTGAAGGCTATAGTCTTTAATCTTCATCAGTAAGTGCTTCAAGGCCTCTTTGCTTTTAGTAGCCGAGGTTGTGGCATCCGCATATAGCAGACAGTTAATGAGTCTTCCACCAGTCCTAATGCCTTGGTATTCTTCATAAAGCCTAGCTTCTCGGATTACTTGCTCAGCATACAGATTGAACACGTATGGTAAAAGGATGCAACCCTGACACACACCTTTCCTGATTTTAACCATGTAATATCCCCTTGTTCTGTTCAAACAGCTGCCTCTTGGTCTATGTACAGGTTCTGCATGTGCACAATTAAGTGTTCTGGAATTCCCATTCCTCATAATGTTATCCATAATTTGTTATGATCCACACTGTCAAATGCCCTTGCACAGTTAATAAAACACAGGTAAGCATCTTTCTGGTATTCTCTGCTTTCAGCCAAGATCGATATGACATCAGCAATGATATCCCTAGTTCCAAGTCCTCTTCTGAATCCATTTTGAATTTCTGGCCATTCCCTATTGATGTACTGCTGCAACCACTTTTGAATTATCTTCAGCAAAGTTTTGATTTAGTGTGATATTAATGATATTGTTTGATAATTTCCACATTCTGTTGGATCACCTTTCTCTTGATTGATCACCAGTATGGATCTCTTCCAGTAGATTGGCCAGGTAGCTGTCTTCCAAATTTCTTGTCATAGATGAGTGAGCACCTCCAGGCCTGCAACCGTTTGTTGAGACATCTCAAGTGGTCAATTCCTGGAGCCTTGTTTTTTTGCCAGTGCCCTCAGTGCAGCTTAGACTTCTTCCTTCAGTACCATCAGTTCTTGATCATATGCTACCTCCTGAAATGGTTGAACATTGACCAGTTCTTTTTGATACGGTGACTCTGTATATTCCTTCCAACTTCTTTTGTACATTCAAGACCAAGTTTCAGAGTCTCTTCTGATATCCATTTTAGTCTTTTCTTTCCTGTCTTTTTAAGTACACTTTGCTTTCTTCATGTATGGTGTCCTTGATGTCATTCCACAACTCATGTGATTTTTGGTTATCTTTTATTTATTGATTTATTCATGTGCTTATTATGGTATATCATACCTATTCTAAATTATTCAATCAAATGTTTCAGAGAACATTTTCTTGTCCAGTTCATTGTTTACCTTTTGAGGTAGTGGTTTTCTCAGTCTAGTTTGTTTGATCTGTGAGTACCACCCAATAGAGTTATCACTTCATGTTGCTACAACCCAGCAAGGAAAACTCTGGCTAGGCTTTCACCATTAAATCTTTGTTGTTGTTAGTAGTCCTCGAGTCAATTCGGACTCATGGCAACCCCTTATGTACAGATACAGTTTTTAAGGCTGAAACCTTTCAGGAGCAGATCACCAGGCCTGTCTTCCAAGATGCCTCTGGGTAGGTTCAAACCACAAACCTTTCAGCTAGTAATCTAGTGCTTAACCATTTGCTTCATCCAGGCACTTCTTAGGGAGTAGAAAGTCAGGAGGATGCAGTCTTAAAAAATTGTGCTCCACAACCCCGGGGGGTTGGATGGAGACAAGTAAAGGACTGAATGCCAAAGCCATTCGGCTCCACCTACTTCTATTAACTGCTAGTCCATCAGAACAGTTACGTGCATGGATGCCCACAGCAGTGGTTTGAAGAAAGGGAGTACTCAGTGGTGGCCTCAAGGCAAGGAGGTGAAAGGGCACTGGGGAGAGAGAAAACAGAATTTTAACTGCCCTTCCACTGCTGCCTCTAGCTTTTCTCTGCCATCCATTACCCAAACAGTATTTTAAAGCAGACTTCTTACTGTTTTTGTTTCTGTTATTGTTGGTTTTTGTTTGCTTATTTGTTGTTAATTCCTGGACTCTATGTTTCTCTCCCTATTGTTTCCTCAGTGTCATTTTTAGAAGCATTCCATGCTATTGGACATCTTGCCTAAATGTTTGTATGCGTAGGTGGTAAATTTATACCAATATTCAACATGTATTATACATGTGATGAAATCCTATACAGTGGTTTACAACACTGTACGTCGCTTTTCTCTTTTAAATTGTTTAGATATACAAATTTTATTTTCTGAGTTTACTTATTTTCGTTTTATAAACCAAACCCGAACCAAACCTATTGCCATCCAGCCGATTCTGACTCATATCGACCCTACAGGACATAGTAGGCTGCTCCTTAGGGTTTCCAAGGCTGTAATCCTTATGGAAGCAGACTGCCACAGTTTCTTTTGCAGAGTGGCTGGTGGGTTCGAACTCGACCTACCAGGTAGCAGCCAAGCACTTAACCACTTTACCACCAGGGCTTACTTATTTGAACTTTATAGCTACATAATATTATTGCAGAGTTGATAATCTGTTTATCTTTCAATTAAAAAAAAACTCCACTTACAAGGAAAATGGATGTTCTGTAAATTGACCTTATAAGTATTCCTTTGAAAGGACACCTCATGAAGTGTGAAATGCCAAGCATTAGCTAATAAATCTTTGAGAAAATTTCTGTTAATATGCAATTTTTAAATGCATTGCTGATTCATGTGTTTAAAACATACGCAACTTGTTTTGAGATTTCTGAAATCTTACTCAAATATATGCTCTCGTATGTGTAGATTTGAACTGTTCTGCTAAATAAGACTTCTTTTGTAGCCTAAATAATCAACACATATTATTTTAGTGAATTAAACCACTTTATAATCTTTTTTTAACTGAAGAAATGCACTAATCAAAGGAAAAGGAAAATCTATTGATATATGTGTGTTTCTATGTATATACTTGTTACGTGAAAGCATCCACATGAGCACAACATACTTTTTGAAATTCTAGTTATTTTTGATGATTCTTTATTTTTTTTTTACCCTAAAACAACTTGTTTTGTGCCAAGAAGGACAGATGATACTGGCTGTTAGCTTCATCTTTTTGTGTTCCCTTTCTCCATCCCTACTACCAGTTTTTCCTTTTTTTCTTCCTTTTGTGCCAGCCTACTACTCTTTTTTGCCTTTTTCTTCCATTTCCTTCCTCTCCCTTTCTCATACCTTCTTATCTTTTTCTTTCTCTTCACCCACTTCTTTCTTCATCATGAAATAGTATATCATTTTTCATACTTACAAATATCCATTCTAGTTGGTTATTCATTGGATGTTTTTCATGTGCTGGACATTATGCTTAGCTTTTTACCATATGAGCAGTCATAGTTGGTAATACTTGGGATTCAGTAGAAATTGTTGTGTGATCTGATTAAAATTATGCTCTGATAACTTGGAAATTGATTAATAGATTTAAAAATTTAGCTTCATCAAGGTAAATTAGAAAATTATAGAGTTCAAACTATTGGCCTTCAAGGATAAATTCATTATAATGAAAATCTATATCAATATTGTTTTATAGAATATTGGTAATGTTAGATTAAGGCAAAACTAGGGTTTTTCTCTTTAAGAAACATAGGAACCACTGTTCGCTTTACTCAGCTCTTTGAAAAAGAATGAAAACATGTAAAACCATTTGCACTGTAATTGCAAGGATTATGTTATAGATCCCAAAACAAGTAAAATGTGTAAAATCATTTACATTTTAAATCATAGAAATCAAGACCCTGAGCCAAGTGAAGAGGAAAGCAGAGTAAACATACTTAGGCTTTGCATGAAGTATAGTAAAAAGGCCCCTTAGAGTTTACTAGATTCCTTAAACAGAAAGGAATCTTTTTTTTACTTGATCTTATGGTATCTTGGAGAGTATAAGATCATACAAATATCCAGTGACTAGACCATGAAGGTCAAGTGAATAATGCTAAAGAGTTTTAAACAGATCTTAAATTTGTGAGGAATTAGTAAAGCAGGATTTGATTTTATTTTAGAAAGATCAGTTTCTGTTATTTGGAGCATATTAAGTGAAACAAAACTGGAGAAGGGAATACTGTCAAAAAGTTTTAGCAGGAATTCTGGCAAAAGTTATAAACAGTGAGAAAACTATAAAAATTATAAACAGTGACAGTGAAAATAGAGAGAAGAAATGCTTTTAAAAGTTACTTAGGATATAGAATTCTTTGGATTTGTGATGGGTTGAATGTGAAAGGCATCCAGGATGACTCTTAAGGTTTTAATTGGGAGATTGCATGATGATGATGACTTTCACTGGAACAGGGGATCCGAAAGGAAGAAAAAGTATTAGAAGACGAAAGTGTTCTAAACAAGAATATGCTAAGATTTTGATGCTCGTGAGATATCCAAGGACATATCTACTAGGCCATTGGACATATGGGACAGACATTATTGAAATAAGTTGTATAGATTTTACTAATAAAATTAATGGAAGGGTCTGGTGTGATATTAAAAGGAATTTTAAGTTTTCTTAATTTTGATTGCTGTTGTAGATTTTTATTTTATTATTTTTAATAATTTTTAAACTCAAGTTACCTTCAGTTCTTAAGCATCAGGTGTTAGCATTCTCAACTAGTCCCTGGGTAGTGCAAATGGTTAAGTGCTCAACTATTAGTGAAATGATTGGAGGTTCACCCAGTGAAAGGTGCCTCAGAAGACAGGACTACTGGTGACCTGTATCCAAAAGGTCACAGTCTTGAAAACCCTATGAAGCAATTCTGTTCTCCACACATGGGGTTGCAGGACTCCAAGTTGACTAGACGGCAACTAACAACAATATTCTCAAAATCTAATATTTTTATTAATTGGTGTGCAGGGAAATAAATATAATAGCCATAGTGATAAGGGGAAATAGCAATAAGGAGAAAATAGTGTATATACACCTAGTGACATTCATTCACTCTCCCTTGTTAGTAAGCAAATATGAACTTGAAATAGCACATTATATTAGCCAACCTAGGCAGTATTTTTAAAATAATGAAATCCAATACTGGCAGCATTACTGAAAGAAAGTATGCATGTCACATGTTCATTTTTTTGGCATTTTTAATTGATACAACTTTTTGGAAAACAATTTAGCAATATGTGCCATGAGCTATGAAAATATCCATAAAAAAACATATATTTGAGTAATTCTGTTCCTACTATTTGTGTCAAGAAGAAATTGAAATATGTATAAAAATTGTGATTCAAAAATTAATAGCTATATAAATATCCACAAGATTTAACAAACAATGTTAATATCAGTAATATAGACCCATTATAATTACACATGTAAGGGAGGGAGAATAAAATTAAAAGAAGATTCATTAGACTGAGTCTTAGATTTTCTTTTGACCTAGAAAAGTGTTACTCAGTTGGATTTCATTTATTTCTTCATGAAACTAATTACACTGCTTTTTTAACCTTAAATTATATTTACATAATAAAAATCATATACTCGTTTATTGTTTTTAATATTTACACCCAACCTGTAAGAAAAGAATGGAAGACTTGCCATAATTATACAAGAATGTGATTATATCCAAAACCAAAACCAAACCAAACCCATTGCCATTGAGTTGACTCCAACTCACAGTGACCCTATACTGTAGGTCAGCGTAGAACTGCCCTATAGGGTTTCCAAGGAGTGCCTGGTGGGTTCAAACTGCTGACTTTCTGGTAAGCAATCCTAGCTCTTAACTACTATACAACCAGGTCTCCTGATTATATCCAACAGAGTAAAAATTAAAATAAATAATAAAAGTTGAGCATAGAATAGAGAGGTGAAGGAAGGGTAAGGACGCTGATGCCATAACCTTTTATAACAGGATAAATAATATTGTCTAAATTTGACATCAAGTAATAGAGATTTAAATATATCACTTAAAATATTAGTTATGATTGGAAGTATGATGAACAACATTTTAAATTATAATGTCAATTAAAATTGAAGAGGGAAGGAGAAAGAGAGGTGACAGGTAAAAAAAGTATGTTAATTCCTCACTCTTTTTATTGGCTGTCACTCCATGATGTCTAAATGTGATGAATCAAAAAATAGTGAAAATATGTATTTTATTAAATTATTGTGTTCTTAAGAATAAACAAGAACCAAAACAGTTAATGGTGTTTAAATCTGTAAGGGAACTGCGGTGGGAGGAGAAGAAAAATTTCAGTTTTAATTTTTATACACTTCTATATGCTTTATAATGAGTTGGAATCGACTCGACGGCAGTGGGTTTTATATGCTTTATATGAGGGCATTTGAAAGTATCACGCTTGGAATAAATAATGTTGCATCTATTGTTTAAAAAAAATTAAGGAGCCTTGGTGGCACAGTGGTTTAAGTACTCAGCTGCTAACTGAAAGGTCAGTGGTTCAAACTTACCAGCTGCTCTGCTGCAGAAAGATTTGGCAGTCTGCGTCTGTGAAGATTACAGCCTTGGAAGCCCTGTGGAGCAGTTCTGCCTTTATGACAGAGGGTCATTCTGAGTTGGAACTGACTCAGTGGGAGTAGGTTTATTGCTGAAAATATATAAAATAGGTAAACAAAGATGATAACATGCAAATACTAAATATGGATATATTTAAATTGTGAGTGTATACCTTTTTATTATTAAAATGTCCTTGTGGGTGTTAAAATGCTTAATAATGTATTTAAATGTAAAAGCTAAATAAACAAGTTTTATATAGGAAATAGTACTGGACTTGAGGACTGCTACTTATTTATTGAAGTTTTGGAACTATTATTTAATTTCTTTGGAACTGGTTTCTCTTTCCTTAATGTCTGGTCTTGTTTTTTTGTTTTCCTTACTAGGACTCTTTTGGCTATAAGTATAAGAGAGACAATTCTTTCTATGTTAAACAAAAGGAGAATTTATTAAAAAGACTACTGGGGTGACTCGTGAACCCAGGACAAGACTGAGGCTCTAGGAGCAGCTGTAATCAGCAACTCGGACAATCAACTTTCACTCTGTCTTTGCTGTTCTTTGATTTTCTGCTTTTATCGTCTCTCTAGACACCAGGTCTGGTACTTTTGTGGTCTGCGTGACCATAAACATGATCATTAATAGCTCTCCAACTTAACTACTTTTCATCCAGGCACCGGAAGATAGATTAACCTGTTTTCTTATTCTAGTACCAAAATTGCCAAGAAAGGTCTCCAGCCAAGCTTGAGTTAAGGGAACAGCCTCTGAAAATCAATTAACCATGACAAGGTGGCCATATTGGTTTATGTGGCAGCTTTGGCAAATGCCTTGTGGCTAAAGTGCAGGATAGTGAATTTCTAGGAAAGTGTGCATGTATAAGGGAGGCAATGAGGCCAGCTGGGCAGAATGGGTGAGTGTTTATTACCATCTGTAAAATGAATGCATTCATAGAAAGATTTGTTGTGTTCTCAGCATGGTTACTAGCACCATTAGCTTTCAGCATTCTAGTCCTCTCTTATGACTTATGTAGATATATACCTCTTGATACTTGGATCTCTCAAATGTATATTACTTTTTAATATGCTCAATATCTCCTTTTCACCCTCATTCTAAATTCAACCTGTTTCTTATGCCCCAACCAATCCCATTTCCAACTAAACCTACTTCTTCTACAATATTCCCCATATCAGAAATGCCACCACCATCCAACCTCAAAACAGAAACTTGAGAGTCGTTCTTGACATTTCTCTTTTCCTTAATTTATCCATTAGGGTAAAAAAACAAAACAAAACAAAATACCATCCTTTAAATCTAGCTCCCATTTAGAGTCTGAAAAATACATAGGTCTTTATCCCTCTTGCTGGAAGAAGCCCTGGTGGCACAATGGTTTTGTGCTGGACTGCTAACTGAAAGATTGGTGGTTCAAACCCACCAGCAGCTCCACGGAAGAAAAGACCTGGCAATCTGCTCCTGTAAGGATGACAGCCTAGGAAACCCTATGGGGCAATTCTACTCTGAGCTATAAAATCACTATGAGTCAGAATCAACTCAGTGACACACAAGAAGAGCATCCCTCTTGCCAAAAGCGTTTCTTCTAGACTACTGTAATAGCCTCCTAGCTTCCTTCTTCCCACATCTTTCCTACCTTCATTCTCTTCTCTATAAAGTACACAGAATGATGTTTGTTAAAAACAATTGAATCATACTTGAACCCCTTCAGTGGTTTCTCACTGCACTTAACAGAAAATCCAATCTTCACACAGCCCACCATCATCTTACATTGATGCTCCCCTGGCTCACTAAGTTCTAGTCCCACTCTCAGTTTCTCAATAAAATGCATACCCCACCCCACCCAGCCCACAGGCTTTTTCTGATTCCTCTGTCTGAAACACTGGCCCTGCTTACTATCTGTGTCCTTGTCCTGTAGATTTACCCTTAAATGCTATTCCCTCTGGAAGGCCCACCCTGACCATCAAATATAAATGGAGGGCATCTTTCATGTTATTCTCTCTCCTGGCAAATCATTGCTTCTCTTATCAAAAATTGTAATTTTTTTTTTTTTTTTAATGATTTGCCTTGGCTTCTCCTGAGCATGGGGGAAAGCATAATTAATTACTTTGTGTGTGTGTGTTTTATTGCACTTTACATGAGAAGAATTTGTAATTTTAAACCTCTTGGTATGTTTTCCTTATTTGAAGCCTGTCTATAAACTATAAGCAGTGAAAGAGCAAGGACAAATAACACTTTCTGTACTACTTTATCAGTACTGAATACATTGTGTTCAACACTCTACACATACCACTCATGTTTGCACAGAGCCTGCTACTCCTATGCTAGCAGCACAGTGGAGCTATGTCTTACTAAGGAGGTGGGCTCTAAAGCTGATGCTTACAGTGAGCAATCTGCCAAAAGTTCATAGAAATAGTTTTTTTTTTGTAAATATAAAATAATATAATATATACTAAACAAAATGAAATTTTATTGTATTTCTAATTATACAGAAGAGAGAGTAAATACATAGTTTATTTACATAGTTAAATGTACTACATAATTACTTGATGGATGAATTAATGCATAATAAATACTCACTAAATATGTGTTGGACTCAATTAAGTCCAGCCTTAAATGTCTTTGCCTTTCATTTCTGTTTAACAGATGAATAAACAGACATCTAAATCAACTAAGTAATTTCTTCAGTCAAATATAATTCAAGTTCTCTGCCCCATTAGATTTGCACACACTCTCTCTGTCTTTCTCCTCTCTGTGTCTCTGTATCTCTGTCTCACTATGTATATACTCTCTCTCTATATATATTCTCTCTCTCTTTATATATATATACACCATATATTCAGGATTCCTCACTTTTGCTTATAAGTGTGCTAAAGGATAATTGAAGGACAGTGCTTTTTATGGCAGTCAGAATTTCTTGAGTTTGCCAGTATAGTATGTTGTGTGTGTACAGTTTGTCTGGTGTACTTTGATTCATGACATCCGTTGTCTTCTAGCTGATTGTCAACCTGTAGTGCTGTGCTGACTGTGCAAGTCTTTAGTGATCTTCTTCTTGTCTCCCTTATGCTTGTGTTTCCGGATGCTGTCATCAGCATATTGCTGACAATGAATGACTGTCTTGAAGACATTTGTGTCACTTCATTTATAAAAAATTTTATATACATTAAAATTAAATCAATACCATAAAATAAAATGCTCACAAACCTCTAAAGTGAATCTTTTCTGCAAAACTGGAACCTCATTTTTAAACCATAGTGATAAAAATGGGTAGGGTATTATATCCTGAACTTCTTCAATAAAAATATCAAGTGAGGAAAATCTAAAGGAATCTTTGCCATATTTTCAAGATGTTAATCTCGGTATTGCAGCCAGGTTTATGTTTTTGGTGATACAGATATTTTTTTTTTACAGGAATAATTTTCAAGGTTGAAATAAGGATCTATAACTGTTGTATTGGTAAACACTATTATAACTCTCTTAGCCCCTCCCAATAACTATATTGACACTCTGTATAGCCTCGCTATGTGTTGGAATCGATTTGACAGCAATGAATTTGGTTTGGTTTGGATATTTATATTTGCAAGGAGCGCTGGTGGTGCAGTGGTGAAAGCCCTTGGCTGCTAACCAAAATGTCAGTGGTTTGAACCCACTAGCTGCACCAAACCCACCAGCTGCTCCTTGGGAGAAAGATGTGGTAGTCTGCTTCTGTAAAGATTATAGTCTTGGGAACCCTATGGGGGCAGTTCTGCTCTGTCCTATGGGGTCTCTATGAGTTGGCATTGACTCAGTGCAACTTCTTTTTCTTTTTAATTTATATTTATGTCGCTGGGTGGCACAAATGGTTAAACACTTGACTTCTAACGAAAAGACTGGCAGTTCAAACCCACCCAGAGGCATCTCAGAAGACAGGCCAGCCAGTTCGTTTCCCAAAGGTCACATCCTTGAAAACTTGTTTGAGCAGGACTACTCTGCACACATGGCAACTCCATGAGTCAGAATCAACTCAATGACAAGTAAAAACAGGGATATATCTGTATTTATATCTGTGTCTATGAGTATGTAGCTATGAGTCACAACTGACTCGACGGCAATGGGTTATATCTGTATCTGACTATGACTCTTGGGATTTAAATAGAATAATAAACAACACCCTTACTTTACTCTCCTAAATTCAGAACCAGTTGCAAAATAGAAAACGGATTCAACAAAATTGGTTTATAATACAATACAATCTAAACCTGATTGAAATGCAGTCAAATGAGCTTCCAACACATTCTTCTCTGAACTGAAGTGAACTACTGGAGTCACTGTCACAAATAGAAAGTTGCAAACCTCTCCCACAGGGCAAGAGGCTATAAACTCATGCCTAGACAAGCTGAGGTTTCATCCTGTGGACCAGCCATGCCCATTAAGAAGCAGAGCATGCTTCTTTCTCCCAAAGTCACCTACCAGTTTATGGGAGGAGAGAGTGAGAAGTAGGAAAACAAATGAGGAGTATTTCTATCAAAATTTGGACCAGAGGAATGAAGGGTCCCCCGGACTAATAGAATGTATGTTTTATAGACCAGGAAGCTGTTCATGAAGGAGTGTTTGGGACACAAAGCATCAAAAATTCTCCTGAGCCCTATTTCCTGTCATTATTTTTTCATCTAATTATCTTCGTTGGAGGAATCAGCTCAATAATTTTTCACTCACGGTATAAAGTTCAGGCAAGAGTAAGGATTGAACATATAAGCATTTCCGGAAAAAAAAAAAAAAACTTGATCTACTTATGAAAATAAATATTCCTCGCTTGGTGTTATAGCATCAAATCCTCAGAAACTAGCCTGATTTTTGCTTGTTCTTTAATGCCATCACTTTTTCTTTGTTGTGCCTTTCTTCTCCCTTTATTTTGGTTTCTCTTCAGACATCTGCACATCCTGAAATTATTAGAACAACTCTTTAATTCATATATCATTTTTAATCTGTTGCCACTCTAATTACAGAGAAATATCTCTCAGGAATTTAGATGCAAAAATTCTAGCCAATAGAATTCAGAATCATATAAATAATAATAATAATAATACAGAACGACCAAGTGGGATTCATACCAGGTGTGAAAGGATGGTTCAACATTAGAAAATCAATCAACATAATCCACCACATAAATAAAAGAATCACATGATCATCTCAGTAGATGCAAAAAAGACATTTGAAAAAGTTCAACACCCATTCCTGATAAAAACTCTCTACAAAATAGGTATAGAAGGGAAATTCTTCAACATAATAAAGGGCATCTATACAAAACCAACAGCCAACATCATAATAAATAATAGTCTAAATAGGCATGGTCCTTGCAGTAAGGAACTTACTTGGTAGCGAGAAAGACAGACTGAATATCAGTAAACAGACAAAGAAATAAAATAATTTTCCCTTGAAATGAGAGACATTTGGTGAATGAGATATTAAAACATGAACTCATCTGGAGATGGGAATGTGCTTTAGAAAGGATATCACTAAGGTAGCAACATTTAATACGAGGAACATTCCAGATGGAAGGAATAGCTTGTTAAAAGTTCCTCAAGTGGGAAAAATCTTGGCCCATTCAAGAGACTGAAAGATGAGAGTGAGTAGAGTCAAGTTCACAGGTGAAAGAATGGTATGAGATGAAGTTAACATAAGAAGTAGAACCATGGGAGACAGAGGCTGTACAACATGGCGAAGAGTTTAATTTTTATTTTACAGATGAGAACTGTTATATAGAAATATAAAAAAAAAAAATTTTTTTTTGAAATATAAAGTAAGCCATAAATCAGAACCACTTATGTAGTTGAGTATTTCGAATATATTTTATTTAACCCAGTATACCCAAAATATTATCATTTTAAGGTATAATCAACGTAAAATTATCCATGAAATATTTTGTTAAGATTTTATTGTACCAAGTCCTCACAGTGCAGTGTATAATTTACACTTACAACACATCTCAGCTTAGACTAACTACATTTCAAGTGCTCAGCAACCAATGAATTTTTAGCAGATAGTAGTGGTGTGATCCCAGTTACATTTTTAGGTAACTTTGCTGCTGTTTACAGAAAGGATGCAGTGGAGGAAGCATGGGTGAAGACAGAGAAGCCAGTTAGGAGGCTCTGAGGCTCTGGAGGTGACTTGTGCCACCTCAACCCACCTCGATGCTCTGCTCCCCAGCTCGCCCCTAAGTAGTGGACCAAGATAGTGGCAGTGCAAATAAAAAGAATTGATTGTGCAATGAATTTTGAAGACGTAATCAATTAATATCTTGAATGTGGAGGAGGCAAAACCAAAACCATCTGGGAGATATTTCCCAATCACAACTTCCCTCATGCCTTTACTAGTCAGTCACTAAATGCCTACTATTTTTAACCCTGACAATTCATATCTCTAGTTTATAGATTCTAACTCAAAGTCCTCTACTTCATACCACTTTTTTGAGGCATTTCTTAATTAGCTCCACCTTACTGAAAAAAGTGTTAAATGAGAAAAATTGGATTAGCCTATCATAAGCACATAAGATATCAAATATATATTTGTTTAACCCACCATTAGGGAAACTATGCTGGTATAATATTATCTGCTCCTTGAAAAAATCTTGAAATTAGAAGAGTAATGTTAGAATTTAAATAGGAAACATCATTCAAGTTGTGTTAAAAATAAGTAAAACTGATATATGCACACCCATGTTTATTGCAGCTCTGTTTACAATAGCAAAAAGCTGGAAGCAACCAAGGTGTCCGTCAACGGATGAATGGGTAAATAAATTGTGGTATATTCACACAATGGAATACTACGCATCGATAAAGAACAGTGACGAATCTGTGAAACATTTCATAACGTGGAGGAATCTGGAAGGCATTATGCTGAGCGAAATGAGTCAGAGGCAAAAGGACAAATATTGTATAAGACCACTATTATAAGATCTTGAGAAATAGAAAAAACGGAGAAAACACATACTTTTGTGGTTACAAAGGGGGGAGGGAGGGAGGGAGGGAGAGGTTTTTTTTATTGATCAATCAGTAGATAAGAACTGCTTTGGGTGAAGGGAAAGACAACACTCAATACAAGGAAGGTCAGTCTAATTGGACTGGACTAAAAGCAAAGAGGTTTCCGTGATAAAATGAAAGCTTCAAAGGTCAGCGGAGCAGGGGCTGGGGTCTGGGGAACATGGTTTGAGGGGACTTCTAAGTGAATGGGCAAAACAATTCTATTATGAAAACATTCTGCATCCCACTTTGAAATGTGGCGTCTGGGGTCCTAAATGCCAACAAGCGGCCATCTAAGATACATCAATTGGTCTCAACCCACCTGGAGCAAAGGCAAAGGAAGAACACCAAGGTCACACGACAACCAAGAACCCAAGAGACAGAAAGGGCCACATGAACCAGAGACCTACATTATCCTGAGACCAGAAGAACTAGTTGGTGCCCGGCCACAATCGATGTCTGCCCTGTCAGGGAGCACAACAGACAACTCCTGAGGGAGCAGGAGACCAATGGGATACAGACCCCAAATTCTCATAAAAAGACCATACTTAATGGTATGACTGCGACTAGAGGAATCCCGGAGACAATGCTCCCCAGACCTTCTGATGGCACAGGACAGGAACCATCCCCGAAGACAACTCATCAGACATGAAAAGGACTGGTCAGCGGGGGGGTGGAGAGAGACGCTGATGAAGAGTGAGCTAATTAAATCAGGTGGACACTGGAGAGTGTGTTGGCAACTCTTGACTGGAGGGGGATGGGAAGATAGAGAAAGAGGGAAGACGACAAAATTGGCACAAAACGAGAGACTGAAAGGGCTGACTCAATGGGGGAGAGCAAGTGGGAGAAGGGAGTAAGATGTATGTAAACTTACATGTGACAGACTGATTGGAATGGTAAATGTTCACTTGAAGCTTAATAAAAATTAATTTAAAAAAATAAGTAAAACTGTAGGTTTTATATCTAGACCATTGCATGCAGTAATCTGGTTACAGGTATTCTCAATTTCAATTTCAAAGGTATTAGGAATACATCTTAATATTCCCAATTTACACTTTTGATCCATGTATCTCTGACTTTAAATGACAGTACCTAAACCCTTCTTAAATCTAGTTATATTTTCAGTTGTACATCCTCTCATGGGTAATGACTTTAATAAATTTAAAACATGCTGTGTAAAGATTTGAGTTCCCTTATTTGTTATAAAAATCACGGACAATCCAGTCTCAAAATGGTAGATGGTGGAGGAGATAAGGCTGTTTCCTACTAAGGTATCATAAAATTAAATGAAAATAGTTATCATGTTAGTCAGATGTTTGTTATATTGATTCACTGATACTTTCTCTGTGTTTGTCTTTACAATTTTAGTCCCCCCCTTTTTATAACATATATATGTAAAATAAACTATCGATTTGGTCTTTCATACAAGTTTTTAAAATTTCACAATGCCTTTCTTGAGTTGTGGTGACCACAAACTAAAAATATCTCAGTAACAGGTCAGCCACTAACATTTGGAAAACCCAAGGCAAGACCACAAATGGGGACTCAAATAATAAATGTCTAAATATTGAAGTTATAAAGCTTAAAAAGTTGTTTATCTTATCTTGGCAGTTATGCTTTGCAATTATGCTTGGAAATCCATGATCAAATTATAGATATTTTTAGATTCTCTTGGATTCTGTGCAAGAATTTGGCAAAGTGGAGAGAACCAGCCATGGCTCCTAACCCAACCTAGTCTATTACTGCCTAACACAATGTCCCTCGGAGCCTCATAAACACATGTGTGATTTACCGAGCAAATGCCCAAGCTCTGCACCTATCAGCAAACAACTGCCCCTTAGCCATTTCTTGGACGATCCTCAGGAGGACGTGGGCATGGAACAGGTACGCATGGGTTTGGAAACATTTGAGTAGTGAATTGCAGGGTTCTGTATAGCTGGAATATGGTATGGAACCAGGGACTTGGGCTTTGATTGTGACACTTCCCTATTGCCCCACAGCATCAGCTCGCCATAGACAGTCAAGGTGGAGGAGAGCCAGAGCAGGGTCCCTTTAAGGACAGTACTGACAGGGCAGTTATTTAAGGGAATACTAAAGCTTTTTTATAAATCCCATTATTGATGTTGGGCAGTGGCTACAGTTTCTTCTCCCTACTGTTATTCTCCCTACTTTTTGATGTATGTTTGTCATTTTCCAAAACAAAACAAGAAAAATAATACACCCACTCCTCACTTATCAGCATGGTTAGGTTCCAAAGACCAAGTCGTTATGCAGACATCGGCGTTATGCGTTATACTTGGATTTTCTGCCCCAGCCTCCCTTCCGCTCTGGCCCCAGCCTTACCAGCCAGGCAGCCACATTCGCTCTTTACCTGTGCTGGTCATGGACTCGGCCTCACTGTGCTCACCGGAATTCAAATCCATATATTTAACCTTTAGATCCATGACTTACAAATTCAGGACTTTTTTAAGCAGTCCTTTTTTTTTTTTTTTTTTGCATTTGAAAGTATTGTTTTTCCTAACTCAAACCTACTATTTTCCTTTTTTTTTGAAAAAGTTGGATAAATCCCAGGTGCTTTTTTTTCCTCAAGGTGCATGTTCATTGAGTAGTACTGTCATCACTATGTACCAGCATCTGTTTATTTTATTCATCAATAAGAGTTCATTTCTTTTTATTATAGATTCTAAAGCTAACTACTGCAAGTAGCCCCTTATACTCCATTTTTAAAAATGGTTTCCCTTTTTCATCTTTTTGAGGAATTTCACTTCTGTATAAAAAAAAAAATTAAAATAGGAATTTAAGATAACTTGGGCATATTTCCTGTGTTATTGAGTATTTTCATTTCAGCCTGGTTTACTGTGCTTAGTTTTATATGCATAAATTTTTAACAGCTCAAGTAGAAGATAGTAACTATTTAATACCTAAAATAAAAACAAATCGTGCAGCTTAAGGCATGCTAGTATTTTAAAGATTTTCCTGTTTCGAAAATCAAGAAAGAATGTAATAATGGTAAATAATACAAATATGTCCTAAAATAGGACAAAAATAACGGCCAGCACAATACTTCCCTGGTAATTTTAGGCTTCATTATAAAATCTGCCAGTTGTGCTGGTTCTCTCCTAATTTTGTCTTGTTTTTTGTTTGTTCATTTGTTTTTACTACACTCCTTCCTCCTCATTGCTTCCTTGGCAGTATATGCTCACATGAGGACACGTGGGAACCCATAAATGAAAACAGTACCTATCATGCTTTTTATACTCAAGTGTTCAATAAATAATATTTTAAATTGATGAAATTAAGTTTAAAGATCTTAGAAGAAATTAGGGGATAGCTTTTTTGTTGGGAGGGCATATATTGTGGAGGCAGATGCTTGGAATACGCAATCCATAAAGCTGATTTTTCACTAACCTCGAAATGTAGGGTAATGAAAGAAAGCAAAACTACAATTTTTTGAAGCAACATTCACAAATGTCCATACGCATGTTTCTGAATAACAGTTCTGAAGGCCTAGGTGAGACACGTGCATGTATGTACACATTCATATGCACGCATGTCCACGCACACACACACAAACACATACCATGCGTCAGGAATGATGCTAACAGCTTAAGCAGAATACATTTTCAGATTATTCTACTTGAACTGATGATATCATTCCTATCAAAAGGATTTCATGCCTTTCAAAATTTTGTTTTTTTAGTTTACTTTTTCACGTCTTCTAATTCTGTTATCAGTCTATATTAACTTTATCATTTTATTTCTAACCTGTGCTCCAAAATGAATTACTGATCGTGTTTATAATAACAGGTCTTCTGTAGTATTGTAGCTTTTGCAGGAAATAATTGGTAAATCTTAAGTAATCTTAAATTGCTTCTTCCTTGAGTCAAAATGACTTGAGTCAGCAAGAGAATATAGCCTGTGTGAAAATCAAGAATCATTTTCTTACCACCTGTAATTACCAGCTGGGTAGCCATTATAAACAGTTTTGTATGTGTGAAATAGGAGCAGGAACACTATTTGTAGGCTTTTTCAAAAAGTCAGAATGTCTTTATAGAAAGAGCAAGGTTTGGATACAGATAGAGAAGGTTTTCATCTTAACCGCTGTACTTACTAACTTGTGTGAACTTTAACAGTTGACTTCAACTTACTGTCAGTTTCCTCATGTTTGAAAAGGGGACAATGACACTGATATTGTATATTCTTTAGAGAATTCAAGTATATTACCTCATACAGTGCCTCGCATATAACTAATGTTCTATTAATGTCATCTGATAATTGATGGTGATGGTGGTGGTGGTGATGGTAGTAAAGATTACAAAATAAGAGGGAATGTGAATATTAGTACACTCTCTTAGTTTGTAAATTAGTTATTTTTTTTCTGTTTATGTGCATTTAATTTTCTTATGCAGATGTGGTTATAGTACTTTTAATCTTAAATGACGTAATTTGGAAATTTTGGAGTAAAGAATCATTCTATTATTCATATACCAATACTATGTAATGTTAAAAAAGACTCCACATATTCAGGACTTTGCTCAGACAGCAACTGAACAGCAAGTGTAAATACGAAATTATTTTCATCCCATTTTGGCTATAGTTTTTTCTACATAATCTCCTGTCTTATTTCTTGTGGTTTGATTCTAAGCATGCATATGTTTTATTAACCTTACATGAGAAGGTATAAGAGGTGTGTTTTGTTAAGTATTGATATTGTCATTGTGTGGAAATGAAAATTTAAAGACAATTAAATGTTTTGTCAGGGTATAGACTTATTTATAAAATGTGTCTGCCAGAAGTTGAGTAATTTTAAAAGCATTGCTTTAATTCTCCACTCTTCCTCTGAGGGTGGTTAGAAGGAACTGTAATGCCTGCTTGCACTGGAGAATCTGAAGTAGAGCCACATTAAATCTCTTGTGGTGAACTAACTGATGGTCAAGAAAAAAAAAAACAAAGTCCAATACACTTTAACAGTTTTCTCAAAGTTGCTTCTTACTGGTTCCACTTCTCATACAAAATATGAGGCGAAGGAAGTATTTAAGTAACAAATTATGTTCTAATTTACCTTAAATATTTGTGGCCTTTAATTCTAAAATAATATTTTGAAAATTAGGGCAACTTTTATATCGTTTTGGAGCCCTGGTGGCACAGTGGTTAAGAGCTCGGGAGCTAACCAACAGATCGGCAGTTCAAATCCACCAGCTGCTCCTTAGAAACTCTATGGGGCAGTTCTACTCTGACCTCTAGGGTTGCGATGAGTTGGAATCGACTCCACGGCAACGGGTTTTTATATCCTTTGGCATAGCATTCTATCCTTTCTGGCCTAGACTTAATTTACCACTCTAGTTTCATTCCTCAGTATTTTCTTTTTCACTGTCTCCCCTTTGGCAATTTTGAACTAGTAGCTGTTTATGCATATCTTTGTCAGGTCACTTACTTCTAAATATTTGCAAATGCTGTTAACAAAGAAAGGCCCAGCACCCCTCTTACTCCAACTTGGCTAAAAATCATTTATCTTTCAGATCTTATCACTGGCTTCTGCATTTTTAATTATTTGGTTTCCCAAATGTCTCTTCTCTAACACACCCACAGATACCATACTTATATGGTAACTTTCCTATCTATCTTTATGATAACTACCTATCTTTATAGTAACTTTACCTTCTGTATTGAATACTAATTGCCTTTGATTTTTCTCTCTCTCACACTGAAAGTTTTTAAAAGGGAATATACCTTCTTTTTCTTCTTCATGTCCTTTGCACCTTGAGCAATGCCCATGAATGAATTAAGGAGTGCAAACCTATTTGTGTTGTGAAGGTGAAATTTATATCTGTACTGAAATAAACCAATAATTTTAATCAAGATCTTTCTCATTATATTGAGTCAGTATGGGACTGAAAATCTATGATTATGCTTTGGTTCTATATTTCTATATTTGGCTCTATATTTCTGATATTTCAGGTAGACAGATAAATGGATATATATTCATTTCTTACATAAGAAATAAAAATTATCTGAAATTCCACCATCCATTAATAACTACTTTTGTGGTGTATTTTCTACCCTTTTTATCATATACTAAATTTATCAATAAATGTCTGCTTAATGTCTATTTGTTGTTTATTATTATAAACATATTTAGGATAAAAAGCTTTTTTTTCCTCTTATTCATCAATGTATCCTTGGAATATAACAAATTGCTTTTCACATAATAATCATTTAATAAATATTTTTAAAATAATGAATGGTTTTGAAAATATCATTATTCTGCTTTAAGTCATGTTTTTCCATGTATAACAAATTATTTTTAGCAGATTCAAATTATATCTCAGTGTATATTTTATTAAGTAACTTTCCAATACAATGATAATATCAAGAACTATGAGGGGTCTGAAATGTCAGGTTAACCTTCTACATTTCATAGATGTTTACAGAGGACATGAGACTCATGGGTCAGAGACAGAGGACATTATTACTCATGCCATAGCAGGCAATATGAGCTTCATGCTTGTATTGGTTCTCGTTGCCCCTTAAGTCCCATGGAGTGGCCCAGGTGCACTTACAGTGGATTTATGTCACAGTTTAAGAACCCTGAGCATAGGAAACTCCAGTCTTTAGAATGGGCTGTTAGCCAGCTTGTACAACTTTCATCCCAGAGAGTGACATTGTCTTTATTACACTGGACAGCAAACAGACTTGTCTTCTGCTCTGAAGGGAATCTCATGTATGTCTTCCAAGGCTGTTTAACATCTTTCAAAATAGTTATACCTGAAAAGAATCCAAAACAAAGATCCTCAGTAACTCTACTCACAAGACAAACAGAAAAGCAAGAGATCAATAGAGACTTCTGTTCTGAAAGCTGTATATTTTTCATTTAACCTTCTAATTGTATGTTACAGATATTCATCACAAACTTACATGCATTTATTGCCTATTTTTTTTGTCACTCTAAATACAATATTTAATTCTTAAACACATGCACCCAAATCTATTGGAAACTTGTAATTTAATCTCTGTATTTGAATATGGCTTACATGTGCCTACATAGTAAATACTTTGTATATGCCATATACTTGGTGTTGTGACTAATGTCTGACAAACAACAAAGTTGTTAGAAATGTCTGTGATTTATTTCCAAAGGTAACTGTTTTTTTTTAGGATTTGTTTTTAGTGTATTTGTTTTATGGGTTGTTATTTTATTTTATTTTATTTTATTTTATTTTATTTTATTTTTGCTTTCGTTATGAATATTGCCTAATAAAGCTGTTTATGAATTTTTCATTTATCTTTGAATTTCCTAAGTCCTATAACTTAGACCAGTGTGCCAGTGTTTGACAACCCTTCCACTTCTTATTGTCAGGATGGAAATCCTTGAAAATATAAATGTGAGCTGAAGCATAATGGAAGCATATCTAACTGTTCTTCCCTGCTCAGTGCTTTAGTACATAGTCACAAATACATACATTCATTTATATGCCTACCAATTTATAATAAAATTTACTTTTCAGATATTAGTGATTCCATTCTGTTTCAAAAGTAGATAATCAAACATTTCTAAACAATCTTTCATTATACCAAACATTATTGCCTCTTTTGCCTATTCCTAGGTCTTCGTGTTTTCCACCCCCACAACCAAATATAAGTAAATAAACACAACTTATTACTTGTCATCTTAAATTTAGCCAAATTTTCAATTATCTTTTTCAAACAATTTAATTTTACCTCACGCTCCTGACATTTTCTTGAATTATCTAATCTGCATTTCATTTTTGAAATGGAGCAGTAGAATAGCAAGGCTAGAAGCTGTGTGATTAGGGAAGAAAAAGCATGAGACATTAATACTGCATAAAGCATTTCTTTTCTATATTTCAATAAACCAAAAAAAAAACTATGGCTGCCTAAATTATCCTTTGTTAAACAGCTCTGATAATTCTAGTAATCTCTAATAGAACTGAGGGAGAGAGAGAGAAAAGTAGTAAGGAGAAAATGGAGGAAGGAGAAGGGAAGGAAGTGAAGAAATAATTTTGTGTATTTGAAATTCTTGGTAATGAAGTTCTTGGTAATCACTGCCCCTTTTTGGAATATCACAGTTTTTATAATTAAAATATTATACAATTATTTTATTAAGCATTCGAAAGAGAAGAAAACCAACGAAATCCCTCTGTAAAGCAAATAGTTGCAAACACAGTTTACTGGAGTCACATGAACTTTGGAAATTTCTTAAGTTATTCAAGCTTTCCAAACTTTATTGTTCTCATTGCAAAATGGATGGTAATGATAGTAACAATCCCAAGATAAAATGTGATCATGGACATACAGCACTTCCAGCTGTGACAAACAGTAAGATTCCATTTTAAGTGACACATTTAGGAATAAGAAGAGAAGACCGTGGACAGTAGCCCAGTCATAGTAGATGAAGAATCAGTATACAAGTAGTGCCCACCTTATGCCAACATGTTCAAGTTATGATAAACCATACTTGGGACCACGCTTTTTTTTTTTTTTTGGTGCATCTTATCATTAGTAATATGTATTACATACAGTGCTGCTGCGTGTAATTTGTTGATGTCCTCATATATGTAAGTTCATATGTAATGTTTCCAGCCCCCAAAGACAAATAAACATTGGATATATATATTGGTAATAAAAGGCAATAATAATGAAAACTTAAAATAAAAAAAAAAAAAACAGGTATTCGACCTACATCAGAACCGATTTACAACGGAGTCCTTGGAAAGAATCCCCATTGTATTGAACTGCCTGTATTTACATTTGAAATATGAAATTGCAAACTTCCTCCGTGCATTGCTTTCCTTGCCTATTTATCATCAGGTTGGATCAGTGTGAAATCTCTTAGATAAAACATTTCCAAGCGTGTGAGGGCTCCTGAATTGAATTAAGATGCATAAAAAATGAAAAACAAACTCTATGGAGTCCTTTTGGTAATATTATTTATTGAAAGTGTTTTGGATTTTAAATATAAATGCTCTGAAACAAATCATCTCTCTAGACCTCTACCGTGGCTCCTGCATTAGAAGAAAAGGTGGCGAGGTTTGGGTAGTGGTCACCTGAAAATTAAAGCTCTAGATATTTAAGCTGATTAGTCAGGTACCAACAGAACAAAGTGGACACGCACAGAAGATCCTGAATTACACACTAATCAAAATTAGTAAGTGGGGAATATTAGTGTAGAAGACTCACCAACAATGTGTATTCTTTTATTATTTTACAGGGAAAAGTCCGGCATTTACAGAAGGCTTTTGCTTCAAGAGTAGATAAATCCACACAGACAGAACTTCTAGGCTATGATGTAAGTAGCTATATAAAACCATTTTTATCTTTTTTATTGTTTCAGACTTCACAGCTTATTTACCTCTGCTCCTGCTGTGTCCATGCATTGATTTAATAGGATTTAGTGGTGCACCATTCATCTTTTGCTCTTAAACAATCCCCAAATACCTTCTGGAACTGAAAAAGATAATTATAGGCACTGACTAGCGTACCAATGCCTTATTAACCTTTGGATTTGTTTTTAAACCAACATCTTTAAAACAGTCTTGTAAATGTGAAGATACATGGAGGATTCATGTTAGAATCTTGTTTCACTTTATTTTTTAGAAAGTACTAATTTATTATTAACAGTTAAATAAAGATACTATGCGTGCAATCTCCAAGAGCCAAGCACATCATTTTTACATTGTGGCACATAAGTAAACACAACTTTGCAGAGAAATTTGCAATAATATGTTAGCTCCTGGTCTTCAGCGCAGGCTGCAAAAAGTAATGGAAAGTTAACTTTTTTTTTTTTGTCTTAGTGTGAGATACTTGTTGAACTGTCAAAATGAGATTGTAAAAAATGTTTTAATACAAGATTGCTTCTAGTAAAACTATATGATTTCGGATAACTCTGATTCATATATCTAGCTTTTCTTATACTCAGCTGTGAAATTTGCATTTTGTCTAAGTTCATGTCTTAAAACTGCCTGTTGTTGAAATATACAAAAGAAAATATTCCTTATCTTGAATTTAACACTTGAGAGAAATACCCTTTCTATTTAAGAGTGTTTATTAGTATTATTTTAACACTTTATTGACAAATAGAAACAGAGATCATTTTAAGTTGTTTTATGAAGGTGTATTCTGAAAAAAATGCATATTTATCTGCTCATCTTCAGTATATTAAATAACATAAAAGTGGATGTTACTTTTGTGATGTCTTGCAAACTTGTTAACATACCTAACATAAAGCTACTTGTGTCTATTAGGAAATAAGCCAAATCTTTGTATTTCGGGCAAATTATTTGCAGGTGTTTAAATATTTGATTTTTAATTAAAACAAAAGCTATGCATTTCTTTTTAATTTTATATATTATATTTGTAATATATGTTTATTCTAGATACTCAAATATTGTCTATATCAGTCATGTGACTGTAAGACTTTGAACATCAGTGTTATACATTATTTAATGAATTTATGTTCCTTATTTTAAAAATATTTTTATTGGTTTCAAAGAAGGTGATTCATTATTTGTCTCTTTGGGGGCATTACATTTTATCTTTAAAACTTTTTGGTATGTAATATTTGTATATCGATCCCTAGGATCTAGACTCAAAAGTGAATTTCTACAAAAAATCAGCTATATATTTTTAAATTTCCAACCTAGAGAATGTCCCAGTAAGAGTAATAAACCCATAATTCCTCTTAAGTATTATTCCAATATAACAAAATCATACAACCCAGGAGCTACAAGTTAATTTCGAATTTATTTATTTCAGAACCTTCAATTTTCAAATCTGTTGTTAGTTCCCAGTGAGTTCATTCTAACTCATGGTGACCCCATGTGTGCGGAGTAGAACCGCTCCATAAGACTTTCAAGGCTGTGACCTTTTGGAAGCAGATTGCCAGGGCTGTATTTTGAGGCACCTCTGGGTGGATTTGAACTGCCAACCTTTTGGCTAGCACTCGAGGGCTTACCATTTTCATCATCCAAGGATAAGTAACCTGAATTTCAGAAAGGTGAAGTCAGTTGTTCACTTCCACACAATATTTTTGGGAATCTGTTTGTTGTTGTTAGGTGCATTTTTAAAATGAGAAAAGGGGAAAACACACATCTGGATTCAGAAATTCCGCTAAATATAAGGAAATGAGGTTTGGGAGTCTGAATTCTAAATTTCTACGTGATGGAATACAAATGTAAAATGTAAGTGGTCTAGAACATTATTAATGATTGACTGAAAGAATCTGTCACTGAGGAATGAATGGTGCCTGTGGACAGAAAAAACAACCTGTAGACCATTGTCTCAACAACATAGCTACTAACAGCTTCTTATGAATTTGCCTTTCTATGCCCCATAATTTTTTTTGTTTCCACAAATTTCTAATATTAATATTCTCTAAACAAGTAAATAAAAATTAAAAAATAAAGTTCTAAACATAATTCTTATTAAATGTTTATTTTTCCTTAATTGTTCTCTACCTAACAATGATAGCTTAATATGTTTTACTGGATTGAACTAAGGTTGAAGAATAATTTCTTGGTAGTAATTCCTCAGATTGTCTCCTTGTACAGGTGCCTGTTTGTTTTGATTTCAATAGCTAACATACAGTAGTCATCTGTTTTAAAGAGTACATTTTTCACATTGCCTGGTGATGTATTCTGGGACATGATAAGCCAATTAATTATCAAAGACACGCATATAGAAATTTATGTTAAGTAAGTAGGTGTAACTGTAGTATTAAACTTTAGGGTATTTTGTGTGGGGAAAAAATGGAGAAGAAAATACTTTAAATAAATTATAAATAAGTAAAGTATTTTAAGTATGATGAATTGTGTGACTATCTGAAATTGATTTATTAATACAATTTCTTCCATGACCAGGATACTTTTCTGTGCTTTTCAACATGTATTTATAAATAGTTTTCACATTTTCATATTCAATGATAATTGTTTATTATCCTTTGATGTACTATTTTGTTCACTTTTTTTTCAGGAAATATAGTTTTGTATTGTTTTAATTTATCACAAAGACATATATGTATATATACATACACATATATATACATATATATGTGAGTGTGCATTGGGTTTTTTTTTTATATATATACGTGTGTGTATATGTGTATGTATATATGTATATGCAGGTAGTCCCTGACTTAGTGACAAAATTTCATTCAGATGATTCTGTCGTAAGTCGGTTCTGACGGAAATCAAATGCCTTAATTTTTTTTTTTTAGTTTTCATTATTATTGCCTTTTATTATCAGTATTTTTATAAATTTCATCTTCATTTGTCTTTGCGGGTTTGCATGAGAATGATCATATCAGCAAATTATACCCTGCAACATTGTATGTAGTACATATTACTAAAGATAAGGTCTACAAAAACAAAAAACAAAAAGACAGTCATAAGTGGGGTTCATCATAACTCAAATAAGTTGTAAGTCAGGGACTACCTGTACGTATACATATAATATCTATTTATAATTAACAGTAGTGTTTGTTAGATAAAAATAATGAAAAATCTTTTAGAAATTTTATTTCCAATGTCTTAACTTACAAATTAAGGGTAGTCCTTACACTCTCTTACTTTTTTCCTAAAACTATCAACATTAGCTACCAACTATTCTTTATAGATCTAATTTCTGGGCTATGAATGTCAGAATTTATAATACTACAAAACCCAAACCAAACCCACCACTGTTGAGTCGATTCCAACTCATAGTGACCCTGTAGGACAGAGTAGAACTGCCCCAAAGGGTTTTCGAGGCCATAAATCTTTACGGGAGCAGACTGCCACATCTTTCTCCTGCCAAGGGGACTGGTAGGTTCAAACCACTGACCTTTTGGTTAGCAACCGAATGCTTAACCACTGCATCACCAGGGCCTATGAGACTGCAAGTCACGCTTAATATAATTTCCTTGGAAAGATAGCTGTTGCTACATGAAAAAAAGGAAGATCTTCAATGAGATGGATTGACAGAGTGGCTGCAACAATAAGCTTAAGCATAACAATGATTGTAAGGCTGGCGCAAGTCCGGGCAGTGTTTCATTTTGTCCTACATGGGGTCTAGGTCACTATGAGTCGGAACCCACTCGATGGTACCTAACAACAATGACGACAACATACCTTTTGTTTAAGACAGGAAATAGCCCAAGGAGGCATTAATTATCATGAAATCTATTTAAAAGAAATTTCCAAAAATCCTCTACAGTGAATAAGTTCAAAGTTTTGTCCAATAAGCTACTTCTATCCTGCAACGAATTTGTTTAGAGACTTGAAACTAGCATAGTGTACAATGTGCTCTGATTTCTAATGCACATGGCAGGAATTATACAAAAATAAATTCAGAGTATCTCAGCAAGGGCCTGTAAACACAGTAGTTCTTATGATGAAGGAGATTGTTAAATAAATGATGAATGAGTCTTAAATAAACAATGCCAATTTAACCTCTTTCACCTTCTTCTGTCTGCACAGCCTTAGTTTATTGAAAGATCAAAGAATAATTTCTTAGGTGTCACTTGTGTTATTAAAACAGGATAAAAAAATGAATAGATGTAGTCAAGTAGCAATGTTGTCGATTACACGATTACATTAAAGGTATGGAAGAGCCTTCTGATTATATCAGCTATAGAGATGCCTCTACATAGCATATATGCTGCCTGCAAATATTTTATAGCTTGAATGATTGCAAATAACATTTTGATTAAAATATTTGAGGATGAATAGCCAAACTGCTACAGTGAAAATCTTATATTCTGACAGTGAGAAAATGCAAATACTTTTATTACTTGGACATCTTACTTTTTAAACTTCTTTTTGATGTTCTGCAGAACATTGTCTTTTCACATGTGGCTGTTGACTTTAATTGTAAATTTTCTTTTCAGTTGGCGCTTCAACTTGACACACAACAATCCATCAGAGGCAAATTCACTAAAGTTTTAAGTAAAGAGGTTTTGTCCTTTTATCAGCAAATGTTTCATACTTATATGTAATAAGAATTATTAGTCTTGAGCTTGCAATGTTTTCATATTTTCTTTGAGTTTTGATATCATTAAGGATTTCATCAAATATTAACTTATTAATCATGTTCAGTCTAAATATCATTAGTAGTTTTCATTAGCTATTTTAACTTGACTGCATTGTGGTATTGTATGTATTTTGTCTGAATCCTGTATGAATGAAGCGTAAATCAGGTTGGTAACGTATACCACAATGTGTTATTCAAATGTTTTAACACATTTTCAAAACAGTAGGATTTGCTTTATAAATATAATTTTATACCTATATGCTGTGAAAATAATAATCCTAGTTATATTAGGAATATGCATTTTGAAAAAGCTCTTAGTGCAATTATCTATGTATTTCTCAACTCCTGGTACCTTTCTTAGATTTGACTTTGGTGGTGCTACTGGAACATTTAGTAGTATTCAGGAAGTGCTAACAAATATAAAAATAATTCATCACATGAGGGATAAGAAAGATTGTACTGCAGTGCTTTATTAGCTATTAGGTACAGCAGGGGAGTATTTTGAGTTATGCTAATATATTATTCCAGCCTATGCAGTAAGCCTGACTCTAAGAATTCAATACTTATTAATTAGGCTCTCTCATCTAGCACATAGCATAGTTTATGAAAACTTTCTATTTTAAACCCATTCATTGATATCATCTGTTTAAAATTTCAGTATGTCTTCTGATCATGCATGGATGTACCCTGGCATTTATTAGATAAGGGTGTTTTCCCGTGCGTATTTCATTTATCTCAGGTCACTAATCTCAGGAATTTGTTTATTTTTATTAAATAAAAATATCAAGTTTAAAAACTGAATTCTATATTCCAGCCTTTCTTTTGGCCTACAATTTTTTATGTTATGTAAAGGACAACTTTTTAACAAGAACTTTGATTAAAAACACTTGCAGGAAACATCGCCTGCCACAGGTATTTATTAACATTTAATGGAGGAGTCATAGCTTATCCAGTGACAAGTTCTAAGGGCATCGCTGTTGAAAATTTAGCTGTGCATTCATCCAACAAATATTGCCAAATATTCCTTAGGAGCTAGGTCCCATTCTAGGTACTTGGAATGCATTCGTTAACGAAACAAAACATGTCTGCATTCATGGAGCTTACATTTGGTAAGGGCATAATTACAATAAAAAATAAATATAATAAATAAATTATACGATATGTTAGAAGGTCCTAAGTGCAATCCAAGAAAGAAAAATTGCGCAAGGAAAGGACAATTGTGAGTGTACGGGGTGGGTGGGAGTCAGGGCTGTGATCAGAACTTTTAAACAGGATAATCTGTGTAGATCCGAGGCTGACATGTGAGCAAAGACTTGAAGGAGGTAAGGTGAAAATCACATTTAGTCAAATATCTCTTTACAGTGTGCTCCTTGAAGACCCCTCAGTCAGCAAGAACGAATTGTTTTATTTTTGTTAAGCTCTAGGAAAAAAAAATGGCTTCATTTGAAAGCCATGCAGTATGAAAAAATGCATTCTGTGTCATTAATCCCTGTCATCAGACCAGCACATCAAAAGACTCACACTAGAGTAACACAGACCACCTGAGGCAACAGCAGACTCAGGACTCCTTATCATATTCACTTAGCATAGCACTGAGAAGAAAGCTGGGTAGACTTAATCACACTACGCAAATTGCATTCGCATTTCCTTTTTTTTTTTTTTTGGCTTGTGCTTTTCTCCCTCTAGCTCCTCTTTTGAATATCCCTCTTCTTCCAGAGCAGGTAGAGTTGAATTTATACATTTTAAATGTGTAATTAAACTGCATTTTATATGAGCACATACCAGCAAAAGTGAATATAGAAGGAACCCAGTAATTAACTTGTTGAAAATAAGAAATGAATCCCAGTCAACCCAGTGCCGTCGAGTGGATTCCGACTCATAGCGACCCTATAGGGCAGAGTAGAACTGCCCCATAGAGTTTCCAAGGAGCGCCTGGCGGATTCTAAATACATTAAAAGATTCTAACGTGGTTTTATAATCCTAAAAATCTGTTACTCATAAGAATCATTGTTTTATTTTATTCATAAAATATATGAAGAACTGCATCTATATTATTTTTTATACCCAAAGAACATTTTGAAGTGACTACTTTGCACCTTTTAGAAAACCAAAGACCCAGTGCCGTCGAGTCCATTCTGACTCATAGCGACCCTATAGGACAGAGTAGAACTGCCCCATAGAGTTTCCAAGGAGCGCCTCGCGGATTCAAACGGCCAACCCTTTGGTTAGCAGCCCTAGCACTTAACCGCTACGCCACCAGGGTTTCCCCTTTTACAAAAAAAGCATTGAAATACAAATCAGCATACCAACCAACTCTGTGTGGTGGAGTCCATTCCAACTCATGGCAACCCTATAGGACAGAGTAGAACTGCCCCATACAGTTTCCAAGAAGTGGATAGTGGATTCGAACTGCCGACCTTTTGGTTAACTGCCTGAGCTCTTAGCCACTATACCACCAGGGTTCCACAAATCAGCATTGACAACCAATATTCTACTGAGCAGTGACTTGAAAACATCAGTGCCAATATTGAGTTGCCCTTACAGTATTGTATTGAATACTTCTTTCTAGAATCCTAAATCTTTATCTAGCAGCCTTTGTAGAATGCCTTCAGGTGTTTAGTTCAGCAATGCCTACATAGAATTAATATTTGTTAACTGACAATCATTTTGTTAAGAACATTTTTGGTAGAGTTCCTTACAGGAAAAATAAAGTGAGAGGTGAACTAAGCTCTATCATTTTAATATATGCATTAAGATAAAACAGTAAATTAGCACATAAAAACTAAAAGCTTTTTATGTAGCTTATATTGATAAGACTAGATATTATATTTACAGAAAACAAATTTATTTGATGATGTTGTTGATAAAAATAAGTAAAATAGATATTTAGTGAAAAGAACATTTCTCCCAACCTTTTTCTACTTCAAATTCGTAGATGCCACCTCTATAGGTAATTTAGATTTAATTCCAAAAGTTCTAGTTTTTTTTTTTTTTTTTTCAGACAGTTTTAGAAGTCTTTTCAGGTGTCCTGTGTGCTGTTATTACAAAACAGGGAGTCATTGTGAAGGATTTTTACATCCTTTGGAAGAAAACGCAAAGTGTAGCCAAATCCATCTCTCAGTGTCTATCTGAGATTATCACCATAATTTGTTTGAAGTTAGATTCTGAGACTTTGCTCAGGTACTTGTTCAAATCAATCTTTGTGGATTTAGTCTATATTGATTCACTATTATGGAAAGCATTGCTCTCCTTCAATGCCATCTACAATCAGGAAAAAATTGCAAAAGCCAACTTATCTTTGAAATAGGTGTGTGTATGTATGTGTATACTCATATACATATAAACCAAAACACTTGACTGCACAAAATCAAAAAAACCAAAGCTGTTGCTGTTGAGTTGATTCTAATAGAGGCCCTATAGGACAGAGTAGAACTGCCCCATAGGGTTTCCAGGGTGCACATGGTGGATTCAAACTGCCAACGTTTTGGTTAGCAGCCATAGCACTTAACCACTACACCACCAGTGTTTCTGAGGGAAAAAACTGATACTGATTTTAGGGGGAAAAAAAACATTAAAATGTTTAAATTAATTGTGTTTCAAAATGAAAATGTGAAGTATTTTTGTAAGTCATTAAATAGCCACAGATAGCTAAAGGAAAAAAATTCATAAATGTTTGGCTTCATGCCAAACAAGAAAAGGCATAGGACTTTTCGGTACATGTATCGCATTAGAAAGTTTTCTAGAGAGCCTCATGTAACATTAACCTTATGCTCTATAAATTAAGAATACCTGGAACTTATACTGTTAGATGTTGCCACATTGTTAAAATGGTAATTAGAATTTTAAATTTATAAAGCTGAGTTACTACAGAAGAAATTTATAGCAGAAAGAGTATAATTTTCAATTCAGTGTACTTAAAGAGTCAGAGTTGTATACATACCAGAATTGCTTCAGATGTGTCATTATTTTATGGGTTTTTGAGTTTTATAAATGGACTTTAGGTTTGGGTTTAATCCATCAAATTATAAGAAAATTCGCTTAAGGTATAGTTCAATATGGAGTAGTTTTTCAGAGATAAAAATACTCTAAAAAAGCTTACCATTTTGCTACATTAGAAAACTATAACTTAATAATTAACTAATTATTTATTTTTAAGCCTAAGAAAGGAATATTGTAGAATTGTAAATACATACAGTGTTTTGTTTTTTAACTTTCTGAATTCTATTCTATCGTCCTAAAAATGATACTTTGAAGGTTTTTTTTTTAACTTATGGGAGAGTTGCTACGAACTCTGGTTAAGTTTGAAATGATTAACTTTTCAACTCTGAGGAAGCCTGAGTAATATAACTATTGTAAACTCTGATGGTGCAGTGGTTAAGCACTCGGCTGCTAATCAAAAGGTCGGTGGTTCCACCCACCAGCCATTCTGAGGGAGAAAGATGTGACAGTCTGCTTCTGTAAAGATTTTGGCCTTGGAAACCCGATGGGGCAGTTCTGCTCTGTCCTATCGGGTCTCTACAAGTGGAAATAGACTGGACAGCAACAGATTTGGTTGGCTTTGTTTTTTTATTGTGACTTAAAATGATAAAGCTAAAAATAACTTGTATGAACCATAAAAATTATGCAAAAATTATTTCATGTATATATATTTACACGCACACACACACACACATACATACGTGTATATATATATGTATACCCAGTAACCCCGTCAAGTCGATTCTGACTCATAGCGACCCTCTAGGACAGAGTAGAACTGCCCCATAGAGTTTCCAAGGAGCGCCTGGCGGATTCGAACCGCTGACCCTTTGGTTCACAGCCGTAGCATATATGTATGGAAACCCTGATGGTGTAGTGGTTGAGAGCTATGGCTGCTAACCAAAAGGTCAGCAGATCGAAACCACCAGGCACTCCTTGCAAACCCTGTGGGGCAGTTCTGCTCTGTCCTATAGGGTTGCTATGAGTCGGAATCAACTCGATGTCAGTGGGTTTGGGTTTTGGTCTTATGCATGTATATATATATATAGACATATAGTGGAAACCCTGGTGGCGTAGTGGTTAAGAGCTACGTCTGCTAACCAAAAGGTCGGCAGTTCAAATCCACAAACACTCCTTGGAAACTCTATGGGGCTGTTCTGCTGTTTATAGGGTCACTATAAGTCGGAATTGACTCCACAGCAATGGGTTTTTGGTTTATACACATATAGTACACATATAGTACACATACACAATTTTCTGTAGTTTTAATTTTTTTATCCACTTGTTTTTTTATATGATAATAAACATAAATGCTGAACCATTATCTCTATATGTGTTCAGAAACATATAAACCCAGAACCCAGTGCCTTCGAGTCGATTCCGACTCATAGCGACCCTATAGGACAGAGTAGAACTGCCCCCATAGAGTTTGACAGTTCAAATATAATGCATATTATTTTACTGCAATATTAATAAATTTACTTTTAAGTCTTAATTTAAGTATCTTAATATCATTTGACCATATGAGCATTTTGAAAATGTTTTACATTACTTTTTATATTTCCTTTGTAAAGAACAGCTTTATCACATAGCATGTCCCCTATAGAGGGAAATTTTGAAAAAAAAAAATCTAACAAAACTATATATGGTTTAATCATCTACCCAACAATAGGAATTTACCTATAGCAATAGGAATTTACCCTGAAGACACACTTCTATATATATACCAAATAGCATCTTCGTAATGGTTTTTCTTTGTGACAATATTTGTAATAGCTAAAACTGCAAAACAACACAAGAGCCTATACTAGGAGCCAGTTTTGTTTGAATACGGTTTGTTCACAAAATGGAGGACTATACAGCCTCCCCTGCAAAAAGAAATCTCAAAAGTCCAAATATAGATTAATCTCTAGCATATATTAATAAGTGAAACAAGCAAAGTTCAAAACAGTCTGCATTTTATGTAAGATTATACACATACATCAGAAAAAAAAAAGTCAAAACTAAGAAAAATGTTTACGTATAAGGCAGATTGGCAGAACAGTATAGAATGACATGAAAGAGATGATGATAACAGTGAGATTTCTTTGAGTCTATATTTTAATAGAGTTTTTTTTCTTTTTTTTAAATAACTTTTATTAAGCTTCAAGTGAATGTTTACAAATCCAATCAGTCTGTCACATATAAGTTTACATACATCTCACTCCCTACTCCCACTTGCTCTCCCCCTCTTGAGTCAGCCCTTTCAGTCTCTCCTTTCTTGACAATTTTGCCTGCTTCCCTCTCTCTCTATCCTCCCATCCCCCCTCCAGACAAGAGTTGCCAACACAGTCTCAAGTGTCCACCTGATATAATTAGCTCACTCTTCATCAGCGTCTCTCTCCCACCCGCTGACCAGTCCCTTTCATTTCTGATGAGTTGTCTTCGGGGATGGTTCCTGTCCTGTGTCAACTGAAGGTCTGGGGAGCATGGCCGCCGGGATTCCTCTAGTCTCAGTCAGACCATTAAGTTTGGTCTTTTTATGAGAATTTGGGGTCTGTATCCCACTGATCTCCTGCTCCCTCAGGGGTCCTCTGCTGTGCTCCCTGTCAGGGCAGTCATCGATTGTGGCCGGGCACCAACTAGTTCTTCTGGTCTCAGGATGATGTAGATCTCTGGTTCATGTGGCCCTTTCTGTCTCTTGGGCTCTTAGTTGTCGTGTGGCCTTGGTGTTCTTCATTTTCCTTTGCTCCAGGTGGGTTGAGACCAATTGCTGCATCTTAGATGGCCGCTTGTTAGCATTTAAGACCTCAGACGCCACATTTCAAAGTGGGATGCAGAATGATTTCATAATAGAATTATTTTGCCAATTGACTTAGAAGTCCCTGCAAACCATGTTCCCCAGACCCCCGCACTTGCTCCCCTGACCTTTGAAGCATTCATTTTATCCCGGAAACTTCTTTGCTTTTGGTCCAGTCCAATTGAGCTGACCTTCCATGTATTGAGTGTTGTCTTTCCCTTCACCTAAAGCAGTTCTTATCTACTGATTAATCAGTAAAAAACCCTCTCCCACCCTCCCTCCCTCCCCGCCTCGTAACCACAAAAGTATGTGTTCTTCTCAGGTTTACTATTTCTCAAGATCTTATAATAGTGGTCTTATACAATATTTGTCCTTTTGCCTCTGACTAATTTCGCTCAGCATAATGCCTTCCAGGTTCCTCCACGTTATGAAATGTTTCAGAGATTCGTCACTGTTCTTTATCGATGCATAGTATTCCATTGTGTGAATATACCACAATTTATTTACCCATTCATCCGTTGATGGACACCTTGGTTGCTTCCAACTTTTTGCTATTGTAAACAGAGCTGCAATAAACATGGGTGTGCATATATCTGTTTGTATGAAGGCTCTTGTATCTCTAGGGTATATTCCTAGAAGTGGGATTTCTGGGTTGTATGGTAGTTCTATTTCTAACTGTTTAAGATAACGCCAGATAGATTTCCAAAGTGGTTGTACCATTTTACATTCCCACCAGCAGTGTATGAGAGTTCCAATCTCTCCGCAGCCTCTCCAACATTTATTATTTTGTGTTTTTTGGATTAATGCCAGCCTTGCTGGTGTGAGATGGAATCTCATCGTAGTTTTAATTTGCATTTCTCTAATGGCTAATGATCAAGAGCATTTTCTCATGTATCTGTTGGCTGCCTGAATATCTTCTTTAGAGAAATGTGTGTTCATATCCTTTGCCCACTTCTTGATTGGGTTGTTTGTCTTTTTTGTGGTTGAGTTTTGACAGAATCATATAGATTTTAGAGATCAGGCGCTGGTCGGAGATGTCATAGCTGAAAATTCTTTCCCAATCTGTAGGTGGTCTTTTTACTCTTTTGGTGAAGTCTTTAGATGAGCATAGGTGTTTGATTTTTAGGAGCTCCCAGTTATCGGGTTTCTCTTCATCATTTTTGGTAATGTTTTGTATTCTGTTTATACCTTGTATTAGGGCTCCTAGGGTTGTCCCAATTTTTTCTTCCATGATCTTTATCGTTTTAGTCTTTATGTTTAGGTCTTTGATCCACTTGGAGTTAGTTTTTGTGCATGGTGTGAGGTATGGGTCCTGTTTCATTTTTTTGCAAATGGATATCCAGTTATGCCAGCACCATTTGTTAAAAAGGCTATCTTTTCCCCAGTTAATTGACACTGGTCCTTTGTCAAATATCAGCTGCTCATACGTGGATGGATCTATGTCTGGGTTCTCAATTCTGTTCCATTGGTCTATGTGTCTGTTGTTGTACCAATACCAGGCTGTTTTGACTACTGTGGCTGTATAATAGGTTCTGAAGTCAGGTAAGGTGAGGCCTCCCACTTTCTTCTTCTTTTTCAGTAGTGCCTTGCTTATCCGGGGCTTCTTTCCCTTCCATATGAAATTGGTGATTTGTTTCTCTATCCCCTTAAAATATGACATTGGAATTTGGATCGGAAGTGCGTTAAATGTATAGATGGCTTTTGGTAGAATAGACATTTTTACTATGTTAAGTCTTCCTATCCATGAGCAAGGTATGTTTTTCCACTTAAGTATGTCCTTTTGAATTTCTTGTAGTAGAGCTTTGTAGTTTTCTTTGTATAGGTCTTTTACATCCTTGGTAAGATTTATTCCTAAGTATCTTATCTTCTTGGGGGCTACTGTGAATGGTATTGATTTGGTTATTTCCTCTTCGGTGTTCTTTTTGTTGATGTAGAGGAATCCAAGTGATTTTTGTATGTTTATTTTATAACCTGAGACTCTGCCAAACTCTTCTATTAGTTTCAGTAGTTTTCTGGAGGATTCCTTAGGGTTTTCTGCGTATATAATCATGTCATCTGCAAATAGTGATAACTTTACTTCTTCCTTGCCAATCCGGATACCTTTTATTTCTTTGTCTAGCCTAATTGCCCTGGCTAAGACTTCCAACACGATGTTGAATAAGAGTGGTGATAAAGGGCATCCTTGTCTGGTTCCCGTTCTCAAGGGAAATGCTTTCAGGTTCTCTCCATTTAGAGTGATATTGGCTGTTGGCTTTGCATAGATGCCCTTTATTATGTTGAGGAATTTTCCTTCAATTCCTATTTTGGTAAGAGTTTTTATCATGAATGGGTGTTGGACTTTGTCAAATGCCTTTTCTGCATCAATTGATAAGATCATGTGGTTTTTCTCTTTTGTTTTATTTATGTGATGGATTACATTAATGGTTTTTCTGATATTAAACCAGCCTTGCATACCTGGTATAAATCCCACTTGATCAGGGTGAATTATTTTTTTGATGTGTTGTTGGATTCTATTGGCTAGAATTTTGTTGAGGATTTTTGCATCAATGTTCATGAGGGATATAGGTCTATAATTTTCTTTTTTTGTAATGTCTTTACCTGGTTTTAGTATCAGGGAGATGGTAGCTTCATAGAATGAGTTGGGTAGTATTCCGTCCTTTTCTATGCTTTGAAATACCTTCAGTAGTAGTGGTGTTAACTCTTCTCTGAAAGTTTGGTAGAACTCTGCAGTGAAGCCGTCCGGGCCAGGGCTTTTTTTTGTTGGGAGTTTTTTGATTACCGTTTCAATCTCTTTTTTTGTTATGGGTCTATTTAGTTGTTCTACTTCTGAATGTGTTAGTTTAGGTAGGTAGTGTTTTTCCAGGAATTCATCCATTTCTTCTAGGTTTTCAAATTTGTTAGAGTACAATTTTTCGTAATAATCTGAAATGATTCTTTTAATTTCATTTGGTTCTGTTGTGATGTGGTCCTTCTCATTTCTTATTCGGGTTATTTGTTTCCTTTCCTGTATTTCTTTAGTCAGTCTAGCCAATGGTTTATCAATTTTGTTAATTTTTTCAAAGAACCAGCTTTTGCCTTTGTTAATTCTTTCGATTGTTTTTCTGTTCTCTAATTCATTTAGTTCCGCTCTAATTTTTATTATTTGTTTTCTTCTGGTGCCTGATGAATTCTTTTGTTGCTCACTTTCTATTTGTTCAAGTTGTAGGGACAGTTCTCTAATTTGGCTCTTTCTTCTTTTTGTATGTGTGCATTAATTGATATAAATTGGCCTCTGAGCACTGCTTTTGCTGTGTCCCAGAGGTTTTGATAGGAAGTATTTTCATTCTCGTTGCATTCTATGAATTTCCTTATTCCCTCCTTGATGTCTTCTATAACCCAGTCTTTTTTCAGGAGGGTATTGTTCATTTTCCAAGTATTTGATTTCTTTTCCCTCGTTTTTCTGTTATTGATCTCTAGTTTTATTGCCTTGTGGTCTGAGAAGATGCTTTGTAATATTTCGATGTTTTGGACTCTGCAAAGGTTTGTTTTATAACCTAATATGTGGTCTATTCTAGAGAATGTTCCATGTGCGCTAGAAAAAAAAGTATATTTTGTAGCAGTTGGGTGGAGAGTTCTGTATAAGTCAATGAGGTCAAGTTGGTTGATTGTTGTAATTAGATCTTCCGTGTCTCTGTTGAGCTTCTTACTGGATGTCCTGTCCTTCTCCGAAAGTGGTGTGTTGAAGTCTCCTACTATAATTGTGGAGGTATCTATCTCGCTTTTCAATTCTGTTAAAATTTGATTTATGTATCTTGCAGCCCTGTCATTGGGTGCATAAATATTTAATATGGTTATGTCTTCCTGATCAATTGTCCCTTTTATCATTATATAGTGTCCTTCTTTATCCTTTGTGGTGGATTTAAGTCTAAAGTCTATTTTGTCAGAAATTAATATTGCTACTCCTCTTCTTTTTTGCTTATTGTTTGCTTGATATACTTTTTTCCATCCTTTGAGTTTTAGTTTGTTTGTGTCTCTAAGTCTAAGGTGTGTCTCTTGTAGGCAGCATATAGATGGATCGTGTTTCTTTATCCAGTCTGTGACTCTCTGTCTCTTTATTGGTGCCTTTAGTCCATTTACATTCAGGGTAATTATAGATAAATAAGTTTTTAGTGCTGTCATTTTGATGTCTTTTTATGTGTGTTGTTGACAATTTCATTTTTCCACATACTTTTTTGTGCTGAGGTGTTTTTCTTAGTAAATTGTGAGATCCTCATTTTCATAGTGCTTGACTTTATGTTAGTTGAGTCGTTACGTTTTTCTTGGTTTTTATCTTGAGTTATAGAGTTGTTATACCTTTTTGTGGTTACCTTATTATTTACCCCTATTTTTCTAAGTAAAAACCTAACTTGTATTGTTCTATATCGCCTTGTATCACTCTCCATATGGCAGTTCAATGCCTCCTGTATTTAGTCCCTCTTTTTGATTATTGTGATCTTTTACCTATTGACTTCCATAATTCCCTGTTATGTGTATTTTTTTTTTAATTAATCTTAATTTGTTTGTTTTTGTGATTTCCCTATTTGAGTTGATATCAGGACGTTCTGTTTTGTGACCTTGTGTTGTGCTGATATCTGATATTATTGGTTCTCTTACCAAACAATATCCTTTAGTATTTCTTGTAGCTTTGGTTTGGTTTTTGCAAATTCTCTAAACTTGTGTTTGTCTGTAAATATCTTAATTTCGCCTTCATATTTCAGAGAGAGTTTTGCTGGATATATGATCCTTGGCTGGCAGTTTTTCTCCTTCAGTGTTCTGTATATGTCATCCCATTCCCTTCTTGCCTGCATGGTTTCTGCTGAGTAGTCAGAACATATTCTTATTGATTCTCCCTTGAAGGAAACCTTTCTTTTCTCCCTGGCTGCTTTTAAAATTTTCTGTTTATCTTTGGTTTTGGTGAGTTTGATGAGAATATGTCTTGGTGTTTTTCTTTTTGGATCAATCTTAAATGGGGTTCGATGAGCATCTTGGATAGCTATCCTTTCGTCTTTCATGATGTCAGGGAAGTTTTCTGTCAGAAGTTCTTCAACTATTTTCTCTGTGTTTTCTGTCCCCCCTCCCTGTTCTGGGACTCCAATCACCTGCAGGTTATCCTTCTTGATAGAGTCCCACATAATTCTTAGAGTTTCTTCATTTTTTTTAATTCTTTTATCTGATTTTTTTTCAGCTATGTTGGTGTTGATTCCCTGGTCCTCCAGATGTCCCAGTCTGCATTCTAATTGCTCGAGTCTGCTCCTCTGACTTCCTAGTGTGTTGTCTAATTCTGTTATTTTATTGTTAATCTTTTGGATTTCTACATGTTGTCTCTCTATGGATTCTTGCAACTTATTAATTTTTCCAGTATGTTCTTGAATAATCTTTTTGAGTTCTTCAACAGTTTTATCAGTGTGTTCCTTGGCTTTTTCTGCAGATATCCTAATTTCATTTGTGATATCATTAAGCATTCTGTAAATTAGTTTTTTATATTCTGTATCTGATAATTCCAAGATTGTATCTTTATTTGGGAAAGATTTTGATTCTTTTGTTTGGGGGGTTGGAGAAGCTGTCACGGTCTGCTTCTTTAAGTGGTTTGATATGGATTGTTGTCTCCGAGCCATCACTTGGAAACTAGTTTTTCCAGAAAATCCACTAAAAAAAAACTGCAGTCAGATCCCTATCAGAGTTCTCCCTCTGGCTCAGGCTATTCAGATGTTAATGAAGCCGCCTGCGTCCAGTCCAAATCCCTGCGGGACGGTTCCCCGGCTCGGGTGCTGCTCTTTCTGCTCCAAGATCAGTCACTGCCTCCCGGGGACTTCTCCTACCGGCTGCTCCCACGCCGCCCGTGGAACCGGCTGGTCCCCCTCCCGGGGTTAGTTCAGGGGGGTGGAGCAGGTCTCTGTGCTTGTGCCGTACCTGACTGGTACGCTGGCCCCAGGCTCTGGAAACAATCACTGCTTCCCCGTATTAGTTCATTCTCCGTCTTTAAATCTGTGTTTGTTGTTCAGGGTTCGTAGATTGTTATGTATGTGATCGATTCACTTGTTTTTCCGTGTCTTTGTCGTAAGAGGGATCCGAGGTAGCGTCTGCCTAGTCCGCCATCTTGGCTCCGCCCCCCTTAATAGAGTTTTTTATAGGAAAAAGAAATCTATAATATTAAAATTTACTTGAAATAAATAAAATTAACTGCACATCAAATTGGTGTCATAACTTCAAAGAAGAATGAATTTTTTAAGTGATTTGGAGCTCATTTTCCTGGCTGTGCATTCTTAGTTTATGGACAAAAAGAACTCCCAAGAAATAGAAAACTTCACTCAATCATAAACATTAGTACATACTGCTGTAATACTTTTGAAGCCATTTATATATTGTATAAAATTAACAATTCTAATGTTATTAGAATCTACAATTTTCTGGATATGAGAAATGGGATATAATTATGTAAATGAAAGGTATAGAAACAAAATCCTATGATGTTATATTTGAATGGGAAATAGCAATATGAACTCATAATTCATTGATTAAACCATAATTTCTAGCTCTGCCCGCTGAAAAGAGACTAAAGCAATAGCCAAAGATACCTAACCAAAAACCATTCAAGCCTAGAGGCCTAACTTTCAGTATACAGGAAATACAGGAGGTGGATAGATCAATAAAACAATGCCACTATTCAATAACCAGACAAATTCAGTGTCTGACATTCTGTGAGACAACTAATGTGGTACTCACATAAAGAAATGCCACTTAAAAAAAATGGGAAATATTTTTTCATTAGAGACATAACGACAAATATAAGATAGTTGTATGTTATTATATGGGTATATATAGTACTGTGTGTAAATATAAAACACTTCATATGCATATTTGAGAGAAAGAGAATGCAAAAATAATTAACTGTAAAACCAAAAAACCGAACCCTTTGCCTTCAAGTTGATTCCAACTAATAACAACACTATAGGACAAAGTAGAGCTACCCAATAGGATCTCCAAGGCTGTAATGTTTACAGAAGCAGACTGCCAAATCATTCTCTCACAGAGTGGCCGATGGGTTTGAATCACCAACCTTTTAGATAGCAGCCAAACATTTTAACCACTGTGCCACCAGGGCTCCTTTGGCAACTCTTAATTATTGAAATAGGTGATGGATATGTATGTGTTAATGGTACCAGTCTTTATATTTTTCTGTATGCTTAAGGTTTTCCCAGTAAAAGGAAATATTTTTCCAATGAAAAGATTGGAAGAAAAAAGATTTAAATAATATTACATTCATATGTAATTCATGTGGAGCCCTGGTGGCACAGTGGTTGCAGAGCTTGGCTGCTTACCAAAAAGTAGGCAGTTCAAATCCACCAGCCACTCCTTAGAAATCCTATGCGGCAGTTCGACTCTGTCCTATTATAGGGTCACTATTTTTTTATGAGTCGGAATCAACTAGACGGCAACAGGTTTGGTTTTGGTTTGGTATATAGTGCATGTCTTATATTCTATCTTGGGTTGGGATGTCTAGTTATACAATGTATATGAGGGACATTTGAGGCCATTTGAATAAGGAATGCTATTAGACAAGATGAAAATAATATTGACCCATAAAGTTTGAGGTCGTTAATTAAAAAAAAAAAAAAAAAAAAAAACAGCAACTGAAAAACCAGAATGTACTATATAATCTCATTTTGGTTAAAAAAAATAAAAAATGAATTCACTCAGGTTGGTGTAATGAGCATTTCTGCCTAGGAGTAATATGGCATTTTATTTCCTTATTTGCTTATCACTTTTTTCCCCATTTTGCCATGAACATATATGCTTTATAATAATCAAGTGTAATTTAATGTAAAAATGAATTATAAAAAAGAAAATCCTCATCACAGCTATAATGAGTGATAATGTTTGCACAAAATATTCAATTTCTATTCAACTACTGTTTCTGAAGAATGTAAAATACCTTGAAAAATGTTAATTAAAATTTTTATTAAGACACTTTTCTTCTAAAATACAGTTATTAAAAATAAATGCTAAATACTGGAGGTTTTTTTTTCCTAATTTGATAATATTTTGAATGAATTTTACTTTAAAGCCCAAGAAAATTAATCTATTTTGTAACAAATTTTCTTAATTTACAATTTTCCCAGAATGGTTAGTAATAACAAAAAAATTCTGTCTTTCAAATTATTGTTGCCAAAACAGAGTAGTCACAGGGAGCCTTTTATTCTCATTAGTTGATCTTCAATATTTCCTTGTGTCCCCTGTTTTATTAAACAAAAACGACAGAGAAGTATTAGGGTTTTTTTTGCCCTCTCTATGTGACAAGTACTAGAATATTAGAAACTATATGGAAGAGAAATGTTAATATTATACATTTCAGTGACATTTGTGGCTCTGAACATATTCATCCTATTATATTTCCCTTTATTTTGCTAACCTTTCTAAAGAATATTAAAAGGTGTATCCAGACAAGAGTTTTATTAAGATTATGAATATTAAAACAACAACAACAAAAAGCTCCATTGCCATTGAGTCTATTCGAACTCGTAGTGACCCTATAGGACACAGTAGAACTGCCCGTAGGGTTCCCAAGGCTGTAATCTTTTACAGAAGCAGATTGCCACCTTTCTCCTGCAGAGCGACTGGTGGGTTTGAATGGCTGACCTTTTGGTTAACAGCTGAGTGCTTAAACTACTGAACTACCAGGACTTCTTATATGAATATTTTTTTTGAAAATCCAAACCCATTGCCGACGGATTGATTATGACTCATAGCAACCATATAGGACACAGTAGAACTTCCCCCATGGGGTTTCCAAGGAGCGCCTGGTGGAATTGAACTGCTGACCTCTTGTTTAGCAGTCGATCTCTTAACCACTATGCCACCAGGGTTTCCAATATGAATATTAGGTGCCATAAAATATAATGGAATATAGGATTCCAATTTTCTAAAATATGTAAAATAAAATATAATACTATCTTTTTCTGTCTCTTCATATTCATTCAACTAGCATTTGAGAAGCAGGTACTGACTACTCTGTTGTTGTTAGGTGCTGTCGAGTTGGCTGCAACTCATAGTGACCCTTTGTGCAGCAGAAAGAAACACTGCCCATTCCTGCAGCATCCCCACAGTCACCATTATGCTTGAGCCCATTGTTGCAGCCACTGAGGGTCTTCCACTTTTTCACTGACCTTCTACTTTGCCAAGCATGATGCCCTTCTTCAGGGAGTGATCCCTCCTAATAACATGTCCAAAGTGTGTGAGACATAGCCTCGCCATCTTTGCTTCTAAGGAGCATTCTGGTTGTACTTCTTCCAACATAGATTTTTTCATTCCTTTGGCAGTCCACGATATATTCGATATTCTTTGCCAACACCACAATTAAAAGACATTAATTCTTCTTCAATCATCCTTATTCATTGTCCAGCCTTTACATGCATATGATACAACTGAAAATACCATGGCTTGGGTCAGGAGCACCTTAGTCTTCAGGGTGACATCTTTGCTTTTCAACACTTTAAAGAGGTCTTTTGCCGCAGATTTGACCAATGCAATGCGTCTTTTGACTTCTTGACTTCTGCTTCCATCGGTGTTGTTTGTGGATCCAAGTAAAATAAAATCCTTGACAACTTCAATTTTTTCTTCATTTATCATGATGTTGCTTATTGATCTAGTTGTGAGGGTTTTTGTTTTACGTTGAGGTGCAATCCATACTGAAGGCTGTGGTCTTCGATGATCATCAGTAAGTGCTTCAAGTCCTCTTCACTTTCAGCAAGCAAGGTTGTGTCATCTGCATAACGCAGGTTGTTAATGAGTCTTCCTCCAATCCTGATGCCCCGTTCTTCTTCCTATAGTCCAGCTTCTCACATTATTTGCTCAGCATACAGATTGAATAAGTATGTTGAAAGGATACAACCCTGACACACATCTTTCCTGACTTTAAACCACGCAGTGTCTTTAAACCACGTAGGGGATACTGCGTAGTTCTGAACAATAGGTACCTTGTTAAGTGTTTGTTAGTTTTTATTTTTGTTTTCTAGTATTTTTATTTCTTATATACTTTACACTTGTTTTGTCTAGGTCTTTCTTAGATTTAAGAAATATATGCATTAAATTTATTTGATTTTTGTGAAAATACAGATAGCACCACGTTTGCCAGTTCAACATCATGTTGTGCATCCATTCATCACCAATGTCCTTTGCCAAATTTTCCATCCTCATAGACAAAAAACTATTTGTTAGTCTTTAGTTTTTTTTTTTTTTTTAAGAACATGTTCAGTTGTTAAATACATAGCAGCCTCTGTGTGTTACATATATTATAATCCTGTGGTGTTTCATCACAAGGTATTCTATTCTCTTTCACCTATACATTGTTTAAAAACAAAACCAAAGCAAGAGCTATTCCAGGCACTAAGATTAGAACAGAGAACAACAGAGATAGACAAGCTTCCTGTCCTCATGAACATTATATTCTAGTGGAGAAGACAATAAATTAGAAATCAAGTAAGGAAACAAATTTCATACAGTGATAAAGGCTGTGAAGGAAATAAGCAGAAAGATGAGATTAAGTGAAACCAGGTGAAGAAGAGAGGCTTGTGCCTAGAAAAGACACCTCAGGAAATACCTTTGTGAGAATGTTGCATTTGAACTAAGACCTGAACGATGGGTCAGCTGTTCACAGAACTGAACAAGCGTATTGACTTACCATCAACAGTCACCTCCCACTACTGCTTGCAGCTTCAGGACTTCCTCACATTGGTTTTGGATTTGTCTAAGCAAATTAGCAAGGTTGCTATGATTTGAAATCGACTCAGTGGCCCAGGCCACCACCACCACCACCTTCTAATCTATACCAACCAAAAATCTGTTGCCATCGAGTCAATTACAACTCATAGCGACCCAACTGGACAGAGTAGAATTACCCCATAGGGTTTCTAAGGAGTGGCTGGTGAATTCAAACAGCTGACCTTTGGCTCGCAGCCGAGCTTATACCTAAATCTACAAAGTACACACACACAGAGCTTACACTGTGTTGTATTTCAAAATTAAAACACACACACACATTAAATAGCTCACTAAAGCTTATAGGATAAAACCTATATTCCTGAAACCAGCATCCAAAGCTAAGATTGTACTCTTTCTATTTACGTAATTTTAGGTCCTGCTGTTCCCACACTTGGACCTTTTAGTTCACCTGTACAGCTCCAACCACAAACGCAATTTGTCTCAGTTGTTTAGTTTATTTGCTGTTTTGTTTTGTTTTTAACGATTCTGTCTGGAATACTTTCTCTACTATACTTTTAGAATCAAGCTCCGATTCCATTTCCCTCATTTGTAATCTACCCTAACCACCCAAACTCGCAGAGATCTATCCTCCGTAGAACTCTTTCAGCAATTGTTAGAACCGTCATTTAATTGACGTATCAACTACCGTCTTAGGTTGTTGTTGTTGTTAGGTGCTGTCAAGTCGGTTCCCACTGATAGCGACCCTGTGCACAACAGAACGAAACACTGCCCAGTCCTGCGCCATCCTTACAATCGTTGTCATACTTGAGCTCATTGTTGCAGCCGCTGTGTCAATCCACTTCATTGAGGGTCTTCCTTTTTTCCGCTGACCCTGTACTCTGCCAAGCATAATATCCTTCTCCAGGGACTGATCCCTCCTGACAACGTGTCCAAAGTATGTAAGACGCAGTTTCGCCATCCTTGCCTTTAAGGAGCATTCTGGCCGCACTTCTTCCAAAACAGATTTGTTCGTTCTTTTCACAGTCCATGGTATATACAACATTCTTCGCCAACACCGCAGTTCAAAAGTGTGAACTCTTCTTCAGTCTTCCTTATTCATTGTCCAGCTTTCGCATGCATATGATGCGATTGAAAATACTATGGCTTGGGGCAGGCTTACCTTAGTCTTCAGGGTGACGTCTTTGCTCTTCAACACTTTGAAGAGGTCCTTTGCAGCAGATTTGCCAATGCAGTGTGTCTTTTGATTTCTTGACTGCTGCTTCCATGGCTGTTGATTGTGGATCCAAGTAAAATGAAATCCTTGACAACTTCAATCTTTTCTCCATTTATCATGCTGTTGCTCATTGGTCCAGTTGTGAGGATTTTTGTTTTCTTTATGTTGAAGTGTAATCGATACTGAAGGCTGTGGTCTTTGATCTTCATTACTAAGTGCTTCAGGTCCTCTTCACTTTCAGCAAGCAAGGTTGTGTCATCTGCATAACGCAGGTTGTTAATGAGTCTTCCTCCAATCCTGATGCCCCGTTCTTCTTCATATAGTTCAGCTTCTCGTATTATTTGTTCAGCATACAGATTAAATAGGTATGGTGAAAGAATACAACCCTGACACACACCTTTCCTGACTTTAAATCAATCAGTATCCCCTTGTTCTGTCCCAACAACTGCCTCTTGTTCTGTGTAAAGGTTTCTCGTGAGCACAATTAAGTGTTCTGGAATTCCCATTCTTCGCAGTGTTATCCATAGTTTGTTATGATCCACACAGTCGAATGCCTTTGTATAGTCAATATAGTAAAGAGTGTTCTGTTATTCTCTACTTTCAGCCAGGATCCATCTGACATCAGCAATGATATCCCTGGTTCTACATCCTCTTCTGGAACTGACCTGAATTTCTGGCAGTTCCCTGTTGATATACTGCTGCAGCAGCTTTTGAATGATCTTCAGCAAAATTTTGCTTGCATGTGATATGAATGATATTGTTCTATAATTTCCACATTCAGTTGGATCACCTTTCTTGGGAATAGGCATAAATATGGATGTCTTCCAGTCAGTTGGCCAGGAAGCTGTCTTCCATATTTCTTGGCATAGATGAGTGAGCACCTCCAGTGCTGCATCTGTTTGTTGAAACATCTCAATTGATATTCCATCAATTCCTGGAGCCTTGTTTTTCGCCAGGGTCTTCAGAGCAGCTTGGACTTCTTCCTTCAGTACCATCAGTTCCTGATCATATGCCACCTCTTGAAATGGTTGAACATCGACTAATTCTTTTTGGTATAATGACTCTGTGTATTCCTTCCATCTTCTTTTGATGCTTCCTGCATCATTTAATATTTTCCCCATGGAATCTTTCACTATTGCAACTCTAGGGTTGAACTTTTTCTTCAGTTCTTTCAGCTTGAGAAATGCCGAGTGTGTTCTTCCCTTTTGTTTTTCCATCTCCAGCTCTTTGCACATGTCATTATAATACTTTGTCTTCTCGAGAGGCCCTTTGAAATCTTCTGTTCAGTTCTTTTACTTCATCAATTCTTCCTGTTGCTTTAGCTGCTCTATGTTCGAGAGCAAGTTTCAGAGTCTCCTCTGACATCCATCTTGGTCCTTTCTTTCTTTCCTGTCTTTTCAGTTACCTCTTGCTTTATTCATGGCCAGATGAGTTGTGGAATGACCGTCTTATAGTATGGCTCATCTTTTCCTATATTCATTTATTTCTCTCCTAATAGATTCTACATTCCTTCTGGTCAGGTCCCATATTCTATAGTTCTTGGATTCTACTACTTGTTTTTAAACACAGTGCTTGCACAAAATGGAATTCTTTTTTTTTAAGGATGAAAGCTTTTAAAGTATTTTAATCTTTTATGACTTAAAACTGCACTGAAGTTTAGAGATTAAAAAAGAGTAAAACTAATGCAGATTAACAAAGTTCTGTTGGAGTTTTGTATTAGGCCATGAATAGTGATTATGGTTTATAAAAATATCAGGAGAGCTGCTTGAGACTTGCATATTGTTTTTCTTGCAATTTTTTTACTTGAAGAATGCATAAAGTATAAATATTTATATAAAACTGTTATTTTTATGACCTTATTTATAAAACCCAGAAAACAATAGAATTTTGCCACCTAATCTTCCCTCTTGTTTTGTAGTAATTTCATTTATATGGAATTTGGAAGTCTATAAACCTTATTAGTATAAATATTTTCCAATAGTAAACATTAATGGCAAGTTTTGACTTATAAAATCATGATTAGAACAGCTTTATGTTGGTCTGTGTTTTTTAGCATAAATGTTTAAGCATTTTAAATGTTTATATTAACTAAACTTTCATTTCATTTTATTAATTTGATGTCATTCATTCATTTCTTTTTTCTTTTCTTTTTTTCAAGGCCCTGTGGAATCCTACATGCACTGAAGGTTTATTTAAACCAGTACATATTTCAACCTAGACTAAACCATTATTTGACCAATGAGAAATGCGTCACTGATATGTGGCATTTTAATTATTGAATAAAATTATACTTTCCATCAGTCCATATGTTAATTATCTTTCAAAATATGTAATACAGAACTGTTTCCATTCCAAATATTTGACACCTACTGTTTGCATTTGTACACTATTGCACAGAACACTGATGAAAATTCCACTAGCACATTTCTCCTTATTCTTATTTTAAAACAAAAATATACTTTTATTTAAAAATTATTCTGATATGCAGATATTCTAAAATGTAATATTCCACTTGGCAGTATGTATTTTTTCATTCAGCTTTCTCATTCATATCATTTGTCTCTATAGTTATAGTTTTTATTTAATTTCACCACATGTTGTATGTATATTATGTAGGTTTGAAAACAATGCTTCTAGTTTTTTTCCATCTTATTGGAACAATTCCAACAGAAGAACTAAATTATCTGTAACTATTTTTCCCTTCCATTCATATCCAAAGATGCAAGCAATGTGTCTTCCAATGGAAAAAAATAATAAACTTGTGTTCTAACTACAGAAAGTCAAAATTCTGTTCAAATCCCTGAACAGTTGAAGAAAGTTTCTTGGACATTGACCTCAATGAAGGGTAATTTCCTGATGGTGTCATAAAAAAGAAGCCTGTCTTCTGGACTAGGCATTGCTCTATTATTTCTTTGTGTCCTTCTTTATTGTCTTCCTATATCAATTTATTTTGATTTCCAAATGGCCTAGGGACAGTCCTAAATATTGTAGTTTATTGGAAGGATAAGTGAAATAAATAGCAGTACAAGAAAGTGGTTCAGTGTGGTGGGCAGGTGGCAGGGCAACAGAAGAGCATTTGAGCAAAGGAGAGGAAAGGAAATTTACTGAGTTTTTCTATTTTGCAAATAGTCAATGAAAAAAATCATGAGAACGATTATAACATTTAGAACTATGTATAAAATTTCTTAAATTATTTGAATCATTATGTAATATGTAATATGAATAATTAAATGCTGAGTTTAAACCATGATATCAAAAATAAAATCATGAAATATATTTATTTACATAATACACTATATATGTGTCCTTGTTAACTTTGTCCCTTAAAGCATCCTTTTTATGCTCGATAGAACAACAAAAAACTAATTTGTTTTTTAACAGTTTTCTACAGTTTATTCTTTTTATCCTACTCTTATCTCTCTCTTTTTATTGTCTTATTTTATAATTGAAATATTATAAATGTGTATAATGCAAAACCCCCTCTCCTTTAATAAATTACACTCCTGGTAAAGATTTTTTTACATCTTGGCTAGTCAATATTATTTTTGAAAAAGAACTATTGAAATGAAGGATATTTTGACACATCTGCAAGGAATAATAACAAAAAACTTTGTATTAGCAACTACAGTAAGTCAATAAAGAAAGGAAATAAAATACATCAAAAAGGTTTAGTACAAAACTCAATTACACACAAGTGATAGCAGTACTGGAACAAATGAGGGACAAAGAAAATATATGACACAAAAAACAAATAGCAAGATGGCAGAAATAAGTACTTCCTTCTCAGTGATTACCTTAAATGTAAATGGGATTGCTCTCCTATCCAAGGCAGAGAGGGCTAAAGTGAATAAAACAAAACAAAACAAAAAATATGATCCATCTATATGCTGTCTTAAAGAGATACAAAAGAGACCAAAGACACAAAAAGGTGAAAGTGAAAAGATAGAAAAATACTCCATGCATGTAGTAACCAAAGGAGAACTTGGGTGGCTATGTTGATATCAGATAAAATAAACATTAAGTCAATATATGTTGTAAGAGAGAAAAGACATTATATAATGATAAAAGGGTAATTCATCAAAAGATATAACAATTGTAAAAATATATGATCCCAACAGAAGAACCCCAAAATAAATGAAACAAACACTGAGACAACTGAAGGGAAAAATAGACTGCTCTACTATAATAGTTTAAAACTTCAATACACCACTTTTAATTATGGAAAGAACATCTGGAAAGGCAGTCAATAAGGAAATAGAGAATTTGAACATGACTATAAACCAAGGGAGCCCTGGTGGTATGGTGGTTAAGTGCTTAGCTGCTAACCAAAAGATCGGCGGTTCGAATCCACCAGCTGCTCCATGGGAGAAAGATGGGGCAGCCTGTTTCCATAAAAGTCTTACAGCCTTTTTATAACCCCAGGGGGCAATTCTACTCTCTCCTATAGGGCCGCTGAGTCGGAATCACCTCAACGGCAACAGGGTAAACCCACTAGACCTAACAGATATATGCAGAACACTCCAGCAAGATTAGAACAATACACATTACTCTCCAGTGCACATGGATCATTCTCCAGGATTGGCCATATTCTAGATCACAAAGTCTCGCTAAATTTTAAAAGGATCGAAATTACAGAGCGTATCTCACATTTCCTACACAATATAACAAAAGTAGAAATTAATAACAGTAGGAAAACCGGAAAACTCACATATATGTGGAACTTAAACAACACATGACTAAACAACCAATGAGTCAAGGAAGAAATAAAAATCATGAAATGCTTAGAGTTGAATTAAAATGAAAACACAACATGCCAAAACTTATGGGATGCAGCAAAGTGGTGCTTAGAAGGAAATTTATAGCAGTAAATGCCTACGTTAAAAAAGAATAAAGATCTCAAATCAATAACATCACTATACAACTTGAGAAACTAGGAAAAAAAAGAGCAAACCGATCGCAAAGCTACCCAAAGGAAGAAAATAATAAAAAACAGAGCAGAGATAAATGAAATAGAGAACAGGAAAACAAAAGAGAGAAATAATGAAACCAGAAGTTGGTTTTTTGAAAGGATCGACAAAATTGGAAATGTTTAGTTAGACTAATAAAGAAAAAAAGGAGGCAAGACAATAAGGAAATAGAGGATTTGAACATTAGCATAAACCAGCCGAGGAAGCCCTGGTGGTATAGTGGTTAAGAGCCTGGCTGCTAACCAAAAGGTTGGCAGTTCAAATCCACCAGCTGCTCCTTAGAAAACCTATGGAGCAGTTCTGCTCTGCCCTATAGGTTCACTATGAGTCGGAACTGACTTGGTGGCACCTAACAATAACAACAATAAAAAGAAAAAAAAGAGAGAGATGATGCAAATAACTAAAATCAGAATTGAAAGCAGGGACATTAAAACCAATACTACAGAAATTAAAATGATCCTAGGAGAATATTCTGTGGCATTGGTGGATCAGTAGTAGAATTATCAAATTACGTACAGAAGACCTGGGTTTGATTCCTGGCCAATGAACCTCCAGCATAGCCACCACCTATCTGTCAGGGGTTGCTTGCATTATGCTGAACAGGTTTCAGTGGAACTTCCCGACTAAGAATAGGAAGAAAGGCCTGGTCATCTACTTCCAAAAATTAGCCAATTAAAACCCTATGTAGCACAAGGACCCAATCCCAACTGATCATGGAGATGGCACAGGACCAGAGAGCAATTCATTTCATCATGCATGGGGCCATCATGAGTTTGGAGCTGACTTAACGGCAGCTAAATGACAATGACAAGAGGATACTATGAACAATTGTATGCCAAAAAATTTAATAACTCTGATGATATGGGCACATTTCTTGAAACACAAAAACTAACTAAATTGTCTTAAAAAGAGATAGAAAATTTCAGCAGACCCATAACAAGAGACCAATAAGAAGAAATTGAATCAGTGATCAAAAAAACTACCACAAAGGAAAGTTCTGAACCAGATGGCTTCACTGGAGAATTCTATCAAACATTTAAAGAAGAATTAACACCAATCCTTTTCAAAGTCTTCCAAAAAATAGATGAAAGCACTTCTTAATTCATCTTATGATACAAGCATTAACCTGATAACAAAGCCAGACAAATGCACTACAAGAAAAAGCTATAGACAAATATCCTTATGAATAGAGATGCAAAAATCCTCAGCCAAATACAAGCAAACTGAATCCAAAACCACAGTAATAAAGGAATTATACACATGACCAGTGGGATTTATTCCAGGGATGCAAGGGTGGTTCAATATTAGAAGATCAATCAATGTAATAAACTACATTAATAGAACAAAAGAAAATAGCCATATCATCATCTAAATCAATGTCGAAAAGGCATTTGATAGCATCCAACACCCTTTCATGATTAAAAAAAAAAAAAAAAGCTAGGAATAGAAAGGAAATTCCTCAATATGATAATGTGGATTAATGATAAACACACAGCTAACATCGTACTTAATGAAGATGATTGAGAGCTTTCCCCTTCCAATCAGGAACGAGACAAGGATGCTCATTCTCACCACTCTTATTTCTTATTGTACTGAAAGTCTTAGTCAGAGCAATTAGGAAAGAAAAAGATACAAAAGTCGTCAAAATCTGGAGAGAAAAGTAAGGTGACCTGGTCACATACATCGAAAATCCCAAAGATTCCACAATAAAGCTACTAGAGCTAATAAATGAGTTCAGCAAAGTTGCAAAGTACAAGGTCAACACACAAAAATCAGTTGGGTTTCTATACAATATGAAAAGGAAATTAAGAAAACAATTCAATTTATGATAGCACGTAAAAGAATAAAATACCTAGAAATAAATTTCACCAAGATGTGAAGGACATGTACAATGAAAACTATAAAGTATTGCTGAAAGAAATTAAAGAAGATCTCAATAAATGAAATGATATTCTATATTTCATGTTTGTGGATTGGAAGACTTAATATTAAGATATCAATACTACCCATAATCCCTATCAAAATTCCAATAGTCATTTTTTCAGAAATGGAAAGCCAATTTTTAAATGTATAGGGAATTGTTGGTGTTAGGTGCCGTTGAGTCAGTTTTGACTCATAGTGACCCTATGTACAACAGAAGGAAACGCTGTCTGGTCCTGCACCATCCTCACAATTGTTGCTATGCCTGAGCCCGTTGTTGCAGCCACTATGTCAATTCATCTCATTGAGGATCTTCCTCTTTTTCAGTGACCTTCTACTTTACCAAGCATGATGTCCTTCTCCAGAGACTGGTCCTTCCTGATAACATGTCCAAAGTATGTGAGATGCAGTCTCACCTTCCTTGCTTCCAAGGAGCATTCTGGTTGTACTTTTTCCAAGACAGATTTGTTTATTCTTTTGGCAGCCCATGGTGTATTCAGTATTCTTCACCAACACCACTATTAAAAGGTGTCAATTCTTCTTTCATCTTCCTTATTCATTGTCCAGCTTTCGCATGCATATGAGGCAATTGAAAACACCATGGCTTAGGTCAGGCTCACCTTAGTCCTCAAGGTGACATCTTTGCTTTTTAACACTTTAAAGAGGTTTTTTTGCTGCAGATTTGCCCAATGCAATGTGTCTTTTGATTACTTAGTGATGTGTCTTTTGATTGCTGCTTCCATGGGTGTTGATTGTGGATCCAAGTAAACTTTCATCCTAAAGCTTCCCAAATAGCAAAAGCAATCTTAAAAAGAAGAACAAGCCTACACTAATCAAAAGAGAATTGTACTGGTATAATATGCACAGAAAATGATGAAGTAGAATTGAGAGTCCAGAAATAAACCCATACTTTTATGGCCAGCTGATTTTTAACAACATATCTAAGTCCATCCAATGAGGAAAGAACAGTGGGTTCAATAAATGGTGCTTGGACAACTGGATCTTCACATGTGAAAGAATGATGTTGGACTCATATACAAAAATTAACTTAAAGTAGATCAAAGACCTAAAAACAACACAGAAGAGGACTTATGCTTCAAGACATAGTTTTTGCCAATGGATTCTTATATATGACACCAAAAACATGAAAAGCAAAAGACAAAATAGAAAAATGTTATTCATCACAATTAAAAATTTTATGCATCTAAAGACTTTATTAAAAGAGAAGAGAGGATTTGGAGAATATATTTGAGGGCCATATATATGATAAGGGTTTGATAGCCATAATGTATAAAGCACTCCAACTTAACAAAAAGACAAACAACCCTATTAAAAAAAAAAAAAGCCAAAGGACTTGAATAGATATTTCACTTTAGCAGATATAACCAAAAACCAAACCAAACCCAGTGTCGTTGAGTTGATTCCAACTCATAGCAACCCTATAGATATACAAATATCCAATAAGCACATGGAAAGATACTCAACATCATTAGTTATCAGGGAATGCAAATCGAAACTGCAATGAGATACCACTCCACCCCCTCTAAGATAGCTCTTATCTGACAAATGGAAAATAAGTGTTCGCAAGGATGTCAAGAAATTGGAACCCTCTTCCATTGCTGGTGAGATTATAAAATGGTGCAGCTGCTATGGAAAACAGTTTGTCAGTGTCTCAAAATGTTAAACATTTAATGATCTATGACTCAACAATTCCGCTTCTTGCTATATACCATAGAATTCAAAGCAGGATCTCACATAGATATTTGTACTCCAGTGTTTATTACAGAATTATTCACAATAACCCAAGTGCCCATCACACATGAATGAAAAAACAAAATGTGATGTATATACAATGGAATATTATTCAGCCATAAAGAAAAATGAAGTTCTGAGACGTGCTCCAACAAGGCTACAGTTTTTTTGTGAAGGGTGAAGGAAAAAAATTGGGAACAGAGAGTCGTGATTGTTGTACAACATGGTGAAATGTGATTGTCCCCAAATTATTACATTTACATGTAATAATATTTGAAATGCTTTTTTACATTTGTACATATTTCACTACAATAAAATAAAAAAGAGACAAAAAAGAAAAAAACAGCCTCACATCCACTGTAACCAAGCCAGTCAGTTTCAACCATTCTCCAAAACTTTCCTCCAACACAGGACACTGGTATATGGAATACGCTGTTATTTATCCTATAGTTGCCTAAGTTTTTGAAACTCATTTTTTTGTTGCTTCCATCTGCTTTTTAGTCCCTAACTCATTAGTCCAGATGAAGTCTGATGAGGAAAAGAGAATAATAAAATCCTTAATCGTTTTCCCAACTCTGAGTGGATTTGAATCAAAGCCACAATGATAACTGTAGGTACAGACCAAAGGTACTTGGTTAGGAGGCTACCCACTGCCATGGAGTTGATTCCAACTCATAGTGAGCGACCCTGTAGGAAAGAGTGGAACTTCACAGAAGTAGACTGCCACATCTTTCTCCAGCAGAGCTGCTGGAGGGTTTGAACTGCCAACACTTAGGAGAACTTTAACCACTATGCCACCGGGGCTCCTGGTCAGGAGGATAAAACACAAGAGTATGATAGGGGAGGCGGAGAACGCAGTTCACCATCCTAAGGTTGGGGAACAGGAACTTTAAACAGATTTCATTTGGGCCTTTTCCTGGCCTTTCACTGAATTGCGTATTAGTGACCCAAAGAGCAACATTCTGCTCCTGAAGTACGATGTCTGGTGATTGATAGGTTCCTTTTATAATGAAGACAATTTTGTTCCCTTGCACTGACCAAAATGTAAGATATAATTTTGACTTTGTGACCAATGTAAATATTTGGTATTGCTAGTGGCACATTTGAGGAGTGGACCAAATTGTCTTCCTTCTGTCTCTGTCAGCCCCTTCCTTGAATTTTTTTTTTTTTCTGTGACTGAAACACATTCTTCTATCATTTTATTATTCTCTGCCAAAAATGAATGTTAAAATTCTAATCTAGATACTAAACATTTTTTAAAATAAAGGGAGTATTTATATCTCTATCACTACCTCTGTATCTATTTCTATATCATTACCTGTGTTGATATCTATATCTAGTTGCTAATGTTTTTTAGGCAGTCTTAAAATATTTAGAACATACGGCTGAGTTTCCTATATGTTTTTTATTATTATTTTTAAATTTTATTTATTATGTTGTTCTTGGGAGTATACACAGCAAAACATACACCAAGTCAACAGTTTCTACATATACAATTCAATGACAATGATTACATTCAAATTGTGCAGCCATTCTCACCCTCCTTTTCTGAGTTCTCCCATTAACAGAAACTCACTGGCCCCTAAGATTCCTATCTAATCTTTCAAGTTGCTGTTGTCAATTTGATCCCATATAATAGTTCTTAAAAGACCATAATGGTCAAGGCAGACATTTTTTACTAGATAAGCTAAACTGGTTTTAAGAAGATTTCAGGGGATATTTTTGGTTTGGTTTAAGGGTTAAAGATTATTACAAGGCAATAGTTTCAGGGGTTCATCCAGCCTCCATGACTCCGGAAAGTCTGGTGTCCATGAGAATTTGAAATTCTGTTCTGCATTTTTCCCCTTTTGATCAATATTCCTCTAGAGAATCCTTGATCAGAATGTTCAGTAATGGTAGCCAGGCACCATCCAATTCTTCTGGTCTCATGGCAAAGGTAGCAATCAGTCACGCATTGCATATTCTTCTCCTATTCCTGACTCTCCTTCTTCCCCTGTTGCTCCAGGCGCATAGAGACTGATATTGTGCCTTAGATACCCACTTGCCTGCTTTTAAGACCACAGGCACTACAGGATGAACTAGGAGGTAAAAGAGAAGCACTTAACATGTTATTAGGCCAATTAACTGGGATACATCATGAAATCATGTCCCTAAACCTCCTAACCAGGGAACCAAATCTGATGAGGTGTTTAGTTGTACATAAGCAGCCTCAGCAGCCCTTTTTTTTTTTTTTTGTAAATATATCACCCAATTTTTGCTAATTCATCTTTTTACAGATAAACAGCTTCTTGACAGCAATTACAATAATCAGCTACACAATCCTACCCTAATTAATGCAATTTTTCCATCACTGCTAACCTCTCCATTCCCTCTCCTTCCCTTCCCTGGTAATCACTAATAAACTTTGGTCTCTATAATAGTTGCCTTTTCTTGTCTTTTTATATGAGTGAAGTCATACAATATTTGTCATTTTGTGATTGATTTATTTCACTCAGCATAATGTCTTCAAGTTTCAACCATATTGTAGCATGTATCAAGACTTCATTTCTCCTACTGGCTAAGTAGTATTCCATTGTTCTTCATCTGTTTGACCAACTAACAATCTCAAACCATGTGACATAAAATACACAGCATGGGTGGGTGTTTAATGTGTATAAATGCAAAAGATGCAAATATTAATAACAAAACATTGGGAGAAAAACAATCTGTATAGCAGAAACTGTTAAAACTGAAAAAAATATATTAAAAAAAAAAAAGCCACCTACCTCAAAAGGTACAAAGTCATGATTCATCCTTTAACACCAATAATTCCTTTTATGTCTTCTTCCCTAGAATCCATTTTTTTCCTTATGGAACCAATGCTCAATATACACCAATAAATATGTTTACAGGTCAATATTTTTGCTTTCAAAGGAAAATATATTCAGATTTTCCCACATTGTTTGTTATATAATTTGATTCAGATTTTCCTCACCTCTGATTAAGTACTGATGCATACAGCGAACCTCAAGAATGCTGTTTTTTTTTTCAATCCAACCTCCAAGTATAATTCAATTAGATGTCTGCTTAGTGAAAATATATCTTAAAAAACAAAGTAGCTACATGCAATGTCATTTTTTATTAACAATGGTAGGCATAAATTGTAAACTGCATTTAACAATTTTACACTTACAAACTCTATTTTATATAGGAAAACCACATCATAACTATTGGAATACTTAGTTACTGCTATGTAAGAAGATTTTCTGATAAATCAAAAGAGAATTATAGTAAAGACAAATGAACATAGCAATATTATTGACCTTAGTGCTAATATGATGAGCAAAATGCAACGTAGTAATGAAAGCCGAACCATTGATGAGAAGTTATTTGCTTTTATGTAGAAAATGGAACAAAGTAGTTTCTGGGCACATTTTCCCCCATATTGATTCCCATGCTTAATATAATGTTTTTCCATCCCTTTCCACCTAACTCACTTCTCAGGGACTCCAAAAGTTTGTTTGTTTGTTTGTTTAGGAGGAGTTCTATTGAATTCCATCCAGACACTCACCAGGGATTTGTGTGCTAAAGACATAATCCTTTAAATGAGCTTGTGAATGTTTATTTTCTCACTATAGAAAAGTAAAATCAAACTGTTTTCAAGGATTCAGAGAATTTAAAATTATTCCAAAGCCAACAGAAGATTAAAAAAAACAACAAATCTTGAGATTACACACAGTTTAAGATCTCTCTGGCATTTTTTTTTTTTTTTTATGTATTGTGTATATGCCTACATGTGAGTGTGAATGTAAAGGTTGATTTAAAAGCAGTAAAACAGCAAGGGAGAAGTATGACAAATGTAACGAGTCACTAAAGTGTATGACAAAAAGTTCTTTCAAATTATGAAAAAAAGGAAAATTTGGACAATAAAATGTTTTTCCTAAATCCGTATTAAGTATCGTCTCCTAGATCTATATTTAAGGCATATGATACACCAAGATGTAGAAATTTCCATTTGCTATTCAATTATTTTCTATGAATGTTATTTGCATATTGAGCCTTTCATTTTTATTTAATAAATTTTTGACAAATCATAATTAAAAATTTTTAAATATTCAACCGTTTCATATTAGTGATGAGAAAACTGAAATGCATGATGAGTTAGAGATAGAGTTGGGATTAGAAATTGGGTTTCAAGCCACTCAGTATTGTGCATTGCTCATTCTGTTTGTTGGGTTATGTTGCCACTGAGTGATCATTCTTTTGGAATGACTTTGTTATTCTCGTAGACCTCTCACACAAGTCTGGTTAGTTGAACTCTTCAGTATAAATTCCCCAGTCTTCTTTCACAGTGTCAATCTCTATTAATTCACATCAACTGAAAGTCATACATACGTACGTATGTGTTTGTATGTATGATACATGCACATATATGAATGAGTGCTTATATACACATAAAGATGAATTGTATACATGACACGTTGCCATAAAATATTGCATATATAGTTTTATAATGCTAATCCTCCTTCAAAATCTTTGATTTTTCTCTCTTTTCCATTCCAGTTCAACCTGTCCATTTTCTTTTCAAGGATAATAGTCCTTACATTTGGATGGTATTTTTTGCTAATCCTCATCACTCTGCAGAAAAACTGAATGTATCTCACTTCTGCCAGATCTAAACTAAATCATATTGTTTGACCATTTTTGGTTGTTAAAACATAAACTTCAGAATGATGTTTCTAAAACAGAAAAAATATGTGAATTAAATCTCATTAGAAAATGTCTCAGTGTATGAAACACTGTAAACTTTTGGGGTAAATTATGCTTTGAGTGAATATAATTGTGTGCAGAAGGGCTATGGTAGGTGTGTTTCCCTTATGCCCTGACCAACATTACTATGGGGGTGAGAGGTGACTGTATTTAAAGGCTAGAGACTACATAAAAACAAAAGGGGAGAAGCAAAAAAAAAAAACCCTAGTGTTCTGGAATTCTTATTTCTCGTTTTTTGTAAAGAAAATGATTTATAGAAATGTTTGCCTAACCAGTTGTAATTATTTTAAGACAAGAGTTAGTAGATTGTTTATCCTTGGTAATTATCTTTTTGTTTCCTTTTGTTTTCACTTAAAGCAAGCTTTTAGGAAATACAATTTTCGAAGGATAAAAATTTAATGACTCAGTTGGGGTGGGTTAAACTCCTCAAAATACGTTTTTTTTTTTTGGATGTGGCCATAATATACTACAGAAAGAGAAGAGCCAGTAATTAACCTTTATATGTCTATTTCAAATTATAAATAGGTATGTATTTTATTCTTTATCAGGGCTTTGAACTGGCTCGTTCTGATTCAGCCTCTTAATGAGAATTTGCATTTCTAACAAGTTCCCAGGAAGTTATACATTTATTCATAGGAATATATGTAAGAACCCAGTTATACATAAGTTATACATAAGAATCCAGGTAATTCTTGTGTATTACTTAAAAATGCAAACTCTCACCAGGGAACTTGTTAGAAATGAAAATTCTCAGCAAGGGGTAGAACCAGAATGAACCAATTCGAAAACCTGGTATCTACTCTTTATTTCCACTTTCTCTTTTTACCCCCAGTGAAGTCATCACCCATTTAGCTAACTGGAATACAGTATGTATGTTCCTTCTTTATTGTGCTTCCCCTTTCACTTATAGTATGTCCCTCATTACTATTTTTAAAAATATAAAATGTCTTGCTTCAAGATGTTTCAAATGTATGTTTATTTAATACGTTGTAAACTATTCTATTTCTATTTTTCTCTCCAGTTGATTTGAATCAAAAGTCCAACAGAACCCTTCCCATAAAGAAAACAGATGTAAGGAAAACTAAATTCAGTAGGTGCTACCTGCTTTATCTGTTCTCCTGCTAGCCCCAAAAACCCAGTGCTGTCAAGTCGATTCCGACTCATAGCGACCGTATAGGACAGAGTAGAACTGCCCCATAGAGTTTCCAAGGAGTGCCTGGGGGATTCAAACTGTTGACCCTTTGGTTAGCAGCCGTAGCACTTAACCACTACGCCACCAGGGTTAAAAGTCTCTGTGCTTTTGTCCTCAAGTCTCTGTGCCTTCACTGACACATCAGCCCCCTAAAGTACAGTGCCATTATGTCTTTCTTAGCTTGTTCATATGAAGAGACCAACTTTTATGCCCCCTCCTCCAAAAATAATCCTGGCATTTCCAGGCATAATTGAAAGCTATCTTCTCTAAATTATTCTGCAGTTCAAACTGGCTAACATTTTTGAACTCTTACTATGTGTCAGGAGCTGTTTTAAAAGTTCTACATGTTTAAAATATGTTGTTTTTGTTTACCATTCATAGCAACCCTGTGTACAACAGAATGAAACATTGCCCAGTCCTGTGCCATCCTCACATTCATTACTATGTTTGAGCCCATTTTTGTAGCCACTGTGTTAGTCCATCTTGTTGAAGGTCTTTTTCTTTTTCACTGACCCTCTACTTTACCAAGTATAATGTTAATCCTCACAAAAGCCTATGAGATAGGTACTACTATATAATGCCCTTTCACAAACAAGTAAACTGAAATATATATAAATTAAGTAACTTGCACATAGTTACAATGCCAGAAAACTACTGAATTGCATTTTAAGGATAAGCCCCCTAGATCCAGAGCTTATGCTTTTAAACCCAGCCTATTGTAGCGTTTTAGATTAAACAGAGAGTAATTGGATTTACCTGTGACAATTTTACGTGTGTTACTCATCTCACCCCAGCTGCTGTATTGTCTCTTTAAAATGATGAACATATTATACAGGATTTTTCAATCAACTTTCGGGGGGGCTTGAGAAGTAATTTAATTCAGCTTCTTTTAGAGATTATGTTAAATGATTTCACTGAAAATATTTTCACAGGAATTTGCTTATTTGCCCAAATGCTTAACAGTTGTGCCACCATGGGCCTTAAATTTCCACCCAGAAGTGATGCAGAACACTTCTACTCAGATTCCATTGGTCAAAACAAAGCAAATCACATGGCCATAGCGGACTAATTTCAAGGCGGCAGAGAGGAGCAATCCAACCCTATGCCTAGAAGTGAGAAAGCCAAAAATAATAGGTAAACAGTAATAATTCCTACTTTTGTATCTTTTTCCCTTCAAAATTAATGGAAATGATCATTTGATAAATGTGATGGAATATAAAAGTAATTTGATTCCATTATAGTTCTCCAGACAAACCCAATTTAAAAAATGTTAAACCTTTGAGTGAATCTCACTCCTTAAAATGTCGGATGTATTTAAAGCTGCCTCAATTATTGACGTAAATGTATTACTTTCACCATATTCTCTCTATGTGTTTAGTGGCTTAATCAGATTTTCAAATATTTCTATTTTTTAAAATATTTCCGCTTATAAGCAGTAGACTATCTATTAAAGCCTTATTTCAGTTTGAATGTATTATTTTAAAGCAAATCTTTATACCCATATGTATAATACAAACCTTTTTGGGGGCTACTTGATGATATATTATCTAAGTAGCACTATTGTACTTGTCAGAATAATTCATGGTGACGGTGTTATTTCAGCAACATTTTTAAGTCATTTACCTCTTTACAGCCTTATCATTAAGCACATTTTTCTTCTGGAAGTACTGTAGAGATAATAAGTGACAAGTGTAATATCTTAAATCTGAGGTCAAAAATGACTGTTTTGTTCTCAAACAAGCTTTGCTTGATACAGAAATAGATAATTTGCATCAAACAAAATAAATTGGTATCATGCAATTTTTTTTCTTCCCTTTAATTTGGTGTTAAAGCTTTCTCATATTATCTTGTGAATTTTTCTCATATTTACCATATTTTTACTAAAATAACACACACCTTCTACGTTTGTTTGCCAACCACAGTCTTCCCTCACAAGGTATTTTCGAAAGCACCACTGTGCCATTTTTTTTTTTTTACATGTTGTTTAAAAAAAAAACAATTTAGCATAGCATGCTTATGAAAATATCTTATAGGCGAGGGCATGGTTGGCAAACAAATGCAGAGGGAGTGCATTATTTGTGTAAAAATATTGTATATTTTCAAACATTTATTATATAAAAATGATCAATTCAATTCCCAAATTACACAATTTACATTTTTACTTAACGGGAAAATTTTATGTCAGAATTTTAATTTGTAAGCAAAGCAAACTGGATCTTCTTGCACACCTTTTTTCAGTGTTGAATGTGAAATGAAATCCTGGCATTATTGCCTTCTGATCTGTAATTCATTTGCTAACTCCTACTATACTAATTGATTCAAACTATTTTACTGTAGGTGAAGTAAATAGTTGCATCAGTATCATTCATTGTGTCAGTTATGATGGTTAACATTACCATAAATTTATTGTATATATATATTTACACACACACATAAGTATATATATATGTATATATGCATATGCATATATATGTGTGTGTGTATATATATATGTATATTTGGAATTGGGGTTGGTGGTGCAGTGGTTAAGAGCTTGGCTGTTGGAATCCACCAGTTACTCCGTGGATACCCTATGAGGTAGTTGTATTCTGTCCTGATCACTATGAGTCAGAATTTGTGTCCTTATTTTTTATACTGGTCTTTTCCAAATTCATTTTCAGCTTATAGAAAATAATTTTGCAAGTTGGGAGAACATTAATAAAAATGTTAGAAGTACATCTTTTATTGTGTTCTCAATATTTTGTTCACATTTTTACATTTTCTAATTACTTATATAAGTGAAAAAAGATTTTATAGCTACCGGAAATATTATCAGCCTATGTTATACAGTGACAATTTCAAATCCTTTCTATAGATTTTTAAAACAAATACACAAATTTTAATAAGAGATTAAGTGTCACTGGCAATAATTAATTTTAAGAGTTTCAAAATGTAGATTATGATTTCTTATGCAATTTTTATGCATTTAAAAAAATAGAAGTAGTTGAAATATTCAGAATATTAAGTTCAGTATAAGTTAGATTTTTCACCCAAACCTTTCTAGGAAATCCTGATTTGCATGGGTTAACTTTTTTTTTTTTTCTTCAGGAAATGTTTACTGACCATTTACAATACGTTGAACCCTAGGTCTATAAAATGATAAAACACCAGATACTGAACAACCATAGATGAGTAGAGTCTAGCAGGATACATAGGCATAATCACAATGCTTATTAATGTTATTAGAATACCATGACAAAACTATGTATGATGTGAAATGTGATGATTTCAGAAAGATAATCAATCTAACATAATTCGATATCATCTGCATATTGATTATTTGGATTATTTTATATATTTGTATACAGGAAAAGAATAGATGTTAACCTACTAAGTACATCCTAGGTATCAGACACAGTTAGACTTAGTGCTTATCAGTTTGTTCTCTTGACTTTCTTTTTTATTTATTAATTTTTGCATGAAAATGACACATTAGGTATCTGTTGGTGTGAGCAGCCACACTGCATAAGACCTCAGTATAATCCTTTCGCTTCCACCAAATGTTTAAGAATTACTTCAGCTTAAGACTAAAACAATCAAATATGTGACTGGGTGACATAAAAATATATGAATAAGTAAATTTTTAACTTCAAAGAATATCATGGCTTCAGATTGGTAAAATGCATTAACTACTAAAAAATCAGAACACAATGTGGTAAACAGGAAAGGGTAGGATGTGTTGACAATTATTCTGTTGTTACTAGAGTGGATCAGGGGCAGCTCTATAAGATTCTATTTGATAGTAATATGTGTATTTCTGTGGTTATAGATTTTGCTCTCATATGAAATATTCAGGAAAATAAATCACAATACAGTAAAATAAGTACAGTGTATTTCATACGTGAATTAATTTGACAAAGTATACATTGAGTAACCGTTATATGCCAGATGTTATGTAGGGGCTGGTCATACATCAGTGAACAAGAGTCTACAATTCTCACCTTGTGGAGTTTACATCTAATTAATATTCGTTACAACTCTAAGTAGCAGGCCCTCATTAATCCTTACTTTACAGATAAAATATGGAGGCCTATGGACCACAACTACCACAGCCTCCACCAGGCTGAGTCCAGTACAACTAGATTGTGCCCGGCTACCACCACTGACTGCCCTGAGAGGGATCACAATAGAGGGTCACAGACAGAGCTGGAGAAAAATGTAGAACAAAATTCTAACTCACAAAAAAAAAAAAAACCAGACTTACTGGCCTGACAGAGACTGGAGAAAACCCTCAAAGTATGGCCCCCAGACACCCTTTTAGCTCAGTAATAAAGTCATTCCTGAAGTCCACTCTTCAGCCAAAGATTAGGCAAGCCCATAAAACAAAATGAGACTAAAAGGGCACACCGGGCCAGGGCAAGGACTAGAAGGCAGGAGGGGACAGGAAAACTGATAATAAGGAACCCAAGGTTGAGAAAGGAGAGCATTGATGTGTCATGGGGTTGGTAACCAATGTTGCAAAATAATATATGTACTAATTTTTTAATGAGAACCTGGTTCGTAAACCTTCATCTAAAGTACAATAATAAAAAAGAGAATATGGAGGCTTCAACAACAACAACAAACTGTTGCTTTTGACTCATAGCGACCCTATCGGACAGAGTAGAGCTGCCTCATAGGGTTTCCAAGGAGCAGCTGGTGGGTTCGAACTGCAACCTTCTCGCTAGCAGCCAAGCTTTTAACCACTGTGCCACCAGGGTTCTATGGAGACTTAGCAAGGATAAATAACCTGCCTGATGTCACAATAAGTATTAAGTATCCTCCATTTTTTTTTTTTTTTATTTTAGTCTCCACATAGACGGAGTTCCTTATCATTACATCACACCTCTCCACCAGATAGTATTAGGAAAGGGGGTGATTATCTAGTTGTGATAGGTAGAAAAAACAGAGTGATGAATTTATTACATTGCCAAGCAAATGGAAGTGAGGATGGAGAGGGCAGGGGAAGAACCACAGTTAGTTAATACCAAGTCTTGGTCTGGACTGTTTGAAGAGTTCTCAATTAAAACTATATTCTAATAAAAAGAGAAAGTAAAATGAAAAAGACAATAGACAACCTTGATAACATTTTGATTGCTGTATTATAGATTGATGTCTCCAGAGAATGAGTTTGAACTTCATTTGACCATATTGCTCTACGTTTCTGAGTTATCACACTGAAGTCTTTTAAATTTGATTTTTTTTTTTTTCATCGAGGTTAACTAAACTTGATGGAGACTGAAATGTATTTTTAATGCTGAGTACAAATGCTGGTGAAGACCTGAATAAACAAAGAACAAAACTGAATTATGGTGTTTCATCTTAATATCATCACCTACTAATCAAATATAGAATCTCTTAAAAAGAAAACGTGTTGAATTACCATAGGCAGTGGGTTGGTGGGTCTAGCCATCTGATTCAGAAAGGTAGGGTGGAAGTCATTTCTGTTTTCTGTTGAGGCTTCTGTAGAGTTATAGAGCTGGGAGACATATTTATAGCCCTTTAACAAGCATACATGGTAATTAAAAACAGCAAGGTTTGCATTCAGCATAGCCTGGTTATCTTGGGTATGGAGATAACCACTTTTAGCTGATTCCAGGGTACTCTTGAAAGCAATATGATCGCACTGTGGAGTCTCTATTTGTTTATCCTACATGTAATTGAAACAGAGCTGACATCTTTCTCTGGTGCTGTCTTTTGCCCTACACTCTCAGGGAACCATATGCTACGTTTCCAAATTTTGCAAATAGCTTTAGCATTGTTAATCACAAACAGAGTAGTGTGAGGTCTCTCATTATCATTGATTTTCATTCAGTAATCATTTTTGGCTGCCTAATATGTTTCCTGAATAGGCACTTTTGCAAGCAGACTTAAAAAGAGGATTGGACCAGAAATATCACTCAGGATTGCTAAGGATTATCAGGATAAATAAATTTCATTTCATTACTAGGTATCTGAGTGTGATTTCTTGGGCACATTGGCATCATGAATCATTATGGAACACCATCTCATGGCAAAAGTCCACCTAATAGACCAATGTCTCATTACTCAGTGGTTCTGGATTTGTTTGCTCACTTAGCAAAATGTAGAAGAAAATGAGAGTGTGCCCTTAACATGTAGCTTCTGGCCTAGCACTCTTATCCAAAAAGAGGTAAGAAGACTTACTTGAAAAAAAAAAAGTAGCTGAATAGCTTGTCGAGGAACCCCACTGAGAAGAGAAATCTTTGGGCCAAAAAGGGAAGAAAATCCTCTGAAGGACTTCACCTCCCTTTTCAATAGCAAATGTTTTACAAAGTAAAGAAAGGAAAAATCCTTTCAGTTACATTTCTTCCTTCTATAAAATGTCTCATAAGACACAAAGAGTACTGAAAATATGGGAAAAATGTTCTTCTGTGAAAGTTTTCATAAAATCTACTACTCACAAGATATTCTGGAGAAGGTTCACAAGGTTTTGTTAGAAGTTCAACATAAGAAATTTTTTTAAATGTATGTTTTGTAAACATTAATGAAGAGATATGATAGGTAACTACATTTTATTAACTCTTTTGGCATATCTTACAAACAGGAATAGAATTTAATGTCCAGCTTCCTGTAGACACTTTTAAAGACAATCCATGAATATGGATAACGTAATTTATTCCGAATGCTTCTAAGTTTTTTAAGTCTGGGCTTCATTATTCCAAGTAGAAAATTAGATTTTCCAAGAAAGATATATTGAGATAATTATTATGCATGAATTCTAATATTTAGGCTAACTTTTTTAGTCATGTCTCAGAGAAAAAATCTGCAAATTTGAAGGTAAAATGAGAGGAATTATTAAAGCATTCAGGAATACATTTGAATGGGGAGCCATCAGCCACTCAAAGTGAACTAGATGAGTCCAGAGAATGGGTAAAGGCATAGTGAGATTCACCTGGGAAAGCCAGGCTTCAAAAACAAAATTATTACATAAGGGTAATCTTTCTAGTTTTAATTCTCATCTAATATAATTTTGTAAACAGGTGTTTTTCCAAAGATGAACAATTCCATTTAGCTTTTTAACACAATTATCCAACCTGGCTGAGTAGAACTTAGGAGGCCTAGGATAGTGGATATAAAAGTTTTCCTGACAATCAAGGGTAGAATATATTTGTTTAGTAAGGGGACAGTCTTGCTGTCCTAAATTTACTTGAGTTAGATTGAAGCATGGAATTCTAGGGTGCTTAAACTTAGATAGATGCCATAATTTAACCCTAATACCCTCTTATTACCCCGTTTGAAAGTCAAACTAGAATTAATGGTCAGATGGGGGACTTAATAGTAATTTAAAATGGGAGAAGCTAAGGGGTCCAAATTTTCTTGCACTGATAAAGAGGAAGAATGGCAAATGCAACATTTGGTCAAATTACTGGCACTAACCATATATTGGGCTAATTTGACATAGGCATTTTCCTGCCAGGCAATGGATAAATGAATTAATATAGGAATTAAGAGTAGTTGAAATCATGCTTAAAAAGAATACTAAGGAATAGTACCACAAACATCCAGAATAAATGATAGCACCTATAATTACTAAGTCCAAAAATTTCCAAGGATTGCATAGAAAAAAACAACCAAGCAATAATTCCTAAAGCATAAAACACATACTAAATGCCAAAAGTCAGTAATATTTTTAGTAAAATAATACAAAGTTTAAAGTTTGTTTTAGCAATACAGGCCTCATCTGTGATCTTGGGAGAGTAAGCTACTCAGATGCCATCTGCTTCTGAACTGGGATTTGCTTAAACTTTAGTTTGAGTCCCTCAGCTAGTTCAACAGTCCATTCAGGAGTTGGGGCCTTCTTTAGTTGTGTTAGGTAGATCCAAGTTTTAACTCCCTATAATTTAGCAGCACAGGGGTTATTAAGGAGTTTTTGATAGGGCCCCTTGCAGCGAGATTTGAGGGAATCCTTCAGTTGATGCTTTTTCCAATATACATAGTCACTAGGCTGGAGGGCTGATTCTGTGGTTTCTACAGGTTTTTCAATATCAAAAGCATCTTTAACTAATGAATTGTAATGAATTTCAGCATAATGTGTCAATGTCTGAAAATATTTCAAAAAAAAACAGGTTGTATGAAATTAGAATCTGCCCAAGCTGACCAATAGAGAAAGGCTAGTAGTTGTCCTGTAACAATTCCGTGTGGGGTTAGCTTGTATGGGTCAAATGGTGTGGATCTTAAATTCAGTAAAACCGAAGAGAGCACTTAAGTCCAAGGTAAAAGCAAAGACCAGGCCCATTTAGTAAGCTGGCCTTTAATTATGCCATTAGTTCTTTCAACCAGGCCAGATGACGGAAGGTGGTATGGACAAGGAAGCCTCTGAAAAAGAGGCAAGCCCTTGTATAAATCTTTCATAACTTCACCAGTAAAGTGTGTGCCTCAATTGTACAGAGAGTCTTTGGTGCTCTGCAAGTGGGGATTATATTTTCTAAACTTTCTTAGCTACAAAAGAGGCTATAGCATTTCAGTTGGGGAAGGATTCTACCCCATGAGAAAATATGAAGATATCACTAGTACATATTTGTAATCATTAGAAGGATGAAGTTGAATAAAACCGATATACCATTCCAACATGGGACCAGCAGGTAACGGGAACTTTCTGAAGGGTAGTCAACAGGGCCTGCCAACATTGAATGTGGAGTAAATGCTACGGTGCCTAGTTACATAGTTGGTAGCATTCCAAAAGTGTCCCCACCAATACTTAGACAAAATATGTGCTAATTTATCTCTTCCCCAGTGAGAGCCATCTACAAATAAATATTGGCATGCAATATTCCAACCAATGGGACCTGTAATGACTTAGTCAAACTGGCCTGTCATGAGGTCCTTCTAATATCTGAGTTTTCCAATTCAAATAGCATCCCTCCTTTTTCCACTGATCTTTCTCTTCCTCAGGGGCCACCTTTTGATACCTTACTAAATTATGCCAAATAGTGCCATCGGAGGTGTCGTCCTATACAAAGACATCCCCGTCATTATCTGTTAGAGTGACCACCTGACGTTCATGGCACTCCTTTGTTATGACAACTTCTTGAAATTTTGTAGAGGCAGCTAAGTTGGCAGCCCTATTCGTAAGGTTATTCCCTTTCATTTCCTCTGTCTGAGGGACTCTCTTAGGTTGATAGGCCTGTACTTTAATTACTTCAGTTGCATAGAGGAGAATCATAGGCTGCAGGAGGTCAGCAACCAAGGGTCTGTTTTTTATTTGCACCCCAGATGAAGTGAACAATCTCCGGTGTTTCCAAAGCATTCAGAAATCATGTACAACTCTGAATGCATACTTGAAATCCATGCAAATACTTATCAACTGTCCAGTGGCCGACGAATGCCTGAGCAAGTAGGATCAGTTCTGCTTGTTGAGTAGAAGTTACCTCAAGAAGAGGACCACTTTTAAGAATTTTAAGTAGAAGTGGTTACTGCATACCCTTCTTGATAATAAGAAGTGGGAAACTTCAAATAGGAGACATCTACAAATAAATTTAGGTCAGCATTTTCTATAGGGGTTTCCTGCTGATCAGGCCTGAGAGTTAGTAGGTGGTCAGTTAAATGATACAATCATGTGGCGTTTCTACTTCACCATCAGGGAGTGAGAGAAGGGTAGAAGGATTCAGCCCATTAATGGTATGCAGTGAAATATGAGAAGCTGACAGCCAAAGAACCTCATAGGAAGTCATCCTACTAACTGAAAGGTGTTGGGTAAGATTAGAGTTTAGGATAGCTGAGATGGCATAAGAAACATAAATATTTAGGGTATTTCCAAGGACAGTGCCAGCAGTGGCTTCGACCAAGCGAGCAGTGGCTGCAACTGCCCTTAAACATTGAGGATAACCCCCGGCTATGGAATCCAGTTTGACAGTATAATATCTAAAATGCCCATGCCAGCCTATATGTTTCTAGGTAAGAAATAATGCATCATCACCCACTTCATGAACAAAGAGGGAAAAATCAAGGGCATAATGTGGAAATCCTAAGGCACGACTTTGCAGTAAGGATTGTTTCAACTCCTGAAAAACCTTTTTCTCCTTCCTCAGGTACATGAAAAGGTCTGCTTCTGAGGATTTCAGGTACTGATATAAAGGCTGTGCCATTAAGTAGAAATTGAATATCCAGGCTGAGGAGTATACACACACAAAAAAAATCCCCTCAGTTGTTTCTTGGTTTTGGGTTTAGGAAAAGCTCATATGGCTTCCTTTCATTTAGGGTCTATAGAAATTCCTTTGGCCAAAATTACATGGTCCATATGTTTAATAGAAGATTGAACTAGTTTCAATTTTTCTGTAGATACCTTGTGACCTCCTTGTGCTAAATGAATATAAAGGGAAATGCTGCCGTTAATATAGGCCTTCTCAGATGAGTAACAAAGCATGAGGTCATCCACATACTGGGGTAAAGTGAACCCATGAATAAATTTAAGAGTTTGTAAATCAACATGCAAAATTTGTAAAAAAAAAAAAAAAAGTGGGGGATTCAGTGAATCCTTGTGGCATGCAGGTATATTGTTGCCCCCAGGTAAAGGCAAAAAGTTACTGATGAACTGGGATTGTGAAGAAGGCACTATAAAGTCCACTACTCTAAAATCAGTCACCTCAGGTGGGACATTAGAGAGTAATAAATGAGAGTTAGGTACTACAGGAAATCTGGGGATCACAATATGGTTAATGTCTCTTAGGTCTTGAACAAACCTCCAACCTTGGTTTTTCACTTTCCATACAGGGAAGGTGGGTATATGGCAGGGCTGGTACGAGGGATAATAGTCCTTTTAGTTAAAAAATCCTGCATTATGGGCACCAATCACTGTTTTGCCTCTGATTTTATGAGATATTGAGGAACCCTCGGTAAAGGCTTAGAAAAATCTGTTTGAATCTTAATGGGTTCAGCTGAAAGCATTCTTCCCATGTCTGTAGATGATGTGACCCATAAAGAGCTGGGGACTGCAGAGAGGTCGTCGGTGCTGGGGGGGATTCCAGTGGTGCAAGTAAAGATTTTTAAGGTAGAGTCAGAGCCTGGGAATAGTACGAAGTGACCAGTGGGTCTCTTTCTGTGCAGTACTGAGTGGGGCTGGTCTCAGGCAAATTTAGTAAAATCTCATCCTGCTTAGTGAACTGAAAGCTGCACTTTCATTTGTAAAGCAAATCTCTGCCCAAAAAATTTACTGGTATATCAGGGCTTAATAAAAATAGATTATGTCTTCGGTGGGCCCTGAGGGAATAGTAATTGGTTGAGAATAAGTCCAAATCTCTTCTTGATTAGTAACACTCATGATTTATGAAGTTTTAATACTCCAGGGCAGGGGCTTTTGTAAACACATGACATTTAAAGAAGACAAAGTGGTTTCTGTGCCAATTAAAAATTTACAGTCCTTGCCATTTACATGGAGAATGTTTTCTTCTTGAGGATCTAGGACCACCATTGGAAAATCTCCTTTATTGTTCCCAGAGCCACATCACTAAGCATTATGGGGCTGAGAGGCAGATGGTAAAATGCCTAACTTATTTTTTAGTTTCAAACAGTCCCTTTTGAAGTGTCCAGGCTTTTATAATAAAAGCATACTCCTGGCACGTTAGACTTCAGGTTTCCTAATTTAGTCCTTGAGTCTGATTGGAATTTTACAAGCTATTGAGCTTACAATCATTGTAGTTGTAAAATCATTAATTTACTCTGGGTTGACTCAATTCTTTGCTCAGTTTACCTTATTTTTCTAATCCAAAGTTTGAGACAGTTTATGAGCCAGGGACATAAAATAAGAAATTGAAGCAGTTTCTCAATCTAAGCTATGTCTTTTAACCAAATTAGCTACTTCAGGGCTTAATCCATTAAGAAATGTAGAATTAAAAGCTACATCTGATTTATGATCATGTAAAGAAAGTCCCGAATATTCTTCAAGTCGTGTAGAAAGCCTATCTCTGTAATTGTAAATGCTTTCTCCTTGTTCTTGTTTACTAGCTTGGACTTTTACCCAATCTAAAAAAAAAAAAAAAAATTTTTTTTTTTTTTTTTTAATCTTTCCAGGAAATGTTACAGGGATGGCTTTTAACAATTTAGGACATACCTGCCTGGCTTCTTGAAAAAGATACTAGTTTGGGGGGAGGGAGGAGAGCCTCCCTCCAATCAGCTTCCTCCATCCAAAGTTGTGCCTCTCCCTGACCTAACATCGTGGTAATAAATTGGTATAAATCTGGTAATCCAGGCTGATAGGTAGAGATGAGGATCCTAAACTCTTCAGCAATTTTAAATCCTCTTTGGTAGATCCTCAGAAGGATTAGGAAATTCCTTTACTATGACCTCTAGTTCTATTTTTGTCCATGGGGTATTTTATGGCTTGAATTGTGTCTCCCAAAAATGTGCATCAAGTTGGCTAAGCCGTGACTCCCAGTATTGTATGGTTGTCCATCATTTTGTGATCTGATGTGATTATTCTATGTGTTGTCAATCTTAATCTTTGTGATATTAATGAGGCAGGATTAGAGACAGTTATGTTAATAAGGCAGGACTCAATCTAGAAGATTAGGTTATATCTTGAGTCAATCTCTTTTGAGATAAAAAAGAGAGAATCTAGCAGAGAAGAGAGGGACCTCTTACCACCAACAATGAAGAGCCAGGAAGGAAGCAGATCATTTGGACCTGGGGTCCCTGCGCTGAGAAGTTTCTAGACCAGCGAAAGATTGATGGCAAGAACCTTCCCCCAGAGCCAACAGAGAGAGAAAGCCCTCCCCTGGTACTGGCACCCCAAATTTGGACTTTTAGCTTCCAAGACGGTGAGAGAATAAATTTCTCTTTGTTAAGGTCATCCTCTTGTGGTATTGCTCTTGTAGCAGCACTAGATAACTAAGCCAGGGTAAAACTTACCTTGGCCTATCCCCAGTATGCTCAGGGGCTTTACCTTAGAAGACATTTCAGGATGTATTTTACTCATAAAATCCTTTGAGTAAAAGGGAGCTATTCATTTTCATTTATAGAACTGTAAAAAGTTTCTGTGTAAGGAGGAAGGGTTGGTGTGCAAAGGCAGCTGTCAGAGAAGTGATAGAAGAGTGGGCAAAGTAGAAGAGGAAGGTAAAGAGTGGAAGAAAAAGGAGTGGCCAAAGAAGGTTGACTTTGTAATTTTGATTTGCCTAGCTTGTCTGGGCACTATGTCCTGAAGAGTGGCAAATTTACTCCCTTGTTGTCTCCTAGAAGATTCTAAGTACCAATTATAAAATATTTTGCAGTGGGTTTGTTTGATTCCAAAAGTTTTGGATTTTAATTTGCTGCACAGAAAAGCCAATTTGTTGATTTCAAAACTGCCCCAAATGGACAACTGATGCCTTTAGTGAGTGCATACTAGCGGTTCAGGTACAATACTGCACTCAGATCATAATTTTTGACCACATAATATGTGAAAGTTCCAAGAGGAGGGCCTGCATTATCTTTAGAAGTACCATTCCTCATTGCACTAAGTATTCACATGTGCTGACAAAACAAAGGAACACTCTGCCATAGGTGTCATTAGAAAAGTAAAGAGTCTGAACAGCAATTATCTTATTTAGCCACTAGATGTCAACTGAGTAACTTTGTTAGGCGGCTCTCAGAGGAAAACCTTGCACAGATTTTTGTACTGACTGAGAACTTAAACGAGTAATCACTTCTTTAAAACTCTTTAAAGGATGATTTTGGGGGGGGGAATTTTTTGGTGGTGTGCATGTTTTTTCACTAATGAAGTGGATTTGACAGGTTTTTTTTTTTATTTGAAAAAATTGGTTGCCAATTGTAAGCAGGCCATATTGGTTCCATGGTCCATGAAGTATATCGCAAACACAGTACATATTGGTCCCGTGGCCCAGGAAGTGCATCACAAACCGTTTTCACCAAAACAAAACAAACAAAAAACTCATTTACTTGAATATTTCTGAATGCTGGTAACTGTACCTTCCCAGTGACACAAATGAAATAGTGAACATACTTGCAAGCCTTATCTTGCTGTACAGGAGCCAAATGATACAAATTTTCACATAATCACTCCTCCAGGAATCATCTCCTCATATGAATGGCTCTCAACACTCAAATGTGGTGCAGAGCACTTCCTTATTGCTTAGGTAGTTCCACCAGCATCTGCCATGATACCAGAATGTACTAAAGTGGCTCAAATGACTGCCAATAAACCTCCACGGGCAGAAAATGTGAGCGGTAGTTATATCTCCCAGTATATGTGAAAAGTCAAACTGAAATGTTCAGATCGTGGACCGAAACAAAACAGCACTTCAGAGTCATGTTCAAGATTTAAGCAAAACATTCAGTTTATGAATGGAAATAGAGTAATGCTAAATAAATCCACGTCAAAAAAATTTGTGGCTCAATCCAATAATGCTTACTCAAGTATGTCCCGAGGGCTCAGGAGTTAGAAGGGCACAAGAGGCACAGTGCTGGTGCAAGTCTCTGATCCACAATTTCTTTGGGTCATGCTGTAGGGAAGACACCTTCAGATCCTGCCAACTACGCCAAAGAAATGTCTCAGAGAAAAACTCTACAAACTTGAAAGGTAAAATAAAAGAATTTATTAAAGCTTTCAAGAACACGTTTGAATGGGGAGCCATCAGCCCCTGCAAAGTAAACTAGACAAGTCCAGAGAGTGGCTATCACAGCAGCTCTGTTATACTGTGAGACCAGGAAGTTAGGACACAAAAATCTTGATTGGTTCCAGGTAAATAACTGATTTTAAGGGATGGTAGCAAAAAGCATGGCTTTTTCTAAGATTGGCTACAATCCTATACATGACTCTACCTGATTGGTTTTTAACACTTAATTACTGTAATACATACAAGTGTGAAGGGTCTGTAATCAATCACAAGGTAATCATTAAGCAGGAAATTACAAGGTCTGATAATTTCAGTGAGGTGTTTTTAGCATAATTCTCCCTTTAGGACTCTTTTACAAAGGGTTTCAGTATACCTGCATCAGTGTCTTTCAGGACTTTTACTTCATTTATCTTCCTGTCAGAATACATAGTTTTAATCTCGGTGAAAGTTTAACTAAAGTCACAAAATGGATTTTGGCCTCAAACTTTAAGTCAACCATTTTACTTTAGTCAAGTTCCTCTAACTTTGGAAATACTTGTCAGTCATTTTTAAATAACTCTCTAAAAAGGGCTTTTCTGAATGCTAATCTTACACACATACTCACACACACCACCTTTCTTTTGTTTTCTCACTTCACTATGAATCAAGAGAAAACACTACTTGAACTGCCAATTTTTTGTGAAATATTAAAAAAAAAAGCTAGCAATGAAATCAGATTACAAGTACATTCACTAGGAAAAGAGCCTTTTCTTGGAGGCTCTTAGATCATTCAGACAATCGAAGGCGTTTTCATTTTGTTGGTTCAGTATAAAAGAATTTATTAAAAGGTGGCAAAGCAAATGCATGAAAGGAACATACTAAGACTGTAAGAGGGGAATGCAAAAAAATATATATATTCTCTAAGTATCTCATATGAAATTCTCTTCATTAACATTTTTAGAACAATGATTCTCAATCGGACCATTTTGCCACCCCAGAGCAATGTCTAGGGACATTTTTGGTTGTCAAACTGGATGATACTACTGGGATCTAGTGGTTAAAGATCAGACATTTTCAAAATATCCTACAATCTGCCCCCACAGCAGAGAAATATCTAGTTCAAAGGTCAGCAGTGCCAAGGTTGAAAAACCCTCCTCTTGATAGTAGTTGTTAACAATATCCCTGCTTAAATCTTTTTTGTCAATGAAGGTTTTTTTGTAGCATTTTTCAGGGGGAAAAAGTAATTTGTCATACTCTTAGAAGGTTCTTTATTTCTCTATTTCCCTTTTCACACCTGACTCAAGACTGTCTCAAGATAGCCTATCATATTCTCCAGGGTTACCTCTGAATAGTTTTATTTTCAGCCTATCGTTTTCCTGTGACAATGTTTGAATCAAGACCTCTGGGAAAATAAATTTTAATTATAGGCTGTTTATACACATACGTCTATCTGCCTCCTTTCGGCTCCAGAAGATCATATACATATTGTATCCTACAAACATCCTTGAGACCCATGTTCCTGTTTTATAAATATGTTTTAAAAGTTCTAAGTTTAAGGACCAGAGAAAAAATATTTAGAGCATTTTTGCTTTAATATTTCCATTCTTTTTTCTTTCTCCTTAAAATATATTATTTTTCTTTATATAGGATTTTCATATATAACTTTAGTAAAATATGGATACTAACATTCATATGGAAACCCTGGTGGAGTAGTGGTTAAGTGCCATGGCTGCTAACCAAAGTGTCGGCAGTTCGAATCTGTCTGGTGCTCCTCGGAAACTCTATGGGGCAGTTCTACTGTGTCCTACAGGGTGACTATGAGTCAGAAACGACTTGATGGCACTGAGTTTGTTTGTTTGTTTGTTTTTTAACATCCATATGTATTGTGTTCATATATAATTTTTATCATCTAGTTAACTTTTGGAAACCCTGGTGGCATAGTGGTTAAGTGCTACAGCTGGTAACCAAAGGGTCGGCAGTTCAAATCCGCCAGGCACTCCTTGGAAACTCTATCGGGCAGCTCTACTCTGTCCTATAGGGTCGCTATGAGTTGGAATCGACGGGACTGGGTTTGATTTTTGGTTTAGTTAACTTTTGTTATTTTAGTTACAAAGCAAAAAATAACTCCAGGATATTAGTAATAAAGTTTTGGTATAAACTAGAAAAGCACAAAGTTGAAAATTAAGGAAAATATTTGTTCTAACTTTAATTTTAGGGATACCCTTATTTAAAATAGCATATATATATATACATATATCATTTTAATTGATATAGAGGAGTTTTTATAAACAAAAATAACTGCACATGATATTTTCTTACTAGCAATATTCACTCAGTACATATTCATTGATGATTTACCAGTGGCAATATTTTTAAATTACCCATCCTAGAAATATTTCAAAATGTAGTTAAATAAATAAATGTAGTTAAATAAAAACTGAATGTTAAATATATATGAAGATAAGGAGAATGTTAGGCTTTATTTTACCCACATTCATTTTGAAATACACACACACATATGTATTAGTAAAATACAGTTAAAGAGAAGTATTCTTTTATTTTTTATGGACATTTGTATATATTTACCAATAGGCATGTCTATTTTTATAGGTAAGTACACTTAAGTATATAGACAATTTGGTGTTAATTTACATTCCTTTGATCATTGTATATATTTGATCTCACACTGAATAATTAAATTCATTGTATGCATTTCAGTAAGGTGATTTGTACTTGTAAACCTTCAAATAAAAAGCAACAGAATTTTTTTTAATGCCTTATCATCTTGTAAGTCCACATCACTTTTCCTGTAATCTCCTTAACAATAAGAGAAAATGATAAAACACATTACAGTTGTCTTTAACAGAAGAAGTTCTTAAATTTTCTTCAGTTGCACTCTATATTACCTCTCAGAGAAGTAACATATTGCTCATATAATGTTAGCAAAGTCATTAAAAGTTTACTGAGTTTTATTGATAAATACTTATGTCTACTAAGGAATCCTGATGTTTGCAACATTTCTTCTTAGAGATATATTTATAGATAACAGTTCAAAGCGTATGCTATGATATTTTACTTATTATGTATTTAATATGTGATTCCATGAAAGAATATTTTAATGCTGTATTTGCAGCATAAAATACATTTTACATGTTTCAAAATAAAAGGATTCTAGAGAACTCGTAATAACACTGATACATTTATCCCTTCTCTCAGAACCATATTTTATAACAATAAGGGCAATACATTTTTATTTGTATTGAATTTCTACAATAAATTAACCAATTTTATAATTCAATTTATTGTTTTTTATTTATACTTCACATTTTACTCAATATTCCACTGGGTATTTATTTTGTGAAATATGATTGTATTAGTGTAGTACAGGAAACTAAGGAAATTATTAAAAGAGAGCTCATCCCACATAACTGGTAAAATTGGTAATGTTACCTTAATATAATGCCATGGTTAGTTCACACAAATAGTTTTTTGAGTTTTACTTAGGGTGGGATGAAATGAAAATGTGCTGAATGAAAAGCAAATGATGCGTAAGCTGTCTCAATCTCTACATGAATATTTCTCTGTAAATCTTAGTTAAGCAAGTTTCAGAGAGATTAAATGTGAAAGTATGCTATTCCATTATGATGGCTTTGAAATCAGTTCTTGTGTGTGGAAGACAAAAAAAAGTCATTTAATTAAAACGTTAAGAAGAATCATTACTAAGTGAAAAATTTGTTTATTTTGGTCAAAATACTATTTTGTAAAGAGGTGACCAGTAACTGAAGCAACAATATTCAGAATAAACACTTCTCTAAAGGCATATTTAATATGAGTGACAGCATTTTTAAAGTGAAGAGATCTAACACACACACACACACACACACAAAGGGCTAGGATGGTATATACGTATATTTTAACTGTATTTATCTACCGGAGATATGTCAGACTAAACGCCTGGTGATCTACTTCAAAAAAATCAGCCATTCAAAACCCAACAGAGAACAGTTCTACTCTGACATGCTTGGGTTACCATGAGTTGAAATTGACATCAACTGGTTATCTGTTTGTGTTGGGGTGTGGGAATTCTTTGTCCTTTTTACTTGAAGCTACTCGCTTTTTTTTTTTCTTCTTCTTCATAATGACACATAGTTTTTATGATAAAAGAATAAATTTATTTTTTTTAAAGTATGTGAAGGAAAACAAGTTCCATTGCACACAGAGTTCAATATTTTAGTGTCCTTGACAATCATAATGTAACTGATGCTTCATCCCATCCTCTAACTCACCATTGGTGGTCTATTAGCAACATATCTGCAAGAAAGGTGTTGCTCGGATTTCCACTTTCACTCTGTGTGAAATTTAAAGTTTTACTCAATTTTACCTACTTCCCACTTCTATGTCCTTTACTCCTCTAACCAACCCCTTCTTCTATTTCTCTCTTTATGCATACCCACTTTGCTGTTGTGCCACTGGCCTTGTTTTTCCAAGGTACTACATATACTCCAGCCTCAGGGTTTTTGCCTTATATGCTCTCTGTGTGGAAGGATCCTTCCCAGCACACCTCCACGCTTATGTAGTCCTCATCTCCTAGAGGCTTTCATGGCCATCCTAAATAAGATTGTAAATCTCCATCTCACACTCTCTATTTCCCTTCTTTTGCTTTTCTCTTTGGCACTTGTCACCATGTAACATATTAGTCTTTTGTGTGTTTATTCCTTGTCTCCCATTTGAATGTAAGCTCAAGAAGGGGAGAGATTTATATCTATTTTTTCATTGCTATACCATTGCATTTAGAAATGTGGCTGGCTATAAGTAAGACTCTAAATGAATGTCATGAATAGAGGTAGGTTATCAGAGGCTTGCAATGCACAAAGTGGATGTCGTTTTTCAAGAGTGCTACACTTGTGTTGGTTTTAGCCTGTGTACAAGATCTGAGAGACTTTAGCAGGTAAGTAGTAACTGACAGAATAAAGCAAATTGACTGAAGGAAATTAAAAACAACAACGATAGATATCCTGCAACTTCAAGTTACATTAAATCAAAGTCCCAGAAGTAAATACTCTCTCACAGTGGCTTCTCAACCTTTTCACATCATGGTACACATAGACAATGATAATATTTGGACAGCATATTAGGGTAAATGAACAAGGCTGTTTGTGACCAGAGGATATTTCCCCAGGACATGCAGTTGCAACAGGCATCTCATCACACTTATAATAAAATAAAAAATCCTTAATCTAGTTTACACACCCTACACTAGTATGACCTCATTAACATAACAAAAGAGACATCTATTTCCTAACAGGATTTCAACACATGTTGGGGGGAACACAATTCAATCCTTAATATTCTACCTTTTGGCTCCCATGTGCAAAACACCCCATGTCATTCCCATGAACGAAACATATTTACCCTAACAAATCATCCCCCCAAATCTTAACCCATTCGTCAACTCTAAATTCAAAATCTCATCTTCTCAATAATCTAAATTAAGTGTGGGTGAGATTCTGGGTGTGTTCCACCCTGGAGCAAAATCGCTGTCCATTTGTGGACCTGTGAAACTGAGAATACAAGTTATCTGCTTCCAAAGTACAATGATGGAACAGCACAAGGTAAACATTCTCATTCCACATGGGAGAAATTGGAGGAAAAGCAACCACATGTACCAAGCAAGTACAAAATCCAGCAGGGCAAATTTCATTAGCTCTCAAGCTTGAAAATAATTTTCCATTCTCTGGACACATCCTGTCCTCTAGACTCTGGTCATTGGCCCTGCTCTCTGGATTCTGGGTAGAAACACCTTGGCCCTGGGCATCAGCCCCATCTTCTGGGCCCACTGGGACAGCAACCTGACTCTGTCTTCCCTTGCCAGCATTATTCTCCTGGCCACATGCATGGAATCCCTACCCTCTCAAGTTTGGGCAGTGACCCTATACTCCCGGCCCACTGGTATGACAGCCTCACTCTCTAGAAACTATGTGGCAGTAACCACACTTTTTGAAACCTACACAGTAAAGGCAGTGACTCCATGCAAGGAAAGGGTGTCGTGCTCTTCCCTCTCCCAGGTTCTTTCAGACAGTCCTGCTGATTTCTGAACCGTTCCTGGGATAGTCCTTTTCTTTCCTTGGAAGACAATAGATGTTAACCAAGTAGTTCCACTGGCCTCTTTTCTCCCTGTATAATTCCAGGAGGCATTGAGCTCTCCTTCATTTCTTCTTGTCTTTGTCCTTTTCAGTCTAAGCTGATAAGATTTCATCAGTCACAGGCCTAATCTCTTTAGCAAAACATTTTGTAGCAGTAGTAGGACAAGACCTCTCAGTTTTTACAATAGAATTTTCTAAATTTTTAAGTTCTGCTTTCTTTTTACATAGTTCCTTACTAAATCTATCTCTTTCTTTTACTGTAAGCAGCAAGAAGAAATCACTTCACTCCTTTAAGATCTTGTGTAGACATCCCCTCAGGCAAATATCCAAGTTTATCCTTTCAAGTTCTATGTTCCTCAAAATATCCTAAGTCAGACAGCCTTTTCTCCAGTGTCCAATAACATATTTATAATTTCCTTTTAAAACCTCACCAAAAGCACTTTTAACATCCACTTTCCTAGTAACCTTTTTGTTCATGGCAAAAGCTTTTCCTACAGCTCTCAGTTCTTTCTGAGCCCTCATCACAATTGCTCTTAAAGTCCATAGTTGTACCAACAGTCTCTTCAAGGCAATCTCAGCTGTTGCTATCAAGCACATAAAAAGTCCTCTAGCCCCATTACCTAATTCCAAAGCTATTTCCACATTTTAGGTATTTGTTAGAGCAGCACCTCCACTCTCTAGTACTAAATTCTGTTTTAGTTATCGACTGCTGCTGTCAAACTAATATTATCACAACTCTATGGCTTTAAAGAACAGGAATTTATTTTTTCATAGTTTTGGAGGCTAGAAGTCCAAATCAGGGTCTCAGCCATGTTGATCCCTTCCTTGTTGGTATCCCTGTGTGTGTCTTGATTTCTTGGTGTTGGATTCTAGATGCCTCTCACATGGCATCTGTCTCCCTCCATGTGTGTCTCTGTGCCTATTCTGCTCTTTTTGTAACTTAGAAGTGATTAGGTTTAGGAACCACCCTATACTGGTATGACCTCATTAATAAAAGAAAACTCCTATTTTCAAACAGGGCCATAATTATAGGTACAGAGGTTAAGATTTCAGCACATATTTTGGGAGGACATAATCAATCCATAATAGCCGGCAAGCTTCTGCTTAGGTTTATGATGAACATTTTTTTTTTTTTTTTCTGCACCAGTGCTCTGAGGTAGGGTGTGCATTATGGGAGAGAAGACACTGCACTTGGTTCAGTCAGGTGTCTTTGACATACTTGCCAAACTTAGAGACAGGCCTCTATTCCTCTTCTGTCTCATCTTGTGTTTAGGTTATCAAAGTGTAATTTTCAAAAAGTTGAAAACACAACCTTCAAATGGATGTAAAATGAACATGTGTTAAAGATTTTATTCAACTCATTATTAATGATGTTTCAGTAAGATTTTAAAATAGTTTCAAATTGCATATGAGGAACTGGATATTTATAGGCAACAAGGAATGTTAGAATAAGATTGCTGGGGTTATATGTTCACTACAGAGAAATTATTTGCATCTCTTCTGTAAGTTCTACAAGGTAACCTCTGCCCCTAAAAACTGTGAGATAACCTCATCACTAGGAAGTCAGTCAAAGGTGCCAACCCGTCTCTGCATTGAAAAAACACCCAGTAATCTCTTTTGACTATTTTTGAGCTTTAGGTAATTTCTTTGATAAGATGGATTTCTTTTGATGCTTTATTAGCTTTTAATGCTCACACCATATCTATATTGTATTTATGAAGCCATGTCCTCAAACACCTTCTTAAAATTGCTCCAAAGAATATGGACTATAATAGATTTTTAGCCCCTTGATTGGGATTGATCTCTTACATTTGAAACCCTTTTTGTCTGTCATTTTATTATTATTACTGCTTATTTCCTGGTAATATCTCCTGACTTAGTTCTTCCTTAACATCTAGCTCTCTACTGAATATTAATACTGACTATAACAAATCCATACCTCATACCTCAATGGCTAACACTGAAAGCCTCATGTACTAATGAACCAGACACACAGAGAAATACACTGCATCATAAATGCCCTTACTTGGGCATTTTCTTACTATGTTTATTAGACATTTTATCTTTCCACAATAATGTTGCATAACAAATGGCCCCAGAACACAGTGGCAACAAACATTTATTTCTTTGCTTGTGGGGCTGTGGAGTGACTATGGATGTACTAGGTTCTGTTGTGATTTACTGGATTTGAGTCCAAGATGTGGGTTGTGTTCTAATTTGCTTCACATGCTCACTTGTTTTTCTTGGATCAGGGGCTACTTGGGATATATGCTTCTTGTGGTAGATTACCCTTTGGCAAGAATCAAGTCAATTTATAAAGCATTGCATCATGTTTAATAAAATCCCTTGGCCAAAGCAGGTCATATAGTAAAGCCCAATATCTATGGAGCAGAGAAGTATATTCTGACCACAGTGAGAGGGGAAAGAAAGTTAATATTTGTTGAACAATTATCTAAATTATCATAGGCATGTATTTCATGAGACATGTATTCCTGGGGAGTGCATCTTAGCTAAGATAACCATCCCCTGGGGTGGACACTACACTAAAGGGATCTTTTAAGATCTGGAATGAAATAATCAAGATGGCTATACAGGGAGTTAATAGTAATGATTGATTGTCTTTCTTGAGCACCTATTCTATGGTCAGGCCCATTTTCTCTGATGCTCAAAATAATCTGACAAGTAAACTCTTATAGAAAAATAACCTGACACTCAGAGGACAAGTTGTTCAAAGTTCAAACCATTAATAAATGGCAGACATGAAGGCTCTTTTTTCTTTCTTTCTTTCTTTTTTATGACTTACTATATGCTAGAGACAATGGAAAAGCTCAATGACATCAGTCAGAATAAGGCGAAGGGCTGACCGTGGAGCAGACCATCAATTGGTCACATGCAAGTTCAAGCTGAAGCTGAAGAAAATTAGGACAAGTCCATGAGAGCCAAAGTGTGAACTTGAGTATATCCCACCTGAACTTAGAGACCATCTCAAGAAAAGATTTGATACATTGAACAGTAATAACCCAAGACCAGAGGAGTTATGGAATGATATCAAGGATATCATACATGAAGAAAGCAAGAAGTCATTAAAAATACAGGAAAGAAAGAAAAGACCAAAATGGATGTCAGAAGAGACTCTGAAAGTTGCTCTTGAATGCCAAGTAGCTAAAGCAAAAGGAAGAAATGATGAAGTAAAAGAACTGAACAGAAGATTTCAAAAGGCAGCTCGAGAAGACAAAGTAAAGTATTTTAATGAAATGTGCAAAGACCTAAAGTTAGAAAAGCAAAAGGGAAGAAGATGCTCAGCATTTCTCAAGCTGAAAGAACTGAAGAAAAAGTTCAAACCTTGAGTTGCAATATTGAGGGATTTTTACAGGGAAAATATTGAAAGAAGCAGGAAGCATCAAAAGAAGATGGAATGAATACACAGAGTGACTGTACCAAAAAGAATTGGTCAAAATTCAAACATTTCGGGAGGTAGCATATGATCAAGAACCAATGGTAATGAAGGAAAAGGTCCAAGCTGCACTTAAGGCATTGGTGAAAAATAAGGCTTCAGGACTTGACAGAATACCAACTGAGTTGTTTCAGCAAATAGATGCAGCTTTAGAGATAGTCACTCATTTATGTCAAGAAATTCGGAGGACAGCGGGCTGGCCAACTGATTCGAAGAGATTCGTATTTGAACCCATTCCAAAGAAAGGTGACCCAACAGAATTTGGAAATTATCAAAAAATATCCTTACTATCACATGCAAGTAAAATTACACTGAAAAGCTTTCAAAAGGTTGCAGTAGTACATCAACAGGGAACTGGCAGAAATTCGAGCTGAATTTAGAAGAGGACTTGGAACGAGGGATATCATTGCTGATATCAGATGGATCTTGGCTGAAAACAGAGAATACCAGAAAGATGTTTACCTGTATTTTATTGGAACTCTTGTGGCTTAGTAGTTAAGAGCATGGCTGCTAACCAAAATGTTGGCAGTTGAAATCCACCAGACACTCCTTGGAAACCCTATGGGGCAGTTCTACCCTGTCCTTTAGAGTTGCTGTGAATCAGAGTAAATTCAGTGGTTACAGGTTTTGTTTTGTGTGTGTGTGTGAGTTTTATTGACTATGCAAAGGCATTTGACTGTGTGGGTCATAATAAATTATGGATAACGTTTTGAAGATTAGGAATTCCAGAACACTTAACTGTGCTCATGTGAAACCTGTACACAGACCAAGAGGCAGTCGTTTGAACAGAACAAGGGGATACTGCATGGTTTGAAGTCAGGAAAGGTGTACATAAGGCTTATATCCTTTCACCATACTTATTTAATCTGTATGCTGGTGAAATAATCTGAGAAAATGAACTATATGAAGAAGAACAGGATATCAGGGTTGGAGGAAGACTCGTAAACAACCTTCAATAGGCAGAAGATACAACCTTGCTTGCTAAAAGTGAAGAGGACTTGAAGCACTTACTGAGGAAGATCAAAGACTATAGCCTTCAGTATGGATTACATCTCAACATAAAAAAAAAAAAAAAAAGCCCTCACAACTGGACCAATAAGCAACATCATGATAAATGGAGAAAAGATTAAAATTTTCAAGGATTTCATTTTACTTCGATCCACAATCGATGCCCATGGAAACAACAGTCAAGAGTCACATGACATATTGTGTTGGGCAAATCTGCTGCAAAAGACCTCTTTAAAGTGTTAAAAAGCAAAGATGTCACCTTGAGGACTAAGGTGGCCCTGTCCAAGTAGCAGTATTTTCAATTGCCTCATAAGCATGCAAAGCTGGACAATGAATAAGGAAGACTGAAGAACAACTGACACCTTTAAATTATGGTGTTGTCAAAGAATATTGAATATACCATGGACTTCCAGATGAATGAACAAATCTGTCTTGGAGGAAGTACAGCCAGAATGCTCCTTAGAAGCAAAAATGGTGAAACTTCATCTCATGTACTTTGGACATGTTATCAGGAGGGACCAGTCCCTGGAGAAGGACATTATGCTTGGTAAAATAGAGGGTCAGCAAAAAAGAGGAAGAACTCTCAGCGTGGTGGATTGACAGCAGCTGCAACGATGGGCTCAAGCATAACAACAATTGTGAGCATGGTGCAGGACCAGGCAGTGTTTCAGTCTGTTGTATATAGGGTCACTATGAGTTAGAACCGACCCAAAGACACCAGCAATAACAACATATGCTAGACACCGCACTAAAGGATTTATATGTCTTGCGTCATTTCATCATAAAATAACAATAGCAAATACCCTCACTTTATGAGAAAACTGAGGTGTAAATAGCTTGGCAAAAATAAATTAGACTCAATACCTGAGACTTTCAAAACATAATCTGTCATCAGATGAAGGAAGAACCTCAAATTCCTGTTGAAGGAAGGAATAAAGATGTTCTAACTCCTGCTTTTCTTCTTGCTCTGAAAAGTAATGTTTTACTTACCTACCTCAAACCACAAATCACAATTTTTTGAACTCAAATCAGTTCCTCTCTTCTTCTGTTTGTTTGTGACTTCTGAACTCCTGAGCCTGACATGGCCATTTGATATAACCTTTTGGACTCTAGGCCTCACTTCTTCTTTGCTGTGTCTGCTTCAGACTAATAACCTAATCGAGACTGTGTTCACACCTTGTGTTTCAATGTTAGAATTGTCTATGCTTGTTTATGAATTGTTCTCCAGCATGACCGTTCAGCAAGAACAGCCAAATCCTATCCCTTGAAGATAAGGAAATAGCTTTCCTTTGTAATAACTGGACATTTAATGCTATGATTTAGAATTGAAAGATACCTGAAATTATACTTCCCAAGACATGTCTATTCACATTGTTTTCATTAATTATTCATTCTTTAAAAAAATATATTTTATTTAATGCTTTTATATGCAAAGCACTGTGGAGCACAGTTTAAGACATGAAATGAGAAATTACTCTGAAATAGATTCAGCCATTAAGAAAATTATACTCACTAGAGAAACTGTATAGTAAAATGAAAACATCTTGTTTCTAACCCTTGCATGTCTCCTTTTCCTACAGTAGAACATTTGATCCCCCACATGCATTATGATATATTGTCCGTTGGGACTCATTACCCCAGTTTAGGTCCCATCCAGTGCACATCACTTGGTTCAGTGACATCCCTACCAGAAACCTCAGTTACAGCTGAATTCCTAAGCCAGTTTAGATTGGAAAAAGCAAATAAACCTATTATCGTGAATAGACTCTGACTCATGACGACCACATATGTTTCAGAGTAGAACTGAGCATAGCGCAGTGGTTCTGCCTTATTCCAAGTTTAGGCCTTCTAGCTTTCCCTTCCTTCTCCCCATATATTTATCTTTAAACAGATATATGATGAGATAACACAACTGGGGCTCAATTCATTGACAAAATAAGATCTATCATCATGTGGTCAGATCCATCATTCAGGATTTTGATCTTAAGGTTAGGGGATTGAGGTACATGTACATACTTATATTAGATGTATTAGTAAGTACATATGGATAAAACTAACAGAAAACAGAAAAAGTGTGAAAAGCAAAAATCTATTTCAAATGAATACTTGAATATTAATATATAAGGTTTTATTCCTTAAGTAGTGACAAATTTAGAGGTGGCACAATTGTTAAAGCATTCAGCTGCAAAACAAAAGGTACCCACCCAAAAACAAAAGGTAGGTGGTTCAAATCCACAGTTGCTCCATGGGAGAAAGATATGGCAGTCTGCTTCTGTAAAGATTAAAAAAAAATTCCTATGGGGCAGTTCTACCCTGTCCTATAGGGTCACTATGAGTCGGAATTGACTCATCAGCAAGGGTTTGGTTTAATTTTGGAGTGACAACTTTAAAATGGATTAGAGATCATTGACAAATTATACAAATTTGACTTAAAAAATACATTTATTATAATACCATTTACATTCCAAGTTAAGCTGGTTACTTCATAAATATAAAAAATCAAGTGTATTTACATTTGTGCAGTTACTGTTCAGCATGGTAGAAAAGTATTGAAATTACAAAGACTACAATATGCATAATACCAAAAAACCCACTGCCGTTGAGTCGATTCTATAGGACAGAGTAGAACTGCCCCATAGAGTTTCCAAGGAGCGCTTGGAGGGTTTGAACTGTTGACCTCTTGGTTAGCAGCCATAGCACTTAACCACTACGCCACCAGGGTTTCCATGCATAATAGGCTTTAGTATTAACATAGTTTAAAAATGTTTTCAACAGTTTATCAGACTGAGATAAAAATTGACAATTTATTCCTGAAACTAATTAATTTGAATTGATCCATCTTTCCTTTAGCCTGGTACTAAAGGAAAAAAAACAAAGAAGTAAACAAAACCAGAAAAGAATGGACACACAATGCTTAATCACATTTCAGAAAAAAAAAAAAAAGTCTTTAAAGTTATTGTTCATTGAGTAATTCCTCTGTACATTTTCTCATTCAGTTCTATCAACACTATGAGAAAGGTTTCATTTCAATTTGACAAAAAACTAGGATTTAAAGTGGTTCAGTAAGTTGCTCAAGGCAACACAACTAGTAAATGGTGCAGCCAGGACTATGACCTAGGTCTTGTTTGTAATCTCTCAACCTCACAATCATGTTTCCAAAGTAAAACTCCTTTACAATGCAAAAGATAAAAATGAGAAATGGAGAGAACAACATTACTAATTTCTTCTATGTGCATAAAGCTGAAATAATGGCTTTTGCCAAAATCATGAATAGGAACTTATTATCAATTTTGTAATGTGTAACTTAAACATAGGAATGAAAGGATATTATTTGACCGTGTTAGCTCAGTTTTTAAACTAAGAATATCTTTAACCTAAGTTCAATTTGCCAGTAAAATTAAAGAGTGTTTGAAATTCTGAATATTTATATGTCCTCCAAACTTACTTCTTAGAATATACCTCAGTGTCTCAAATAGTTAATATTTTAACTGAATATAACCACATTATATCTGGAATAAGTTAAGGGCTTGGTAATGGGAATTTGAAATATACTTAGTAGGGTAGTGTGCATTCTATATGACAATATTAATTAATGGCAAAAGATAAGGCATGCTTTGGTGTCTTGCCTTTCACCTTCCAGCTTGTATTACAGGCATACATAGGATTATTATTTCTGCACTGTAGCCACAGTGTGCATGTTTTTAATATACTGCTATTTTAATATTCATTTATTTGCTTTTGGATAATGAAAATCTCTACTAGTTACTGAAGGCAGATTATTAGCATTAATGACAATATAGTGAGAGTACATGAAAGGAACAAATTACAACATGAATTTAGGTAATTATATACTATTCTGTTTTACAGAAAAAAAATCATGTTTTAAACCTGAATGCCATTATTTTTCATAAAATGATGAATCTTATTAGATTTTAATAAGTTGTCAATATATATTCAAGGTATTTCCAACAGATTTCTGGTATTTTTCTTTTTTTTACTTAAAATGGGTATTATTAATAAACAACTGTTATTGGATTTTAAACAAGTAATTTCTTTTATAAGGATCAGCACAAAGCTGGTTCCTATGAGGCAGAGGTTAAAGATGTCCTGAATGTCCGACTTTTCCAAGCTGCTGTACCACTCCATCATCTCTAACATCAACAACCCTCTTTCCCCTCAGTACTCTCCCTCCCGTCTTTGGGTTCCCTAATTCTCACAGAACTCACAAACTGAATAAAGGAAATGGCTCACACAGTTGTAGAGGCTGGCAAATCCCAAATTTGTGGGTCAGGTGTAGGCTTCTCTCTGTCCCTCAGTCTCTCCCTAACGGCACTCAGCTTTCTAGTTCTATGGGCTGGGAAGCCCAATGTACTGTCTCCTGCGAGTATCTCCTGTGAGTCTCCCCTGCTAGTCTCTCCTTCCTTGGTGGTGTGGGCTCTTCTTTTTTCTGTCTCTGGGGTGGCTCATTTCGAGCCCAGCGAGATGGCAAAACTGACCAATGCTCTTCTTGGTGGGCCACAATTACCCTATCACACAGCCCTACCCAATCACCTGGATGGAAGTTACAAGACCATAGCTAGAAAGGCCACACAAAAAGCAATCCATTACACTGAAGATATTTATAGTTGTACTGATTAACTCTTACTAGTATATTTCCCTATACTGGTCTATTTGAAAGTTTTTGTGGAGACTTAAGACTGACTCTAAATTTTGAAACAAATTTGACCTGTAGATCTATTGAATAGCATCCTGAGACGTAATAATAGACCCCTGGAAAATGGTGCTTTAAATACTGGGATTTTTTTTTTTTTTTTTTTTATGATTTATGGTGATAGATGGATGGATAGATGGGTAGACAGATAGATGTATTGATAGGTATAGCAGATAATCTGAGAAAAATATTTGCCACAAATTTTGGCAGGTAGAGTTAGTATCTTATAGTAAAAGACCACACACATTATTAGGAAAGGCACTGAAAATCAAATTATTATTAAATAGGAAAATGAAATGTACATAAAATTTACAAAAATTAAATAGGAACTTCAACTGATGAATAAATGGAAAAATGTTTAGTCACTAAAATGCAAATTAAAATAAGGTTGCATTTATCACATAAAATTTCAAAGGGTTTAAAATTTTAACATCCAATTTAGTTATAGGTGAGATGACAATGTATTGCTGATATAAGACTAATTAGCAACAATCCATTTGTTAAACTATTTGGCAGTAAAAATCAGAATTAAAAAAAATGTACATTCAGAGACTTTTCCTTTAAGATTAATCACTGTAGTATTATTTATATTAGTGAAAATCTAGAAATAATCCAGGGGCCCAACAATAAGTGAATATCTAAATAAAGTATGTTATAGTTATTGTATAAATAAATAAAAATAAAACAGGTGATTCAGAGAAAATACTGCTGGAGAAGTCATATTATCCATATTATCAGCAGTTGTAGTTGATGAAAATATGGGTGATTTTTGTTCTCCATAAGTTTTTGAACTTCTTCCAAGTTTTCTATGACTATCCCTTATTTTAGTCAATGGTCAACCATTTCAAGAGGTGGCATATGATCAGGAACCGATGGTACTGAAGGAGGAAGTCCAGGCTGCTCTGAAGGCATTGGCAAAAAACAAGACTCCAGGAATTGATGGAATATCAATTGAGATATTCCAACAAATGGATGCAGCACTGGAGGTGCTCACTCATCTATGCCGAGAAATATGGAAGACAGCTTCCTGGCCAACTGACTGGAAGAGATCCATATTTATGCTTATTCCCAAGAAAGGTGATCCAACCTAATGTGGAAATTATAGAACAATATCATTAATATCACAGGCAAGCAAAATTTTGCTGAAGATCATTCAAAAGCTGCTGCAGCAGTATATCGACAGGGAACTGCCAGAAATTCAGGCCAGTTTCAGAAGAGGATGTGGAACCGGGGATATCATTGCTGATGTCAGATGGATCCTGGCTGAAAGCAGAGGATACCAGAAGGATGTTTACCTGTGTTTTATTGACTATGCAAAGGCATTCGACTGTGTGGATCCTAACAAACTACGGATAACATTGCGAAGAATGGGAATTCCAGGACACTTATGTGCTCATGAGGAACCATTGTTTGGACAGAACAAGGGGATACTGATTGGTTTAAAATCAGGAAAGGTGTGTGTCAGGGTTGTATTCTTTCCCATACATCTTCAATCTGTATGCTGAGCAAATAATACAAGAAGCTGGACTATATGAAGAAGATTGGAGGAAGACTCATTAACAACCTGCATTATGCAGATGACACAACCTTGCTTGCTGAAAGTGAAGAGGACTTGAAGTACTTACTAACGAAGATCAAAGACCACAGCCTTCAGTATGGATTGCACCTCAACGTAAAGAAAACAAAAACCCTCACAACTGGACCAATGAGCAACATCATGATAAACAGAGAAAAGATTGAAGTTGTCAAGGAATTCATTTTATTTGGATCCGCAATCAACAGCCATGGAAGCAGCAGTCACAAAATCAAAAGATGCATTGCATTGGGCAAATCTGCTGCAAAGGACCTTTTTAAAGTGTTGAAGAGCAAAGATGTCACCTTGAAAATACCAAGCCATGGTATTTTCAATCGCATCATATGCACGTGAAAGCTGGACAGTGAACAAGGAAGACCGAAGAAGAATTGGCGCCTTTGAATTGTGGTGTTGGCGAAGAACATTGAATATATCATGGACTGCCAAAAGAACGAACAAATCTGTCTTAGAAGAAGTACGGCCAGAATGCTCCTTAGAGACACGGATGGCAAGACTGCGTCTTACATACTTTGGACATGTTGTCAGGAGGGATCAGTCCCTGGAGAAGAACATCACACTTGGCAGAGTACAGGGTCAGCAGAAAAGAGGAAGACCCTGAACGAGGTGGATTGACACAGTGGCTGCAACAATGAGCTCAAGCACGACAACGATTATAAGGATGGCTCAGGACCAGGCAGTGTTTCATTCTGTTGTGCATAGGGTTGCTATGAGTCGGAACCGACTCGATGGCACCTAACAACAACAACATCCCTTATTTTGGCATACACAATTTTCTAACCAAAAAGTTTATTTCCATTTCTTCTTTACTAACTAAATTGTGAGTTTGTATAGACTGACAATATGCTCAGCTAGAAATATTAATTCCACACAGCTGCAAGGCAATGGTGGTGTGAAACACAGTTGTGCTTAAAGAAATATATGGATAAATGGTTAGATGAGGCATCCAAAAATTTCTTTAAGAGGGGTTTGTCTCGTGGCACCTGCATTTTGTTCTCTGACCTTCCGCTTCTTCATGCCTGGTATGAAAACACAGTACTGGAGATGAAACAATTAAAAAAAAGAAACAATTAAGGGAGGCTTAAAAGAAAGATAGAAGGCATCCGGATCCCTGAAATCACTTTAGAGACTGTTCCAGCCCTGAGAGGTCTAAGGGAGAAAAAAGTAATTCTTAATTTGTTTCAGTCACTAATTATATTTTTAGATGCAGCTGAAAGCAATCCGTTAACTGACACATTTCCATGTGTATTACAAGTATACATATATTAATTAATTTATTAATTGTATGGACTTAAGTTGACATAATCTTAAATCCCTATATAATTGTAAATTATGTGTGTGTGTATCGACACAGACACGCATAAATTGAATATGCTGTTCTTTTTCTGCTAAGAACTACTATTCATTCTTCAAGATTTAGCTCAGAGGTTGCTTCTGGGAAGCATCCTCATTCTGTTTTTTATTCTGTTTTGTAATAACTTGAATGTGCCTCTAATATAACACGTATAAACTTATACTGTAATGATTTGGTTCTCTATCTGTCTTCCCACTTCCACTCCTTTCATTGTTGATTCTTGATGGACAAGGATCTTGTCTCCATAATATTTTTGTCCTTAATCAGTATCCATGCACCTTTAATAGATAGATGGATATATTATTTAAAAAAAAACATTGCCGTCAAGTCAATTCTGACTCATAGCAAACTTATAGGACAGAATAGAATTCCCCCCTAGAGTGTCCAAGGAGTACCTGGTGGATTCAAACTTCCAACCTTTTGGTTAGCATCTCTTAACCATTATGCCACCAGGGTTCCTGATACATATATTAGATATGCACAGATTTTAATTGTTCGCTTATATATCATTTCATTATCAAATTAATTTTCATTCTCTCTCTTTTATTAGATTGTGTTCTCAATTCCCTTACAATGACCTATGCGCTATTATGTGAAAAATGGACATTCAGATATCATTGATTAACCAAAAACATATGCAATCCATAAATGTCAGGGGTTCTGACTTATGCGGATTATATTAAAAACATGAATAATTAGATCTGATTTTGTTCATTGTTCTAGAATCTAGATTCAAAGTGTGAGAGGGTATTTTCAAAGATTTAAAAAGATGCCTTTTCCGGGAATGCACCAGCAAAAGTGTTACAAATGGCCTAACACACAGTTACTGAAATCTAACTGTCTGGGTACAGGCCTGAACCCCATTAGTTACTAGCTCTCCTGTATTCAAGCAAGTCCTTTAAGTTTCAGTTCCTCAATGGTAAAAAGAAGGATAACGATAGAACTTTCCTTACAATGTTGTGAGAATTTGGAGAGTTAATACATACAAAGCACTTACACCAACACTGAGCATATAGGAAATTCTCAATAAGTGCTAACTGTAAGTAATAGTCTGCAGGCTGACCTATATAATTTACAAAGAAGATGCATGATTATATCCTAATCTGCCACTTTAAAAATACCTCTCAGGAACTTTTCTTTCCAGAATGTCGTATTATTTTCTTTTTTTTTTTCATTGCTTCATTAAATCTGCATGCCAATTAATATATTTATATTGCAATAATCTAATTTAGATGCAGGGCATGTGCTGAATGTCCTAACATAGCTTGTCAATATGAAAATCATAAATAAGTCCAAAGACTGAACAAAAATGAATGAGAGTAAGATTGAAATTGTAATTTCCAAATTAGCTTTGTGATGAGGGGTCTTTAGAGTGGAAGTCAATCTTTCTCTTTGTCTCCGTTGGCCTCAATGAGGTTCCCTGGGGTAATGGGGTGTTTACATATTTTATAGGCATGATTTGTAAAGAAGCCTTTGATGGGAGTTGCTTAGGTAATAGTCTGGGAAAGCTTTCGCCATAAAGTTCAATGCTTACAAGATTTCACTTCAAAAAGAGTTCGCTGAAACCTGCTTCTCATGTTGGAAGGAACCCATTACTGTCACAAAATGTGTATTTAAATGTTATGAACACAAAAGCCGAGGTTAACTGTCTCCATAAGTATATTAAATGTTAAATAGAACCATAAATATAATCTGGAACAGAAAACAACTATGTTCAGGTATTCCAAAGTAATCAATTTCTACACACTTTCCTTATTCCTAAGTTAAAATTTCTGATGTGAAACAACTAATTATAAACTGCTTTCCTGTATCTGTCTATATCTATCTGTGTGTGTATATATATACAACATATATATATTTAAAATTTGTATCTTTGAAAGTGCAGGGAATTAGGCACCTGTACATTCACCAAAGTAGCCAATTTATTTATTCATCAAATATTTATTGAGGGCTTATCATGTCTTTCATGTTTTCGGTGCCAGGGATCTGAATAGAACAGATAAGGTCCTATTCTCATGGAGCATATCTAATGAAGTATTTTATATTTTAAATGTAATGTATTTATCTATATTTCTACATAGCTGTTAAGAAAAAACATCTTTAAATTTGTTTATAGGGTATGTGGTTTATTCATCCTACTCATTTATTTGTTCATTCAGCAAATACATATTGATTATCAAATCTATCTAAGTATTTGTGATCGTTATTAGGCTGTTCACAAGGACACTTGAGAGGATTAAACTTCTTCATCCGCTGACTTGTGACTTGCTTTGGCCAACAACATGTGAGTGGGAGTCATCACTCATGTCATTTTTGAGTAGTGTTCAAGATCAAGTGATGCTAGAAGCTCATGGCTAAATGTAACTCCATTAGTCTGCATTTTTAAGTGTTTGTGATGAGCAGAGCTCTGCCACAGACCAACATTGCTATGCAGACTGAGCATGAAAGATACCTTCACTGTATTAATCCATGAAAAGTTAGAGTTTTTGTTAATAAAGCATAACCTAGCATACTCTGATTAACATAACACCATTCTAGCCTTTGAGCAAAGAAGATAAAGCATCTGCCCACTTGGATCTAATGTTCAAGGAATGAAACCTCAGATTAAAAAGAATAAGAACTGAGTATATAATATGATAACAAATAATGATAAGTGCTCTAAAAATAAAGTTTATTGAGGAGATAAAAATGGCAATGGATAGTATGTTAGAATAGTCAGGAAAGTAATTTCTTTGGAGGTGATACTTGATCAGACAGCTGATGTAAAGGGGGCAAGAGCCTTGCAGATATCTGGAGAAATAATGAGAAGATATGGATCCTCTGAGGCAAGAACCTAGAGCCCAGTGTATCTGCAGTAGACTGAGTGAGGGGGATAGTTGTAGGAAGTAAGTTTTTTAAGGTTGTATGCAAACATAGGTCATAGGCCTTGGTAATAATTTTGGGTTTTATTTTAAGTGAGATGAGAAAGTTTTGGACACAGTACTGACATACTTTGGTTTATGATTTTAAAAGATCTCTTTGACCTCTTGGTGTAGAATAAAGTATAGAGGGGTAATAGTAGAAGCAGGGGACCAGTTAGGATGCTATTGTACTCCTGGGTACTTGTAATAGAAGTGATATAAAATGTCAAAATAAGATTATTTGGAGACGAAGCCAACAGCGTTTCCTCCGTGAGTTGAAGGCAGTGTCATAGGGACAGGAGGAACAAAGGGGAGAACGTGGAATGTAGGGATAGATTAGAGAGAAAGCCTAGAAAGATGAACCAGAAGGAAGGAATGCCAGAATGAATGCTGGGAATAAATAGAATGAGAAGTCAGATCTCATTCTGAATTTCTGAGCCATCACCTAGATCATGTTTGACCCTGAGCTGTATTAAGGATACAGCAATTATAGTTGTTCTTTCATTACAAGTATTATTATGTAAGATTCATGTAGCATATGCTGTTGACGCTCTGCTCATATCCCCTTAATAGTTAGCATTCCTGTGCTTATAGGTCCAAATCCCAATCAGCTAGCATCTTTGCCTGAAGGCACTGTACATATGTCCAAAGTATAAGGGAATTAACTCTCTCTAGGAAAGCCCTTAGACACCTGAAAGGTGGAAACCGTTTGCCCTTGACTAATAACCAAAAAGCTGGTGGTGCCAGCTAGGCTCCATCCAGTGGTGATGTGGAAGAAAAACCTGGTGATCTGCTTCTGTAAGACCACAACATTTGAAAAACCTACGGAGCATAGTTCTACTCTAAAAAACATGGAGTTGCCATGAGTTGGGATAGACTTGACACCAACAGGTCTGGTTTTGGTTTAGGAACAGAACTTATGCAATTAATAACAGAAATTGGTGAAGGAAGAACCCAGCTGCCTGACTTCTCAGGCAGAATAACTCTGAATTGTATGTTCTATACTTCTAGTGGGCTTAAGCTCCACTGGTTTGAGCTACCAGCTTGCATTGAGTTGATTCCAACTCTTGTCAATCCCATGTGTATCCGAGTAGAACTATGCTCCATAGGGTTTTCAGTGACTGATATTTTGGAAGTAGATGGCCAAGCTTTTCTTCCAAGGTGCCTCTGGTTGCACTAGAATCTCCAACCTTTCAATTAGCAGCTGAGCACTTCAACCATTTGCATCACCCAGGGACTCCAACTTGTGTGATAATTCACCTTTTATTTGCTTTTTCTCTTCCCTGTCTCACCTCTCTACTCCCTACTAGTATTCCCTACTGTTAGCTCCTAAATAAACTATTTGTACTCATAATTTTCTCAGGATCTGTTTTTAGGGAAACGCAAATTAAAACAGTTCATTAATAGATAAATTACCATTGAAATTGAATATTTTCTAAAGCCAAACCTAAAGTTTTAAGTTGTGAAAAGGAATCAACATTTGTTCATGGTTCATCTATACAATATTGCAAAGATTATCTCATTTAATTAATCTGCATGTTTGTAATTGGGAGCTTCTAGAAAAAGAATGAACTGTAAATATAAAATTGAAACACAAGAAGGGCAAGAGTTCTTTTTTCTGTTTCATTTGTTGATGAGTCTCAAAAACCTAGAGGAGTCCTTTCATATACACATACTAAATGTGTGTTTTAAAGGACACGTAAATGAAAAATAATCTACCTTCATCTGAGAGAGATACTGTTTTTGATGGGCAACACGAGATCAAGAGGGTATCTAGCTGAGCTGGGAAGGGGAAGGGGGCTTTCAAGCAAGCCAGAGAGATCAATTAAAGCAATCACAGCAATCAGTGGGACAGCACATATAAAGTCCTCTCAACTTTTGGACATTATAAATTTTTTTTTAATAGATGCATTAACTAAGGCTCAGAGGAGTGAAGAAATTTATTTATGGTTCCAAAACTGATCAATGAAAGCCATTAGATTTGAGCTCAAGCTTCTGTCTGTCTCCCTTCACTTTAGCATAATCTCGAACTCCTCAGGAGAACTGGCCAAGATTGGGCAGTTATACTTTAGAGAAACTGGATGTAAGCCCGATTATTTCCTAAAGCAGATTTTTTTTTTTTTTAATGAGCATGAATTTATAAGGTTATTTCAATATTATTTATCAGGTGTAGTTGGAGATATTTATCTATGGGATTCAAGTCTTAATCTGGAGCCAGAATGGGAAATGTGGAATGCTAGATGAGTCAGGAAATCAAACAACGTGTTGCTTTGGGCAAATCTGCTGCAAAAGACCTCTTTAGAGTGTTAAAAAGCAAAGATGTCACCTTGAAAATTAAGGTGCACCTCATCCGAGCCATGGTGTTTTCAATTGCCTCATATACATGTGAAAGCTGGGCAATGAATAAGGAAGACCAAAGAAGAATTGACCTCTTTGAATTATGGTGTTGGCGAAGAATATTGAATATACCATGGACTGCCAAAAGAATGAACAAATCTGTCTTGGAAAAAGTACAGCCAGAGTGCTCCTTAGAAGCAAGGATGGCGAGACTAGTCTCACATACTTTGGACATGTTGTCATCATGTTTGGTAGCATAGAGGGTCAGCAAAAAAAGAGGAAGACCCCTGAAGAGAGGGATTGACACAGTGGCTGCAACAACGGGCTCAAGCATAACAATGATCACGAGGATGGCTCAGGACCGGGCAGTGCTTCGTTTTGTGGTGCATAGGGTTGCTATGAGTAGGAACCAACTTGATGGCACCTAATAACAACAGATGATACTGGGGGGGGGGGGCGGGGGGGCAGAGCGGTGAGCGGAAGCCTGACACTTCTTCCATAATTTAGTAGGTAAATAGTAAAATATAAACAAAAATTCAGCAAAATATGATGAATTACAACATATTAAGAAATGTGCATGAAATAAACAGACTATCACGAAAGAAATAAAATTCAACTAACATGTGTTCTCAAAAAGGAGAAAAGAGTCATCCCTTTGAACCTTCCAAGCTGAAAAGAGCGAGAAAAGTTCTCTTCTAATAGGTTTTCTTTAATAGCTTCCTGAGGGCTAAGGTCCTGGTGCCAAAACAAAGCAAAAGCATAAAAAAGTGAAAATGGGCCGAATCCTCAGGAGCAGATCAATGGACCAGCACTCACTCACACCGTCACACTGAGAACACAAGTGACACTTATAGAAGTGCATCTAAGGGTATCTAGTCAGGTTTTCCTTGAAATCAGTCAATCTCCCTTTCTTCAGTCGCTCTCATTTATCAGTCAGCAGCAAGGGTTAGGCTATGCGTATTCACTCCTAATACCCTAGTCCCCACCAAAGGGGCCCAAGCATGTTCTCTCATGAATCACTCACTATCATAAACTTTAAATAGTTGGCCGCACTTTAAAATGACAGCAAGATGGAGGATGAGATTTTTTTTTTTAATTATTTTTTATTTTTTGCCCTTGGATATAAGCAATCAGCCATTAAGGTATCAGATTGCTAGAAGGACTTAGATTTCATGTCATTTTAATGATAATTTACATGCCACCCTCTCCTTGTCTAAAAAACATGATTCCATTAACTCTGCTTCCTAAAATTTTATCTTATTTTTTGCCTTTACATATACTAAAAAGGATTTTTAATAACCACCTGTTACTTTGTGAAATTCACTGTAAATATTTTGGGAAGAGAATTGGGTATGTGACCTCCCAAGTGTCTTCCGTTGCTGAGAATCTATGATCCTTTGCTAAATCTTTTTAGAACTCTCTCCAAAAGTGTTCAATATTGGAAATACCCGAAGAGGCCTGTTTTAACATTGTTTACTGATAATACAGAGCCCCCAGGGACCCTAGTATAGCAAGGCTCTGGTGTATTCAAGCAAGACTAACAACCAAAAAGAATTTAACGAAAGAAATGATTTACAAATATCACGAAATAAAGCAAAAAAAGCACTAAGAGCAAATAGTAGAAATAGTATATTTGAGCTATTAGACATATTTTTCACATATGTAATCTTTATAGGTTAGCTAATAAAATTTAACACCTAAGCATTTTTCTCTGGAGAATATTTCTATCTTACTGTGTACCATTTTTTTCTTTATTAGATCTTCTATAGCACTCATTTGCCTACATACCACACAGTTTGGCATATAATCATACAATGTTTATATGATTCTCAAAATGCTTGTCTCCTTGGGATATTACAAGTAATTCAATTTGCTAAAGTATTGGTTTCTCTCTTTTTTTTTATTAGCTACAGTACTGAAGTAATCATTATTACACTTCTCGATATAACCAAGTGTGCTAGGCACAATGCCTTGTTCATAATAAATTACCTAATATTGGTTGGGTTAATGAATAAAAGGAGAAGTACTTGCTGAGTTGAATTGAAATTAAGTGCATAGTGGAGAAGAATTACTGTTGGTAGGAGCCGTTGTAACGATTTTTGTTGTTGTTGACTAAGCTCTTCACATGCCATTCGACCTTAGGTGTGTATTATTGAGAGAATGCTTTGTGCCAAGTGTTGTGGTAAGTGCTTTACTTACAGCATCTCACTTAATTCTCACAATATTCCTAAAGAAGTAATGCATTGTAATGGGTTTTCTTTTATGTGGCCTTCTGGGCCTGAGTATGTAATTCTCCCGAAATGATTAGTCAGGCCACAGTTGTGCTAAAGGATTGGTTAGTTTTCTATCTGTATAAGCGGCTTTCGAGGCACTGGTCAGTTTGCTGCCTGCATAGGCGGCTTACAAGGGATTGAAGAGTTTTCTATCCACCTTTATGCAGATTGACTGGGTGTGCGGGAGGCTGCTGAGTAGTTAACATTTACCAGGATTGGCTGTGGGGCCTGTCCAGTGACTGATTAAAAACCATAGAACATGAGGCTTAGATGGGGCTTACTCATTTATGAAAACCAAGAAGGGAGCACATCCCTTGGACACGGGCTCTGCACTGAGAACCTCCTAGAAGAGCAGTCATACAGATCAATGGCTGTGACACTGAGCTGGTAACACTCACCGAGCTGATAACACTGAAAACCAAGAGAAACAGAGGCAAGCACAGCCTCGCAGAGCAGTAGAGAAACAGCAGCAGTGGTGCCAACGGCAGAAACCATGAGTCTAGCAGATGGCAGTGGTGGGCGAGATGGCCCATGGAACAGAGCTTGGCATATACCTTATTAGGGGTTGCCTGTAAAATTTTGCCTTGAGAGCTGTCATAATCTGGCCTATCCCTGGCATTGGCCCAGGGTTATCCTGAAGCTGCTGGTTGAGAGGTGGATCAGCAAACACAGGGGTCCAAAACTGGTCAAGAAAAGCCACGGAGAGGGACAGAGAGAGAGAGAAAGGTGAACACATTCATACCGTACCCGACCTGAAAATACCTTACCTAACTGACCTGATGACACATCTGCTGAGAGAGAGCGAGAGAGACTTGCTGACACCTGGTCCATGGCATGCCTGCCCAGTGACACAGAACTGGACATGGGTAATTGGGCTGTGTGTATGGGTTCCCTTTTAGACATAAGCAGTTCCTCTCTTCTGATGCTAAGTGGGGCACTCTAGGGGTGCAGAAAACCAGTTCACCTCAAATCTCTTTCTGTTGTTTACTCTTTGCTTTCTGTGAATAATCTGCTCTTGATGTTTACTTTCAAATAACAATGGCTTTCAGTTGCCAACACTGTGTAACTATCTTGTGTATACAACCCAATCAGATCAGATTGGATAGTAGACTTCTCATACTGGCGATTTCATCATTGTTCGGAATTTAGAGTATAACCGGCATGTATGCACACATGTACATACGCACTTGCACACACTTTAAGTAATGAATCAGATTTTCTTCATTTGCAAGTGATAAAAAACTAAAATAAAACTGGCCTGAACAAAAAGAGGCTTCTGGCACAACTTGATTATGGACCCGTATGGGCAACTTGATGAAAATAATAATGGCTTATGCACAACTTGATTCTGGGTCCACGTGGGAAAAGATAAGTTCTCCAGGTCTAACCCTGTTAACTCCTGCCAGTACGTTAGGTTCTCCCATCTTTGTTGAAAAATCTCTGTAGTTACAGAGAAGACAAGCTCACACCTTCAAACACTGGAAATGATGGAAAGCTTCTTTCCAATAAGTCTCAGGAGATATTTCCCCAGATGAACTATGTGCTTATCTTGAACCAGTCATTGTAACTAGTTGGGTGGAATATGGTAGTTTAAGCTAAGGATTTCCTAGAATGGAGTGATGTCAAATCAACATGGAATCAAATTGACTAAAAGAGGGAAGGAGTCCTTGGGTGGTGCAAATGGCTAATGCCCTCCCTTGCCAACCGAAAGATTGGAGGTTCTGGTCCATCCAGAGGCATCTTGGAATAAAGACCTGGCCACCTACTTCTGAAAAATCAGCCACTGAAAGGCTTATGGAGTGCAGTTCTACTCGCACACATATGGGGTCACTATGAGTTGGCATTGACTTGATGGCAACTAGTAAGAGGGGAAAAATTAAATGATGTGAAAGTCGATGCTAGAATGCAAAACCAAAAAATGAAATAAAAACACTGTATTTATTACCTCTGTTTTAAAGTTACGTAAACAAATGTTCCTTTTCCAAGACCACACAACTAATACTGGCAGAACTGCAGTTCAAAATGAGATCTGTCTCCAACACCAGTATATTATACTGCCTCCCTTAACCAGTAATTTCCTGTCTTCAGTTCTGCAATCTGCCATCTCAGAAGTGCTTTTACATTTTTCTGCCAACGAAAGATAATTCCTTTATTATCAGTATTGGCAATAAATACATTTTCTATTTACCATACAACATCATCTAAAAGACATGTCTCTATCCCACCATTTATTTCTATTTAACTGGTAAAATTTTCAATCACTGTTTTTTTCTCCCCAAAGCTAATGCTCACCCACTTATATTTTAGAATGTGCTAATTGAAGGAAAAGAAAAGAAGGCAAAAAAAAAAAATGATGTTTCCAATTTGCAGTGATAGAAAATTGGCAATAGCCATATTTATAGCAGTAAGAGTATTAGAGCAATTAACCAAACCAATGCATTCAGTGTAGGATGTTTTTTATTCAGTAATTTTTATGACTAGTCCATAGTGGTAATTAAAGGAAATCAGTCAGCCCATTGTAATATTCTGGGTGAATATTGTTTTTGTATTTGATAACTTATAGCTGAAAACACCAATCATTTACTAGCAGTTCAGCTGAAAATATGAAATAGGTTGATTGGAACATGTGAAAAAAACCCATGAAACTTTTCTAGTTTAATTTCAGACATGCAGTGTATGCTTTCATATTTGTAATTCAAAAGAGTATATATTGGGCCATTTTCCCTAATGAAAATTAGACTTATAAAACCAAAGATCTTTCCTTTGTCCAATATTTGACACTAATTCTAAAAAGATGAATTTTTAAATCAATTTTTGGTAACCTTTTGAGTCCTGCTTTCTCTTTTTTTCTCTCACCTTTTACTGGAGGTTGATGTTCCACATCCAAGACTAGACTGACTAGTTTTAACACTGATGTTTTTTATGTAATTTATGCTAACGTTTATAAATATTTCTATTTTGGTAGAAGAGTAAGTTAAAACAGGTGAGACTATAAGTCTGAATGTCCTTAATTTTGTAACTTAATTTAAAACACTTGATTATTTCCGAACCAAAAATGTTAAAAATAGAGTGCATATGTCAATTTATATTAAAATATTTTATGTACTCAATTCAGTTGGAGGGAGGATCCATAAATCAAGGAGGCCTGCAGAGCCAAGTGAAACACAGAGGAGGCTGAGTTCATCAGACGTAAAGACAGAAACCCAATTAGTTACCAAACAACATGGACTAAAGCGCTTATACCAATCTGATCATCTGAGTCAGCCATCAAGCTTGGGTTGGTCTTGGATTAAAAACCTGGCCATAGAAGAAATGGGGAGAGTAAAACTAAATTTAAATAGAAAAGGACAATCACAAAACTTTGGCATAATTATACTGACAATATTGATACTATTATAAAATATCTGTCCAAGTGGCCATACCAAGGTCACAAGGAAAATGTGTGGATCATACAAAGCTAGATTCATTAAACTCATTGAGTAGTGGAGAGAACCTATCTTAACACAGGAAGAGTTAGGGAAAGGTCTTACAGAGTTTGGGGAAAGGAGGGGTGTCTTTGGAGGGCTGGGGTTAGTTACAGGGTGGTTTTGGGTAGATGTTAATAGTAAATAAGATCTGGGCAGAGATTGGTCAGAATTTGTAAACTAGAGGAGTTGCTGAAATTATCCATAGTTTTACATTTGTAAGACAATAGCCCATGTGGTTGATGGAGTTACTGTTGAAACAATTTGTTTGTGGTTGTATCTAAGAAAATATATGTCGAAATGAGCTGGTGTTAAAATAATTTAAGGTTAGATATCTGTGTGGCAGGTCATAGTTTGGTATAGTTTATATGTTTTGCAAATTATAGTAGAGTTTTGTCGGTTGTCTTTCATTTCTTACATAATATGTAATAACAATCTCTTCTGAATACATGCTTCACTCACAACCCCTTCATAGCATTTAGTCCTTTCATCCTCTTTATTAAAATATTAAAATATCTTACAATTCACCCATATAGTGAAGCTAACCGATTATATTTTTTAATCACATTTGCCTAGTGACTATTTTGTCTTATTCTACTCTTGCTTTTTCCTTGTAGATTTTAACTCCAGGTGCTCCCTTTTTTTTTTAATTTTTATGTGATTCAAAAAAAATAGCAGTGTAATTTTTGGATAAATCCTTCTAGAATGTAACTTCCCTAAATGCTTTGAGATTTTCAAATGCTGGCTAATTTCTTAAGTATATGCTTCTCATACTGAGGTATTTGTGATCAGGACTATTGAAATTACTAGATAATTTGAGAGAAAAAAATTTGTATTTTATTATTTTTCTTTAAAACATGTATTCATTACTGTGTAAAATTATCATTATTATTTTTTTTAGAGTAACTATTTTCCTAAGTGATGCCACAAAAAATTATAATTACCATCTACAATCTCATCACTTCATAATAGAAAGGCATTTAAGACCAAACTGTAGAAAGGATATAACTTCAGCGTTAAACAAAAATGTAACATATTTAAGTAAAGTTCATATATTGTTCTTTTTTTCTCATTTTGCCTCAGAAAGCATTACAGATCACTATACTATTTGTGTAAATAATTGAGGATTGGCCAAATACCATGTATGTTTAACTATCCAATGCAAGCTCTAATGATTATGTTTTTTTTTTTTAATTAACTTTTATTGAGCTTCAAGTGAACATTTACAAATCAAGTCAGCCTGTCACATACAAGTTTATATACACCTTACTCCATACTCCCACTTGCTCTCCCCCTAATGAGTCAGCCCTTCCAGTCTCTCCTTTCGTGACAATTTTGCCAGCTTCCAACTCTCTTTATCCTCCCATCCCCCCTCCAGATGGGAGATGCCAACACAGTCTCAAGTGTCCACCTAAATTATCGTTATTTTTTATTTAGCACTAGACTTTAAAATATGTTGTGCTTTCATTCCAGGCAGACTGCTTTGTACTTGTCTCATACATCTTTAGGGGTGCAGATTCACTCTCCTTTGCCATTAATTATACTCCAGAAGGAAAACTTGATAAGTACTGTGGTAAATGAGTCAGAAGGAGCCCTGGTGGTACAGTGGTTAAAGCAATCAACTGCTAAAGGAAAAGTTAGCTGTTCGAAACCACCAAGGGCTCCACGGCAGAAAGATGTGGCAGTCTGTTTTTGTAGAGATTTACAGCCTCAGAAACCCTGTGGGTTTGCTATGAGTCAGGATCTACTTGAGGGCAGTGGGCAACAGAGCCAGTATCATTTACAAAAAAAAAAAAACCTTTGCTGTCGAGTCAATTCTGACTGATAGCAACCATATAAGACAGAGTAGAACTGCCCCATAAGGTTTCCAATGAGCAGCTGGTAGATTTGAACTGCTGACCTTTTGGTTAGCAGCCAAGCTTTTAACCACTGCACCACCAGGGCTCGGTATTATTTAAGTAGAAGCAAATTCATGTTTATAAATTTTTTAAGTTTAATATCTTCTAATGCTTGAAGTATTCATAGTTTCACAGTTTTCACAGATCTGGCCAATATTTATCAGAAAAGGGGTTCTCTGCCTAAAATCCTAACTAAATTTCACATTTTTTGTGTGTTAGAATCAAGAAAAACAAACTTAGAAGTCCCGGTCTTAAAATTCTCAATGGTTAATAAACATGACATTGACTTTTTTTTTTTTTTTTCCTTGTCCTGCCAGTTTAATTGGCTCAGTACTCATATTCTCATGAAATACCAGCAAGGAATTTTGACTACGTTAAAATAAACCAGCCATTACTCTAAACACTGTGTTTTCATCTTATTAAAAAAGACAAAGTGATATTTCTAAAATCCACGTTAGTGCATTATAGGAGTGGTGCCAGGAATATTTATGCTTAATATTTTTTAAAGAAATATTAAACTATAAATATTTATAAAATTATATGATAGATTTGATAGCTAATTTGTTTTATTTTCATCTTTGCAACTGTCGTATTTTTCCATTTGTTGCTGGTACTTCAGCTACAAATTTGAAGCTTTGGCAATGCATGGGAAATTAGAAGCCATTACAACAAATAAATAACTTAATGAGATTCTCCACTAGCTTTGGCACAAGTCAGCTTCTTTCAATTGCCTGATTTTTTTCTTTTTTTGAAAGCAAACTAATCAACAGCAGTGTCTAGACATAGCATCTCCATTGGAAAATAAAATACTGAACACGAGAATAAGCTATGGAATGTATTTTCTACAGATTTACCAAGACTTCCATTAGCAATTCATGGCATCAGAACTCAGAAGTTATATGTTAGTTTGCTAAGGTTTTTAAAAGTAAAAATTGTAGGTTGACTATTTTGAGAAAGATTCTGAAAACTGAGGATATTAAATCATCTCTAGCCCTGTTTATTTCAGGAGAGATTTTTACATCTGGTAATAGGAGAGATTCATGGAATCTGGATGAGTGTGTGTGTGTGTGCGCGCGTACACACACACTCTTGTGTGCACTAGAGGAGAGAAGGTGCCATCTAGTTCTACCTTATACAGCGTGAATAGTCTTCCAGCCTCCTCTTGAATATTCCAGCATATGTAAACCTAAAGGTGAATCTTTGCACTGTGGAACAGCTTGAATTGCTAAGAAATGTAACACATAAGTGTATTAGTGAATCTTTGTTTAAAATTTATGTGACCATCATCTGAAAGATGGAACACATTTAAGGTATCATATTTTGAAGAAAAAGGAACACTCTATCCATCTCCACCGAGAGCATTTGAAAAAATGGGGGAAACTAAGCAATCTGGAAAAGCATTGAAATTTAAAGTTTTATTTTGAGTGGGTGAAACATTGAGGGGATTTCTAATCTCACTGTAAAGGAAAGACTTTCTATAATAGAGAAATAATGACTGAGTTAAAAATAGTGAGTTTTTTTCTTTTTAAATATAGTAGGAAGGAAGACTGGGAACTTCAGATTCTTGAAGGTTAAAAAGGAAATGTTTCTCATTTTTAAATTTGTAACGATTATTTTCTGGGTTGGAGCCTCAGATATTAATATTGTTAACAGAACCCCAGTGATTATAATGTGTAGCATTGTTGAAAACCCCTACCCTGGAAAAAATATGTCTTCGATTTGCCAGGAGACAGAAACAGAGAGAGGAGAGAAAGAGGGAGAAGAGATCTGGAAATATACAAATATATCAGAAATCTTATGATTCTAGCATTTGTATGGAAGTCCCCAGGTTGTACAAAGAGTTATTGTGCTGGGCTGCTGGTGCAGTGGTTAAAAGCTGAGCAGATCAATAGGTTGGCAGTTTGAATCCACCAGCTGCTCCTTCGAAGCCCTATGGAGTAGTTCTACTGTGTCCTATAGGGTTGCTATGAGTTGGAATCGACTTGATGACAATGGATTTGATTTGGTTTTGGCAAACTGAAAAAGTTAGTGGTTCATGTCCACCCAGAGGTGCCTTAGAAGAAAGGTCTGGTGATCTACTTCCAAAAAACAGCCGCTGAAGACTGTGAAGCACAATTACGCTGACACACGTGGGGTCACCATGAGTTGAAATCAACAGTAACTGAACTGGACTGGAACATTTATTTGTCCCTCAGAACTTCAAGTGACATAGGGGACCCAGAAGATGTCTTATCCCTAATATTTTTAGACTCAGATAGATTTTGAAACATAAATGGGCTTTGAGAGATTGTGGGGGTGCAGCGCCTAAGCACTCAGCTGCTAACCAAAAGGGCAGTGGTTCAAACCCACCAGCAGACCTGGTGGTCTGCTCCCCTAAAGATTACAGCCTAGGAAACCCTATGGGGCAATTCTACTCTGTTCTACAGTGGTGCTACGATTCAGGATTGACTCAACAGCACACAACAACTACAAGAGATTATGGGACATCATAAATTGGATCCTCATTTGTCATATTATGCCTATTCCAGGTTGAATGCTTTATTATTATTTAAATTAAGCAACTCTCTACAGTATAGTTTAAGAGTGCTTGCAAGTGGAGATTAGAGGGCAGTATTTCCAAGTTTCTGGCAGAGAGCTTCAGCCACAAGAGTATATAAACACCATCCTGACAGTGACCTGAACTCTATACGCCATCGGCATGGATGATATGAATTGCACTCACTGGGTCAAAATGTATCACACAGTAACACATATTTTTCTTAAAATATGGTATGCATAATCGATCATAATATTTCAAGTTCAATTTGGCCAGGGTAGAGAACAGAGACTTACCTTCCTTGACCTGGATATTATATAGTTCTTAATGCTGCCAAAGATTTCATTAGCACTTCTGGCAGCTTTGTCAGACTCTGAAATCATTTTGAACTTGCAGGGAATACTCCTTGGAGAGGTTTCTGGAAAGCATGTCCAGGTTGCCCAGCTTCAGAATCAGATGGAGAGTTTCCTGCAGGTTGAGATTCTTGAGGCCAGAGGTGCTGAATCACAGTCTCTAAGGGGAGGGCCCAAGAATTTACAAGTTACAATATGCTCCCTAGGTCTTTTCCACTACATCCTAAATTTGAAAATCAAGTCTTATGTTCCACTGGAAGGAACCCAAGTGGCATAATGGTTAAGCACTTGGCTGATAACTGAAAGGTTGGCCATCGGAACCCACTCAATGGCTCCATGGGAGAAAGATTTGGCCATCTGCTCCTGTAAAGATTACAGCCTAAAAAACCCTCTGGGGCAGTTTTACTCTGTCATATGGGGTCGCTATGAGTTGAAATAGACTTAATTGCACCTAACAACAGCAACAACATGCTCCAATGGGAGAATTGGAAGGGATGTTTGTAAACGTGTAGATTTGAAATGAATTGGGCATTTATGTAGAACACAAAGATTAATGAAAGGCATACCCGTGATTGAGTCTGTGACTAGGTAGTGGAAGATTCAGGGCAGGAAAGAACAAACAAAATAGCAAATCGAGAGGCTCTACTTGGAGCCAGAAAATATTCTGCTTTGGAAAACAAATATAAAGCAGTTATTAAATCACACAGAAAAGGGAGATAATAAGTGATAGAAACCTATGTATAAGAGTAGGGGGAGCAAAAATCTTTCAAGTAGTGACTCTGCACTACAGATGTTTTACGCTGCTGTAGAAAACCTCCCAATCGAGGACATAATTATTTCTAAAAGTTCAGGAGAATTATCTGGATTCCCAATGTTTTGCAATTCTAGTACTAATCTAGATTAGTTCCCATTTCCATGCTAGAGCTGTTCTTTTTTTTTTTAATTATAAATTTTCATTATTTATCCACACTCTAGATCAGTGTTTCTTAAACTTCAGTGTGATCATATCAAATTAAGCCTGAAAAATCCCAAACTCTATTCTCAGAGATTGTGAGTTATTAAGCATTGTTTGGGGCCCCCAAATCTCCTTGTAACAAGGACCTCAGATGGTTTTATAAGGAAGCGATCTACATATTGGATGTTCTTCTTGATCCTGTCCTCTCACCTCTCCAAGCATATTCCTCCATTCAAGTTTTCCCTTTCTAATTGAATTTTCAACTTACCTGTCATCTTGAGCTCTTCTCAGAATAAATATTATTTCCTCTAAACTGTATCCTAGTTATCTAGTCCTGCTGTAATAGAAATACCACAAGTGTTGTTCTGTTCAACAAACAGAAGCTTATTCTCTCACAGCCTAGGAGGCTTGAAGTCAAAATTCAGGATGCCAGCTCCAGGGGAAGGCTTTCTCTCTCTGTTGGGTTTGTGGGAAGGTCCTTGTCATCAATCTTCCTCTGGTCTAGGAGTTTCTCAGCATAGGGTACTCAGTCCAAAGACAGCCGCAGCACTTCTTTCTTGGTGGTAAGAGGTCTCCGTCTTCTCTGCTCAATTCGCTCTTTTATCTCTCAAGATACAACCTAATTCTATAGATTGAGTCATCTCATTAACGTAACTGCCTCTAATCCTGCCTCGTTAACATTATGGAGGTTAGGATTTACAACACACAAAATAACCACATCAGATCACAGAATGGAGGACAACCACACAATACTGGGAATCACGGCCTAGCCAAGTTGACACGCATTTTGGGGGGACACAATTCAATCCATAACAAATTGTATCTTGAAATCTAGCTACTTCCTTATCCCTTTCTTTTCTTCCTCAGCTAACATTCTGGAACAAATAAAGTATTCTACACTCATGGACACTTCTTTATCACCTACTGCAATCTGGGTTTGGACTCTTAGTCCCTGAAATTGCTTTTGCTAGAGAACCATTGAACTCTTAAATGACAAATAAAAAGTACAACTGTTAGTTCTTGTCTTACTTGATAGCTTTTGCAGCACACCAAAATATGGACCATTCTCTTCTTGAAGCTCCTTCTATTTGAACTGGCCTAAATCAGTCTGGTTACATACAACTCTTCGTTTTATTTTGGTAGATTACTAGAGCCATTTAGGAAGTTATCATGAAAGCAAATCTCAGATAAAATTCTGTCATACATGCACATAATTTTAAGGGAACTGTGGAAATACAAGTACAAAAATAGTTCTTGAAACCTGTACCGTTAGCTGGGGCACTTATTGTTCTTTGCCCATTTAAGTGCTCCAGCCACCACCTTGCATGTAAGGTTTACTCAAAGCGGACACACCAAGAGTCCAGAGGCAGAATTCTGTTACTTTGTAGTCTTCATCACATAATCCAAATTCCTTAGAGGTCAAGATTGGACATAGGATCATTAGGAATGAAACCTCAAGTGCCTTCCCTAAGTGCTACTGGTTGTAATAAATATAATATTCTGTTCTTATAAGAGTGAAGAATGTCTTATATTTTTCAAACCATATACCTTAAAAATCATCATGACAGCTCCTTTCTAAAATTTATCATGATAACTATCACATCTGTAATTTTTGCAAATAAAACTCATTGCTGATATTAACGCTACTAATTTGCAAGCTGTCTGTCAGTTTGTTGTACTGTGATCACTTGCATGTTGCTATGATGCTGGAAGCTATGCCAGTGGTATTTCAAATACCAGCAAGGTCATCCATGGTGGACAGGTTTCAGCAGATCTTCCCGACTAAGACAGAAAATCTACTTCTAAAAAGTAGCCAAGGAAGACCCTATGGATCACAGAATATTGTCCAAGAATTTGACTCATCACTTTGGATTCATGATCAGGAGGGACAGATTGCTGGAGAAGGACGTCATGTTTGGTAAAGCGGAAGGCCAACAAAGGTGATGGAAACTCTCAGTGAGATAAATTGATACAACGGCTGCAGCAATGGGCTCAGATACACCTTTTGCTCTGTTATACATGGGGTTGCCATGAGTTGGAGTCGGCTCTACAGCAGCTTACAACAACAGCAGTTAGCAAAATCTTCCGTGTTTTATTAAGCCAGGGGTAACTGAAGAGCTTGGGTAGCTACTTTGAGAACAGCTTTTGTGCTATAATGCTAACTGTGTGTAACCAAACACTCCCAAAGTGTGGATTCTGACTGCCCCTTCAGGTGAAATGCAAACACATAAACTTATGCATCATGTTACACTACCTTTACAAAAGTATTTAAACTTAACTTATGGATACCATAACATACCCCTTGTCTTATATAACTCTCATCTTGTTTTGTTTTCACATTTAGGAATGTTTCTCCTTCTCCTTCAATGAACCTTTTACCTAGTGTGTGAGTTATCTATTACTGAGTAACAATATTACAATAAATTTAGTGGCACTAAACATTACATATTTATTATCTCACAGTTTTTTGTGGGTTGGAAGTCCAGGTATTGCTTGCCTGGGTCTTGTGCTTAGAGTCTCAGAAGGCTGTGATCAAGGTGATAGTCAAGGTGAAGTCTCATCTGAGGTGTGACTAGAAAAGGATCTGATTCCAAGCTTGCTCAGATTGTTGACAGAATTCAGTGTATTGCAATTGTAGAAGAAAGGTCTTCAGTTCATTTCTGGCTATTAAAATATCTGAAGAGAGTTGAATATATCCACTCTCATATTCTAGAGGCCACCTGTAATTCCTTGCCACATTGGGGTTTTTCATCGTTGTCATTTGCTTTTTCAAAGCCAGCAAGTAAGAGAAAGACTCCAACAAGATGGATGCTTATGTAATCGTGTAATAATATATGCATAATCATGTCCATTTCAACTATAGAAGCAAGTCACAGATCCTGCCAACAGTCAAGAGAGGGGATCACACACGGGCATGAACAACAGGAGGTGGGGATCATGGAAGCCACCTTAAGTTTTGGTCTTCTCATTCTAAATACTCTGCTTAGGCAATCTCACCTTCAAATACGATGTAACTATAAGCTATAGACTGTTGTTTACAAAACCTGTGTCTATGCACAAATATCTCTTCTAAGATCTCAATCCATATAGTCAATTCTTTTTAGATATTTTAATGTGTAGACACAAATCTCAACACTATTCCTTTTTCCAGATTGTTCTTCCCCTCTTTTTGCTATGTTAGATGATGACACGTCCTATCTCCAGTGCAGGTGGACCACAAACCTGAGATTGTGATTTAATTATTCTGGGTTAGAGTCTAAGCGTCCATGTGTTTAAAAATCTTCCCAGGTGATTCTAATTTGTAGCTCTGATCGATCCTCAATAATGTATAGTATTACTTGGCTTTATCTGTCTCATAACACACCTCATCATCTGAAACTATTACATTCCTTTACTGCCTTATTCTTTTTCTACCTACACCTTAGAATGTAATTTTCTTGAAAGTAGAAACCTTATCAAATTCATTCACCACTGTATCAACAATATATATAACAAAGTTTGGCATGTAGTCATTTTTCAGATAATTAGTTGAGCAATTGAGTGATAGATACCACTCATGTCAAACATTATAAGTGTCATGTGCATTATCTTATTAATCCTCACAAAAATCTTACAAGTCCTATTATCATTACTATTATTCTTCCTTTGCAAATAAGGCAATTGAAGCAAAATAGCTTACCCAAGATCACATGTCAAGTAGCATTGGACTAGAAATGAGGTCTTCTCATTAACTTTAAAGCATGGTTTTGACCAATAAACGATGTATCTGCTCTCCAGCTTTATGCATTTACTGCACAAGTTTTCATGCCTTTGAGCATGTTGTTCCTTTTTGGAATAGCCTTTCTTTGGTTATTTCTTATTACACTATGGTAGGATTAGAAGTAAGATAATCTATATTTACCAGAATATAGTTGTCTCTTCATTTTGTTCAACAACCTTATTCATTCACTTTTCTGGCTCTAACAGTTATACAAAATGCAGCTATTATCAAGAAATGTTTACTGCTTACCCAGAATGTGCTAGACACAGAGCAGAGCATAACATCTGATATGCTCTTCATTCTGCACTTGGATACATAATTTTCATCCACAAATCTCATTGCACTTTACAATCATGAATTCCCCAAACATCCCAAGAGGTAAATGAATATTTATTATCTCCATTTTACAGATGCATAAAGTTAGACACAGACTAATTAAATAAGTTCTTCAAGGGCAGACAGTGAGTTGATTGGAAAATCAAGGTTAGCATTGAACATTCCGGATCCCTGCTCCTAAAAGGAGCGGGTGGTGTCTCAAATTGGTTTTACTATACACAGTTGAAAATGTTCACTTTAAGTTTTCGTGTTATATCCTCCATTAGTTTTTGGACATTGCCCAGAAGATTTCATAGTAAATTGATATTCAGCCCTTAGATATGTATGCAGTTTGTGTCTGTTGGCTTCTGTGAGAGATACAAAAATGAAGCTTAAGAAAGAATTTAGGCCATAGTAATTATATCTTCCTGTAGAGATTCTGGTAATTATGTTTGGAGATTTTTTTCCCTATATAATTTAAAAGTTTTTATTTTGTAATGTGGCTCTAATTTAGCATGTAGAAGTAAGCAGCTAATTAAGCTGAAATTACTTTCTATTCACAGCCAACATTTAGAATATAGCCAGTTATTATTACAAAATTATTTAAAGTTACATTACTGTTTATGAATATGTACCCAAACCAAAACACATAGCATAATAACATAGTTATGAAGAACAGTATTATTTCAGCATGTTGCCACTCAAATAACTAAATTAAAACTCTATATTCTCCACTTCAGCAGTGGCAATTTTTTAGACCCACAAAAGATGCTTCATTGATTTGAAACCTCTTATATCAGGTCTTAAAAAAAAAAAATTAGATTTTTATACTTTTTATTCTTAAGTTTTAAAAATATAAAATTGATTTAAAAATACATAGAGTATCACCTCTGTATAAAATTCTCCATTAGTTCAGATACTGAGAATTTGCTAAATCTGAGTTTAAATTTAGATTCATGGATTGGTCTAAATCTAAATCATTATGATGGATAAAACGTTTTAGAAAATCAGACAATACTGTAACTAATGAAAAGAAAATTAGTACACAAAAGAAAATTCTGGCTAAATAGGGTTTTCTTTTCATGTGCATGTGTCATTTCAATCACTGACGAGCATATACGCTAATAAAAGAGTTTCTGTTAATACATGCCAAATCTTAGAAAGGTAGGCATTAGAAGAATTAAATATTGGTAACAAGTAAAGCATTTCATCAGGTATTCATCAAGTTTCTGTTCCATAGCCCTTACAGGGAATTGGTTGTGACTACTTCAGGGTATTTTTACAAATATGCTGGACTATATAATTTAAACATTAGCTCCCTAAAACAGCTGCCCCATTTAGTTAAGTGAGTAGACGAGGCTCAATTTATTTATTTCTGGAGGTTTTCCACCTATATGCAAGTACAGAGGACCCAGTCTTAGAGAAGAAAGTGAAAACATTGAATCAATACAACTGGAAGAGTGTGGCTATTATGGACTGTAATTGAATAGCCAGGGCAGGATAATATGACTTTCAATCATTGGCCAAAAACTTAAACCATTCTACCAATAGAAATCTTCTTAAAGAGTTACCAAAGTTCTCACCACCAAAATTTTATTGATCTGGGGAGTCCCTGGGTAGTGCAAACAGTTAAGCGCTTGACAAGTAGCCAAAAGGTTGGAAGTTTGAGCCCACTGAGAGGTACCTCAGAAGACAGATATGGTGATCTGCTTCTGAAAGGTTGCAGACTTGATAGCCCTACAGAGCAGTTCTACTCTGCACACATGGAGTTGTCATGAGTCAGAGTCTACTCAATGTCAACTAACTAACACAATGACATTTACTCCATAAGACTCTTTTTTTAAACTGAAGTTTTTATTGATATAATTTTAGATTCAGATGCAGTTATAAGACATAATATACATGTACACTTTGCCCAGTTTTCTTCAACGATAAACCAAACCAACCCACTGCTGTTAAGTCAATTTCAACTCATAGTGACCCTACAGAACAGTGGAACTCCTTCATAGTGTTTCCAAGGCTGTAAATCTTAATGCAAGCAGACTGCCACGTTTTTCTCCCACAGAGAGGCTGGTGGGTTCAAACCACTGACCTTTCAGTTAGCTGCCAAGCACTTTAACCACTGCACCACCAGAGCTGTCTTCCTCAATGGTATCATCTTGCAAAAACAATATTAAAATATTATAACCAGGATATTGACATAGATACAATCTACCAATCCTATTCAGTTTTCCCTAGTTGTGTGTATGTGTATTTGGTTCTATGCAATTTCCTCACATGTGTAGGTTCCTGTACCCAGTACCACAGTCAAGATAAGAACAGTCCCATCATCACAAGTATCACTCATGTTGCAATTTTATAATCACACCGACACTCCTTCCCTTCCCCTCCATTCCTAACCATTGGCAAATAGTAATCTGTTATCCATTTCCAAAATTTTGTCATTTCGAAAATGTTATGTAAATAGGATCACACATATATAGTCTTTTTAGATTGGCTTTTTTCACTACGTGCAATCTCACGAAGATTTATCCAAATTGCATGTATCAATTGTTCATTCCTTTTTATTACTGAATAATAATCCATGGTATGTATGTACCAAAATTTGCTTGATCATCACCTATTGAAGGACACCTGGACTGGTTCCAATTTTTTTAATATTATGAATAAAGCTGTTATGAACATTCACATTCAGGTTTTTATGTACACGTAAGGTTTCATTTCTCTGGGATGAATGGCCAAGAGTGCAATTGCTGGATTGTATGGTGCATTAATTTCCTGTTTCTGCTGTAACAAATTACAGCAAATTTAAGAGACTTAATACAAATTAAATATCTTACAGATGTGGAGATCAGAACTCTCACTGGACTAAAATCAAGTTGTCAGCAGAGCTGTGTTCCTTCTGGAGGCTCTAGAAGATAATTGCTTCCTAGACTTTTCTCGTTTCTAGAGGTCACCTACATTCCTTGGCACATGACCACTTCCTCCATCTTCAAACCCAGCAGCATGACATCTTCAAATCTCAATCTCTCTCTCTCTTTCTCTCCTATTCTTCCCTCTCTTTTTCTGACCTCATCTTCTGTCATCACATCTCCTTCTCTGACGCTGAGTCTCCTGCCTCCCTGTTCCCCTTATAAGCACCGTTGTGAATACATTGGGACTATCAGGATAATCCAGAATAATCTTTCCATCTCAAGATTTTTAATTTAATCATATATGCAAAGTCTGTTTGCCATCTAAAGTAACATATTCACAGATTCTGGGGATTAGGATGTGAACATCTTTGTGTGGGTGTTGTTTTTCTGTCTACTATATATTGTAATTGCATGTGTAGTCTTATAAGAAACTGATAAATTGTTTTCTAGAATGGCTCTACCATTTTTCATTCCAATCAGCAGTATATGAGTGATCCAGTCTCTTGCATTCTCTCCAGCATTGGGTGTTGCCACTATTTTCTTTCTTTTTTTTTTTTATTTTAGCCATTCTGATAATGTGTGTAGTGCTGACATCTTATTGTTCTTTAATTTACATTTCCATGATGGCCAATGATGTTGAAAATCTTGTTATTTCTTAGTTTGTCATCTGAATGTACTATCTTGTATAATGTTTGTTCATGTCTTTTGCTCATTTTTAATTGGATTTTTTACTGTTGCATTTTGAGAGGTTTTTTGTTGGTTTGTTTTTGTTTTATGTATTCCAGTTACTAATACTTTATTGGTTACTGTGTTTTGCAAATATTTTTTTCCCCAGTCCTCTTCATATGGTTTTTCACAGAGCAAAAGTTAATTTTGACTAGCCATAAGCTTTTGACTTAGTAAATTATTCTAATTCTTACAGCTTTTGAAATTTTCTAGGAGTATAGAGAGAATTACAGGGTATTCAACAAATAACATTCATAATATGTTGCATTGCAATAGATAGAATCACACCTGGTAGTTGATTTACTTTTGGGCATTATTACATGCAGTATGACTTACAGTGCTAGATTTTCTGCAACTCTCTTGCCACGTATTAGAGATACTATATAGTTTCTCTTTACTAAACCAAAACATAATCTTTACTAATCTACATACATAACTTTGATGTCCATGTGGTTCTTGCCAAAAACAATTTGAGGTGGGAAGCACTAAAATACTCAGGGTATTTGGTAATAATACATTTTCAGTAATAATAAAAATAGTAACATTTAATGAACACTCCTCCCATGTTCCCAACACCTTCACCAGTGCCTTACATGCCTTCAAATTGTCTTCCTCTTCTTAATTACCCTCATCACCATCACCACTGCCATCATCATGGCAAAGCTCACAATTGTTTGTTCATGCTGTGTCTTGCCTTAAACAGTTTTTATATAGCTAATCTCATTGCCACAGGACGGCTTGATGAAGTATGTGCTATCACTGTTGGATTTAAAGATTTAAAAAATGATGTTAAGAGAAATGCAGTAATTGCTCAAGATGCCATGGATATTAAGTGACAAAGCGAGAACTCAAACATGGATCTACTGACTTCAAAGGCATATTGCCAGTCTTCTTGAATTATAAGCATTGTATTAGTTTCCTAGCGGTTCCGTAAGAAGTTACTGCAAATTATGAGGCTTAAAACAATAGGACTTTATCTTTTCACAGCTTTAGATGCTAAAAGTTCAAATTAAGAGTCTTAGCAGAGCCATGTTCTCTCCAAAGTTTCTAGGGGAAGATCCTTTCTTGTCTCTCTCAGCTTCTGGTAGCTCCAGGCATTCCCTGGCTTGCAGTTACTGAAATCTCTGTTTTTATTTCACGTGGAGTTCTTCCCACTATGTTTCTCTCTGTGGCTTTTCTCCTCTTTACAAAAGGACACCAATCAGATTGGATTGGGACCCAAGTTACCCCAGTTTGACCTTATATTAACTTAACTAATTACTTCTGCAAAGACCCTTTTTCCAAATAAGGTCACATTCACAGGTACTAGGAGTGAGGTCTTCAACATACATCCTTGGGGGACACAATTCAACCCATAACAAGCATCAACAATGATCATATAGATTTTAAGATGTATAGAACATTTTATAAATGAGAATGAGTAATTCTCCATATCTGATGATCAAAATACTATTCAATTAACATTAATAAGAGGGAAAAGAATATTTGAATTTTTTTTCTCACTCCAAGTCCTAGTAGAGGCATTAGGGTAAAGTAAAGAATTACCTTAAACTGAGAATCTGGAGAAATTTCTATTTCGATAGATCTCTAAGTGCCTTCCTACTGTAGCAGAGACTGGTAAATTTACTCACGACATATAATGGGATATTTTACTTTTCTGTTGCTAGAATCGAACAATTTATAAAAAAAAAAAAAAAGCTGCATATATTTTTCTTAATTTCTTTGTCCTTGTAAATCAAGTATTTATTTATCACTAGTTTTATAAATCAAGTGAAGTGTTCAGTAGTATATGTGGAAAATCCAGTCATGTGTTAAAACATTATAGTACTTACATTTCTTTTTCTGCAATGCTGTATCTGTGTAGGAGTCCTTGGCTGGTACAGATGGTTAATGTACTTGGCTCCTAACTGCAAGGTGAGTTGTTTGAGTCCACCCAGAGTTGCCTCCAAAGAAAAGCCTGGAAATCTACTTCTGAAAAATCAGCCATTTAAAACCCCACGGAGCACAGTTCTACTCTGAAAAACGTGGGATTGCTGTGAGTTGGAATCAACTGGATGCCAACTGTTTTTTTTGTTCGTTTGTTTTTTAAATCTTTTTATTCACTTCATTCAAAAAGCATCTAAATAGTTTGTAATAAATAAAACTCATGCAATAAATTTAATGAAATAGAATTTGGAAACAAGGCCATTGGAAGTACCATGATGTTACTACAGGCCATTGGAAGTACCAAGATGTTACTACAGTGAAAGCTGTGAGGACTGAAACTCAACGGGACTCCTTGTTTTTCCAGGTCTCACAAGTTTTCCACCTTTAACAGGGTGCAGTAGCCACCTGTCGATTGCTCTCTATCAGTGGAACATATTTGAGTTTTCCTTCTCAGACAAGTTTCTGCCTTACACAGGTTCGGGCTTTCACAGGTTTTACTGTATTAATCTGATATCTTTTATATCTATTAGCTTCCTGGAGTCACACACACAAACACACATGTGCACACACACTCACAAATGTGTGTGTAGAATATACATGTAAGTTGAGTAGCTCTTATTTTCCAGATGACGGAAATATTCCTGTTCCTCAAGAGAAATAAAGTTTTTCCTCTGGCTAAAATGCTAAGGGAATTTCTCTCTTAGATACTTTATCAAAGGTACACTGAGAAAAAATAAGTTATAATTTTATAATACAACACAGAATTACTTTTTTTTTTTAATTTGGCTGTTTCTTATAATAACCCTGATAAAACCTAAGTATATTAAAGTTCAGATCTAAAAAGGCATTTCTACTAATATATTAGTATGCAGCTGAAAACAAAAGAATAAGCTCTGTAATTTCTCCAATAAAATATTTGTTTATTAAGAATAAGCATTTGCTTTAATTTGCTATTTGAACACTCAACTTCTCTCAAGTTTTTCAGACTCACTCTTCCCTAGTACATAATGAAGATAAATGATGTAAGATTTAAGTTGTGCTGGACTAAACATACCCGATTTTTTTTTTTAAGTGTTTTGTGAAAATCAAAATTCTTCTACAAGTAATATTTAAAATAAATATTATCTTCTAAAAAGAATAACATTGAAGGTGAGATACACTAGGTATATATATATATTTTTTTTTAATATCTCCATTGAAATAAGGAATTACTGTATGGGTAGATTCTAATTTCGGTGATCTCATTCTTGTTTTGAAATTATTGAAGTCCTGATACTAAAAATAATATGTGTTTTAGAATGCTTTCTTTGCTACAGATAAGAAGTTTGGGAAATTCCTGTATAAACCTTTGCATGACTATAAGGGAAATTCTAATTGTGTACTATGCTGTTTAGCCTCATTGACTCCCTGTTCTAATTCTGGCAATCTTGTGAAATATAAAGGCCTTCTTGAGGGATGAATATGATCGCTACAAATCTACACATAAAGCCTGTGAGTAATTTATTGAAAAGGAATAAAAAAAAAATCTGAAGATTCATTCCCAAGATATAAGCAGTATATTTTTCCATACTTTTAACGATACAGGACAAATTTAAGCTTTGTGCATTTAGATCACATAGTAACTTTTACCATTCTGATGGACCATAAAGAAATGAACTCTTTTGATTCCAAGAATTCCATTTACTTAAGTTATTCATTTGTTCCAGAATCAGAATCTATAGACTGAATGAAAAGAACGTAAGACATCTTTTTAAGTGAACAGTTAACTGATTTTTTATTGATTTTTCTCTTTGTCTCCAAAAAGGATTTTACACACAATTATTCCTTATTTACTTGAAAACATCACTAAAAAATGTGCAATTATATTTACTTTTTTTTGTTATATACTTTAACATAGGAATTCATGCTTTATTTTTATATATTCTTTGGCATCAAATAATTTAATTTGTAAAGATACAGATAATTAGTCTGTAATCCATAAAAATATATCATTAATTGCACTGAAAACAAACTTGACATTTTATAAGCAGTGCCTTTGTTTGAGCGTTATATTTTAAAAGCTAACTTGTGCTTGTCATAAATTGCATTCATAGATAGCACTGCACTGACTACTCTTCCCCCTTATACTTTTGTCTTTTTTTCTAACGAACTGTCACTTGTCTTCTACCTCTCAGCTTTAAAATAAATTCATCAGAGAGATCTGCCTGCTCAAGAGTAGTTCTTTCTGCTGTCTTCTCTAATAACATCCTGTACTACCAAAATCATAAGATTTAAAAAATATTTGATTGCATTTGGTGTATAATGTCTATTTTGTGTCTATTATTTAAGCTCTGTGAAGGCAGAGTTCCAACAAATTATCTTAAATTATTTATCGCAGAAATTAGACTGTGAAGCTGGCACATAATAGGTATGCAATAAATATTTGTTGACTGAGTAAAATTATCACTGTCTGGTAAGAATGATTATGACCAATATCATTAGTATAAGGTTAAAAAAAATGGCAAATCATTTTAGGAAGAGTCCTTCAGTAGCATACCTAGAATTCATTCCCTTTTTTATTCATTCTCTGGATGTTTATTTTGTCTCTAGATTTTCTTAAAATGTCATAGTAGCTAGTGGGCATATCAAGGTGAATAAAAGCCAATCTGTGACTTAAAAGAATTTCCATTCTATTTGTGGAGTCAGACACCTGCCCAAATAATTGTTAATAAAAAAAAAAAAAATACAGAGTCATAAATCCTATGACAGACACATAAGCGTTGTGAAGGGACAGAGTCCTCAAAGAAGAGGTAATAAGGAATTGAACAATGACATGAAATAATTGATTTCCTTATTTTATTTTTCAGTCTAAATCTAAAAAAGAAAAACCACGAACCCATTGCCATCAAGTTGATTCTGACTCATAGTGACACTATAGGACAGAGTAGGACTGCACCATAGGGTTTCAAAGGAGGAGCTGGTAGATTCGAACTGCCGAACTCTTGGTTAGCAGCTGAACGTTTAACCACTGCACCACTACGGCTCCAAATCTAAAACAAAGGGAGAGCCACATATTCAGCTTCTGCTGATTGTTGTCATTTGGGAATGTGGAATAGATTTTTCAGTTCTTTATGGCATACTTTATTATTGATTTTGAAGATGTTTACACGGTGACACTTACTATTCCTTCTGTTATTCTATGCAATACAAACCACAGCAAAAGAGGGATAAGTGAATATTGTCCTGGAATACTCTTTTCTCAATTTATGATCTCTTTCTATGGACTTCAGCTATTTATGCCTTTCCAGATCAAGTACTATCACCCAACTCTAGGCATTGCTTACACGGTGCAATTATGAAAGTGCTGGCAAATTGATTATCATTAGAGCTATGAGCAGAGTCATTGCATATGGTGGTGCAGGTTGTGTGCTGATAGCGACAGGGCCTCTGCCCCAGAGGCTGTGTGGTGCACATGGGCTCTGTGGGAAGCAGAGGCCTCTGGCACAAGGGAGCAAAATAAATGTAGTAAAAATAAAAATAATATAACCAGAATAGTAAGTGCTGGCTCTTTTTTTTTTTAGGCCTAAAATTGGAGTCAGTATTAAAAAGTCTTAATTTGCCATATTTTACTTTTTTTTTATTTTAAAACAATTATTTGCATGAAATATTTGTTTTTAACATTATTGAATTGGCTGATAGCATATACAAGTGTTTGCCATAGTATTTAGGGAAAAGAAATTATGGGCTTGCTTAGAATTGTATTGGGAAATAAATGTAGCTTGAGCCAATGCAAATTTTTGAAAACTGGAAGTAAGGTAGTGTCTTGGGTTCAACAAATTTTAATCAGTTAGTATTTATATTTACACAATCATAGTCCTAACCTTAGACAATTATCTTAAAATGGCATTAGTTATGGTAATGACAATGATTTTGTATATGGCTGATTACTATCAGGCAATAAAAATTCAGAGAAAATTTTTTGAGAATCATAGATCAGAGAAGTATGCAAATGATGGTACCTTTTGAAAGCTCATTTAAAATATAGTGGTAATATTTTATACTAAAATATTAGTAATATAATAAATCGATTATCATCTTCCCATAGTTATAAAGAGACTAAATCCAATATGTGTCTGGGTTCCTTTTTCTTTATTTGTCTCTGTAATTTATGTCCCGACTTAATGATAGTTGCATTGTTTCAGCTTCCTAAACCTCCTAATGGAAACTAATGTGGAACTGCATCTATTTGACAGCCCGTACTAGATACAGCTGTCCTCTTTCTTGTCGTAAAGATAGAGAGCCAAGATGTTTGGAGAGTATTTGTGCATGTGATTCCTAAGTTACCTAATCACAGAAGCCAGGAATCTATTCTGACAGTATGAAAAATACTAATTTCTGAATTAGGATATTTAAAAATCTATCTGATTATGTACCTTAATACAAACTAAGATATTTATTTTCAGTACATGACTTTCATAAAGCTTATAATCTATTATTTTATAGACTCAATTCTGTATGTGAAACTACCTTTTTTTAGTTTTAACATGAGAACATTGTGACTTTAACAGTATTTAAAAAGTAGCTGTTTAAGCAAAGAAGATAAAATCTATTAAATGATCTTGAAATCATTTCAACTTTTCCATAATGCAATTAATAGTGTATACACAAAATTATTTTGGTCAATGTAATTACTTCTTGAGTTCTATGTGTCTGCTGAATAAAAAATAATGTTGTATTAGACTTGGAAATCTTCCAGAAAAGGTATATGAATATGTTATTTCCTATTTAACATTGAGCTGTCGGGCCTATGGGTATTAGACAAATATAATCTAATGAAAAAAAAACTTTAACAGGAGCTTTCAACACTTGAAACCTGTACTTACGAAAGCTTCTCTGACGTTCCTAGATTTAATGTTTAAGCACTGATGATTTGCTCAGAAATAAAAATGTTTTTGTCTTTAGTATTAACCTCTTAATGTATTTCTGAGTAATTTATTTCTCCAGTGCTAATATTTCTAAGTTCTTTACAGCTTTATTCTTGTTGATGAAACAAAATCATTGACGCACTATTTTGGGTCTTAGCCTCCAATATCTTCTTGTTCTATGTCAGGCCAAGTGGGAATGGAAGCACATTCGTGTCATCTCCCACTAACTAGGAGAAGGACTCTAAGAAAGAAGCATAAAGGGACAGGAAAAAAGCATGGTTCTGGGCACCTCTTTCAAATTAGTGTGAGTGTCTTACATCTGACGCCTTAAAAAAAAAAAAAAAAAACCAGTTGCGGTCAATTCCAACTCATAGCAACCTTATAGGACAGAGTAGAACTGCCCCCATAGAGTTTCCAAGGAGCGCCCAGTGGATTCAAACTGCCGATCTTTTAGTTAGCAGCCATAGCACTTAACCACTACACCACCTTAGTACTTCTTAGTATGTATAAACTCAGAAAATCCTCTAGGAAATAATTTTCTAGTCCACCTTTACCCATCCATGTTATTAATCAGTAGCCCTAAAAGCCATTTTTCATCGACTTGTAGCAATAGAGTTAACAAAATATTTCTTTTCACCAAACTCTTGCTCTGAAACTGCTCAGGACAGATGCTGTCAGAAAAGGGAGTAAAATGTTGACCCTGTTACGGTGTAAAGTTGCTGAGCTATCTAATCTTCAGTGAAAGCTGTGCTTCTATTACTTAGCATATTAAGACTACTTCCTATTTTATCATGTTTTTGCATGTTGCAAAGCACTTTTATACATGCACACATTATCAAAATTGATTTTCACAACAATTCTGAGATGAACATGAACCTTCAGATTGGTTCAAGACCCAAAAAAGCACTCCTCAGGCCTGCCTTCAGCCTGCGGTCTTTTTAAAGGAAGATAATCCTATAGGGGAGCCCTGGTGGCCCAGTGGTTAAAAAGCTGAGCTGCTAACCAAAAGGCTGGCAGTCTGAATACACCAAGCCATCCTGGGAAACCCTATGGGGTAGTTATACTCACCTAAAAATATAGTTTTTTTTTTTTTTATAGGGTAGCTACGAGTCAGAATCAACTTGATAGCAATGGGTTTGGTTTGGTTGGTTTTTAATCCTGCAGGATAAAGAAGTGGTTATCATTAGATGAATGTCTCTTATTATTGAGTGGTAAATGGAGTTTGCCTCAATGAGTTTAATTGCCCAAGGTCACACATATATCAGCCTGTGGGTAAAAACGAAGTCATATTAATATGATTTAAAACAGTTGAAATAAAACATTTGTTTGACTGACCCTCACTCCTACCCTACTCCAGAACCACTCAGTCACCAGCAGTTGTTTCCGGAATCATAATTTAACCCAGGTGTGTTCACCGACAAGCCTTCTCAGCTGTCCTGTGGCATTCTTTATTCTCCTACTCTCTTATGACGGGTTCTGTGAATAAGAGGTTGTGACTGCAATTTGCAATCTATGCTGCCACTTAAAAAAAAAGGGGAGGGGAATATAACACAGTCTCATCACACTGTAGCTTTCGTGAATAAGCCAAGATGTCACAATTACTCTCAGGAGTGAGATTTCAGGACAGTCTTTAGCAGACTTTTAATTTTTCTGGGAAGTTTTTTTTTCAACCCCTTGCACCTGCTGAGCATGGAGGATGGATTTTGGTGGCTTTATTTAGTTTGCTGATCTATTTCAGCTAACAATGACGACAACATCATAACTTGATTTTAGCTAAAAATAACAAATACTATAAAGACATAGTCACAGATTTTTTTTTTTTTTCTGTTCTACAATTTGTGGATCGCCACACAAAGATCATTGTAGGACGAGAAGATGGCAACATTTGAAGCAGAAAAGTTGGAATTTGGAAATAATTAAATCCAAATATTATCTCAGTGGAAATTGTGTGGATAAGTTAATCTTCAATTTTTTTAATTTATTCTTTTAAAGAAAAAGTACAATATAAATGCAAGCATACAGGCCTGAAAGAAAGCATTTTCTGAGGACAAATATTAATCTGTATTTTGCTGAATCCGAGCGGCCAGTGGATTTAACTTGCCGACATTTTGGTTAGCAGCTGAGTTCTTGACTACTTTGTCATCAGGGCTCCAATTATATGGTAGTAATATGTATATCTATTTTATTAGTCAGTACTTCAGTTTACTATATAAAGATATTGCAGAAAAATTATATTTTCGTTTAAAAAGTATGTTCAACTCAATTGGACTATAGATAAGAAAAGTTCAGTTGTCTCTTACGTAAATTATAGTATGGCTATGTGGGAAAAATAACACCGGTTATAGATTTTTTAATTTGTCTACTACTTTTTTAAATTTATTTTTATTTTTTTTCCTCACCAGCTTGTTTTAAGTAATCCACAACTGTGGTTAGCTGCTATTTCTGTTCGTTATATGGAGTGAGAGTGAGAGTGCCAATTATTTAAAGGAACAAAAGGGGAAGAAAGGATGGATGAAAAGAAGAAAGGAAGGAAAGAGGGAAGGAACAAAGGGAGGAAGGAAGGTAGGAAAGAAAGAAGGAAGGAAGGGAATTAATGAAGCTGATAATCAGATGCTTTGCAACATGAATTTATAAAAGTTTCACTAATCTTTTTTTACATAAATGATGCCCTGAATTGTGGGGGATAGTTTTTCTCAGGCATTGTTTTAGAATATTTAACATTATTTCAAAATTAATTTTATATTTGATATAATATTTAAATCTATACATATATATTTTAGTCTACACAAATATTATTAGTTAATTTACTATATAAAAGTTTGCTTATACTCATACAAAAAAAAATATCCTTTTTATTTTAAACTGAGCGTATTAATTGGAGTTCTGGTGGCACAGTGGTTGAGAGCTTCGCTGCTAACCAAAAGGTCAGCAGTTTGAATTCACCAGCCACTCCTTGGAAACCCTACTGAGCTGCCCCATAGCGTCACTATGAGTCGGAATCAACTCGAAGGCAACGGGTTTTCTTTTTTTTTAAGTAATAACTAAAGAATAAACTTTAATTTCAGAATCTGATATTGTTTTTATTCAGTTCATATGTTTTTTGCCTTTTTATACTATTAAAGTGTTTTGAATTCCACATTTATAAAAACCTTAATGCTATTCAATTTAAAATGTTAAGGATTAAGTTTAATAGCATTTTTGTAAACATGAAAAATTGTGCAGAGGTTTGGTACTTGATTTATTAAGATTTCATTTAAAACAACTTATCTTCCTTTCTTGAGAATACTTATTACTGAACAGATTTCTTCTTTGATCAAGGGCCCTCTGTCTACATTCATGTAATTTACACAAGTTAGTGGTTTTAAAGAGTATGAAATGTTAATAAAAAATACCAACAATAAGTATATTTTTAATGTCTTTCCTTTTTCATTTGAAGTGACTAGATGACGTTTAATAAGTCTGTTTTATAAGCATACTTTTTATTTTCTTTAGAAGTATCATTAACAAAATAAAATGGGCTCGGTGAAATGATCTGTAAAAAGTTTGGTAGTATTTTACGTCTTTAGAGGCTCCTGAAATTTATCCCTAATTATAATAAAAGGTATCAGCAGGACAAATAAAATTAAAAAAAATATGATTATTTCAACTGACTCTAGTAAGCAAGAGAAAAATTATTCATTGCTTTTTTTAAATATACTGCAAACTTTAGACAGACATTTAACATAATCATCATTATTATTGTCATCAACATAATCATTATTATTACTGTTTTTAGTATCCTAGGCAATGGAACAAAACAACTACCTACCATTGGTAATAGCTCTCTCCATGCTGATATTGTTTATATATATATTAATATAAAAGGAAATTGTTTAAGTTCATGAAACGTAGTATACTAGATATTCTACATGCAGAGAAATGGTATATCCCTAGCTTGAGTAGCTCCCTGCCTGCTGTCTTATGGGGTTTTGGAGAGAGTTCTCGTTGCTGCTGTTGCTTGTTTTGCTTGTATAGTTAGTTTTATTTTAACATACGAGTGATTCAATAATTTTTATGTGTTAAAGGTAAAGCATAAGAGGGAAGAGTTTGAATATAGGAGAAGGAATAATTTCGGAGAAGATAGAAGGAATAAAGTTTGAAGCATAGGAACTGGCCTAAATCTGGGAGAATCTGTCTTCCCTGGAAACTTGTTAGTTACTGTCAGTTTGCCTCCGACTCATAGCGATCCTGTTGTGGTAGTGGTTAAGAGCTCGGCTGCTAACCAAAAGGTCGACAGTTTGAATCCATCAAGCCACTCCTGGGAAACCCTATGAGGAAGCTCTACTCTGCCCTGTAGGATCACTATATGTTGGAATTCACTCGACAGCAACTGTTTTTTTTTTTTTTTGTATAGCACTTTCCTGAGTTTTGTGAGTCATTCTAGCAAATCATAGAACCCAGTGGGGTAGTGGGAACCCCTGAATGCATAGCCAGGAGGTCGAAAGTGAGGGTGTTGTGGGAATCCTTGAGTCATGTCTTGTATCTGAAGTTTTGAGTAGAATTGGCAATCTGGAGGACTGTGCTCTTTAATGTGTAGAATATGGCCCAGCTACAATGGTCAAAGTCAGAAAAAGAAGAACTGCATTTGCACTTGGTGTCAGAAAAGAGCATTAGTGTGTATGCTGGGAGAAGATACAAAAACACAAAGACACAGACACCTGTAGGAAATGATGAGAAAGAGAATTGAATGGGGAAATGTGAAGAATTAGAAACATTTAGGCCACAGTTTATATTAGAGCCCAGTCTCCAGTACTGTTGTTTTTAATTATAGATTGAATTTAAGCTGGAAAAGTATCTTTAACTGACACATGAGCAGAGTATCCACTGTCTTCACTTATTGACATGGTTAGGTTCCAAAGACCAGGTTGTTACGTGAAATAGTCTTTACGCAAACGTGGAAGATGAGCACATCAGATCACAAAATGGGAGATGACTGCATCATTACAAAACTGCCCAAGTACTGAGGACCATGACCCAGCCAACTGGACACATTATCTTAACCATCTCAGTCAGCATTACTCTTGCTTTGCACGTCACTGTTGTTACTGCCACATGTACGTCATTAATGTGCAGAAGAGTTGGATAGTAGATGTTTTACTGTTGTCATGAATGTGAAACGTTGGATAACAAGATAGTTGGTAAGTGAGGGAAAGGTGAATAGAGTTCAGAATGCTCAACCTATTTTACTAGATGACTTTTCTTATTTCCAAGTTTTATGAGAAAACAAAAATACCAAATAAGGGATGCCTAGGAAAGTCAGTGAAATATTTTGTGGAACCTTCAGGGAAACCACATGCATCCAGAAATTTATCTAAGTGATGTTTGCAGCATATTCTGGAGCTTAACATTTTCTATGTCCTAAGGCCAGCACCACCTTATCAATTTTACTTCTTCAATTAAAAAATATATCATGATGATAGATACATTTATGTATCCATAAAGAAAAAGTTTTGCATTATGGTTTCTTCAGATACTAGGATATTCAGAGTAGCAGGAATTTGATAACATTTTATATTATTGTGGTGAATTAATTCTAGATTTGGATGGGAATGAGATGACATAACTGGCCTCATTTAGAAAGTCCCCAGAATAGACAACACATAGAGATACCAAAGGGGTCTGCATACTTTTCCAAGATTTTAGTTGCAGCGTAATATTTCTGACAATTCTCTCATCTATTTTTTCAGTTTGCCCTCTACCATGAGTTTGAGACTTATTTTTCTCACACTCAGTGTATCCTAAACTAATCTTCCCCAAAACAAAACTGCACTTTCTCTAGTATTTCCTTTCTTAATAATTGGCTGTCCCTGAAACCAGAAAGCAGTTGTCCTACCTATCCTTTATCCCTTGTTTCTAATCAATTATCAAGTCCTATTAAATTTTACCCATTAATTTACCCCCAAATATGCGGGTAATCTTTATCTCTCATTTGGACTACTGGGCTTCTTAACTTGTCTCTTGTCTTTGATCCTGATTACATTCTCCAGACTTCTTGGAAGGCAGAGCTACGTAACCAAAACATATACCTGTTCATATTGTCTCTTCATTGAAAACCTTTAATGGATTTCTATTGCCCTTAGTTTAACTTCCCTCTCCTTAACATGGTTGTTAAGCTCTCAATAAGATGACATCAATTCATTCACCTCCTTGGCGTCATCCTTGCCACACTTTTTAGTATGCTAAGCTCTTCCTCAACTAGTTTTTTTCTTAGTTCAATTCCACAGTCCCAGACTTCTGAGTCTTTTCTCATGTTGTCTCTAACCCTGCCGATACATTACCTCCCAATTCACATCTTCACCTGGGCTGATCCTTACTTATCCTTCAGTTGTAAGTTTAAATGTCACTTCTTTCCGGAGGTTTCTGAGAAATTGTTAGATGCCCCGCTCTGTTTTCTTATAGCATCCTATGCTTCCAATATGTGTATGCTCAGCATGTATTATTGTGGCAATGATTTATTTAATTGACTGTTTAAATGACTGTTTTCCCTCTTGCACTGATCTGTGTGAAAGCATAAAATAAGTCTGCCTCCTTCATCTTCATCATTTATTGCAATGTCTGAACGGCCTCTCAAAAAATGCTTATTGAATGAATGACTGGAATGCTGAGAGTTCAAATATGATACAGGACAGGATATTTTTATTCCAAAATTTCAGTTTCTTTCTCAATATGTTAGTATGAGATGCTCTTTTCAATATTTATTCACATTTTTATGCCTACATAAAAAAAAAAAAAAAACATAAGTAAACCTATTTATAAATAGATTCATAAAATATGTGTTTTGGACTGCAACTGTCTCTTAAAATGCTGAACTTTGGTTACTTCCTAATTTCAAACTTAATATTCATGGTTTTATGTAAAACTATTCAGAATTTATTTAGTTTTTTGTTACTCTTTAGTTTTCCATTACAAAAGATATAGTCATGCCTCCTTGATTTTAAAAATGCAAATTATTTTAGTTTACTGTGTGAAGGGAGAAGCCCTGGTGGTATAATAGTTAAGAGTTATGGCTGCTAACCAAAAGGTCAGCAGTTTGAATCCACCAGATGCTCCTTGGAAACCCTATGGGGCAGTTCTAGTATGTCCTATAGGGTCACTATGAGTCGGAATTGACTCGATGGCAACAGGTTTGGATTTTTTTCTTGTGTGTGTGTGTGAGAGGAAAAAGCCCTGGTGGGTCAGTGGTTAAGTGCTCGACTGCTAACCGAAAGGCCTGCAGTTTGAACCCACCAACGCTCTGCAGGAGAAAGATAAAGATCACTGCCTTGGAAACCCTATGGGGCAGTGCTACTCCCTCCTGTAAGGTTGCTGTGAGTTGAAATCAACTTGAGGGCTATGAATCTGGCTCAGGTATATGAGAGGAGACTTCACTAGAGATTGTCTTAGTAATGGAGAAATTCAGTTAATATCAAGAGCATGAAAAGTAATGTTATCAGATTTTTGCTGGATTTTCAAAGTTCACATGGTAGAATAAAAGGACAATAAGGTGAAACATCTGCCTCCAGTTATATTTAATCATGTATAGACCTAGCTTCCCTTTTCTTTCATAAGCAGACTTGCATCTATTGCTTACTACCAGAGAGAGTAATCAATAATGATGAATAATAATGTTATATAACTCACTCAGAAGGGGCATATTACATGGAATTTAGAAGTGAATTACATGAAAAATTCCTCCTGAAATGCCGCAGGATTCACTGATGAATGGGATCCTTAGAACATAGTACATGCCAGACAAGCTTTAGATAGCATAAGGTTTTTGCCCATAAGTAAATAAGTAAATCTTTGTCATCACACATTGCTGTTTTTTTAAGCTTGCCCTCCAATAATGGGCATATAAAAAATATGGTGTATTCACTTAGTAGCCTTCAACAAAGAAAGAACAGATACAAATTTTAAACTGATGTATTTCAAAAAAATAGAAATTGCCACCAATTTTAATTGAGGAAAAATTCATCAGAGCTATATTTAAGAGTGAAAATATAATGTACCCGCTAAGAAAGTGAAGACTAAAAAGTTATCAGAAAAGATTCACTTTGAAAATGGATGTTTACGGAACATATAGTTTTATCTATATTTATACTTCCAATTAAATTTGCATATTTTTATAGAACTAGAAGTGATGAAATTTCAATGACATGGATATTTTAGTTAGAACCACATCCCTTGCAAAATTATATATGCATACTTCTTGAATAATAGTTGGTCTTTTGATAAATATTCTTTAATTATTGCTAAGTCACTTTAATCAATATTGTATCACTCTTTAAAATCACGTAGCTTGACCACTCTACAGTAAGAACAAGAAAATACCAGGAATGCTGGAGTTTGCATATATAACCAAAATATATTTGTTCTTAGATTACCTCTATTTCTCAATTTGTCATTAGCAAAAAATATCTAATATGCATGTGTTTTCTTTTATCTTTTTTTGCTAGAGTTGTGGGCCTTATTTAAACATGATCTAGTATACACTTCCTGGGTGATGCTAAGTGTTAAGTGCTCAGCTATTAACTCAAAGGTTAGCAGTTTGAACCCATTCACAGATGGCTTTCCATTCACAAATGGCTTGGAAGAAAAACCTGGTGACCTGCCTCCAAAAGGTCATTGCCATGTTAATGCTATGGATAATAGTTCTACTTTGAAACTCCCATGGTTGCTAGGAGATAAAGTGAGCTGAATGGCAACTTGCTCAATTACTGTACATTATATCTTATGAAATGTTAAAGCACCTGCGATTATAAGTAATGAAAAGTACTAGCTATATTCTTTTAAACTTTAAGAAAATGAAGTCATTTAAAGTTAGTGTCTTAAAGAAACAGAGAACACCTTTCCTTTAAGAGATTATGCCAATAAGACTCAACTGACTTTTGAAATTAAATCCCTATACGAATAAGAAGAACAACTGGCAAAATTAGCTATTATCATAATATAATTTTAGATTTCTCATCACCTTTTAAGCAAATGTCTAGCTTTGCTTCTTTTTTTCTCTTCCCTCACTCTCTCCCCCTCCCCCTCTCTCTCCCTTCATTTCCACCCTCTTCCTCACTTCCTCCCTTCCTCCCCCCCCTTCCTTTCTCCCTTCTTTCCTTCCTTCCACCCATTCTTCTTTCCTTTCTCAATGACTTCTAAGTCAAGGTTAGAAAGAAAGAGAGATTACCACACACTGTTTCCTGCAGCCTGAGTAGCTACTTTCCATGAGATCATATATGTGATGGAAGGCAAGAACTGTTTCTACAGATCTTTTTTTTTTTTTTTTTACACACAAAAAATGAAACGACAGAGTTTGAGAAAATGCAGTCAGCAACATTAGGCTAATCATGTAAACCAGGAACATTTCAAACTGATCTTAAGACAATAATCATGATGAAAAATAATTTACTAATATGCAATGACAAAATGTAAATTTGTAATCTAACAGTTAAGTTCATGTATTTTTGTGAAAAACAAGATGAGTCAAAGTAGTCTTCTTCCCTTTTTATTTAGAACTACATTGTTTTATTTTTCCTTTTAATACTTTTTTTTTTTTCTCTTGTCTTAATAAAGCTTAGACTGAATGATTCAGTTACTGGACACTTATTTTATTGACCATCTATGGTAAAGACATTGGAACAAATGCTACACAATAAATCTCCTATAAACTAGTACCTTCTACTCTGTCATATAGGGTGGCTGTGGGTTGCAATAGACTGGATGGTACACACAGCAACAAACTAAAAAAAAAAAAAAAACTATTACTTACAAATTCAATATCATAAGATATCCCATGTGGTAAGAGCAATCTACAACTCAAACTTGGAAGTTGGACTGTGTTTTTAAAAATATATAATGTGGATGATTTATTTGGTTTCAGTTTAATAAGTATGTATACATACTCCCCCTCTCCCCCCACATGCACCTGTCAGTTTGTCATGCTGTGGGGGCTTCTATGTTGCTGTGATGCTGAAAGTTATGCCACCGGTATTCAAATACTAGCAGGTCACCCATGGTGGACAGGTTTCAGTGGAGCCCCAGACTAAGACAGACTAGGAAGAAGGACCCAGTGGTCTACTTCTGAAAAGAATTATCCAGTGAAAACCTTATAAAAAGCAGTGGAATATTGTCTGATATACTGATGGAAGATGAGCCCCTCAGGTTGGAAGGCACTCAAAATACGACTGGGGAAGAGCTGCCTCCTCAAAGTAGAGTCTACCTTAATGACACAGATGGGGTCAAGCTTTTGGGACATTTATTTGCTGGTGTGGCACAATTCAAAATGAGAAGAAACAGCTGCAAATATGCCTTAATAATCGGAACCTGAAATGTACGAAGTATGAATCTAGGAAAATTGAAAATCATCAAAAATGAAATGGAATGCATAAAGATTGATATCCTAGGCATTAGTGAGCTGAAATGGACTGATAGTGGTCATTTTGAATTGGACAATCATATGGTCTGCTATGCCGGGAATGACAACTTGAAGAGGAATGGCATTGCATTTATCATCAAAAAGAATGTTTCAAGCTCTATCCTGAAGTACATTGCTGTCAGTGGTAGGATAATATCCATACACCTACAAGGAAGACCAACTAATACAACTATTATTCAAATTTATGCACCAATGACTAAGGCCAAAGATGAAGAAATTGAAGATTTTTACCAACTTCTTCAGTCTGAAATTGATGGAACATGCAATCGGGATGCACTGATAATTACTGGTGATTGGAATGCAAAAGCTGGAAACAAAGAAGGAAGATTGGTAGTTGGAAAATGTGACCTTGGTGTTAGAAATGATGCCAGAGAGCGCGTGATTGAGTTTTGCAACTCCAACGACTTCTTCATTGCAAATACCTGTTTTCACCAACATAAATGGCAACTATACACATGGACCTCGCTAGATTGAACACAAGAATCAAATCGACTACATCTGTGGAAAGATACCGTGGAAAAGCTTAATATCATCAGTCAGTTCAAGGCCAGGGACTGACTGCGTATCGTACCATCAATTACTCATATGCAAGTTGAAGTTGAAACTGAAGAAAATTAGAAAATGTCCACAAGAGCCAAAGTACAACCTTGAGTGTATTCCACCTGAATTTAGAGATCATCTTTTTTTTTTTTTTCAAGAATAGATTTGACGTGTTGAACACTAATGTCCAAAGACCAGATGAGTTGTGGAATGACATGAAGGACATCATACGTGAAGAAAGCAAGAGGCCATTAAAAAGACAGGATAGAAAGAAAAGACTTAAATGGATGTCAGATGAGACTCTGAAGCTTGCTCTTGAACATCTAGTAGCTAAAGCAAAAGGAAAAATGATGCAGTAAAAGGACTAAACAAAAGACTTCAAAGGGCAGCTTGAGAAGACAAAGTAGAGTATTATGATGACATGTACAAAGACCTGGAGCTAGAAAACCAAAAGGAAAGAACATGCTCGGCATTTCTCAAGCTGAAAGAAAATTCAAGCCTCTAATTTCAATACTGAAGGATTCTACAGGAAAAATATTAAATGATGCATTAAGTGATGCAGGAAGCATCAAAAGAAGATGGAAGGAATACACAGAGTCACTCTACAAAAAATAATTGGTCAATGTTCAACCATTTCAGGAGGTAACATATGATTAGGAACCAATGGTACTGAAGGAGAAGTCCAAGCTGCTCTGAAGGCATTGGCAAGAAAAACAAGGCTCCAGGAATTGACAGAATACCAATTGAGATGTTTCAGCAAATGGGTGTAGAGCAGGAAGTGTTCACTCGTCTATGCCAAGAAATTTGGAAGACAGCTACCTGGCCAACTGACTGAAAGAGATCCATATTTATGCCTATTCCTAAGAAAGGCGAGCCAACAGAATGTAGAAATTATCAACAATATCATTAATATCACATGCAAGCAAAATTTGACTGAAGATCATTCAAAAGTGGCTGCAGCAGTATATTGACAGGGAACTGTCAGAAATTCAAGCCAGATTTAGAAAAGGATGTGGAACCAGGGTTATCATTGCTGATGTCAGATGGATCCTGGCTAAAAGCAGAGAATACCAGAAATATGTTTACCTGTGTTTTATTGACTGTGCAAAGGCATTGGACTAGGTGGATCATAACAAATTATGGATATCATTGAGAAGAATTAGAATTCTGGAACACTTAATTGTGCTCATGAGGAATCTATACATGGATCCAGAGACAGTTGTTTGAACAGAACAAGGGAATACTTCGTGATTTAAAGTCAAGAAAGGTGTGTGTCAATGTTGCATCCTTTCACCATACCTGTTCATTCTATATGCTGAGTAAATTATCAAGGAAGCTGGACTATATATGTGAAGAAGAACACTGCATCAGGATTGGAGAAAGACTCATTAACACCCGGGTTATACAGATGATACAACCTTACTTGCTGAAAGTGAAGAGGACTTGAAGCACTTACTAATGAAGATCAAAGACCACAGCCTTCAGTATGTATTATACCTCAACAGAAAGAAAACAAACATCCTCACAACTGGACCAATGAGCAACATCATGATAAATAGAGACAAGATTGAGGTTGTCAAGAATTTCATTTTACTTGGATCCGCAATTAACACCCATGGAAGCAGCAGTCAAGAAATCAAATAATGCATTTGTGTATCCTAGACAGATACACAACACGGAGAAGTAGGTATGTTCCAAGTATTTAAATTTTTCTGCTGCAAAAGATGTCTTTAAAGTGTTGAAAATCAAAGATGTTACTTGAAGGACTAAGGTGTGCCTGACCCAAGCCATGGTGTTTTCAGTCACTTCATATGCATGTGAAAGCTGGACAATGAGTAAGGAAGACTGAAGAAGTACTGACACCTTTGAATTGTGGTGTTTGCGAAGAATATTGTGTATACCGTGGACTGCCAAAAGAATGAACAAATCTGTCGTGGAAGAGGTACAACCAGAATGCTCCTTGGAAGCAAGGATGGTGAGACTACATCTCACATACTTTGTATGTGTTATCAGGAAGGATCAGTCCCTGGAAGACATCATGCTTGGTAGAGGGCCAGTGAAAAAGAGGAAGACCCTCAAGGAGACGGATTGACACAGTGACTGCAACAATGGGCTCAAGTATAGCAACAATTGTGAGGATGGCCCAGGTCTGGGCAGTTTGTTGTTCTGTTGCACATAGGGCCGCTCTGAGTTGGAACTGACTCGATGGCACCTAACAACAACATGCACATACACACACACATATACAAACCTAGACAGATACACAACACGGAGAAGTAGGTATGTTTCAAGTATTTAAATTTTTCTGTGCTGTGTGCATGAATACTTCGAATATAATAATCAGCACAAAGCCAATTCCTATGAGGCAGAGGTCAAATATATTCCAGATTTCCACATTCTCTAAGCTGCTGTATCACTCCGTCTCTGACATCGGTCAGTGTCTTACTCCTCAAAACTCTACCTTTCAGCATTTGGGTTTGACAATTTGCTTCAAATTCTCACAGAACTCATGAACTGCACTTACAGTTAAGTGGTTTATTGAGGAAACAACAGGGTACAACTCGGGACCGTAATCAACAAGCTATAACTCAGGATCAGGATGCAGGCAAATTCTCCCTTCTTCAGTGCAGCATACCTCTTTCAGCTCCTCTCAACAGTGCAGACCTCTTCTTGGCCTTTCAGGAGAGGCTTCTCTCAGGTCCCCTCAGGGGGCCCTGAGAGAATCTGTCACCACCAACTCTGCTGCTGGGCCCCTTCTGAACCTCTCGCTTTCTTCAGTGTTACAGTGACATGACCCCTGTTATGGCTCTTTTAGAAGGTTCCTTGCCTCCTCTCTCTCTCTGCTTCTTCTCTCTTCTTTCTCTTCCTGCTTCTGTCTATCTGATAAACCTCTATGGGGCTGGCTGCATATAAAATATATACATAATATTTTAAGACCTGGCCCCTCCCAGTGAGGACACAAACTGACCAATCTCCTCTCAGTATGCCACTTCATTTGTATAGTAGGCTAAAGTCACTTCATTTGCATAGTCCATAGTCATTTCATTTGCATGGGTATCTTGACCAATCCCTCAAGGTGTATACCAATCACAGGGCAAGCTGCAGCATAGGACCAGACAAAAAGTCAAGTTGTTTACAGCTTGCCCGGGAAATGTCAATCAACCTGGAAAAAAGTAACAAACCCTCTAGAGTAGATAACTAGAGCAAAGGTAACAACTCCTCGGGGCTTAGGAGAAAAATTTCTCAAGCTGTTTTTCTGAAGAACCTAGGCAAAAGACCATAAAGGAACTTATTTCACCATACCTTGTAATCTAGTCCTCTCAAAATCAATATATAATTGATCATTTAATCCAAGACTTCTTAAAGTGTGATCTGTAGAATAGACTGGTACAGAATGATATAAATGTAGTTCATGGAACTCTGTTTTCTTGCTCTCCTGGAATACTCATGCTCTTGTGGTCCATCATTATAATAAACTAACTTCAAATTATGTGATTAAAGATGCATTTTACATCAGGAGATGTTCCAAATACATGAGGTCTTTTTTTGTGATATGAAGTAAAATCTTTGATTTGGGATACTCAGAATAGCACGTTGAACCAATTTTGATTATTTTCCAATTAAACTTCACTGTGTACCATTTAAGCACTTACCCTGTGAGTACTTTCTGAGTTAATAGCTTAGTGTAAAGTTTAAAAGGCTATTAAGCAACTTAAGCAGTCTTGTTTAAAGGCAGAAGTCGTGTTTTTGCACGCCATTAGCTGAAAGGTATTAATAAAAGGTATGGCTTATTAAGCAATAAGGATGAAAACTGAAGGCATTTACTTTTCCAGGAAAGGTCCAGGGTTGGCATGAAGCCAGTGGGTAATTTTAGAGTTTAAAATTAAATTTTCTATCACCCTGTCAATTGTAAAAACAAAATTATGATTGAGAGAAGATTATTTTCTTGTTGTGTTATCTCTAAAAGAGTAGTGTTTAAACAAATGCTAGTGCCACTCATGTGAAAAGCATCAATATCAGTGAGTGTTGCCAGATAAATAAAGGATGCCCAAATATTTCAGATAAGCAATTAATAATTTTTTTTTGGTATAAGTATGTCCCGAATATTGCATGAGGCATACTTATACAAAAAACATATCTATTGTTCATCTGAAAATCAGGAGCCGTGGTGGCCTGGTGATTAAGCAGTTGGCTGCTAACCGAAAGGTCAGTGGTTTGAACCTACCAGCTGCTCCGTGGGAGAAAGATGTGGTAGTCTGCTTCCATAAAGATTTACAGTCTTGGAAACCCTATGGGGCAGTTCTACTCTATCCTATAGGGTCGCTATGAATCCGAATTTGACTCGATGACAATGGGGTATGAAAATCCAATTTAACTGGGTGTCCTCTTTTATTTGCTGATTCCACAGCCCTAAACCAGGAACCAAGAAAGAGAATCACTGAAATGATGACTAGTAAACTTACTTAATTAACCTGGTTAATTCTTAACTTTCTTCATTGAGAAAATAGAAATTATCTTTAAGATACCATAATAGGTCATCAGGTGCATATACAGAAAAATAAAACATATTTCAATTTGTTATGAGTAGATCAGTAAAAAGAACGTATTTGAAAAGCTAGCCTGAAGTGAAATGTCTTCTAGACATGTAATATATATGGCTTAGGATACTTGTCTGTTCTGAGCCCTTCTTGGGAAACTTTGGAAAGTGCCTTTCCTGAGAAGGTAGGATAAGCTTAGGTGGTAATATGTGGAACTCTCCACTAACTACCTCTCCATCTGACTTTAGCTGGGGCATATTTCCATATGAATTTGGATTTGGGCTAGTGTGAGCTACAGCCAGTTTTTTTCTGGGGAGCAGTGCTTAGGTTATTTGAGTCCATGCCAGAGTTAATATTTATGACAAAACCACATATAAGCCAAAAATTGTGGAAAAACAGAAATAATGGCAATGTTAGAGGCCGTTTGGATATCTTCTTTTCATTATAACTCTGTTACAATATAATTCTGCTATTTTCTGTCCATTGCAATTTTATTTATTCTAATTAGAGGATGGAGAAGGAAAAAGTAGGGCAAGGAAAGGAGACTATTACATGTAAAAATCCAGCTGCAAAAAAATGATTTATTAATTGTAATTGAGAATACCTACATTTATAATAACTAAAATATTCAACTTCTATGATTGTAAGTATAATGTAATAATAATCTCATGTATTTGAACTTAAATAAATGTTTGGTATGTTTATCAGCATAGAGGGTGTTTTTCTTCTCCATTAATCAGAAATAAAGTATTTTGTCCTTATATATCCTGTTACCTGTTCCTGAGTGCTTAACCACTGCATCACTAGGGTTTCTTCCTTATATGGAGTCCTAAATTGGTTAGAGTGTGCAGCTGATGAAATGAAATTGTAGGTAATACACAAAAGTATTGCCTTTGAAATGGTCAGGTTTAGGGGAGAAGGTGTTGTGGTATTAGAGCAAATACTTCATAAAACTTTATAAATACTTCAATAAATACTAAAATGAAAATAACAAAATAAAATAACTCAAAGGGCATATCCTACTGCTGTTAGACCAGGCATTTTGTGCTAACAAAAAATAGGATAGTTTTATTACTTACACACATTGATATATGATGTGTAATACCACATGTTAATAAATGACAATTTGAACAAAAGAGAATATAAATATTAACAATACAAACTTATTTGCTCACATAATGCTCCACTAATATACAGAAGTAATCTACTTCTTTCTTTGGTGCTTGTTAACACTCTCCTGATTGTTCATGTGTCCAGAAAGAAAATTAATTCTTGAAGCCCTAAACCTGGTGAATATAATGAGCATGGTTCCCCATGGATCTGAATAATTAGATTATTGGTTTGAGACAGATGCAGCTATAACCAGAGGGAATGCTTTTCATCGCATCACAATGTAGCAAAAACATCATTTAGAAGCTTTAATACATATTAATACTATGTTCAAGACAATTATAAGTTCCAGCAAACAAAAAATAAAGTTCCAGGAGTAGAATGAAGTTACTCAGACTAAAAGCTCCACTAAAGACAGTCATAGTTATATAATAATTCACAATTAATTTTAGTCTACAGACTAGGATAAAATCACCTGTAAATGCATTCAAAACAAAGTCAGGAGAAGGGTTACAGAGCAATTCTTTTAACAGTACAAGGTAAAATGAAATGATTTCGAGTCTGCTAGTTGTAGTTTTCCCATTTTTTCTCATTAAATAGATTCACATTTGAGGTGTCAAAAAGTAATTTTTAGCTTAGAATTTAATTTGACTCATCTCAATAATTTTAATAGAACATTTATCATATAGTTTTTTTTTTTAACATACAAATGTATGAAAGTACTGAAGACACTTGTGAGGAGAATCACATACCGAAAATAAAACTATACCATGTGCCATGGGTTGATTTGCATCCCCCCAAAAACATGTGTCAACTTGGTTAGGCCATGATTTCCAGTATTGTGTGGTTGTCCTCCATTTTGTGATTGTAATTTTATGTTGAGAGGATTAGGGTGGGATTGTAACACCACGCTTACTCAGGTCACCTCCAATCCAAGGTAAAGGGAGTTTCCCTGGGGTGTGGCCTGTACCATCTTTTAACTCTCAAGAGATAAAAGGAAAGGGAAGCAACCAAGAAAGCAGCACCAAGAACAGAGCATGTCCTTTGGACCTGAGGTCCCTGTGCCTGAGAAGTTCTTCAACCAGGGGAAGTTTGAGGGTCAGGAGTCTTCCTCCAGAGCTGACAGAAAGCCATCCCCTGGAGCTTACACCCTGAATTTGGACTTTTAGCCTACTTTACTGTGAGAAAATAAATTTGTCTTTGTTAAAGCCATCCACTTGTGGTATTTCTGTTATGGCAGCACTAGATGACTAAGATACCATGATAGACCTTTAAACATTATTTTAGAACAAGTAAGTATGCGTTAAATACTAGATGTTAGAGATGATCTACCCAGATACTTTGAAAAGCATGGGAAGGGGATCTCTGTTTGATGAGTATTTGCTACAGGCATACCTTGGAGATATTTCGGGTTCAGTTCCAGACCACCACAATAAAGTGAATATTGCAATAAAGCAAATCGCACAAGTTTTTTCATTTCCCACTGGGTATAAAAGTTATGTTTATACTATATTATAGTCAATTAAGTGTGCAATAACACTATGTCTAAAAAAGCAATCTACATGCCTTAATGAAAAAATACTTTATTGTTAAAAAATGTTAACCATCATCTCAGCCTTCAGTGAGTCATAATCTTATTGCTGGTGGAGGGTCTTGCCTCAATGTTGATGGCTGCTGACTGATCGAGGTGCTGGCTGCTGAAGGTTGGGGTGGCTGTGGCAATTCCTTAAAATAAGACAACAGTGAAGTTTGCCACATTGATTGACTTCTCCTTTCACGAAAGATTTCTCTTTAGCAAACAATGCTGTTTGGTAGCATTTTACCTCCCCCCCACCCCCGCCCAGTAGAACTTCTTTGAAAATTGGAGTCAGCCCTCTCAAACCCTGCCGCTGCTTTATTGACTAAGTTTATGCAATATTCTAAATATTTTGTTGTCATTTCAACAATAATCACAGCATCTTCCCTAGCAGTAGATTCTATCTCAAGAAACCACTTTCTTTGCTTATCCATAAGAAGCAGCTCCTCATCCATTAAAGTTTTATCAGGAGATCGCAGCAATTCAGTTACATCTTCAGACTCCACTTCTAATTCTAGTTCTCTTGCTATTTCCACCACATCTGCAGTTACTTCCTCCACTGAAGCCTTGAACCCCTAAAAGTCACCCATGAAGGCTGGAATCGACTTCTTCCAAACTCCTGTTAGTGTTGATATTTTCACCTCCTCCCATGAATCATGAATGTTCTTAATAGCATCTAGAATGGTGAATCCTTTCCAGAAGGTTTTCAATTTAATTTGTCCATCAGAGGAATCACTATCTATGGCAGCTATACCTTCATGAAATGTATTTCTTAAATAGTAAGTCTTAAAAGTCGAAATTACTCTTTGATCCATGGACTGTAGAATGAATGTTGTATTAGCAGATGTGAAAACAACATTAACCTCCTTGCACCTCTCCACCAGAGCTCTTGGGTGACCAGGGGCATTGTCAACAAGCAGTACTGTTTTGAAAAGAATCTTTTTTTCTGAGCAGTAAGTCTCAACAGTGGGTTTAAAATCTTTAGAAAATCAAGTTGTTAGCAGGTATACTGTCATCCCAGTTTTGTTTTTCAGTTAATAGAGCACAGGCAAAGATTTAGCGTAATTCTTAAGGGCCCTAGAACTTTCTGAATGGTAAATGAGCATTGGTTTCAACTTAGTCACCAGCTGCATCAGCCCCTAACAGAGACAGCCTGTCCTTTGAAGCTTTGAAGCCAGGAGTTGACTTCTCCTCTCTAGCTGTGGAAGTCCTAAATGGCGTCTTCTTCCGATATAAGGCTGTTTTGTCTACACTGAAGATCTCCTGTTTATGTGGTCGCCTTCATCAATGACCTTAACCAGACCTTCTGGGTAACTGCTGCAGCTTCTACGCTAGCACTTGCCGCTTCAGCCTGCACTTTTGTGTCATAGAGATGGCTTCTTTCCTTAAATCTCATGAGCCAACCTCTGCTAACTTAAAACTTTTATTCTGCAGCTTCCTCACCTCTCTTAGCATTCTTAGAATTGAAGAGCGTGGGGCCTTGCTCTGGATTAGGCTTTGGCTTAAGGAATGTTGGGACTGGTTTGATCTTCTATCCAGACCACTAAAACTTCCTCCACATCAGCAATAAGGCCGTTTCACTTTCTTATCATTCGTGTGCCCACTGGAGTAGCACTTTTAATTTCGTTCAAGAGCTTTTCCTTTGCATTCACAACTTGTCTGACTGTTTGGTGCAAGAGGCCTAGCTTTTGGCCTATCTTGACTTTTGACATGCTTTCCTCACTAAGCTTAATCATTTCTAGCTTTTGATTTCAAGTAAGAGATGTGAGACTCTTCTTTTCACTTGAACATTTTGTAGGGCTATTAATTGGCCTAATTTCAATATTGTCATATCTGGGGAATAAGGAGACTTGAAGAAAGAGAGAGAGACAGGAGGATGTCCAGTTGGTAGAGCACTTAAAACACACACATTTATTAAGGTTGCCCTCTTATATGGGCGTGGTTCGTGGCGCCCCAAAACAATTACAATAGTAACATCAAAGATCACTGATCACGGATTACTATAACAGATATAATAATGAAAAAGTTTGAAATATTGTGAGACTTACCAAAATGTGACACAGAAACAGGAAATGAGGACATGCTGTTGGAAAAATGACACTGATAGACTTGCTTGATGCAGGGTTGCCGCAAACCTTCAATTTGTAAAAAACTCATTATCTGTGAAGTGCAATACAATGAAGTATGCCTGTGTACGCTAGTAGTATGATTCTACGAGCCCTGGTGGTGCAGTGGTTAAGTCACTCAACTGCTAACCAAAAGGTTGGCAGTTTGAATCCACCAGCTGCTCCACAGAAGAAAGATGTGGCAGTCAGCTTCCATAAAGATTACAGACTTGGAAGCCCTATGGGGAAGTTCTACTCTGTCCTATAGTGTCGTCGCTATGAGTTGGAATTGACTCAGTGGCAATGAGTTTAGTTTGTTTTTGGTTTTGGTAGTATGCTGTAAGGTCCTTACAACAGTCCTGTTATCAGTCATTCCTATTTTAATGAAGGTATGTATCCTTAAATGGAAAATAAGAGTTTTTCCAAAGTCACAGAACATATAATCATGAATCCCAATCTGTTACTTACTAGCTGTACAACCTTAGGTAAGTTACTTAACCTTCATGTGGCTCATTTTACTATTCTATACAAAGAATAATTGTACCTATATGAATGGGTTGCTTTGATGGGTAAATCAACTAATAATTATAAAACATTTAGAACAGTGTTTGGCACATAGTAAGTTCTATTTAACTGTGTAAGTCTTCAGTGTTGTTTATTTCACCATACCCTAGAAGAAGTAGACATTAAATTCATGCTGATAATAATGTGCCAACATTTGTACCACAAAACATTGTTTTATAGAGATTTATTCATTGCTTACTGTAATGCCGACTATATGCTTGTGCTTGATGTTTCTTGCCTATTAATTTCATAGGAGGAGGCCTGGTGGTGCACTGGCTAAGCGCTCTACTGAAAGGTTGGTGGTTTGAACCCACCAGACACTCTGAGGGAGACAGTGTGGCAGTCTGCTTCCATAAAGATTTACAGTGTTGGAAACTCTATGGGGGCAGTTCCACTCTGTCCTACAGGATCACTATGGGTTGGAATTGACTCATTGGGAATGGGATTAATTTCAACAGTTACAAAAAAATAAATACACAAATTATAAGTGGTGTAATAATTTTTATTGTGCAATCATTATTATTGTTGCTTAGTTTTTAAAACACTAAATATAAGGTAGTAACTGTACTAAGCTACCTGCTCAAGAACACACAGAAAATGGTCATTGTTAGGTGCTGATGAGTCAGTTCTGACTGATAGCAACCCCATACACAATAGAACAAAACACTGCCTGGTCCTGTGCCAGCCTCATAATTGTTGCTATGCTTGAGCCCATTATTGCAGCCACTGTGTCAATTCATCTTCTTGTGAGGATCTACCTCTTTTTCACTGACCCTCTAATTTATTAAGCATGATGTCCTTCTCCAGGGACTGATCCCTCCTGATAACATGTCCAAATTATGTGAGACTTAGTCTTGCCTTTCTTGCTTCTAAGGAGCATTCTGGTTGTACTTCTTCCAAGACGGATTTGTTCATTCTTTTGGCAGTCCATGGTATATTCAATATTCTTCGCCAACACTTAATTCAAAGGTGTCAAATCTTCCTCCGTCTTCCTTATTCGTTAAACAGCTTTCACGTGCATATGAGGTGATTGAAAACACCAAGGCTTGGGTCAGGTGCCCCTTAGTTCTCAAGGTGACATCTTTGGTCTTCAATACTTTAAAGAGTTCTTTTGCAGAAAATTTGCCCAGTGCAAATGGTAGAAAATGGCAGGATTGGCAATTGATGTCTAGGAATTAAAAAAAAAAAAAGCTGTAAAACCACATTGTAAGTATATTAAGACAAAGCAAAGGACGAAATTTCAAAATTAGCTTAAGAACTTTCTGCAGTGATGGAAATGTTCTTTGTTGACCCTATCCAATACGGAAGTCAAGAACCACTTGAAATGTTACTGTGACTGAGGGCCTGAATTTTGTAATTTACTGAATTTTAATTAGTTTAAATTTAAACAGTGCATGTGTCTATTGGACAGCTTAAATCTAGACAGAAAGCAAGGGAGAACAGAAGTCACTTTGGAGATTGAGGGAGTCATGGAAGCAGCATTTAAGAGAGGGTCTTTGGTTCTTCATTTTTATGGGTAGGAACTGACCTTCTAAGCCTAAAGTTGAAAGGGGAATAATGAATTGGGTAAATGAAAATCAAAGTAGAAAGAGTTTAGTAGAATTTGCAGACATCTCAAACTGACAGGTGTGGGGCACATCAAATGTTTTAAGAATGGGGAAAATTTATGTAAAAATCTAGACTTCCAGCTTCTCTGGAAAAAAATAGCAATATATAGAGGCCATCAATGATCCTCTCTGGGACATGTTTTCTTCATCTGTAAAAGGCAAAAGCTGGATGAGATGACAGCATTCCATTCTGACTATTCTGTTAGACATGTTTCTCTTTGTATTGTATCTGTTTAGCATAGTGTTTTTTAGAGCAATTGTTTAATATCTCAAAGATCACAACTTTGTCCTCAGAAAGCTCAGTTAGTTTCAGACTATTGTAAACTATTTGTTTTTGCTTATGGGGAAAATCAGAAATGAAAGCATGTGTTTCTGTTGAGAAAAATGAAGGTGCAGATATCTTTTACTATGGCTCATTATTGTAATATTCACATATAGACAGTGTGAAAATATGGTGGACTACAACATATCACCCCCATGTGTCTGTCAGTTTGTTGTACTGTGGGGGCTTGCGTGTTGCTGTGATGCTGGAAGCTATGCCACCAGTATTCAGATATCAGCAGGGTCACCCATGGAGGACAGGTTTCAGCTGAGCATCCAGACTAAGACAGACTAGGAAGAAGGATCCGGCAGTCTACTTCTAAAAAGCATTAGCCAGTGAAAATGTTATGAATAGCAGTGGAACATTGTCTTATACACAGAAGTACAGCCAGAATGCTCCTTAGAGGCAAGAATGGCGAGCCTACATCTTACATACTTTGGACATGTTGTCAGGAGGGATCAATTCCTGGAGAAGGTCATCGTGCTTGGCAGAGTACAGGGTCAGTGGAAAAGAGGAAGACCCTCAATGAGGTGTATTGACACAGTGGCTGCAACAATGAGCTCAAGCATAACAACGACTGTAAGGATGGCTCAGGACCGGGCAGTGTTTCATTCTGTTGTGCATAGGGTTGCTATGAGTAGGAACCGACTCGATGTCACCTAACAACAACAACAACACATCACTGCCAAAATAAGCTTGATTTTGTCATAAACTGTGTTATTAACTTTTCATATAACTATTTGCAGCCCTAAGCTGTACATGTACATTAGTTATCTTGGAAAGTGTGCCCTAGAATACTCTGTCCTACATGAATGAACATTTTACCCCTCAACAGTACTTTATGTATTGAGTCTACTGCAGCACCAGTAGCACCAGGAAACTCAAGTACTTGACAATAAATATTTAGCTAATAAATGATATTTCTTTTCAAAGTGTTTATTCCTTCTGGTTACTGATTTATAAGAAGGATTTGGAAATGCTTGTTCAGTAAGAACTCCCGAAAATTTAGAAAGAATGCCTGCAAGTGCTTAATAAATGTCAACCTTACAAAAAAAAAAAAAGTGTAGGTTTCATTTGATTTGATTTGACTATGTTTTCTATGTGAGGTTCTTAAAACTCCAGAGATCTGTCAAAGTCTTTTTACCACTTCCTTCTTCATGGATAATTTCAGCATTTTTTTTCCCACTAAGATTACTTGATTTTCTGATAACTGCATCTTCCTATGGATTCATATAAATTCTGCAAGTATTTAAAGTACCGTAGATTGTTTATTCCATCATTTAAAAATGATTATATTACAACATAGATACATTTTGGTAACATATAGTATCAAGTAAACAAAATGAATCATTAAAATGTACAAATCTATGCTGTAAAAGTTTCTTTTACAAGAAATTCATCCTTGTATCCCATAGATCTTTGTTTCTAATATTTGATCTTGATAAATGTTGCATTCTAAGTAACACTGATTATTTCTGAACCATAAATATTTGAGAGGTGAAGTTATTTTGTCACCTCAATCAGTTCTGACTTCGTACTCCCACATTTATACATTATATTGTGGAACAGTATCTGTTATAAAGCAATTGTTTAGCAATAGAAGGAAAGAAAATGTGTGCTACCTTTGCATAATTCCGTGCCTTGTTTGAATGTCACTCTTGGATTAATTCCAATCCTTCATTTATATCGTTTACATGTTATGAATTTCTTCAAAGAACTTTACCTGGAAATGAATGTATAAACTGTATTTTTAGAGAGTTGACAACTATATATATATTTACTGTGCTTTTTTTTTTTTTAGGTGAAGGTTTACAGAGCAAATTAGTTTCTCATTAAACAAAACACATATTGTTTTGTGACATTGGTTGCCAACCCCACAATGTGTCAACACTCTCCCCTTCTCAACCTTGAGTTCCCCATTTCTATTTGTCCAGCTTTCCTTTCCACTTCTGCTTCCTTATCTTTGCCTCTGGGCTGGTGTGCCCATTTAGTCTCCTATACATGGTTGAACTACGTATATTATTGTTTGTTTTATCTTTGGCTGCAAGGTGAGCCTCATGAGTGACTTCAATATTGAGTTAAAAGGGTGTCTGGGGGCCATACTGTCAGAGAGCTGACAATATTTTTGATGAGTCAGACTATACTAGACACTATAAAATATCAAAGGGAAAGAAGACATTATTTGTACTCTCAATAAGCTTGCAATCTTGTGGAGGAAAGGAGAAAATAATATATTGCAGTGTTATAAAGCAGCACTGATAATAAGCTGAAATACCAGAAAAAGTAAATACCCATCTTGATTTTGAAGAACAGGAAAGGTTTTGAGGGCAAGTGGTATTCATGTCAGACTTTAAGTAACAAATAGGATCTTGATAGATAAGAAAGGCACCCAATCTAGGAAGGTACTCGGTTAGAGTGAACTTTTAGAAATTTTACCTGGACTTTATTGCAGGATTAGGGAGAAGATGGATATTTTATTTTATGGGGATTGAGAATTTTGTTTCTTAATTATTAGTAAGAACTGTAGTTCTCAAACTGTAGTGTGCATCAAAATTACATGATGGCATCTTAAAACACAGGTTGCTTGGACCCAAACCCCCAAAGTTCTGATTCAGTAAGTGTTGAGTGGGGCCGGGAATTTAGTTTTCTAACTAGTTCCCAGGTGACGCTGATGCAGGTGGCTTGGTTACCACTCTTGGTAAACTACTGATTAGAGCAAAACTTTCCTTCAGTGGTTTCCTCCTACCTCCCATGTAAGGGAGTCTGGTAATGTTGAACTTTTTTTCTTTTTCTACTGACAATTTACTTGAAATTTATACTGAAACAATCTCTGAGAGGTAAGCTTAGAAGAAAGTACATACAAATAGACAAAATCAACCTTCAAGTAAATAAGAGCAACTAGAGTCAAAAGTACTTCAAACCATAATACTATTCTACCTGTATCAGTCAGGGTCCTGGAAGGAAATATGACTCACCAGATGGTTTAAATAAAGAGATTTTAGTGAAGGGGTAATTACAGTATTAATGGTCAGAGGTGAGGGAGCTGGAAGCCAATGCCACCCCTAGGTGCCAAAGGGTAAATGGGAACAGTGTTAGCAACACCATTGGAGAGCTGGAACCCTGAAGAGAAGACTGGCCAGTGGATAGGAGCTGGAGTATCTTAGAGGGATGTAGCTGCTGTCAGGGATGTATTGAAGTAGGAAAGGAGATATAAAGAAGTAACCCAACTACTATCTCCTCCTGCACTCTCTCTTTTTGTACTCCAGTGTCCTAGTGGTGTCTGCTTTTGGCAGAAACCAACCAGAAGTCAGCCTGCAAGGGTATTCTTGGGTGAGACAGCCATGGGTCAGTGACTGGAGGAACATACCAGATCTCAGAAAGCTGAAGATAGTAAGTTATTCTAGATTCTCTCTCGTTTAGGCCCTGCTTCCAGTTTGCTGCTCATACCGTCTTTCTATTTGGGGAGCAACAGGCTGAGCAGTGAACAGCATGGAAATGAGATGAGCAGTCTAATTGCTTACTTACTATGGACTCAGAATGGTTTTTAGAGCCTCTTTATCAGCTGGGCTAATGTTCAAAAACTCCTGCTACAGCAGAATCTTAAGCAAAAGAACTCATAACTCAAAAGCGCTGTTAAAAGCCCATTGTTTGCTCTGTATATAAGGAGATAAATGATTGTCCAATTCAAGCTGCACAGGGACAATTTGCTCTTTGTGACTTGAGTTCTAAGACCCTGAAGATGTTGTATAAATACCAAGAAGACAAAAAAGAGCTTAGTTACCCTCCCTTCAAAGAGCTACCATCCTCTAGATTTGATCTTAAATACCTGAAGTTAGTGAGGTGTGATAAATACCAGCACTATTTTATAATTCTTCGTAAAAAATATTAGAGTGCCTTTACTATCTCATTCACTTCAGGGTCTTGTCCTGTAGTTTCTCTAGGATTTCTGAAGCAAGAGTAGAAGAATTGGTTGTGTGACAATAGCACTAAGACTACACCTGGCATTCAAGGTGATAGTAGGATTCCAATTGTCTTCTTAACCTTAAGTCCTGTGGTTTTTCTATATGCATCTGTTATGGATTGAATTGTGTCAACTTGGCTAGACTGTGATTCCCAGTATTGTGTGTCTGTACACCAGTTTGTGAATATCCTATAGGTTGTAAATCCTAATCTCTGGTGGCACAGTGGTTAAGAGCTCAGACTGCTAACCAAAAGGTCAGCAGTTTGAATCCGCCAGCCACTCCTTGGAAACCCTATGGGGCAGTTCTACTCTGTCCTGTAGGGTCACTGTGAGTCAGAATCGACTCGACTCCAACAAATTTGGTTTTTGCGTTTGGTTTTGATGTTAATGAGGCAGGATTAGAGGCATCTATGTTAATGAGGAAGGACTCAATCTACTTGTATCTTGAGTTAATTTCTTTTGAGATATAAAAGAGAATTGAGCAGAGAGGAACAGGACCTCCTACCAACAAGAAAGAAGAGCCAGGAGAGGACAGCATTCTTTGGATGGGGTCCCTGTGCTGAGATATTCCTAGACCCAGGGAAAGATTGAAAACAAAGACCTTCCCTCATAGCCACAGTGAGAGAAAGCCTTCTTCCCCTAGAGCCAGCACTCTGAATTGGGACTTCTAGCCTCCTAGACTGTGAGGTAATATATTTCTGTTCATTAAAGCCACCCATTTTTGGTATTTCTGTTATAGCAGCACTAGATAACTTCAGATAGCATGCTAAGTATCAAGCAAACTAGATGTTTTTTCACCAAAAATGAACTTGTTTTAAGTCACTCTTTGCTCATGTAATCTATTTTGCTGAAACCACCTTTTATATCTATGCTTTTTAAAAGTATTATCTCAAATACTAGTCTTTCCATAAATTCTTCCTTGATTCTTTCAAGTTGAAACTTGAATTCCCACGGCACAATGTGTTACTTTTAAGCCACCTTTATCCTACTTTATTTTATAGTTAAAAATAACGAAAAATTTTATACCCTGTATTTGAAGTACTTCTTACGATTTATTGCAATGAGTTATAGATAAATATTTGTATGGGCTTGAGCATGGAATATCTGTATAGCTATATGAGTTTCTAAAGGTTACTTAGTTTAGAGCATTTTACCTCTCCAATCTCATCTGTAAAATAATTACTATCCAACTTAACTTCATTGTGCTATGGTGAGGCTCAAATGAGTAAAGAATGGTGAAAATCAGCAAGTTGAAAAAGTGGACTATAAATGTTATTTACAATTACTTATTATCTTTACTGTCTTTTACAAGGTAAATAAATAAATACCCAAACCCATTGTCATCAAGTCGATTCCAACTCGGTAATCACATGTGTTACAGAGTAGAACTGCTCCATAGGGTTTTCTTGGCTGTAAACTTTATGGAAGCGATCACCAGGCCTTTCTTCTGTGGAGTGGCTGGGTAGGTTCAAACCTCCAGCCTTTATGTTAATAGTTGCACAGAAACCATTCGTACCACCCAGGGACTTGTTTTACCTGGTAGGCGATAAAAAAGTTTGTGTTAAATTGAACTAATGTAAGTGCATGGAAAACTATACTGGAACTAAAACTACTTAATTGTCCTGAGTGTATAAAGAGGTGAAGAGAGGGGAAAAAAAGTCTTGGCGTTTTCTTTTTGTTTAGGAAGCTAGGGCAAAATACATACACATGTATGTGCATGTGCATATATTTACATATTAATACATTAATCAATCTCTATCTCTATCTGTCGGTCTATCTATCTATGAGGCTTGCTGCAAAAAAATGGTTTAAAATGTTTTCTAAAGATGTGTGAGAAACACCAGGGTATACTAACAGCATAATAAGGACAAAAGAGGTAAGGCACTGAGATCAAAGGTAAACTTAGAGATGGAAAGAGATTCTAGGATTCCAATTAATATACTGAAAATATACCATAAAATCTTTATCACTTGCTGGAATTAGGCCACAAGATGATTAGTTCTAAGTATTCCGGAACCCAAATGAAACAAAGTTTTATTTTAGGTGTAAGATCTGAAGATATTATGAGGCACACACACACAAAGATGAATTGTTCAAGAGAAGCATAACTATTTCTGCAACTGAGTCCAGAGAAAACGTTTATCCTCTGGCCTCTTTAAGAAGATGATGTATCTTAATGTGGTGAACAGTGACATTCATAGAGTAAATGCACAATGTGATTGGATGTTTTGATCTATAAGAGTTGAGTGGCCCATGCTGAAGCATGCCTCTGTAAACTTATACTACAAGGTGTCATTATCATTAAGATATGTGACTTTCTCACAGTGACTTGATCAAACAATAGACTTTAACATATCCAAAAAAGAAAAGGACTGCATATTTTTTCAGACAATCCACCATAACCTTTATTTCTTTCAGCCAAGCTTTTGAGAACAATAGTAGAGTGGTTAGTGTGACGGCAACTGTTTTCTTTCTATCTAAGGCCATTTGAATTTACAGTCAGCCAAGCAGGGGCTATGATTGACAGATTCTAATAGATGTCTGAATTAAAGGCTATTACACCTCTTGATGTTTTGTTAGGTTACACTTAGGGTCACTGTGAGTCAGAGCTGACTAGATGGCAACTAACAACACCTTTTAAAGGCAAGTGGGAAAGTTATGTTAATGCATGTAAAGAAGGAATTCTGTAAATATCTGGAAAATTTTACATCAAACCATTAACAGTATTATCTTCATGGTGTGGAATTTTTGCTATTAAGGGGGATGAAGAATACCTTTCTTTTGTTTTCATTGTTCATGCTTTTTCAGTTTTTTTTTTAATAGTATATGCATTACTTAATATTAAAAAGACCTTGAGAACCCCATGCCAAATCAAAACTAAAAACAAAGTAGTAATTTTGGATCCTCAGTGTCTGATTTAGGACTTAATGTTCTTAGCCATAGTTTCCAAACTGTTGATTACAGCTTGCTAGTAGAATGCCAAAAAATAGATTTCAATAATAAATACATTTTGGAAATGCAATCTACACATCATTCTTTTGTTAATTCATGATACTCATTAGCATATACATATACCCAACACCCAATGCCGTCATATAGTAGTCTGGTAATAAAGACTCATTTTGGACTTGGTTTTAACCACAGGGTTTGGAAAAGTGGACCAGACGCCCCTTCTAAGAGGCATTGGAAAATATGTATGTGTAGAGGGATGTTTGTTTGTCACAAGATTGAACGGATAATATTGACACGTAATCAGCAGGGACCAGGGATGCTAAAAGTGCTACAATTGTTGTTGTTATTGTTAGGTGCTCTTCAGTTGGTTCTGACTCATAGTGACCCTATGCACAACAGAACAAAACAATGACTGGTCCTGAGCCATCCTTGCAATCGTTGTTATGCTTGAGCTCATTGTTGCAGCCGCCATGTCAATGCACCTCATTGAGGGTCTTCCTCTTTTCTGCTGACCCTGTATTCTCCCAAGCACGATGTACTTCTCCAGGGACTCATCCCTCCTAACAACATGTCCAAAGTATGTAAGACACAGTCTCGCCATCCTTGCCTTTAAGGAGCATTCTGGCTGTACTTCCTCCAAGACAGGTTTGTTCGTTCTTTTGGCAGTCTATGGTATATTCAATATTCCTCGCCAACACCACAGTTCAAAGCCGTCAATTCTTCTTCGGTCTTCTTTATTCATTCTCCAGCTTTCACATGCATATGATGTGACTGACAATACCATGGCTTGGGTCAGGCGCACCTTAGTCTTCAAGGTGGCATCTTTGCTTTTTAACATTTTAAAGAGGTCCTTTGCAACAGATTTACCCGACACAATGTGTCATTTGATTTCTTGACTGCTGCTTCCATGGCTGTTGATTGTGGATCCAAGTAAAATGAAATCCTTGACAACTTCAATTTTTTCTCCATTTAACATGATGTTGCTCATTGGTGCAGCTGTGAGGATTTGTGTTTTCTTTATGTTGAGGTGCAATCAGTACTAAAGGCTGTGGTCTTCGATCTTCATTAGTAAGTGCTTCAAGTCCTCTTCACTTTCAGCAAGCAAGGTTGTGTCATCTGCATAATGCAGGTTGTTAGAGTCTTCCTCCAATCCTGATGCCCCGTTCTCCTTCACACAGTCCAGCTTCTTGTATTATTTGCTCAGCATACAGATTGAATAGGTATGGTGAAAGAATACAACCTGATGCACACCTTTCCTGACTTTAAACCAATCAGTATCCCCTTGCTCTGTCTGAACAACCGCCTCTTGATCTATGTAAAGGTTCCTCATAAGCACAATTAAGTGTTCTGGAATTCCCATTGTTTGCAATGTTATCCATAATTTGTTAGGATCCACACAGTCGAATGCCTTTGCATAGTCAATAAAACACAGGTAAACATCTTTCTGGTATTCTCTGCTTTCAGCCAGGATCCATCTGACATTAGTAGTGATATCCTGGTTTTATGTCCTCTTCTGAAACCGGCCTGAATTTCTGGCAGTTTCCTGTTGATATACTGCTGCAGCTGTTTTTGAATGATCTTCAGCAAAATTTTGCTTGCATGTGATATTAATGATATTGTTCTATAATTTCCACGTTCGGTTGGATCTCCTTTCTTGGGAATAAGCATAAATTTGGATCTGTTCCAGTCATTTGGCCAAGAAGCTGTCTTCCATATTTCTTGGCATAGACGAGTGAGCACCTCCAGCATGGCATCTGTTTATTGAAACATCTCAGTTGATATTCCATCAATTCCTGGAGCCTTGTTTTTCGCCAATGCCTTCAGAGCAGCTTGGACTTCTCCCTTCAGTACCATTGGTTTCTGATCATATGCCACCTCTTGAAATAGTTGAACATCGACTAATTCTTTTTGGTATAATGACTCTGTGTATTCCTTCCATCTTCTTTTGATGCTTCCTGTGTCATTTAATATTTTCCCCATAGAATTCTTTTCTATTGCAACTCGAGGCTTGAATTTTTTCTTCAATTCTTGTAGCTTGAGAAAACCCGAGCGTGTTCTTCCCTTTTGGTTTTCCATCTCCAGCTCTTTGCAGATGTCATTATAATACTTTACTTTGTCTTCTCGAGCCACCCTTTAAAATCTTTTGTTCAGTTCTTTTACTTCATCAATTCTTCCTTTTGCTTTGGCTGCTTGATGTTCGAGAGCAAGTTTCAGAGTCTCCTCTGACATCCATCTTGGGCCTTTTTTTCTCTCCTGTCTTTTCAGTGACCTCTTGTTTTCTTCATGGATGATGTCTTTGATGTCATTCCACAACTCGTCTGGTCTTCAGTCACTAGTGTTCAATGCACCAAATCTGTTCTTCAGATGGTCTCTACATTCAGGTGTGATATACTCAAGGTCGTATTTTGGCTCTGGTGGACTTGCTCTGATTTTCTTCAGTTTCAGCTTGAACTTGCATATGAGCAATTGATGGTCTGTTCCACAGTCGGCCCTTGGCCTTGTCCTTACTGATGATGTTGAGCTTTTCCATTGTCTCTTTCCACAGATGTAGTCAATTTGATTTCTGTGTGTTCCATGTGGTGAGGTCCATGTATATAGTTGCAGTTTATGTTGGTGAAAGAAGACGTTTGCAATGAAGAAGTCGTTGGTCTTGCAAAATCCTATCATTTGATCTCCAGGATTGTTTCTATCACCAAAGCCATATTTTCCAACTACTAATCCTTCTTTGTTTCCAACTTTCGCATTCCAATCACCAGTAATTATCAATGCATCTTGATTGCATGTTTGATGAATTTCAGACTGTAGCAGCTGACAAAAACCTTCTATTTCTTCATCCTTGGTCCTAGTGGTTGATGCGTAAATTTGAATAAAAGTGCTACAATATGTAAGACAATTTCACAAAACAAAAGTGTCATACTGTTAAAAATGCCAAGAGCTCCCCACTGAGAAACATTGTTTTAACAAACTTATTTGACAGGAAACAGTATTTTTGTTGCACTCTTGTTTAAGTCCTATGGAAAGGTGTTCATCCCAAAATTAACATTTTTCTCTAAAGCAATACATTCTGTCATACACCTACTTTCTTGATACTCCACTTGGTTATCTTAAAGACGTCTCAAAGTTAGTTTGTCCAGAACTCTACATTTTCATTCCTAAACTATTATCTTCCCAAATTGCAATATTTTTCATCTCATAAAAGGAAGTAAAAAAAAAAAAAAACCTGTTGCCGCTGAATTGATGGCGACTCTATTCAGTGCAGAGAACACAACTCTAAAATTTTGTTTACATCTCATAACATTTGTCCATTCCGTTTGCCGAATACATTTTGCTTCTTTTGTTTCTAAAATCATGAATGATAAATACCTGAAGCGAGGGTAAAATAAAAAATTAAACCAGAAATATTAAAAACAGAGGATTTTTTTTTTTTTTAAAGGCAAAGAAATATCTTTAGAGTTAAAAACAAAGTGAGTTAGAAAAATGAAGATCAAATTTTAAAGAAATTGAGGGCAGACTAAAGTTGGAAAATAAACAATTGTCTGAACAAGAGGCAATCAAACAGTGGTATCTCTGCAACCTCTTTACTGCCCCCTCCACTAACCCTTCAGGTGCGCATTTATGTGAGGACTCTCTCTCTCTCTCTCTCTCTCTCTCTCACACACACACACACACACACCACCCTAATACCTTGCAACATGTTTTCTCTCATTCAAAATCGGTGATTGACAGCCTGACATAACTAATGCCATAATGATGCTCTAAGTAATCCATAAGCATTTTTTATTGCACCAGCTGGTCTCTTCCAAGGGGGTGTGGAGCTCTCTCAGCTCCTGTGGCCTTGGTCTCTCTTCTCTTCTTTGTTATCTTGAGAAATGGCCTTTAGCCTGCAAGACGGCAGCTAGGAAGGCTACCTGGTGCTTTTGATCTGCAACTTTCTTTCTTGCTCCTTATCTCAGTCAGAGTGGACTTGGCAAGCCTGTTCCACTAGCTGGGAGATTCTTATGTAAGTTTTTTTTCAACCTGTTACAAACATACAGATTAAAGTCCAGATATCCAACATGCATATCTTTAGTTTAGTAAAGAGTTTCTTGTAGTTGTTTTGTTATGTATACGACCATCTGTGGGCTGTGTGCTTAAAAACATTAGGTAATCCTTCCCAAAATGATATATAAGCTCTGATGTAAAAATTGCTCTTTGGGACTCCATAAAGGCTGCCTGTATCACTCCTGGGTCCCTGGTCATGTATACATCTCCTGAATAAACTTTCTCACTCTTTCTGACTTGGAGTATGATTCATTTGCTCTACTGTTCCAGGGCCTGGACCCCAATTGGGTAATAAACACACACACAATCACAGAGCCAGGCTGCTGGCCTCCCCTGTGATCTGTGGCCCTGAAGATTAAAGCAGCAGATATTGGATTGTCTCTGGTTAGCAGGAGTCATTCTGTAAAGCCTTTCTGTTGCCCTGACCTAAGAAAGTTCAGATGTGCCTGGAAAAAAACTAAACTTCTGGGACCACCAGGAAAAGCAATCTATCTGCTGATAGATATTACTTATTTTTAATTGTGTACTACTTTCAACTTTGTTTTAGCACTAATCTTTTCTTTCTTAATTATCTTCTTTTATCTTCCTGCTGGTCTGTCTTTCACCTTCCTGTTTCCTTTCAAATTTCCCACTTCTTTTCAACCATTTTAACAATTCTTTTCTGTATTTTCCATGAAAATGAAAAGAAAGAGTACTCCATGTAATGATATATGTGTGAATGTTTTCAAATTTGTGTATTTGTAAATTCTTTAACAGCTGTTCACCAAAGGATCGGCAGTTCAAATCTACCAGGTGCTCCTTGGAAACTCTATGGGACAGTTCTACTCTATCTTATAGGGTCACTATGAGTTGGAATCGACTTGATGGCACTGGGTTTGGTTTTTTGGTTTATTCCTTGTATTTTTAATATCATATTTAATGAAATAAACATTACCATTTATTTAATATATAATTACTGAGTACCTATGTTTAGTGAAAAATGGACATTATAGAATGTTATTTTTAGAATGAATTGATTTTTGTAAAATACATATGTATACACCCATTGCTGTTGAGTCGATTCTGACTCATGGCGACCACATGTATTACAGAGCAGAGCTGGTCCACAGGATTTTTCTGGCTGTAATCTTTATGGAAGTAGATTACTAGGCCTTTCTTTTGCTGTGTCCCTGGGTGGGTTCAAACCGCCAACTTTAGGTTAATAAAAAAAAAAAAAAAGATGAGTGCAAACTGTTTGCACCGTGCGGGGACCTATGTATGTATACATATAAAACAGGCATATATCTAAAGAATGGAAATACAAAGAAATTTTTTTCTGAAACAATTCTGTATATATATCATATTTACAATAAACATATTATTTTCATAACTAGAAAAATAGAATATATTTCGGTATTTTTGTTCTTTATTTGGAGACTTGGCAAACATGTTATAGACACAGTATAAACAAAAAAGTAATCCATCCATATGAAATTTTTCCCCAGCCAGGTTGAGAGGGCCAATTTCTAGCACTGACACAGCATGGAGAATTTGTTGCCTCTGCGTGCACAAACAGTGCAGATTGCCCTTGTTAAACATTTCAAGTTTATTGCTGTTGTAATAAATTTCAACTTCCTTCCCATTTATCGTAAAGAAATATATAGCAAAGAAATGAAACAATGCTCATTTGAATCCTCTATAAAAGAAAGATGGCATACTGTTTCCTAAGGTACTTGACAAGAATGTGTAATCACAGGAGACCGCGTTTAAGTGAGTTCTAACAGTAGCTAATGTTCCTTAGCCAGGACTATAAGTATGCAATTAGCAAAAGATAAAAAAAAAAAAAAAGAGCAAAAAAAATCATGTATAAAGAGAGTAAATGGAAAAATATATATATATATATACCCTTGACTCGAGAGGTAGATGAAATAATTTATTATCCTTATTAGTGGGGAAGAAAAAAGAACAAAATGTTATAAAACACAATTAATTATAATGGAATTAAAATGGTCATGAACATTAGATCATGAATTCTTTACTCGAGTTTCCCATCTAAGTATTTTTTTTTTTTTTTTTAACCATGGATGAGCGTGTGATTTGGTTCAAACATTGTTGGATCAGCCCACACGAAATTAGACAAATACCTCCTTACGTGTTTTTTTTTTTTCTTTTTATTCTAAGTTCAGATAATTAATCTTATGCCTCTTTGCTCAATGAACAGTGTAAAATGAAAATGTAGATGGCACAGAAGTAATGTTTCATTAAGAGAGGGAAGAATAAAATGAGATTTAAAATATTGTGTTGGCCAAAACCAGGGCTGACAAAGGAGCAACATGAAGAACTGTTTGGTGAGTGAGTATACCTTAGCCAGCAAAATTTAGCAACACTTGCTGCTTTAAAAATTGAAAATCCTGTTTTCCAGGCAAGAATTCTTTCCATATTTATCCTTTAAGCATAAAATGGTATCTACTATCTGAAAAAGTATACCGTTGTATGACCTTTATTTTTTTCTTATTATATGTTCTCCAACATCAGCATATAAAACCTAGATCATTATTTCTAATAGCTGTATAATAATCCATTAGATAAAAATATTGGAATTATACTTGATGGGTCCTTTACTCTTGGGAATTTAAGCTGTTTCCATTTCATTACTATTCAAAAAATGCTGCAAACATGTACGTGTGTGTGTATGTATAATGTGTTAGTGCATACAAGTATATAATATGTATATTTATCTAAAATGTATAGTGTGTATATACACACGTTTTAATACTTGCATCTGTAATGAGAATTATTAAATGTAGAATTAAATATATATATGCATATATAATATAAAATATAATGTGTATAGATAATATGTATGTATAATAAACTCAAAAAACCAAACCCACTGCCGTGGAGTCGATTCTGACTCATAGCAACCCTATAGGGCAAAGTAGAACTGCCCCATAGAGTTTCCAAGGAGCGCCTGGCGGATTTGGACAGCCAACCTCTCGGTTAGCGGCATAGCACTTAACCACTAGCCACCAGGGTTTCCATGTATATATAATATGTATATGTAATGTTTATGTGTTTACGCACACACCCACATTTGAGCAATTGTATCTGTAAGGACAGTTCTTCAAAGTTGAATTGCTGGGCCAAATAGCATACATACACTAACTGCTGGAAAATATTTATATAGTCAAATTCTTGTGTCATGGATAGAAGACCTGCTTCACTCCAATATATATATTTAAAAAAAAAATCTTCTTTTGTTTTTTATGGCTTCAACTTTGATGTTTAATTCTCGAATGCAGGTTGAATTTATTTTGGAGAAAAGAATAAGGGAGGAATACAAATTTACAGTGAAAAAATCAAGGCTTAAGTAGATAAATACTACTCGCTCAAGGTCATAGCTTTGCAGATGCCCAGTGGGAGACATAAAGGCATGCCAGAATATCTTAAGCACAAATGAAATATTTTTAAGAAAAATAATATTTCTACTTCTTGTATTCTAGATACATTGTTTATTTATTTATTCTAGTCCTTTAATCAAAAGAAACCTTTTCTCTTTAGAATTATAAGTTTTTGAGGCGTATATAATATACAACACAAAAACCCAGTACCATAGTCAAATAATACTGTAATAAAAGGGTCAAATAGAATCGATGATTTGACTTATCCAAAAGAGCTCATATCCTGCTCCACACACTATTATTTATTACTAAGTCTGTATCGTGGTAAAGGATAGAGTCCTAAGTCACATCCAAAATATTTTCAGAGTGCTGAATCTGGAGAATAAAAAGACATCCCACAACAGCAGGAAAGGTAATAAATAATGTTTGAAACATTTGCACAAAGGAAGTGCAGCATGGACTGGGTGGGAAATTTAAAGGCAGAAAATTGATAGGTTAGCCAAGTAGAATAGAACAAGTCAGGTTTTGCAAGCAGTGGACAAAAACATATTCAGGAAAAACTGAGTTACCATTTTGGGAGGGGCAGAGAATTCATTAGAAGGATACAACATTAAAGATCCGGGATGGAGCCAGATGTCCGAGATTTCACTGCTGGTTTTGTATTTTCTAGTAAGGAACTACTGAAGGTGTTTTAATAGGTCAGAGACATACTTAAAAAATTATTTGGGGAAAATTTTATAGTAGAGTGTCAAATAGATTAGGGGAGATGGATCAGGAAAGCAATAGAATTTGTTACACAATTTTACTTTTACGGGATATAATTAATCCATGCCATAAATCTGAGGCTCTCATCCTCTTATCCCTACCTTAGCAGGTTTTCGTGCTTATCTGAATTTTGTTTAAAGAGCTGCTTGATTCTTGCTGTATATTGTTCTCCCATACATTCGTGATTTTGGTCAAAGGAAACTGCAGGCTTAGCAATGGTAAATTATGTGAGAAAATCTTGTTTTATATTTCTCTAGATTACTATTTATTTCTTTTTGTACTTTGTGGATTATATTGGAGAAATAAATTCTGAAAAATATTTTCTGTATTTATCAAACTTATTTCTAACCCTGGAACAGACATGCATCACTTGGAGATAATTACAAGCAAAGAATCCCCATGACTTTGTGCTGCAGATCCCCAGATATGGGCGATGCCATCACTGGCAGTACTCCAGTTTGACATGACAGCTACCAGGTGTTACAGTCCTATTTGTTTTTAAGGTAGAAAGAAAAAGAAAAAAAAAAAACTGTAAGCACCTTCACAAATGAAGCAGAACAGATTCTGCCAGCGTAAAATGCCTGGCATATATTTCAACAAAGTAAATTCCAGCTGTTTTAACTAAAGACCAAACAACCTGTTTCAGTACACATGAATTATGTTCCCAAACTCTCAGTTCTCAAAAATCACTCACATGCACTCCAGGTACTTGAGAAGCAGTGTGGATTCTTGCCAAGTTCCTGAGGCTGAGCAGGCATTGTTTGACTGATTGACATGGTCACATTGAAGGTCCACTTCTTTGTTCTTTGCTTATTAGAAAATGTGATTCCGAAACTATCAGAGACCTTGCTTTTCAGATGTTATGTTAATTGACCTTCATTGTTATAGAATCAAAACTGAAAAAAAATGCATTGCCTTAATTTTTATGGTGGCTTTGTTTGCTTTTGTGAAAGTACTCATTTTTAAAGGTAAGATTAATTAGATATTTTCTTTACTTGGTTTATTAACGTGGCTTTTGCATGCATTTATGAGGATATAAAGATAAACCCAATCATTCACTAGTGTTTGGTACAGAATCTTCCACCTCAAATCCGCTCCTCTTCCTTTGTTTACAACATTAGTACATGCTAGCATTATCCAGACTGTTGTTCCTGCAAGAAATTTGGGCATCTGGAAATTTTTGGTTGACTCTCAAGGTTTTTTTTGTTTTGTTTTTTTTTGTGTGCTTAGCCTTACAAAATTCTATTAGAATAACAGTGAATGAATTTTCAAAGGGTACATACCCACAACCATAATGAGGTGATTGAGTGTCCTCTGAAGATGGGAAATTTCAATATATTTCTAGAAGATGGAAAGAGGATGGGAGAGGGGTAACTGATGAATCAGTGAAAAATACTTGCAACCTGCAATAAAGGCAGAGAGGCATGCAGTTTGAGAAATAATCTGTCCTGTAAAAAACTCAAATCAAACCCATTGCCATCAGTTGCATAGCTACCCCATGTGCTATAGAGTAGAACCCCACAGGGTTTTCTTGGCTGTAGTCTTTACAGAAGCAGATTGTCAGACCTTTCTTCTGTGTTGCTGCTGGGAGGGATCAAACAACCAATCTTTAGGTTAGTAGATGAGCACAAACGTTTTTGCCACTGAGGGACCTATCTGCCCTATAAAAAATAAGTGGGCCCTCAGAAAAGCTTGTAACTTGAAAACTCTGGGTTTTAAGGAGATCAGGAAAGGCTACTTTTGAAACTGTTGATCTTTCCACTACCAGGCTGATTTACCAGTGGCTCTAACATGGAAACCCTGGTGGTATAGTGGTTAAGTGCTACGGCTGGTAACCAAAGGGTTGGCAGTTTGAATCCGCCAGGCGCTCCTTGGAAACTCTATGGGGCAGTTCTACTCTGTCCTATAGGGTTGCTATGAGTCAGAATTGACTCGACGGCACTGAGTTTGGTTTTTTTTTTTGGTTTAGGAACTTAACACACAGGAGGAAAAAATTAAAGTGCTTGAAGGGTGGTGGAAGAGGGGCTACTTCTCTAAGTAAAATGAACAAACACTCTGGGAAGAACTAGGGCACCTTGCAAACTGCTTTTGAAAACAAAGAGCTCTACATTCTGGCGTAAGTGGGTTCTTCAAAAACTGGCTCCTTGCCCAATTACTAAAAGCAAAGCTCTCTCCCCTCTTGTCAACAATCCCCGTAACCACAGCTTTTTATGCCTCCTCATTAAATATAGGTGAACAACCAAGTGCTACTCAACATTTGAGGTCAGGAAGCAACATGAAAGTGAAGGCCCAAAAGAAATCACCACAAATATGATACCAAAAGAAATAGAGATAATAACTTATAAATAATTTTATTTAGTGTCCTCTGATAACTGTAGAAGATAAGGCATTCATTAAAAAAAAAAAAAAAGTTACTGTGAAAAGGGAAAATCATAGGAAAAGAAAAATACCTTAAAAATCAAAATTACATTGCCAAAATTATTCTTTAGAATATTAGAAGTAGAAAAACTTTGCTCTTGGGAAGTAGAATAAAAGAGAAAGAAGGAATGGGAGATTATACAAAGGATAATCCACCAGGTTCCAATATCTTATCAATAGAATTTGCAATGTTCAGATTGAAAGGCACAACTGAGACAAAGCCCGCTTGTAGATGTATGATACAGAAATTGCAGAAAACATAAATCTCCTGAAGCCCTCACAGGAGGGAACAATTATTCACCTGAAAAAGAACAAGGGTAATGCTAGCATCAGATTTCTCATTAGAAAGCTAGATTCTAGAAGACAATGAGCATGACGTTTAATTGTGAGGGAAAATTATTTTTAATGCAAAATTTATACCCAGATAAGCTAATAACATGAGTGTGAAATAAAGACACGTTTACACATGTAAAGACACAGCATGCTTACCTGCAACATATCTTTACTATGGAAACTGATAGTAAAATGAACAAGTGAACCAAGAAATACAAATGTACAGTCTAGATGACACCCAGGGTTTTGTAATGAAATTCTGTCTTAAAAAAAAAAAAAAAAAAAACAGCATATATCCTAGAAAACTCCTAATCCATGGTGGAATCAAAAGTTTCCTCTGGAAAAGAGGGCTCCAGAAAAATAAGTAGAATTGGTACAATTGTTAAAACTTGATGATGCTTAAAGAAAACAGAAAAAATCATTTGCATTCTACTCCAAGAACTTTATTCATTGAAGGCCATAATAGATACATAGTAGAGAATATAATTCTAGCAGATTTTTGGCTTTACAGTGAACAAAGTTAACACGATCATAATGATTTTTTCCAACTCTTCAAATTAATTTATACACAAATTAATGAAGACTTAACTGTGGTTTATCTTAACCTAGATGATCCTGCACTGTACAACCTCTGCTTCATCTACAGTCTCATTTTATGCCATTCTCCATCACCCCAGTACACTGCATGCAGGTTGGTCTCTCAGTTCCTCATATACACCAAACTCTTCTCCATCTCAGAGCCTTTATGCAAGCTTTTCCAGCAGCCTGGGATTACCATTCCTATTTTCTTGATTTACTTCTAATTTCTTTAACATTTCTCAGAGAAGCCTACCCTGATTCCCCTCACCAAGTTAGATCCACCTAGACCTCTTCTTCTTAGCCCCCGGCACAAAATAACTTCTCAGAAAGTACTTGCTCATTATATGAATAAGTGCTGTTTTTCATGGATGTTGTTCTCCCTGCCAGGTATGCTACTTTCTATCTCTTCATTAAAGGGCTCATAATTTATATACTTACTTATATGATAAGCACTTACGAGTCCTATCTCTTGATCTGTGGCACACGTTACTTTATATTATTCTTTATCAGATATATCTAGATTGTGAACAGGGGAGACAGAAGGCTATGTCTTGAGTATATAAACCTAAAGAAAGAAAAAAAATTTTTTTATATAAACCTAGAGCACTACTATATAGCTAGAAGATAACTAAACCAAAAACCAAACCCATTGCCGTCGATTACCACTGTAGCTACCCTATAGGACAGAGTAGAACTGCCCCATAAGGTTTCCAAGGAGTCCCTGGTGGATTTGAACTGCCACCCTTTTGGTTAGCAGCTGTAGCTCTTAACCACAATGCCAGCAGAGTTTCCTATAGAAGATAACTAGTGCTTGTTAATGATAATAATATACTTATGAGGACACTAGCACTCATCCTGAAGTCATTCTACCAGTTATAAATTCTGCATAGCCACTGAATCAGACCCTTGTGAACTTCAAAATGAGTATAGTAAAATCTGAGCAAATAAAACTTAATTGACAAAATAGCTCTTATTAATATGTTTGATTGTGCTCTTAATTAAATATTACATAATTCACTAAATAAAAATTGATTTTCGTTTGCTATAACCCCAATTGTTTTAGAGAAGATTTGAGACCCACTTCAAGATTTCATATGTTTTCATAATTGTGTTCCTCTTTATAAAATACGGCTATTCCTTAACATACAAAAATTTTCAAAACCTGTTAAAAACATCATACCCTTTTATTTTTTTCATACATAGAGTCAAGTCAAAGCTTATCATGATGGCAATATTTGGTGCATCTCAATTCTATAATCTTTCATAGTATCCAGAATTATAGTGGAATTCTTAGATATGTTTCCAAAATTTTTTCTTTAAAATGGCTTTTTATGTGCTGGGTCTCTTCAGTTTGTTTTCATTACATAGTTAGAAAAGAAAAGAAAATATCACATAGCCTCAAGGTATAATAAAAACAGGTACTTATGGAAAGATGGATAACCTATTCTTTGTACATCTTTTTTTGTTTCTTTTAAACTGGTTGTTTGATTATTTTTAATTAAAGTCCAAAGTTAATTTTGTCACTTGAGTATTCAATACTATAGCTTATAACTAAGATATAGTTTCCTGTATGTAATGAATTAAATGTTCTGTATTTTTACTTTATATGTATATTTTATTTCCACACAATTATTACACTTTATACTGCTTATCAAATTCATATTACTAACAGCTTTTCTTTTATTAGTAGTAATTATCAAAATTAAAAAAAATAAGCTTTAATCTAATCTAATTTTTTTTTCTTTTTCACTGATTTTTTTAATCACCATTTATTTTCTGTCCTTCTCATTTGTCTCTTTAATCTGATGGTAAGCTTCAAATCTAAAAATCATGTCCAGAGCTCACAACATAAAAGTTTATTTTCATTCATCCTGTGTCCAGTGTGGATAAGCCTGACCTCCTCCATCTTGTAGCTATGATACTAGAGCATGTGGCCTCCAGGAATGTGTCATGCAAGAAGTGGGAGATAATACTATGTTTTTAAGGCCAAAAGCTACAAATTGTTTATAGAACTTCTATCCTAACCCAGTTGGCCAGAACTCAGTCACATGGCCCTAACTTAACTGCTGAGGATGCTGGGAAATGTAGGTAAGCAGATAACTTAATAATATCGGTGACAATTGAAACATCAAGTGAGAGTTTCAGTGAGCTTAACTTTTAGCTTTTCTTTTTATATTTAAGTCTGAATTTGATGTATCTTTTTGTTGCAAGATGATTTGTACTTGGCTTCTAGCTCCCCCTTTTAAAATACCTATTTATTTAAAAATAATATATGGCTATAAAGAAAAAAAGAGAAATTCAAATGTATACACTCTGAAAAATAATCCTCTGACTGTCTAAACCAGATTAACCAAATCACATATTGTAACTCAGTTTGACCTCAAAAACAAGTTATAAGCACAATTTGTGGCAATTAGCCTATTCTTTCATTTCCGTCATTCTACCAGTTGGATTCCATCTCTGATTGCTCCTAATTATTGGCTCTATTTTCCATATATGACTCCACTCCTGTACCTCCATAATTAGTATTGATACATATTATAACTCATTCTACTTCAGATTTCCCCAATGAACTTGAATCTGGTCTACCTCAGATTATGGGTGAGATTAATTTTTCTGCTTTGAATGCATCACTAATTCCGGTCTCTCAGAGGTCATTTTTTAGACTTATGTGCTATACAGTGAAAAAAGTATTAAGGCATATGTGATGTAAGTGGCCAAATTTTGTTTAAATAGGTGCACTAATATACTTTAAAAAATAAGCTTAAAACATAAGAAATCTTAAAGTATCTCAAAGTGTGTTGTTGTTAGGTGCCATCGAGTCAGTTCCAACTCCTAACGACCCTGAGCATAAGAGAGCACTACCCAGCCCTGTGCAATTCTCACAATCGTTGCTATGCTTGAGCCCATTGTTGCAGTCACTGTGTCTATCCATCTCGCTGAGGGTCTTTCCCGTTTTTGTTGACCCTCTACTGAGCATAATGTCCTCCTCCAGGGACTGATCCCTTCTGATAACATGCCCAAAGCATGTGAGAAGTCTCACCATCCTGCCTTCCAAGGAGCATTCTGGCTATACTTCTTCCAAGACAGATTTGTTTGTTCTTCTAGCAGTCCACGGTTGTCTTAGTCATCTAGTGCTGCCCTAACAGAAATATCACAAGTGGATGGCTTTAACAAAGAGAAATTTATTCTCTCACAGCACAGCAGGCTAAAAGTCCAAATTCAGGGCATCAGCTCCAGGGGAAGGCTTTTTCTCTCCGTAGGCTCTGGAGGAAAGTCCTTGTCCTCAAACTTGCCATGGTCAGGAAGCTTCTCAAGTGCAGCGACCCCGGGTCCAAAGGACACGCTCTGCTCCTGGTGCTGCTTTCTTGGTGGTATGAGGTCCCCAACTCTCTGCTTGCTTCCCTTTCATCTCTTGAGAGATAAAAGATGGTGCAGGCCACACCCAGGGAAACTTCCTTTACCTTGGATCAGGGAGGTGATCTGAATAAGGGTGGTGTTACAATCCCACCCTAACCCTTTTAACATAAAATTACAATCACAAAATGGAGGACAACCACACAATACCAGAAATCATGTCCTAACCAAGTTGACACATATTTTTTGGGGGACACAATTCAATCCATGGCAATGGTATTGTCAATATTCTTCACCAACACCATAATTCAAAGGCACCAATTCTTCTTCAGACTTCCTTATTCATTATACAGCTTTCACATGCATATAAACCCAAAAAACCAAACTTGCTACTGTGGAGTCGATTTCAATTCCTAGCGACCCTATAGGACAGAGTAGAACTGCCCCATAGGGTTTTCAAGGAGCTCCTCGTGCATTCAAACTGCCGACCTTTGTTTAGCAGCCATCGCTCTTACCCACTACACCACCAGGGTTTCCGCACATGCATATGATGCAATTGAAAAGACCATGGCTTGGATCAGGTGCACCTTAGTCCTTAAAGTGACATCTTTGCTTTTTAACACTTTAAAGAGGTCTTTTGCAGCAGATTTGCCCAATGCAGTGAGCAACACATCATTTGATTTCTTGACTGCTGCTTCCATGGGTGTTGATTGTATCTTAAAGTATACATACAATTTTTTTTTTAACTAAGAGAAAAAAAAAGTTGGTTTCTTAAAGTATACATATCAGTTTTTTACTCTAGTTCATTTAAATCACAATTTTAGTAAGCAACATGTATGTGCTAATTTCCACTAATAAACAAAGGGTAAATACTCATGTTTTTGCTCTTATTTTATAATCTAAAAAAAATTAGAGGAAAAATTCTCTTGTTCATTTACCCCTGACTAAAAATCATTCATGTAAGATGTTTCCTAATGGTATAATCTCACTTACTATACTATGTATGTATTTAACTACCAAAATGATGTGTTTGTTTATAAAGATTTTTAAGTGAGGGATCTTAAATATAATTATATCAACTGAAATGTGGTTTTTATTATTTGATAGTAGAGATAGTCTATACTCATGAATAGTCTAAATTAGAAGAGAATGAATATAATGAATTTTCATTTGTACAATTTATTTATAATCTGATATTCTTCTGAAGAGCATATATATACACTCAACTCCATATGATGAGCAAATGGCTTCTAGCAACCCTACTCATGATGAAATCTTTCTGCATTTCTAAATTTACTGGCAGTCCACAACAGAGTCATTTTCAAAATCTGCTTTTGCTGGTGAAGTAGCAATCCTTTATAGTAATTATGCATTCAAAATCTCTAAAATTAGTTTAAAGTATGCACTGCACTGTAGTCATGGAAGATCAAATAATAGGATTCCTTATAACTCTCTCTGAGTTCATACATGCTTAATGATCCATTGCTGGCATAATAAAGGCTTAGACAAAAACCATCAATGATACAACTCTAATAATAAGCTAAAGTCTGAGATATTTAAGGCTTTTAACATACTTAAAGGATAATTTTAAAAGACTAACAATTGACCTTAGGGGCACACAAGAGTAAAGCCAGGGGCACTTAAGTAGCTTTCTTTAATATTAGCTAGGAATGACTGTCATTAATATTTATCTATTTAATAAAAACTTTTAAATGAGAGAGAAGTTCAACAAAAAAAAGGAATGAAGATATATTTTGTTTATCATAAGAAATTAGCCTTTTGAAGGCACCCAGAATTGCAGGCAGCAGTACTGATCATTGATACCGTTGAGAAGGTGTGGATAAGTAGAAATAATGTTAACGTGAAGTCCTTAGAGGAAATAATCGTAAGTGGATCCGGGAATAATAATAAAACTGATATAATTAGGTACATTCAATGGACAAATTTTAGTTCTTTGTGTGGCATTCCCTGTGAGTTTTACCAAAGATGAAACCAATAATTAGAGGAGTTAAGTAAATTACCCCGTGTCACATAACAAGCAAATAGTAAAATCAGGAGTTTAATCCTGGCCATTCAACTCCAGGACCTGAATTTAAATGAAGCTCATGGAGACAGAGGATAATAAACACAAAGAGAAGTTTTTTTTTCCTTTTTTTTTTTTTTCCATTTACAAGGGCATTATAATACCTTCCTTGTTGGTGTATCTCCCTTTAATCTACATTATTTTTTAATAAGTAAAGGGGAGATTGTTCTTGTTGTTAGGTGCAGCTGAGATGGTTCCAACTCATAGAGAATCTTAGTACAATAGAAGGAAACATTTTCCAGTCCTGTGCCATAGTCACTGTCATTGTTATGCTTGAGCCCATTGTTGCAAACATTGTGTCAATCCATCTTGTTGAGGGACTTCCTCTTTTTCTTTTGCTGACCCTCTACTGTACCAAGCATGATGTCATCCTTCTCCAGGGACTGATCCCTCCTAATAACACATCCAAAGTTTGTGAGATGAAGTCTTGCCATTCTTGCTTCTAAGGAGCATTCTGGTTGTACTTCTTCCAAGACAGATTTGTTCGTTCTTCTGCAATCCCTGGTATATTCAGTGTTCTTTGCCAACACCACGATTCAAAAGCATCAATTCTTCTTAGGTCTTCCTTATTCATCTTCCAGCTTTTGCATGCATATGAGTCAATTGAAAATACCATGGCTTGGGTCAGGCACACCTTAGTCTTCAAGGTGACATATTTGTTTTTAATACTTTAAAGAAGTCTTTTGCAGCAGATTTGCCCTATGCAAATCATCCTTTGGTTTCTTGACTGCTGCTTCCAAGGGTGTTGATTGTGGATCCAAGTAAAATGAAATTTGACAACTTCAATCTTTTCTCCATTTATTAAGATTAAGCACAATAAATTCAAGAAATCCAGGACTGATGCAAAAGTATAATTTGGTGAAAGACCAGTAATCACATTGTTGTCATTCTTTGTCAGCAAAGCAACTTAAACCACATCTCTGCATTAATGACCCAGAAGGCCTGAAGGACCAGCACTGTAGCACTGCAATAGAAGAATATCTGCTCTGGGTGGATGAATAACAAGTGTTAATTTCATGAAATGTTTCTTTTAAAGAGACAGGAAAAAGAAGCACTGCTTCATTTGTAACTTAAGAATGGTTTTCCAATTCTATATGTATACTATGGAGTCCCCGGGTGGCATAAACATTTAAGCCCAGGACTACTAACTGAAAGTTGGTGGTTCAAACCCACCCACTCAGAAGAAAGGCTTGGTCATCTGCTTCTGAAAGATTATAGCCTTGAAAACCTATGGAGGAGCTCTACTCTGCATACATGGGGTGGCCATGAGTCAGAATCCTTCCAATGGCCATGGGATATCTGCATACCATAATCTGATAATCTTTAATGGATAAAATATAAAATACAGCATCATTTATCAGAAGTCTAGGACCAGGTGACCCTAGTCATAATAGTCATCTCTCTGTACTTAAATATCTATTCTTCATTGTAACATTAGGTTTTTAACATCTGCCTTACCTGCTTTATGGGTTTGTTTTCATAATCAAGTAGGATTGTACACATACCCACATGTGTGTGTGTGTGTGTGTGTGAGAGAGAGAGAGATTGAAAACAAAATTTCATATAACAAATTATTTAATAACCTGCTACTGTTTCTTTGTCTAAATTATATAATTCTATTTAAAATAGTACTTACACTGAAATAATGCCTCTCACTGTCACCAACCCATTAATTTAGTATTAAAAGTTTTATATTTAAACAGATTAAGATTAGAAAGGAGCAGAGACACATGTTTAGGGAAATCACTTTGCCAATCTAATCAGCTTTGCTTCGTCTAGACTAGTAGAGCAGTACATTCTTTGAGAAGAAGCCAGCAGAACTACTGTAGAAAGTTAGAACGTAAGATACACCAGCAGAGGCTCAACAAGATAACAATGTAACTTGTAATTTATCTTCCGAGTCCCTGTTTTCCTTTGAATCCCACTTGGTTTATATAGACCAGATAGATGAACGTTAGACTCTTCTTTCAAGATTCTGTGCTTCTTTTGTGGAACAGCTGTCTCTTCGGAAACAAAGAAATTCAAAATGCTCCCTGCATTGTTATAATTCACTCCTTTCTTATGATAATATTTTTAAAAAGGAGAATTGATGATACTGTAGCTCTGTCCTTTTTGGAATTTCATGTCACGTAGAGGTAATTCCTTTTAGGGCACATGTTGAATATTAAATCTATGAATAAAGAGGAAAATTTCAAGATTTAGAGGTGTTATTTCACATATTTATATTGGTTTTTTAGAACAGAAGTGATTGGAAAAGTTATTTGGAACACATAAGACAGAGGATTAATGTCTATAACATGCAAAGAGCTCTTACCAAATGCCAAAAAGAGGATAAAGCACCCAGTGCAAATCATGTCAAAAAGATAAATCAAAGGAAACACAAACTTGAAAATATGCTCAAACTTATTAGTTGTCAGAATGCAACATACATTTACATTGAGTTATCACTGTATACCCATTCCCATCACCCATTGCCGTCAAGTCCATTCTGACTCTTAGAGACCCTACAGGACAAAGTAGAACTGCCCCATGGGGTTCTTAGGAACTGCTGATGGATTCAAACTGCCAACCTTTCGGTTAGTTACCAAGCTCTTAACCACTGTGCCACGAAGGCTCCACTTAGACTAACAAGACTTAGAAAATAAAATTGAAAACCAATAACAACAATGCTGGCTGGGATGTAAGAAAAAATGGTTATATTAATGGTAGAAATGTGAATTTTCACAACCCTTTTGAAAGCTTTTGGCAATATCTATTAAAATTAAATTATATATATTTTCTAATTCAGTGACCTGCACCTAGAAACCCATAGTGTAACTGAACGCGGACTCTTGTCCTGTCTCATTAGTCGATGGAAATAAGACGAACGCCACACCACCAGTTGCAAGGGAAACAGAAAGTGGAAATTTATTGTTTGTGCAGACAAGGAGAAACCTGGGCCCTAGGAGCCAAAAGAGCCGGCGCCTCCAGCCCCAGAGGACTTCGAACTTTTATGCCCTCCAGTCCCCAGAGGGCGGGATTGGCACCCAAAATCGGACATCCAGGTCCCTCCCATGTCCATATTTGGAGATCCAGCTGCTGAATGATTTGCAAAGAAAGGGAACTTTCACTTTGCAGACTGACTTCAGCGCAGTTCTGTGCTATAGAACATCTTCCTGTCCAGAGACGTTCAGGTCTCGGGTTGAGTTCGGGGCCACAGTTCCTCAGGTCCTGCGCATGTGCGGAGATCTCGGTTTGCGCATGAGCGTGATTTGGGCGCCAAATCCAAACCGTGGTTAGGACCCAAACCGTGGTTAGGACCGTGGTCGCGTCAAGCCTGAGTTGGAAACCTGGGCTTGGCGGGCTGTGAGCGGGGAAAGTGCGGCTGAGCCCGGGAAGCCTCTGCGGCAACTGCCTTAGCACACAGGAAAAATCATCAGTGCTTAAAAATATATGCACAATGACTTAATTGCAGTACTGTTTATAGTAGCAAAATACTAGATATGGAAGGCTGACCAACAGGGAATATATGGGTAAATCGTGGTGCATTCATAACAAGGAATATAATACAGCCTTTGAGAGAGGAGACGGGGGAGGCGGGAGGGAGGGAGAGAGAGAAGGAAGACAATGGAAGGAACTCATTCGAGAACTAAATAAACCCAAATCTCCCTCTTTGTGAAGCTGGCGTTCTTGTAGATAAAGACAAGTGACAACATATAAATAAGTAGGTTATATTGAATTTTATAAAGTGATAAATGTTATGGTAAAAAACAGAATACGATAGGTGGAATTCAAAATGTGTGTCAAAGGTGGAGAAGTTACCATACTAAATAGGCTGGTTTGGGTAAGCCTCCTTGAGAAGGTGACATTTGGGCAAATTCTGGAAGGAAATGAAAAAAAAAAAAAGGCATGAAATGATACTAGTATGTACCAAACCCAAAACCAAACTCAGTGCCTTAGAGTCGATTCTGACTCAGTGACCCTATAGGACAGAGTAGAACTGCCCCACAGAGTTTCCAAGGAGCTAATGGCAGATTTGAACTGCCGACCCTTTGGTTAGTAGCCATAGCACTTAACCACTAAGCCACCAGGGTTTCCACTAGTGTGTGTGTGTACCCCGCTAAAATATATACCAAAAGTTAGTTTTCTGAAAAAAGTACGTTTTTCAATGAGAGATTTGTGTACATTCATGTGGTAATATTACTTGATTCAATATCATCACATGAATTGGGAGTGACTATTTTGGTTTGTGTATTATGAACATTGCTTCAATCTGTGCAAATACTAAAAGAACAGTTTTTATAAATTTAACAGAGAAGAACACATTGTTAATAGTAGTAATATTTTACCAAAGAGACTATCTCCTAAATTACTATTAGAGTTGGATAATCACATTTAAAAATCTACATCAGTAGGAGCACTAAGTTTAATTAGAGAATGGCCTGAAATATATATTTATATTGTTTATTTTCTGCATATTTTACCTAAAATTATAAAAGCAAATTTTAAAACTATTGTCTTTGAGAAAATGGAAGATAATTACTTGATATAACTTCTTGATATACTTATCCTGGAACACTAGTGGGTTTTTTATTTGTTTGTTTTAATAAAATTCTTTACATTATTGCCATTCTGAGAGGTTCATGTATTAAATATAGCAGGAAAGTTATCTTTAATTTTAACAATTTATATACTGTTATTGTTACGGAATAAACTTTTGGAAGTATAACACTATGAAAATTATTAAAATAAAAGTTTTTACCATTTTCTACTCAAGTTATTGGATCATTTGTAAAGGCAGGGTGTAATGGAATTCCAAGACAAATTATATATTGAAGGAAAGTTGCTATATGATAAACTAACAGCTTAAGTTACTCACATTTTCCAGTAAAATGCTTTCAGTCTAATGATGTAGGAGTAAATTTTGCAGTGTTGGGAACTACCTAACAAATGCTGGGACAAAAAATAAATAAATAAATAAAAAGGAAGTATAAGTTTAAAGAAGAAATTATTTTTACATTTATTTTAATACTCAAGCTATTATATTCAATGCTATGTTTAAGGTTTCAAATGCAATTTTTACCCATGTAGGATTATAAACTTTTTGATAATTATTATTATGGACTAAAATGCTTCTCCATGCCCCAAGTTAAAGCAAATTTTAAAAACATATATATATTTTGTATATTTAAAAAAATCTTGATTATACAATCTCATTTAATTCAATATTTTGAGCTATATTTATAACATATAGTTTATATATTTCCAAGTAGCATGCAATAATATATTTTGTAACCATTGTATGTTAAAGTTTGTAAATTAGTAATCTGGGAGTAAAAAGCACAGTAAACACATTGAGCATTCAGAGTAATCGTAGTAGTTCTTCAAAAGAAATCCTTTTCAAGTGATTTAATTCTAAACCATTTAATTCTATAATTATAAATATAAAGGTATTAAATACAGTCACACATTCATTGTTGTTGTCAGGTGCTGTCAAGTTGGTTCCAACTCATAAGGACCGTATGTACAACAGAAAGAAACACTGACAGGTCCTGCGCCATCTGCACAAACATTGTTGTACTTAAGTCCCTTGTTGTGGCCACTGTGTCAATCCATCTCAATGAGGGTCTTCCCCTCTTTCACTGACCCTTTACTTTACCAAGCATGATGTCCTTCTCCAGGAACTGATTCCTCCTGATAACATGTCCAAAGTACATGAAACAAGCTCTCACTATTCTTGTTTCCATTATACCCCTGAAAATAACTAACACCACTCATTAAAAAAAAATAATAACTAATAACATCATGCCACTGTTCATAGAAAATTCAGAAATATTTTTAAGTAGGCATTATATGCATCAACCCTCACTTGAAAAAAAAAAAGATTCTACAGTAAATTTAAACCCAGTTAAAGCCTTTCTGCAGTGTTGATAAACCAGTGAAGTCTAGATACATAATGCTTAAATGTAGCTGGATTCAAATATAGCTAGAGTACATGGAAAGCCCTTGAAATATTTTCCTTTGTATCATTTCTCAGCCACACTTTTAAATTGGGCTAGAAGCCAAATGAATCAAAGTGAAGAACTTTAGTTACGGCCTTACACACGCATAGTTAATGTTAACTTGGATACCACAAATTCAGTTTACAGGAAGGTAGGAAGCTTAATCTGTATTCTAACCACAACAGAGAGTAACCCAGGCCACTTCTGTGCTAGCGTAATTCAAGGCTCAACTCTGAATAATAAAATGTCATCTTTTTCTTCCCTCTAGTATTGGAATGTTTCAAATATTTTTCATTTAATGCCGTTATTATATCTGCATGGCTAATACACATAACTTACCTCGCTATTTGAAAAAAGAAAAAAACTTTCTAGATACAGACCCTGGTGGCATAGTGGTTAAGAGCTATGGCTACTACCCAAAAGGTCGGCAGTTCAAATCCACCAGGCACTCCTTGAAAACCCTGTGCGGTTCTACTCTGTCCTATAGGGTTGCTATGAGTTGGATCAACTCGACAGTAGTGGGTTTTTTAGATACAGACCTGGTGTTTTCCTTGGATAAACTTGGAAAGCTTTTTAGGCTGATGGCCAGTATTAGATAACCTTTAACATCCTCCTGTCAATCTCTTGAGGATATGAAGTCCTTTTCCTAAACAATTTTATAGTAAAGGATACATAAGACTTCTAGAGATACTATTTAAAGGAAAGGAACTTCTGTGCCTTCACATAAATAACTCTCCCACTTTTCCTATCTCTTTCTCTTTATAAAGATAATTGACATTGCACAAGCAACTACTATTTTTCTTCTTTCTATACAAAGGTATGATAACAAATCTTGATTTAATGTATTTATTCAGAACAATATTAGAATATATAATCTTGATTATCGATTGTCAAGCCTTCAAAGCTCCTTTAAATGTCCAAGATTACATCTTCACTTTAATATGGCATGATTTTTAAAATCTATGAAACTTAATAAGATGGAAATAGCCTGTTTGCATATATAGCTTAAAGTAGTTAAAGTATATTCAGTTGGTGGTTGAGCTCTGTAGGTGTTCTCCTCCAGCAAGATTGCTTAGCATATATGAATCATTAAAATAATGAAAAATAACCCAAGCTCAAGTGGAATCGGAATGACTAACAAAAAATAGTTTTTAATTTCTACAAAGATACTAGGCTTAAAGTAGTTTGAGAATACGATTTTTTAAATGCCCTTGAAGACACCGTGTTCTAACTGTACATTTGACTAAGAATTGTGAAGCTCCGTAAGTTACAGTGTACATAATTCTGCACACACCTGGTATCACTACCAGCAACAGCAATCTTTCCAATTGGCTTTGTTTTGATCTAGACATACGGAAGGGAATGGGAAGCAATTACAAAAGGTAACTTCCTAAACCTTGCTATCCCGCTGTGCAGTGACTGCATAGCTCTGGCAAACGCTGATAATGGGTGTTATCTACCAATGTACATATTCTTCAAACTCTGGGAGATTCCTGGCTGCTCCTGGGTTGACTTCACATTCATTCTTCTTTCTGCCTCATAAATCCCAGAGATTTGGTTCATTTGCCTTTATATTCATAAGTGCCACCAACTAATTTGCAAGCTGCAATCCTGCACTCCTAGATATCCAGAGGATATAGTATTCCTTATTTTTTTTCCCTGCTTTTTCTGAATCAAGAGTTGTTATTGCTAGTAACTTCAGGAAAACAGAAAGGAGGCTACCACAATTGGAAAAAACAGGGAAGTTGCAGAGTTATAACAACAACAAAATATGCAGAAGTAAAAGTCTGTCAGTTTATCATACTGTGGGGCTTGCATGTTGCTGTGATGATGCTGGAAGCTGTGCCATCATTTTGAATCAGACAATCATAAGGTCTACTATGCTGGGAATGACAACTTTAAGAGGAATGGTGTTGCATTCATCATCAAAAAGAACATTTCAAGACCTATCCTGAAGTACAGCGTTGTCAGTGATAGGATAATATCCATAAGCCTACAAAGAAGACCAGCTATTATTCAAAATTACACACTAACCATTAAGGCCAAAGATGAAGAAATTGAAGATTTTTACCAACTTCTGCAGTCTGAAATTGATCGAATATGCAATCAGGATGCATTGATGAATACTGGTGACTGGAATGTGAAAGTTAGAAACAAAGGAGAAGGATAGGTAGTTAGAAAATATGACTTTGGTGACAGAAATGATGCCAGATTGCATGATAGAATTTCATAAGACCAACAACTTATTCATTGCAAACACCTTTTTCAGTAACACAACCGGCAACTACACATGTGGACCTCACCAGATGGAATACACAGGAATCAAAGTGACTACATCTGTGGAAAGAGACCATGGAAAAGCTCAATATCATCAGTCAGAATAATGCCAGGGGCCAACTGCAGAACAGACCATCAGTTGCTCCTATGCAAGTTCATGTTGACGTGCAAGAAAATTAGAACAAGCCCAACAGAGCAAAGCACAACTTTGAGTATATCCCACCTGAATTTAGAGACCATCTCAGGAACAGATTTGATGCGTTAAACACCCATGACTGAAGACCAGATGAGTTGTGGAATGACATCAAGGGCATCACATAAAGAAAGCAAGAGGTCATTAAAAAGAAAGGAAAGAAAGACCAAAATGGATGTCAGAAAAGACTCTGCAAGTTGCTCTTGAACATCAATTAGCTAAAGCAAGAGGAAGAAATGATGAAGTAAAAGAGCCAAACAGAAGATTTCAAAGGGTGGTTCGAAAAGGGAAAGTAAAGTATTATAATGACATGCACAAAGACTTGGAGTTAGAAAACCAAAAGGAAAGAACAAGCTCAGCAAAAACATTCAAGCCTCAATTTGTCATATTGGAGGATTCTATGGAGAAGATATTAAATGACACAGGAAGCATCAAAGGAAGATGGAAGGAATACACAGAGTTACTATACCAAAAAGAATTGATTGACATTCAGCCATTTCAGGTGGTAGCATATGATCAGGAACCAATGGTACTGAAGGAAGAGTTCCAAGCTGCACTGAAAGCAATGGCAAAAAACAGGGCTTCAGGAATTAACAGAATACGAATTGAGATGTTTCAACAAACAGATGCAGCACTGCAAGTGCTCACTTGTCTATGCCAAGATAGCTACCTGGAAGAAGACAGCTACCTGGCCAATCAACTGGAAGAGCTCCATATTTATGCCTATTCCAAAGGAAGGTGATCCAGCAGACTGCAGAAATTATGGAACAATATTATTAATATCACACTCAAGTAAAATTTTGCTGAAGATCTTTCAAAAGTGGTTCCAGCAGTACATTCACAGGGAACTTCCAGAAATTCAAGCTGGATTCAGAACAGGATGTGGAGCCAGAAATATCACTGCTGACGTCGGATGGATCCTGGCTGAAAGCAGAGAATACCAGAAAGATGTTTATCTGTGTTTTATTGACTATGCAAAGGCATTTGACTGTGTGGAGCATAACAAATTATGGATAAAATTTTGAAGAATGGGAATTCTGGAACACTTAATTGTGCTTATGAGGAACCTGTACATAGATCAAGAGGCAGTCGTTTGAACAGAATGAGGGGACACTGCATGGATTAAAGGCGGGAAAGGTGTGCATCAGGGTTGTATCCTTTCACAATACTTATTCAATCTGTAGGCTGAGCAAATAATCCAAGAAGCTGGACAGTATGAAGAAGCACCAGGGCATCAGAATTGGAGGAAGTCTCATGAACAACCTGTGAAATATAAATGACACAACCTTGCTTCCTGAAAGTGAAGAGGACTTGAAGCACTTACTGATGAAGATCAGAGACCACAGCCTTCAGTATGGATTACACTCCAACATAAAACAAAAATCCTCACGACTGGACTAATAAACAGAGAAAAGGTTGACATTATTAAGGATTTCATTTTACTTGGGTCCATAGTCAATACCCATGGAAGCAGCAGTCAAGAAATCAAATGACGCATTGCATTGAGCAAATCCTCTGCAAAAAACCTCTTTAAGGTGTTGAAAAGCAAGGATGTCACCTGACCCAAGCCATGGTATTTTCAGTCACCTTATATGCATGTGAAAGCTGAATGATGAATAAGGAAGACTAAGAAATATTTATGCCTTTGAATTATTGTGTTGGCAGAGAACATTGAATGTACCATGGACTGCCAAAAGAACGAATGAGTCTGTCTTGGAAGAAGTACAGCCAGAATGCTCCTAAGAAGCAATGACGATGAGACTTCGTCTCACATACTGTAGACATGTTACCAGAAGGGACCAGTCCCCTGGAAAAGGACATCATGCTTTGTAAAATAGAGGGTCAGTGAAAGAAAAAGAGTAAGTCCATCAATGAGAAGGATTGACTCAGTGGCTGCAACAATGGGCTCAAGCATAACAATGATAATGAGAAACACACAGGACTTGGCGGTGTTTTATTCTGTTGTACATCAGGTCACTATGAGTTGGAACTGGTGCGACAGCACCTAACAATAAACACAGTAGTTGTTTCTGGTCTTCATCAAAAAGAAATGAAGTGAGGTGGAGCCAAGATGGCGGACTAGGCAGACGCTACCTCGGATCCCTCTTACAACAAAGACACGGAAGAACAAGTGAATCGATCACATACATAACAATCTACGAATCCTGAACAACAAACACAGATTTAGAGACGGAGAACGAACTAATACGGGGAAGCAGCGATTGTTTCCAGAGCCTGGAGCCAGCGTACCAGTCAGGTACGGCACAAGCACAGAGAGCTGCTCCACCCCCCTGAACTAACCCCGGGAGGGGGACCAGCCGGTTCCATGGGCGGCGTGGGACGCAGCCGGTAGGAGAAGTCCCCGGGAGAGAGTGACTGGTCTTGGAGCAGAAAGAGCAGCGTCCGAGCCGGGGAACCGTCCCGCAGGGATTTGGACTGGACGCAGGTACGGCATAAACACGAAGAGTTGCTCCACCCCCCTGAACTAACCCTGGGAAGGGGACCAGCCGGGTCGCGCGGGCGGCGTGGGACGCAGCCGGTAAGAGAAGTCCCCGGGAGGCAGCAACTGGTATTACAGCGGGGAGAACAGCGTCCCAGCCGGGACACTCGGTCACGGCACAAGCACGGGGAGCTGCTCTACCCATCTGAACTAACCCCGGGAGGAGGCCCAACTGGTTCTCAGAGGCGGCACGGCCACGCGGCTGGAGGGACGAGAAGTCCCCGGGAGGCAGGGACTGATTTTGGAGTCGAGAGTGCACCGTCCCAGTAGGGGAGCCTTGACGCTGGGCATGGGGCTGGAAGCAGAGGATCTGACCGTGACTCCAGCGGGCCAGACCCCCCGGGGGCAATCTCCACACAGCCAGCACACATAGGCGACGCCCCGCGGGAATCTCAGATATAATAGCCATTCCAAGCAAGACAAGCAACTCTGGCTATATTCTGAGGTGCTACTCTCCTATGTCTCTGTTCCCTCCCCCACCCTCCCCAGGCGGCTTCATTAACATCTGAATAGCCTGAGCCAGAGGGAGAACTCTGATAGGGATCTGACTGCATTTTTTTTTTAGCGGATTTTCTGGAAAAACTAGTTTCCCAGTGATGGCTCGGAGACAACAATCCATATCAAACCACTTAAAGAAGCAGACCGTGACAGCTTCTCCAACCCCCCAAACAAAAGAATCAAAATCTTTCCCAAATGAAGATACAATCTTGGAATTATCAGATACAGAATATAAAAAACTAATTTACAGAATGCTTAATGATATCACAAATGAAATTAGGATAACTGCAGAAAAAGCCAAGGAACACACGGATAAAACTGTTGAAGAACTCAAAAAGATTATTCAAGAACATAGTGGAAAAATTAATAAGTTGCAAGAATCCATAGAGAGACAACATGTAGAAATCCAAAAGATTAACAATAAAATGACAACGCACTAGGAAGTCAGAGGAGCAGACTCGAGCAATTAGAATGCAGACTGGGACATCTGGAGGACCAGGGAATCAACACCAACATAGCTGAAAAAAAATCGGATAAAAGAATTAAAAAAAATGAAGAAACCCTACGAATTATGTGGGACTCTATCAAGAAGGATAACCTGCGGGTGATTGGAGTCCCAGAACAGGGAGGGGGGACAGAAAACACAGAGAAAATAGTTGAAGAACTCCTGACACAAAACTTCCCTGACATCATGAAAGACGAAAGGATATCTATCCAAGATGCTCATCGAACCCCATTTAAGATTGATCCAAAAAGAAAAACACCAAGACATATTATCATCAAACTCACCAAAACCAAAGATAAACAGAAAATTTTAAAAGCAGCCAGGGAGAAAAGAAAGGTTTCCTTCAAGGGAGAATCAATAAGAATAAGTTCAGACTACTCAGCAGAAACCATGCAGGCAAGAAGGGAATGGGACGACATATACAGAACACTGAAGGAGAAAAACTGCCAGCCAAGGATCATATATCCAGCAAAACTCTCTCTGAAATATGAAGGCAAAATTAAGATATTTACAGACAAACACAAGTTTAGAGAATTTGCAAAAACCAAACCAAAGCTACAAGAAATACTAAAAGATATTGTTTGGTCAGAGAACCAATAATATCAGATATCAGCACAACAGAAGGTCACAAAACAGAACGTCCTGATATCAACTCAAATTGGGAAATCACAAAAACAAACAAATTAAGATTAATTAAAAAAAAAATACACATAACAGGGAATCATGGAAGTCAATAGGTAAAAGATCACAATAATCAAAAAGAGGGACTAAATACAGGAGGCATTGAACTGCCATATGGAGAGTGATACAAGGCGATATAGAACAATACAAGTTAGGTTTTTACTTAGAAAAATAGGCGTAAATAATAAGGTAACCACAAAAAGGTATAACAACTCTATAACTCAAGATAACAACCAAGAAAAACGTAACGACTCAACTAACATAAAGTCAAGCACTACGAAAATGAGGATCTCACAATTTACTAAGAAAAACGCCTCAGCACAAAAAAGTATGTGGAAAAATGAAATTGTCAACAACACACATAGAAAGGCATCAAAATGACAGCACTAAAAACTTATTTATCTATAATTACCCTGAATGTAAATGGACTAAATGCACCAATAAAGAGACAGAGAGTCACAGACTGGATAAAGAAACACGATCCATCTATATGCTGCCTACAAGAGACACACCTTAGACTTAGAGACACAAACAAACTAAAACTCAAAGGATGGAAAAAGGCAATAAAACTAGAGATCAATAACAGAAAAACTAGGGAAAAGAAATCAAATACTTGGAAAATGAACAATACCCTCCTGAAAAAAGACTGGGTTATAGAAGACATCAAGGAGGGAATAAGGAAATTCATAGAAAGCAACGAGAATGAAAATACTTCCTATCAAAACCTCTGGGACACAGCAAAAGCAGTGCTCAGAGGCCAATTTATATCAATAAATGCACACATACAAAAAGAAGAAAGAGCCAAAATCAGAGAACTGTCCCTACAACTTGAACAAATAGAAACTGAGCAACAAAAGAATCCATCAGGCACCAGAAGAAAATAAATAATAAAAATTAGAGCTGAACTAAATGAATTAGAGAACAGAAAAACATTCGAAAGAATTAACAAAGCCAAAAGCTGGTTCTTTGAAAAAATTAACAAAATTGATAAACCATTGGCTAGACTGACTAAAGAAATAAAGGAAAGGAAACAAATAACCCGAATAAGAAATGAGAAGGACCACATCACAACAGAACCAAATGAAATTAAAAGAATCATATCAGATTACTACATAAAATTGTACTCTAACAAATTTGCAAACCTAGAAGAAATGGATGAATTCCTGGAAAAACACTACCTACCTAAACTAACACATTCAGAAGTAGAACAACTAAATAGACCCATAACAAAAAAAGAGATTGAAACGGTAATCAAAAAACTCCCAACAAAAAAAAGCCCTGGCCCGGACGGCTTCACTGCAGAGTTCTACCAAACTTTCAGAGAAGAGTTAACACCACTACTACTAAAGGTATTCCAAAGCATAGAAAATGACGGAATACTACCCAACTCATTCTATGAAGCCACCATCTCCCTGATACCAAAACCAGGTAAAGACATTACAAAAAAAGAAAATTATAGACCTATATCCCTCATGAACATTGATGCAAAAATCCTCAACAAAATTCTAGCCAATAGAATCCAACAACACATCAAAAAAATAATTCACCCTGATCAAGTGGGATTTATACCAGGTATGCAAGGCTGGTTTAATATCAGAAAAACCATTAATGTAATCCATCACATAAATAAAACAAAAGAGAAAAAGCACATGATCTTATCAATTGATGCAGAAAAGGCATTTGACAAAGTCCAACACCCATTCATGATAAAAACTCTTACCAAAATAGGAATTGAAGGAAAATTCCTCAACATAATAAAGGGCATCTATGCAAAGCCAACAGCCAATATCACTCTAAATGGAGAGAACCTGAAAGCATTTCCCTTGAGAATGGGAACCAGACAAGGATGCCCTTTATCCCCATTCTTATTCAACATCGTGTTGGAAGTCCTAGCCCGGGCAATTAGGCTAGACAAAGAAATAAAAGGTATCCGGATTGGCAAGGAAGAAGTAAAGTTATCACTATTTGCAGATGACATGATTATATACACAGAAAACCCTAAGGAATCCTCCAGAAAACTACTGAAACTAATAGAAGAGTTTGGCAGAGTCTCAGGTTATAAGATAAACACACAAAAATCACTTGGATTCCTCTACATCAACAAAAAGAACACCGAAGAGGAAATAACCAAATCAATACCATTCACAGTAGCCCCCAAGAAGATAAGATACTTAGGAATAAATCTTACCAAGGATGTAAAAGACCTATACAAAGAAAACTACAAAGCTCTACTACAAGAAATTCAAAAGGACATACTTAAGTGGAAAAACATACCTTGCTCATGGATAGGAAGACTTAACATAGTAAAAATGTCTATTCTACCCAAAGCCATCTATACATTTAACCCACTTCCGATCCAAATTCCAATGTCATATTTTAAGGGGATAGAGAAACAAAGCACCAATTTCATATGGAAGGGAAAGAAGCCCCGGATAAGCAAAGCACTACTGAAAAAGAAGAAGAAAGTGGGAGGCCTCACCTTACCTGACTTCAGAACCTATTACACAGCCACAGTAGTCAAAACAGCCTGGTATTGGTACAACAACAGACACATAGACCAATGGAACAGAATTGAGAACCCAGACATAGATCCATCCACGTATGAGCAGCTGATATTTGACAAAGGACCAGTGTCAATTAACTGGGGAAAAGATAGCCTTTTTAACAAATGGTGCTGGCATAACTGGATATCCATTTGCAAAAAAATGAAACAGGACCCATACCTCACACCATGCACAAAAACTAATTCCAAGTGGATCAAAGACCTAAAGATAAAGACTAAAACGATAAAGATCATGGAAGAAAAAATTGGGACAACCCTAGGAGCCCTAATACAAGGTATAAACAGAATACAAAACATTACCAAAAATGATGAAGAGAAACCCGATAACTGGGAGCTCCTAAAAATCAAACACCTATGCTCATCTAAAGACTTCACCAAAAGAGTAAAAAGGCCACCTACAGACTGGGAAAGAATTTTCAGCTATGACATCTCCGACCAGCGCCTAATCTCTAAAATCTACATGATTCTGTCAAAACTCAACCACAAAAAGACAAACAACCCAATCAAGAAGTGGGCAAAGGATATGAACACACATTTCACTAAAGAAGATATTCAGGCAGCCAACAGACACATGAGAAAATGCTCCCGATCATTAGCCATTAGAGAAATGCAAATTAAAACTACGATGAGATTCCGTCTCACACCAACTAGACTGGCATTAATCCAAAAAACACAAAATAATAAATGTTGGAGAGGCTGCGGAGAGATTGGAACTTTCATACACTGCTGGTGGGATTGTAAAATGGTACAACCACTTTGGAAATCCATCTGGCGTTATCTTAAACAGTTAGAAATAGAACTACCATACAACCCAGAAATCCCACTCCTGGGAATATACCCTAGAGATACAAGAGCCTTCACACAAACAGATATATGCACACCCATGTTTATTGCAGCTCTGTTTACAATAGCAAAAAGCTGGAAGCAACCAAGGTGTCCATCAACGGATGAATGGGTAAATAAATTGTGGTATATTCACACAATGGAATACTACGCATCGATAAAGAACAGTGACGAATCTCTGAAACATTTCATAACATGGAGGAACCTGGAAGGCATTATGCTGAGCGAAATTAGTCAGAGGCAAAAGGACAAATATTGTATAAGACCACTATTGTAAGATCTTGAGAAATAGTAAACCTGAGAAGAACACATACTTTTGTGGTTACGAGGCGGGGAGGGAGGGAGGGTGGGAGAGGGTTTTTTATTGATTAATCAGTAGATAAGAACTGCTTTAGGTGAAGGGAAAGACAACACTCAATACATGGAAGGTCAGCTCAATTGGACTGGACCAAAAGCAAAGAAGTTTCCGGGATAAAATGAATGCTTCAAAGGTCAGCGGAGCAAGTGCGGGGGTCTGGGGAACATGGTTTGCGGGAACTTCTAAGTCAATTGGCAAAATAATTCTATTATGAAATCATTCTGCATCCCACTGCGAAATGTGGCGTCTGGGGTCTTAAATGCTGACAAGCGGCCATCTAAGATGCAGCAGTTGGTCTCAACCCACCTGGAGCAAGGGAAAATGAAGAACACCAAGGCCACACGACAACTAAGAGCCCAAGAGACAGAAGGGGCCATATGAACCAGAGACCTGCATCATCCTGAGACCAGAAGAACTAGTTGGTGCCCGGCCACAACCGATGACTGCCCTGACAGGGAGCACAGCAGAGGACCCCTGAGGGAGCGGGAGATCAGTGGGATGCAGACCCCAAATTCTCATGGAGAGACCAAACCTGATGGTCTGACTGAGACGGGAGGAATCCCGGCGGCCATGCTCCCCAGACCTTCAGCTGACACAGGACAGGAACCATCCCGAAGACAACTCATCAGAAATGAAAGGGACTGGTCAGTGGGTGGGAGAGAGACGCTGATGAAGAGTGAGCTAATTATATCGGGTGGACACGACATTGTGTTGGCAACTCTTGTCTGGAGGGGGGATGGGAGGATAGAGAGAGAGGGAAGCCGGCAAAATTCTCAGGAAAGGAGAGACTGAAAGGGCTGACTCAAGAGAGGGAGAGCAAGTGGGAGTAGGGAGTGAGATGTTTGTAAACTTATATGTGACAGACTGATTGGTTTTGTAAACGTTCACTTGAAGCTTAATAAAAGTTATTAAAAAAAAAAAAGAAATGAAGTTTGAAAGACCTTCCTTTGCTCACAGCTGCTTTTCACATTCCCAGTCATTAATGTTTGTACAGGAAATTCTTCTAAGAAAAAATTTACCAACTCACTGGAGTATGGCTTCACAAAGCTAGCCAGGCCTAAAGCATAGGTAGATTCAGGATGAGCTAATTTATAATAATGATTATCATTTTATTCCATCACTATTACATGAGCATCACCATATATGTATGTGAATTTATATATTTGTTTCACCTCCACAGAACAATCCTAATTGGATAATTTAGCAAATAAACTGTCACATGGTCTATATAGCTTTACCATCATCATCTGCTAAATAAATGGCCAAGTCTGTGTGATTTAAAATCACCATACCTTTCCTGCTTCATTTCAGAAACTAGTTGCTTAAATTCTTTCTCGTCATAAGCCCTGGCTGTCCTTGGTTTTATGCTTTGTACTCTACAGCTATCATCGTCTGGTATTGAGACAGGTACCTCAATCTGGAAGCTCCAAGTAATTTCCACATTCCAGGCTTATGCATAGTCAGCGATCAGGGCCTCATTGCATATGCAGTCATTAATATGTATGATTGATTGTATATCCCCCTCCCTCCCTGATGTTAATCCTAGGCGTGGCCACTGGGGCTCTCACTACATGTCCACATAAAGACGCCTCCTTTACTGGTAAATTCCAAAGGTTATTTTCAGGAAACCAGAGACAAATTCCAAACCAATTTCTTTGTCCCACTGTTAGATTTTACACTGGTCTTCCAATCTTGTATTTCTCATTCTTTTTCCCTCCAATATAACTTAATCTCTCTGGTCCCTACAAGTCTTATCCTCCTAGTATCATTCTCTTCTGTCCCTCTAGCTCTAGAAAGCACATTTCTCTCCATTCTTTCTGGAAATCTACTTTGCTCTAGGACTTAGAAGCCCTAAAGTTCACATATACTGGTTTATGGAACCTTATTAATCATGAGTTTTCTGGTTTTGTAGATGAGAAAACTAAAGCTTATAAAGTTTGAATTGACTTGCTCATGGTTATATAGCTCTTAAGTGGAGGATCTGGGAATAGAGCTGTGGTCTATACTTAAGAATGCAGCATTGCCTTCACCTAACCCACAAGCATCATTTGCAGCAATGAATTTAGAAGATTGATTCATCATTATCTGGCTCCTGCTCTACAAACATTTCTACAGTCATTTTTCCCCTCAAATGCCGGATACGAAATCTGTTCCCCATACAAAGATGAGAAGTGTTTACTAGTAGAAGAAATTAGTATGTGGTGTTTAAAAAAAAAAAAAAAATGTCATGGAATTTGAAAGAATATGACATTAGTTTGGTTGTATTTTAAGATTACCAAACAACTACCTCTGGAAACCCTTTTATTTTGTGTCAGGTCATAATTTGGTTAATATTCCCTACATATTATTCATAGAAATTCTCTAAACTTTACCTGTTCTTAATTTACTTGTACATACTGAGAAAGTTTGGATCCAAATGATAACACATAGAGAGTATGTGTTTGTGAATGTGTGTGTTGTTCCTTTTTTTGTTTAATGAGAGATTCAGTTGCATAGATTTATTAAGAGTTAGTGCTTAAATGTCTCCGTTGTCCAACCACAAATTTGAATACTAAGTTTCTTTGTATTATGCCAATGATTAAATAGTGTCTTAGTAGTTATACTAAAAAGGTTTGAGTGCCATATATGATTGCTAAGATACGAGTGCATTCTTTATTTTTAAATGAAAATGGCATAACGGGAATTCTACTAGCAAGGTAGGCAGAGGTTCAGACTCAAAGTTGATAGCTAATAACAAACAGAAAAAAATGCCCCCAAATTTGTAATTTTACAAGAGGCTCATCAGTCATTGTTTCATTCTATGTGACTATTTTTAAGTGTTTAGAAAAGCTAATTCCACCCAGCATGTGTCTATATTTGGCAAGTTTTTCTTTAAGACATTTATACAAGGTATGGCCATTACTGTATTAAAAACATGTCTTGCATGCTATAGGACAATAATGATTTTCAAAAAAGCCTGTAATACAGGCCTCTGGAAACCTCCTCATTAGTCAGAGTGGTGACAGGTTCACACAGACCTCTCTATCATTGCTGAAATGCCATCAAAATTTGTAATTGCTTTTTTTCTCTGGGATCAATTTTCTTGCTGAGCAATCATTCAATCAGTCTTTCAGTCTTGATCCTTTAACAAACTCCTTTTTCCCCTGACCGGGGTCAGTGTTCGATTCAGGAGGATGACTAACATTTCGGTAGCTCTGAAACATTTCTCATTTTATTCAATACCTTTAAAATTCCTTGTGGCTATCATAATGTTAATAGAAAATATTCACCATTTAGTTGATGAGCATTGGACACTAGGGTAGATAAGTAAAAGATAAACAGAAATAATTTATTTGGAAATCCTGAGTGTTTAACCTTAATAAAAAAAAAAAAAAAAACCTTAATAAACAGAAACGATTGGCTAGTCCTTTTTCAAAGCATAATTCTATTCTTTCCCATGGTGCAACTGGGGTAGCTTAATGAGAAGTCTAAATAGGATATCCCTTATAAAGTAGAACAGTGTGTTTTCAAAGATATGAAAATAAAATGCAAAATTGACATTAGGATTTATGTATCCACTGGGAAATTCGCTGAAGCAAGTTCTTTCAAAATGTCACTGAATAAGTTCTTAACCTCTCCAGCTTTTTCTACTGTCGAGCTGTTCTACTTCATTTGTTCTTGCTGCTCATATGACACCCAAGCTGTTTTTTTTTCTTCAGGGCTGGTGAGTTGTGCTCTTCTCTCAAGTTTGATTTTCTGTGTCCAAACCTAAATGCTAGAGTCTTCACCCTCATCCAAGTACTCACTATGTTTCACAGTTCAAAAACTTAGGTGAGGTTGGTGATGGTGTAAATATTTACATATGTTAACATCTGGTGCATTTTAACAGGAAAGTGTTCACCTTTATTAACTGACCACAATGTTTCATAATAATTGTTCACATAATGTCCTTCAGTGAATTTTTCTTCCTGCACAGTAAATATGGAATTATTTTGAAATACTCAATTCTCATAAAAGGTCCAGTTACAGTGTTGGTAGTTGCCATAACAAAAGTAAAAATTGCTTGATTCCTAAAATTCTTCTTTGTGAAAGCAGATTTAAAAAAAAAGGTACCCATATTATGACCATTTCTGTTTGCATAAACATAATGCTTAGTAATAATGAACTTAAATCTGATTAATAATTTGTTTTTGTTCATACTTATAAATAATGACTTTAAAATGTATTGTATTTTATAGCTTTCAATGTACAGTGACAAACAAGATCTCGTTAGATATTCACAATAAGCCTCTGATATCCTTAGGGCTCATATTGTAAATAAAAAAAATTATGATGTTAAATAACTTGTGCAAGACTATTATCAGTTCAGATACTTGCAACTGCAAGTAACAGAAACCCAGCTCAAACTGGCATAAATAATAAAGAAATTTATAAGCTCACATAAGAGAAAAGGCAAACTTCACGGTTGATGTCATCCAGTGGCTCTATCTCTGTATCACTTCCCTTGAATTTTCTTGATTCTTTTCTCCATGTTTCTGGCTTCATTATTAAGCTCAAAATGAAATAGATACAGGAGATCCAGGCATCAGATCGTCTCAGGAAAGAGGAGAGAATCTGTCTCTTTCTGTGTCTAATTTAAGATTAAAGTCAAATATCTCAGAAGCTACAATAAACTTCATTTCACTCAATTGCCCAAATTCGTTCTCATGCACACTCCTGATCTAATTCATGTTGACAGAGGTTTGTCATTCATTTATGAGTTCTCCTATTAATTTTCCTTCATGATTGTAATTAGAATAATACATAAATGTACACATATTTTAATAAATATTTATAAATAACTGTTTAATAAATAGATATTTGTGCCTGCAATTAACTCTTTAATATCTCTCTCCTGTGGTACAATGTAAGCCCGTAGGGTAGGATCTGTGACTGTTTTATTTCTTGTTGTAGCATAGCATAGCCAAGTGCATAGCCCAGTGCCTTAAGCATAATAGATATTTGATAAATATTTGTTTATTAAGCTAATTAAAGGTGGGAGATATTTATGTAATCAGCTCAGTATGGCAGTTGGTATTTTATTTAGGTGGTGTTGGGGCTGTGGCCATCAAACTTTTCCTGGGGACAAAATTTACTGTAGGAAATATTTAAACTATTATCCTGGTCATGCAGGATCTTTGTACATCTCACACTCTCTCTCTCCTTCCTTAATCCTTTACTGTCACTGTAACATGTATAAAAAAATACATCATATTTAAATAACTAGTATAACCGGGATACAAAATTGTTTCATCTTTTTCTAATTAACTATAATTAGCAACAAGTCCACCATCTCTTGGTCAAAACTTTGCCTTCCCATTATTTAGGCTACTCCAGAATGTATAGTCCAAAGCAGCATCAATTTGATTTCCTCTCCCAGGCAGAAGGAGCACTGGAATCTCTCCTCTCATCCTCCCATGATGCCTACTGTCACACAGTGTCAACCACTGATGCCCAGAGCTGGGGCGGATCGGTATTGTTGCTTTGTTGATCCCGCTCACTGCACACTCTTGCTCAGTTCCTCAAGAATGGTGACCAACTTCAGGGCTCATCTCAAAGTTTCTCAGACTTTGTCTTCTAGTATAGGAATTCTTGGTGCTAAACTATTTCAGAGTTCATGTACAGCCATCTCGCAGGCAGTAACATTTCTGGAGTGCTGATTAGGACTGGCTAACAACTCTACCACGTTGGAGTTCTTTGCTCCTTCTCTTGAGCTGATCTATACCTGGAAGTGGAACAGATTATTATTATTATAATCCTTAAAACAAAGTATCTATGTGTAGGTCATTTCTTCCAGAAAACAGTTTGAGTGTTTGCCCTCATATGAGAGCACATTTCAGTTACTCTAGTCAGTTGTGCCACTAGGGTTGGTGTCATTCAGTGGGGTAACTCATGGTGTCACTCATCCCCGTGGACCTCCTCCAATACCAGACCATACAGAATTCTTAGTAATGTTTATTATCAATTTTAATCTTGGAATAATATGTGATAAGTATAGTTGTAAATTGTTTAAGTATAATATTTCTTAGATTACAGGAATACTAACAACAGAATTGCTTTGTAAAATCTTTCTACATTGAATTACAATATTAGTAACTAAGCGGAAATCTTTTTTTTTTTTCTCCTTTTCCTTTAATTACTACATCATTCTCTAAAAACTTATTGATATATGTTCACAAATACAGGCATAGGCATACCTCATTTTATTGTACTTTGCTTTATTGCAGTTTGCAGATATTGTGTTTTTTACAAATTTAAGATTTGTGGCAACCCTGCATTGAGCAAGTCTTTCCAATAGAAACTTTTCCAATAGAATGTGCTCACTCCCTCTGTGTCACATTTTGGTAATTCTTGCAATATTTCAAACTTTTTCATTTATTATTATATCTGTCATGGTGATCTGTGATCAGTGATCTTTGATGTTACTACTGTAATTGTTTTGGGGCACCGTGAACCATGCCCACGTAATATGGCTTCACTGATAAATGTTGTGTGCTCCACTGACCAGCTGTTCCCCCATCTCTCTCCCTGTGCTCAGGCCTTCTATTTCTTGAGACAATATTGAAATTAGGCCAGTTAATAACCCTACAATGGCCTGTAAGTGTTCAAGTGAAAGGAAGAGTCCCACATCTCCAACATTAAATCAAAAGCTAGAAATGGTTAAGCTTAGTGAGAAACGCATGTCAAAAGCCAAAAAAGACCAGAAACTAGGCCTCTTGCGCCAGTTAGCCAAGTTGTGAATGCAAAGGAAAACCCCTACAAGTATCATATCTAGTAGAGTTCTCCACAATATTAAGTTCCTCTTATGATGGAATTTTTTTCTGACATATATACTGATTTATGTAGACATGGCAAGGGACTTTTGAAAAGAAAAATTTGGCATAACCAATTATTTCTTTAGACCTGATTTAGTAATACATTTAGACTGTACTGGGATATAATATAATCTTCACATTTACAAATTATTTTTTTAAGTTATTTTTGAAATAAAAAATGGATATTTAGGTATGATTTTAAAAAGCACATTCAAAATTTTTTTTTAAATCATGAAGTTTTATGTTCCAAAGCAAAGCAGAGGAAGAGGAAAATTACATAATGTTAGGAAAGAGGAATTGTGCTGGAATGGTGCATTGCTGTGTCCTCACTGGTATGTGAATATGAACATACCACTTAATTGTGCTCATAAAGAATTTGTACATGGATCAAGAGGCCGTTGTTTGAACAGAACAAGGGGATACTGCATAGTTTAAAGTCATGAAGGGTGTGCTTCAGGGTTGTATCCTTTCACCATACCTATTCAGTCTGTATGCTGATGAAATAATCTGAGAAGCTGGACTATATGAAGGGGTACAGGGCATCAGGGTTGGAGGAAGACTCATTAACAACCTGCATTATGCAGATGACACAACCTTGATTGCTGAAAGTGAAGAGGACTTGAAGCACTTACTGAAGAAGATCAAAGACCACAGCCTTCAGTATGGATTGCACCTCAACATAAAGAAAACAAAAATCCTCACAACTGGACCAATGAGCAACATCGTGATAAACGGAGAAAAGACTGAAGTTGTCAAGGATTTCATTTTACTTGGATCCACAATCAACACCCATGGAAGCAGCAGTCAAGAAATCAAAAGTTGCGTTGCACTGGGCAAATCAGCTGCAAGAGATCTCTCTATAAAGTGTTAAAAAGCAAAGACCTCACCCTGAGGACTAAGGTGTGCCTGACCCAAGCCATGGTGTTTTCAATTGCTTCATATGCATGTGAAAGCTGGGCAATGAATAAGGAAGACTGAAGAGAATTGGTGCCTTTGAATTGTGATGTTGGCAAAGAATATCAAATATATCATGGACTGCCAAAAGAACGAACGAATCTGTCTTAAAAGAAGTACAACCAGAATGCTGCTCGTAAGCAAGGGTGGCAAGACTGGGTCTCACATACTCTGGACACGTTGTCAGGAGGAATCAGTAGCTGGAGAAGGACATCATGCTTGGTAAAGTAGAGGGTCAGCGAAAAAGAGGAAGACCCTCAAGGAGGTGGATTGACACAGTGGCTCCAACAACGGGCTCAAGCATCGAAACAATTGTGAGGGTGGTGCAGGACTGGGCAGGACTGCATAGGGTTGCTGTGAATTACAACTGACTTGAAGGCACCTAACAACAACAAGCTCTAAGGTGACAAATAAGATTAAATGAAATGAGGCATGCTGTGCACGTTGCAACTTAGTGGCTGGCTCACAATAAACCCTTAATAAATGTTATTTCTCTTGGTTTTATCAATATTCTTCTTTTTTTATATGATATTCATCAAAATTTATTTTACTTGAAATAATTGCCTCTAAAGAGGTTTGTTGGTGCGGAAAAAAATTTTTAAAAAGAATTGCTGCTATTTATCAGGACTGTTTTCTTATTTCTCTTTCTTCCTTGTTTTCCCCACAGTGAGGGTAAAGGCCTGTATATTTCTAACCTTGCATGGAGAGATCAAAATTGAATGGAATCACATTTTCCTGATCCTTCTTTCTGGTTTAAACCTGAAACCTAGAAATAGAGGGGAAACAAATCCTAGTTAAAGGGAAGAATGTTCAGCTCTATTTCACATACTTTAACTTATTTGATCTTCTCCACACCTCTGCAAGAGTGGTAGGAGTGTTTTATGATTCCACCTTATATATTCAGAAATTGGTTCCCAATGAGGTTAAATGATTTCCCTACGGCCTCATGTTTGAGAAATGACAGGATGGTAACTTGATCATAAAGTCTAGTACTGTTTTCCATTGCATTGTCTTTCCAAACATAACTTAGTCTTTTAAAAAACATGTTTTCCTTATCTTTTTTTTTCACTCTCTCATCTTTCAAATATACAAAGCCATGAGAAAAATGAAAGATGAGTAAAAAGAATTGCTAATGGAAGAACAAAATGTTAGGAGACGAAATAAAACCAAATCCACCGCCATTGAGTTGATTCTGACTCATTGTGACCCTATAGGAGGGAGTAGAACTACCCCACAGGGTTTCCAAGGCCATAAATCTTTACAGAAGCAGACTGACACATCTTTTTTTCCAAAGAGTGGCTGGTGGGTTGGAACCACTGACCTTTTGGTTAGTAGCCAAGCTCCTTTACAACGAGGCCTGCATAGGGGGTAGTTATTTTTTATGTTTAGCACTGAGTTATACATAGATTCTTTTTGTTTTTAGGACTTAAAAAAAAAAAAAAAAGACTGGAGAATATTTGCCAAGTGAAGTAAGGAAACAGTATCTAAGTATTTCCCTTCTATATTGGGGGCTCCCAAAACACCTGCATTTTTGCTAATTCATTACAGGCATTCACAGGAGTCAGAGGCAGTTGTACTCATAAAAAAAAAAAATGAGTTGTACTTATAAAAAAAAAATTTTTTTTTTTTTTAGCTATGGTTTATTACAGCAAAAGGGTACACAACAGCATCAACGAGGGAAATATTCACCTCAGGCAGTGTCTGGAGGGATCCTTTCAGAGTACTCAGACAGTTCTCAGGAGAGGTCGCATAGAATGTGCTGCTTCCTCCAGCAGCAAGACGCAGCAACACATATGCAGCGTTTCTGCCCGGGAAAGCCCATTAGAGATCCAGAGTCCAAGGTTTTTGTTGGACTCTGTTGGATACTCTTTGCCTGTGTGATCAGCCACAATCATAGAAATTTCAGAGTCCCAGAAGGAAAGCAGGTGTTTTCCATTAGTCACATTGTTTATACAGTCTAGGCAGGTTATACAGTCTAGGCAGTGGAATCCAAACAAAACAGCCTTATCGGTGAAGGCAACTTTGCAAAAGGTGAGTTCCTAGATGCTAGCCAAGGGTCGACCATCCCTGCAAGCAGGCCCTTCAAAACAGCAATCTTAGACCTACTGTGCCAATTCCTTCCTGTGGACCAACCCAGCATTTTCAAGTGCCAATATGGGGGGGGGGTGGACAGTGGAGTCCAGGGGAATTTTGAAACAGAATGCAATATTACAGTAAGAGAAAGCATACAAAATAATGGCAGTACTCTTCTGTTATTGGTAGAAAAATCCTAATAGTCTTGGCCAGGGTTTTCAAAATTTTCTTTTAGAAGGAAAAACAAAAATAACAAAACAACCTAAGGCCATATAGGTGGAGAGGGATGCAGATAAGTATTTAGCATTTGGAGTGAACCATGTAAAATGCTTTAATAAATGCTAAAATTTTTCATGGAATGTAAGAAAAGGACATGTGAATTCTGACTGGGGAGATTTAAGAAGGCTCTGAGAAAGTGATATTTCAGCTCTAGTTCTTAATAATTTCTACAGCAGAGAGGGGTTAATGGCATTCTTGTTATAGGGGACAACTGTAGAGAGCTGTGACTGTACAGGATATTAAAGAATATTGAGTATTTTTTGTGTGTGATACGATATGACATAAGCTGGACAATAAAAGAGGAAAATCAAAGAATTGATACATTTGAATCATGGTGTTTGAGAAGAATATTGAATATGTCATGGACTGCCAGAAGAACAAATAATTCTGTCTTGGGGAAGTAAAAACAGAATACTCCTTTGAGGCAAGGAGGGTGAGACTTTGTCTCACTTACTTTGGACATGTTATCAACAGGGATCACTCCTTGGGGAATGACATCATGTTTGGTAGAGGGTCAGCAAAAAAGAGGAAGACCCTCAACGAGATGGATTTACGCAATGGCTACAACAATGGGCTCAAACACACCTACTGTTGTGAGGATGGCACAGGACAGAGCAATATCTCATTCTGTTCTACATGGGGTCACTTTGAGTCAGAACTGATTTGTTGGCAACTAACAACAACAAGAACCTATAGTATTACATAAGTAATTTAATAATGACATAAGTTAATATAATTGAAAATAAGTTCAGAACTGTACACGACGACAAGGTTTCAGAGGAACTTGAATTCCATGCCAAGAGTGTTTGTGTTCAAACACTCATCTTTCCTCTGGTTGTCCTGGGCTCACTTTTTTCTGTCACAAAAATGAAACATCCCATTGGCTATTAAACAGCATATTATTTCCTACAATGTGTTGTTTTTAAGTTGGAAAAGGATATGACAGTATTGTTCATTTTTTTTTAATGTTATGCATTTTTGTGTGCTCTTACCTGTAGAATAAAAGAACAATTAAAAAATTAGCAAGACCTGATTGGATTGTCCTGGTATGTTTACACAAATTTCTTAAAAAATTATATTCCATTTATTAAGAATGGTTTCAACTTCATTAAAATCAGATTATTATCTGATAAACATATGTTATAAATTATGAATAATTTTTTTATCCTATCCTACTGAAAATCCATATTCGTCTTTCTAAAACTCATATTTGAATATGGATTCCTATATTAATATGACTATGTGTTAAAATGTTAAAAAATAACAGAGATTCAGAGTGGAGTAGTTTATTCTAAATGCTAAGTGCCAAGTGTTCTTATGTCTATAAAAATGAAATTGTATACCGTGTACAATTACTGTATTAAACATTATTGATCCCTGTTAATTAAAATTATTTTTGCATTTTATTCCTCATTTGTAGTAGTTTTTCCCACCATTTTTTTTTTTTTTTTTTTTTTGGTTCCCTTTAATTGGGACAAGATGTACTTGAAACTTTACTAGAAATAGCTCAGAAGTAAAATGCATGGAGATCATTTTATTGAGGACATTGCACATGTAAACTATTTTCAAGAATATCAAAGAGTCACAAAAATGGGTCACATTCTACAAATGATAGATCTGGGTTTTGAAACAACTGTTGTATACTTTCCCCCTTAAAACCCATGCCATTCTGAGACAGAACTAATTATCTTAAGGCTCTGAGTCAACTGTTGCCAAATGGTCTCACAGTTAGCGACAGAAGAGAAATGAAGCACAGAGCAGTAAACCTTGGGGATTCACCTGGCCTCCTTCGCAGCCAAGATTGTTCCTATGGTGTCAGATAACAATTAAAGAACCTGAAATTGAAAATCACTCAGAAAAGGTCAAACTGAAAAGTGTAACTTTCTCAACCAGGTCATGCATATCACAGTAAAAGAATAACCAGAGCATAAAGAAAGAATTAACATAGGATAAAGAAAGGAATGTATTACAAAACAGAGATGAATAGGTAATTATCCTTATGCACATGTGGAGAAACAGAACAAATACTGGAATCATAGGTACTATGTATCATCACTAAAAAGCTGTGTAATCTTGAGCAAGCCATATCCTCTACCTGTAGGCCTCAGCTTCCTCATAAGTAAAATAAGAGAGATGGTGTAAATGGTTCCTGAAGCTGCTTTTTAAAAATAACATCCTATAAATCTTTCTGTAAAATGGCATATTTGCAAAATATCTGAATGTAAGCACCATGAGAAAAGTACTTTGGCTGTCTTGGCACAGTACATAGACTAGGGCCTGTCACATATTAGGCACTCAAAACTATATTTGTTGAATGAATGTGTACCAGGAAATTGAGATGAGAGGTGGGTAGGTTAAGTGACTATTAGCAGAAGGACAGCGTATGCTCGTACATTGCTCCATCAAGACACATTAATCTTCTTCCTCCTTTAAAGAAAGCTGCACCTTTGATGATGGTGGGAAAGAGTAGGTAAGAAAGGTGTTCTTAGGGAGTGTCTTGGTTATCTAGTGCTGCTATAACAGAAATACCACACGTGGATGGCTTCAACAAACAGAAATTTATTCTTTCACAGTCTAGTAGGCTAAAAGTCCAAATTCAGGACTTCAGCTCCAGGGGAAGGCTTTCTCCCTCTGTCGGCTCTGGAGGAATGTCCTTGTCATCAATCTTCCCCTGGACTAGGAGCTTCTCCGTGCAAGGACTCCAGGTCCAAAGGACACGCCTTTCTCCTGGCACTACATACTTAATGGTATGATGTCCCCTGTCTGTCTACTCACTTCTCTCTTTTATATCTCAAAAGAGATTGACTTAAGACACAACCTAATCTTGTAGATTGAGTCCTGACTCATTAGCATAACTGCCTCTAATCCTGCTTCATTAACACCATAGAGATAGAATTTACAACCACAGGAAAATGACATCAGATGACAAAATGGTGAACAGTCACACAATACTGGGTATCATGGCCTAGCCAAGTTGACACATATTTTGGGGGGACCCAATTCAAACCATAACAGGGAGTCTCAGAGTTTCTCAAAGATTTGCATGCCTCTGGTTGGAAAAGCTACAAAGTGCTTTTAAGTCCTTAACATTAAAAAAATATCTTTTCTGAGACCAGTTCTGTGCCATAGATGGTAGCCCTATACCTTTAAAGTATAGTTAGAGTGCAATTTCATAAGGAACGGTGCTTAACTTTTCCATGGCTGCACTTTGTAGTTGAATAAATGAGAGAACAATATCATTAGAGCTAACACACAGTATTTTATTTCAAAATATTGTCTTCCCATAGCTGGGTCATAATACATCCTGGCTACACTTTGCCAAATGTTGTAGTAGAGTTGACTTAAAATTTATGATATTAGTTTGAATGAAAATCTAATGGTAACAAATTATGTATTTTAAGTATCACCATTTTTGAAAGCCATTATGTTCTTACCAGTTTGGAATACTAAAAATATACCTAAACTAGTTGCAACATACTCTGCTTAGTGGCATGGATTTCTTAGATGAATTTAATTTCCAGAAGTTCATGATGGAAATGCAGCTGAAGTACAGCGGTAGCAGAGTGGAAGTAAGTGGTCATTTTTTTTTTTTTTTTCAGGTAGGTCTTTGGGTTTGTGAGGACATTAAATTAGCGTATGGAATACTGATCTATCAGATGAAAATTTAAGCCATGATGCATTTTCTGACTTGAAGTCTGAGACTACACATTTACTTTTCTGTTCTGTTTTGCTGCTACTGGAAATTAATAGTGACAGAAATAAACACATTTAATAAAATAAGATCTCTAGCAGTGGATTTGGACAGAATATGATTTATTTGTTTAATATTGAGTCTTCAATAGAGTGGCTCAGACAATATTTATCTGTACATTATGAATAGTACATTGAAAAGGGGAAACTTTAAATGGGTATGCTTAAAGCTATGCCAATTTGAAAGGTAATAATTATTAAAATATATAAAGTATCTTCAGCAAAGATTAAATAATGCACTTTTATACTGGCACTGGTTACTTGTTTAATGTTTTGGAGACCTCTTTGAATAACTGGGGAACATTTTTAAAGAAAAGCATTCAAACACTAGTTTGACTTAGGCAAGTATCACAACTATTGATGTAATTCTTGAGTTAAAATTGGAAAACAAAGATGAAATATTAAAAATGAGGTGTTAAAATTAATTTTCTAAATAAGAGAAAATCTCAGAAATTTAGAGCTTCAATTTTCTAATTTTTCTGAAAAAGAAATGTGGTTCTAGAGGATTAGATGATTTGCCAAAATCAGTAATCTAAATGAACCAATTTATTCAAGTCATTTTTTTTTTTCTGAATGAAGTTGAATTGCAGATATTAAAGTCTACATTCTAATACCAGGTTTACAAAAAAGGCAAATAAAGGGCTATTTTATAAGAATTATAAAGGCTACTTATTCAGTTTATGCAATAAATTTTTGTTGAACGTCTACTAGTGCCAGACATGGTTCTAAGGACGGAATATAAACTCTTGCCTTGCAGATACAGTGCCTGCTGTTACAGAGTTTACATTTTGGAAATGGCCAGCACACAATGAAACCAACAGATAATTGTCCAGATACGGACTGGTAAATTTGCCTCGGAAATTGGAGGGTACTGAGAGAATAAAGAGAGAGGCTGTTAACTCCAGTGCGGGCAGCGAAGGAGTTTTTATTATTAGGGAGATTTACATACTGAGGCAGGTGTTCCTGGCCTGCCTCAGGACCAAAGCAGTCCTCTGTACCTAGCAGCAGGGTGGGCGGAGGTTTTGTAGAGGTCAAGTACAAAGGTGGCTCCGAGCCAAGGCGTTCCATAAGACTGCCTCAGCAAAGTCACATAACAGGGGCTTGGAGAACCAGCAGTAAACTAACAAAAACAGCAGTGAACTAACAGCATGAAGGCAGCCAAGTTCAGCCTCACAAAGCCTGTTTTCTCCTTCAAAAAATAAAAATATTTTATAGTGGTAAGTCCCAAGCAGAAAATTGAAATCAACTTGATGTCTGTATTCCATTCATTACATACTTATTTAGTACCTTTATACACCAGGAGGAAACCTTGGTGGCATAGTGGTTAAGAGTTACAGGCTGCTTACCAAAAGGTTGGAAGTTCAAATCCACCAGGCACTCCTTGGAAACCGTATGGGGCAGTTCTACTCTGTACTATAGGGTTGCTATGAGTTGGAATCGACTCGATGGCCTTGCATTTGGCTTTGGTTTTGGTATACACCAGGTGGAGCCCTGGTGGTGCAGTGGTTAAGAACTGTGCTGCCAACCAAAAGGTCAGGAGTTCAAATCCACCAGCCACTCCTTGGAAACCCTATGGGACAGTTCTACTCTGTCCTATAGTGCCACTATGAGTGAGAATCAACTTGATGGCAACAGGTTTTTGGTTTATACACCAGGCATTGTTTGGGCACCTGGGATAAATCAGAAAGCATAACGACAAAGGTCCTTAAATTTGTGACACTTCTTTTCTAATGGGAAGACAGATAATACAAAATAATAGTAAATTTGTACAAACAAACAAAAAAAAAACCAAACCCAGTGCCGTCGAGTCGATTCCGACTCATAGGAAACCCTGATTGCATAGTGGTGAAGTGGTATGGCTGCTAACCGAAAGGTCGGCAGTTTGAATCCATCAGGTGCTTCTTGGAAACTCTCTGGGGGCAGTTCTATTCTGTCCTATAGGGTCGCTATGAGTATGAGAAATTTGTATAGTATGTTAAAATATTTTAAATGTGCCTGGAGGTATAAACTAGGCAGTACATTATAATATTAACTAAGGTGAAATAGTAAATCTCATTCTTGAGATGTAAGATGTAAACAATGATGTAAGAAGATGTAGAAGTTGGCTTATAGACATCTAGGTGAAGATGTTTTCAGACAGAATAAACCCCCAGGCCAGAAGCCTAGGGAAGAAGAATGCCTAGTATATTCAAGGACTACAAGAAAGTCAGAGTACTATTATGGAGTGATGGGGGTGGGATAAAGAAAGAGATGTGTTCAGAGAAGAAAGACATATAGATATATTGATAGATAACTATATTCTAGCTATTAACCCTCTCTCAAACTACTTTAGTAAATCTCTTTTCATGTTCTATAGTAAGAAAATAAAAAAGACAGTTTACTAGACAGACTAATTATTCAATCAGCTTTGTATTGCCAAGGAATGATTTTTCAAACAGTAAAATAGTTGCGTCTCATGATGCCACATTCCACAAATTGGATGCTAATCTTATCCTTCCAAGCTTAAATCCACTGTCGGACTAAAGTTTACCAGCATGAGAGATTTTTAAAGTGACACACCTTAGTTAACAATACTTAAGATTACTTGTTTTCTGAAACGGCAACTTTAACTTCTTATTTAAGAATTAGATTCACAATTCGAGGTCATAAGAAATAATATTACATAAAGTCTTAATAGTAGTTCTATGTTGTTTATTAGTCTCATGTCTGAAATGAAAAGATACCTGTATAAAAATAATGACCCAGCTATGAACATGGAGTCCTGGTGGTACAGTGGTTAAGAGCTTGGCTGCTAATAAAAAAGTTGGCAGTTCGAATCCACCAGCTACTCCTTGGAAACCCTATAGGACAGTTCCACTCACTCCTATAGAATCGACTCCACGGCAACAGGTTTGGTTTTTTGGTTTTAGCTACGAACATGAGAAATACTGGAAGTAATCCAGTTTTAGGATGACTCTGGAACAGAAGGACTTTGATTTACGCAGTATACCAAGATGAGGACTGATAGAAAATTAGGGGCATGCAAGTGCTACATTACTATAATATTTTAGTGTTATGGATTGACTTGTGTCTCCCCAAAATATGTGTTGTAAATCCTAACCTCTATGCTAGTGGTTATAATCCCATTTGGCAATGGGTTGTCTTTGTTATGTTAATGATACAAGATTAATGTACGGTATATTTTAAGTCAATCTCTTTTGAGATATAAAAGCAAGCAAGGGAAACAGCGATGGGGTAAGACGCATGCCAAGAGACATGGAGATCTCTGAGAAACCAGGAAACAGAAGCTGAGGAGAGAAAGACCTTCCCCTAGAGCTGACAGAGAAAGCCTTCCTCTAGATCCAGCACTCTGGATTTGGACTTCTAGTCTCCTAAACTGTAAAAAGATAAACTTCTGTTTGTTAAAACCATCCACTTCTGGTATTTCTGATATAGCAGCGCTAGATAACTAAGACAGTTAGCCTATAGCAACAATAATCACAAACTCTTTGCAATGCTATTTGTGCCCATCCAGTAACATTCATTTTCTTTTTATCTGTTCTTGGAAATATTTCAGTTGAATTTCACATTTCTCTGGTGTAGTTTGATCCCTTATACTTTAATATAATCCTGGAATTAAGCTTACTCATTTAATGCATGACACATCAATTAACTTATTAAACAAATATTTCTATAACTCATATTAGATATTCATCTCAACATGCATAAAAAATAAACTAATAATTACTTTTGGAAATAGTATGTACAGTGATTGCAGAAGAAGCTCTGTATTCAGATACTCTGGGCTCAAGACCCAACTCTATCTCCTTTCAACTATATTTCCCTAGGAAACTTAAGTAACTTCTCTTCACCTCAATTTTCTAATGTGTAAAATGAGGAAAAACATAAGTATCTAAAATATAGTATTATTGTGAGGAATTAAAATATAAGCCATGCAAAGCACTTAGCGTAGCACGTTATGTATTAAGAACTCAATATGTGTAAACTGTTTTGATATATACATAGTGTGTACATATGTGGCATGATTCCAGTATTACTTAGGTCAATATGAGATGGAGATGATTTTTCCATTCTTAAAAAGTCAGAATTTTAGCAGTGAAGAATTATGATGTTCCCCTAAAAATACAATTCAAAACTTCCAGTGAGTGGATTGCAGATATCATGGTATAGGTGTTTGAAGATAGACTAGTAAAACTAACTTTCAGAAAAAATTATTTAAAAAAAAAAGGTTTGTTAAATTTTTATACTTGGCTGTTCTTCGTCTTTGTATAGATTTTAACCCAAATCCTGATGACTGTATAAAATTTCTAGTCATTTTCTTTTCAGATCTCCCTGAGACTGTCTTAGTCATCTAGTGCTGCTATAACAGAAATACCGTAAGTGGATGGCTTTAACAAAGGGAAGTTTATTTTCTCACAGTAAAGTAGGCTAAAAGTTCACGTTCGGGGCATCAGCTCCAGGGGAAGGCTTTCTCTCTCCATAGGCCTTCCCATCAATGTTCCCCCATACTAAGAGCTTCTCCTCACAGGGACTCTGGGTCCAAAGGACAAACTCTGCTCAGGCACTGCTTTCTTGGAGTTATGAGGCCCCCTTCCCCCCGTCTGTCTTCTCACTTCTTTCTTTTTTATCTCAAGAGATTGCCTCAAGACACAATCCAATCTAGTAGATTGAGTCCTGCCTCACTAACACAACTGCCGCCCATCCTTTGTCATTAACATCATCCCACCCAGAAAAAACCCAGTGCCATTAACATCATAGAGGCAGGATTTATAACATACAGGAAAAACACACAATACCAGGAATCATGGCCTAGCCCAATTGATACACACATTTGGGGGGGGGGGCATAATTCAATCAATGACAGAGACTTATAATTTCAGTATGTTGTTATTGTTGTTAGGTGCCATCGAGTCAGTTCTGACTCATGGTGACCCTCTGTGTGACAAAATGAAACACTGCCTGATCCCACAACACCCTCACTATCATTGTTACCCCTAGCCCATTGTTGCAGCCACTGTATCAATCCATCTCCTTGAGGGCCTTCCTCTTTTGCGCTGACACTCTCCTTTACCAAGCATGATGTTCTTCAGGGACTGATCCCTCCTGATAATATGTCCAAAGTATGTGAGACATAATCTCGCCATTCTTGCTTCTAAGGAGCATTCTGGCTGTACTTCTTCCAAGACAGATTTTAGCAGTCCATGGTATATTCAAGATTCTTCGCCAACACCACAATTCAAAGGCTTCAATTCTTCGGCCTTCCTTATTCATTGTCCAGCTTTCACACGCATACGAGGTGATTAAAAACACCATTTAGGTCAGGTCTACCTTAGTCCTTAAAGTGATGTCTTTACTTACCAACCTTTAAAGAGGTCTTTTGCAGCAGATTTGCCCAATGCAATGCGTCTTTTGATTTCTTGACTGCTGCTTCCATGGGTTTGGATTGTGGATTCAAGTAAAATGAAATCCTTAACAACTTTAACCTTTTTCTGTTTATTCATGATGTTGAGTATTGGTCCAGTTGTGAGGATCTTTGTTTCCTTATGTGGAAGTGTAATCCTTACTGAAGGCTGTGGTCTTTGATCTTCATCAGTAAATGCTTCAAGTTCTTTTTGCTTTCAGCTGGCTAGGCTGCGTCATCTGCATTTCAGAGGTTATTAATGAGTCTTCCTCCAATTCTGATGCCTTCTACTTCTTCATGTACTCCAGCTTCTTGGATTATTTGCTCAGCATACAGATTGAATAAGTATGGTGAAAGGACACAGCCCTGGCACACACCTTTCTTGACTTTAAACCTTGTTCTGTTCAAATGACTGCCTCTTCATCTATGCACAGATTCCACATGAGCACAATTAAGTGTTCTGAAATTCCCATTCTCCACGATGTTATCCATAATTTGTTATGATCCACACAGTCAAATGCCTTTGCATAGTCAATAAAACACAGGTAAACATCTTTCTGGTATTCTCTGCTTTCACCCAGTATCTGTCTGACATCAGCAATGATATCCCTCATTTCATGTGCTCTTCTGAATCCAGCTTGAATTTCTGGCAGTTCACTGTCGATGTACTGCTGCAACCACTTTTGAATGATCTGCAAAATTTTACTTGTGTATGATATATAATTTCAGTATAGTACAAGAAAAAGAAAAAGTTTTTCCAATATAATTGGTAGAAAAGTGGTAAGGGAATGGCAAAGAATAAATTATGTTCATTAATTTAAAGGAAGACTGGAAATACATATGTAAGAATAAATTCCTACAGTTTTTAAGTTGGTTAAACAGCCTTGGGGAACTTACAGAATTTCTAGGTCTATTCTGTAAACCTATGACTAGTCACACATCTCGATTCTATCACTCATGAAATGAATCCAAAGAATGCCAAGGCTAGAAATCCATATATACAACTAAAGATTTTAATCAGCAGTATAATTGAAACTTGACGTGGAATTTAGTGTCTGAAGAGAAAGGTGATGGAGAAAACATAGATATCTAAATTAAGAAAACAAGCATTAGGGAGCGAATAAGGCTGACGATGGGTTTATCAAGCTCTGTTCACCCTTTTTGGAATTTCTTAACTTTTTGGGTAGCATCAGTTTCACTCACAAGCCATACAGGATAGAATATACATAGCAAGAACCTGTAAGAAACTAATCTACCTTGTCTTAAAATTAAAACACTGCACTGATAATAGATTTTAAAATTCTACAGAGATCCTCCAATACAACTCTGTACATATCCCCACCATTTTCTTGATATATAAACCAAGACCCAGAGAGTTGAACCATTTTCCTCATCCTCCAAAAGGATGCTTTTCTGCATAAAATGATGGTACTTTGTAAGAAGAAATGCAGTAGTAAGTAAGGCAGCCAGGAGTGTTTTTCAGACATGCTGTCATGCTTTTGGCCCATATACCATAGCTGCAAAATGAAACAAAACAATAGAAATAGCTAACAAGTTGGAGTGTCTTATTTTGCTTAAAAAAAAAAAATCAGTTCTGAAACAGAGCAGAACAACTGAAAGATCATTTTCAGTTTTTTGCCCCAACATTTGAAAAACTATCTGGTTTTACTATGTAATAAGGTTATTATAAGAATTGAGTTAATCCAGCCAAAACACTTGAAACAGTGCTTGACAAATAGAAAATATACTAATTATTTTTAAAGCCATTGTAATAATGAGTCTTTCAATTGAACAACACCACACAGGAGTGGCAACATCTTAAACCATAAATAATAAACTCAATACACATTGAGGTTAGCTATGCAGCAGGCATTGTGCTGTGTCCTCCATGGCTTCTCTCATTTATTCCTACAAATTATCTCCATTTTACAGCTCTGGAATCTGGGTCATAAAGTGGTTAAGAAATGCACAGAAAACTGAATAGCTTTTAAGACGGTGATTTATAACTGAACTATTAAAGCAATTTGGTAAAAGGAAGATACTTCTGGATTTGGAACCTAATGGCCAGAGTTTGAGTCCCAAATCTACCATTTACCTTATAAGTTACTCAAGTTCCCTGGCTGTAAGCCTCCTCATCTGTCAAATGAAGAGACTGAATTACAAGTTATTTAAAGTTTTTTTTTTTTTTTCTAGCTCTTTTCTTTGCCTTCATCATGGAGGCTAAATGTAAAAAGGACACATAGTTATTTGAAGTCTTTTATTTTTAATTATGGTTTTATCCAGTTAAATCATAACAACTTCCCTCATTTAAGGAAAGTTATCACAATTAAATTTCCAAAGGGCTGGAAATAAAATACCTATACCATCTGTCCATTCTATATTTTTCCATATGGGAATAATAAATCTATTGAATCCAGGGATTCAGTATATTTCTGCAGAGTATATTTCCGATGTTTTGTTATAGGGAATTGGAGAAAATCTTTAGGAGACAATAACAATTTTGGAAGAGTTTGCAATCATTATGAAGGGAAAAATCTCTCCCCTACACCTGTGTGTAATTTAGACAGAGATGACCTCACCCTCTCATACAATTACTAGGGGGTGTCAGTGCAAATGTCTGAATACTGTTCTACAAGAGAGATTTTGGTAGTAAGTTCTATTATTTTCAGTTAATAGCTTTTCCCACCTAATGCTTTACAAAACTATCTTAATTGAGTACATTGTACAATGTTTGCTTTGAGGTAATTTTTTTTTTCTACCCACAATTTATAAGATTTTGGTTTGTTCTCATGTGTTTAATTTTGATCAACACAGACTTTATACTCTGTAGTGGGAAAATATATATAATAAAGGAAATAATTTTTCCTCAACCATATCCCCCAGAGTATTTTTAATATAATTTGCTCAAGCTAGATAAATATTTATCTGTACTGTTTAAGAATAGCAAAGTGCATTTAAAATTTGAATCATTTAAAATTTTGTAAATCTTGTATGAATTTTGAGTCAAAGAATTTATACATTATGTACAGATATAGTAGATATATATACTTTAAATGCATGAATAACTTGTGCATGTTAATTTAAAACTTCTTGAGAGTCAAACCACTTCAGCAAATTGAATTAGACAACTTCCTTTTTTTCTGAATTATTTCAGTATTTGTTATAGTGATGGTTACACCAGGTGTTAAAGTGAAAAGGATTTTTACTTTAAAAATGTGAAAATTGTGTGTTATACATGTAAGTGAACACAAAGAAAGGTTTTTGAGTTTTTTGAGATTGATATATCTTCTGAAAATATTCCTTGACTTAAATGTTTTTGCTTGGTTAATTAGGGTGATCATACAGTCTGATCTTTCAAAGAAAATTGACCAGATAATTGTCAGTAAGACTCAGTCAAATCAAGATTGTTGTAGTTTTCATTTGTAGAGGCTGGAAGTCCCTTAACGGCTTTCCCCATCCAAACCACCTGATCTTCCAGTCTGAAGGCCCAATCTTGCTTTAGTGCTCAGACTAATTTATACCATCAGTTAGGGGTTAGGAACTCACAAGTTCTAGCTCAAGAATCCTTGAATCTCACTATTCTATAGTTCATTTGGTTTCTGCATTGAAAAACAGTCTTACCTGAGTTCCTGTTATCCAAAGGAGGCTCCCCATAGATCATTAATCTCTGCCTAAATTTTTGCCATCAGATTGCCTGCTTCAGTTCTTCAACCTCCAAGCTGGTCATTCAATAATTCAGTACCTAAATCATGATCAAGGATTTACATAGATTATACAATATACTATACCTACCTTCTTAAGCTTGTCCTGTATCCCCCATTCCATTTGGTGGATTTAAAAAAAATGTTTTGGAAGCCCTGAGACCCACCACCTCTTTATCATCATGTTGGCTTGAAAATTCATTGTTTCATGTTTCATGCTATAATAAATTTCTGTATATAATACAATTAACATTTTGAATGGTTTAATTTTAAAGAAACTTGACTAAGGATGAATGGATGAGCTTGAAATATAGGATCTTAAAAGATTGGTTTATGTTTACTTTTGTAAGTACTTACTAGCTTTAGTGTTTAGATCTCGTAATTTAATTTTCCTTGGTGTTAATTTCCTCCTGGGGAAAAATGGGCTAAAAAACATCTATAAGACTTGTTCTCTAGTTGTAGACAACTAGAATACTGGAAAAAATATTAAAATTTTTAGACATTAAACAACAGGCAGAATAGCACTTTAGTCACCGAGAGAAAGAAAATAAAATAATAGAGCCTTATAACACCCAGCTTTCTGCCTAAAGGCAATTTCTGGATCATGATGCAGGGAAGGACTACTCAAACAGAACTTCATGGTCCTTAACTTTTGTAGCTGAAAAGATCTGATTTTGGGGAGAACAAGACAGCTAGAATTTGTAGGGCATAGTATCAGAGCAGAATGAACTATACAGAGAAAGAGTACCCTAAATTTGCATATATATCCCCCCCCCGTCCCCCAGTCTTTGGTTGACTAGCAATCTGTACATATATAGAATGATATTCCACAAAGGCAGCCAAAGAAAAATTTCTGGAGAAGAATAATTGTCAGAGACCTGCAAGTTGGACAATTCCCAGAGTTCTCACAGGATTGGGAATATTTTAAGTTCCCATCAGCCAGAGGAGAGAACCCGCATTCAATATCTGGAATATTCGGCAGGGAGCACAGAAGGATCAAGCCTTACTAATGGAGTTAGCTTAGTTCCAGAGTGGAGGCTACTGTAGACCCATCCTAATTTTTTTCTTTTAAGCGAGCCTCAGAATAATCAGCCTGTTCCACAAGCTACTTAACTATCTGGCAGAACAAACTCAACACTCCCTAAGAAAATACACACACACAAAAATCTAGCTGTAATCTAGTGCCTTAGAAATCCTGTAACTTCAGGAGGAGGGATGCAGATCACCGTCATCACGATCAGCACAAAGCTAATTCCCATGATGCGGAGGTCAGACGTACCTCCACTCTCCAACTTTTTACCAAAGCTGACGGCAGTCATCCTCCCCACAGCACTCTCTACTTCTCTAATGGGTTCAATAATTCATTGTGATGGCCTCACAGAACTCACAGACCACACTCACAATTATGTGGTTTATTAGGGAAGTACTCAGAATCAGGATCAACTTGGAGGTAACAGGATTCAACTCAGGAGACAGAATACTCTTCACCAATCAGAACGGCTTCCAAAGAAGACAGCTCTTAGCTCCTTCTCGGCTATGCCTGCAGGCAGGCCCTCTTCTCAGGCCTACTGCTGCCAGGCCCTGATTGGGCCTACTGCCACTGGACCTCATTGGGCCTGGCGTCTGTCCTGCTCAGGCAAGTGTTACAACTCTTTAGCTCCACACACTAGTGCCTGAAGGCACTTCACTCCACCAGTAAGCCTCCTGCCTGGAAGTGTACAGCTCTCTGTCCCCCCAAGGGTCAGCAAGCCCACTGCGGCTGCCTCACACTGGTCTCCTGGTTTCCATAGTTCATGCCAATCCTGCTTCTGCTTCTGCCATCTTGCACCATCTCCAATGTTACAGCTCTTTCTCTCCTGTGTCTAGGAGTTTCTTGGTGCAGGGACACCAGATTCAAAGGGCATGCTTCGCTCCAGGCTCTTGTTCTTGATAGTAGTGAGATACCCCTGAATCTCTGTAGGATTGACTCTTATAAGCCCAACAGGATGGCAAAACTGATTAATCCCCAAGATAGACAAAAAGTCACCTTATTTGCATAGTAGACTGGCCAGTCTTACAAGGTATGTAAACTAGGCCAACCCTAGGGCAGGGTGCTGTCCAGCATGAGAAACCCATTGCCCTGCACTAGCACTACACAAAATTAAATTGACGATATCTGGCAACCAATAAAAAATTGCTGGATTTGAGAATAAGCAGAAAATTTGACTCATAACCAGGAGAAAATTCAGTCAATAGAAACATACCTGGTTGATGGCGTTACCAGACAATAACTCCAAAACAGCTATTGTAAAATATGTCCAAGGATAGTATGGATATAATTGATGAAACTAAAAATACAAAAACTTAATGGAACTAAGATTAGACATTGCAGGAGAAAAGATAAGTGAACTTGAAGATGTAATAATAAAAACTATGCAAAATGAAGCAAAAGTGAAAATGATTTAGAAAAAGTAAACAGTGTTAGTGACATTTAACATGTAATTTGAGTATGAGAATGAGATGCAGAGAGGGGAACAAGAAAATTCTTTTAAGATATAATGGCCAATTTTCCCCCAAATTTGATGACAAAATACCTATTTCAAAAGGCTGTTATGATTATCAAATGAGAAAATGTGTATAAAAAATATTTTACCTGTACTTAGTCAATGTGAATATTATAGTTGATTATTTATAAATATTTTGTAAATGTGCTCATTCTTCAAATAAAAACGTAGAATATAGGGATGTTTTGCTCAAATCCATCTTATTTTTAGACAAATATGTGTAATAACTGTAATTATAGTAAAAATAAGGAGAAGAAAAAGGAGACAATAACTACCATTCTGGGTTACTCTGTGCCTGACTGTTTGTCAAGTGCTATATTGGAGCCCTGGTGGCGCAGCGGTTAAGAACTTGGCTGCTAACCAAAAGGTCAGCTGTTCGAATCCATCAGGCGCTCCTTGGAACCCCTATGGGACAGTTCCACTCTATAGGGTTGCTGTGAGTCACAATTGACTCAATGGCAGTGGGTTATACACATTATTTCATTCAGTCTTCACAACAACCACATGAGATAGCTACTGTTTTCATTTTTATTTTACAAGTGCAAAGATGAGTTTGATAGCTACCATGTAATTTACTGGAAGGCATACAGAGCAAGGTGGCTGACCAGATATATATACTCATATCTGATAATTATGAGCATGAATGCCATTTTAGAATTTATTTTTAGCCTAAATTGTCAGGTTAAAATGTTCTAATAACTTTGTTTTATATTCTTTTTCATGTGAAGTTTAGGCTCTTCAGAAACATATTCTGTAAATATAGGTAATTTTCTATACTCAGAAATTGGGCTAACGTTTGCTTACAAGTATAGTCACTTTTCTAGATTGATTTTAGAGTCTTTTCTATAATCAACAGGAATATGTCTATTTTTTTAAATGGCTTTAATTAGTATTCATGTCCGTGATGTTTTTGTCTAAACAAATCAAGAAATAAGTTTTGTATATGAAAATATGACAAAAAAAAACTTTGAATACTTTTTGAACATAAATGCTATTACCAAATGAAAAAAAAATTATCCTATAATCTACTTTTCTTGTAATTATGGATACATAATAAGTAGCTTATTGAACGTCAAGTGTGCTGCTTAAAAACAATAACAATTTTCTCTTAAATTCCAAAATGTAAAGCTGGAAATGAGATATTTAAGTCTAGCATATATTTTTTGCAGGCCACTTTTCTTCCCGTGTGTGTTGGTGATATTGCAGAATGCATTATTAAGGTGAAGTCCTATTTAGATTTTTATCAGAAGTACAGAAATACTTTGACTTAAATAAAAATTGTTAATGGTAATATGAATAAATTGTTAAATTTGTGTTTTCTCAAGCTCAGTCAAATAATTTAGAGGCATGTGAAAGAGTATTTTAGATAAATATAAATCCAAATATGTATTTGCTTTTGTTCCAATTTTCCCTGATAACATTTCTAGAAAAAGAAAAAACGAAATGTAGAAATAGACTAAATTAAGAGACTATATGATTCCTTATTTATGTCTATCTTCAGCATCTTAAAATTGTATCCTTATTTTCCAAAAATACGATCAAGGTAAGGATTTGCTTAAAGAACAACTCTAAAGTCTTGAAAGACTTTATAACCTGGCCCATCCTTTGGCCTTATTTCCCACCGTTCCTTTATGCCAACAAAACCACTCACCCTTCCTAGACCTTTTTGAACAGGGCTTCTTAGATTTTGTTGTGCATATGAGTTACCTGGACATTTTGTTAAAGTCATATTCTTGTTCAGTGGGTCATGGGTGAAGCCCGAGAGCCTGCGTTTCTGAAGCACACTGTGATATGCTGTTAATACTGGCATTTCATTTTGAGTAGCCAGGATTTTAGAGTACTTCCTGCCTTTCTTTGCGTATGCTGTTCTCCGTGTGAATTCCCTCCTCAGCCTCTAAGACGGAGATGCGATTCTCCTCTGGGGTATTCTGTGTGTGTGCTCATTCCCAGGCAGACTCAGCCTGAAGTTTTCTCTTCACATTTGTATGTCTTGTCAATGATCTAAATTTAGAGGATTATTTCTTATTTATTTTGATATCTCCAATACCTGGCATGATAAAAATACCTGACATAAAAAAATATGTATTCAATAAATATGAATTGTAAAATAACTAAAGGAAGGAAGGGAGAGAGGGGAGAAAAGGAAGAAAAGAAGTTTTAAAAAAAGGAATGCAAAAGGGAAAAATTACTGTGAGATTACATTCATATTGGAAACCCTGGTGGTGTAGTGGTTAAGTGCTACTGCTGCTACCCAAGAGGTCAGCAGTTCGAATCCGCCAGGCAATCCTTGGAAACTCTATGAGGCAGTTCTACTCTGTCCTGTAGGGTCGCTATGAGTCGGACTCGACTCGACGGCAGTGGGTTTGGTTTGGTTTTTGATATACATTCATATTGCAATTTCTCACCCTTCCTTCAATACACAAAGTTACTAGAGAGAAAATATCAAGAATTGAAGCTTTTATTGAATATACAAGTACTAGTTATTGTTGGGAAACCCCGGTAGCATAATGGTTAAGAGCTACGGCTGCTACCCAGAAGGTCAGCAGTTTGAATCCACCAGGTACTCCTTGGAAACCGTATGGGGCAGTTCTACTCTGTCCTGTAGGGTTGCTATGAGTTGGAATCGACTCAACAGCAATGGGTTGGTTGTTGGTTGTAGTTATTGTTGAGTCGACTCTGAATCGTTGTGACCCCATGTGTGTCAGAGTAGAACTGTGCTCCATAGGATTATCAGTGGCTGATTTTTTGGAAGTAGATAGCCAGGCCTTTCTTCTAAGGTGTCCCTGGGTGGATTCCAACCTTCAATTTTTTGGTTAGTAGCCATGTGCTGTCACTGACTTTCAAAACCAAACCAAACGTGTTGCAGTCGAGTTGATTCCGACTCATAGCAACCCTGTAGAAAAGAGTAGAACTGCCTCATACGGTTTCTAAGGAGCAGCTGGTGAATTGGAACTGCCAACTTTTGGTTATCAGCCGTAGGTCTTAACCATATACATATGTAAATCTTGATAACTCTTTGGTTCTCAATATTGGGCCAAAAGCACATTTTGCAATAGGTTTGCATAGTATTTTGGAGGGACTTCAAATGGATTTACACCACCATCCCTCCTTTTCTAGCACAGAATCAGTAATTCTAATAAAGGAAGAGATAAGGTCCTTTACCAGCAAGTAAAATCCTCAATACTTACTACCAGTGCTGCAAGGGCTACAGTTGTTTTTATCAACATTCCTTAATATTTGGGTCTTGAGATATGCTAGGTGATATGAGTAAGGCAGGAGCTTACTGTTCTAGCCTATATTACATGTACTACTTCATGCAATACATGGAACCTTTCCAATTGTGAATTCTACAAGAGACAGGCAATTGTTGCTTAAACAAAGATGCTGTTGTTGTTAGGTGCTGTTGAGTTGGTTCTGACTCATAGCGACCCTATGTACAACAGAATGAACACTGCCCGGTCCTGCTCCATGCCCACAATCGTTGTTATCTTTGAGCCCATTGTTGCAGCGACTGTGTCAATCCATTTTGTGGAGGGGCTTCCTCTTTTTTGCTGACCCTGTACTTTACCAAGCATGATGTCCTTCTCCAGTGACTGATCTCTCCTGATATGTACGAAGTATGTAAGATGTAGTCTCCCCATTTTGCTTCTAAGAGCATTCTGTATGTATCACAAAGGTAGATACAACAAGTGTTATTTTAATCTATGGTCTTAGGGTTTAGCAAGACATTCCTTGGACCACCTTTAAAGACTTACTCGCATATATGTTGACGTATGTGTGAGATAACATTTGTCAATATTCAGATCTTACGAATTTTTCTTTTATTCAAAAATTTAGCACTAGCTATAATTATTGGTTCGTAATCATAGTTGATACTTCTGCCAACAATAATATATATATATATATATATTTTTTTTTTGCAGGGTTTGAACTTGAAAAGACTGGAGGCAGTACAGGGAGGGAGAGAGGTAAGAATGTCTAAGGGAGAGGGCGGGAAAGAAGAGAGCATGGGCTGTGGTTGTTGATGGCGATGGCCGAGATGATGATGACGATGATGATGATGGGAATGTGTTGAGAAGAAATTTTGTGTACATGTACTCCTATTCACTTAGTCAGAGCATGTTTTACACGTCTTTATTTAAATATATTATTTGTACGTGTTCCTCTGAAGCTGAAGAAAGTATTGTTTCTCTGGTTAGGCGAGGATTGTTTCTGTTAAAATGGATTTCTACAGCAGCAGGGCCCTCCAGAAGTAGGGGGAGAAAAAAAAGCCTTTTAAAGCAAACACTACAATGCTATATTCAAAATGATTTACCGAGAAATTAGCAAAATTCTAACAGTGTGAATATATGATGACCTCTGGTGATCTTCACTCTTGTTATCAAAAGCCATTGGCATAGGCTGGTAAGCTGTTATGTATTATGGATAGTACGAAGTTGCTCTGGGAAGTCTGAGAATTTTAAGACTTTCTTTACTTATTGCCTACCAGAATGTCATATGAAGAGAAGAAACTTTTAATAGTACCAAAAATAATTATGCGTGTTTTTATTTTCTAACTCTAAATGTGGAGACTTACATTGATTAAAATACTGACTTACACTGATTAAAATTGCTGAGCGTGTAAATGCTGTACTCTGTGATACTAGCAGCTGAGAGGTGAGGAGACTTAATTCAGTAAATCAGTATTTTCTTACTGCACAAAAAGTAATTTTATTTTTTTGTGGGATTTATGTAACACATTTTTTGAGGCAAATTGAAGACATTTTGTCTTGTGCAATGAGAAAATAAAGCATAACCCCCCTCCTTATCTGTATCTACTCTTCACGTAGATACAGATTTCTTCCCTATTAAGTAAGTGGTGTTTGTCCTCTTTTCTTGCTGTTTTAATTTCCTTTGTGTGTTTATTATTTGGTACCCTAGTACCTAGTAAACTTGTCATGTGGGGCTTTTTTCCATTTTCCATCCAGAAGCATCTATTCCATTTGAGAGACACATAATAATAATAGTTGGCTCACATTGCCAGAAGAGCTGGAGAGGGTGAAATATAGATAAAACCCTTAGATATTTTTTGCATGGTAGGAAAGTAAGATAATAAAGACATGGTTATCAGTTATGACAGAGTGGAAGAAAAAAAAAAATGCTCTCTGTAGGGAAGACCTCAGAGCCTTTTGTAGTTTTGTTAGGGTAACTAACTGCTTTCGCTTAGACATACCAAAATGGATCTACTTAGAGGAAGAACCTCACTCATCACCTCTTATGTGTAAGTTCACACCGAAGCAGTAGTGTCATAATTTATCTCCACTGGTTTAGTGCTTTTAGTGATGTACAATTGTAATTATCTCCTTCTCACTGCTGTACCCTAGTCCAATAGTAACTATGTGGTCACAAAAAGAAAACCTAAATTCATGTATCTATATAATGGCCTTGTTAAATTGTGGCAAAATTATCCATATGTTTTACTAAGATTTTATGGTTTTATGGATAGGGAATATCTCAATATTGTGTTTTATAATTAGAAAAAGATAGCTCTTCTTGAAATTATTTTATTGTTTCTATGTAGGTCAAAGTCTTAATAACTTACAATTTCGTATATACATCTACATAGAAGGGTGACACTTGATTTGGGCCTTCTTGAGGTTAGTGGAACAACTGTGAAGAAGGAAAAATCACCAAATAATGATTGCTAGTAATGTCTTCTCACTTTGACACCACCAATCTGTAAATAGAAAATAAAAGTTTACTCTTAAAATTCAAAACAACACTTCACGTCCTTTTGGGGCAATATTGGGTTATTTGGGCATATTTCAATTCAACCTAACCACTCATCCTAGTTTTCCCCATGACTATGAAGGCTAATAGAAGTCCTTGGATGGTGCAAGGTTAATAGAGTCTACTGCTAACTGAAAGGTAGGAGGTTTGGCACCTCGGAAGAAAGTCCTGGTGACCTATTTCCAAAAAATCAGCCATGAAAACTCTATGGAACACAGTTCTATTCTGACACAAACGGTGTTGCCATTAGTCAGAATTGACTAGCTGGCAACAGGTTTGGCATGAAACCTAATATGATCTATGCTAAAAAATTTAGGGAAATATCTGATAACTAGGTGAAATACATTGTGAAAACTATTCTGTGAAACAAGGAGTACAATTACTGTGGTACAAGCCTTGTAACCTGTTTTACTTAAGAAATGTGGCGTGTGTCTCTCTGATTTCTATTTGCTGCATTCTAGTATATTTGCACATTACACAGATGAACAATATACTTCTGTTTATGTTAATTTAAGTTTGTAAAAACTTTGTCGAAAACATGTTCTTAGATATTCTCATCCGGGTATGCTATTATGACTGATAAAGACTTAATGACAACAATCATTTCTTAAGAAGAATTAATTTGTTTTGGTTCAAATAACATGTATTCCCAAACCAAATATTTATAAGAAGATTTAAGGAGTGTCATTATAAAATGTTCAATTTACTTATTTGAGGTAATGACAACAGCTAAAGTATGCATGGAAAATTGAAGCAGTAATACGCTATTTAGCTAAGTGCTAAATACTGTTAAAAAGCTAATTGCTAGACGGGAAGGCCAGATTTGAATACTTCATGTTGTATAAAAATATAAATTAGGAAAAAGTGATTAAATGTAAATTATTTTTCTGAAGGAAGGAAATTGAGATGGATAGCACCTGGTCACCTAATCACTTGTATTATTGTAAAATTTTTGAAAAGAGATATTAGTTGTATAAGAAAACCAGTTAAATTAGGATTTTTGCATATTTGTACATGAATACTTTGTGCATAAAGTGAGGGATACTGATCATAGGTAATAATGAGCTTGTTTAAAAATGGAGATTAATGGAATGCTGTCCAGAATATGATTAGTGAATGATATTTCTGATTGTAAATGAACTTCTTGCCTCTAATGGAAACTTGCAAGTCATAGAAAACTCTCAGTGATAAATCAGTATGTTTCTTTCCTGAAGGAACTTCTATTCCTCCGTATAATGCTGCTTTTGAATAGTATCTTATTTTCCAAAGTACAGTTTTTGTTAACTAACTGGTGAAAGATTCCTTGTCTAGTTATGAACAATATGTGTGCGTGTGTGTACACATATATACTTATTGTGGGTAGCAGATTTTCTTTGCCTCTGCCATAGCTCAAAAATGCCCAAGGGTTAGAATTCTGAGTATCTTATATCATAGATCTAAATACACATGATCTGTGACTTCATATCATGGATGAGAGAACTAATTAATATGTTCGAATTCCTAAATCGGGGTTAAACATTTGCTTTCAGAAAAAAAAAAAAATTTTTTTTTTTTTTTGCTTTCAGAAATTCTACTAAATGCGTTAAGCTACTGTGAGAAGCAATGGGTAACGAGACATTTGGCGTGTGGGTGTGTTGTTGGAGGTCAAAGGGATTCCAGAGTCATAAAGGCTATGAAAATAAAGTACCGCTGTGTAATGATCAAAGAATACTTTGATATAATGTGCAAAGCTAGGCTGTCCCAAAGTGATGAATAAAATAAATAAGCACATATTAATATTTGTACACTTCAACATTTATGTAAATAATATTATGTTCTCTTAAAACATATTATTAATATGCTTCTTAAAAATCTGAAAGGAAATTAACACTTGAGATATTTTAGAAGCATTTTTAGAGATAACATGAGAAAACATTATCAACATATTCATCCCTTTGCTAGAAAAATTTCCTGTTGTGTTTTTAGGCAATTTTTACTTGATACTATTTGGCTGTGACAATGATATAAAAAAAATTACATTTTTACTTACAGGATTACAAGTACAAACAGATTCTGATAAGACACAGACTTAGGATAAAAACATTCGTAACATTTAATATAGCTGATGTATGAATGTGTCATTCTCAAGAAAATCATGAAGCATGTCTTGCAACCTGTTTTCTGTTTTGTAGACTGGAATGCTTCACTAACTTTCTCTACTGGATGACAGTGATCCAATCCTCTATTTTCTTGCCCAAAGCCATAAATTGGAAATTATGAGTGATATGGACGTCTAAGACTTAAAGAAACATAATTAAATGGAGACATTTGAAAAAAATAGATCATAAAACAAAAGTTTAGTTAAACGTTATTTTCCCAACCATACTTTATAATTAAATGCATTAATCATTTACAATATACCTCAGGATTTTTTACCTGTATAAAATCTCATTTGAAACTATAATATCCTAAAAATTGTAATCATTCTGTCCTGATAGTTATTTTTATACCCTTGCTAGTATACTTGGATAGACTTTGCACTGTTTATTCCCTGGCAAATTATATATTTCTACTGAAAATTGGAAATCATTTTCAAATCTGGGCACAAAAGGGAAAGCATTCAGAGACTGAGATAATGGGCATTCTGCATTTCCAAATAATTTTAAATACATCTGAAATATTAGTACAAACATGATTTCCAGTGGAAGAAAATAAAAACCAGCCATTGATTTATCTTTCCATTTATAACTTAATTTGAATTATTAAGTAGAATATTTAAGGACTATCTTATTTCTTGAGTTAAGAAAACTCACTCTTACTTTTTTTAGGTCCCATAGACCACTAAAGAGAATTATCCTTTAAAGGAATAAAATAACAAAAAAAGTGAGTTCTAAGAATAAAACCAAAAATGAAGAAAACATATCATTCCTGGAAATAAGAGGTAGCTAAGAATATTGAAGTGCTGTTGTTCTCTAATATTTTAAATAACTTTAAAAATCTAATATTTTACATAACTTTAAAATTCCAGAAGATAATTATGCTTCCTTTATGTCTTTTTTTTATTAAATAAAAAACCTGCCACAGGAAATAGATCATGATTACCAGTTATTTTTAATAATAACTTACTTCCATTTTAATGTTTTCTTTGCTGCCTATATTCAGAATAAGATTTTCTCTTTTTATTTCTATTCAACTTTTGCTATACCATTATTGATACAATTTTTTTTAAGATGAGAGTTTCTTTTATAACCTTAGTGATCAAACTATTTTTTGAGAAATGTATATTGATAATATTCTAGTCTTCTTTATGATATAAAAGTAGAGATGAAGGTAATTATTCCTTTTATAATTAGAATTTTTCAATAGTTCATTGCCTGTAGTTTGCTGCTAAGATGTATCTGATTTACAATATGAATTTGAGATCAAGGGACCTTTTAAGGACTCAGTAAAAGATAAAATATGCTTGATTTTTTTTTTTTACCTTCCTGGAATTGACAGGCAATAAAGAAAGTGAACGATCTTTGTGCTTATAAATCAATACCTCATTGAAAGAATTACATTTAACAAGACCGTAATAATTGCTCTGGTTTAAAAAAGTTGTTGAGAGGATAAAATGAGCTAATAATATGTGTAAAGCCCTTTGAGCAGTGCCTGGCACACAGGAAAAAAGCACCCAATAAATGAAAACTATTACTATTGCTATTATTCATATCATCTGCTCTTCCTTTCACCTTTTCCCCAGTCACAGTTTGAATGTCATGTTATTGAGGGATTTTACTGTCTATATGGAATAACACACACCATGAACATCAATGTTATCCAAGGCCAAGCCCAACTCTTAACAGATTTTACATTCTCAATTGGTTCTGAGATGACAAATTTCAAGTCAGGCAACAGGATCTACTTGTAATCCATTGTCAAAATTTCAAAATCCTTAATTCTGTATTTCATGTTTCAATAGGAGAAAAAAAAATTACCTTTCCTACTGTTTTAGAATGGGCTCTCTAGAGAAGCAAAACCAGTAAAGCGTATAAATACATATAGAGAGAGATTTGTATCAAGGAAATGGCTCACTCAATTGTAGAGGCTGGAATGTCCCAAGTCTGTGGATCAGGATAGAGGCTTCTCTCAATTCATGTAGCCACAGGGGCTGGCAAACCCAAGATCTGCAGGCCAAGGAGAGCAGGGCTCTTGCTCACAGGCTGTGAAGATCTACGAATCCCAAGACTGGCAGGCAAGACCGCCAGGCTTCTCCTGATTCAGGTAGCTGCAGGGCCTGGTGAAACAAAGATCAGCAGATAAGCTGATAGCTCAAGTCCCAAAAGCCAGAGGTCAGACAAACAGGAGGCAGCCGTAGGGTCCAGAGCAAGCAAAAAGCCAGAACACCTGCTTATGTTTGGATGCAGGCCACACCCCCAAGGAAACTCCTCTTCAACTGATTGGCTACTCATGACATATTCCATCAAGGAGTAATCACATATAAACACTGAGAATTATGGCCCAGCAAAGCTGACACACAATCCCAACCATCACACCGACTTATAGGATTGTTTACAGAGGGCAGTGCCTAAGGCCTAGAGGTTTTATAAACTATTTTTCATATCCCTCACGTTTTCTGGAAGGTCAACATGTTGGATTTTGAAGGTCTTTTTTTATGTTTGTAGACCACTGGTATTCCAAGAGAAAGCCAGAAAAAAATCTTTATAGCTTTATCAGAGCTACTTCAGTAAGAAAGAAGATAGTCTTAGAAGTATATCCAAGTGAGAAAAAACATGCAAAAGAAATACACACATTTAAATTTTTTTAAATTTCTTTTGGAACTATTGACTGCTTTTCTAGATCAGATATTCCTAGAGTATGCACATAGCAATGGAAGAGTATTTCCCAAGAGAATCAGAAAAAGAGGGAAAAAAGAGAAGGGAGAAGGAATTCGTTTGAGACAGATATGAAATCATCACTGTGCATGGATGAAAGAAACCTTAGATATAGGAAACTCATTATATACTTACACACACACATATACACAGACACTGACACAAAAGAATATTTGCAACAAGTTAAAGTAACAACTTGACCATTATCAATTCTATCAAGCAACAATTACAGAAATCGTGTTCATGTCAAAGTTTCCCAAAATGGACACAGGAATTTTAGAGTGTATTTTGTGGCACAAGCCAGTTAGATAAATGTATGCATAAGTTCAAATATAAAGTAAGTTGGAGTTTGACTTGGAGGGCCAAATTGACTGAGAAGACCCGATGAAAATTTTGTTTAGACAACCTCTTCTCTACTGTACATGTGCAAATACCAATTGTCACCAACTGGGGGTCTGACAAACCCTCTAACTCCAAGGAAACTGAAACTAAGTGAAACAAAGACAAAATTGGGGAAAGTCCTTGTGAGGCTTTGAAAATATAACAAGGTGAAGTTTATCTAAAGGGTACCCATCTGACAAGATCTTCTGAATTCAAGAACTTCTTGGAGTTAGACGTCCTCTTATTAAGTCACTACATTTGGTCAGAAAGAGTCAGTAAAAGAGCAAGTTTTCAACAAGGATTGTTAATTGTTAGCTGCAGTTGAATTGGCTCTGAGGCATGGAGACCTTATGTATAACAGAACAAAACGTTGCCCAGTCATGCACCATCTTCATGATCCTTGATGTGTTTCAGTACATTCAAGGATACATCATGGGAGTTTTCAAATATGATTAGATAATCGAAGGATTACAAAAGAGTATTCTCATTCCTAGGGGGCAAAACCTCACATTAGGGAGACTGACAAAAACAAATCAGAGTTAGACTCAGTGCAGGACTTATTTCACTATTGCAGTGACAGAACCCTTGAATGGGAGGCTTTAGAGGCCTCAGAGGAACATGTTTTCATTAAAGGGGCTTGAGTGAGGCAGAGAAGGGGTTTCAGCTGGATCTCAATTTTATCTCCAGAATTTCTGTCTACTTCATAAAAGATCACAAAGAACTAACCTGATGACCAGCAAAGCTAAGTTTATTAGACCCACTGCAATAAAAAAAGAACATTACTTTGACAGAGCCTTAGTAGGTCTCTATACGGAGAAGTTAAGGAAGGATATTTTTAAGGTGGTAGGGCCAGGGCCACCACCCATTTTTCAGTTTGTTGAATTGCGGTGGCTTGTATGTTGCTATTATGCTAGAAGCTATGCTACCAGTATTTCAGATATGAGCAGGGTCTCCCATAGTGGACAGGTTTCAGAGGAGCTTCCAGACTAAGACAGACTGGGAAGAAAGGCCTAGCAATCTACTTCCAAAAATTAGCCAGTGGAAACTCTATGGATCACAATAGAACATTGTCCAATATAGTGCTGGAAGATGAACCTCCTAGGCTGGAAAGCAACAATGGACCCAAGCATGCCAGCAATCATGAAGATGACATGGGACCGGGGAGCATTTCATTCTGTTGTACACAGGGTTGCCATGTGTTACAGTCAACAACAAGGAAACCAACCCACTGCTGTTGAATCAGTTCTGACTCATAGCAGGAACTGCTTCATAGGTTTTCTAAGCTGTGAATCTTTATGGAAGCAAGCCATCACATCTTTCTCCCATGGAGCTGCTGGTGGCTTCAAACCACTGACCTTTTGGCTAGCAGCTGAGCGCATTAAATACTGAGCCACCAGGATTCCTCCAAGGCAACTAACAACGAAGGGTCAGGGCTGAGTAAATTAAAGGCAGACATTGCAAGGCAGAGACTTGGCAGGAATTAGGTGTAGTTTATGATATTATAGCTTTGCATCAGTGAGTAGAACAAGGTAAAATAAATGGAGATTTTGACTTCAGGGTTCTTCTGGAAATTCAACATATTTGGCTTGCTTATGAGTGCTTTTCTTTTAAATGAATGTAAGTAGGAGTTTACTGTTTTCAAATGCATTTTGCAAAAAGCTAAGAACCAGAAAGGAATACAGCATAAAGACTTTGACTTCCTCATCAGTATAAATTCAGATTTCTTTCTTTCTTTTTTTTTTTTTTAAGAAGGAAGATGTATTATTTTTAGAATCAGTTAAACCCTCGGGGTGTTGTCATTTGAAAAGACAAAATAAATTGTTATACTTATTTAATTCCCTTATATTTTTATTTGAAATATAGTCATAAACAAATGTGTAGAGTTTTTTTTTTGCATTCTTGTTTTTATTTGTGTATGCAGCTGATTGTGCAATTATTTTGTGCCCTTTAACTATGTCAGTTAATGTAAATGGAAATGACTACTCCAGATGGTTGAACTGATTCAGCCTCCTTTCATCAGAGAAGTATTTACTCATGTATAGATGAGGAGAACTCTTTACTTAGATTCCCTCCTTAATTACACATAGAAGCTAATTGGAGCCTCAAAAAATATACAGAAGAAAATAAACATTTTCGTTATTTTGATGCTCATGTATTACTTAGTATGAGAATTTATTTTCTGTTTGAATCTATATTTTCGTGTGAAACAAATAATTCTCATGGAAACTGTATGAGTGGTTAATTATCAGCTATCCCGGCTGGCTAACATATTCAATTCCTAAAAACCTACCATGGAAACACATGCTTCTCTTCTCAGCAGATCTTCACTGCTCTCCTTCTGTCTGCTTGGAAATAGATCCCCAAATCTCTTCCCATCCTTTCAACATCCCTCCTGTCTGGGACAATTATTTGACCTTATGTCCAGTCACTGGTCACATCCCTGTCCTCAAACCCACTTTGATACAGCTCTCTGGACATTGGTCCTCAGTCATCCCAAATGAAGATGAGTGCTCCTGATTAGTTCCCTCGCTGTCCTGTGGTGACATTACAGGACTCCTGCATTCCCTCATCAAACATCAGCACATCGTTACCGAGTATGTAATCCAAAGCCTTTAGGTAAGACTATCTAAAAATAGAAAAAAATAATTATGATCTGTTAGCTCATAGAAAACATTGTGCCATCAAAACTATGATATAAACATTTAATTTAATGATATAAAAATGCAAGAATGACAGAATTACAGTCTCACAGAAACAGTAGTAGTGTTCAAAACGATAGCTATAATTGCCCTTACACACCAAAAAAAATAAAGCCACACTACTACCTGTTGCCCCTCATAAAAGAAACTGCTTCTTTGCCTTTCACTAATTTACTTATATGCTTCCCTTATTTTCTCAAAGTCTTCTATGACCTTGAAATTTGGCTTACATCCACATTTCTACTATCAACAGTAAACAAAAGAATAAAATAGCATGTATAAATAGTTCCTTATCTACAAATGTGATATCCCAAATGCTCTGAAAACTCATTTTTTCTTTTTTTTCAAAGGGAGGTTCAAGCGCCTCTGGTAGCAAAACATGACCTGAACTAATATGATAGTCTTTCTTTTACCCATCTAGTGTGCACATGTGTATGTTTTGCTGTGGAAATTTCATGTGTTTGATTACAGGCTGCTTCTTCAACATCTAATGGAGATATTAAAAAGAAACGAGTTTTGCTCTGTATTGTTGTTGTTACATGTTGTCAAGTCGGCCCCTGGACTTGTAAAACTGCTCCATGGAGTGTTCTTGGCTGTGATCTTTACAGAAGCAATTAGCCAGGCCTTTCTTCCATAGAGCTGTTGGGTGTATTTGAATTACCAACCTTTAGGTTAGCCAATCACAAACCACTTGTGCCACCCAGGTTCCGTATCCTTTGTATTACTCATTTGAAAATCAAAATAATTCTGAATTATCAGGTACATCTGAGCTTAAGAATCTTGGATAGCAACAGTGGATCTGTAGTAAGATACACTTCATTCTGAACCACTAGAAAAGCGAGGTCTTGTCCTTTCACCAACCAGCTCATTGACTGGTTCAATGAATGTATCATTAAAAATTTGACTTAACACTTGGGAAGTGCTTATCAGATGCCAGGCATTGTTGTAAGCACTTTGTAATATTAATGTACTTAATTTTCACAGCAAACTTCTGAAATAGCTGCTATTATCCCTCTCATTTCAAAGGAGATGAAACAAAGTCAGAAAGAGTTAAACTTCCCCAAATTCAGAGAGTTAGTAAGTGATGAAGCTAGAATTCAAACCTAGAAACATGACTACGGAGTAAACCTTCAATATTATACTATGGTTGATAAAGAGACAAATGAATAGAGATATTGCACTGGGGTATTTTGAACTCCTGGCGTTCCTTAGGAGAATTAGCTAATCTCCCTTTGCTAAACGTTCGTTTCTCTATCTCCTGACCTATCTATCTTATCACTAATACATCTATTACATATAAGCATGATCTCATCAAAAAACAAAACTGTGACTACAACTGCACTTTTGTTGTTGTTGCTGTTAGGGGTAATTTCATTCCAAAGAATAGAAACGTACTTAAGGTTTAGGTTAAATTGAGTAGAGTATCAGATCCATCCATCTGCAGAGAATATTTTTTGGTCTTTTGGGAATTGTAAAACAATCAGTTCTGTTTCTCTTGGAAAAGAGGGTCCCTATTCCCGAATTCTCTCCATGTCAGTCTTTTCTCTTTGTTAACTAGACAGTGTATTTACATTTTGCTTACGCTTTGTCCCCCATGGCTACCCCCAAATGATGATCTCAGCGATCTACTCTCCAGTTGGGCAACTGCTTCTAATTATAAAAAAAAAAAATTATTTTTATTTATTTATTTTTATAATTATAGACAGTTTTAAAAATTTCCTTAGCTCACCTACACAGTTTAATTGAATAAATAAACTTTAGCAACAGAAACTAGGCCTTAAAAAATGCTTATTTTTTTCTTTTCTTTTCCTTTTTTTCTTTCTTTCCTTTTTGATTTTTAGGGAGAAGAAAAGATTCAAATAAAAACATGCCATTTAACACATCACATTAGTCTCCTGTCACTACTGTGGTGGAAGATTCTCATCACCTGAATACTCTCCTTAAGAAAGCTATGGTTAGGGAAGACATATTTTTAATTACTTTTCCAGAATGAATGTTTAGGTACTGTTGGGCCACAACTTCTACTTTCTTATTTTTTAATTGATAGAGGTGGAGTTTGAAAAATACAAACTGTGTCTGAAACAAGAAATCTGTGGGATTGAGCAACGTTTCCCTTGCTTGGGACCCGGCTTTCTTAACCAGGTGTTGTTCATCATTGCAAACCTAGCTTCTCAATTGTCTCTCTCCCCCAAGCCTACAACATTTGGAGTGGGGTGGGGATCTCATCCTTCATTGATTAAAAATTACTTCATAAAAGGGAGACTAATATTGGTAATATAAGGATTTAAAACCGTTCTTTATCCAGGTATTACTGATCCAACATATAATTATATTTCTTTAAACAAAGGTTTTGCCATTATGTGAATCCTGAACATTGGCATGGCCTGTGCTTCCCTTTTGTAAGGTGCAGGGAGGGGGATCAGAGAAGATCCTGTATAGGAAAATTCATAACACTTACTTGTACATTTCTGCGTGGCATCATAGCTAGACAATCACCACCAGGACTTTGAGGAATATCCTCTAAGCCAGCTGAAAGAAAATATATGGCTCATTTGAATATGAAGTCTTATTTTTAAGTATTCAAAATATGTAGTAAAAAAATGAGTAAAGTAATGAAATTTAGCAATTTTAACTTGTTTGGCTAGTAACCGATGCCATTGTCAAACCAAATCATGAATGTTTTCCTAATGCTTGGCCCTGCAAAAATTAATTTTAGATTTGCTTTATATTCTGAAAGTTAATAATTTTAGAAATTGAACACATTTGTTGAAACACGTCAAGTCAGTTTTAAGATTCTGTATACACTGTGTGCAACTGCTTAGCCACATTTTAACAAAAATGGAGAAAACGTTTTTTGTCCCTTTCTTGTTTCCTGGTTGTGGGCGATCAAAACTGTTGTTGCTTTCTCCTGTGACAAGTTACATTAAAAAACTTATTAGTTGTAGTTTACTTTCCGGAAGTAAAGGTCACAAAAAATATTGAGAGTAAGTAGTATCTAATAAGAAATGTCAACACTGAAGAGAGATCAAAAGCATCAGGTAAACCAAATGATCTTCCAATTTTGTCTTGAAAAGAATATCACTAATCTTAGTGAGTGAGTTTCAATGGAATAAATGGGGTCATAGCCATGTTAAAAAGAGTTGAAGAAAAAGCAAGAAAAAGTATGTGAAGAGCCTGGCAAGTCAAAGGAATTTAAAGAACAATGAAGTGCTACCTGGAGAGGATAGTAAATTTAGTGTTCAGTAAATAAGATTGGGGTAATTTGTAGATCTTTTTATCTATAACTCAAACAACCTGAAGTCAATGAAAACTGCAAAAAATTCAGGGATTCATGGAACCAATAGCTTCCATAGGCGTGTAAGAAAATACTTTGTAAGAGTTTTCTGCAAGGTTTGTACAGAAAGACATTTGTGGCACAAAGTTCATTAAATTATCTGTAAACCAAGGAACGACTATATAATGAGGCAATGTAGCATAGTAGGTTCTTTTTTTTTAAATACAGCACAGATTTTGGAGCTTTTTTTTAATGTTAGTTCTGTCCATTTTGAGCAAGAGCAAGGGCAACAAGTTGCCTAGCCTAGCTGTACCTCAGTTTCTTCATTTTAAGAGTAAGATTAGTAGTTGTAACTTACCTCATTGGGCTGTTAAGAATAGAGAAAATGGAATTACTTATAAAAATGATATCAACACGTGTTACCAATAAAAGCAATCAATATGAAAGTTTTTAACACTGTTACTGTTTATTATTTCTATTACTTTGAAAAAAAGACATTAGATATTCTACCCTCTGACTATAAAGTCACTTACACAGTACCATGTCTCAGACTCAATGTTGCATATTCAAGGCAAAGCTTCTCAGGGACTCCTATTTTCAGAACTAGTACTTGATCCATAATTTTATTACATTATTATGCTTATCACATTGTCTTTTGACCATTTCTGTTTTTATCTTTCTACCAGTTACGTAGACTACAAGTTCCTAGGAACAGGGTCTTATTTAGCTGTACCCATAAAACCTGGTACAGTTATTGAATGTTTATTGAGTTGCATCTTGGTGTTCTTTAGGATCAATATGAGTTGGTTGTAAAATAACCTATGCTAGTTCCTTTCTACATAGATCTTTCTATGATATTATTTAATTTATAACTAAATATAGAGGTAAAGTAAATAAATATATTTAATTTAATTTATTCCTATTATATCCTTAACCTTTTCATGAACCATGGTATATATATGCCCGTGTTATATTTTCCACCCCTGGAGGTTTATTGGCGGGCATTTGAGCCACTTTAGTACACTTTGAAGCCGTGGTGGATACTTGCGCAACTTCCTTAAAATAAGGAAGTTGGTCTGCGTCACATTCGAGTGTTGAAAGCCATTCGTATGAGGGGATGCTTCCTGGAGGAGTGATTGTGTGAAACTTTTGTGTCTTTTGGCTTCTGTACAGTGAGATAAGACTTGTGTGTTAGTTTTCTAGTGCTACTTTTACAGAAATACCGTAAGTGGGTGGGTTTAATAAACAGAAATTTATTCTTTCACAGTCTAGGAGGGTAAAAGTCTGAATTCAGAGCGCCAACTCCCAGGAAAGCCTTTCTCTCTGTGTCAGTTTTGGGGGAAGGTCCTTGTCATCAATCTTCCCCTGGTCTAGGAACTTATCAGCACATGGATGCCACATCCAAAGGAAAGGCTGCACTATCGGTTCTTCTTTCTTGGTGGTATGAGGTCCCTCTCCTCTGTGCTCACTTCTCTCTTTTATATCTCAAAAGTAATTGACTCAAGATGCAACCTAATCCTGTAGATTGTGTCCTGACTCATCAGCATAATTGCCTCTAACCTTGCCTCATTAACATCATAAAGGTTAGAATTTACAGTACATAAGATAAATATATCAGATCACAAAATGGAGGACAACCACACTATACTGGGAATCATGGCCTAGCCAAGTTGACACAAATTTTTTGGGCACGCATTCAATCTGTAACAGCTTGCAAGTATATTTTCTATTTCTTTTGTGTTATTGGGAAGGTATAGTTACAAGCATTCAAAAATATTCACGTAAATGAGTTATATTTGGGGTGAAACAGTTTGTAACGTACTTTCTGGGTCATAGGACCAATATGTCCTGTGAGTGTGATGTGCTTCATGGAACCAATATGTTCCACTCTAAATCAAATTGATAACAATTATGAGCAGCAAGTGCAGTGTTTAGTATTTTGTGTGTATTTTTGAAAAGTTGAGTAAGATATTTTATGGCTCAAGTGTAACCAGAAAGTGGGGTACACTTCCTGGGTCATGGAATAGATATGTCCCTTGAGGGTGGTGTGCTTCATAGAACATGGGACTGATATGTCCTGCTTGCAGTTGGCATTCCATTTTTTCCAAATAATAAAAAAAACTACTTACAAACAATGTTTCAGCATCCATTCCGTTAGTGGAAAAACATGGCATCATCAAAAAATTCTAAAATAATAACAATAATAATTTATCCATGAAGAGATAGATGTTGATAATGGCTGACAATGTTTAGCATGAATTTGAGATATGAAATTTTGAAATAGTGAGAAAAAATATTTATAAAGCCTCATTTTATGAGGAAAAAATTGTAATGTGGTTGAAATTTTTTATTATCCAAGTTTTATAATTTGGAAGCTGGTGATCCAAGTGAATTTTAGTATGTTTCTGCTGTTGCGTGATAGGGCCAATTCATTCCCATTTAATGGGTTAAATTATCCATTGTCCTTGTCAGGATTAAATTATTCAAGACCTTCGGGCACTCATCATCTTTATCTGAAGTCGCCACCATGAACTGTAACTCCCTTTGAACAAATAAGGCTGATTGAGGTGCAGAGAGGATTAACTGACTGCCCAGAATTATATAATACAAGCAGATTCAGTACATGGATTTTGAAAACACATAGTTAAATGGTATTTAAACTAATCTGTGATAATTAAGGAAGGATGCTCTTTAAAATGACACAAGAAGTTATATATGAATACAAGAACCAGGAGATTAAGTATTAGCGTATACAAAATATTCATCATAAGAAAATTGAACTAATAGAAAATTTATTTTTTCTTAATTGCTACTAGCATGATAAGAAGTGAAAGAATAAGGGAATAATTTGAATTTTTTAAAGTAGATAGAGATTATATGTATTTTAGGAGGCCATACATTTGTAGGTATTTAAATGATGAAATAGCATGGATAACTAATCTTTTCCAACCTGACAACAGTACAGTGTAGAGTTAATATCCTAAATTTGTGAGGTAGTCTATAATGATAAAACATTAAACCAAACTGGGCTCTTTTCCCAGAAAATCACTGAAGCAAGAAATACACCCATCAGGAGACAGGAAAAGAAAATAGTGAGAAAAAAAAGACAATAAAGCAAAAAAATAAAAAAAGGTAGGAAAACTAGATGGCCCTATTTAATGGGATAAGTAGAAAAACTATGCATTTTAAACACAGTCAAATAAAATCTCCTCTTAGACCTGGGGAGGACTACCCTCACAGCATAAAGCAGAGATTTAAGTTACGGTGAAAGGAAAATTCAAATACAACTTATTTCATGCAGCTGTGATGAAAGCATTTTAGAGCTCTACTTTATACCTCAAGTTAAACATAAACACATTTTTAAAAGTTATATTCTGGTATAGCTGAAATATTATATCACCAAGCTATTTCCAAAGCCATTTCATGGACTAAGCATGTGTCTGTAACTTCCAAAGAGATTGTTCTGAACAAGTTGAAGGTAAATCCAATTCTTATTTGGGGCCTACTAGTTAAATGATGATATTCCCCAAGATCCTGACCTTGTTTCTCAGCCCTTCCTCTCTTTTTACGTATTTTTTCTGGGTAATCTCACCTACTCCAGTGGTTGTAAGGTTTGGCTGTATATTGATGGTTCCTAAATCTCTATCTCCAGTTCAAGTCTCATCTCCAGAACTATGCTAGTCATTTCTATGTGAATATTGTGCAAGTTTTAGAAATACGTTCAAAGACAATGATTCCAAAAGCTTTATCATGTTCCCTATTCCCTCCCCTATAAAACAGTTCCTTCTGCGCTGTTTTCTATTTCATTTACCCTATCCAGAATACTGAACCAACCTCAATCCTTTTTTTCTCCCCTGCAGAACTAAACCCATTGCCATCAAGTCAATTTCAACTCATAGCCACCTTATAGTGCAGAGGAGAACTGCCCCATAGGATTTCCAAGGAACGACTGGTGAATTTGAACTGCTGGCCTTTTGGTTAGCAGCTGAATGCTTAACCACTGCGCCACCAGGGTTATCTTGTAGTCTCTTTTCTAGTTCAGATATGTCTGTCAGTAATATTTCCTTTTGTCTATCCCAATTCCGGGAGTCCCTGGGTGCTGCAAAGGGTTAATATGTTCAGCTGCTAATCTAAAGGTTGGAGGTTTGAGTCCACCCAGAGGTGCCTGGAAAGAAAGGCCTGGTGATCTGCTTCTGAAATATCAGCCACTGAAAACCTTGGAGCGCAGTTCTCTTCTGACACATGTGATACTGCCATGAGTCGGACTGGACTAGTAAAGTAGGCAACTGCTTTTGGTCTCCCAATTCCCAGTGAGTGAGTTTGGATATCCATCACCTCCTAAGGGAATTATAATAACATCTTAATGGGTTCTCCAAACTCTGATTTCTCCCAGCTCTAATCTATCCTCCACCCTGTTGCCTATATATGACTATGACACTTCCTAGCTGAAGAATGTTATGTTACTACCTATCTGTCACACACAGATAAGGGCTAAATCCCTTAGCATATCACCTGAAACTTTAATAGGTCCTAACCTGCTATTTTTGGAGCCCTGGTGGAGGAGTGGAAACCCTGGTGGCATAGTGGTTAAGAATACAGCTGCAAACCAAAGGCCAGCAGTTTGAATCCACAGGTGCTCCTTGGAAACTCTATGAGGCAGTTCTACTCTGTCCTATAGGGTCACTATAAGTTGGAATCGGCTGGACGGCAACAGGTTTGGTTTGGTTTTTTGATTTGGTGGTGCAGTGGTTAAGAGTTCGGCTGTTAACTAAAATGTCAGCCATTAGATTCCACCAGCCACTCCTTGGAAACCGTATTGGGACAGTTCTGCTCTGTCCTACAGGGTTGCTATGAGTCTGAATCCACTCTAGGACAATGGGTTTGGTTTTTTTTTTTTTATATAACCTGCTATTTTAGACATCTCCAAGTTTCTCCATCTCTTCTACAGCTAAAATATAATGACAATATTTATTCATCCTTTAAGACCCAGTATAAATGTCATGGCCTTCAGCAGAGAAAGTAACCCATTCTGTAGCACATTAGCACTAATTTTCATGGCTATTGTAAAAATTATTACACTATTTTATTGTAACTGGTTTACATGAGTCTACTTTACTAAAGTCAGAGCTTCTCTAGGGCAGGAATTGTGTTTACATCTTTCCATCCTTACAAATCAGTTTAAGAGTCTGGCACACAGGAGGTTTTTAATAAACAGTTTGTTGATGGAACGGACTCAGAATTTTGCGTTGGGAGGCTCTGTGCATTACAAGGGTGGGATTCTTGAGGTTTGCAGAAATTACCACTAGATGTCACTAGCAGATTTCTGGTAGCAACTTACAAGGCAAGAACCTTTAGTGAGGACTTACCGGAACCCTGGTGACACAGTGGGTTAACAGCTTGCCTGCTCACCAAAAGGTCTGTAGTTTGAATCCACCAGCCACTGTTCTACTTAGTCCTGTAGGGCCACTACATCGGAATCTGACTCAAGGGAAGCGGGTTTGGTTTTTGGTTTTAGTTGAGGACCTACTATGTGCCAAAACATTTTTAATAACTTTGTAGTTATTATTTTCACAAGTCTACCTTGGAAACATATTCTTAGAATGATTCAAAAGTCTTATTGATAGTATGAAGTAGAGTGGGACTAGAATCTAGATATGTCTGTCATCAAAGCCCATGTTTTCCCAGACAGTTCTGTTTCTTTTCTGATGATTAAGCCTCTAGACTCCAAATGATAAATAGTAAATGCCATCTTTTAAAACAAACTAAACTTTTATTGACAAAATTGTCTATTATTTTACAAGGTACTCTCTAAGACTCTTGAGTTAAGAGCCAACTTTGATTCTCTAATAAGCTTTTGCTAAGAATAAGACAGTAATTCAGATCAATCTTTTTAATTAAATGTAAGAATACAGGGTTTGAATAGGAGCAGATGTATTTGTTATATTCCCAGTGTTTTGTGTATTTTTTGTGTATGCGCTTGTATGTGTATTCAATTAACATTTGAAAACTGATGCTTACTTTGTACAAGATGATGGAATGGTGCAAGTAGTTAACCTGTTTGGCTGCTAATTGAAAGTCTGGGGGTTGGAGCCGCCCAGAGGCATCTCTAAAGAAAGACCTGGCAATCCTACTTCTGACAAATCAGCCATTGAAAACCCCACGGAGCACAGTTCTACTCATACACATGGGGTTGCATGGGTAGGAGTTCACTCAATGGCAACTGGTCTGGTTTGGTGTACCAGGTGATACACTTGGCAGTTAGGGCAAGACAAATAAAATACAGATCCTACCTTCAAGCTGCTTACAAACCTATTATGTCTACTTGATTTAAAGTCAGGAACATTATGATATTCTTACTGTGGGGTGTATTTAGCCTGGAGTCCAAGTGGCATCTATAGATACTGATCACTTTGATAACATGATTTCATTTATTCCTGACTCATAAATACTTATAGTATTCTTAAGCACACTGACGATTTACTATTTTCCTGCCTGCTTATTCTAGATGCCAAGTCTTATGTTCTTAGACCCAACTATACATTTGGAGAATCCTAATCAAGAACAAGAATTTGACTAGAGTTATTCTCGTCAAGCTCTTCCCAATCAAAAGAGAACAGTTAAAGAAAGAATGATGAGGTGATGTTTAAGCCTGAATGAATTTGCTTGGAAAGACCCATTGGTACTTTTTATTCCTGTGCAGATGGTGGCACACAAACCATCAGCCATTGTACAAATGATAGAAGATGAGAGGCAGAGAGGTGGCTCTCTCTGAATTTTACAGCTTCTCTTTAGTTTTTTCAATTCCAGTATCATATTAGATTGTGTAAACTCTCTAGCCGAACTCAGTGGTTATTGTATTTTTAAGTTTGTTATTATTAATTATTTAAAGGAATTAAACATCCTCAACTAATTCAAAATTATGCCTTTATGTACAATATGATAATTTTCTCCACAGAATAAAAAAAAAAAAGTAATAACTTACGTAGTCATGGATCTAGTTTTTCTCTCTCACTATGTTGTATGTATAGTGAGTTTGCATTTTACATGAAATTAAAGGATGAAAATTTTTTTTAAAAAAAAAGGACGAGAGATTGAAAATTTGTGATATGAAAGAATAATAAATTTTATTTCAAAAATAAATACTTGAACACCCTATTTTTTTTTTTTTTATTAAAAGTGCAAGAAGGATAATGCAATGTCAAAGTTGAAGGGCCAAGTAAATAATAAATTGTATTGTTTCTAGAAGAGAGTGTCTATTTAGAAAGTAAAAAGAAATGCCCATCAACCTTTGTTTATATTTTCATTAAATTGTGATAATTTTAAATTATGTGAAGTCATTACAGCACGTTTCTCAAATAAAATGTGCCCAGTTGCATTCCTTTCTGATCAGAAAACATTAACTTGTGATTTTTAGAATTGATAAAGATGAGAGAAATGCTGTTTCTATATGACTTCCCTCTTTTACTTTCTGCTTTTATCTGGAACAAGGTACCTACTCAAAAAAATATTTATCGAAATGTTGAATGCATGAATAAATGAGTCATTAGCTAAATCAAGAACGTTAAACGATGCTTTGGTAGTTGGCAGCTTCCTTATCCTGCTTCTCGGCCCATCTCTGGCATCGTGCACTGAGAACTTCCATGGAAGCTCCAGGAATTCATGGTGCACAGGTTACAAGCCCTGATTTTGTACAAGAAAGATGGGACAGCCTAGTGATGAGAGAACATACTCTATGGAGCCAAAAGGTCTAGGAACAAATCCCAACCAGGTCACTTAGTAGCTCTTATAATGATAACAACAAAGCATTAGCAGCAGCCATGTTCCTTAAAATGAGAGATAATAACAGTATTTACCTCATAGGGTTATTGTAAAGATTAAATGAGCTGATATACACAAAGCCCTTAGAATAGTATATGACCCATTGTAAATGTTAGAGTGTTTGTTATTGCTGTTGCTGAAGAAATTGCAGCTCAGAGAGGTTAGAAACAAATTACCTAATAGGTTTCCTGGTTTTGTCACCTGAGTGATAAGCAAAACACAGGGGTCGTTTTTCTATTCCAACCTCCATGAAACATTAGACTTACTGAACGGGAAATTTTGAAAGATCTTTTTACCTTCTTAAAAGAAAAATATAGGAGTTGAAAAAATATTTGTAGTTAAACATAAATGAAAGTTAGATAAGTGATTTTCAACAGTTTATGACTTAGGTCCCTGGATGACACAAATAGTTTGCGCTCAACTACTAGCTTATGGTTTGGAGGTTGGAAGCCACCTGGTGGCGCCACAGAAGAAAGGTCTGTTGGCCTGTTTTCATAAAGATTACTGCCAAGAAAACCCCATTAAGCAGTTCTACTCTGTAACACATGGGCTCGCCATGAGTCAGAATAGATTTGATGGTGATGAGTTTGGTCTTTGGTTTGGTATACTTAATTATTTTAATATAATCAAATTTTTAAGTGTTTATTTCAAAGAAAAATTGAGTACAAAACCTGCTTGTGTGTCTCTCAGTGAACTATGCCTAAAGAAACCTCCATTTAGACCATGAGCCACAAGTAAGTCACCACCTAATGACAGAATATTCTAAGTACAGGCAAAAACTAGCCATAAATAAATATCCTTCAGTGCTAAGTTTGCAAAGTGAAATAATAAGGGTAGTATTGATTAGAGCAATCTTGGTTCCATGTAAATGATCCTTGCTTGAGGTTTAGCAGGACTAGAAAGCAAATAGAGATTATGAATATCATCAAAGAATATGAGATTTCCAGAGATATCATAGTGTTAATTCTTAAGAGCACTGATTAGAACCAGTCAGCCTGGGTCAGATCCTGGCTTTACCTCTTATTAGCTGTTGAATTACCTTAAGCAAGATATTTAACTTCTTCATGCCTCGAAATTCTTGTTCAGTACCTACCTTAAGGTTGTTATGGATCAAGCAGGCTTATATTTAAAATAATATTAGAACAGTACCAGATGCATATGAAGTGTTGTGTAAGTGCTTATTAAGTAAATAAAAAGGAATTGTCCATTGCACATTCAGTTCAGTGGCATTTATAAGCGACCCAAACCACCTTCAAAATTATGCTAGTAGTCCACCCAGTGCTTCAAACAGGGTTACAAATTCAAACCATGGAAGTTCTACTTTTTTATAACCTTGAATTGCAAGGGTAAATTTTATGTAGTTCCAATTAACCAACATTATAAGGCAGAAAAGAATAAAAAAGAGGGTATCAGCTTTGGTGATGTCACTTTAAAAAAAAACCGTGAATATATTGCTTATCAGTTTTATATCCTTGGACAAGTGACTTAAATGCTTTAGCCTATTTTCTTGTTTTATTTCAATGGTAAGCGTTGCAAAATATTATCCGTAATTTATATTATCCTTATTTACTTTGTTGAAAAATTCAATGTCTTCTTTTCTATTACTCAAGTGATTGTCCTGCCATCTTTGATTTTTCAAAATATAGGCCCCAAATGTGTTATAAATCATTGTATACTTACATGTTCTAAGTTTCATTAGCTATTAGATGAAAAAACATTAGTATTATGTATGTCCAGCAAATATTTAATTTTCTTATTAACATATCTCCATATTCCATATTTTCTTCTAATCACTGATAGTATGCTAAGGAAAAATGCATCCAATTTTGTGTGTATGATATTCTAAAAATAAAAGCACGTATTTGGAAAATGCTAAGTAATAAAAGTAATAGGATATCAATTATTCTCCTCCTTTCTGGTAATCTGTTTATGGAAAAAGTAACAACAAATAATTATAGAGACTAATCTTAAAGTTTCTCTGACACCACAAAAAATCATGGGAAACTAAAGCACTTAAGGGAAAACCAACTCTTATGGATAAAAACCTTTTTGATGTATAACTCAAGATTGCCTTCTGTTTATATGAACCAAGGCTTACTTCATAATTTTATTTCAGTACTCTCTTTTGCATACTATCTAACTTGTAACTTTCTCTTTGATATAAGTGATAGATTTTGTCATTTTGAAGATGACTACATCAGCCTTTTCCAACAGGTTTTGTAGAAGATATTTTCTGTAGTGAGATTTAGGTAAATTGTTCAAATTTAGAAACCTTGATAAAATAGCCTCATTTCCGCTACAGGCAATTTAGATAAGGAAAGTGTGTTTAAGGTAAGGAATGTGCCAGTAAGTATTTAAAAGATAACTTAAACCCATGGGTCCCCATGAATCAGAACTGAGAGACAGCTAACAACAATAACATCTTCTGACTAGTTACTGTGGCAATCATTAATCCTTAAAATATAACTTAAAATTTCTTCTTTAAAAGAGATTGGAAACAGCGAGTTATTGAAATTGCAATTTGCAGTTTTGATATTCTGTATAAAAAGGGGCAGATGTTCTTTTCTGCAAAATCATTCCCATAATACATTTACCCTGTACTCAGAAATGAATATGCTTACTGCTAAGTCTTGGCAGATTTCAGGAAAACATTGATTAAACTCCACTGGTAAACAAAGGAGAGAAAAAGATTAGCCATTTAGACTGTAAGTGTGTGTGTGTGTGTGTGTATGTGTGTTTTCCCCAACCTTTTTTTAGCCTCTTCCCTCTTATAGGAAACCCTGGTGGCATAGTGGTTAAAAGCTATGGCTGCTAACCAAAAGGTTGGCAGTTTTGAATCCACCAGGTGCTCCTTGGAAAGGGCAGTTCTGCTCTGTCCTGTTGGGTTGCTATGAGTTGGAATTGATTCGAGGGCAATGGGTTTGGTTTTTTTCGGGTTCCATCTTACAAAATGTGTTTCATTCACAGTAAACCAAACCAAACCCAGTGCTGTTGAGTCGATTCTGACTCATAGTATTAAGCCTCAGATGAACTATAATTTTTTAAAAATGCATTTTCTGACAATCAGATCCTGAGAACATTGCTAGTCTACCTTCTTAACATTCATCCTCACTCATACTTACAGAATTCTCATAGACTCTGAATATGTATTTTTTAGATGTTGAAAAAAAGATAAAATAATTAATTAGCATATTCAAAATGTACTTTTATAATAAAAATAAATGATTGGATAAGACAATTTTTAAAATTGGAGGTAACTGTAGATGCAGGCTGGTAAGTCATATGTACTGTGTATAAACAGAAAAAAATCAACAAATTCATTGAATACTTACTATATATACAGTAGATTCACAGAAATGTGTTCAAAGTTTACGGAGCTAACTGGATTGATAGGTTAGTAGGTATATGATAACTAGGCTGCTGAATAGACGTGTCTATGGGTATAATTATGCATAGTCTGTGTTATGGATTGAATTGTGTCCCCCCAAAAACATGTGTTGTAAAACTTAACCTCTATGTCTGTGGTTTTAATCCCATTTGGGAATGGGTGGTCTTTGTTATGTCAATGAGACTGAATTAGTGCAGGGTGTGTTTTTGGGTGTTTCAAGTCAATCTCTTTTGTGATGTAAAAGAGTTTAAACAATTTTTATATCTAATAGTTGGAGAAGGGAGGGTGTTTATATTATCTAATAATAATTTATGTAATAATAATCTGCATATCATTTTTACAGGTTAATAGCTAGACTAATTTTCATTTATTAATTCTGTATGTCTTAAGTTCTTGCTGCGATCCTCTGGAAACCCTGGTGGTGTAGTGGTTAAGAGCTAAGGCTGCTAACCAAAAGGTCGGCAGTTCAGATCTATCAGGCGCTCCTTGGAAACCCTATAGGGGCAGTTCTACTCTGTCCTATAAGGTTGCTATCAGTCAGAATTGACTCGATGGCAGTGGGTTTTGGGGTTTTATGATCCTCTATTAGAATTAGGTAAATATTTGCACAGGATACTTAACTACAACAAAGTATAAAAACCAAAAACCAAACCCGTTGCTGTCGAGTCGATTCTGACTCATAGTAGCCCTATAGGGCAGAGTAGAACTGCCCCATAGAGTTTCCAAGGAGCGCCTGGTGGATTTGAACTGCCAACCTTTTGGTTAACAGCCAGCACTTATCCACTACACCACCAGGGTTTCCACAACAAAGTATAGCTAGAGCAAAATTTAACTGTTTACAGAAGTAATTACATGAAACACAGACTACAGAGAGGCAGAGAGGTCAGCTATGTCATCATCTATTCTTTTATCAACATGGTAACAATGGAAACTGAAAGATAGTGAGGACAGAAAGAGTTCATATGAGGGACAATTTGACAAATCTTAGTGACTAACTCCATGTTACTTGAAGAAACAAAGACGATTACAATGTTGTATGCCTGGGAGAAAGGGATAACTCTGTACTGCTGACAGTAATAAGGAAGTTCAGAGAAAATCTAAAACGCACAATGATGGTTTAGTTTTAAACATTTTTGTTGTAGTTAAGATAACGTGATGAACACTTGTGATAATTCTTGCTGATCAGTGCAGGAGAGGAACGTATGTCAGGACACAGAATAATATTGGGGACAAACATAGGAAGGCATCTGCAGCCAGAGGCTTGTTGAATGCAGGAGGGAGAAAGAGGTTTTCAAGGGAGAGACTGTAGAGAAAAACAGCCAGATCACCAAGGATAGAGCCTTGACTCTTACAAGTTCAGGATGAGCAGGAAGAGGAGCCTGAGATGGATAGCAAAATAATAACCAGAAGCAAACAAAATGAAAAGAGGGTGATGAGGCAAACAGGGAAAGTGTTTCAAGGAAAGGAGGCTGACCAGTTGTTTTACAGAGAAAAGAATAAACTCACTGAAACACCTTTTCTTTTATTCTAAATAAATAAAGGTCTTTCTCTCGCGCCCCCTCTTTTTGCTCCATTCTAACTTGGAAGTGTCAGGCAGAAATGGATGTTTAATAAAAATATTTTTTAAAATTTCAACTGGAAGATTTGAGCTTCCTCAATTAAATGCTATATATGTATTAAGGAGTCCTAGTGGCTCAGTGGTTAAGAATTTGGCTACCAACCAAAAGGTTGGCAGGTCGAATCCACCAGCTGCTCCTTGGAAGCCCTATGGGGTGGCGTATGACTTGATGGCAGCTTTTTTCTTTTTTTTTTAATGTATTATGTAAAGTGTTTGCCAACATCTTTTGTCCTCCTGTAGGGACTTTAAATATTCCTCACTATTCCTACTCCCCTTTGGAAAGTTACATTATCCTCAAACTCAGAAATGCAAACTCTTTCTTGCAACCTTTTTCCTGTTATTACCAATTTGATGATTGGTTTCATGATGGCAAAGTAATAATGAAAAATGACTTGTTTTTGTTCCTAGTCCCCATTCCTGAATACTAATAACAGTACTAACACAGATCAAAAGATTTGCCAAAGCTCTGACACTTCAGCAGAGTCTAACATTAAGAATCTACCTGCTGTGTCAGCTGAAGAATTTGTTAGAAAGAGGAAAATGGTCCACATTTTCCACCTTTTATAGTAGAAGAGTATGGCTGTTAATTATGTTTATCATTTTAAAGGCAAGTGACAAACAAATAAAAGAGAAAATATTTCACATTGGTTACATGCTATGTCTTTATTAGTTGGATGAAAATCTTTTTCATAGATTTTCCAAATATGCATGATAAATTTTAGCATCTACAGATAAATGCTGTAATTTTGAGCCAAAAATACTTACTTTTTAACTTTTAGATGAGTCTGTACCAAAAAATATTTAAGCAATACAACCTTTAAATTTAGAAAGGGAAGTTTTTTCTTGAAAATAGTTAATCTATGCTATCAATGCAATTATTTTCGATCCCTGAAAAAATTTTTATCAAAAACCTGGGTGCATAGTGGTTAAGTGCTACGGCTGCTAACCAAAGTGTCGGCAGTTCGAATCTGCCAGGTGCTCCTTGGAAACTCTGTGGGGCAGTTCTACTCTGTCCTATAGGGTGGCTATGAGTCGGAATCGACTCGACGGCACTGGGTTTGGTTTGGTTTTGGTTACCCATTTTTCGTACATACATTGACTACCTTCTTCCACAAAACAATAACTTTGTGTTAAACGTGTCTATTAAAGAAAATGTTAGATTTCTGTCTGGACGTAAGTAATTTTGTTCAGAAAAGAAACTATGTATAGTTCATTTGTAGATCACATACCTTAGCATCTAGCAGGGTTCACAATGCTACTGAATAAACAACAGAACAATTTTTTTTTTACTTTAAAAGATTGTACAGTGCAAAAGTGTTTGATTTTCCTTACATTATTATAGTATAAAGTCTGTTAAACAGACAACATGTTTATATTGTATATACTAAAATATGCCTTTTATTTCATGTTATTCTATCCTGATGGATTCCTATTTTCTTTTTTGGTCATTCAGTTAAGTGGGAATTATCCTTTTTACTCAAAACTATGTGGTAGAGCCTTATTTGTTAAGTAACTAGGACTACCCAACTTAAAATAATTTCTACTTGACTTATTTTGACATCCTAAAATAAATAATGTCTAAATTCATAGTGATTCAATAGACATATAAAACATATCCATTCAGTCCATTTTACGTGCAAAAGATCTTTTGGGGGAGAAGGTTCTCATTTATTTCAGAGAGAATCAAGAAGAAATCACCTGCGCAGCTTGTTTCCCATCCCCAAAACAATAAGTATGAAGTTATTTTGTGCCTGTTTTGAAACATATCTCATTTTGGTACTTGGAATAGAATATGGATTCTGAGGCCTAACTATATTTCAAGAATTATATGTGTCTTTTTAAAAGTTGTTGTGAACAAATGAACACTGATTGGTTAAGATTTGTCTATAAAAGCTAATCTTTAGTGGTAATGGGTCCCTTGATGCAATCACTGAGTCTTAGGCTGGACTTTATAACTATGCTGACTTGTAAATACAGAAATAGTTATTGATCAAACATAAAATAATTTATTACTGATGTTCATTTGTTAAACTTAATGGTCAACATTTCTTCGATGGTTTGTGATCAGCTTGTTTTGGAAAGGTTGGTGGTTCAAACTGTCCCACCAGCTCCTAGGAAGAAAAGACCTGGTGATTTGCTTCCATAAAGATTACAGTCAAGAAAACCCTATGGAACAGTTCTACTCTGTAACACACGGGATTGCCGTGAGTCAGAGGGTGACTAACAACAACAGATGGCAGCCAACAACAACAAAAACAACGTACAATGTATTTCAGCAATTCGCTTTTTTTCTGACCTTGACACATATTTTGGGACCTCAGTAATATACAGCTTGAAAAACAGTGGGTAACTATAAAACATACTTTCTCTATTAAACATGATTCTCAAAAGATCCCTATTTTTAAATGATTACAAAAATAGCCATAAGTAGGAGAAAGTAACCCATCACCAAAAATATGGGTCATATTCCTTTAAACAGTCTTGTGCTTTCTCATTCCAAGAAGGTAATGGCACCATTACTCATTTCCAAGAAGGTCACAGACAATAGTTTTCCATTTGCTTACCCCTAACTTAACAAGTTAGAAAAGAGAGTGTATTATCAAAGGGACAATAGCTGAGCACATAGCCCTCCTCTCCTGAAGGCACATGGCCACCAACTACAGGCCTGAACTGGACATGTGAAGAAAAAAAAAAATACCTTCACGGAAGACTTGTTGATCTTGGAATGGAAGATAATGAAAAGCTATTTCATTATTTCAAGTGGCTTTAAGTTAGAACAGAAAATTCATGAGACCTGGCCAATTCTCATGCAGGGACAGAAGACTACTTCTCCATTGAATAAATATTAGAAGAACAATATAAAATTGTAATTGGATCTTTATTATGCTACAATTATTCTTGTTCAACAATACTTTTAAATAAAAAGTATATTTTATTTCAACTATTATATCTGTTCCAATGAACATACCCATAAATTTTATGAACAAATTGATTTTCTTTCAAACACACTTTTCATAAAATATTTCAAATTTGGTCTCATTACTCACTTTGCAGTTTGATTAGTTAGATTCTTACATTACTACAACTTAGAAACATTTTTCATTTAAAGAATTGTTCATGATAAAAAAATACAAAAAGAGCAGTGAAATATTTACCAAAATATTTTAATTCTTTTTTGCAGTTTAAGTGCTTTTCTGGGAATTCGACTTTGGCATGAGTGTAGTAGTTTTACTAATAAATGTAGGAAGTTACTTCATATAAAATGAGGTAGTCACCTCTGTAATTAATTAAGTGATTAAGATATTTAAATGTCCCATGTTACAGTTGCTAAAAGTTAGGAATCAGGAAGCCTGGAGTCTAACACAAAGTCTGGCACCAACAAAATATCCGTTAATTTTGTAAATCCCAACTTTGACTCTGGGCAAGTTGCTTAACCTCTTAGTGATTCAGTTTTATTACTGCTAAATGCATTTGTATGAATAGAAATTTTCTTTCGGAATAATTGTACACTATCTCTGATTCCATCTAATAACGTTTACTTTATATTAGTTAAAACCAAAAAACCAAACCCATTGCCTTTGAGTTGATTCTGACTTATAGCGACCCTACAGAACAGAGTGGAACTACTGCGTAGGGTTTCCAAAGAGCGGCTGCTGGATTCCAGCTGCTGACCTTTTGGTTAGGAGTCAACTCTTAACCACTGCATCACCAGGGGTAGTTCAAATTCAAGTGTTTAGTTTTGCCACTATAAAAATATACAAAAGGAGGATACCTTGGTGTTTTTGTCTATAACCGAAATAGATTTATGTAGTATTTATGAAATTAAAGCCAGTATTTTGGAGTTAACATTGATATAGTGTCAACCTAATTTAACTAAACCCAGAACTAATGTGCTGAAGTTGCCTCAGTATTTTCCTGTCATCCATCCTTTTGTTTATCTAATTATATGCCATTATAAAGAGCTCATAATCACTGTGAACAGAACACACTGGCACAAATTAAGTACAGTGATAGGATTGCTTTGTATGATGGCATCTTTCTTATGACTCTTACGGATTTAATTGCTGTATTATTTGACTAAAATAAACTATGTGTATGACTCAAATAAAACAATGCATATTCCCTTGATGTGCACATTTCATACTAATTTTAATGCATTTTCCTTTCTAAATTTTATTAATCTGTGGCAGAATATTACTGTCTTAAAAATTCTCAGGTATTACCATTAATTCTCTTCAGAAGGCAGATATATCTATGCAACTGTGAATACAATGTAAATATAACAACACAGAAAATCTTACACATCTCAGGAAGCCTTCCTGGTTCCCTTCAGACTGACTTGTGTCCTCTTTCTCTCATTCTACTATTGTGTCAATCATGGGACTTACTACAATATATGAAAATCTCTGATTTGGTTGATTATGTTCTGGCAATTTGATAAACTCTTTGAATACAGGAACCATGCCTTATGCATCTGTACGTTCCAACACCTAGAAATATTTTTTGTGAGCTGCCTTCTACTTGGCCTGACTCGTGGTGACCCCATGCACAGTGGAACAAAATGCTGCCCAGTCCTGTGCTATCCTCATGATTGGTTCCAGATCTGACAGTTGTGATCCATAAAGTTTTCATTGACTGGTTTTCAGGAGTAGATCACCAGGCCTTTTTTCTTGGTCTGTCTTAGTCTGGCAGCTCCACTGCAACCTGTTCAGCATCAGAGTATCAGGCAAGCCTCCACTGACAGATGGGTCTTTCATAAGGAAAGTGAGAATTTTTCCACCACTAAACTGCCATGGGGCCCTGGCGTGGCAGTGGTTAAGCTTTTGGCTGCTGACCAAAAGATCGGCAGTTCCAATCCACTGCCGCTCCCTGGAAACCCTATGGGAAAGTTCTACTCTGTTCTATAGGGTCGCTATAAGTCGGAATTGGCCCAATGGCAATGGGTTTGGTTTTTAGGTTTGTGGAACTTTCATAGAAGAAGATATTCCTTAAGTGTGTGAAAGGATGAATGAATGAATCAACAAATTTTTTCTAGTGTCTTATTTAAATCTCAGTCACCAGAGTTGGGTGGGGAATACTTGAAATTAAGTATCAGGATCTGAAAGTCAAGGTTTCCCCCCATCTCCAGGTGGATTTAAATTTTATGGTAGAAACTTGCTCCGCTTTAAAATTTTTTGTTGACGTCTTCTTATCTTGAAGCAGACAACAACCTTCTTTCATGCTTTATTCTAATTCAGTTATTCTCCTTTGAACTATCTTTCTTTCTCTACATACTACTAGATTTTAAAGAAAAGCAAACAACGTGTTTTTAAACTTCTTTGAACATATCTGATATGAGTTACATAAGCAAATAAAATATTACATGTAAGCAAAATCCTCTTAAAATAAATGTATAATTTTGTTTCTTCAGTGTTTTGAAAGGATTAAATGGGGTTAAAACTTGCTTATATTTCAATCAGTTTACCAAATTAGCATATATTTTCAAAAAATTTTTTAAATGTACTGCATCAGAATTTACACAGTAATCGCATCAAATGTGATATATAATCATGCATATCTTGGGAATAAATTTCCATTAAAACTAATTTGCTATTAAGCAACTGTTTTGAAGAAAGATAATATATTAAAAAAAAAAGTAACTGCTATTAAAAAGCCTATTTCATGACAATGTAATTATTAGTACTGTGGGGGGAGGCTTTTAATAAACTTTAGATAACAAAATTCCTATAATAAAAAGTAAAATTTACCCAGCACTAGAAATTTGTACATACTCTGCATTGAAAATAAATAGTGTATGAAAATTCACACTTATGGGGCAGATCAATTAAGCAGTGAATATTAAATTTACAAGAGGATTCTTTGCTTTAGAAGATATTTCTTACCTATCAAACTTCCTTAGTGTCTTTAGAAAACACCTATATGTTTTTTCACAGACATTTCAGAAATTTACCTGTTACATCACACAGGTGGCAATGTGTGGCTAAACAGTCCAGGGAGTCATCCAAGTGGATCTATTTTATAGTTTACAAATAAATAAGAATTAGAAAAAGGTGTACACTTTCCTCTTTAACCTATAAAAATGAGGGCTTCTGTATCTAATTGTAAAATAAAACAACTTGCCTACATGGATACATGCGCATACACACAAATCAAATTAATCTTGGCAGGAGAGTTAGCACCTTTTAAAGAACTGACTTCAATTTTACACCAGCAACAATCACAATGGACCTAAAGAAAATCTGGGTTTAAACCCAGACTGTATTAACTGTATCTTCTCCTTTTAAAAAAAGTTCCACTATGTTTTCATGGAAATTTTAGACAGTGATGAGGTTGAACATATATTCCAGCCACATATTTTGGTCAGAGAAGGAAAAAGCTACATGTAAATTAGAATGAGACATCTGTAGTTTTCCATCTAAAAATAAATTTTTTTGGTAAAAGGTTTTAAAACTACCTTGTACTACAAATTGTAACACAAATTCATTGTTATAAGATTAGGAAATATATATAAATAAAATGAAAAGAATAAAAAATTCTGCAAATGTTAATGTCCAAATATACCTCTGTTAACCTTCTGAGAGTAGGAGGCTACTGTATTTGTCTTTACTTTTTATGCAAGAAAATTTACAAATCGAAATGAGGAAACAAACCTATAATCCCAACACATGAGTCTGATTGAATTACTATTCATCTTTCAGTATTTTTCCTTCTATATTTTTTACTGTCTACCTAATTGTGTGTGTGTATGTATGGGAGAGGCTCATAATATTTGTATTTCTATATTTTTTCACTGACAGGAATTTCCAAAAGTGTTGGTTTCCACATTAAATTAAGCAAGATGTTTTAGTAGCTTATTTATAATAAAATAAATAATCATAAAAGTAAAATAAGGGAAAGCTTGCAAGCATGTAAGCATATGGCCCTAGAATAAGATGAACTGTGTGACATTCGATTTGCTAAGAGATAATCATAATTTGAATAGTACAATTGAAACTAAAGACATTTCACGTATTTAGCTATAGAATAGACAAAATGAAAATGGATATTTTCATATGACTTTTATTGAACAAAGACTGAATCGGTTGTGATTGTGCAAACATTCTCTAGAATATTTGGGTGTATCAGATATGCAGGGTGTATTTATTAACTTGGTAGTGCTGTGTAGCAAAGTACTTAAGATAACTATGGATGGTGATAAAGTAAAAGATAAACCTGGGATTGAAGGGCTTGTATGCAGAAACTCAAAGTGGCCAAGGTAGGTTTTTCAGGATCATTTTTCATTGTAAACCAGGAGGCAAATCGAATCACAAAAGCAACAATCTTTGGGAAGATACCTTATGACAAAGACCATTTATCCTCAGTTTGGAAAGAACTCTTCGTAATTGACTCAGCGCCTGCTTCTGCCATCATCACCTGAAAGCAACAAGTTAAACCACCTGTCATCTTATACAAGGTACAATCAGAGGGATATGATTGGCCAAAGAGCCCTAGTGCTTTAAAATTTGAATCTGCAAATAATCTACAAATCCTTATAATTCCTCTTTGAAATTACAAGGGCAGTGTATGGATAAAATAAGTCCAGGCAATATCTGAGAGAGAATTGAGAACTCCTGAAAAACATGAATTTAATCAGTTATACCATTCAGGACTGTGCTCCTTCCATTTCAAAACAGATTCCTGTAACTGTACTGACCATGTGCCAAATGATCGGCCTCCCCTCATTTCTCATTCTGCTGCAGGTGCATTTCCTCAGAAAGGCCATAAGCTTAAATATTATAATTCACACAGAGATCAATTTCTTTTGACGGCAAAGTGATGCAGGCAAAAATTTGCATTTGCAGTATGGTAATTTTTTAAAAAATTCTACAGATTGGAAATTTTGAATGCCCTTGATTCTTTTACTACCTTTTTTACTTGTCATTACTGAAAAAAACAAACAAACAAAATCAAAACAGCAAAGAAAAAAAGAAATTCTCAGTTCCTGTATTACAGTTATTTTTATTTCATAAAATTTGTTTAGTGGGTGTGGTTGCAGTCCAGTGTTTTTTTTTTTTTTTTAATTTCATAAAATTGCCTTGAAGTTAATATATCCCAACTCAGGGTAGTTTCTCTTCTGGGTGGTGACCATGGATGGATGACAAGTCATGGTTTATTAAAGAAGTAGACCAATTTATTTAGTTCAATCAAGAAAATAGTTACTGCATCCCTACTAAGTGTAAAGCATTGTTACAGGTGCAATGGAATATCGATGCACTGTGGATGTCAAAAACCATACTGCTTTTGGGCACAAATAAGGTCATATTGGTATTGGTGCTCACAGGCCCTCAATCCTTTTGAAGAGTCCCCCATAAAATATGTCAGGCAGATCTCGGGGATTCTGGTGTTCAACTCTAAGTTCCATTTGTTAGTCCTCCTGCTGTTTTCCTGCATACTACACTGGGCCTCAGCCATTTCTGTCATCATGGCTGTGCTGTAAGAATGCTGCCCTGCTCAGACCCCAACCTCTGCTTAATCTCAAAGTGGAAAAATCCCTCCAACAGAGGTTCTGCTTTGGCCCAAGCCAATAAATTTCCTCCTGAATTACTTCCTTCCATTTCTGACTATACTCTTACTTAAAAGGGTCAATAAAAATAACAAGTCAAATGTACTACATACTTTTGTAATTCTTAGAGCTTTCCTTCATCTCAAGTGCCAATTACTTACAATTCTATTCTCTCCTTCATCTTTAAAAAGAAAAACAAAAAAAATTGGCACATTTTGCAAAGATGTATAGGTGTAAACTCCAACACTTTATCAGTTACTTCCTGACTTTTCTTTAGGCAGGACTGAAACCACACCCACTAAACAAACAAAAATATACTTAACTAGATTAATGGGGAGATATTAGATATAAAAATAATGTGATTACTAACGGTAAAATGTGAGTAATTTGCTTTGGGGATAAAAATCGGAAATGATTGCTTCTGATACAATAGGCCAGATTAGGTTTGCAATTGAGGGAGCATTTAAATTGTGGGTGGAAGAATGATTCATACTTCAAGACATTTAGATGGGGGTAAGAGGGTGACAGGCATTGTTCACTGAGGTTGCAGTACAAAAGACATTGAGAAATGAAAGAACCTCTGACTCAAGATTTATAAATGTTCTCTGTTTCAGAAAGCTGAGAGAAAGTAGTCAAATGAAAATAGAAAGGTAGACTAGAGCCAGATCATGATGATTCCAGTTGGCTTGGATTCTACACCAAGCATGGTGAATTTTCTCAGGTAGGTAATTAGCAATAACATAGGAATTCTGGGATTAATGAATTTATGCTTCAAGTAACAGAAGACCTGACTGAAAGTAAAACTAGGACAGTTAATATCTCAGATGACAAGAAGGCTTAGAGATAGTGTGAATGCAAAGATGGTGAATTCTACTGTTCACTGAAAACACAACTTCAGTCTACTTCTCTGCAATTCTTTCCTCTTATTATTTCTGGATAGCTGAATTAATTTTACACATCAAAATCTCAATACTAAAACCTTTTTTTTTCTTCCAAGTTCTTTATTAAGAACTTTGCCTAGAAATTTTACATGGTAGACTCTTCCTCCTGTCTCAGTGCCCAAAATCCCTATATAAGCTCATTCAAAAAGTGGTAACTAATGTGGGGATGGATTTATCAATTCCTAGATGAATCATAGTTCCTAGACTACCCTAAAATTTGAGGCCACCTGATACCTGAACAAAATCAGGGCTTTATTATGAAGGATGAAATTGAGGAGAGGATAGATAACCAAGAAAGTGTGACAAAGGAATAAGAAGATAATAACAAGATGAAATCTACATTTTAGACACCAAAGTATGGAAATAGAGCTTAGAAAAACTTGGAGAGTATAGAGACTAGTAACAAAGACATCACAAGAGTGAACTGCAATAAAGATGTAAGAGAGAATGGGAACTTAAACTAAGGCATAGTGCCAGTATAAGAAAGCACAGAGACGGATGGGTTACAGAAGAATTTCAAAGGAAGCAAAGACATCATCAATGGCCTCTTGGACATGGAGATGAGGAAAAAGTAAGAGATAACCCTAGGTTTAGAAACTGAAGTTCAGTGAAATCATTAACTAATTTGAAAACAAGGAAAATGCAATGCAGAAAAAAGATTACTTAACATAGAAATGTGCTGATCTTTACCTTGAGAAAATAAGTGGAGAATCCAGTCTATTTCATCTAGGTGGAGAAATTTACCAAGAAACTGCACTTACTGAGAATTTTCAAGTTCTGGACATGACATTTTTTTTTGTCAGATTGAATTTCTTTTTTATCTGTATGTTGTCGTTTTCCAACACCTCTTCAAAAAATATTTTATGGGTATTTATTTTAACAAAGGTATTGGCCATATAAATAGAGTTCTGACTCTTCTCAGTTTTAAAACCCAGTATGGAATACTTATTATTAAAAAGCCAAACAAACAAAAACACTAAATTAGTATAAAGGGAATGCTAGCAGTGAGAAAATAATGTAGCTATATCCATGATTTTAAATGCAATTTCAATTGATTAAAAAAGTTAATCAGACCCTATATCCATAAACCAAAAAAGCCAAAACCCATTGTTGCCTAGTCAATTCCAACTCATGGCAACCCTATAGGACAGAGTAGAACTGCCCACAGAGTTTCCAAGGAGCACCTGGTGGATTTGAACTGCCAATCTTTTGGTTAGTAGCCAAGCTCCTAACCACTGTGGGGCTTCCTATATCCATGGGGTTGGAGAAAATTCTTTATAAAGAAGAAATTCCCCACGTCTTATTTTTATATCTTATTTTAAATACACAAATTACCAGGATCACTGCCTGTTTCAGTTGAGCCTTTATCAATGTGATCAGCCAACATTCATACCTTCCTACTTGAATTTATAAACTCTTCAACTTACCCCTAAATTTTATTCTATTCCCTACTGTATGCAGATAATAAAGGATAATGTTTAATAACTAAACAAGTTCCAACCTTAATCCTGGTGAAAATGACTCATCCTTTTCAATCCTAAAGATTTGTGGTGTGATCTGCCTTTTTCCCTCCCGTTCTCTGTGGTTTCATTTCTTCTTAGCCCGCATGGTCATTTCTCTTGTAGCCTTCCTTCTTTACATTGTAAAATATTTTATGTAGTTAAAAATATATGTGTTTGAGTTACCGTAAAATAAATTTATGTATTTAAATAATCTCAATTTATCTATACCTCTCTGATTCTTTCAATTTTTTGCCCGGTGTAGACTGAATAGCTTATAAAAAGCCTTGTGATTTGTGGGAGAAACAATTACTTATTGCACCACTATTGGAAATAAATAATTGTTTTACGTAGATTGCTAATGTTAATAATAACTACTTAAAGATCTGAATGTAAGATAAAATCTGGGGAAAAAGTTATCTATAATTTTTTTATTAGGACTATTAAGTTAAGATATTTATATTACTAATTTTCTTTCCATAACTCCATTTAAAACTTTGACGCATCATGAAAAGAGCTATAGACATTCATATACTATAGTTATAAAATCACATAATTCTTATGGATCTGTGTAGGTATGTATGTATGTTAGAGGAAGCAACGTTCTAGAAACACTTTCATTTTTTGTTCTGAAAAACAATACAGTCATGGTGAAATAACATTATCTAATATTCATTCATGGTCCCTGGGTGGCACAAGTGGTTTGTGCTCAACTACTAACCTAAGGATTGGTGGTTTGGACCCTCTCAGTGACACCATAGAAGAAAGGCCAGGCAATCTGATTCCATAAAGATTAGAGCCAAGAGAACCCTATGGAGCAGTTCTACTCTGTAACACATGGAGTAGCCACAAGCTAGAATCAACTTGATGGCAGTAGGTTTGGTTTTTGGCTTAATATACCATTCATATTCACTGTCCTCAAAATGTCTTTTGTAACTGTTTTTATTTAATTCCTTCAATATAGTATACAATTAAGAATGGTATCTGTCAAAATGGATGATTCTGGAGGGCATTGTGCTGAGTGAAGTAAGTCAATCACAAAAGGACAAATGCTGTTTAAGACCACTATTATAAAAGCACATGAAAAAGTTTCTACACAGAAAGAAATAATCTTTGATGGTTATGAGGGAAGGGAGAGGCGGGAAGGGAAAAACACAAACTAGATAGTAGATAAGTGGTAACTTTGGTGAAGGGTAAGACAGCACACAATACTGGGGGGAAGTCAGTACAACTTGACCAGGACGAAGCTATAGGAGTTTCATAGGCACATCCAAATGCCCTTAGAGACAGATCTCCTTGGCTGAGGTCAGGGGCCATGGTCTCAGGGGAAATCTATCTCAACTGGCATAACATAGTCTATAAAGACAGTGCTCTAAATCCGACTGTGGTGAGTAGTGATTGGGTTCTTAAAAGTCTGCGAATGGCCCTCTGAGATACATCTACTGGTTCCACCCCAGCTGGAGCAAAGGAGAATGAAGAAGACCAAAGATACAAGGGAAAAATTTGTCCAAAGGACTAACGGACCACAACTACCACAACCTCTACCAGACTGACCCCAGAACAACCAGACGGTGTGCCTGGTTACCACCACTGACTGTTCTGGCAGGGACACAATAGAGGGTCCTGGACAAAGTGGGAGAAAAATGTAGAACAAAATTAAAATTCAGAAAAATAAAACAAACTAGTCCTGCTGGTCTGACAGAGACTGGAGAAATCCTGAGAGTAAGGCCCCAGACACCCTTTTAACTCAATACTGAAGTCGCTCCTAAGGTTCACCCTTCAGCCAAAGATTAGACAGGTCTATAGGGTGAATAATAGCACACATGAGGGACATGCTTCATGGTTCAATCATGGATACGAAACCAATGGGTACACTAGCCCAAAAACAAAGACAAGAAGGCAGGAAAGAACAGGAAAACTGAACGAATGCAAACAGGGAACCTGGGGTGGAGATGGGGAGAGTGTTGACACATCGGGGAGTTGGCAACCAATATCACAAAACAATTTGTGTATTAACTGTTTAATAAGAAACTAAAAAAAAAAAAAAAGAATGATTTGTTATATCAGTTTCCATGGTACTTTAGTCACCCTTAATCTGGAAAAATCGCAACTCCTTTTTTGTTTTTTGTGATGTTAATACTTTTAAAGATCTATTTTTGTGTAGACTACCCTACAATATAGATTTATCATATAGTTTCCTCGCTGCTTCATTTGGGTTAAATATCTGTGACAAAAATACTACTTAGGTAATGTTGTACATTGCTTTTTTTTTTTTTTTTTTAATTAAGCAGCATTTAATGCCCTTATTCTTACGAGATATGTGCTGAATTATTTAAGTGTGGAGTGCCATGGCATCTGCAACTACTTTAGATAGCAAAAAAAAAAAAAAAAAAATCCATATATATACATATATATCAAATCTATGCCTGTGTATCTAGAGAGAGCATGAGAAAAAAGAGCATCAGAGACACAGAATAAGGGATAGGGCAGATGGGAAGAATTTGTGAATTTTGATGAAGAGTGTACCAATGGTCGTTGAACTAATCTTTCTGTAGGTTTGAAATATTTCAAAATAAAAAGCTGAGGAAAACAATGGGGTGGAATAGAGAAAGACTCAAGACATGGTGTTGATATGTTTGCTGGATATGTGGTCTCTGATTTCCTCTCCCTCAAGTTTAAAATGAAGATGATATTACCTAGTTTATATGTTGTTTTAAAGATTAAAGAAGGTAACAGTTACCAGAACTTTTCAAACTGAACTGCTAGGCAGAATACCAAAACACCCTCAGATTCTTATCTCAAACTGGAAACCCAGTGCTTTGTAATATCTTAAATATATTCCTGGAAAATGAATAAAGAATATGTTCATGATTTTATAAAATAATAGACGTTTACATTGACTTGTTCTATTAGAGAAATTAATTTTGCATAGTTAGACTGACCTTGGTGACTATAAATAATATGGAGTTCAGGGTGAGTAGTGCAGAGTTAATTAATTTAGGAAATCAATACAAACCACACAAATATAAGATGAAGAATTGTTATAAGGCACAAAAGGTCAAAGAAGGCACCAATGTAAATATGTGCATATGTCAGGACTGAATTTAAATTAGCGAAGAGGCACTGGGGTATGCAATTTCTAGTATTTCAGCACTAGGGTGCCATATCTGTACTCCAGACTGATTCACAATCATTCTGAAATTAAAATGAGATATGAAGAATATTTATATTCATTCTGTGGATAAAGTTTTATTGAGCGTTGTTTATTTTCTAAGCCTACTCCTAGAGTTGGAATATAAAACAAATAAGATGGATGTCCCTGCCTTCAAGGAGCTCACAGTCATGTGGAACAGATATATATAGTCTATTATAATTAAGTCTTCCTGGGGGTAACAACTGGATTTGGGGGATCATGTTGAAGAAGTGGAGTTCCTGATTGGTGCAAATAGTTAAGCACTCAGTAGTAAAAAGGTTGGTGCTTTGAATCTTCGAATCTAACCAGGTATGACTAGGGAGAAAAGCCTGGTAATTTGCTTCCTGAAGGTCGCAGCCATTTAAAACCCTATTGGGTACAGTTGTAATCTAACATGCATAGGGCTTCCATGAGTCAAAATCAACTTGATGGCAATTGGTTTGGTTTTTGGTTTGTTGGAGGAGCATCTAAGTATTTTTGAAGTATTGAGAATGTTTTGTGAAAGTGGTAATGTTTAAGCTGTGCCATAACTTTTAGTTCAGATAATTTCAAATGTAAGAAAAAAAATCCTATTCATGGTGATAAAATATATGACATGTTAGAGCCTTAAGACTCCTTTACCCTTAGTTTTTATGAGGTCTAGGTTAACAAGTAACAAGAAAATATATACTGTAATAATTTTCTTCTGAATAAACTTTAGATCCATGCTTCTTGGGAATAAAATCGTTGCTGCCTGATTTAGCGTGGCCTTTATCTGTGTTTGAAACAAATATACTAGGATTGAAACTTAAATACACTTTTTCAAGTAGTATATCAAAGATTCAAGAATCCTGAACATTATAATCCAATTAAACACTCTGTTCTTTAAAATCTATTGACTGTCTCTTCCTTTTCCTCATCTTATTTTCTATCTTCTATATTTTCTTCAAAAAAAAATTAATTCCTTTGTCTTTCTTTCCTATTCCTTCTTCTTCCCTTTCTGCCCATTCCTCTTTCTCTTCCTCTTCCCTTTCTTTGTCTCTCTTTCCCTTCTCTTCCTTCCCCTTCCTTTGCCTTTCTTTTCCTTCTTTTGAAGTAACCAGTACCAGTGTGATTTAAGGTGCTGAGGACAAAGAAGATTCAAGTTTGAAGATTTGGCCATGGTTGTGAGTGGGGCTAAAGAATGATAAGGATGAGAAAGTAGCCAATGGAGTAAGGAGCTTGGTTACATAGGAAATGAACGAACAAGTAAATCTATTAATCATAAAGGGCATCTGATTTCTTGCTATTAGAGAAGGGATTTACAAATAGTGAAAGCAGATTGACCCTTGGCTTGAACTTGAGGGAAAATAGAAAGATAGGTAAATGATAGGTAGATAAATAGAGATAGATGTGTATATGTATATCTGCTTAAATATGCACACATTATTTCCTAATTCTGTCTTTTAGACAGCCAAGAAGCAATGATATCCCAGAAGCAATGATTACATCAAGCAGCCAGATCTTTATGCTTAAAGACCATTCTCTCCTAAAAGACACCAAGTTCTTAAGAGTTATGGATGGTTCCAGGGCTGGAGCAATAAAAATTCAAGATGAACATGGATTATCTTGTTTTACAAGGCAGTACTAAAGATGATGGGTTGTTGTAAAACAAAATAAAATAAAAAGCAGTTTAAAGGGCCTTCACTGAACAAATTGGAGGATTAAAAAAATACAGATAATTATAGATGATAACTTATTGAATAAGCTCGAAATCTTTGCATCTATATAGCTATAAATAAATACTATATATAAACAAATGTTGGAAAAGAGCAAGCTCTTCTTACATAGAATGCCAACTAGTCAATGAAGAAGAATTGGTGAATTAGAAAATCAACATTTGGCAACCATCATCATAGTAATTCTTTCAGACAAAAATCATTAATGTATTCTAAAACCAGATGGTGGAGGTTTGTTGAGAACAGGATATTTGTGGAGTCTCAAAATAACCCCCCCCACCAAAATACTTTTTATTTACAAAGGAAAAAATTGTAACTTTGCAGTGATGTTTGAAGCCACCATCTTAACCAAGTAATCAAAAATTACTTAGTAAATTGACATGATTTTTGTAGTATTCTTGCTAAAAGTATAGAACCTGAAACTAATCATACACAAATATCAAATAAATTCAAACCAAGGAACATTCTGTAAACTCAGTGGCCACATTAAAAAAAAAAAAATCAAGGTCACAAAAGACAATGGGTGATTTAGGAACTATTCCAGGTTGAATGAGACTAAAGAGACAGAATGACAAAATGCTATGTGTGATGTTGGACTGGACCCTATGCCACAAGGGGAGGAGTCTAAAAGGGGATTATTGGGACAATGGTCAAAATTTGAATAATGCATATGTATAACAATGTCAATGCCCATGGAAACAGCAGTGAAGAAATGAAACATTTCATTGGGCAAATCTGCTGCAAAAGATCTCTTTAAAATATTAAAAAGCAAAGATGTCACTTTAAAGACTAAGTTGCACCTGACCCGAGCCATGGTGTTTTCAATATACATGTGAAAGCTGAACAATGAATAAGGAAGACCGAAGAAGAATTGATGCCTTTGAATTATGGTGTTGGTAAAGAATATTGAATATACCATACACTTGCAGAAGAATGAAGAAATCTGTCTTGGAAGAAGTACAGCCAGAATGCTCCTTAGTAGCAAGCATGGAAAGACTTTGTCTCACATACTTTGTGCATGTTATCAGGAGAGACCAGGACCTGAAGAAGGACATTATACTTGGTAGAGGGTCAGCGAAAAAGAGGAAGACCCTCAATGGGATGGATTGACGCAGCGGGTGCAACAATGAGCTCAGGCATAACAATAATTGTGAGGATGGCACAGTATCAGGCAATGTTTCATTCTGTTGTACATAGGGTCGCTATGAGTCGGAATGCACTCCACAGCACCTAACAACAACATGGATGGTAGTATTGTTTTTAATGTTAATTTGCTGCTTCAGAAGATTTTTCTGTTTATGTGGAATAGTATCCTTTTCACTTAGGAAATTCACACTAAAATTTTTAGATGTAATCTGCAACTTATATTCAAATGGTTCACTAAGAAATATCATGCACAGATACACAGACAGAGAGAGATGGAAGGAGGGAGGGAGGAAGGGAAAGGAGAAAGCAAAAGTGGTAAGATTCGCAAGTGGGGAACCTGGATGCTGGAGAAAAGGTTATTTGTTTTGCATCTTTTTTCTAAGTTTGCTTTTAAAAATAACCCATATCGAAAAATCCTTCTTCCAGCTTTTCTACCGGCCTTCTAGGTGTTCCTTCAAGTTCTCCATACAGCGTCTATCTTTCCCCTATTTGTGCTTGCTTATGTGTCTAATCTGCTTTTTTATAACTCAGAAGATTTAAGACACACCTTATCCTGATATAACTTCATTAGCATAACAAAAACCCGATTTCCAAATAGTATTAAATTCACAGCTATAGAGCTTAGGATTCGAGCAAGTATTTTGGGGGTGCGGGAGCACGCACTTCAATTTGTAACACTAACTATGCCCCATACCTTTACATTGAGATGCTTTGATTTTATAATTAAAAAAAAAATCAAAATTTGGTAGTGCTCCTAAAAACCTAAAAAGTTGACATTTAGTTCAAAAAATTCACTTTAAATGGTGAAAGTGCAAGTGTTGATAAAAATTATTTTTACACCTATTATATTTTCCTTATTGTATAAAATTCATAATTGACTTTTGTATTTGATGTTTAATACAATGTACTATAATTGTCGTTAGGATGTGTTTAGGAAGGGTTTCAATTCATCCCTGTGTTCTTGGAGAATTGATAGTACGACATTGCTAATTAAGATTGGTAACCGTTTGCTGGAATTTGTAACAGTTAACAAAACCTTTTCAACTTGGGATGTTTTATATTTTATCTGAATTGGTATTATTTTTTCACTCTGTAACCTGTGCCTCTTTGAATTTAAAATCTATTAAAACATGTTTTTTTCTATAACTTCCTATAATATATTGATTTCCTCTCAGTACTAACCAAATTTGCTTATAAAACCTCTTTTAACCATTTTCATGGAGTTCTGTGTTCCAAATATTGAGCAATAGGCCAGGAGACTTTGTCTTTTTAAAATTATTAATGACATTTAATCATACTATCTTTTCCTCCTTCTTCCCTCTCTCCTTTCCCCTTCCTTCTCCTCTTTTTCTCTCCTTTTTTCCCCTTCATTTCTTCCTTACTTTCATTTTCTCCCATCTTCCTTTATTTATGTCTAGAATTTTATAGTTACCATTTTTTTTGCTCTTTCATACCATTTATCCCTTTTGACATGAACAGAAATAATAGAGATATACTTAAAGACATCAAATAAAATATTGCTAATTCTAAAGGTATCAAATATTCACGGCTAATATCTAATCCTTTCTTACACATGTGTGGACACATGTGTATGTCTTTGTGTGTGTTCTTTTATGATCACTACGGAGCCCTGGTGGTGCAGTGGTTAAGTGAAGGGCTGTTAACTGAAGGATCCACGATTCCAACCCACCAGTTACTCATTGGGAGAAAGATGTGCCAGTCTATCCCATAAAGATTACAGCCTTGGAAACCATATGTGGCAGTTCTACTCAGTGCTATAGGGTCACTATGAGTCAGAATCGACTCAACAGTGATGAGTTTGGTTTTGGCTTGATCTTGGGATTCAAGGAAATGGAGATTAAATTTTATTTCTACCAAAAGATTTCCTACAAGTTATTTATTTTCTCCATATCTTAGTTTCTATAGTTTCAGAATATAGCTAATTAAATCTGTTCCTCTTTCACAAAATGTCCTTTCTTGTTATTTTGATGATTATAAACTTATAAAGGGTTTTGGTGACACAGTGGTTAAAGAACATGCCTGCTCTTAGCAGTTCAAATCCATCAGCCACTCTTTGGGCAGTTTTACTCGGTCCTTTAGAGTTGTTATGAGTTGGAATCAACTCAACAGCAGTGGGTATAAATTTATAAAACTATAGTTGGTTTTGGTTGTGAACAGAAGCATCAGGTCATTGGTTAGCTATATCTTGACTATATAAATTAATAAGATTAGAAACATGCAGTGTTGGAAATCACAAGTCCCAGGTATGGGATAATCCCGGTAACAGTCAAGAAGCCAAATTTTCAAAAGGCCTCCAAAACTTCAGAGTGAACATAATTAACAGTCTATGTGTTCAGTATGCTTTTCCCCATTAAATTGCCAATTAATGGAAGTGATACACAAGCAAGCTCACCAAGATCCAATAGCAGGTATCTGGTTAGTTGTCTCCCCCTTTTTTCTATCTAATTTACTAGGAACTGTTCTGACAAAAGCTTTTACTAACTTACTGAATAAGCTAAATGTAAATAAACAAAAATTGAGATGGCATGGTGATAGGCATTTTTACTTTGACACTATCAATATATTTTATTCTAAGTTTATTTTGATAAGGTATAAAATTAATTGAAGCTTATTTTAGGATGCGAGTATAAAATATCATTTGTGCTAAAATCTGTATGTTAAATCCTGAGTGGTCCTATTTTTAAAATTTTTTTCTTTCTTAAAGCAATATTTATAAAGCAGCAGTCTTGGAGTTGGAAAATATTTGGGAGAAGGGGTGATATGTGTAAATACTATACAAGAAATTTCTTTGTAAACATTTTGAAAACCCACCTGTTGTGTGGATAGGACCATAGGGAAAATGTCCTGGATAAAATAGACTTTAGACTATGTACAATTATGTGGGGGATGATCTTAGTGTTGTTAGTCCTCACTGAGTTGGCACCATCACTAAATATTGTGGAATCCTGCACCATCCTCACAATCATTGGTTTGTTTGACCCATTGTTTTAGCCACTGTGTCAATCCATTTCATGGGAAGATGTTAGGGAAAAGAACCAGAGATATAGATGAAATAGACTATGAGGCTAAATACAGCTATATATGGAAATGATCCTAGCACTATTTATTAATTGTCTATTTTGTCCTGAGCATTGTGCTAAATGCTTTTCTCAGAACAACGATTTGAGGAAGATTTATTCTCCTTAATTTGTAGAAAATTAGAAAGAGAGGCTTAAAGTTATTTTTTCTAAGTACTGTGCCTGAGATTTGGATTTTTCTTTTAGCATATATTGAGCAAAAGAAAAAGAAGACAAGAGGTAGCAGAATCCAGAGACGTATACAAATGTATCCATTTTAGTGAAATCTTAGCAGGAATGGACTGTTAGAGTTCTGAAGTATTCTGATTAATACGGACTTATCTTCCACCAGCAATATGCACGGCCAGTATCACAAAACTTTGAGGTAATATTTAAGAGCAAAGCCGATAAGCGAAATTTAGAAAGTTAAAGTTAGGAAAAGATGTTAAGCTAGACACTTACATAGTGCCTAATACAGATTTATAGAGGGCAAAAAGGCAATAATTAAAATTAAGGGCAAAACACAAAACCAAAACCATTCCCAAAGCCAATTCTTTAGACAAAGATTAGACTGGACTATATGACATAAAATGATACTTTTGAGGAGTGTGTCTCTTAGCTCAAGTAGATACATGAGACTAAATGTCTAGCTCCTGTCCAGAGGCAAGATAGAAGGCAGAAGGGGACAGGAGCTGATTGAATGCAAACGGGAAATCTGGGGTGGAAAGAAGGAGTGTGCTGTCACATTATAGGGAGAGCAACTAGGGTCACATAACAATGCGTTTCTCTTTTTGTACAAGAAACTAACTTGAACTTTAAACTTTATTTTAAAAGCACAATAAAAAAATGAAAAAAAATATAGAAATATCATAATAAATATGCCCAGGAGGTGAAGCCAAGATGGTGGATTGGACAGATGCTTCCGGTGGTCTCTCTTACAATAAAGACCCCAAAAAACAAGTGCATTGATTATATATGACAACGTAGGAGCCCTGAACATCAAAGGCAAACATCAGACTGAGTGGCAGGGGGAGGGAGAAATGGCTCACAAGCAGCAAGGAGTTGCCAGACCTGACCCAGAGGGAACCAGCACCCTGCAGGCCAAATCGGCTGACGAGCACGGTGAGGCAAGCAGTGGCATTCGGAACACATTTTCTACATTGGCAGAGATCAAGTGGCAGAGAGTCTGCTCAGCCCTCCCGAACCAGTGAGAGGCGGCCCTCAATTGGCAAAAGATAAGTACATGTGCCTAACCTACCACAGGGATCAAAAAACACCCTGTTTGGGAAGAACCTGCTCTGCACTGGGTCCCAGGACAGCCTCAGCAATGGCCGATTGCTGCTTCCCTTGGTCCCAAAGTGTGGCCCGTCATGCACCCTGAGCCATTCTTCCAGCCTGGGAGAGGGAGCAAATTAAAAAACAGGAAAAATAATCTGCCAGCTCCCCTAAGCCAGGAACTCAGAGCAGGTCCATCTCCTTTGCCTAGGCACAGGTATAAAGGGTTCACAGACTTTGAATGCCTTACATTGCTGCATAGACATGAGTGGACCCAATTTAACAACATAGCTACTCATTAGCACAGTACAGCAGGGTATATACCTGAAGCCAAGCTTCACTGTATTAGCTATATGGTGGAGTGGTGGGTTTGTAACATTTCACACCACTCTGTCCATTAAGCAAGATCCTCACCTACCCACATCAAGGGCCTGAGGACTGGTGACTCCACCCATACCACCTAGACACCTGCAAGAGGGGTCCAAGAATAACTGGTGCCTCCCAGTCCTTACAGCCAATAGCATTGGGTGTCCATAGTCCAGTTATAAAACCCACCCACCTGTGTACTCTAGGGAACAGGGACACACTTTCCTCCCAGACACTCAGGGGCATCCGTCAGCCTCCTGCCTTTCTCAGCGTGTGACCCCCTACTGCAGCCAGATACCTGTGACTACTACAATCACCACTGCCCATCTAGGACTGTAGGTAAGAGCCTGCAATACACACATGGTGACTGACTATCTGGACACCTGAGCTGAATCCATACAAGAAAAGTAAATGGTCTTCTGGGCTTACATACCTAACCACCTGGTGACAGGACATTAGAGCTTCAAACGTGCCAATAATCAAATTAGCTCACATGAGCAGCCTATTTGGGCATATCAAAACAGGAAGCTAGAGCACAGTAAGCAAACATAAAATAGATAAATATAACTTATTGATGGCTTGGAGACAACAGTCGATATCAAATTACAATAAAGAGGCAGACCATGATGGCTTCAGCAAGCTCCCAAAACAAAGATTCAAGAAATCTTCCAGAGGAAGAGAATTTCCTGGAATTACTGGAGGTAGAATACAAAAGATTAATATAAAAACTCTTCAAGAGATCAAGAAGGAGATCAGGCAAAATGTGCAACAAGCCAAGGAACACACAGACAAAGCAATACTGGAACTTAAGAAGATTATAGAAGACCACAGTGACGAATTTAACAGGCTAGAGGAATCCATAGCAAACAGAAATCCAGAAAATGAACAATAAAATTTCAGATCTAGACAACTCAATAGAAAGTCATAGGAGCATAACTGAGGCAATGGAAGTCAGAATTAGTGAGACTGAAGATAAAGCATTTGACACCAACTTATTTGAGGAAAAATCAAATTAAAGAATTAAAAAAAAAGAAACTCTAAGAATTATGGGTACTGTGTCAAGAGGAATAACCTATGAGTGATTGGAGCACCAGAACAAGGGGGAATAACAGAAAATACAGAGCAAATTGTTGGCAGAAAACTTCCCGTATATTGTGAAAGATGAGGAGATGTCTATCCAAGATTCTCATTGAACCCCATACAAGGTAGATCCCAAAAGAAAGTCACCAAGACATATTATAATCAAACTTGCCAAAAGCAAAGATAAAAAGAGAATTTTAAGAGTGGCTAGGGATAAAGAAAAAGTCATCTACAAAGGAGAGTGATTAAGACTAAGCTTGGACTACTCAGCAGAAACCATGCAAGCAAGAAGGCAGTAGGAAGACATATATGAAGCCTGGAAGGAACAACAAAAAAAAATTGCCAGTCAAGAGTTATATATCCAGTAAAACTGTCTCTCAAATATGATAGCAAAATTAGGGCATTTCCAGATAAACAGGAGTTTAGGGAATGTGCAAAAAACAAATCAATATTACAACAAATACTAAAGGGAGTCCTCTGGTTCGAAAATCAAAAACATTAGATAACAACCCCAGACAAGAACACAGGACAGAGCAACCAGATATAAACCCAGAGAGGGAAGTTACAAAAAGAAATCAAAGCAAAAACACTGAAAATAGGGAAACAGAGATGTCAATATGTAAAAGATGACAACATTAAAACAAAAAAACAGGGACTAAAAAATGTAGTCATAGATCTTTCATATGGAGAGGAAGACAAGGTGATATTAAGAAATAAAAGTTAGTTTAAACTTAGAAAAATAGGGGTAAATATTAAGGTAACCATAAAAAGGAGACTAAAAATCCTACTCATCAAAATAAAATACAAGAAAAAAATAAAGACTGAGCAGAAACAAAATCAACAACAACAAATAAGAGGAAAAGACAATATGTAAACTACTCAGTACAAAAAATTTTAAGTGAGAAAAAGAAATTGTCAACAACACAAAAAAAAAGACATCAAAAAGACAGCACTAAACTCATACCTATCCATAATTAACACTGAATGTAAATGGACTAAACGCACCAATAAAGAGATAGAGAGTGGCAGAATGGATAAAAAAAAACACCACCTGTCTGTATGCTACCTACAAGAGACACACCTTAGACTTAGAGACACAAACAAACTAAAACTCAAAGGATGGAAAAAATACATCAAGCAAACAACAATCAAAAAAGAGCAGGAGTGGCAATATTAATTTCTGACAAAATAGACTTTAAAGTTAAATCCACTACAAAGGATAAGGAAGGACACTATATAATGCTTAACTGGCCGATACACCAGGAAGACATAACTATAATAAATATTTATGCACCCAATAACAGGGCTCCAAAATACATAAAACAAACTCTAACAGTATTGAAAAGAGAGATATACAGCTTCACAATAATAGTAGGAGACTTGACATACCACTTTCGGTGAAGGACAGAACATCCAGAAAGAAGCTCAATAAAGACACGGAAGATCTAAATGCCACAATCAATAAACTTGACCTCATAGACGTATACAGAACACTCCACCAAACAGCAGCCAAGTATATTCTTTTCAAATGCACAGTGGAACATTCTCTAGAATAGACCACACATTAGGCCACAAAGCACGCCTTAACAGAATCCAAACATTAAAATATTACAAAGCATCTTTTCTGACCATAAAGCCATAAAAGTAGAAATCAAGAACAGAAAAAGCAAGGGGGCGGTGGGGAGAAACACATGGAAACTGAACAACACCTTGCCGAAGAACTATTGGGTTATAGAAGAAATTAAGGACAGAATAAAGAAATTCACAGAATCAAGTAAGAATGAAAACACATCCTACCAGAACCTTTGGGACACAGCAAAAGCAGTACTCAGAGGTCAGTTTATAGCAATAAACGCACATATCCAAAAAGAAGAAAGAGCCACAATCAAAACATTAAGCCTATAGCTTGAGCAAATAGAAAGAGAGCAGCAAAAGAATCACTTGGGCACCAGAAGAAAGCAAATAATAAAAATTAGAGCAGAGTTAAATGAAATAGAAGAAAAAAAAAAAAAAAAACAATTGAAAGAGTTAACAGGACCAAAACCTGGTTCTTTGAAAAGATCAACAAAATTGCTAAACCATTGGCCAAACTGACAAAAGAAAAACAGGGAGAGGAAGCAATAACCCTAATAAGAAATGAAATGGGGGATATTCCAACAGACTGAACTGAAATTAAAAGAATCATAACAGAACACTGTGAAAAATTGTACTCTGACATATTTGAAAACCTAGAGGAAATGGAAAAAATTTCTGGAAATACACTACCCACCTACATTAACACAAAGGTAGAATAACTAAACAAACCTTTAACAAAAGAAGAGATTGAAAAGGTAATTAAAAAACTCCCAGCACAAAAAAGCCTGCGCCCTGAAAGTTTGAGTGGAGAATTCTACAAAACGTCCAGAGAAGAGTTAATGCCATAGGTACTTCAGAGCTTAGAAATGGATGGAATATCCCAAACTCATTCTATGAAGCCAGCATACCCCTGATACCAAAACCAGGTAGACACCACAAAAAAATTACAGACCTATATCCCTCATGAACTTAGGTGCAAAAATCCTCAACAAAATTCTAGCCAATAGAATTCAAAAGCATATCAAAAAAATAATTCCCCCTGACCAAGTGGGATTCATACCAGGTATGTGCGATGCTTCAACACTAGAAAAACAATCAATGTAATCCATCACATAGATAAAACAAAAGACAAGAACCACACGATCTTATCAATTGATGCCAAAAAGGCATTTGACAAAGTCCAATACCCATTCATGATAAAAACTGTCGGCAAAATAGGAATAGAAGGGAAATTTCTCAACATAATAAAGGGCATTTATGCAAAGCCAACAGCCAACATCATCCAATATGGAGAGAGTCTGAAAGCATTCCCCTTGAGAACTGGAACCAGACAAGGATTCCTTTTATCCCCACTTTTATTCAACCTTGTGCTGGAGGTCCTAGCCAGAGCAATTAGGCTTGAAAGAGAAATAAAGGGCATCCAAATTGGTAAGGAAGAAGGAAAAGTATCTCTATTTGCAGATGTGATCTTATACACAGAAAACTCTAAAGAATCCACAAGAAAACTACTGGAAGTAATAGGAGAGTTCAGCAAAGTATCACATACAAGATAAACATAAAAAAAACAACTGGAAAAGACTGGATTATAGAAGGTATTAAGGATAGAATAAAGAAATTCAGAGAATCCAATGAGAATGAAAACACTTCCTATCAGAGCCTTTGGGACAGAGCAAAAGCGGTGCTCAGAGGCCAATGTATATCAATAAATGCACACATCCAAAAAGAAGAAAGGGCCAAAATAAAAAAATTATCCCTATAACTTGAACAAATAGAAAGAGAGCAACAAAAGAAACCCACAAGCACCAGAAGAAAACACATAATAAAAATTAGAGCTGAACTAAATGAAATAGAAAACAGAAAAACAATTGAAAGGATTAATAAGACCAAAAGCTGGTTTGCTGAAAAAATCGACAAAATTGAAAAACCACTGGCCAAATTGACAAAAGAAAAACAGAAGAGGAAGCAAATAACCCAAATAAGAAACGAGATGGGCGATATTACAACAGACCCAACTGAAATTAAAAGTATCATATCAGATTACTATGAAAAACTATACTCAAACAAATTAGAAGACCTAGAAGAAATGGATGAATTACTAGAAACACACTACCTACCTAAACTAACACAAACAGAGGTAGAACAACTAAATAGACCCATAACAAAAGAAGAGATTGAAAAGGTAATCGAAAAACTCCCAACAAGGAAAAGCCCTGGTCCAGATGGCTTCACTGCAGAGTTCTACCAAACTTTCAGAGAAGAGTTAACACCACTACTACAAAAGGTATTTCAGAGTATAGAAAAGGACGGAATACTACCAAACACCTTCTTTGAAGCCACCATATCCCTAATACCAAAACCAGGTAAAGACACCACAAGAAAAGAAAATTATAGACCCATATCCTTCAAATGTAGATGCAAAAATCCTCAACAAAATTCTAGCCAAAAGAATTCAACAACATATCAAAAAAATAATTCACCATGACCAAGCGGGATTCATACCAGGTATGCAGGGATGGTTCAACATTAGAAAAAAAATTAATTGCAGAGGCTGTGGAGAGATTGGAACACTTCTACACTGCTGGTGGGAATGTAAAATGGTACAACCACTTTGGAAATTGATTTGGTGCTTCCTTAAAAAGCTAGAAATAGAACTACCATACAATCCAGCAATCCCACTCCTTGGAATATATCCTAGAGAAATAAGAGCCTTTACACGAACAGATATATGCACTCCCATGTTTATTGCAGCACTGTTTACAATAGCAAAAACATGGAAGCAACCAAGGTGCCCATCAACGGATGAATGGATAAATAAATTATGGTATATTCACACAATGGAATAATACTCATCGATAAAGAACAGTGAGGAATCTGTGAAACCTTTCATAACATGGAGGAACCTGGAAGGCATTATGCTGAGTGAAATTAGTTGCAAAAGGACAAATATTGCATAAGACCCCTATTATAAGAACTTGAGAAATAGTTTAAATGGAGAAGAAAACATTCTTTTGTGGTTACGAGAGGGGCATTCACTAATTAAATAGTAGATAAGAACTACTTTAGGTGAAGGGAAAAACAGCACACAATACAGGGGAGGTCAGCACAATTGGACTACACCAAAAGCAAAGAAGTTTCCTGAATAAACTGAATGCTTCGAAGGTCAGCGTAGCAGGGGCAGGGGTCTGGGGACCATGGTTTCAGGGGACATCTAAGTCAATTGGCGTAATAAAATCTATTACAGAAACATTCTACGTCCCACTTTGAAGAGTGATGTCTGGGGTCTTAAACGCTAGCAAGCAGCCATCTAAGATTCATCAATTGGTCTCAATCCACCTGGATCAAAGGAGAATGAAGAACACCAAGGACACAAGGCGATTATGAGCCCAAGAGACAGAAAGGGCCACATGAACCAGAGTCTACATCATCCTGAGACCAGAAGAACTAGATGGTGCCCGGCTACAACTGATGACTGCCCTGACAGAGAACACAACAGAGAACCCCTGAGGGAGCAGGAGAGCAGTGGGATGCAGACCCCAAATTCTCATAAAAAGACCAGACTTAATGGTCTGACTGAGACTAGAAGGACCCTGGTGGTCATGGCCCCCAGACCTTCTGTTGGCCCAAGACAGGAACCATTACCGAAGCCAACTCTTCAGACATAGATTGGACTGGACGATGGGTTGGAGAGGGATGCTGGTGAGGAGTGAGCTTCTTGGATCAGGTGGACATTTGAAACTATGTTGGCGTCTCCTGTCTGGAGGGGAGATGAGAGGGTGGAGGGGGTTAGAAGGTGGCAAAATGGACACGAAAAGAGAGAGTGGAGGGAGAGGGTGGGCTGTCTTCTTAGGGGGAGAGTAATGGGGAGTGTGTAGCATGATGTATATGGGTTTTTGTGTGAGAGACTGACTTGATTTGTAAACTTTCACTTAAACCACAATAAAAATTAAATAAAAAAATAAACAACTGGATTCCTCTACATCAACAAAGAGACCTTCAAAGAGGAAAACACCAAATCAATACCATTTACAATAGCCCCTTGAATATAAAATACTTAGGAATAAATCTAACCAGAGATCTAAAAGACCTATACAAAAAAAAAAAAAAAACTACAAGACACTACTGCAAGAAATCAAAAGAGACCTACACAGGTGGAAAAACATCTTGCTCATGTATAGGAATACTCAATCTTGTGGAATGTCTAGTCTATGCAAAGCTGTCTGCAGACACAATGCAATCCCGATCTAAATTCCAATGGCATTTTTTAATGCGATGGAGAAACAAATAGCCAACTTCATATGGTAAGGGAAGAGGCCCTGGATAAGTAAAGCATTTCTGAAGAAGAACAAAAATGGGAGGCCTCACACTGCCTGATTTTAGAACCTATTACTCTGCCAGGATAGTCAGAACAGCCGGTAGCGGTACAACAATAGATACATAGACCAGTGGAACAGAATTGAGAATCCAGATGTAAATTCATCCACCTATGAGCAGTTGACATTTGACAAAGTCTAAGTCCATTAATTGATAAAAAGACAGCCTCTTTAACAAATGATGCTGGCATAACTGTATAGCCATCTGCAAAAAAAGAAACAAGACGCACACCTCATTCCATGTACAAAAACTGATTAAAATATATCAAAGACCTAAATATAAAATCTAAAACGCTAAATCATGGAAGAAAAATAGGCACAATGCTAAGAGCCCTAATTGTTGTTGACATTGTTAGGTGTCGTCCAGTTAGTGCTGACTCATAGTGACCGTATGTACTACAGAAAGAAACATTGCCCAGTTTTGGACCATGCTCACAATCGTTATGCTTGAGCCCATTGTTGCAGTCACTGTGTCAATCTATCTCATTGAGGATCTTTCTCTATTTCACTGACGCTCTACTTTAGCAAGCATGATGTCTTTCTCCAGGGACTGATCCCTCCTGACAACATGTCCAAAGTATGTAAGACGCAGTCTTGCCATCCTTGCTTCTAAGGAGCCTTCTGGTTGTACTTCTTCCAAGATAGATTTGTTTGTTCTTTTGGCAGTCCATGGTATACTCAATATTCTTTGTCAACACCTCAATCTGAAGGCTTCAACTTTTCTTCAGTCTTCCTTATTCATTTTCCAGCTTTTGGATGCATATGATGTGATTGAAAATACCATGGCTTTGGTCAGGTGCACCTTAGTCTTCAAGGTGACAGCTTTGCTTTTAACACTTTAAAGAGGTCCTCTGCAGCAGATTTGCCCAGTGCAATGCATCTTTTGATTTCTTGACTGCTGCTTCCAGGCGTGTTGATTGTGGATCCAAGCAAAATGAAATCCTTGACTTCAGTCTTTTCTCTATTATGATATTGCTTATTGGTCTACTTGTTTTTTGTTTTATTTATGTTGGGGTGTAATCCATACTGCAGGCTTTGGTCTTTCATGTTCATCAGTAAGAACTTCAAGCGCCCTTCACTTTCAGCAAGCAAGGTTGTATCATCTGCATAATGCAGGTTGTTAATGAGCCTTCCTCCAATCCTGATGCCCAGTTCTTTTTCATATAGTCCAACTTCTCGGATAATTTGCTCAGCATACAGATTGAATAGGTATGATGAAAGGATACAACCCTAACGCACCCTTTTCCTGACTTCAAACCATACAGTATCCCCTTGTTCTGTTGGCACAACTGCCTCTTGATCTATGTCTAGATTCCTCATGAGACAATTAAGTGTTCTGAAATTCCCATTCTTCTCAATGTTATCCGTAATGTTATGATCCACACAGTTGAATGCCTTTTCATAGTCAATAAAATACAAGTAAAACATCCTTCTGGTCTTCTTTGCTTTCAGCCAGGGTCCATTTGACATCAGCAATGATATCCCTTGTTCCAAGTCCAATTCTGAATCTGGCCTGAATTTCTGGCTGTTCCCTGTCGATATACTGCTGCAGCAACTTTTGGATGATCTTCACTGAAATTTGCTTGCGTGTGATATTGTTTAATAATTTCTGCATTCAGTTGGATCACCTTTCTTGAGAATAGGCATAAATATGGGTCTCTTCCAGCCAGTTGGCCCAGTAGCTGTCTTCCAAATTTCTTGGCTTAGATGAGTGAGAACTTCCAGCATTGCATCAGTTTGTTGAAACACCTCAATGGGTATTCTCTCTGTTCCTGGAGTCTTGTTTTTCACCAATGCCTTCAGTGCAGCTTGGATTTCTTCCTTCAGGACCATCACTTCTTTATCATCTACTAACTCCCAAAATGGCTGAATGTCAACCACTTCTTTTTGATAAAGTGACTCTGTGTATTCCTTTCATCTTCTTTTGATGCTTCCGTCATCATTCAATGTTTTGCCCATAGAATCCTTCAATATTGCAAGTCAAGGCTTGATTTTTCTTAGTCCTTTCAGATTGAAATGGCAAGTGTGTTTTTTCCTCTTGGCCTTCAAATTCCACATCTTTGCACATTTCATTATGATACTTTATCTTCTCAAGTTACCCTTTGAAATCTTCTGTTCAGTTCTTTTACTTCATCTTTTCTTCGTTTGCTTTAGCTACTCTCCATTCAGGAACAATTTTCAGAGTCTCTTCTGATATCGATTTTGGCCTTTTCTTTCTTTCCTGTCTTTCTAATGACCTTTTCTGTCTTCATGTATGATGTCCTTGATGTCATCCCACAACTCATCTCTTCTTCAGTCATTAGTGCTCAATGCATCAGATCTTTTCTTGAGATGGTCTCTAAATCCAGGTGTGTTATACTCAAGGTTATATTTTTACATTCGTGGATTTGTTTTAATTTTCTTCAGCTTCACCTTCAATTTGTATATCTCTTTCAAGACCCAATAATTTTGTGCTTTAATTTTTTTTTTGTATCATATGTTTTTAGTAATGCAAGTATGCTGAGTCACTGAGTTGTTTAAATTTTTGGTTAGTAATATGGATTTTGAGAAATATTGTCTGGGAATGCATGGTTACCACAAGTCTCAGGGGGTTCTCAGGTGCCAGGATTTGTGGGCACCCATCTTTCCCACTGGACCTGTTTGTCAGGATGTATGGTAAGTCGATTCCATTGGGCTACATTGGGCACCTCTGGTTTTCCAGATATGCCACACAGAGAGACAAAACAAAACGCATCAGAGCTTCCTATCACACAGAAAAACAAAAATATGCCTACAAGGCTTATCCAGCTGTACAAAAGCCAAAAGAGACACAATAATTACTCAATCACACATCCTGGATGTGCTACCTCACATTTAAACCTGATACCCCAGCTATTTTGCTTCAGTGAATTTTTTTTCACATTTCAGCATTACACAAGCCCCTCTCACAGGCAGCAAATACTTTCAGTGGGAAAAGTAGACTCCCAAGATGCCTGAAAGCCAGAAAAATTGAGTGGGCATCCTTTATCACATGGATCCTGAAATGATGTGAGCAATTGATGTGATGGCTTGTTACACAGTCGGCTCCTGGCCTTGTTCTGATTGATGATATAGAGCTTCTGTGTCGTCTCTTTCTACAGTGGTAGTCAGTTTGATTCCTGCGTATTCCATCTGGTGATGTCCACGTATGTAGTTGCTGTTTATGTTGTTGAAAAAAGGTAATTCCAATGAATAGTTTGTTCGTCTTGCAAAATTCTATCATGTGATCTCTGGTGTCGTTTCTGTCATAATTCTTGAGTAACTTTGTCATCATTGTTAGCTGCCATTGAGTTGGCCCCCAAATTTGTAGAATTTTACCTTTAGGAAAAAATGAAATACTTTTGACAGAATGGTCCCAAATTTACTTGTCCTTGTTAACATTTTTGAGTAACCAAGACTTTTTGTTGTTGTTCAAAACAGGTCTTATTTGGGAAAACACGAGTGCTAACATATTTTAAGAGAATCTTGAGAAGCAAGCAAACAAATCAACACTTTTAATTCAAATTAATAAGTAATAATATACCCTTGGTTTTCCTCTTTCTTTCATGAGGGTAACAGCTTCATATCACTAGACATTTTTCTTCATTGAAATACGTAGCATTCTGTTATATTTATTAGAGTTATAAATTTTATTTATTTTCTCTTAGGATTTAAATCTGTTACCTGACCAAACACATAACAGATATGTTTATTTTTTTGTACTTTGATATTCAATATGCAGAAACTTTAAACTGTCTGAACTTGAAATAGAATTTGATTCAACAAGTGATAGCATGCTTCATTTATATTTATATCTCCATCTATATGGTAATGTCAGGGACAGCATTTAGAGGGTCTACTCCCACTTGACTGGGTCTTGTCTTTCTAGCATTTGTAACTTTTATTGCAAATGAAATGTCAAATCTGATCGTCTAAATACAGCACCCAATCTGGGAACCCTGTCTCCCTTGTATATGCATGTTCTTCTTTTGGGGTAGCATAATAAGCAAACATTTTCTTTGTTGTTTTCCTTTTCCAAGTTTACTTGAATATAGTGCAGTAAGGCAAAGGAGATCTCAAAAAGTTATAAGATTAAAGCATTTTTTCAGGCAATAGGAGGACCTTATCTTTCACTTCCACTTGAATTTTTGTAAAAGTACAGAACAAGAATTAAAAACAGTACATTTCAATTCACAGAAAAGCAGATTTGGGAAGATGTAATGTCGATCCTACTGTTTACATCTATTGAGCCTACTGCCTTTGTGAAATAAAATAAGAAGGATTTGTATTAAATCGGATGAAATTTCATGGTGCTAGATTTAAGGGCACCAGTACTGAATACTTCTCACTCAAAGCAGAAAGGAAATAGAATTTTTCACTTTCAAATCTCTTGAATATCCATCAGTTAATATTAAATATACTGTTTTTAAGAATAAATACACCAGAAGCACCATCTTATGCTCTTTCACTGTCTATTCACATTTTACTCTACTGGGATAACCCTTTTTGGCATAGAGCACCATGCAAGGCAGTTTCCTTTACAGGCTCAGAAAAATCAACAGTCATATTTTGCTCTAGAACCATTATCTTCAAATTTATTCATGTTCTCCCTGCTCCATAAACTTTTCTTCTTTTTTATCATTAGGGGAAATTTTACTCTAATATCATACATCCTCTGTAGTACATGAAATATAGTAAAATTTTGTGCTTCAGATTACCAAAATGTTCTTATGTAATGAAAAAATTTTGAAATTTAGATAATTAATCTCTCTCACATACAGAGGTTTTCAAAATTTGAGTTTTGCTAGGGTCTCTGTAAGCCTAATTTGCATCTCAAATTTGTCATTCCCTTAATCCTGGCTTGATCCTGTGATTTCCAAGAAGTAATAAATATCATTAAAAAAAAATGAATGGAAGAGTCACAAGATGATTAAGACCTAGGAATTACAGGGAACAAACACATGAGTTTGCTCTCTCAAAAAATAGCACTCTCTTTAATCTTCTTGACAGGACTTGAGCTTTTAAACTTATCTCATTGCCTCTTCCTTTTCTCCCCACTCTAGGCCATTCTGTAATTTAAGCTTCCTACAGTGCAGCTCAGATCATATTTTTCTTCTTCTTGAGACTCCCAATGATTTCCCATTGCCTATTAAATTAAAGACCTGTCTGAATTTTAGCATTCATGACATTTCTAATATGTCCCAGACTAGCTTTAAATTTGTGTTTCTCGCATATGTTCCCTAGGCTTCAGCAACTCTTACACTTGCCCACATTGGCTAATACTATTTTCTCTGATTAGTATGTGCCCTCTTATAACTCTGCCTGTCAAAATCTCAACCATTCTTTAATGCCTGTATTAAATCACTGCTATATCGAAGGCTTTTGACCCAAATGAAACGGGAAATCACTAACTCTCATTCTATTTTCTATATTAACACTTGTCTTGCTCACCTGTATTTTTGTCACTATTTACTTTGATAAGAAGTACCTTCCAAAATTAACATAAATGCCTATTTTGAAAGCTAAAATAATATTCTGCTTTTTACAAGTACACATTTACTTTAGAATAAATTAAAAAAAAAAACTTGAAATATCAGTTACTAATATGGCTAAGTATATTGTTAGATCATAGTTGAGAAGTGCTATTTGTCTTCCAGGAGTGGAAAAATTCCCTCCATTAACATCCTTTTCTAATTGGGAGCACACATATTCCTTCTGTTCTTTAGAAGTTTGTCAGAAAGCATGTGCAGCAGAGTATTATTGTAAAATTCAGGATCAATAAATATGTTTGAATGTTTTCTGCTCTGTATTAATAAAAGTATATTTTTAGTAAAACTAAAACAATTTAAAGGATACTTAATCCAATTCCAAAATATTTTTTATCTTCGTAATTTTATAATTACGAAATCATGATTGTAAGACAATCATTAAATTCTAGAAATTTGAGATTCTTTAAACTATTTTTTTTCATTAAGGTCAAGTAAAGAACTGAGACGGTCTTTCATAATTAGGTATAATAATGAAATTGGTTATGTCTAAGTGATCAATGATTTTGGCAAAAGGCATACTGGTTCACACAGGATTAACATGGTATTTTAAAAGTCTGAGTCTTACTTATCCTATAAAACATTTCATTAATTCATTTATTTGTTTAGAAAATACCTATTAAACATTTACTGTGTGCTAGGCACTGTGCTGGAGCCCTGCTTGTGCAGTGGTTAAGAGCTTGGCTGCTAACCAAAAGGCTGACAGTTAAAATTCACCAGAAGCTCCTTGGAAGCACTGTGGGGCAGGACTACTCTGTTCTGTAGGGTCACTATGAGTTGGAGTTGACTCAACAGCAACTGATTTTTGCTTTAGCCACTGTACTATGTAAAAAATTGAACCAAATAGACATTAAAGTTGTTCGTTTCAAACTGATGTTTGCTCTACTAGGGAGGATTGTTGAGACAGAAAGTCTAATTAGTTTTCAATGGTGGTGCCCATGAGCCATGAGTAAATAATTAATCGTGATATCTTTGTAGCACTTAACTTTTTGACATGTTGTTTAAGATGAGGCTTATAAAACAATGTGCCAAGCATACTTAAAGAGTGTTATAATTTATAACACATTTTTTGAACACCTGGCCAGAGTGTACAAAATCTTTGAAATTATTTTTAGAGTTTTTTTTTCCTCTCTCATTTTGTAGCATGTCAGTAGCAATATAAAAATGATGAGAAAAATTTTGGGGTCAAATTATAGTTTATTTTACAAAAAAAATGGCCTCATGTAAAGAAAAATTTGATTACATAGAGATTTTACATGGAGGCAAAAACTAATTTTTCATTTCCTACTAACAGTTCTTTATTTTCTTTAGTTTTATTTCTTCACTCTACTGGGGTATAGAGAAATACTTTTTAACTTGAAAAACATTTCCTTATAACAAATGCCAAAATATACATGATTTTTTAACTTTCCAGTTTTGACTAATTTTCTTTTAGAATTTACAAAGACAAGGTAAAAGGCTTAAGCAGATAAAATTGTATTTATTAAAATGGTGCATATAAAAATGACAGACAATAAAATTTAGCAGCTTTAAAATTACTATAGGGTCACTATGAGTTGGAATTGACGGCAATGTTTTTTTTTGTTGTTGTTAAAAGTACTTTTGTCCCGTGGAGGTGCACATGGTTGGCTGAGCTGCTAACCAAAAGTTAGGAGGTTGAGTCCACCCAGAGGCTCCCTGGGAAGAAACCAAAAAAATCAAACCAAACCCGCTGCCGTCAAGTCAATTCCGACTCACAGCGACCGTGTAGAAAGGCCTGGTGATTTCCTTCTGAAAAATCAAAGCCTTCGAAAACCCTTTGGAGCTCAATTGTACTCTGAGATACATGGGTTCGTCGTGAATTGGAATTGACTGCACAGAAACTGATTTTTGCTTTAAAGTGCAAATAAGAATGTCTGTAAAACACCGATTGTTCCGTATATGAATGTATTTTTGTTATTATTTGTTATTTACTGATATTCTATTTATTATTTCTCAGATTTGAATAAGTATAAAAATTAAACACATGACAGGAATCAGAGTGTTTAAAATTGATAACTGCAGCATTCCATCTATTCATTTTAAATGATTTGGACAATATGGCAGTTGTCAATTTTTCATTTGTGTTTAGTAGACACAAAGCAGTGTGTAACATAAAACTCAATTTATAAAATTGTTTATATTGTATTGTGATTTTATGTGCATTTTATGGACAGTTTAATTGAATTTTCAAGTATTCAGCTCTATATTTAATGTTTGTAGGTAGAAGAAGTGAATTTCTAGAGTTTAGGAAACCGAGACCCAGGGAATTTATATGATTTTCCTAAAGCCACACAGCTGTTTTAAAACAGAACCAAGGCTGGAACATGGGTCTCTTTCTACCCCTATTACGTGTATTGCTCAGCTATTTGGGTATTTTGTGACATCAAGACAAACTGATTCTTAAATGGAGTTGTATAGGTACAGGCGCATTATGAAACACATAGTGTTCACAAACCAATAAAAAGAAAGCAAGACAGATATATACCAATGCAACAAAAAGGACAGAGAAAAACACAAGTGGAAGGAAGAACTTTCACCTCTGCTATGAAATATGTGATTAACCCCAATGCCATCAAGTTGATTCCAACTCATAGCGACCCTAAGGACAGAGTAGAACCACCCCATAGGTTTTCCAAGGAGCAACTGGTGGATTCAAACTCCCGACCTTTTGGTTAGCAACCGTAGCTCTTAATCACTGCTCCATCAGGTACTTGTAATCGTATTACTAAAAGGAAAAGAACAGTGGGTTACCCAATAGAAAGGGAAGATAATTCAAATCTATTATCCTTTGGATGTGTAAATCTCTTGGGTAACATAGAATGACTCAAGACAGCTCGTAGTTTGAAGAACTTTTAATAGTTTATCTAAATTCATATTTTGGAGTTTATTACTCATGTTTAATCTTTACAGATAGCAGAAACATTTTTTCTAATGAGATTTTAGTAGATAATCACTGTAAAGACTATATAACCAAACTGTATCTAATGATTTTATTAGCAAGTAAGAAAATTCGTAGCAGTGAATTATTTGTGATTTTACAAGTCTGAAACCTACCCAACTACATCGTGTATCCCAAAATAAATGACCCTTTTCTAACACAGCCTCCTGTTCCATGCAGTTTATTGGGCATGATAAAGTGTCATGACCTTTGACTGTCTTCCTGGGCACAACCCAGCATCAGCACACTTGGATGCCACTTCTGAGTAAGGAATCAGGAGCTGCTGTCCACATGGCCCTTCCTGATCCATTAATGACTTCTGTGTACTGCCACACAAAACATGTATAACTGTAGCCTTTGCATCAGTGAGTTTCAAATATGTTCAAATCTATGGCAAATTTTTTTCCCCAAATTGACAGAATAGACAAGTTTTTGCAAAGTTATCATTATAATGCCTTATTATCACATCCAAAATGAGGTGTCTGAAAAATTACAGCTAGAAAGAAGCTGTGAGCATGGACATAGGCTGTATTAAAGCTATTTCATTCCTGAATGTTTTCCAGTTTCATGCAATGGAAAAATGTAGCTAGATATTTCACCTAAAAAATTATGCCTAGAGATTAAAAGTCTAAGTTATTGCTTGCAGAAGTTTAATTGTTTGTTATAAATAGTGATTTAGCAGACAGTATTAGCAGACATCTGTTTGCTTAATTTTAGAGAGGTTTCTAGAGTTTAGCTTCTTAAGTTAATGCTGAAACTTGGCTGAGTCAGAGTAAACAAAATAAACATTGATTCTATTCAGAGGATAAAATCACAGAAATAATTCAGAAATGGACATTTAACAAATTGTCAACTTAACTTATTTTTCTACCTACTCAAATCATAAATTCTTGAATACTATACTCAAACGTATAGTATTCAAGAATTTATGATTTCATAGTTTTGTCTAAACTATCAAAGCACCCCAGGCCTCACCTAATTTGATTCTACAGAGCTCAATTTTTCATTCCAAGAAATATGTCAGTTCTCTGTACTATTTCTTACCTAAATTATAAATCTCATATAAAAGAGTGTAATATCTAGACAGAATTTGAATGTGATGTTTACCTGACAATTGGATGTAATAAAATAATCTAATATACATAATTCTTTTGTTAATATACATAATTCTTTTGTTAACCTATGAATCATAAAAGTGTCACTATGAAAAATCATCATTTTAGATAGGATAGGTTTAATGCATTTTTATATTTTTTTGTTATTACAATCCATTTAAGTTTTTATAATGTTCTCCTTCTTGAGAAATTCAGTTAACCTTTGCTTCTTCATACATTTTTCCCCAAAGATATTCTCATCTGCTTTATATTCAGTAAAATAAAAATTCCTATATTCTGAAAATATTCTACATGACAAAGCGCCTTGTATTTTTCATGTCACTTTTATAGCAGTCCAGTGATATAAACTGATACGGTTTTTAAACTATCATGGATATAAATTGATACGGTTTTTAAACTATCATGAAATGAAGCAGTGATAGAAGAAAACCCATGACCCTCACAATGTCATGTCACATAGTATTAAGAGAATTGAGTTTAGAAATCAGAACTCTAGATTCTATCATCTGAGTTTACTGTTTAGTCACTCCAAGGGTCCAAACAATTTGAAATATTAGTGTGACATATATTGTTAAAAACAAATTTTGCTGATCTTCACCTATAGATTTAAAAAAAATCAAACATATTGATATCAAAAGTAGATATCAGTAACACAAAAGAAAAAAATGTATTTAATTCTGGCTCCAGAATGCATTTTGCATGTTTTTGACACTATATTTCACTTCCTTTTTTGCCTAATCTAATAATAAATTTATCGTTGTTGTTGGTTGCCGTAGAGTCAGCTCCGACTCTGGCAGCTTTATGTACAACAGGACAAAACATTGCTTGGTCCTGTGCTAGCCTCACAACTGTTGATATGTTTGAGCCCGTTGGTGCAGCCACCTTGTCAATCCATCTCCGGGAGTGCCCCTCGTTTTTGCTGACCCTCCACTTTACCAAGCATGCTAATCTTTTCTAGTGATCGGAATATTAAATTTGGGCTATTGAAAAGGCATAATGATTGAATAAGAAAGGATATCCAGTCAACATTTATATTTTGGCCTTGCTGATCCTCAAAATGAAATTTCCATGAAATCAAAATGTATTTATTGAATAGTTATTATGTTTAATGATTTACATTGTGAAGCTGAAATGAAATTTATTCGGAGTGATTTTAAAGCAACTGAGTCAATGTTTACCCCAAATGCACCCAGTGTCACTGATAACATAAATTAGTAAAGGAAAATTTTGGAAAGAAATTTATAAAAGTGATAATTGACAATTTCAGAATCCTTTTTACACTTTAGGAAAAGATTTTGATTTTATTTATTTATTGTGATTTAGGTGAAAGTTTACAGAGCAAGTTAGTTTCTCATTAAACAGTTAATACACAAATTGTTTTGTGACACTGGTTGCCAATTCCATGATGTGTCAGCACTTGTTACTATGACTTTGCCTTGGTCACATTGTGCTGACTTCCCCTATAACGCATTCTGTCATTCCCTTCACCAAAATTACCACTTATCTGCAATTTCCCCTCTCCACCTCTCGCTTCCCTCTTAACCGTCAAAGATTGTTTCTGTTTGGAAACCTTTTCTGGAGTTTTTATAATCGGGGTCTCATCCAGTATTTGTCCTTCTGTGATTGACTTATATCACTCAGAATAACGCCCTCCAGATTTATCCACTTTGTGATATATTTCACGGATTCATCATTGTTCTTTGTAGTTGCATAGTATTCCATTGTGTGTATGTACCATACTTTGTTTATCCATTTATGGGCACTTAGGTCATTTCCATCTTTCTGCTATTGTAAATAACAGTGCAATGAACATGGATGTGAAGGCTCTTATTTCTCTAGGATATATTCTTAGGTGTGGGATTGCTGATCTTACGGTATTTCTATTTCTAGCTTTCTAAGGAAGTGCCATGTCATTTTCCACAGGGGTTGTACCATTTTTCATTGCCTCCACCAGCGCATAAGTGTTCCATTCTCCCCACATTCTCTTCAACATTGTATATATATATATATGTTTTTTTAATTAGTGCCAGTAATGTCATTGTAGTTTTGATTTGCATTTCTCTAATGGTTGATGATCACGAACCTTTCCTCATGTGTCTCTTAGTCACCTGACTGTCTTCTTTGGTGAAGTGTCTGTTCACATCCTTTGACCAAAATTCTCTAGTACAATCATCAAGTGTATTTGCAGGATTGCCAAAGCATCAAAGTTTTTTTTTTTTTTTGTGATTAATTAGCCAAGTTTAGAAAAAGGAAGCAAGTATAAATTATAACAAATACATACATAAAAAGAACACCCACCGTAACTCTTCATATGTGGCTATTAACTGCTCTTGGCTTTGCATAAAACCCATAATTTGGCTCCTATAAAAATATTTTGTAATGCTTGAAAATGGTTTTGTTTTAATACCTTAGTTATAGCATTTACCAATGTTTATTCTCTTCAGAGTTTTCAGAAAACATTGTCAATAGGAATACTTTATCAGGCTTAGTAACAGTCGTTCTCAGTGTTGATGTTAAGGAGCTTTGGTTTTCTTAGACAATTGTATCCTAATTGTATTTTTTTTTTTAAATATTATTTTGTTGAGAATATGCATAACAAAACATACACCAATTCAACTGTTTCTATATGTACAATTCATTGATACTGATTATATTCTTTGAGTTGTGCAACAATTTTCACTCTCCTTTTCTGAGTTGTTCCTTCCCCATTAACATAAACTCACTGCTCCCTAAGGTTCCTATCTAATCTTTTGAATTGCTGCTGTCACTTTAGGAAACCCTGGTGGTGTAGTGGGTAAGAGCTAGGGTTGTGAACCAAAAGGTTGGCAGTTCGAATTCACCAGGCGCTCCTTGGAAACCCTGTGGGGCAGTTCTACTCTGTTGTATAGGATCTCTGTGAGTCAGAATCGACTCAATGGCAACAGGTTTGAGTTTGGGTTTGATTGTCACTTCGATACCTTGTAGATAGTTCTTGAAAGGGCAGACTGCTCAAGGGAGACATTTTTTGCTAGTTAAGCTAAATGAGTTGGAATAAATTTGATGGCAACGGGTTTGGTTTTTGATATTTTTGGAAGCTGTTGTTTGGTTTTAAGAAGACTTCAGGGGATATTTTTTGTTTAAGTGTTAAAGATTATCTCAGGGCAATAATTTCAGGGGTTCGTCCAGCCCCCTTGGCTCTAGGAAGCCTGGAGTCCATGATAATTTGAAATTCTGTCCTTGATTTTTCCCCTTTTGATTAGGATTCTTCTATAGAAGATGGTAGCTGGGTGCCATCCAGTTCTTCTGGTCTCCTGGCAAAGGAAACAACTGTTCATGGAGGCAATTAGCTATTTCTGACTCTCTTTCTTCCTGTTGCCTCAGGCAAATAGAAACCCATTGTCATGACTTGGATGGATGATTACAAGATTTTAAGCCCCTAAGCACTACACATAGAACTAGGAGGTAGAACAAAAGTACTAAACATGTTATTAGACCAATGAACTGAAATGTTCCATTACACCATGCTATAAACCTCCAAACCAAGGAAAAAAAACCCATGAGTCTTTTGGTTGTACATAAGCAGCCTCAGCAGCTACTTTTATTTATTTATTTGTTGTCATTGTATAAACATATCCATCACACAACTTTTGCCAGTTCAACTTTTTACAAGTGTACAACTTATTGACAGCAATTTAAAAAATTGGCTGTGCAACCCTGCCCTTAATCAATGTGGTTTTTCCATCATCTTTAAGCAGCCCCTCCTCCCGCCCTGGTAATCACTAATAAACTTTGGTCTGTATACATTTGCCTTTTCTTGTCTTTTTATATAAGTGAGGTCATATGATATCTGTCTTTCTGTGACTGACTAAATTACCTAATTATAATTTTAACCAAATTTTCCAAATCTTTCCATTCTTTGATTATTATTATTTTTTTTTATTTTCTTGCCAAGTATTCTTAAAGCTGAAAGAAGATCTGGTTTAGAGGGACGGAGAATATTTAAAGGTTGACTTAGTATCATATTACATATTTTGGTATTACAGGTTTATAGGAATAACAAATGTTTGATACATAAATTGTTATGCTACTTTTCATTATTCTTACATATATTTTTAAATGCTTTTTTGTGTTTCTTAGAGTAGAATGGCAGCAGTGACTTTGTTGTTTCACTAGTGTATCTTGGAAAAGTACCTGATATTGAGTAGATAGGTATTTTGTAAATTTATGATATTTTATGACTGAGTGAATGATCTGTATGCTTACTACATTTGTGTGTAAGGCATTATAATCATACAGAGAGAATGTAGACCCAGCAAAATATGAACTCGGTGGTGTGTTTATTAGCATTTTGAGGAACGGTCATAATATACCCACAGTTGTTAACACTGTGATAATTAGAGCTATTATGTCTAAGGGAGGCTTGTCATTCTTATTATAACAAACCATGCTAGGAATTACCAGAGTAGTCATTAGAGTAAAAGAGTTATACATAGAATATCAGGAAATATATTCTTTTAGATTTTCACTTTTCTAGAAGCTCTCAGTAAACCTCCCAATTGTGTACACAGTGATTTTAGGTTTATACAGAGTATCTCCAGAGAGACTTGAATATAGATTCATTTCTTTAAAAAATAGTTATTTTGGTACCTACCAGGTAGAAGTTAGTGCCTAAAAACATATAACCTTAGCCCATTAGTCAGGGCATTATAACCTTTATTAAGAAAATGATTATGGCTATAACTGTTTCATATTCTCCGTGTGATTTAGGTAGAATCCAAGTAGTTCAAGAGGTATTGTGCTCCGGATTTAAAATCAGGTTTAGGGCACATAGATGTGCTTATTTTGATGCCACTATCTTCATTCTTAATTAGGACAGGAGATGCTGAAAATTTACTTAATGATAAAACTAATAATTATCTTCCTGTAGCAGCTTGCCTCCAGTGGCCTGGAGTCATTTTCTAACCTGAATTTGGGCATAGTTGAGAAAGTTGTTCTACGTGACCTCATTTGAATTTTAGCTATTGATATAGCAAGTCTCCTTAAAATAATCTAGAAACTGACTAAACACCCCAATGTCCTTGGCCCAATATTTCTGAAAATCCAAATGAGTACCACCGAGAAATATAATTTTGTTACTTCTGTTTTTTTTTTTAGTGTGTGTGTAATTTGTCTCTTTCCAAAAGATTATCTATACACACACACACATACTTAAAATTTATAAATACATGAATTTTCAAAAATCCGTGTTAGATGTCAATTTAGTATTTATTTGAATTTTTAAAATCTGGTTAATAATTTATTAACATTAATTTAAGAAGTTTTTTTTTTTTACTTTGTTATTTAAAATTGTTTCAATTGTTTAAAATACTTTAAATATTTAGAAATATCAGGTCCAAGATAACGAAATAGTTAGAAGTGATAATACGTAAAATTTGTGTTTCAGATTGTTTCTGAGATAAAGAAGATATCATTAAGGAAACTTTAACTATTTAACACCTGCTATGTATTTTTTTTTATGTGTTTAACTTAACTACAAGTACAGAATTCATTTAATAATTCATGTGATGCATTTGTTCTAGACATTAAGTGTATTTTCTTTTTCCTCATATAGGGTTGAATGACAGACTTACTTATTCCACCCATTACCTTAAAGTTGATTCTGACCCATAGCGACTCTATAGCACAGTGTAGAACTGTGCCACAGGGTTTCTAAGGAGCGGCTGGTGGATTCGAACTGCCAACCTTTTGGTTAGCCGCAAATGCTTAACCACTACACCACCAGGGCTCCTACACACCCATTATCTACTTTAAACTGGTCTCCCCAGTCCCTCGTATCTATCACAATCCTCTTCAATGTCAACTATTAACTTTACTAACTGAAGATTAAGGGCATGTAACATAAATTATCTCATTTTTTGCTCCGATTATTTCATTTTTTTTTTCTTTTATCACCTGCCCATTCATTTGATCTCTTTTTCTCTTCCCCCCTTTCTTTATCCGAGATGTTGTCTGGGAGTCTTCCTTGTAGCTGTGGAGGAGTAGGACCATGGTAAAAATCTGTCCTGTTCTTTTTGGTCAGGTCACTGAGTAACACATGAAGTTTTGCAGTACCTTTCTACTTGTGTGTGTGTGTGTGTGTGTGTGCGTGATTTAGGTGAAAGTTTACAGCTCAAGTTAATTTCTCATACAAAAATTTATACACATATTGTTATGGGACACTAGTTACAATACCTATAATGTGACAGAACACTCTGCCTTTCTGCCCTGGGTTTCCCTTGTCCATTCAACCAGACCCTGTCCCTTTCTACTGTGAAAGACCTCTTTCAAGGGTTGAAAAGCAAAGTTGTCACCTTGAAGACTAAGGTGGGCCTCACCCAAGCCATGGTGTTTTCAATTGCCTCATATGCATGTGAAAGCTGGACAACGAATAAGGAAGACCGAAGAAGAATTGCCACCTTTGAGTTATGGTGTTGGTGAAGTATACTGAATATAATCATGGACTGCCAAAAGAACGAACAAATGTGTCTTGGAAGAAGTAAAACCAGAATGTTCTTTAGAAGCAAGGATGGCAAGACTGCATCTTACATACTTTGGACACGTTACCAGGAGGGATCAGTGCCTTGGTAGAGTACAGGGTCAGTGAAAAAAAGGAAGACCCTCAACAAGATGGATTGACACAGTGGCGGTAACAATGGGCTTAAGCATAACAACGATTGTGAACATGGTGAAGGACCGGGCAGTGTTTCATTCTGTGGTATATAGGGTTGCTACGAGTTGGAACCGACTTGACAGCACCTGACAACAACAACAACATGTACTTGAACTAAGAAGCACACTCTTCATCAGTATTATTTTATGTTTTATAGACCAGTCTAATCTTTGCCTGAAGAATTGGCTTCAGGAATGGTTATAGTTCTGGGTTAGCAGAGAGTCGGGGGGCCATGTTTTTGAGCATTCCTCTGGACTCCATCAGACCATTCAGCCTGGTCTTTTTATGTGAATTTGAGTTCTTCACCACACTTTTATCCTACTTTGTCAGGAATTCTCTGTTGTGTTCCCTTTCAGGGTGGTCATTGGTGCTAGCCGGGCACCATCTAGTTCTGGTCTCTGACTGATGGAGTCTTTGGCTTATGTGGCCTTTTTGTCTGTTGGGCTAATATTTTCCTTGTATTTTTAGTGTTCTTCATTCTCCTTTGCTCCAAGCAGGTTGGGACCCATTGATGCATCTTAGATGGCCACTCACAAGATTTAAGACCCCAGATGCCACTCACCAAAGTGGGACGTAGAACATTTTCTTAATAAATTTTATTATACCAATTGACCTGGATGTCCCCTGAAACCATGGTCCCCAGATGCCCACCCCTGCAACTCTGTGCCTCAAAGCATTTGGTTGTGTTCAGGGAACTTCTTAGCTTTTGGTTTAGTCCAGCTGTGTGTATGTGTTGTCCTTCCCTTCACATAAGATAATTCTTGTTTACTATCTAGTTAGCGAATCCCCTCTCCCTCCATCCCTACCCTCATAACCATCAAGGAATGTTTTCTGTGTTTGAACCTTTTCTTGAGCTCTTATAATAGTGGTCTCATACAATATTTGCCTTTTGTGACTAATTATACTCAGCATAATGCCTTCCAGATTCATTCATGTTGTGAGATGTTTTGCGGACTCATCATTGTTCTTTATCGTTGTGTAGTATTCCATTGTGTGTATATCCATTTGTTTATCCATTCATCTGTTGATGGGCACCTAGGTTGTTTCCATCTTTTTGCTATTGTGAGCAGTGTTGCAGAGAACATGACTATGCATGTATCTATTCATATAACACCCCTTATTTCTCTAGGATATATTCTAAGGAGTGGGGTTGGTGGATCCTATGGTACTGCTGGAAACCCTGGTGGCATAATGGTTAAGTGCTATAACTGCTAACCAAAAGGTTGGCAGTTTGAATACACCAGGCACTCCTTGGAAACTCTATGGGGTAGTTCTACTCTGTCCTACAGGGTCACTATGAGCCGGAATCAACTCAATGGCAATGGGTTTTTTTTGTGTGGTTTATGGTACTTCTATTTCTGGCTTTTTAAGGAAGCGCCAAATCGATTTCCAAAGTTGTCGTACCATTTTATATTCCCACCAGCAGCGTATAAGTGTTTCAGTCTCTCCACAACCTCTCCAACATTTATTAGGTTGTGTTTTTTTGGATCAGTGCTAGTTTTGTTGGGGTGAGATGGTATCTCCTTGCAGTTTTGATTTGCATTTCCCTAATGGCTAATGATTCTGAGCATTTCCTCATGTGTCTGTTAGCTGCCTGAATGTCTTCTTTGGTGAAGTGCCTGTTCATATCTTTTGCCCATTTTTAATTGGGTTACTTGTCTTTTTGTTGTTGAGGCTTTGCAGTGTCTTGTAGATTTTAGAGATTAGACCCTGATCAGATATGTCATAGCCAAATTTTTTTTCCCAGTCTACAGGTTGTCTTTTTACTCTTTTGGTGAAGTTTTTTGATAAGCATAAGTGTTTGATTTTTAAGAGTTCCCAGTTATCGAGTTTCTTTTCTGGTGTTTGTGCATTGTTAACTATGGTTTGTATTCTATTTATGCCATATATTAGGGCTCCTAGCATTGTCCCTATTTTTTCTTTGATGATCTTTATCATTTTAGATTTTATATTAGATCTTTGATCTATTTTGAGCTAGTTTTCATATATGGTGTGAGGTATGGGTCTTGTTTCATTTTTTTTGCAGATGGATATCCAGTTATGCCAGCAACATTTGTTAAAGACTGTCTTTTCCGTAATTAATGGACTTTGGGTCTTTGTCAAATATCAGCTGCTCATAGGTGGATGAATTTACGTCTAGATTCTCAATTCTGTTCTGTTGGTCTATGTGTCTATTGTTATAACAGTACCAGGCTGTTTTGACTACTGTGGCGGTATAATAGATTCTAAAATCAGGTAGTGTGAGGCTTCCCACTTTGTTCTTCTTCTTCAGTAATTCTTTACTTACCTGGGGCCTCTTCCCTTTCCATATGGAGCTGATGATTTGTTTCTTCATCTCATTAAAAATGTAGCTGGAATTTGAATTAGGATTGCATTGTATCTGTAGATCACTTTGAGTAGAACTGACATTTTCACAATTTTAGTCTTCCTATTCATGAGCAAGGTATATTTTTCTACTTACATAGTTCTCGTTTGGTTTCTTGCAGTAGTGTCTTGTAGTTTTCTTTGTATAGGTCTTTTATGTCTCTGGTTAGCTTTATTCCTAAGTATTTTGTCTTCTTGGGGGCTATTGTAAATGGTATTGATTTGGTGATTTCGTCTTTGAAGATCTCTTTGTTGGTGTAGAGGAATCCAGCTGAATTTTATACGTTTATCTTGTATCCTGATTATTTGCTGAAATTTTCTCTTAGTTCCAGGAGTTTTCTTGTGGATTCTTTGGGGTTTTCTGTGTCAGTAAGGTAAGAAAGAGAAATAAAGCACACACAAATTGGTAAGATAGAAGCCACCAGGGTTTCCAGTATAAGATCATATCATCTGCAAATAGGACTAGTTTTACTTCTTCCTTACAACATCGACTCTATGGCACTGGGTTTGGGTTTTGGTTTGATACCAATTTGAAAGCTCTTTATTTCTTTTTCTTGCCTTATTGCTCTAGCTAGGACCTCCAGCAGAATGTCGAGTAAGAGTGGTTCCTGCTGTCAAGGGGAATGCTTTCAGACACTCCATTTAGGATGATGTTGGCTGTTGGCTTTGTATAAATGCCCTTTATTTTATTGAAGAATTTCCCTTCTGTTACCTTTCTGCTCTTTTGGATATCTTGTTGGCACCCACTGCTGAAAGCTATGGCCCCTGCCATATCTTTCGCTCACTAGATGCCTGAAATCCATGTTTTTCTTACCTTAACCGAAGTCACCTTCATCACCAGTGGTTCATTTAGTGCATCTGTTTACTCTGCCAGGATCTCATAGACTTCCATGAAGGCAAAGAGGCACAACATCAGAGACACCATTCTAGATAACTCCCTCTTCTGGTATGCTGTGCCATACCTTCTCAGGTACACAACTACATGCATGTTAAAGAATTTCACCTCCAACTACCAGGTATCTTTTGAAGATTTTGGTAACCTCAGGGATTCTGGCATCAATTTTTCCCAATTCTGATCTCTTCCGATTCTATACAAGCTCCTTCAAACACCAAAGTGGTTTTAACCTCTTCAACGTAGAAAGAGCTTATCTTCTTATATATCATATCCTCTATCCTCTCTATACTGTATCTTATGGCAAAACTGTGAATTCAGACATTCAAGCCTTGCTGTTGATATGTAAAGAGAAGTTTTGCACTTGAGAATCTCTTTGTTTTCACAGAGTCTGTCTTTCAAGATAATGTCTCTTGAAGGACTTGAAAAAGAATCTAAGTTAAATTTTGGAGCTAAGCAATAATTTCTCTGTTTGAGACTGTGTTCAGACACCTTCCCTACAGGAATGAAATCCATGGGAATCTGTAGACTGATATGAATTAGTTAAAAATATAGTAAAAATGTATTTTCTTCATGGTTTTAAAATATTATTTCCTTCAAGTATGTATTACTTTAATTATTGTTTTATTATTAGAATGATTCTTGGAATAAGTTATCCCTTAGTTTGTACTGAATTCATGGACACTTACCTTTTGCCATTGAGTCAATTCTGACTCATAGCAACCCTATAGGACAGAGTAGAACTGCCCCCATAGAGTTTCCCAGGAGCACTTGGTGGATTCAAACTCTTGACCCTTTGATTAGCAGCTGTAGCACTTAACCACTATGCCACCAGTGTTTTCTGTGGACACTTAGGAAGCCTCTAAAACCTAAGTTTTCTCATCCTCCAAATGTTAATAACAATGCTATCTGGTTATGATCAGGATTAAATGAGCTAATTACAAAAAAGTCTGGGAGACAATAGATGCTTTATAAATAGTTATTATCATTATTAGTAGTTTTTAATATCTAAATCTAGTATGTAATATTATTGCTTGATGATTAAGTAAAAACATGGGAAAATTCCTATCAGGATATTTAATAAGCTTGCTTAGGAGGATCTCTGGTGGCTCAGTGGTTAAAGCGCTCGGCTGCTAACTGATAGGTGAGTGGTTAGAAGCCACCAGACATTCCCTGGGAGAAAGATGTGGCAGTCTGCTCCTGTGAAATTTATAGCCTTGGAAACCCTATGGGGCAAATCTGCTCTATCCTATAAAGTTGCTATGAGTTGGAATTTACTCAATGACAGTGGGTTTGGTTTGCGTGTGTGTGTTTTAAGTTTGCTTACATACAGTAATTTTCTTTCTACAGCTTTCCTTTCTTCTTTCAAAGCCAACTCCCTCACCTCCGCTCTGAGTGGCATCATCTCCTGGCTTCTACATAGGCCCAGTGTTGTTAAATATCTGCTATTTCTGTTGTATATTTAGTTTCTGCCTTTGGGTGTATGGGTTTTGTATATTTAAATTTTTTCTGTTCTAAAGAAATTGCTAATTTCTGCTTCAAGCTTCCTTCTGTCTCATGCCAAACCTCTTGGATATATACTGGATGTGTTTATTCTTGTTACCTCCTACTCTCTGATCCTAACTTTGCAGAATTTCTCTACTTTATGAATCTAGCTAGGAGGTAGAGTATCTGTGTCATCTTAGTTATCTAGTGCTGCTGTATCAGAAATACCATAAGTGGGTGGCTTTAGCAAATAGAAATTTATTCTCCCACAGTCGAGGAAGCTAGAAGTCCAAATTCAGGGTGCTAGCTCCAGGGTAAGGCTTTCTCTCTGTTGGCTCTGAGAAGAGCTCCTCGCCATCAATATTCTCCTGGTCTAGGAGCTTCTCAGCACAGAGACCCTGTGTCCAAAGGATGCATTTCGCTCTTGGCTCTTCTTTCTTGGTGGTATGAAGTCCTCTCTCTTTTATATCTCACAGGAGATTGACTCAGGGTACAATCTAATCTGGTAGGTTATGTCCTGCCTCATTAGCATAACTGCCTCTAATCTTGCCTCATTATCATAATAGAGTTTACGATTTACAACACATAGCATAAGTATATTAGATAACAAAATGGAGGACAACTGCACAATACTGGGAATCATGGCCTAACTAAATTGACACACATTTTTTGGGGGCCACCATTCAATGCATAACAATATGTCACTAGAGAAGCTGGTAATCCATGGCACTCATTTCTCAAGCATCCTTTACTGCTACGGTGGGGATATATGACCCAGGCTCCACCATATGCATATTCTAGAGACACAGATATAACTACTTACTTTAAACGCCATTTCCACAGTTTCACAGAGAATGAGGATGAGGGGCTGGAATGACAGCAGTGTTAATCCTTTGTTCAGAGCTAGCTGACTTGTAAGTGCAAACTTTACTATCAGGTGCTGAGATGTGATAGCGCTGTTGAATTCTGACCTTGAAGTTCATGGCTGTGAACTTGGCTACCCAGCCCTTCTTTCAATTCTAATAATTACTCAATATCTTTTTAATAAATTCCTTTTTTTGCTTCAATCAGCCAGAGTTGGTATCTATTGCTTGCAACCAAGAACCCTGACTGAAATAAAAGAGTAGCCTATTTTCACTACTTCCTCACTTCTCTTTCTGTTCTGTCTTTAATTCACTGCCAGCCAGCTTTCATCTGCACTGAAACTGCTCTCTTGTAGGGCAAAGTGACCTAACTATTGCCAAATAAAAAAGCCCCACTCCTAAGCCTACTGAGACTCTCCGTAACACTCAACAACATTGATCACCCTTTCCTGTGAAGCATTATCTTGCTCTCCCGATTCCTTTCCTGCCTCTGGCTACCACCTTCAGCTATTTTACCTTTTGTTCTTTCAGTGGAGTTATCCTCTAATTGTTGGGTTCTCTTGGTAAAGTACAGGGTCAGTGGAAAAGAGAAAGACCCTCAACGAGATGGATTGACACAGTGGCTGTAACAATGGGCTCAAGCATAACAATGATTGTACGGATGGTGCAGGACCAGACAGTGTTTTGTTCTGTAGTACATTGGGTCGCTATGAGTCGGAACCTACTTGGTGGCACCTAACAACAACAACAACTAATTCATCTCTTGGCTGTTTTCTCGCCATATTCCTACTGTTTTTCCCAGGAAAATTTTCTTCTCCAAAATTTCAATTTCTGTTTAAAATTTCCTACTCCAAATTTCAAGTCATGTTTTTCAATGGATAGCATGTCCAATACCATGCCTGGTTTTCAAGTGCTTGCTGAATAATTCTATTTTATCCTATATGAACCTCAGACTCAATATGTCCCAAATTAAACTTTCCCACTAAACCTACTTCACCCAGGAAATTCCATATTTTAAATAATGACATATTCTCAATGACTTAGAGTTGCCAGATGTCTTAGGCTGGGATATATATATATGGGAACCCTGGTGGTGTATTGGCTATGGCTGCTAACCAAAGGGTTGGCAGTTTGAATCCGCCAGGCGCTCCTTGGAAACTTATGGGGCAGTTCTACTCTGTCCTATAGGGTTGCTATGAGTCTGAATCAACTCGAAGGTACTGGGTTAGGTTTATATATGTATATATATATGTATATATGTATACATACATACACACACATGTCTATACACTTCACTGGTTTTGCTCCTCTAATGAACCCAGCCTAAGATACCTGGTACTGGGAGTGTAGTCTAGAGGAACAAAATTAGAACAATTTTCTGAGTTGGCTCTCAAGCCTGGCTAGACCTAAAGGTACTGATGACTCTGCCTCCAGTACTAAAGAGAGCACTTCAAATCCATGGCATTAGGTGGCAATAGAAGTATGCAAATTATCTTCACCAATGGATCCAATATTTGTGAGAGACAAGGGTCTGGGTGATTGCATATTAGATGTTTTTTTCCAATTTTGTCAGAATGAGAAGTATAAGGAAGCTGGTTGGTTGGTCCTTCTTTCTCTAGACAAAGTGGTGAAAGAAAAAAATGAGATAAGAGCTTCAGAGTCACATCACAAGCACTTCCCAAAGGTGAGGAGGGAGTGGGGTCGCCATTCAGGTGTACTAGTAGAATTGGGCCACCTAGAGCCAAAAGAGCAGAGTTGGCATCCCAGTGGGACTGGAAGGTTCAGCTGAAGCCCAGCGCCGAGGGGCGTCCACACAGAATCAATCCAAAGGGCATGGCCAACGCTGAGAGTCTAGAGGGTAGGACCATTGCCCAGGGGGTCTTAGAGAACAGAGGATTGTTTTCAGGACTTGAGAGGTAATGTAACTTGTTCTGCTGGATTTTGGACTTGCTTAGTGCCTGCTATCCCTTCTTTCCCTCCAGTTTCTTGCATTTGTAGTGGAAGTGTTTACCTTGTACCTGTTCCACCACTGTACTTTGGAAACAGGTAACTTGTAGTCTAGATTTCACAGGTTCACAGATGAAGAGGAATTTTGCCCCAGGATGGAATATGCCTAAAGTCTAGCCAATATTTGATTTAGTTGATTGAAAAGATGAGATTTTGAACTTGGAGTTGATTTAAGACTTTTGGGATGATATAATGGGTTGAATGTATTTTGCATGTGGCAAAGACATGAATTTTGTGGGGCCAAAGGATGGAATGTTATGTATTGAATTGTGTCCCCCCAAAATATGTACTGTAATTCCTAAACTCTAAGTCTGTGGTTACAATTCTATTTAGGAATGGGTGTTCTTTACTATGTTAATGAGGCAGGATTAGCGTAGGGTGTGTCTTGAGTCAATTTCTTTTGAGACACAAAGAAATTAAACAAGCAAGCAAGAGAAGCAGAGATGAGGGAAGAGGTGCCAGCACATAAAGATTGCCCAGGAGCAAAAGCTCAAACAGAAAAGGATCTTCCTCCAGAGCCAACAGAGATAGAAAGCCTTTCTCTACAGCCGGCACTCTGAATTCAGATCTAGCTTCCTCAACTGTGAGAAAATAAATTCCTGTTTGTAAAGCCACCGCTTGTAGTATATCTGTTATAGCACACTAGATAACTAAGACACCAAATTTCTCCCTTTCTCTTTCCTGTTTACTCCTACTTCTCATTAGTCACAAAACTTGATTCTATCACTGAAATCTCTTACATCACTTATTTTTTGCTCATCCCCTTAGGAGAAGCTTGGTTTAGGCCCTTGTTATACTTTAATTACCTGCTCTTAGCTTTGATTCTAGTCTCGCCTTCTCAGATCCATTCCCATAATTCTGAAAACATTATCTTCCTAAATTACAGCTGAGCTGATGTCTCTTTTCTACTAAAAAAAAAAAATGGTTTACACTGAATTATGCCCAAATTATTTATTCTTAAATTTATAGCCTTAGTCTTTCTACTATTGTCTCCTATGGACTCAGTAATTTATATTGGTAATTTATTTTCCTAAAAGTGGCTTACTTTCTAGTACCGATACTTTTGATTAAGCAATCTGTTTCTTCTGACTAGAGTGTTTTTTCCCTTATGTCAACTTCTCTGCGTTCCTGTTTTGAACTCTGTTACTTTCTAGATGAGGTTTCATCATACTTGTTGGAATAAGGCCAAATGTGTAATCCACACCCTTTATAAAGACCATGGTTTACTCATAGTCATGGAACAGATTGGGATCTTTACGGTAGAAAAATCTCTAGGTGTTTTTGTTGTCTTAAAAAAAAAAAAGCTCAGCATGCCCTTTAACCAATTGCTTTCAAGTCAATTCCAACTCATAGCGACCCTATAGGACACAGTAGAACTGCCTCATAGGGCTTCCAAGGCTGTAATCTTTAAGGAAGCAAATTGCTATATCTTTTGCCCCTGGATCAGCTGGTGGGTTCAAAATACCAGCCTTTTAGGTAGCAGCCCAGTGCTTAACCACTGCACAAACAGGACTCCTTCAACATGCCCTATTTACAGAAAATAATTGAGTTATCTGAGAATTTCATTTGAATATCATTAGATGAAGGAAGAATGTGATACTTAAGTTACTATATTTATTTCTTCATTATATTAATTGTAAAAACTTGAAATATTTTAAAATTATTTGTTAGCTGTTGAAGTCAGTGTTTTTGAGCCTCAGTAAATGTCCGGTAATGATAATGATTTCCACTAACAGAAATAGGTTTTCTATGCTAAGGAAGTTATTAACACTTGACCCTGATGGAAAAGTTTAAGCAATTCAGAACACTTCCGTGCCAATTAGTGAATACGGAGATCAAAGAAAATGACAAAAGGAAACAACTGTGTGTAGAGAAGAGGTAACTATCATTGAATGTACTTTGTCAAAGGTAGCATGGCCAATATCAAAATTAAAAAAAAAATATTTAGAGCTCCCCTTTGTTTTGGCTTAAAAATCTCACTTGTATAGAAATCAAATACATAAAGCACTGCTGCTTTAGAAGTAACATAGCTGTATTCTTTTTGCTCCTCCACTTTTTTTTTTTTTAATTGTGGTGAATCAAAACATTCACCAATTCAAAAATTTCTACATGTATAATTTAGTGACATTGATTACATTCTTCATGTTATGCAGCTGTTATCACCATCCATCTCTGTATTGTTCTATGGACATTAACATAAACTCAGTGCCCCCTGTCATGGATTGAACTGTGTCCCCCCAAAAATATGTGTCAACTTGGTTAGGCCATAGTTCCCAGTATTGTGTGGTTGTCCTCCATTTGGTGATTGTAATTTTATGTTAAGAGGATTAGGTGGGATTGTAACACCACCCTTACTCAGGTGGCCTCCCTGATCTTATGTGAAGGGAGCTTCCCTGGGGTGGGCCCTGTACCGCCTTTTATCTGTCAAGAGAGAAAGCCTTCCCCTGGAGCTGACATCCTGAATTTGGACTTGTAACCTACTACACTGTGAGAGAATAAATTTCTCTTTGTTAAAGCCATCCACTTGTGGCACTTCTGTTATAGCAACACTGGGTAACTAAGACACCCTCTAAGCACAAACTCTTCTTTTTTCCCCTCCCTTCACCTTTAGTAACCTCTAATGATCTTAAAAAAAAAAAATGATCTTAGGTTTCTATATATTTGCTTTTCTCACATAAGTGAGATCACACACTATTTGTCATTTTGCAACTGACTGTTTTCACTCAGCATAAGATTTTCAAAGTTCATCCATGTTGTGATATGTATCAGGGCTTCATTTCTCTTTATGACTGAGTAATAGTCCATTGTATATAAATACCACGTTTTGTTTATTCTTTTATCTGTTGAACATTTAGGTTGTTTTTATCTTCTTGCTATTGTGAAAAGCACTGCAGTGAATATTGGTATACAAGTTTCTCTTTTCGTTCCTCTTCCTCCTTTCACTTCTTGTGAGTATATACCCACAACTGGTATTGCTGCATCATAACCAAACCAAAACCAAACCCAGTGCCGTCGAGTCGATTCCGACTCATAGCGACCCTATAGGACAGAGTAGAACTGCCCCATAGAGTTTCCAAGGAGCTCCTGGCGGATTCAAACTGCCGGCCCTTTGGTTAGCAGCTGTAGCACTTAACCACTACGCCACCAGGGTTTTCTGCTGCATCATATGGTAGTTCTATGTTTAAATTTTGAGGAAGCACCAAATCTTTTCCACAGTGAGTGTACAATTTTGTATTCTCACTATTAATGGATGAGAGTTCAAATTTCTCCACGTCCTCTCTAACACCTGCTGTTTTCTATTTTTTTTTTTTTTTTTTTTCATTGCCATTCTATTGGGGTAAGGTATTATATCATTGCGGTTTTGATTTGTATCTCCCTGGTGGCGAATACCTGTTGGCTATTTGCATATTACCTTTAGAGAAATATCTGTTTAAGTTTTTTGCCCATTTTTTGACTGTGTGTTTACCTTTTTTGTTGTTAAGCTGTGGAAGTATACACACACACACACACACACAGAGGATATTATACTTTTATCAGATGTATGACTCCTGAAAATTTTCTCCCAAACTATAGTTTGCCTTTTCACTTTGCCGATAAAATCCTTTTATGAACAAAAGTATTTAATTTTTATCTGGTCCCATATATCTGGTTTGGCTTTTGCTGCTGATATTTTTGTTGTCATTATCTGATAATCTCGATTCAGTGTTTACCTTAGTCCTCCAACTCTGAACTGATGTCCAGAATTTTGAGATTATTGATTTCATCAGTTTTGCTTGTTTTTCTCTGGATTTGTGATGCGGGAACGGGAGCATGTGCATTGCTGTTTTTGAGAACTACTATGAGTAGGGTGGTAACCAATCTTTACTGACTTCATGGGAAAATTGGGGCAAGAAAATGTTATAAGTGAAAACATTACAGAACCTTTCTCATGGTCTTCTTTAGGATATTAATACAATCCAAAAGTAACAAATGGGATAAAGTGATTCCATGAGAAGCTATATTCTGAAATCAGAAAATGCCTATGTATACTTACTGTTATTCTGCTCTCTGCTGCTTAAGTTGTTTGTAATGATTCATTTTTAGTTATTCTAAAATATTTAAAACTTTCCTCAGCCATATAAAAATAATATTTTTAATCTTCATAATTTATATAAGAAAAAATATTCTAAGATTATCTTTTTCTCCTATTTGTCTCACAAAGTCACCTACCTCTTTCTATCTTCATCCTAGTTACACAAATCATTCACTCTCCAGTGTACTACTGGGAGTCACAACTACTCAGTCCATCTTCAGACTACCTTGCTGCCCCGCTGCAGTCTTTTTCCGTTCTACAGTCACACTATTCTCTTTATTACAACTCTTCAGTGACTTCTCCTTGCTCTTAAGACAAAGCCTTTATTCTTTTAAATGGATCTTCAAAGGCTCTGCTTTCCTCTTCTTTCTCATTTCCAGCCCAAGAAGACCAATGACACAGAAGGATGAATCTACCAGTTTTCTAAACTCACCAAATTTTCCAGTTTACTCAAAATTTTAAGAAATATTCTTTTTGACTATAGTCAATGATGGATTAAATTTGGCAGAAAGAAGAAAAATGTTCAACTTGTAAAAAAACAAAAGGCCAAGAGATTGGATTTATCTCTTAAAAACCTATTCTTTTTATAATTATATTCCTCATTCATAAAGTCTTCTTGAACATAACCAGGAATGTATTCTTCTAATGAATACATGGCAAATCTTAGCATGTTTAAGCAATGTTTAGAGTGGGTTGGCCCCAGATTCCCACTGTTATAATTATAGGAAATTGGGGAAGAGAGAGCATTGTCTCCTATTTTAAAGAAACAGCATAGAGCCTTGCCTGATAGCAGAAAAAAGAGAAACTGGGTAGCCCGGAGTATGAGACTGAGGGATACAGAGAGCCAAGACAGGCTCGAAGGAATAATCTGAATGTTCATGAAAGCCCACCTCCCCCGTCATACTAACCCGTCCACTATGCAATACTGTAATCTTTATAAATAAGTATAAGAAACAAGATATTGGTAAATGTGTACATTTGCTGAATTGATCATTTGGCAACTTATTGCTTTTGGTGAATTGCCTGTTTTGTGAAGTTGTTTCAGTGCATTGAGGTAGAGCCTTCTATTTTAAGTCATTCTCACCATTTCCCATATTATTACAACCGTACTCAACTCTATTGGATACCTCTAATTAGCATTCACTCATGTTTGGGAACATTTCTAAATGCTTTCTGTTGTCCAAAATTCACCGCTTCTCATTATTCTGCACTCAACTGTGACTTTAGAAACAGTCTTGAAAGTTTGGGAAATTTTCTTTAGCACCTTACATTGGCCAAGGATTCTAGTTTCAGAAAAGAAATCTACTCTAATGATTTAACCCACAAGTGGGTTTATTAGCAGAATAGTGATAATCATTGAAAATGGGAGGTTGGCTGAAGTAGCAGACTCTAGGCTGACCATTAAAATACAGTTCCTAAAACCACACTGAAGAACTGTGCTGTGACCTGCGTCCTCTTTCAGTGTCAGGAATCTGCCACCAAGGCTACTGACTCCGGAATCACAACCTCTACCATGATCCATGCTAGCAGAATGCCTGCCATATATCCTTGTTTTTTCCTTATATAATTTATTTCTAAATTCAAACTTTGTGTGAATACATTTGATTGGCAGGACCCATCATAGGTGCTGGAAGACTTGGAAATTGTTTTAAGTTTTCCAGCCTCTGCTTTACAAGAGTCATTCTGTAAGAGAGTTGAGAGGACTTATTCAAAGAATCTCCTAAGCCTGCCCAGTATGGTAGTCCCTAAAGACATGTGAATATCGAGCTCTTGAAATGAGGCTAGTACACCTGAGGAGCTGAATTTTTAAATGTTCTTTCTAATTCATCTAGATTTAAAAACTTTAGCAGTATAAATTATTTTCCTGTTAAACAAAACTTTGTTTGGCAGGACTCCATTTAATTTTAGCTGTTGCATTCTATAAAACATTGTTGCTTAATCTTAGTGTGTCTTTGCATTCTGATTTTTTAATGGGCTACTGGAAAATTTAAAGTAATATATGTGGCTTGCATTATATTTCTATTGGACAATGCTGCTCCAACCCCCTAGATTGGCACAGAACACTGTATGTGCCCTCATTGTTGTTGTTGTTAGGTGCTGTTGAGTCTGTCCCACTCACAGCAACCCTGCGTACAACAGAACGAAACACTGCCCAGTCATGTACCGTTTTCACAATCGTTGCTATGTTGGAGCCCATTGTTGCAGCCACTGTGTGAATCCATCCTATTAAGGATCTTCCCTTTTTTTCCACTGACCCTCTACTATACTAAGCATGATGTTTTTCTCCTCCTGATAACATGTTCAAAGTACTTGAGGTGAAATCTGTCCATGCTTGCTTCCAAGGAGCATTCTGGCTGTACTTCTTTCAAGACAGATTTGTTTGTTCTTCTGGCAGTCCTCATAATACTCGTTGTTTGCCTAATTTTACATTCACACATTTTTTAAATCATAATTTCTTCTGTCTTTGTTATGCCCAGATAAAAAAAGCCAACCTAGTTTCTATGGAGTTGATTCCAACTCATGGTGATCCCATGTGCAAAATCAATGATTGGAAATAGTATATGTATATATATACACACACATATATATTTATTTACCATTTCTTTTCTTAGCACTAACAAAATATCTACAAAAAAACAGGCAATAAATTTATACTAAAAGCATGAATAACTAATTCTGAAAATGGATGTTAAGATAAAGAGCTAGGAACCCATGAAGCTTAAGGTAAACCTTGTTAGAATTTTATTATTATTTTTTAATCAATACAGAGCCATTACTTTTAAATAAGTTGTTGAGTTTTATCATTAATTGTCATAGTTACTTAAATTCTGAACAACTGATAATTGAACAACTCTTTCCTTTACATGTTAAATTATTTTCAATTAGTTTCTTTGAAAAAACAATAGAGACAGAAAAAAGAAAAAGAGCTTTCTGAGAGCTTTCATTAGAGATGTCCCACCAGGATTATAATTTTGAAAATAGATTTCCACATAGATACAACAATGTGACATAACCTGATGCACTCTCAGAGTATCTTGGAGATACTTTTGCTGTTTCAATATGAGAGAAAATTATGGGATTAATTTTAGTACAAATGAAATTTTAAAATAGTTATTTCTTCAAAGTTACAAAATATAGAGAGAAAAATGATTGACTCTAAAAGGAAGGATTTTTTTTTTTTTTAAATGAAGACATCCTTTGGAAAATGGTTTCAAAATGTTCATGCTTTAATGAAAATGAGGGAGGAGGCCGTTTCTTAGAATTCTCAAAAAAGAGTGGCAATAGAGGGGATGGAATTTATGCCAACATAAATTTTTTTTTTTTTTTAATCTATCATAGAGAAGCATGGGTACACAGGGATGAAATAAGGCAGGGAGTTCCAGAAATCATGGGATATGATTTTTTTCAGTTTTTTTTTTTTTTGTGGGGGGGCTGGAAATGCTTGGGGGCAAATGGAAAAGTAAGTGTAGGAGGTTCTCACCAGAAAATAATTAGGATCGAATTTAAAATGAATCTACTTAAAATGATTTATCAGTTAAGGCTCTCAATTTAAAGGAACTCCAACTGGAATTTAAGCAAAAAGGATATTTGCTGATGTAACTGAACAGCCCAAGGGTAATGCTGACTTCAAGAGCCATGGTGGTACAATGGTTAAGCACTGGGTTGCTAACCAAAAGGTTGGAAGTTTGAACCCCCCCCAGTGGCTTGGTAGGAAAAAGATCTGGCGATCTGCTCCTGAAAAATTGCAACCTAGAAAACCCTATGGAGCAGTTTTACTGTGTCCCGTGGGGTCACTATGATTTGGAATAAACTTAATGACAACCATCAACAACAATGTTAATTTCAGGTTTGACTAGATTTTTGTTAGTTGTCATGGAGTGGATTCCAGCTCATGGCGACTCTGTGTTATGAAGTAGAAGTGTTCCATGGAGTTTTCTTGGTTGTAATCTTTCAGAAGCAGATTGTCAGACCTTTTCTCTCTTGGTTCCTCTGGGTAGGTTTGAACCGCCAATCTTTAGATTGGTAGTTGAGCCCAAACCATTTGTGCCACCTAGGGATTATATGACTAGATTAAAAACCCATTGTCATCGAGTCAATTCCGACTCATAGGTACCCTATATGACAGAGTAGAATTGCCCCATAGGGTTTCCAAGGAGTAGTTTCCAAGGATTCTAACTGCTGACCTTTAGTTTAGCAGCCATGCTCAATAATATTATCAGGGCTCAAATAATGTTATCAGGAGTGCTTTCTCACTGCGTCTGTACTCTGCTTTCCATTTTGTTGGTTCTGTCCTCATATATACTTTGCCCTTCTAATGGCAAGATGACCACAACATCTTCGGGCTCACAGCCTACAAGGTTTAAGTCAAAGAGAATTGCCACACAATTATGGAATTCCCATTGATTAGACCAGTTAGGGTGTACCAATCTCTGAGGCCAGAGGAATAATAACTGTTGATTAGTTCTGCCCTAAATGATATGCTGCCTATTAAGAGGAACTGTAGCATGCCATCCAAACCATATGGGCTGAAAGCGGAAGTAGGATAAATACTCCTACCCTCCCAAAAGTTGGAGGGTGTTACCAGAAGCATGGTAAATAGATGGCAAGCAGTTAAACAAGTGTCTGTAACAGACAGGGAGGAAAATTTAAGCACAAAGGTGTAAAAAGATTTGACTGTTTTCTACCATATAAAATAAATCCTAAGCATATAAATATTTTATTTTAAGTTATAATTTCAAGTATGTGCTGCTAGTGTTTATTCTTTTTTGGCCTTTTATTATTATTTTTTTAAATAAATTCATAGGATAATATTATTGGCTTCTATTTCTTGCACAGTGATTAAGAGCTATGGCTGTTAACCAAAATCCACCAGCTACTCTTTGGAAACCCTATGGGGCAATTCTGCTCTGTACTATAGGGTTGCTGTGAGTTGGAATAGACTCAGTAGCATAGGTTTTTTTTTTTTTTTGTATTACTTGCTATTTTAGATTCTCAATCTGAGTATAAAGATTTTTTGGGGAGGAGGGGAAAGAAAATTTTCCTCTAATGCCTTAATATTCAAATTGTGGTATTTTCATTGGCTCTTATTTTATTATTATTGTGGATTTTTTTTCTTTAGTAGTTAAACGGACCAGTTCTCCAAATTTCCAATTACAAATTATAGCTTTGTGATTACAGGGTATCATATATCTACATACAAAGACAGAGTTAAAATTTTCAAAGGGAACCAAATTCATTTTATTACCTGTTTATGTCTTATGTGGCTTTTATATTTGAATAAGGTAGAGACTGACCTACAAAGACATTGATAATCAATGGGTGAGAATGGTGGCTTGGTGATACATAGGTACTAATTTTGTAATGCTTATGGATGGCTATTTTCATATTTTATGACATTTGTTTATCTTCTTAAACTTGTAACTGGAAGGACAGGGATATTAAGTACAAGATAGTAAATACCCCCACGTGATATAAATAGTTTTTTAAACACTTTTTCATAGAAAACTATAATAGAAATGTTAGGGAACAAAAGGGTAAAATTAAAATTTATATGTAAGATGAACACCAAAATTATTTTTAGTATTAATTGATGAAATATTTAAAAACTATATTACGTGAAGTCATTCTAAATGGACTCAGTAATGGTAAATGGGGATTTTATGTTCCAGTGAACAGCACATCAATGTCCCTAAAGAAAGAGTTGCTTAATTTATTGGGTCCATACACATTTTCCTCTGCAATGATATGTCTTCAAAATGTTTTGACAATGTGCATGATCAGTCTCTTTGCTGTTTTATGCAATTTCAACCATCATTCTTTGAATTCTATGCATTTTTTGCTAATCGTAAAATTGCAAAAGAAAGTATATTTTCAATTGTTTTGTATTAAACAAAGAAGTTATATATTATCGACTATTTAAATTGACTAAGCATTTCTACAAGATTATTTTTTGAAGGACAATATATTTTTGTGAAATTGATAAAACAGTTCTTTAGAGTTGTCCATATGTAGTAAAAATGGATTCATTAAGAAACAAAACCATAAACATGGCAGTTAGGTTGAGACATTTACAAATCATAATTAAGCAAAATGCTTCTTAGAAATGACTGCAGTGGCAGGTATATTTTAAATAATTTTAAATTATTTAGCATTTAAATCATATGAAGGTTCTTGCTACCTAGTATTTAATATCCCAGTCTTTACAATTATGAGTTTAAGAAACAAAGCAAATGTTACAAAATATGAAAATATCCATCCATGAATACAGTACAAGAAAAAAAAATGTGATTTGCATATACCTTCAATCCAGTAACTCTTCTCATCCAAGGCCATTTCCAGCTTTGAAGTTCTCCCAAATCAAAGTGGCAAGACAGTATGATTTTAGAATAGGTGATAGCCCACTTGAAGGAGAAGCATAACTTAGGACCATACAGAATTCTCGTGTATTTGTACCTCAACAAATAGAAATGTAGAAAAGCTACTGTTATTAAAAAAAAAAAAAGTTGCCAAAAACTTTGTAATTGAATGACTAAAAATTGACCAATTATAGAAATTGTAATTTTTTTTCAATAAGTATGTAAGCTATGCTAAAGAATTTGACTAACCTGATACAAAACAACACAGAGTGGGTGATATGCATCAATTTGGACAAGGAATAAGCATTTGACATAATCAAACAGCAAAAAAAGTCCTTTTTAACACCAAATTCATACTGTAGTTACATATGTACATTTATTTTACATATACAAATTCAGTTTGTTCAATTTAAGTGTCTAATAAATAATATATATTATATTTCATGAAGTTACATATGTTATTAACCAACTGTTATTGCAATTTTTATAAAATCTACTTTAAAAAATTTCCTTTGATTTTAAAAAGTATCTGGTGTGCCTAAATGGGACGTCAAAAAATATTAAGAAGGATAATTACACCAACGAACATTTACTGAAAGGTTACTATGCACCTGGCCCTGTACTAAACATTCTATGTGTACCAGTCTCGGTTAATCCTCCCAGCAGACCTTCCATGTACCTACAGGCCTGCATGTTCATATATAATGATGCTGTCAAAATGACTATTTCTATTTAGACATGACACACATTGTAAGAATTAAAGCAACCTATATATATCTGGAGAAGGAGCCCTGGTAGAGGAAATGGTTAAGTGCCTGACTGCTAACTGAAAGGTCGGAGGTTCAGCTTCTTGGGAGAAAGACCTGGCTATCTGCTTCTGTAAAGATTATATAGCAAAGAAAACTCTATCACGTAGGGTTGGTATGAGTTGGAATCAATTTGACGGCACCTGAAAACAACAACAATATATATCCAGGGAAGTGCTAGCCAAACCACTATTTAATAGCATTAGAGCTGGTTGGTTTGAGCCTGAGTCTTAATCAAAGGAAACTGAGGATAGATCTTCCACTTTATATGTAAAAACAACCTAAAAGTTCAGCTGTTTTGAATAAATGAATGAATGATTCTTATTAACATGCTGAAGTACATAGGATCAAGGGCTAAGTCATACAAGTTACAGCTATTTCAGATGTAGATGAAAGAAATAACATAAATAAAATGCCTGTGCATACATGGAAATGCAAACTTTTATTAGCGATGTGAAGGTTTATAGAGCTCTTAAACTCAGATTTAAATCATGGACTGCACTAAGAAGGCAAATCGTGGAGTATCACATATTTATCAGGTCTTTCAGTCAGAATTGATTTGATGGCAAATTTTTTCTCTTTTGTATGGCATAAAATATATCAATTTTTCCATTAGTTGACTTATTTTTGTAAACACCAGGCAGGTGCTACCATGGGATTAAAGATTTGATTACTTGTGGATTTCTGATATTTCTAATATTTATAATTTTGATATTCTTGGTGTATTGGGTGGAGATATATACAGATGGATGGGGTAATATTCTTAAATGGGGTCATAAATGCTTTGATGAAAAAATTATTATTTTCTTCCAAAAAGACCTCAATAGATTAAATACTTTCTTTAGGAGAATGAAATCCCACTATAGTTATCATATTATAACAACTTGAATATGAAAATTTTGGGGGATATAACTATTAATAATAAGATATTTATAAAATAATGAATTCACAGTTTGTAATGAGAATGGGAATTTCAGTACACTTAATTGTTAATTGTGCTCATGTAAATAGACTAAGAGGCAGTCATCCCAACAGAACAAGGGATGCTGTGTGGTTTAAAATCAGGAAAGGTATGCACCAAGGTTGTACCCTTTCACTATAATTATTCAATCTGTATGCTGTGCAGATAATCTGAGAAGCAAGATATATGATGAAGAATGTGGTACTAGTATTGGAGTAAGACTTATTAACAACCTGCGTTATGTAGATGACACAACCTTGCTTGCTGAAATTGAAGAGGACTTGAAGCACTTAGTGATGAAGATCAAAGACAACAGCCTTCAGTATTGATTACACCTCAACATAAAGAAAACAAAAATCCTCACAACTGGACCAATTAGCAACATCATGATAAATGGAGAAAAGATTAAAGTTGTGAGGAATTGCATTTTACTTTGATTCACAATTGACACCCATGGAAGCAGCAGTCAAGAATGAAATGACATACTGCATCAGGCAGATTTGCTGCAAAAGACCTCTCCAAAGTGTTAAAAGCAAAAATGTCACTTTAAAGACTAAGGTGCGCCTGACCCAAGCCATGATGTTTTCAGCTGCCTTTTATGCATGCCAAAGCTGGGCAATGAATAAGGAAGACCAAGGAAGAATTGATGCCTTTGAATTATGGTGTTGGTGAAGAATATTGACTATATCATGGACTTTCAGAAGAAGGAACAAATCTGTCTCAGAAGAAGTACAGCCAGAATGCTCCTTAGAAGTGAGGATGGCAAGACTTCACCTCAAGTACTTTGGACATGTTATCAGGAATGGCCAATCCCTGTAGAAGGATAGTATGCTTGGTAAAGTAGAGGGCAGTGAAAGAGAAGAAGACCTTCCAGGAGATGGATTGACACAGTACCTGCAATGATGGGCTCAAGCATAGCAATGATTATAAGGATGGCACAGGATTGGGCAGTGCCTTAGTCTTCTAGTGTTGCTATAAACAGATATAGCACAAGTGGATGGCTTTAACAAAGAGAAGTTTATTCTGTCATAGATAGAAGTCTGAACTCAGGGTGCCTGTTCCAGGGGAAGGCTTTCTCTCTATGTCGGCTATGGAGGAAAGTTCTTGTCATCAGTCTTCCCTTGGGAGCATCTCAGTGCAGGAGCCTCAGGTCCAAAGGACCTGCTCTGCTCCAGGCTTTGCTTTCTTGGTGGTATGAGGTTCCCATGTCTCTCTGCTTGCTCCTCTCTTTACCAAGCGTGATGTCTTTTTCTAGGAACTGGTCCCTCCTGATAACATGTCTAAAGTAAGTGAGATGACATCTCACCGTCCTTACTTCTAAGGACCATTCTGGTTGTACTTCTTTCAAGACAAATTTGTTCACTCTTCTGGCAGTCCATGGCGTATTCAATATTCTTTGCAAATACTGTAATTTAAAAGCATCAACTCTTCTTTTATCTTCCTCACTCATTGCCAGCTTTTCCTTACATGTGAGGTGATTGAAAATGTCGAGGCTTGCATCAGGTGCACCTTAGTCCTCAAAGTGACATCTTTGCTTTTTAACTCTTTAACGAGGTCTTTTGCAATAGATTTGCCCAGTGCAATGCATCCTTTGATTTCTTGACTGTTGCTTCCATGGGCGCTAATTATGGATCCAAGCAAAATGAAATCCTTGAAAACTTCAATATTTTCTCCATTTATCATAATGTTGCTAATTGGTCCAGCTTTGAGGATTCTTGTTTTCTTTTTCTTGGGGTATAATCCATATTGAAGGCTGTAGTCTTTGATCTTCATCTGTAAGTAAGCAAGGTTGTGTCATCTGCATATTACAGGTTGTTAAGGAGTCTTTCTCCAATCTTGATTCCACGTTCTTCCTCATATACTCCAGCTTCTCAGATTATTTGCTTAGCATACAGACTTAATTAGTATGGTGAAGGGATACAACCCTGACACAACTTTCTTGATTTTAAATCATGTAGTATCCCCTTGTTCTGTTCAAATGATTGCCTCTTGGTCTATGTACAAGTCCCACAAGAGCACAACTAAGTGTTCAGGAATTCCTGTTCTTTGCAATATTATCCATAATTTGTTATGACTCACACATCCAAATGCCTTTGCATAGTCATTAAAACACAAGTAAACTTCTTTCTGGTATACTCTGCTTTCAGCGAAGATCCATCTGACATTAGCAATGATATCCCTCATTGCACATCCCCTTCTGAATATGGCCTTAATTTCTGGTAGTTCCTTTTAGATGAACTGCTGCAACTGTTTTTGAATTATCTTCAGCAAAATTTTATGTGCATGTGATAATGAGATTTTTTGATAATATCTGCATTCTGTTGAATAATCTTTCTTTGGAATGGGCACAAACATGGATCTCTTCCAGTTGGTTGGCCAGGTGGCTGTCTTCTAAATACCCTGGCATAGATGAGTGACACTTCCAGAGTCTGTATATTGAAACATCTCAATTGGTATTATGGCAATTCTTGGAGGCTTGTTTCTCACCAATGCCTTCAGTGCAGTTTAGATTTCTTCCTTCAGTACCATCAGCTCTTGATAATATTCTACCTCCTGAAATAGTTGAATGTCAACCAATTCTTTTGGGTACAGTGACTCTGTATATCTCTTTCATCTTCTTTTGATGTTTCCTGCATCATTCAATATTTTGCCCACAGAATCCTTCAAATTTTACAACTCGAAGCGTGAATTTTTTATTCAATTCTTTCAGCTTGAAAAATGCCAAGTGTGTTCTTCCCTTTTGGTTTTCTAACTCTAGGCCTTTGCATATTTCATTATAATACTTTTCTTTGTTTTCTTGAGCCACCCTTTGAAATCTTTTGTTCAGCTGTTTTACTTTGTCATTTCTTCCATATTCTTTATGTACTGTATGTTCAAGAGCAAGTTTCAGAGTCTCTTCTGACATCCATTTGGTCTTTTCTTTCTTTCCTATTTTTTTTTTAATAACTTTTTTGCTTTCTTCATGTATGATGCCCTTGATGTCATCCCACAACTCATCTGGATTGGTCATTAGTGACCAATGCATCAAATCTATTCTTGAGATGGTCTCTAAATTCAGATGGGATATACTCAGGGTTGTACTTTAGCCCTTATGGACTTGTTTTAATCTTCTTCAGCTTCAATTTGAAATTGCATATGAGCAATTGATGGCCTATTCCACAGTCAGCCCCTGACCTTGTTCTGACTGATGATATAGAGTCCGTCCTTCATCTCTTTCCATACATCTAGTCAATTACTAGTGATTACTGTCTATTCTATTTGGTGAGATCCATGTGTATAATCACTGTTTTTGTTTTTGAAAAAAGTTATTTCCAATGAATAGGTCATTGGTCCTGCAAAATCTTATCATGCAGTATCTGGTGTCACTGTTGAGTTCCTGTAATTGGTGATTGAATTGTGGTTGTATAGGAAAATCCTCTCTTTGTGGGAAATACATTAAATGCTTAGGTCTGATGGAGCATCATATCAGCAACTTACTCTAAAATGGTTCAGGAAAAGTATTAGCATTGAGCTTGATAATCTGTATGATTTTGAGATTGTTTCAAATTATTTTAGAAAAAAAGAAGAGCACATACATTGTGATAAGAAGCCACTGGCAATTTTATTCAGAACACACAATGAGCTCCCTTATGTTTTAAAAGAATTACCATGGCTGCTGTGTGGACAGGATGCTTGGCATAAAGATGGAGAAAGAGTAAGTGTCAAAAAAGAAAGAAAGGTTGGGTTGCCATTGCAATAATTCAGAGGAACATAATGGTGGCATGAACTATAGGTATGATGGAGGAGGTGGCCAGGATCAATTGGATTTGAGTTTTATTTTGCAAATACAACCTACAGGACTTGTTGAATGTGGAGTATGTAAGGAAAGGAAAAAAGCATAAGATAACTTCAAGGTCAGACAAAATTTTTTAGATCTGGTGGCATTGATTGCTATAGCTGTCTTTAATCTGCACATTTTCCTCTTCTGGTAGTCCTGCTCTCACATCTTAAAAGTGTGCTAATATGACAACCATATTTAAAAATAATTTAAATTATTGATACATAAACTAATCATGAGTTAGAGGGTGTATCTTTTTTAAAAAGGCTTGTCAAATGTATTGCTGTTTATATTCCATCAATAAGAGTGGATAGGAGTACAGCACACTGATTGGAGTTATGGTATTAGACAGAAGTAGTTTTAGCTTCTAGTTTTGCTAGTTAATACTTTGAAAAAGTTATTAAAACTATAGAAGCTTAATATCTTTATATGTAAAATGGTAATAATAATATCTATTGCATAGAATTGTGTAAGTATTAATTGAAGCAAAATGACTACCATTGAGCTAAATATTATTATTGTTATAAACCAAATCAAACCCGTTGCTGTCGAGTTGATTCTGACTCATAACGATCCTACAGGACAGAGTAGAGCTGCCCTATAGAGTTTCCAAGGAGCAACTGCTAGATTTGAACTGCTGACTTTTGCTTAGCAGCCGTAGCACTGAATCACTACACTACCAGGGTTTCCATTATTGTTATAGTCATATTATTATTACTGGTAACAGTTATGGTAGAAGTAGCATTGTGTGCTTTCTCCAAAACCCTCTGATAGATTCCTTTTTTTAGGCTGAAGAAATTATTAGTTTTAAAAAAATGTGTGGAAGAAAAATTAGAAGAAATAAAACAACATGCCGTCAAGGATTATCTTCAAGATTTGTGACAAGTTAATGGTTTTTTACAGATCTCATAAATTATGCACGTTTCCTACAGTTTTCTGATATTTAAAGAATGAAAAAAAAATTGTAATACTACATTTGTTCAGGAAAATTGTCTTAAATTACATCAAGATTTCTAATATTTTAGATAGAAGCATTTGGCACACTGTCCACTCAACAGATTGAATGTTCTTGTTGATTAGAACAAAACATTCCTTTTTTGTTCAATGCTTTCCTTCCTAATCCAATTTTATATTCTCTATTTACTATGCCTAATCATTTTGCTAAGGCTCGTTTGAAAACAAGTTATTCTTAATTGTAAAATTGAACTGCGCCCCATTAAACTCTTGCTTAGCTGCTTTTGAAATCCTTGGTGGTTTGGGATGTGGAGATGTGTTCATATTCTCCCTCTGCCAATCCTTTTTGTCTTTTCTCTCTAATGCTGTATCCTTAGTGTTTGAGCTGCTAAGTGGTACTAGTGTATGTCTGATATAATTTTCTAGTGACTGATGCATTGTTCTCACTACTGATATATCAATGGGAATGCCACCTGTGCCTGAGAATTTGGGACCAAAAGGAGTGTATATTTTAACTGGTCAAAAGGGAAAATGTAGAATTAAATAAAAAGGAGCAGTCTTATTTCTGTCTGTTGGCTTCTGATATTTAATTTTGCAGCAACTGTAACTATAAAGAGAAAAGCAGTGAAAATTGTCTGAACTTTTAAATTAACTCACAAAAAGATTTGAAGTTTTTTTTAATGAAAGTTTTTTTTTCTTTTTAAAATTTCAGTGTCTTTTATATGGATGTTATATATTTATTTATTATTTATGGATGCCTACTTTGTGCCAGACATTTGACTGGGTTCTGTGGGAAATGTAAGTATAATCCCACTCTCACAGAGCCTAGTGTCTACTTGACAGCATACAGTTTTAAAACATTAGGTTTCCCAGCTTCAAGGATACCAAATTGTTTTATTGTGATACAGTAAAAGAAGTTAGTGTTTGTTTCAGGATGGGTTCTCTAGAGAAGCAAAACCAGTAAAGCATATAAATATATATATACAAAAACCAGACCCAGTGCCATCGAGTCGATTCTGACTCATAGTGACCCTATAGGACAGAGTAGAACTGCCCCGTAGAGCTTCCAAGGAGCACCTGGCAGATTCGAACTGCCGACCCTTTGGTTAGCAGCTGTAGCACTTAACCACTACGCCACTAGGGTATGTAGAGAGATTTATATCAAGGAATTGGCTTACATGGTTGTAGAACCTGGAACATCCCAAGTCCGTGAGCCAAGATAGCGGCTTCTGATTCACATAGCCACAGGGGCCGGTGAACTCAAGATCAGCAGGCTGAAGAGCAGGGCTGTTGCTCACCAGCTGTGAAGATCGATGAAGCCCTAGATCAGCAGGCAAGACCGCAGGTAAGCTGCTAGCTCGAGTCCCAAGAACCAGAGGTCAGAGGAACAGGAGCCAGCTGCAGGATCCAGAACAAGCAAAAGCCCCAGCAAGGAGAGAAGGAAGAAGTAGGTGTCAGAGGACAGAGAGGTGAAGGCTGAGGGGGGTGGTACCTACTCACAGCAGATCCCATCATGGGGGCGGTCATGTATCAGATCTCAATAGGGAAGTGATCACAATGTTATATGACTTCCAAAACACTGAGAATCATGGTCCAGCCAAAGTTGACACACTATCTTAACCATCACAGTGTTAGATACATCCATGTTGCAGTTCTAGTAAAATTCCTGCTAACTATGTTATTGTTAAAAATTTCTTAACCTTTGTGAGTTTCTGGCTTGAGATATAAATTATATGCTGGTTCCCCCTATAAAATTGACACTGCCATCTTGGCTGGCTTCTTTATATCTGCAAGGTCTTTGTGAGGAGGGGAAGAGCCTTGTAAATGGATTTGATCTAGGAAACATCCTGTACAATCAAGGTGGTATGAAGTTTGTAGGCTAGATTTACAACTTGGATTCACAAAACTAAATTTATTTGACACTATAATTATTGCAGCAATGGGAGATGATCCTTTACTATAGTCAGAAAACTCAAATTTTCTAAACTTGATGTTGGGCTTCATACTAATTCCATTTGTTGCTATTGGGTTGGTCTATCATGCCATCTCTGAGAAATCCTGTGTACCACTCTGCTTGTTAAATTGTCTCATGTAGGAGCTCTCATATTTCCATGGAGATACCAGAGAGGGTTTGACTGTTTGACTTATAGACAAGACCTTTCCTATACTTAGAGAAATAGACCTTGTATGTGACTTTGCAGGAAGTCTTTGGGGTTAGAAAAGGGAACATAAATCTTGCTCATGTCTTTTGCCTCACCCCTGTGAGCAAAAGAATGCCATAGGTATCAAAGAAGACCATGTAACAAGGTGGAAGTCTATATCAAATTATCCTACTCACTTAATATTTTTTAAAGGATAATCATCTTTGGTTCCATAATTTTCATTGTCACAGGGATAAAAGTGCCTACCTAAGTATTAAATTGACACAATTGTCACAACAATGGACTAAAACATACAAGGACTATGAGGATGGCACAGGACCAGGCAACATTTTGTTCTATTATATGTGAGGTTTCCATGAGTCCGAGCCGACCCAATGGTAACTGAAAACAACAAGTATTTTTCTAATATGTTGTCATTTGAGATTAAATAAAACAATAAAAACTATATCCTAGTACCCTATACTTGAGCACTCAGCTAATTTAAGGTCACTTCCCCTACCTAGAGGCCATCAGCCAGCTAAGTAGCTCCTGCTCATTCCTGTTACTCCCTAATTTATTACTCCATTTTATTTTTAAATCCAGTAATGCTATCTGAAAATATCTTTTCTCTATTTATTGTACATCTTTGTTTCCACTTTTGCTAGTGTGAAAGCTACTTGCAAGCAGAGATTTTGACTTTCTTGTTGTCTGTCAGAACAATTGTTGTTAGAATGGTGTTGGACAGACAACAGGTACCCACTATTTTAAAGAGTTGAAAAACAGTCTCCTTTTTTTTTTCTTTTTTAAAAGGTAACAAGATTATCTGTTTTAGAAGTGATTGTTTTCAAAAGAAAATGAGAAATCCCTTTACCAATCACTTACTATGTTGTTGTTAAAAAAGTGCCATCAAATTGACCGTATGTACAACAGAACAAAGCACTGCCCAGTCTAGTGCCACCCTCACAATCATTATTATGTTTCAGCTCATTGTTGCGGCCACTGTGTCAATCCATGTAATTGAGGATCTTCCTCTTTTTTTGCTGACCCTGTACTTTATCAAGCATGATATCCTTCTCCAGGACTGGTTCCTCCTGATAACATGTCCAAAGTACATGAGATGAAGTCTCACCATTCTTTCTCCTAAGGACCATTTTGGCTGTGCTTCTTCAGACAGATTCATCTGTTCTTCCGGAAGTCCATGCTATATTCAATATTCTTCACCAACACCATAATTCAAAGGCACCAATGTTCCTTTGAGCTTCCTTATTCATTGCTCAGCATTCTTATGAATATGAGGTGATCAAAAATACCATGGCTTTGGTCAGCTGCACCTTAGTCCTCAAAGTTACATCTTTGTTTTTAACCCTTTAAAGAGGTCTTTTACGATCGATTTGCCCAATGCAACGCATCTTTTGATTTCTTGACTGTTGCTTCCATGGACCTTGATTGTGTATCCAAGTAAAATGAAATCCTTGACAACTTAAGTCTTTTCTTCGTTTATCATGATGTTAATTAGTCCAATTGCGAGGATTTTTGTTTTCTTTATGTTGAGGTTTAATCCATACTGAAGGTTGTAGTCGTTGATCTTCATCAGTAAGTGCTTCAAGTCCTTTTCACTTTCAAAAAGCAAGGTTGTGTCATCTCCATATTTCATGTTATTAATGAATCTTCCCCCAATCCAGTTGCTGTGTTCTTCTTCATATAGCCGAGCTTCTCAGATTATTTGCTCAGTGTACAAGTTGAATAAGTAAGGTGAAAAAATACAACCCTGACACACACCTTTCCTGATTTTAAACCACACGATATCCCCTTGTTCTATCTATGCACAGGTTCCCCATGAGCACAGTTAAGTGTTCTGGAATTCCCATTTTTTGCAATGTTATCCATAATTTCTTATAATCCACATAGTCAAATACCTGTGCATAGTCAATAAAACACAGGAAAACATCTTTCTGGTATTCTCTGCTTTCAGCCAAGATCCACCTGACATTAGCAATGGCATCCCTCATTCCATGTCCTCTTCTGAATCTGGCCTGAATCTCTGGCAGTTCCCTGTGGACCTACTGCTACAACAGCTTCTGAGATATTCAGTAAAATTTTACTTGCATCTGATATTATTTATATTGTTTGATAATTTCTGCATTCAGTTGGATCACCTTTTTTTGGAATGTCCCAAATATGGATCTGTTCCAGTCAGTTGCCCAGGTAACTGTCTTTCAAATTTCTTGGCATAGATGAATGAGTGCTTCCAGTATTGCATCATTTGTTGAAATAATTGGTATCCCATCAATTCCTTGAGCTTTGTTTTTCACCAATGCCTTCAGTGCAACTTGGACTTCTTCCTTCAATATCATTGGTTTTCATCATATACTACTCCTGAAATGGTTGATCATCAACCAAGTCTTTTTGGTACAGTGACTCTGTGTATTCCTTTCATCTTCTTTCTGTGCTTCCTGCATTATTCAGCATTTTGCCCATGTAATCCTTCAATATTGCAACTAGAGGCTTGCATATTTCCTTTAGCTCTTCCAGCTTGAATTTTTTCTTCAGTTCTTTCAGCTTCCGTTTTAGTTTTTTAACTCCAGGTCTTGAACATTTTGTTATAATACTTTACTTTGTCCTCTTGAGCTGCCCTTTGAAGTATTCTGATCAACTCTTCACTTTGTTTCTTCCTTTCCATTTTGGTCTTTTTAAAAATTTCCTGTCTTTTTAATGACCTTTTGCTTTCTTCATGTATGATATCCTTGAGGTCATCCCACAACTCTTCTGGTCTTCAGTCATTAGTGTTTAATGAGCCAAATATATTCTTGAGACGGTCTCTAAGTTCGGGTGGGATATACTCAAGGTCGTACCTTTGCTCTTGTGGACTTGTTCTAATTTTCTTCAGCTTCAGCTTGTACTTGCGTATGAGCAATTGATGGTCTGTTCTTCATTTGGTCCCTGGCCTTGTTCTGACTGATGATATAGAGCTTCTCCATTTTTTCTTTCCACAGATGTAGCCAGTCTGATTCCTGTGTATTTCATTCGATGAGGTCCACATACACGTACATTCTCCATTTATGTTGTTGAAAACAGATATTTTCGAAGAATAAGTTATTTGTCTTGCAAAATCCTATGTTTTGATCTCTGGCGTTGTTTCTATCACCAATGGCATATTTTCCAACTACCAAATCTTCTTTGTTTCAAACTTTCACATTCTAATCACCAGTAATTTTCAATGCATCTCGATTATACATTTGATCAATTTCTGACCAAAGAGGTTGGTAAAAATCTTCAATTTCTTCATCTTTGGCATTATTGTTTGGTGTGTAAATTTGAAAAAATGCTGTATTAACTGGTCTTCCTTGCAGGTGTATGGATATTATCCTATCACTTGCAGTGTTGTACTTCAGGGTGTACTTCAAAATGTTCTTTTTGATGATAAATGAATGACACCATTCCTCTTCAATTTGCCATTCCCAGGATAATAGACCATATGATTGTCCAATTCAAAATGCCCAATAAGAGCCTATTTCAGCTCACTAATGCCTAGGATATCAATCTTTATGCATTCCATTTCATTTTTGAGGACATCCAATTTTTGTAGATTCATACTTTGTGCATTCCATATTCTGATTATTAATGGATATTTGCAGCTGTGTTTTTTCTCGTTTTGAGTTGTGCCATGTTAGTAAATGAAGGTCCTGGAAGCATTACTCCACCCATGTCATTAATGTTGACTACTCTACTTTGAGGAGACAGCTGTTCCCTAGCCTTATTTTGAGCCTCTTCAAACTGGAGGGGCTCATCTTCTGGCAGTATATCAGATAATGTTTTGGTATATTTATAAGCTTTTCATTGGGCGGTTTTTTAGTAGTAGATTACCAATTCCTTCATCCTAGCCTGTCTTAGTCTGGAGGCTCCGCTGAAACCTGTGCACATGGGTAACCCTGCTGGTATTTCAAATACTAGCGGCATAGCTTCCAGTATCACAGCAACATGCAAGCTACCACCATAAGACAAACTGACTGAAGAGTGGTGGGTATATCTTAGAGGAAGAAAATCATGTAGGTAGAAATTCATTCAGAGAGCAACTCCCATAGTTTGGTTTAACCAGTGTTTTCTTTCTTTTTGTTTGTGTTTTCATTAACTAAAAGATCATTTCTTAACTTGTCGCATTATTCAGATACCAGTGAATAAATCATTTCAGCCTGGGATTGCTCTGGTTGAATTGAGTTGGAGATAGATCCAAAATTTGGCCCTTTTGGTCCAGCACTTCACTCCCTAAATATATTTTTGTAAAAAAAAAAGGCTTAATGAAGCTGTTTGGAATCCACTTTTTTTTTTCTTTTAAATATGTACCAAAATGAAAGGGTGAAGTGTTAATTAGTACTGCAGCTAGATAGCATATTGTCTTCACTAATCTGTGTATTATATATTGTCTATTTAAATGTCATAAACTGAGAAGCAAGTTTTTGTTTTATTTGTTTTTCTAGTAATAATTGACTCTGGAAATTTATGCGGTTTCCTTTCATGCTGTTCTGCTCACTGAAAAGGTGGCAATGACCTGACAGATGTGACAAGGAACTTATTTTGCTTGAATGATCACATAGTTAATAAAACATTAAAAAATTGATTTTTGTGGATTAGATGATTAATGAGACTAATTCCTTGAAAAATACTGTTTGTTAAGGTCTGAAATACAATGGAGATTTAGAATAGTGTCTTATGTGTCAAAAACAGAGTGATAATTCAGAGGCATATGAAATTAATGGAGCGGGTTAGAGAAAAATGACATACAAAATTTTCTTTTGGTGGGTAATTTACTTTGCAGTAATTAGTTTACTAGTCCCACCACTACAGCAGTGCGTTTTTTTAAACTTTTGGCCTATTTCACACACCCCCACAAGCACAGTTTCCCTAAGGAACATGTTCAAAATAAAAAGACACTGTTGTTGTTGTTGTTAGGTGCCGTCGAATTGGTTCTGACTCAGCGACCCTATGCACAACAGAAAGAAACACTGCCCAGTCCTGAGCCATCCTTACAATCATTGTTATGCTTGAGCTCATTGTTGCATCCACTGTGTCAATCCACCTTGTTGAGGGTCTTCCTCTTTTCCGCCAGTGCTGTACTCTGCAAAGCATGATGTCCTTCTCCAGGGACTAATCCCTCCTGACAACATGTCCAAAGTATATAAGACGCAGTCTCGCCATCTTTGCCTCTAATGAGCATTCTGGCTGTACTTCTTCTAAGACAGATTTGTTCGTTCTTTTGGCAGTCCATGGTATATTCAATATTCTTCACCAACACCACAATTCGAAGGTGTCAATTCTTCGGTCTTCCTTATTCATTGTCCAGCTTTCACATACAAATGATGCAACCAAAAATACCATGGCTTGGGCCAGGCGCACCTTAGTCTTTAAGGTGACATCTTTGCTCTTCAATAGTTTAAAGAGGTCCTTTGCAGCAGATTTACCCAGTGCAATGCGTCTTTTGATTTCTTGACTGCTGTTTCCATGGCTGTTGGTTGTGGATACAAGTAAAACTAAATCCTTGACAACTTCAATCTTTTATCTATTTATCATGATATTGCTCGTTGGTCCTGTTGTGAGGATTTTTGTTTTCTCTATGTTGAGGTGCAATCCATACTGAAAGCTGTGGTCTTTGATCTTCATTAGTAAGTGCTTCAAGTCCTCTTCAGTTTCAGCAAGGAAGGTTGTGTGTCATCTGCATAACTTAGGTTGTTAATGAGCCTTCCTTCTATCCCGATGCCCCATTCTTTTTCATATAGTCCAGCTTCTCGGACTATTTGCTCAGCATACAGATTGAATAGGTATGGTGAAAAAATACTACCCTGACACACACCTTTCTGGACTTTAAACCAATCAGTGTCCTCTTGTTCTGTCCAAACAACTGCCTTTTGATCTATGTAAAGTTTCCTCATGAGCACATTTCTGGAATTCCCATTCTTCTGTTTGTTATCCATAATTTGTTATGATCTACACAGTTGAATGCCTTTGCATAGTGAATAAAACACAGGTAAACATCCTTCTGGTGTGCTCTGCTTTCAGCCAGGATCCATCTGACATCAGCAATGGTATCCCTGGTTCCACGTCCTCTTCTGAAACCAGCCTGAATTCCTGGTAGTTCCCTGTCGATATACTGCTGCAGCTGTTTTTGAATGATCTTCAGCAAAATTTTGCTTGTGTATGATATTAATGATATTGTTCTATAATTTCCACGTTCGGTTGGATCACCTTTCTTGGGAATAGGCATAAATATGGATCTCTTCCAGTCAGTTGGCCAGGAAGCTGTCTTCCATCTTTCTTGGCATAGATGAGTGAGCATGTCCAGAGCTGCATCTGTTTGTTGAAACATCTCAACTGATATTCCCTTAATTCCTGGACACTGAGAAAATGTCATTTTAGGTATCACTATTTGATGCCAGGGAGGCTAGAAGCTTCATTATCTGTCCCCTTCATTTCTTTTTTTTTTCATTTCTGTTCTTCTCTTCAGAATCTGACCTTTCTTGTTTCTTCCATGTTCACCATTATCCATTGTTACATAAACATCAGCACATGCATTCATTACATATGTGGGTGTTGAATTATCATAAATAGTAATTGAGTAGGCCATCACTTTCCCATCGTAAACCAAGTTCTTATGCAAGCTTAAATCTCTTCCTGAGCTCTCTGTACTGTTAACACTGATTCCTATATCTACCTTTCCAACAATACTACAGTGTTTGAGGTATTACAGAGTAGTTAAAATAAATGAGTGTATGTATATATCAACTTGATAGACCTCAAAAAATTACAGAATGATTTATACAGTGCACTACCATTTACGTAAAGTGTATACAAAAAATTGTATATTATTTATAAGTATATATATGTATGTGAATTCGCACATATGAATTTAGGTAAATTAACTACTCTAAGGGATTAAGTTACCTCTGTGGTAATTAACTACTCTTAAACCAAACCAAAAATCAAACTTCTTGTCATTGAGTAGAATCTGACTGATAGTGACTCTATAAGACAGAGTAGAACTGCCCCATAGGGCTTCCAAGGAGCAGCTGGTGGATTCGAAATGCTGACCTTTTGGTTAACAGCCGTAGGTCTTAACCACTGCACCACCAGTGCCCCTAACTACCCTTAGAGTAGTTAATCTACCTAAATTGATATGTGTGAGTGGTGGTACAATAGTTAAGTGCTTAGCTACTAACCAAAACTCCAGTTTGATCCCACCAGTGGCTCATCTGGAGAAAAGACCTGGGAATATGCTTCTGTAAAGATTACAACCTAGGAAACCTTATGGGGCAGTTCTACTCTGTCCTATAGGTGGCTATGAGGCAGAATTGACACAACAATGATAACTTATGGTGTATATCCTTGTAATTTTTTTTCTCACTCTGTGGATGATTGACATGTTCATAATGCAACTTGGGAGGAGTTGGTTTAGGTGATAGTAGTTCTATAACCAAAGGTAACCAAGGGTGATCTGTGTCCATGAGTCAACAACGACTTCTTCCTTTTTTGTTTCTTCATGTTAATGTTATGTTTTCTTCTTAAGGACTAATTTGGTATGATACAAGAAATCATCAGTAATACTCATTATTAAAGCAACATAAAATACTTTTTGAATAAGAATCATGCTTCAGTTTCTGGTGCAACACTTTGAAAAGGTGTGAACAAAGTTGATTTTTAATAGCCTAGCAATAGTATGTCAGTTTGAGTTAGATAATTTTTATCCTTGATATCTGTATTTCAAGGAATAAAACAGTATCCTGAATCAAATTTTCTTGTATTTTTTTGGCTAGTGTCTTCAAGAATGTATTTTTTTAAAGCACATTATACTGCCTGATTCTGAGATGTCCCGAACTTAGGGATGTGTCATACAACACTCTGCTGTGCATCACAGGAAAAGAAAAATTTATCAGCAATCATCTAACTGCAACCATAGTAACATGGAGAATGCCCAGGCTGGGTGTATGAAAACTTAGCTGCTTTTCTCAGTTCTTCCTCTAATAAGAAGCTGTTGCTTTTTAAAAAATCTCTTAAATTGCAAAAAATCAGAAATCCACTCTAGCTCAGACTAGAAAGGCTATAGAAAAGATTCAATAGGAAGTCTTAGGGACTATGAGGAGCAGAAAGTAATGCAGGCTTCATGTAGCCAAGACTTGAAAATGAAAAAAAAAAAAGGAAGTTAAGTACCTTTCTCTTTTTATGAATTCCTTATTCTTTTGGCCTCTGCTTACTCTGCTTCTTTCTGTGTGTCTGATCCATTCTCCCCTCGAAAGACCAGCATCCTTTACTTATTAAAAATAAGAACCCTCTGAGTAGCGTCTGGGGTCTTAAAAGCCTGTGAGCAGCAATCTAAGATACTTCACTGGTCTCACCCCTTCGGGAACAAGGGAGAATGAAAAAAAAAAACTAAAGATACAAATGAAAGATTATTCCAAAGGACTAATGGACCACATCTACTGCAGACTCCACCAGACTGAGTCCAGCACAACTAGGTGGTGCCCAGCTACCACCACTGACTGCTCTGACAGGGATCAAATTAGGGGGTCCCAGACAGAGCTGGAGAAAATTGTAGAACAAATGTCTAACTCACAAAAGAAGACCAGACTTGCTGGCCTGATAGAGACTGGAGAAACTCTGAAAGTATGGAGCCTGGACACACTTTGAGCTCAGTAATGAAGTCACTCCCGAGGTTCACCCTTCAGCCAAGGATTAGGCAGGCGCATAAAACAAACTGAGACTAAAGGGGCACACCAGCCCAGGGACAAGGACTAGAAGGTGGGAGGGAGCAGGAAAGCTGATAATAGGGAACCCAAGGTCGAGAAGGGAGAGTGTAGACATGTCATGGGGTTGTTAGCCAGTGTCATAAAACAATATGTATACTATTTAATGAGAAACTAGTTTGTTCTGTAAACCTTCATCTAAAGTACAATTAAAAAAATATTAAATTAAAAAAAAAAAAAAAAACGTGAACCCTCTGCTTCCCCTCGGCTTTGACTTCCATATTTCTCACTCCGGCCCTGACCATTAATGTGTCTGTGTGTATTTCCGTTTAAGAATAATATAAGGTCACTGAGATGTTTAGGTGGCTTTTGTTCTCACCATGAATCAGAAATTTAGGAGACAATCCATCTGTAAAATCATTGACATGGATGTAGATAACTATTGACAGAACCATATCATATTTTACAGAGAAAAGCTTAGTCAAACATTCCCACTAGATACTATAGTGTTTTTTCCCGAAAATTCTCAAACTTCTAATTCTGCAACTCTTTTTCTTCTTCTTCTTCTTCTTTCCCTCTTTCACCCAAATGTCTTCTAATATTCTCTCCACTGTTCAGCTTTCAGCATGTCACATCTACACACCAAATGCAAACACACACACAGAGAGCAAGATAAGAAAATTACTTTGACCAAGTATTGTTTTTCAATAAAGTGTTCTGCTGCTAACCAAAAGGTTGACAGTTCAAACCGACCAGCTGCTCCATGAGAGAAAGATGTGGCAGTCTGCTTTTGTGAAGATTATAGCCTCAGAAACCCAATGGGGCAATTCCACTCTGTCCTATAGGGTCACTATGAGTCAGGATCGACTTGACAGCAGTGAGCTTGCTTTTGGTTTCCTATTCTTCAAACATGTCACTTAAGGGTTGGGAGCTAAAAGGCACGTTCTTGGCCAACCTTGACAGTCATATCACTGCAATATATTTGCCTATAAACAAGCATAGTCACATAATTCCAACTCTTGAACAGGTAGTACTTTTGGCTTGATTTTAGCTATGGATGAAATTCCGTTTCTAAAATAGGTGCCTAACCTTGTAGCAATCAGAATATAAAGCATATAGGGCAAGTTGAGTGTTGATGAAAAATTAACAGGCATATTCAATTCAGACATATGAATTTAGGCAAGTAACTTCTCTATGAGATTAAGCTACTTCTGTGATCACTGAGTGGTGAAGATGGTTAACACCCTTGGCTGCTAACCAAATGGTTGGTGGTTCAAGCCTGCCCTAAGGCACCTCGGAAGATAGGTCTGGCAAACTACTAAAAAATCTGCCTTGAAAATCCTATGGAGCACAGTTGTACTCTGACTAACGCGGGGTCACCTTGAGTTGCAATTGATTTGATGACAATTAATAACTGGTATGATAACGTAGAATTCTAAAGTTCTGTGAGATAAAAATATCAATATGTGGAAGGATGGCTTCATGTTATTTTATATAAAATCTTATAATCTGTCAAATGATATCAACCTTTTAGTAATTACTTTTTGTATTTTCTATCATAATACAATATAATACATATATACGATATACATATATACATATATTTTTTATCATAATACCTTTTTTCTAACATTTCCATAATCACACATAAAGTCAAATTTTATTGTGTATAAGAAATAGGTTCCTGTTATTTTTTAAAAACTGCTTATAAGAAGTATAACTATAAAGTTCCTTTAAGTAAGTGATGATGAATTTCTTAATAAACAGTCTAAGCATTGAAATGTAAGCTCTTTGTATGGCTGAGCATACTCAATAGCTTAGATTTTCTTCTATCTCCATCCCTATAGTACATAGACAGTATTGATCAAACCACACATGTTCATTGAACAAATTTGTAACATTAAGAGCTTCAAATAAGACTATGCACATTTTCTGAGTACAATTAATATTGTGCATTATCAATGAAACGACAAATCCCTAAGCATGCGTTAGAAAGTAAAACTCAATAATATGTTTGCCAGGTCATAAAATGATAATACATCCGTTTTCTTATTACTATAATGTTCAATTAGGGAAAATACCTGTAGTTTGACCTGACCTTTAAGTCAATTACTGTCTTTTTGACAAGTATTTCAGTTATAAATTTAAAATGGAGGTGAGAAGTTGTTCAGGTTCACTGCCAAGCACTGTGGGTACAGAGATGACCAAGTTACAGTCCCCGCATGCACTGTATACATGGTGCAGTGCAGGAAACAGGCAACTAAGAAAGAGCCACAGTACAGTGTGGTATGTGCATGCTCAGAAAAACATAGTGTACTATGGATCATTATTTATAAGAACAAATTTGGAATAAAACCAATTACTCATTAGAAGAATTGTTAAATAAATGAATTATAAATGAATAATTATATTTTACTCTGTGTGTATACATATACGCACAGGTTGTACTCTAAATCCCAAGCAATCATGAGACTGCTAGAATGAGGCTCTTCTATACTATCTAATGGCAACACACATAAAAACACTTTACAAAGTGTTGGAAATTGAAAGTCATTATTATTATTTACAGAAGATAGACAGTGAACAATAGTAATGAATTACTTATAGAAAGAAAACAGTAAACAATAGGAACAGATTTGAGGTGAATTGCTCCTTTCTATCCCTTGAGTATCCCATTTAGCATTGTAGGAGAAGAATCCATTCATGTCTAAAAGGGGACCCACTCACCATTCTCAAATTACCCGTGTCCATTTCTGCATCATGGGTGGGCATGTCCTAGATTAGGTGTCAGCAGGTGTGTGTGTCTCTCAGGTGTGTCATCAGCTCAGATCAGGTGTGGCATCCTGTTTGTTCTTTCTCTCTGTCCCTTACTTTAACTTTTCTTAGCTGGGTTTGGCTCCCGGTACTTTCTGTCCCAGCTTTCAACCAGTAGCTTCAGGACAACACTGGGCCAGTGACAGGGTTGGGGAGGCATTGCAACAGCTCTCAAGGCAAAATTGTTTCACAGGTAACCCCTATACTGCATATGCCCAAGGCTCTGCAGACAACCTCTTGGCCCTTAGGACATGCCCTGTCTCAGCCCTTAGGACTGGCAGCTTCTTGGCCTTAAGAGTACAGCTTTCAGCACAGCTGAGGCATCAGCAGCTGCCAAAGTCAGGCCAGCTTGGTCCCTACGCTGCTACTTGCTCTGCTTGGGTATCTGCCTGCACAGGCCCTGACTGCATCTGCTTCCCTTTTATGGGAGACCCAACTCTGCTGGTGACCTCCTACCTGAGGGCGCCCAGCTCTGCTCCTTGAACTGATTCATCCACCACCACCACCCTTACTGTTTCTGGCTGTGGGCCACAGAGCTTCTGCCACTTGCTCTATGCCAGTGCTCTCTGCTGCTGGACCACCCCGAGCCTCTGGGTCTTTTGCTGCCAACTGTGCTGCTGGGCCATTCTGAGCCTCCATGCTATCGTCTCAGTGTCACAGCTGTTAACCCATCTTATCGCTCTTTTATTTGGGTCTAGGAGGTTCTCAGATCAGAAACCACAGGTCCAAAGGACATGCTACTCTCCAGGCTATTGTTCATCAGGTCTCTCCCAAAAAGCTCTGTGAGATTGGCTGCTTATATAGGAAAACTTGTCAATTTCAAGGCACATCTTTCCTAGCAAGATGGTAAACCTACCAATTCCTTAGGCAGAAAGCAAACTGACCAATACTATTAAGTGGATTGCAAGCCACTTAGGCAAATTGACAAATTATTGAGAAACACTTAGGCAGATAACAAATGGACCAATCATTTCAGGTGTATTGCAAGCCTGACCAATCATTTTGAGAGAATTGCAAACCCAGGGCCAGAAAGGCCACATAAGAGAAATCCATTGCACCACATTGACTATAACTGAATATCCTGGGTCCATTAAATATGATATCTTCTAATGTGTATACTATGAAGAAATGTACGTAATAAAGTGTTTAAAGAGAAAAGGAGAAAAACACATTAATTCTGTATTATTTCACACATAAAAACTAAAATTGTGTATATATAAATATATATATATAGTATATACGTATATAGCAACGGGGCTAACCAAAGGTTCGGCAGCTCGAATCCACCAGGCGCTCCTTGGAAGCTCTATGGGGCAGTTGTACTCTGTCGTAGAAGGTCGCTATGAGTCAGAATCAACTTGATGGCACTGGGTTTGGTTTTTTTTTCTTCTGACATCCATTTCGGTCTTTTCTTTCTTTTCAGTTTTTTTTTTTTTTTAAATAACCTTTTGCTTTCTTCATGTATAATGCCCTTGATGTCATCCCACAACTTGTCTGGTTTGTTCATTAGTGATCAATGTGTCAAATCTATTCTTGAGATGGTCTCTAAATTCAGGTGGATATACTCAAGGTTGTACTTTGGCTCTTGTAGACTTGTTTTAATTTTCTTCAACTTCAGTTTGAACTTGCATATGAGCAATTCATGGCCTTTTCCTCAGTTGGTCTCTGGCCTTGTTCTGACTGATGATATAGAGCCTCTCCTTCATCTCTTTCCTTAGATGTGGTTGATTTGATTGCTGTATATTCCATTTGTTGAGGTCTGTATGTATAGTCACTGTTTATGTTTTTGAAAAAAGTTATTTCCAATGAATAGGTCATCGGTCTTGCAAAATGCTATCATGCAATATCTGGCATCATTGTTAATTTCCTGTAGTTGGTGATTGTACTGATCTTGCATATGAGTAATTGATAGTCTATTCCATAGTTGGCCCCAGTCTTGTTCTAAGGGAGATGTGGGAGAAGGAAATTGTGATTGTTACTGTGGATTGGTTGTTTAGTCTTGTGTGCGGAGAAGCACAGAATGCAGTTCTTCAGAAGACAAAAAGATTGCAACACATACATGAAGGGAAGCAGGGCAGAAGGTATATATACATACATACATATATATATATAGTTCCAGACAGAAAGACTGAGAGTTTTATAGCAGCCTTGGTTTCAAATACTTAGTTCCAGTTCTCCCTGAGCTAAGCAGTCGTAGTTACCATCCTTGAGTTCCATAAAACCTCCCTGAATCATTAAAATATGTCTCATTATACTTATTCTAGTTCAATTTAGTTTCTATTACTTGTTGATAAAAAATTTTTAAATATGAGGGGTAAAGTTTTTCAATAGATAGTTCAATTTAGTTTCTATTACTTGATAAAAAATTTTTAAATATGAGGGGTAAAGTTTTTCAATAGATACAGAATAAAAATAATTAATCCTAAGTATATTATTTTTCTTGTACTGTTTTCCTTGAACTTTACATCTTGGTGCCTGAGAGCAGTGAGCTAGCTTAACAATCTCAAACAGTTTTCCTATCATTAGTATTTATAATGCTTTTGAATGTAGGACCTAAGACCTACTTTTCTAAATTTAATTGAGAACCAGAGTGCTAATTTTCAGTATTTAAGAAGGCCAGCCTTACGGAGGGATCTTCCTTGAGTTACTGAACACATTTCTTAAGCACTTCCATCCAATACAACTTTCTGGGATGATGGCCATCCACTCTGTCCTGCCAATATGGTAGAAAATGGATGTAGGTGACTATTGAGCACTTGAACTGTAACTAGTGTGGCTGAATACATTAATTTTAACTTTATTTTTAATTAACTTAAAAATAAATAGCCACATGTGACTAATGGCTACCAGATCAGACAGCACAGCTTTAGATTATACATAGACGTATAGACACATTCAGTGCTACACTGGTGTCAAAACCTAAAAGCATCCTCAGAAAATGGTAAGTGTTTCCCTTTCAAAAAACATAAGGTTTCGAATTGTCTTATTATTGTAGTAATTCAAATAAGTTAGAAGTACTTAACTTATTTCCATTAAATCATGAAGTTAGGATGTATATATCAGGATCTCAACTTGACATAAAGAAGTGTAGTTACTAGACAGATTATTATTTCTTTAATAACTGGTGTAATTCATAATTCTATAACTACTAGCCTCACTTCAGTATTTACTCTGTCTTTGTACAACCAACAATCAGGAAATATGAGGAAATAGCAGATTACTAAAAGATTTTATTTTATTGTTTAGAAAAAGTAAGTTTTCAGGGTCATTGAACGCTAGATGTTTTGTTTTACCGATCCGTGGCAGCTAATAAAAAAGAAAAATCACTCAAAACATACAAGTTTACATGTTAGCTCCCATAGGGCGTTGTCATACTTCACAATTTAAAGTGGATTCTATAGATCAATAACAGGTTATTGCAATATGCTAGGTAGTAAAATGATTCAAGAAGAAAACTAACCTACAGTGTCTGTTTACCATCGGATAGACAATTGTTTAACTTACTCTGCTTTTCACAAACATTTGTGCTTGGATAAAATGCTGATGTGTGTATCGGAATGTTACAGTGCAAGATGGTGCTAGCCTGGGCATGAAGTATTAAAATTATTTTGTGAAGAAAAAAAAAAAACACATACACAATTGTCTCTTATTTTCTTGTGAGCATTGTTATCACCACTGCTTTATAGGATTTTTAGCAGACACATCACACATTGAATCTCTAAATTTTTTTTTTTATTAGTCATGTAATATACGAAAAATCTGGAAAAGTGTTAAGAAATCCAATCTCAATAAAATTGGTTATATTAAACAAAACAAAACAAAAGGTAGGAAAAATCAAGCAAGTTAAGTAGAAAAGAAAAAACAAATACATATTAAGGAGCAGGCAATAGATAATGAAGTTCTGCTACTTCCTGGGGAAATATTATTTGTTTAAAAAATTAAGTTTTGAAGAACTGTCTGAAAACTAAATTGTATTTAATAGCCATCATTTATCAAACACAACTCAAACATTCTTAGACAATATTCTTGATCTCAAGAAGTTGTTTAAAAATACTTAGAATAAATAAATAATAATTACATGTGATAAGAGGAAATGAATGATTTGAAAAATCAATAAATGCTATAATAATTTCAAAGAGAGAGAAATCAGTGTGGGCACAGGTGGCTAAGTAAGCAGAAGTGAAATTTAGGTAGAACCTAGAAAACTGACAAGGTGAAAGGAGAGGTTTTAGAAGGGAAAACATAGTGGAGGATGGATAGTGGGAGGATCTATTCTATAGGATTATACAGGCTCCAAAGATGGAAAGGTTAGAGAAGAACAATCGTAGACACATCCGAGATTCCTTGAGGAGCACAAAGCAATAAGGCCTTTATTGCATAGGCAATGCAAGTCCTAGATGTGTTCCAATTACCAATATATCTAAGGTTGTCCATTTAACAGATGCAGATATGACTAGTGTACCTGCTCTGGGTTTTTTAAAAATTTTCTCTGAAATTCAATCAGATTTATCTTATAATAAAGTCAGTCCTCTTGAAAAATGAAATATTTATTAAGTACAGAAAGTTTTATTTATCAAGTATAAAAAATAGTAAGCTTTTTTTTTCTTTTTTCTTTTTAATACCTAAAAGAGTCTTTCCAAACAATTTTCATATTTGGAAGGAAGCTTAAAATGGAGACACTTTAGAAGTTGATAGAAGTGTTTTTTTTTGTTTCTTTGTTTGCTTTTTCTTTTTTGGCAGAGATAGGACTGTGATTGAGACTTTGCTGAATATAACTTCTGCATCAAAAAAAAAAAAAGCAAATCCTTAGCTGCTGTAGATATTAGCTAAAATGTTGCAAATTAATATTGCAGCAGGATCACTCACATTCATCTGCCTGTCTGATGCTATGCTGCTTATATACGTTTAATGAATGGTATTTTTGTACAAAATCCTGCTGCAGTCTGACAAGAAAAGGCATAATAAAATTCTAAGTATACTGTAGGAACCAAGGAGATGAGGTGCATATTTTAATGTCCATTCTTAGATAAGTCTGCAACTAAATAGCACAAACCAAAATTCTTCCCAAATTCCTATCAGACTTGTCCAATATTTTATATCTGCACCATCCAACATTATCCTCATGTGGCCACTGAGCACTTGAAATGTAACTAGTTTGACTGAAGAGCTGAATCTTAAATTTTATTTAATTTAAATTTAAAGAGTACAGATGGTTTAATTTCATTTATGTAGACAACCAATTCAAATCACCTAGGCCAAATATCTCAATAATTAGGAAATCTGGAACATCAAATGTAAGTTTTGAAATTAGTAGCATCATATTCCCTTCTGGCAATAGTGTTTTTTCCCTATAAATGTGTCCAGCCCGTGCTAAAATAATTTGATGATTAAATATAGAGAATATTTGCTTACCAAGCCTGCATTAGCTCTTCTCATAGTGACTTTTTTTTTTTTTTAAACCAATGAATTAATTCCTCAGGAGAGACTGCAAGGAGAAGGCAAATTTAACAATACACTTGATGCTGACTCATAGGTATTTGGAATGAAAAATATGAGCCATAGATGAACGTAAGTAAAATAATCCACTGGACTCCTAAATGGCACCACTGGATAGCGTCAGAATTGAAAATAAATTTTTATGCCAAATCACAGTGTTTAAAACCATGTAAAATTTCTTAGTAAGTTTGACTAGTAAAAATAACAAAGCTTTAGAAGTGTATATCTCAGTGAGATAGAATTTTTGAAATAAAATGTTATGATAGAACAGGATTTTGATCATGAATCAAGAGAACTATATATGTATAAAAACAAAACCAAAAAAAAAAAGTGTTGCCATTGAGTCTATTCCAACTTCTTTAGGGATAATAAAGACAAGATTTTTTTGGATTTTTGAGTGATACAGATATTTATATGACACGCCTCTGGTAAACCCTCGGAATTTGCAAGAAAAACAAAAATTAAGAGTTTTGAAAATCTGAGACTAGAGTAAAAAGCAGTTTTGTGCCCAGTGATTTAAAATTAAAGATTATCCTCTTAAACACAAATAGATCAGAATTCTATAAAGCTTGATATATCTTCTGTTTTTTGAGGTGAGGTTGATGGCTAAATCTAAGTATATTTGGGCTGCACTGTGGAGAAGTTGCTCTTCAATGGTATAATTTGTGGGGGAAAATTGTGGTATAATTGATCAAGAGCATCAATGCACTTTGGTGTAAGACTATATGTGTTCAAACATGGCTTCAACACAATGGCTGTGGGACTTTGAACAAAGTGTTTATATATATATATTATGTATATATATATATAAATATATAATCTTTCTGTTCTTGGAATGGGGCTTTTGGATCAATCTAAGTATGTTTTAATTTCACAACAGGAACCTGCTCTTTACTGGAATCAAATACAGCAAACTATTGTTTTGTCCAATTGTTTAGAACAGTGTGCCCTTTAGAGTAACGCTATCTTATTTCAAATATCACTGCAATAGTTACTAGCCACGTAACCTTGAGAAATTATGCCTCAGTTGCCTCAGCTGTAAAAAGGCCATAATAATAGTTTGTTAGCATTATAAGATTATGAGGATTGAATGAATGAGTCCACATAAAACTAGCAGTGTCGGACATACCTGCATACTCAAAACTTATTCCTTTTTGTTATTATAAAATATATAGTTGCCTAGTACTTTATCTTTATAAATGTTAACATCACTTCATAAGGACTCCCAACTTACTAATGAACACAATTTGATTTTAGTTATCTAAAACATATTATATGTAAATACTAGGTTGACATAATAGTTCACAATGAAATTATATACCATCAAGGAGTTTAAAAATAGCTACAATTAGAAACAACAGAAATAATTAATGACAAATAAATGAAACCAACCAGCAAATAAAACTAGCAAGTCAGAAAGTAGAGTACAAAACAAAATGACACACAGTGGTTTCTGCTACATGGAGTCTGTATACCAACTCACAGAAATCCTTGAGGGCATTTAAAATTTTTTAAAATTGGTATCTGGATTTTAATAATGTTCTGATGTTTATGTGTATACAGACAAAATTTACCTTTTGCAATATTTTGCAAAGGAAAGGAATTTCATAAATATTTAATTATTGAGGCTCAAAATAGAATTTATGTTTTTGGCTTGTTTCTTTTAAAGATATCAGATATTTAGTCAAGTTTGAGCGAAGAAAAAAATATTAATCAAATTGACTCCAACTCTCGTTTAGATGATTAAAGATTACACATTTTATAATCATATGAGTGCAAATAAGTACAGGCTGTACGTATAAGCAAAGAGAAAGAAATAAGAACTTGTAGACTCATAGTCTATTTTTTTATTTTTAGCATATAGTCAGTCAGCATTTTCTTCTGCACAGGCAGCCCTGTGGTGCTCTAACCATTTCTGTCCCCAACCAGAATCACTCAGCTGCTCAGAAGTTTCCCTAACAACTTCTCTCATCATTAAAGGAACTTTAAATTGATCAGGGAAAGGATCAAAATATAGAAAATCTTTTGAGAAGATTGAAAAATATCCAAAAATTAGCCAATGAAAACCTTATGGCTCACAACAGAATATTGTTTTGACACATCATCAGGAGGGTTCAACTGCTGGAAAAGGACACCATGTTAGCAGAAGTCGAGGGCCAATGAGGGGGAGGGAGACCCTAGGTAAATGGATTGCCACAGTGGCTGCAGGGGACTCAAACATGAGGCAATCGTGAGGATGGTACAGGATAGCACAGCATTTCATTCTGCTGTGCACGGGGCCTCCACGAGTAGGAGTCTATACAACGCCAGCTAAAAACAACGTAAATATACTTTATATTCATTTCCAGTTTTTTGCATAAAGTATACCAATGTTAAGCTTTATATGCCATAATATGAACTGATTAGTTAAGCATAACAATCTGAAAATAAACAAATGAAAACAATTCAATTTTTAAAGAAAGGTGTTTTTTATATGCATTCTATTAAAATTATATCCCCAGTGTATATCAAATATATGAACAATTAAGTAGCAGAAAGAATAAGGTCATTTTTACATTTATATTATGAAAATTGTTTTCATCCTTACCAGTATATTTCATTAACTAGCTGTGTGACCTATGAATCCTTTTTTATTGTATCATTTCTGATTGTAATTTGAAAACAAAAAAAGTAAGAAAAAGAAAGCCCAAATATATCCAGAACAAAGTCTGTCTGTATCCATGAAGCAAAATCTATGAGGAAGAGCTGAGAAACGCCCTGAAGGTCAAACCGAGTTATGGGCATAACTCTGGAACCCTCTGGGTTGCTTATCTCAGATAAGGCTAAATCCCAAAACAGATAAGGCTAGCAGAGCACAATTCAGATAAATCTATGCTGCAAACCTTGAGTAGGAAAGACTGCATTATTTGGAACACAAGGAAGCTGAAGAGGCTAGCTTTGGGAGTTATATAACAGGTTTAAGAATCGGAAACTTAGTAGTGTAGACTGAATGATAAATCACATTGAATCACCATTGGTGTGCAAATACAAGACATCTACAGCGTGTGTAGCACGCAGCTGCCAATTTTGATGGCTGAGGAAAAATAAAGACTAAAAGAACTTATTCATACACAAAGTTCTGTGTTGTATGAAACTTCAAAATGAAACAGGAAAAAATACTGTTAGCGGGTAATATGACCCTGAACTTTGAAATCCTTAAAAAAAAAAAACCTGGAACACAGAACTCAAATGATTAAACATAAATATATTATTTCTACATACAAATTTTAAGTTCCAGAATTAAAAAAATAAATAACATATAGGGCTCATTTGGGCATCTGGAAAAAATTCCTTGATTATTTGAGGTAACAAAAAGTATGTTAGTCTCAAATGTCTTCTCTTCCTAGTGACATTAAATTCTACAAGTTTGAGGATAAATTCCTACAAAATTCTGAAAGAAATCTTAACCAGATTATTTTTGCAGTCAAACATTTATTCAAGTTCAGAAGCAACAGACATAAGATTAGAACATTAAAAAATTGAAGAATAAATTTCCGATGATGTGAGAAAATTATAGGGAATAAACTTTAGTCAACCAAGAAATGGCAAGAGAAACTAAACCAAATACATGAAACAAACATTGAAGCTATTTAATTGTAAAATTAGGATTAGAACAAATGTTAGATCAGAGAATACTTGCAAATGTTAAACACTTTGATAAACAAATGATAGAGCTAGCAAGGTTTTGGAGAGGAGAGAGTAAGCAAGGCTGCAGACAGTTATTATTATTATTTTTTTAAAATCTGGATCAAAATAAATAACTGGATAAATCAAATGATAGAGTTATAAGCGTACCTGCAGAAAAATTATATTCTCAACTAAAACCAAATGCATAAGGGGAGAGAATAGAGTTGAATAATTGAAAATACACTAACACTAATTGGAAATATCCTAATTGTTCACTAGAGGGATTAAAAAGTTACTGGTTAAGAAATAGAAAATTAATCATATTATATACATATATTTGATTGTAAATATGCCATTTGGGTTTTGGCAAAGAAGATCCACAAAAACAAAACAAAGCAAGCACAGCCTGTAAAGAGAAAAATATTAAAAAAATTTAAAATCATTCATAGTAAAAAATAGTGTTAAAGACTTAACATCAAACAAATTTTGAATATATAAATGAGTCAAATCTTGAGTCAAAAGAAGATAATTCTTACTGGGTCACAAATTAAAACCTGCTTGTAAGACAGAAAGAATGAACAAATGACCAAAAATCATGCTCAAAATCATTAGTATCAAAAAAGAAAAACAAAACAAAATAAAGTTAAAAATTGAAATTTTACCTTATGCCTATCAACTTGGCTAAAATTTGAAATAATCCTAACTCTATTGTTGGTAGCTATGCAAAGAAAGTGATACATTCATATTTTTCTAGTAAGAATACAAGTTACTTTAGCCTTCTTGGAAAAATTCTGGAAACATTTAATAAAATAAATAATTTGACCTAGTAATATTGTTCCTGGGAATATTAGCATAGAATTAAAAGCACTTTTTTATATGTATAAGGACATATGTACAAGGGCATTTATTTTGATGTTAATCATGTTGGCAAAAGTTAAAATAAAAGGAAACAAAGTGAATGGGGATTAAGAAGGAGGTTGAACAAAAGATGGCTTATCCTCACAATGCAATACTGTTCAACAATATTTTACAAATTAATTATAGGTATATTAACTGACTCAGGAGTTTTCTGTGTGAAAATAAAAACAGGGAAAAAGTGGTAGGGTGATTCTGTTTTGTAAAACAATAGCCAAAAATCATGTGTGTGTGTCTGTGTGTGTCTTGAAGAGAGAGGCAGGGCAGGGCAGGGAGAGAGAGAGGGAGGATATGCTCATGCTTGTGTTACCGCAAATCGGGGGTTTTAGTCGCCTGTCGCATAGCCAGTACTGAGACAGGATTAGGTAAGTAGTAAGAGGGCTTTATTGAATACCAGTATTCAAGAGACAGAGGAGGTTAAATTTCTCTCAAATTCTGTTTACCCTAAAGGGTTGATGGGAGGGTTTTATATGGGGAAGATCAGGGTTACCTAATGTTTTGAGCACATAGTCCACAGATGCTCTTCTTATACCTCACAAAACAACTATAAAAAAACTCTTTATTAAACTAAAGATATGCATATCAGGCATCTGGACTCTAATCAGTATATTTGTAACAGGCTGAAAAATTCACATAATTTCTTGGCTAGTGGAACTGTTTTGCCAAGTCCACTGTGGCTGAGATAGGGAGCAAGAAAGAAAGGTGCAGATTAAAATGCCAGAGAGCCTTCCTGTCGGTTTGCAGGCTGAAGACCATTTCTCAAGAGAACAAAAAAAGAAGAAAGAGGAAGACCACAGGAGCTGAGATAGCTCTGCACCCCTTTGGAAGAGACTGGTGTAGCTGGTACAATAAAAAAATGTTTAGAGATTACTTAGGGCATCATTACGGCGTTAGTCATGTCAAGCTCTCAATCACCTATTTTGAACAGGGGAAAACATGTTGTAAGGTATTAGGGTGTTTGTTATGTTTTAAGAGTGGAACAGGCTATTCAGCTATATTTTGAACAGAGCCTGAACCATTTTCCAAGGATTAGAGATTAATCACAGCTTATACAGTTATACTAAAACAAATGAGAAACTATATTTTCTCTAATATTAAAACACTTAAAGAAAATGCATTTTCACTACTTCACTTGTGTAAGCATAAAAGAAAATACAGGATACATACAGGCTGTTTACATGAGTACTTTCTGGTAGTGGGGAAGGTGTTGTAGATGGAGTTTATCATGGGGGAAAGAACAGATGACAGAGGATGCAACCAAACAGGAAAAAGATAAAGACTGCCTCCCTCAATGACATCGTACATAATCCCATTTATGCCTTTATGTAAAGTAATGCAGATGTGTGTATATCTGAATTTAAATAGTAAAAATATAATAATAGCTGGATAGTCAAAGTCATACCAACTAAATACAAAGAAAAGGAAGCCAGTCTTCTTATTTTAGTATAAAATATAGTTGAATAAAAAAGTAATCATTTCAGACTCTACAAATGGATCTTAAATATGTCAAAAGTTGCCCAAATTCACTTACAATGCAAAAGAAATGAAATTAAATGTAGAAAGAAATAGAATTTCAGCTCATATTATCAATGAGTGAAAAGTCTGATAACTTATTGTCTGACAAGAACATGGTAAATGCTGGTGGGAGTTTAAATTGGTACAACTACTATAGAGAAAAATTTAGTAATATCTTTGAGAATTAAAAACATACCTATCCTTTAACGCAGCAATTCCACTTCTAGGAATTTATACTTCAGGTATAATTTCACACCTGTGAAATAATGTATGTGTAAGAATAGTTAGTGTATCATGTGTCTGCAATAGTAAAATTTGGAAGCAACCTCAATGTCCATTGACAAGGGAACATTTCAATAAATTATGGTAACATCTGTACAACAGAATGGCCTGTAGGTTTTTGAACAAATTAGGTGGATTACATGTATTGATATGGAACCGTCCTTGAGATATATGAAGTGCAGGTATATGAAAGATACATGAAAACGTGCAGAGTAGTGTGTATAATATGCTCTCATTTGGATGGAAAGAAAATAGATAAAAATTCAAATATACTTGCAATAACAGTGGTTGCCTTGAGTAAGAGAACCATGTGATTCCCTTAGGATACAGAATATAGGAGTGGGAAGGAAACGTATTTTTCATAGTATACCTTTTATAACTATTGAATTTTACATAATAAATATACATTAAGTTGTTCTGGAAATTTGGAATATAGCTACCTGGCCAACCGACTAGAAGAGATCCATATTTGTGCCCATTCCAAAGAAAGATGATCCAATAGAATGCAGAAATTATCAAAGAATATTATTAATATCACATGCAAGTAAAATTTTGCTGAAGGTAATTAAAAAATGGCTACACAGTACATTGACAAGGAACTGCCAGAAATTCAAGCTGACTTCAGAAGAGTACATGGAATGAAGGATATCATTGCTGATGTCAGATGGATGCTGGCTGAAAACAGAGAATACCAGAAAGATGTTTACCTGTGTTTTATTGACTGTGCAAAGACATTGGACTGTGTGGATCTTAACAACTTATGGGTAACATTGTGAAGAATGGGAATTCCAGAACACGTAATTGTGCTCTTGAGGAACCTGTACATAGATCAAGAGGGCAGTTGTTTGGACAGAACAAGGTGATACTGTGTGGTTTAAAGTCAGGAAAGGTGTGTGTCAGGGTTGTATCTATCACTGTACCTATTGTATTAGTATGCTGAGCAAATAATCCAAGAAGCTGGACTATATGAAGAAGAACGGGGCATCAGGATTGAAGGAAGACTCATTAACAATCTGTGTTATGCAGATGACATGACCTTGCTTGCTGAAAGTGAAGAGGACTTGAAGCAGTTATTGATGAAGATCAAAGACCAAAGCCTTCAGTAGGGATTACACTTCAATAGAAATGAAACAAAGATCCTCACAACTGGACCAATAAGCAACATCATGAATAAACAGAAAAGATTAAAGTTGTTAAGGATTTAATTTCAATCAATACCCATGGAAGCAGCAGTCAAGAAATCAAAAGACGCATTGCATTGGGCAAATCTGCTGCAGGGGACCTCTTTGAAGTGTTGAAAAAGATCCTCAATGAGAGAGACTGACATAGTGAGTGCAACAATGGGCTTAAACATAGCAAAGATTGTGAGGATGGCACAGGACCAGGCAGAGTTTTGTTCTGTTGTTCATGGAGTTGTTGTGAGTCAAAACCAACTGGACAGCACCTAACAACAACTACAACTTGTTCAAAACCTAAAGAAAATAATTTGTTTATATTAAAAAAAAATAGAAAAAAACGAATATAAAAGTGTAACCTCTATATATATATCCCAGTATTTGAATGTTTCTCCTTAGATCTGACCATTTTAAGGAAGCATTGGTTTTTTTTTTGTTTTTTTTTTTAATTTTTATTAAGCTTCAAGTGAACATTTACCATTCCAATCAGTCTGTCACCTGTAGGTTTACATACATCTTACTCCCTTGGAAGCATTGGTTTTATAATGGACTTTCATCCAGTTGAAAAATGAAGTAACATTTGCTGATACAGAAGAACTATTAAGGTTGAAAATGGTATGTGTAGTTTGATTCTGTGTGAAAAAAAAGTAACTATACATATGAATGTATATGCATAATTTCAGGAAGAGTATTCAAGGAGATATTAACCATGGCTACTTGGTATTCAGGGTATTTTGACAGATATTTATTTATTACTTTATATTTTGTCCTGTTTGAATTTTTAAACCATGAGCGTGTCTGGCTTTTATGAAAGAAAAGAAGGAGAGAATAAAGGGAAAAAAGAAGGGAAGAAGAGGAGCAGGGAGAGAGTAAGGGAAGAAGAAGGAGATTCTGAATTACCCTACTCCAAAAGAATGAGAAAGTACCCTTCCCCCAATAGACCACATTTCTGAGAAGTGACTAATTTGTACTCACCTGTTGGTCAAGGTCTTCGAGCAGTCTCTTTATTAAAGAAAAAACATCATTTTATTTTATTAAACATTTCCTTCAAGATAACACCTTTGGAAGGTGAAGTTAAAGAGAAAGACCTAACGAAATTATAATTTGCAGATAAGTACCTTCACAAAAGGACATCTCTGAAATTCAAGAAGAGTAGCTGAGCAAGGATTTTATTTAAGTTATTAGATGGAATGCATTCCTCAGGTCTCTCAAGCACAAAACCTAAGGTCCAATTTAAAGGACAAGTTTGTGTAAAATACTGATTAGGTCATTACCAAAATATACCATTAAAATGCTATTAAGGTTTTTTTTTTTTTTTTCTCTCTGTTAGCTTTCCATTTTACTAATTTGAAACACTGAACAATACTGTGTTATTGAAATGTTGGTAGTTTAAACTTCAACTTTATACCCAAGTACCACAATAAAATTCTAGCCTATAAGCTAAATAAAATTCTGTAAATAGATCTTTTTGGCCTAAACAGATGGTCTATTTAGTTTATAAATTCAGTTTAATAACAGCATCCATCATTTAAAGAGCAATAGAAAATTGTTGTTTTTTTCTTTTAACCTTCTCTTACAGATGCAGCTCCTGATATCTGTAGATAAATGAATGAAAAAATATACAAGTCTTCAAAAACAACTTATAGTTCAGTAAAACTACTCCTAATATATTCAGAATCAATGGTAATTACCTACATTTTGAGTTTATTATTGTCTTCTGTTTGACATTTAGTGAACTTTTCTAGAAATCCTAATATAGAATTTTTGTATTTAATATTACCAAAAATATTTTTCAACAATGCACAAAAAGTCTAAACATTAAAAGTATTACGTGAGAAAGTCATAGCAGAATGAAAATTCAAATGAAAATAGAAATATCTTGAACCTTCAATGATGCATAACCCACCTTTCAGAAGCATCCTTAGAATTTCAGCTTTGTATTAGTTTTCTCGTCAGGTCTCGCTGTTCGCTCCAGTCTCATCCTTCTTCCATTAGCTTTGATAAACAAGAATTGCAAACCTTTGAAATTTAATCTCGCCTTTCAACATTTACTCTGCTTGTAATTTAATTCTTTGAAGATACTCATCAATTTCCTTTTTATTTTCTTATTCTGCCATAGCTCTAATCGATATTTCAATTAAAAATAAATTTTGTGGCCTGAGCAGATAGTTCATTTAGAGGTTAACTAACAAAAACAAATACTCTTAACCCCAGAGCAGAGGTTATAGAATGATGTAAGAGCTAGAAATTGTTATATTTTGCAGGAGGCTGGATTTTTTCTAATATCTGTATTAAACCCAAACTCCCTGCACTGAGTCGATTTCAACTCCTAGTGACCCTGTAGAACAGAGTAGAACTGCCCCATAGGATTTTCAAGGCTGTAACTCTTTATGGAAGCAGACTGCCACGTCTTTCTCCCTTGGAGTGGCTGGTGGGTTTGAACTGCTAACCTTTTGGTTAGCAGCCAAGAGCTTTAAACAGGGTGCCAGCAGGGTTCCTAATATCCGTATTAGGAAATATAAACTAAATTGAATGCCATAAAATAATCTATGGGATATTACACTACAGTTATGCAGGCTTAGATTATGTTTTTTGCCATTTAGATGGAATTTTGAGGTTTTAGAAAAAGAAAATTAAAATATATATTATACTGATATTCTTGAGTAAATCAAATCTCTCTTCTACCATTCTTTCCATCAAATATGTGAAAACTATATTTCCCCCTTAGGTCTTCCCTTTTTACATGTGGATATTCCCTTTTCCTCCAAATGCTCAGTTGCCATGGTTTCTAGATTTTTCATCACTCATCTTTAGAAACTATCATGTAATTAATAAAATAGCCTATTTAAATTATGGCATACAGAATTGAATAAACATGTGTGGTATTATTTGTCCACAATTTCATGGATTTAGTCCATCTCCTTGGGAGGCAATATAGCTTAGTGGCTAAGAGAATAAATTCTTGAGTCAGACTGATAGGTTTTGAATCTTGGTTCCCTCCTTTTCTAGTTGTGTTTTTTCAGTCTGTGAAATGTAAAATAAAAAATATTACAGGGTGATGTGAGAATGAAATGAGTTGACATAAGTCGAGCACCTAGAACAGTATCTGGCCCATGACAAGCACTATATAAGCCTTATTTTCATCTTTGGTCCCAGACATTGTATTCCTAAAATTTAAACAAAATAATCATAGTTGTTTTACTGCCTCCTAGAGGGGAAGAATACACATAAAATTCCTATTGACTTGTGATACCTTTGTAATAAATAAGCTAAAATTCTTAGTACATTTTTTGCATGCATTACTTGTATGTCAGGGCTCCTTATTCACAAATTTGTACAAGAAAATTTTAAACACACTGAAGTTGTATGTATTTCTTGATCTATTCAGAAAAAATAGAAAACTTCTGATCTATGTTCACTTGAAGTCTTGATGGTATTTTTGCTCTAGCCCAAGTTTGATAATAACATATTGTTAAATTTTAGTAAAAAATGTGGAACAGAGCAAGTTTTATTTTATTTGATCTTATTTGTCCAGAATAGTACTTTGATAGATTGGATTTAAATTGGGACAAAAATCTACATATCTTTTTATAGTTGAACGAAAGGTTCATGTCCTGTACTTCTCTAAAGTAGGGCAGCCTCATTTTGTCTAAAAAGGAGACAGGTCTGGTGTAGAAGCTTACACTGAGGTCATTTAGGAGCAGTAAGTTCAAATATTAGGATGCATTCTTTTGAATTGTGCACAATGGCTTGCTAATTTGTAATCTGGTAATATTTAACTATGGGAAAAAAATATAATTATATTTTCTCTAAGTATGGAATTGTCAGAAATATTAGAAGAGAGATTGTTTCAGGAGCTGCTGGGTCAAAATATAATTGAATTTTACAGTGGTGAATCACAAATTAGTATTGACAGAATGATTACTTCTGTTGCCATGACAGCATTACTCATCTTTAATTGTTAGACACATTTTGACTGAAATTATTAAACCAAGAATCGAAATTATTGAATAAATAGAGGTTAAATAATATATAGAGGTGAGGAAAACTGATGCAGGTACTCCCCAAGTAGCATACACATAACTTACAAATATCTCACATGTAGAATTAGCAAATTACATGCTAATTTCCACTTTGCCCAAGTGGCTGTCATCAGTCCCCAGTCCCATTCTAAGTGCAAAAAATACTTTCACCTAGTAATGTTGTAGATAAATGTTAACATATGCTTCTCCTATTTTTTCTCTTTTTTCCCATTTTTGCTTTTTTTACTGATACCATTTTTCCTCTCCTATATTATCATTTCCAGGTTAGTAATTTCTACCTCAGGAAATTTATTTCTTTTATATATAAAGCCAAAATCTTCTCAAGTGGTATCTTTTTCCTTTGTCAAAATCTTGAAGTAGATCATGGTATAAGCATATGGATTGTTCTCTGTGAAGAAGCTAAAGTGAAGTAATTTTCTACAATGAAAATGTCAGTCTCTGGCATTCAGTCCAAGTCCTTTTTTTAAAACATCATGCACATAAAAATCACTTGAAGAGCGTGTTAACAATATGGATGCAATGAGTTCTACCCTAAGTGATGTTGTTTCAACCAAGCCGGAAGGATCTGGCAATCCTCATTTTAAACAATATCTCTACTTTACTGTTAATGCAGGTAGCTCTGAACCTTTTTAAACAAAAGTGACCTAAGAAAACCAGGCCCTGAAGTTAGCCCTGGCTTCACGAGCTGTCAGAAATGAATGGTGAACCAATACCCATTGCCATCGAGTTGATCCCAACTCATAGTGACCCTATAGTAAAACTAAAATATTTTTAATTCAGCTTGCAGTCAAATACTTGTCAAAAGAGAAAAGTATGTGGTGTTTTCATCAGATTCTTTGTCGAGACGTATTGGTTCAGCTTGAGGATATTTTCATGTGAGAATGAGAGGTAGATAAAGTTGAGGATATAAAGACATTGGCCAAGGAGGTACTTGGGCTATATTTACCTGTGGTTAAAAGTAACCAACTATTATTATATCAAGACAAAATAGGGACATAAAGTCAAGTGTTTAAAAGCAAAAAATAAATAAATAAAATATAAGATCTGGAATCCATAAATTCTGATAGTCATTGTAAAGCCAGCAATTAGAATGCAAAAGTGAGCCTGCTAACATATTGTTTGCCCAAAAAGTTCTTAGTATTGCTTGCCAACCTTAAGGACTAGTCACCAGATGTGCAAACTTCTGGTCTTACACATACGTGAAAGGAAGTAACAAAATGTTTTGCAGTAAAAGCACAGTGGTGTTAACTCGGCCGATGCCTTCATATCGTCAACTTACCCTATCTACCTCTCATTCTCACATGAAAATATCTTTTATCCTGAGTGGGGAAAGGGTAAGGGAGGAAACAGGGAAGTTCTTTTTTTTTTTAACAATACATGGAAATGTTGACTACATCTGAAATATTGAGAGAGATGTCACATTTAAAAAAGTGCATTTACATAGCAAGGAATTAATATTAGGGATTGTCTGGCAAAGCCTCATTTGGGAGGATTGCCTTAATGGCATCTCAAGAGCTCAATTCAGATACTCCAGTTTATAAAGATTCTCGGGGTTTTTTTTTTTTTTAGTGATTAATTCATGATAACCTAAGTCACAATCAATTATAAACCAGAGGGAGGACTTACTAATTGACAGTGAGAAATATTACTACTCAGAAGAACAGAGCACTCACATTATCTGTTAGCACATTCTTCTCAGTAGAAAAATCTCTAAAAGTATAACTGAGTGATAACTGAGTCACAAGAAGCAAGGGGTGAACTTAAAGGCTAATACATTGAACTATGGAAACCTCATGAGACCATCTCCACGAAAAGTGTGTAATTGCAAAATAAGCTAGAATGTTGTCAGCTGCTCGGACTCTTCTCCCATCAACAGTCTTCTCATGTAGTTTCCCTTTTCCTGGATTCCAGTCGGACAAATTATTGAAAATCTTTTTTAAGATATCATAAATGTAATGGATTATTTTCCTTTAACCTGGGTTAGGTTTTGATGAGATTGATAATGATCTAGTTCTTTCTGCCACTGTTTAAGAGGCAACCCTTTGTCCTGAAGCCATGCTTCTCAAACTTCAAATTAGATTCATTAGGGGAAATTGTTCCAGATTTGGAACTTGCTCCTCCCCTTTTAGGAAGGGGACCAAAGATAACTTCTGAAAAATGCTGCCTTAAGGAGTGCTATAGATACTTAATTCCATCCACAGTATGTAGATTTTACAACTTGAAGTCTGAGATTTATCAGCATTTCTCTGAACGCTGTCTTGCTAGTGAAAACAAACAAACAAAAAAACCAAACCCACTGCCTGGAGTTTATTCTGAGACATAGCGACCCTAAAGGTCAGAGTAGAACTGCCCCATAGAGTTTTCAAGGAGCCCCTGGTAGATTTGAACTGCCGACCTATTGGTTAGCAGCCATAGCTCCTAACCACTACACCACCAGGGTTTCCTAGTGAAATTTTAAATAAAAATGACCTTTACTCAAGGATGAGAATGGCTTAAGTGAAACCAGAGCTTTAAAGTTTAGAGAAGTTACCTGATTAGTTTTTTTCGCTAGACAAGTATAAACAAAAATCAATAAAATAGATATTCCCCTAATATGAACATAGATGGACTGATAATTAGACCTCAGCCAGGAACTGTGTTAATATTATTAAATCGGTTTTATAATTTGCAGATCAACCTTATAAACCATTGAATCCAAGGCATATCTCTTACAAGAGAACTAGGGGATTTTCCCATAATGATGTAGTTATCAGAGCCGGGTTTGAATCTGATTTCATGATGTGCGGTCTAGTATTTTTTCAACTGTGACACATTAAGGACCCATAGGTGAAAACATATAAAATGCCAAACTGTTTTCAAAGCCAAGTGTAGTTTTAAACTGATACAACATCACAGTTTTTCTGTTAATCGATTCTCTAAGATAGTTTCAGCATGGGCAAAAGCAATTGTATTTTCAAGTACAGATTTTAGTAAACTTGTCCATAAAAACAATAGTAATTTACTTCACTCAAGACTGGGACATTCACAAAGAAAAATAAAAGGTGATAAAATTACTTATGCAGACTAAAATTGTCATATGTTAGAATGAGTTATTTGAGTTTTATAGAAGTAAACATTTTTACTAAATTTCTACCTAAAACATTGGAGGTATTAATCTGAAACAGTTTATCTGAATATTGCTTACTTATTTATGGTGCTTAAAAAATCAATCAAAAATACTTATTGTTTGTAAAATATTGTACTATATGCTTTGGGGAATAGATGAGCTAGATTTTAAGGCCAAGGAAATGAAAAATGAAAACTAGAGTAGTTTAAATTTTGTTACATAGCAAGTGATGACTTCCTAAAATATATATTTTTAGTGAGTACTTCTATAAAATTGTACAACATACTGAATAGTTTATAGTTATATAAAGACACAAAACATAAATATTTAAATACAAAGCAAGTCCATATGTGGTATCTGCTATTTGATAGATAATAAAACCCCACCCATTGCCATCAAGTTGATACCAAATCATAGCAACCGTATACGACAGAGTAGAACTGCCCCATAGAGTTTCCAAGGAGCACCTGGTGGACTTGAATTGCCGACCTTTTGGTTAGCAGCCATAGCACTTAACCACTACACCACCAGGGTTATTTGATAGATAACAGTCGATATAAATGTTCAAAGCGTAAGTGATGACTTCCAACTTTACAGAAGTTGGGGAAGTTTGTGACAGTGGTGGGTATAAGTTAGATTGAAATCTAGGTCGTTTTTAAATAGAGGAGAGGATACTCCAGATAATCGGTTGTACATTGGCCATGCTACTGATAAGTGCAACACCAGACAAATTAGGGCCAGTTTTGTAGTGCTTTGAATTCTGAGCTGAGGATTTTTAACTTTATCCCTGAATTTTCTCTTTAATTTGGACTTAGACTATTAAATCATATAATGTTAGAACTGAATATGTTTTAAATTTAAGGCTTACTCTTTATAGGTTATAAATTCATCACATTTAGCATATAACTAACTTTTTTTCATTATTACAAAATCAGTGAATATTGTATATCCATTTTTTCCTGATTATTTTTTTACCTATCAATTTGTGTGCATGAATCGATTTATTGATATTGTGATATAAATTAGAATTTTGGGGGGTTTAAGACAAAGATATTTAGACATTTATTATAATCAGTGAAAGAAAGAAATGTTGATTCATTTCCAATTGATCTCTGAAACCAGCAAATTTGAGAAGGTATTACCAAAAACAGGTCAGAGTAGAACTGTGCCATACGGTTTCCAAGGAGTGGCTGGTAGATTGAAACTGCCAACATTTTGGTTAACAGCTGAGTTCTTAATCGATGCCCCACCAGAGCTCCTACCAAAAACAAACTTTATCTTAAAATAATTTGCTGTACAAATAAACTTGGTTTTGTTCCACACTCCGTTATTGACTTCTACGCTAGAAAAATAAACAGCTTAAAAGGAGTTAAGAAGTGTTAACATTCAAAGGGACGCCCTGTCATCTAGTCAGAAATTTGCTCCACATATATATCCAACATTAGACAAAAAAGGCCTGATTTATTTTCAACTTCTCTCTCTCAAAAGTATTCCATCATTCTGAAACACACCAAACCCACTGCCATTAAGTTGATTTTGGACAGAGGGGCTAATTTGTTTAATATACATATTTGGAGGTTCACGGCCAGCTCTCTAAGGAGAGGCCAATGCCCGTTTGGAGGTCAGGAAACAGAACGACCATTAATCTTCATGAAAGAAATTGACAGAACTTAGAGGGAGGGAAGGAAACCCTGGGGGCTTAGAGGTTAAGAGCTACGACTGTTAACCAAAAGGTCAGCAGTTTGAATCTACCAGGCGCTCCTTGGAAACTCTAGGGGCAGTTCTACCCTGTCCTTTAGGGTCACTATGAGTCAGAATTGACTCAATGGCAACGGGTTTTTTGTTTGTTTGTTTTAGAGGGAGGGAAATGGAGAGGCAGAGGCAAAGAGTCAGGGAGATGTATTTGTTTTTTTAAGCTGCTAAATTTGTGGTAATTTGTTACACAGCAATAGAAATCTAATGCATAGATTTTCACTGCCTTCCCTCAGTGTCTTTTTGTTTCTCTGTGCTGTTGTTATTGTTATTAGTATTTAAATTTTCAAGGGAGACAATCTGATCAGTTGGCTAAAAAAAACACCCAGTGCCATCCACATCTAATATTGAATATCCGTTAGTGTGTCCTTCTAGCAATACAGAGGCTGATACCAGAAGATTGAAAGCTACTCTTTGATTAGAATTCTCTCTCTTGTGTTGGTATAAAATATAGTAACCTTGGAGTAAAGACCCATACAGAAATGAGTCCTGACTCATTAAGATAACTGCTTCTAATTCTGCTCTGCCTCATTAACATCATAGTGGTAGGATTTATAACACATAAGAAAATCACAGCTGATGACAAAATGGTGGACAATCACACAATACTGGGAATCATGGCCTAGCCAAGTTGATACACATTTCTGAGGACACAAATCAATCTATAACAGGCACTATAGAACTGTTCTCCTCTCTTATTCTCCTCTTACCTTGTTCAGTTTCCCTGGGTGTTTTATGGCACAAATCATGTTAAAAATTCCACTGAAAACCTATGTTTACTCAGAATATGATTTCCATTTAGTGGGTGCTTTTTTTTTTGGTTACTATAGCTGTGCAAATCTAGAATTTCAAGAACCCAGGTACAATGTAGTCTTTAAAACCTATTACATACAATATTTCTTGATAAATTTTTAAAATTCCTAGTGTGTTTTTACGTTTTGGAGATATTTAAGGAGAAAGTTACCTGAATAGGAGAATGCAACTGATATTCACATTTCAAAATCTAGCTGAACAGACCAGAAAATTAATAATAATTATCATTTACTGAGTACTTACAAAGTGCTAGACACTATTTTAAGAATTTTTCATGTATTATCTAATCTTCACAGTCATTATAGTTAACCTCATTCTATAGAAGGTGTAATGAAGGCACCAAAAACCAAAACCAAACCCATTGCCATCGAGTCAATTCTTACTCATAGGGACCCTATAGGACAGCGTAGAACCACCCCATAGAGTTTCCAAGGAGCGCCTGGTGGATTCAAACTGCTGATGTTTTGGTTAGTAGACATAGCAGTTAACCACTATACCACCAGGGTTTCCAGTGAAGGCACAGAGAAGTTAAATAATTTGCCCAAGTTCACACGGCTAAAAAGTAGCAAAACCAGGATTTGAAAACCCTGGTATTCTGGTTTCAGCATGGTGAGTTTAGCCATGTATGTACTGCCTCTCCTGACATATCCTTTAAAGAATATTTCCTGAAAAAGTACTAGCCACATTGGAATGTGTCACATTGTGAAGTCATAAGCTTTCTAAGTTCTCTGGTAAATTGTAGAGGTTGCCTGTGAAGAATTTTCTCACTACTAAAGGAATATTTCATAAGTCTCACAGTGATTAATAAATCTTAGAAGCTGTACATATGTCAAAAATGATAAGTCTCAGAGAACTTCCAGAGATGAAGGTGCTTTTCATAGAAGAAAAATCAGTGTTTCTGAAAATGTGGTTATACATGAATATTATTGGTAATTATAAGGCTTTAAACTCTGAATGGTCAGTGTCTAAAATTCCATATCAACAAGAAGAAAAGTATTAAAAATTCAGATGGAATGGAATTTCACAAGATTTTCAACTTGAGAATTTTTGTCATAAGTAAAATCTAATATTAATACATATGTGATTTCATTGGAGGACCTATTTTAGAACCCTCTAATCTGTCGTTATGAGTTATTATTAGCTGTCTTGCTCCCATGGTTTTCTGACTATAACTTTTCACTGACTCTAAATTAATGAGTGTAAGAAAAAGATCGATTTGCAAAGGAACTGAGGGCACACACAGAGAATAACTGTTATTAATATTATCTTCATGATAACATATCAATTTGATTATAGTAAAGCAATGTGGCCTTGTTGCTAAATTAGAAAATATTTGGAGCACATTCCTTTTTTTTGTCTCTTGACTAATAGTTAATGCAATGCACCTGTTTTAGAGTGGGAGAAGATTTAAATCTCTACTTATAAACTGCCCTTTATATATTTTTGGTGTAATTACTGTCATAACTATATGTGGCCTAATTTCATTGGCTCTAATTTCATCTCCATAATCTTTCCCTGCATTCTTGTTTTTATATTTACAAATTAATGTTTCCTTTACAATAGAATAGAAACTAATTAAAATATACAGACATTTGTTGAAGCTTTAGCATGTGCCTGATATTGTGCTAGGCGGTAGGTATAATTAAAAAATGCATAATCCATAGCGCCATGGAGCTTCCAATCTAGAAGAAAATGTACACTCTCTCTGCATATGCATATATGTGTGTGTGCATGCACACATGCATGTATATACGTGTTCATGTACCTACATATTTATAACGTGTGTGTGTGTGTGTGTGGATGTGGTCACCATGAGTAGGAATCTACTTGATGGCAACTAACAAGTGATATAGAGAAAAAGATGTTGATGGAAGATATTAATAAAGGCATCTACTTTACATTAAATGGTGATGGTGATGATTAGGGTATAGCCCTAAGCAGAGGTAAAATTTAAGATGAAAGCAGGCATTTGTAAAGCAGGGAAAATGTGTTTGAGACAGAAGAAATGGAATGAATGTGTCAAGAGTCTGATGTGGAAAACTCTTGGCACTTCGATAGGTAGCAAGTATGATTGAAGAGTAGTAGTGAGTAAGGCAGACAATATCAGGAGATGAATTTGAAGAGGTAAGCAAGTCCCATTCATAGGGAACTCAATGTACCTGTTATGAAATTTAGGGTTTTCAAGGTTTTCTTTTCATTATTGTACAAGAACAAGAACCAAAATAACTTCGAGTTGGTCTTCTGCTATCCAGTGATTACCTTCATCTAGGTTTACTTTTAAAATTCATTTTTAGAGTTTTCATAGTTTACACAGACCTTTACACCTTTCAAAAAAATTAACTCAAATTAATCATTTATTTAAATGTAAAATACAGAATTTTAAAATTTGTGCAAAAAATATATAAGAAAATCTACATGATGAGGTTTTAGATACAACACCAAAAGCATGATCCATGAAAGAAAAAAAATGACAAGGTAGACTTTATTAAAATTAAAAACCTCTGCTCCACAAAAGACACTGTTAAGAGAATAAAAATGCAAGCCACAAATATGGAAAAAATATTTGCAAAACTTATATAGCACTTGTATCCAGAATATACAAAGAACTCTTAAAGCTCCATGGTAAGAGAACAAGAAATCCGGTTGAAAATGAGCAAAAGACCTGAAGACAACTCATCAAATTAGATACACAAATATCAAGTGTTCGAAAAAAGCACTTCACATCATTTCACATTAAAGAAATGCAAATGAAAAAAATGAGATACTACTACAAACTTAATAAAATGGCCAAAATCCAAAACCTGATGGTATCAGTGGCTGGCATGGCTGTGGCAATTAACTCTTCTGAATCCACCATACATGTATACTGGAATTGAATAATTGAGTAAATGGATAGTCGATGGTGGAAGCCAGGATTCTCCCTATTGGATTGGGAGGTTATAAATAAACACGGGAGGGTTTTAGAATGATTCATGTGCTAATGAATTAGAGTTGGAGACATCCATATGAATTCATGTTTTACTAGATGAGTTACTATAAAAAAAAAAGAGTTACTATAGACAAATATATTTCCTTATCCTTATTGACTCATTGTAGGTGACTTTTTTTGTTTATTCCTAGCTGCTCTTAAAATTCTCTCTTTATCTTTGTTATTGGCAAGTTTGAGTATAATATGTCTTGGTGACTTTCTTTTGAGATCTACCTTATGTGGAGTTCAATGAGCACCTTGGACAGCTATCTTTTCATCTTTCACGATATCAGGGAGGTTTTCTGCCAACAAATCTTCAACAATTCTCTCTTTATTTTGTTATCCCTCTCTGTTCTAGTACTCCAGTCACTCTTAGGGTATTTCTCTTAATAGAGTCCCACAAGATTCTTAGGGTTTCTTAATGTTTTTTTTTTTTTTAATTCTTTTATAAGCTTTTTCTTCAAATATTTTGGTTCCAAGTGTTTTATCTTCAATCTCACTAATTCTGCCTTCTACTTCCTCAATTCTGCTCCTCTGATTTTTTGAGTTGTCTAATTCTGTAACTTTATTGTTAATTTTCTGAATCTAATTGCTGTCTCTATAGATTCTTGCAGCCTATTAAATTTTTCATTATGTTCTTGAATAACCTTTTTTTAAATTTCTTCAACTGCTTTATCTGTGTGTTCCTTGGCTTTTTCTGTGTTTTTCCTGATCTCATTCCTGATGTCTTGAAGAGTTCTGTGTTTTAGTCTTTTGTATTCTTCATCTGGTAATTCCAGGATACACCTTCATCTGGAAGATTCCTTGATTTTTTGTTTTGTGAACTTTTTGAAGCGATCATGGTCTGCTTCTTTATGTGATTTGGTATTGACTGTTGTTTCCAAGCTATCTATGTTTTTGTATTAGTTTACTTTATGTTTGCTTATTGTATCTTAGCTTCTTGCTTTCTTTTGTTTTTATATGCCCAAGTGAGCTAGCTTGATTATTTTTGCCTTTGAAGCTCTAATGTCCCTTCACCATATGGCTAGAGCTGTTACCAGTTATATAAGCCTTGGAGTCAATTCGCTTTTCTTGTATGGATTCAGCTTAGGTGTCCAGGTATTTGGTCATCAAGCATGTGGTATAGGCTCTGTCCTACAATCTTAGAGCGGCAGGGGAGATTCGTGTAGGCACATGCATCTGGTTGCAGCAAGGGGTCACGCTCTGAACAAGGCAGGGGGCTGAAAACCATCTCCCAAGTGTTTATGAGGAAAGCGTGTCATTGTTCTGTAGAGCGCACAGGTGGGTGGTTTCTATAGCTGGACCATGGGCACCCAATGCTTTTGGTTGTAAGGATTGGGAGGTACCTCTTTTCCTTGACCCCTGTCATGGTGGGTAGGTGACGTGGTTGGAGCCACCAGTTCTTAGGCCCTTGACGTGGGTAGGTGAGGACCCTGTTCAATAGGCAAAGCGGTGTCAAACATCAAACACCCACCTCCCCACCATGGGGCTGAAACAGTTGCAGTCTGCCAAAAAGGGCCTATTCTCCTGAAATGGTCCCACACAAGTCCATGCAGGGGGGAAAGGTATTCAAAGTCCAAGGACCATTTGTGCCTGGACAGTAGCTGCTTCTGTCCTGAGCTCCCCGGCTTAGTGTAGCTGGCAGATTATATTTTCCCCCAACTGTGAATTCATTCCTTCTCCAAGGCTGGGAGAATGTCTCAAAGTGTGCAACAGGACCTATCTCAGGTCCATGGAAATCGATAGCTACTGATGCTGGCTTGGGGGTGAGGGGCACAGTAAAATAAATGCAATACTTAGCTTTTGCCAAGAGCACCATATTTCTCTGGTTCCAAAGGTGTGAGTAGGCTGTGCAGCTTGCTGTTTCTCCCTGAGGAAATTGCATCCAGAATGCTATCAGCAGCCCTGCTGTGGTCACTCCAGCAAATGGTGCCTGAGGGTTCCTGGGAATTCAGGTCTGGCAACTCCTTGCTGCTTCTGAACTTTCTTTCCCTCTGCCTGCCTCTCAGTCCATTTTCTAACTTTGTCTTTGATGTTCAGGGCTCCTAGCTTGTCATAGATCATTTCACTTTTTTTTAAATCTTTGTTGCAAGAGGGATCACTGGAAGAGTCTGACTACTCTGCCAGGTTGGCCCCACCTCTATAAATTATTTTTTTTAATTATTTTTGTAGTTTTTTTTCCTCAAAATTTGCAGATTTGACTTAGTTGATCTTTTAAGCCATTTTCATATTTTTAGGAATCTCGTTTGGAACACCATGACAGTACTAATATTGTAGCTAAGGATAAGAAAATGTTCTTTTCCTTTTCTCAATAATTTAAATTTTACTTGTTAAGAGCGGTTGTGGAAGATGTGGCTGCAAAAGAAAAGATGTTCCCACTTAATCTTCCAGTTTCAAAGTGAAAAACCTATCAGAAGTCCAGAGCTGTAAATAAGATTAATTTCCTGCAACCATTTCTACAAAATTTATTCTCTTAATCAGTCTGTCCTTCAATATTATCTTGCTTTCTATGTCCCATAACAGTTTTCTCCTACCTCACTCTTAACATGGTAAGTAATGCTTAGCAGATCAAGCAGCATATTCTATATGTTTCAGGATTTTACTGAAGTTGTTCCTTTGATTTGGAAGTCTCTTCTTTCCTTTCTTCACAAATCAGTTTTCATAGCCATCAGGAAGTCTTTCCTGAGTTCTGAGGTTGGACTATAACAGCTTCTACCATCTTGGTATTTACTACTTAATTATCATGCATTTATTAAGCAATATTTATTGAGCTTCTACTGGGTATCAGATAGTATGGAGGGCATTGGTTCATGGCTTTTCAGCTGCAGCTGCTGGCTTCTTAAGGGCAGAGAATCTGTCATACTAATCTTAATCTCTCAGAACTTGACAGAGGTCTTGGCATATAGTAAATATTCTGCAGGAGGGGGTAGTTTGTGATCCTGAATGAACAACAGCTCTTTTAGAATGCAAAATTTTCAAAATGGAAACTTCTTTCAGGGATTTGCTCATTTCTCTTATTCCATGAGTCATAGTTTTCCCTCAAGTTATGATTTTCTTGGAACCCTCTGTTCCTTAAAATGCCATTTCCCTTCCTGAAGGTCCTTGAGAGGAACTTACCATATATGATAGAAACAGAAGCTGGTTGCCTAAACTTTTACTTATATCTGAGTTCAGACTCCTCCCATAATCCATTTAGGTAGATTGAGAAAAGAATGCAAATCCCTCCTCCCTTTTATTAAATAGGTTGGATTTTGTTTCTTAAAGGTAGTTTACAACAGATACCGTTGAGTATTTGATTCTACAAAGCACTTCTATTACAACTGTGTGTGTGTGATTATTGCTATATGTTCAGCAGAGTTTAAACAGCATTATGAAATAAAATAAAATAAAATTTTTTTTTAATATTTCCTGTTTGGTTTTACATATATTATACCTGCTTGTGTGAGGCAGAAAAATGATTACACAAATAAGAATATTTAATTCATTTTAATTGTCCCAAATTCCCAAGTGTGTTTTAGGAATACATGTAGATTTAAAAGCAATTCCGGATATTGTGTAGTCTGGCTTTGTAAAAGGTTACTTTCAATACATGACAGTCTAGTTACTGCTCACTTCCTATATATTGAAACAGTATTTTTTTCTCATTCAATCCTGAATGTATCTTCAAAAGTAATAAAATTGTGCATGAAGAAATAGAAACCATTGCAAACCCATTTGGGGTGAATGCTATTAGCAATTTTGACTGTTGCTTTTCCTCCCAAACACACTAGCAATTCTGGACCATTGTGGTTAAAAGGGAAAAGATGTGTCAGGTGAAGCATCAGCAAAATATTCCAAAATTGGATTTATAATTGAAGAAAAAATTCAGATAAATATATGTAATACTCCATTCATAATTATAACCATGGTGACATTTATAGGGCACTAACTGTATCAACTCGATGGCACCTAACAACTGCATTCTAGGCATAATGCTAGTACTTTACAGATACTAGCTCCTTACACTTTCCCAAAAATCTATGAAGTAAGTACATCTATTATCTTTAATGTAGAGGTGAAAACAGTGAAGCGAAGAGAATTTATCAAAGATCATGCTGCTAAAATAATGATGGCACAGTTCAACTCTAATATTCTGACCCAGAGCCCCTGGTCTGGGTCACCATACTGTATCTCTCCCAGGGATAAGACAATTATGTACAATGTTATGTAATTTCAAAGAAAAATATGACCACTGTTTGGTGTATCATGAAGTAATCTACTCAGCATGCACTGTGCTTATACATTTGTGGGTTTCTACATAAATTTGAGTAATATTTGAAATTGGAGATTTTGTTATATTATTTAATTCAAGCATGTTTATACATAATAGCTTCTCAATTATACTTGTTCATCTAATTTGACTGAAATTATGGCAATATCTCAAATATAATGGTCAAATTTCCAATTATAATTTATGAATGTTTTTAATATTAGTGGGTATTGTCACTCAGCAGTTGCCATCAAATCAGCTCTTCCTCCTGATTTGTTTTTCTGTTAATGACAACGTATTTTTACATAAATTGCCCAGATCAGAAACTTCAAAATTATCTTGGATTGTGTTTTTTTTTCCTTGCCACCAAGTCAAAGCAACCACAGCATCTTATCCATTCTATCTTCTGAATTTCACATATAGATCCCCTGTCCACTGCCACTCCTACATTTCAGGTCCTTATTACTGCTCATTTGAACTTTCCTTCTCAGGCTCATTTTCCTTTCTCTCTTATGCATACCTTTTATTTCAGTCAAATTGGGCCATTCACTATTCTATAAATATTCCTTCTTTTCTCAACACTCTGCTTTTTCCTACAATTCCCTGGAAAACACTGTTCATCCTTCAAGATTTGACTTAAATTAGATTTTATAAAACAAAATTTGAACATTGCTTTATAAGAACTGTAATTAACCACTAACCCGTTCTTAATCTGCTGTTCCTTGTTAGCCTGGTAAGCTCTTCTCCAAATGATATCGCATGGACCATTTCTTTGTTTCGTCTAGTTCTCTCCTCTTTCCTGACTACTCTATCTAATAGGGTTATACTTATCACTTCCTTAAATATTAGATAATTTTTATGGTATTTCTCTTTTCACTAGAATCCACAATAAGATCCATGAGCACAAAGACTTTTTTCCATTTCCTCTTAAATCTTCAGTCCCCATAAATTGTGACTAGCATAAAATGCCTGTTGCTGTCAAGTCGATTCTGACTCATAGTGACCCTATAGGACAGAGTAGAACTGCCCCATAGGATTTCCAAGGAACAGCTGATGGATTCAAACTGCTGACCTTTTGGTTAGCAGCTGAGTTTTTATCCACTGTGCTACCAGAACTGGCATAGAAAAGTACACATTAAATATTTGTTGAACGAATAACTGTTCAGTCAGAAATAGTCTCCTCTCTCATATCCTTTTAAACCCTTAACGTATTTAGTTGTTTTATTGTTACTTTTGCACTTATACACTATTTTGAAAGAGGAGATTTTTATGATTTATTCTATATCTCTCATAGTTCAGGATATGTAGCATGCCCACAGAAAACATTTTAATGAGTTCCCTAAATTAATTTATAATAAATATTAGTAAGGATTATTTTGAGATGCTGCTGTTCAAGAGATTTATTGACTTATCCTTTCAGAAATTCATTTTGTCCATTACTCTTAGCAATAAAGAAAATGTCAATATAACTTACAGCTGCTCTCATGCAATGGCAGTGATTAGTAAGTAAATGTGTGATTTCAGTCTTGGAAAGTCCATATTTCCCACATGATTCTGTTTAATTATTAAATTACATTAGGTGAGTCCTTTAGTTTAATTTTTTTTCTAAGAACTACCTTAGTTTACATTCTTGAACTTTTTGCATTGTCTTAAGAATATTGTAGGGAGGTTAATCCAAGAAACAAAGTAGCCCTGGTGGCACAATGGTTAAGTGATTGGCTACTAATGGAAAGGTTGTTGGTTTGAACCCACCAGCTTCTCCGAGGGAGAAAAGGTCTGGCAATCTGCTTCCATAAGGATTAAAACCTAGGAAACCCCATGAGAGAGTTCTGCTCTGTCATATAGGGTCTCTATGAGTCAGAATCAACTCAACAACACACAACAACAGCAATCCAAAAATATTTTTAAATGTATTTTTATTTTCAAATAATGTCAATATTTGGTTGGAAATAACATATTGTAGGATCTTTGCTGTTGCTATTGTTGTTAGTTACCGTCAAGTCAAGTCCAGCTCATGGTGACCCCATGTATGCAGAGTAGAACTACTCCATAGGGCTTTCAAGGCTGTGATCTTTTGGAAAGAGATTACCAGGCTTGTCTTCTGAGGCACCTCTTAGTAGGTTCAAACCACTAACCTTTGGGCTAGTAGTCTAACGCTTATTAGTTTGTGCCACTCAAGGAATCCTAGATAAATTACTAAATAATACAAGAATAATATTTTAATTTCTATTTATATTGTTTTAAAAATATATTTAGCTTTTGGAATTTTTGGAAACCCTAGTGTTTAAGAGCTATGGCTGCTAACTGAAAGGTCAGGAGCTTATTCACCAGGCACTCCTTGGAAACTATGGGGCAGTTCTACTGTGTCCTATAGGGTCTCTATGAGTTGGAATCGACTCAACAGAAATGGGGTAGGTCGGGTTTGGAGTTGTTTTTTAAAACAATCTCAAGGAAGAAAGATAAAATAGGTAGTGATATTAGTGTTGATATTAATAAAAAAATTAAAGTACTCTATAATAGTGTTCCTATTAATAAGTACTCTAGAAGTACTCTGGCACATAGAGGTTAGAGGCACAGTTTCTGAAACCAAAATGCCTGGGTTAGTGCCTGCCTCTAACATTTACTTTTCTAACTCAGTTTTTTCAGCTGAAAAAAAGGGGGCTAATACTTACATACAGGCCTCTTATGACCATAAAATATGGGAATATATGTAAATTACTTACAACATTGTTTTACCTGTTATACCTAATCAGTGTTTACTAACTTCAATATAGTTACTAAGCAGTGTCAGTGTTGATAGTGATTTTTTGAGATTTCAAGTGTGTAACTGTCAACCTTGCAGGATGACGGACCATTTTTGGCACTCCCAGACCAGATCCATCACTCATGGTCAGACACAAAAACTGAGGTCTTGAGACTGATGTATAGACGTGGATTTTTAATTTATTCATAGGCAGTAAGAACACTAACTTCTCCTGGGGAAGCAAATACATTATTCAGCCTCATCTCACTGTAGGCAGCACACAGAAAGCCAAATTGTGATAGAAACATTGTTTATTGAGTTTGTTAATTAGACAAAGAACCAGTTGTTTGCTATAAATGTTAAATGGCATTATGCTAAGGATTTGCCTGCCAGCTAGTAATCTTGGGGCAGAATATCCTACCCTGGGGAGACCTCACATCTCTCCCAATGCTGTCCTTCCTGGACTAAAACAAAGTCTCTTTGAGGTGACACATTCTTTTTAAGGTATATTAATATAGCCAGCCATGATATAGCTCTAAACCTAAACCAAACCCACTGCCTTCAAGTTGATTCCGACTCATAACAAATCTAAAGGACAGAGTAGAACTGCCACATATGGTTTCCAAGGCTGTAAATCTTTACGGAAGCAGACTGCCATATCTTTCCCACAGAGTGTCTGGTGGGCTCAAACCTCTGACTTTTTGATTAGCAGCCAAATGCTTAACCACTGTACCACCAGCGTTCCTATAGCCTTAAAATCTAGAAACTATATTGGTCTCTGTACTGGAAACCCTGGTGGTGTAGTGGTTAAGTGCTATCGCTGCTGACTGGAGGGTCGGCAGTTTGAATCTGCCAGGCATTCCTTGGGAACTCTATGGCGCAGTTCTACTCTGTCCTATAGGGTCACTATGAGTCAGAATCTACTCAACAGCTTTGGGTTTTCTTTTTTTTTTTTTTTTGGTTTAAGGAGATTTCAGTTTTCCAGTCTGTTTTTACATTTTAAGAGATAAATCTTGCTTCATATTTACCAAGTTTTTATGTGAGTGGAAAGTCTTGCTGTAGTCCCCAAATAGGGACGCCATTTACTGTAGATAAAGTGAGGAGAGACATTACTACAAATGCAAAACAGCGATAAAAAGGGTATGGGCATATATTTAAGAGTGTTATATTAAACAAAACAAATAACTTCTTGTTACATTTTATTGTATCTTAATAAAATATGACATATTCCAAGTGATACAACAGACTTAACGTGAGATACAACTGAATATTTGTTTCATTTTTTGAAAGAAAATTCAGGCGTCAATCCTAAATTATTTTAACATCCTGTTGAACTCAACACGAAAGATATATTTTAATTTTCATGGTTCAGTTTATCTACTCTGTTTGAATTATGTGGATTCAATAAAGTTTGAATACACACACACACACACACACGCTTGTGCAAATCTGGAACCATATTCTAATGTAAAGCAGACAACTAAGCATATTTATACCAAAGTGATTAAAAGGCCTTTTAAAATAAAATAAATGAACTAAAAAACTTGTCAAAAATATCTTATTAAAAAAAAGAGTAAGAGCAAATAATCAAAATAAACTTTTTTTTTTGTGCTGTAACCACACAGTATGCTTAAATTTAGGTACGGATATTTAAGAAAACATTCAGCTTGTTCTGAATTAAAAGGTCCTTTTTTTTTTTTAATATTAAATGCGCAGTATGGAAAAGGGTATGCAAATGTTTCTACTATATGAACTGCAAATGTATCAAGAGACCACGAATAAAATATTTAGTGCTAACTTTAAGATAAAAATACGTCTTCCTTATTGAGCTATAAGTTTAAGAAATATTTGTAGGAAGAAAAGATTTATTTAATATTTCATCATTTAACTGAAGACTGTTTATGATTAACGATTTTGCTTTAGTAAGGCATCATTTTCCAAAAGAAAGAGAAAGAAAAAAGAAAGAGGTGAGATTTCCACTGAGAAGTGACACATGACACCCAATATTTTAAACCATGTAAATGTCAATTGTCACTTTATTTTATATAGGACAAATGCTATGGTTGCTTAATTAATTTTATTACTTTAGGTTTAATTTGCTCAGAATTTGTGATCATTTGGATTCAGCTGAGTTGAAATATATTTACTCACTATGTGAGGACTAAAGGTAGATCATTAAAATCATTAATGCATTAAAAATTACTTAAGATAAATCTTTTTAAACTTTGCACAGCAAATATTTTGTGTGCAATAAGATGCAATAGGATTCACTTTTTAAGAATTTTCTGTCGGCCTTATTTCCAGACAGTATCACTGGGACAGAACACTCTCCCCCGGGAGGACTTCCTGTCTTTCCCAATGCTATGATTCCTGAGTGACACATAAAACACATTATCAGATAAGTTGAGTGACTGTCAATAATTAATGATAACCTGTATTTGTAAAGCACTTTATCTTTTATAAATTGATCTCTCATATTATGTCATTGTCATTTGATTGATTTCTATAGCACTTTTTTGATGCAAAGTAGGCATTATGATTTTTGTGCTTAAAGGAAGTTATTGAAGCTCAGAGAGATTGTGATTGTTCAAGATCACATGAATAATTGGCGTGGATACACGTGGCTGACCTCTAATTTATTCACTCATTCAAAACTATGATTTGACTACTTATTGTATGTCAAGTTCTATACTAATATGCAAAAATAAGTCTATTATGCTTGCTTATGTACAAAACCAAACAACAGCAAACCCCTTGCTGTCGAGCCGATTCTGATGCATAACATTTCAATAGGACAGAGTTGAACTGCTCCCTAGCTTTGCAAAGGCTCTAATCTGTACTGAAGCTGACTGCCAGATCTTCCTCCTGTGGACAGCTGCTGGTGGGTTCAAACCACTGACCTTTCACTTAGCAGCCAAGAACTTAACCACTGTACAACCAGGGCTAGCACTTGGTAAATACCAGCCTTTACAAATAGAATTCATTTCATCAGTTTTACAGGTGAGAAAAGGAGGCAAAGAGAGGTTAAGTAACTTGTCTTAAGTTACTTAATTGACTTAAGTCTCACACATATGTTTAGAAGTATAGCCAGGATAAGAATCTCTGTGCTCTAAATTACATTACTATTTTTTCTTCAATCTCATGTGTCTTTTATACAAGCACCGGAGAGCTATCACTCGATATAGTTTTAACTTCTGCAAATGAGATGCAAATGAAATCTAAATTAAACTTGCTACAAAAACAATTTTACATTGTAGGTAAGAAAGAGGTTTGGGAAAATAAAGGAAAAAGACTTTTTTAAAGAAATAAAAATAGATAATTGAAAAATAAAATAGCATTATTAAAAAATAGTCTAAGATAAAAGCAGATTCAAAAGCATCATCATAGAAATGAAATGCTCTGTATGAATGCTATCTTAAAGATACATATTCAAGGGACTTGGTAAATTCATTTGCATATTCATTTATTTTTAAAACAAAAACATCAGTGTCTTGATTATTTTAATTAAATATTTCATACTGAAATGAAATAGGATGCACATTTGCTCTCAAAACATTTATGTGGGCCTGTTTTCTGACATTCATGTTCCTTATAGTCCTAAAAAAGTCTGTGATATTCATGAAAAAGTATGAGTTCCGACAAATATTAACAAGACCTTGATGCTCTCACAAAAGATAGAAGCATTTGGGAAAGGAAGCAGTGGCAAAAAGATTAAAAACAAAAATCAAGAATAGCTGAGTGTTCAAACATGTTTATACTATCATGTATAGTATTGTGTGCCAAATTCAAAAGGCACAAACTTCAAAATCAATTCAATTCACAGCAGGATTAACTTCTGGAGTTGATGTGGATAAACAGCAGGGCGCTCATGACCTAAGATCCTATGTACTATTACTTGTCATCATCTTGGTGAGCTTGCACTTTCACTTTAAAAATAACAGTGTACTAAGTAAACTTGAAGGGTGTGCAATAATAAGCCAAGGAGAAAGGTGTTAATAATTAGCATACTACCTAGTATCTGCCCCCCAGCCTTTCCACCCCATATACACATACACCCCAACACACGGGCAATGGAAAAAAAACAGAAAAAACAAAACAAAAATGAGTTCCACAGTACTTTCTGCTTCACTGGAAGTAAGCATAAAAGTAATAACTACTAATTTTATGGATGTTGTGGGAGATCTTATTTTAAACCTCTTACCAGCCCATAGGGTAAGGGGCTGCTGGTATGTAGATACTATGTATTACTGTATATCACTGTGTAGATGAGGTACCTGCAACATAGACAATTTGTCTGAGTCAGAACTGTACTGCTCAATTCCAAGCACATGCTCTGAAAGGGGTCCATTTTTTAAAAAACGTTTTTCAGAATTGGTATTGTTCTTGGTTTGAGTCATCCTAGATGGCATTGTCCGAAGGCTCTTAAGAGTGATACACACTTCCCAGGACTTCTACTTCAGTAGTTGCCAAATTTGGTAAACATTAGAAGCAATATTAGAAGCAATGACAAGGGAGGTTTTTCAAATCTCTATGCCTGCATGGCACTTCCTATCAAATAAATCAGAATCCCTGCAGGTAGAATCCAACCACCACTTTTTTTTTTTTTTTAATTTTCCAGGTGAGTCCAAAATATAACCATGTCTCTTGACCAGACTTACTGGTCTGACAGAGACTGGAGAAACCCGATGAGTTATGACCCCCAGACACCCTTTTATGAAGTCACTTCTGAGGTTTACCCTTCAGCCAAAGAATAGACAGGACCAAAAAACTAAATGAGACTAAAGGGGCACACCAGCCCAAGGGCAAAGACAGAAGGCAGGAGGGGACAAGAAAGCTGGTAATAGGGAACCCAAGGTTGAGAAGGGGAGACTGTTGATGTGTCATGGGGTTGGCAACCTATGTCACAAAACAATATGTATATTAATTGTTTAATGAAAAACTAGTTTGTTCTATAAATCTTCATCTAAAGTACAATAAAAAAAAGTCTAAGATAAATAAAATAACTGAGATCACATGCAAAAAAAAAAAAAAGCCCAAAAGAAAATATAACCATGTTTATTAGCCAGTGTTCTAGATACGTTGCTCCTACCATTAATGCTGTACAGTCCTTCCATCACACCCAAGCAGTTCTCCAGTCTCTACCCAAACACCTCTGGTAATAGGTCTGGCCATCAATAAAGCTATTACATCAATTCAAAATCTGTCACTAGCTCTTCCACCTTTTACTGCTACTCCTGGTTCTTAGGGATAGAAATTTTCTTCTGTCTTATAGTTCTATGGCAATGCATTATATACCAGAAGACAGTTCTATCCTCCTTAAATTTTCTCTTCCCCAGGATAACCACTTTATTTCTTTTAACTTCTTCTCTTCTGATGATTTCAAGTCTCCCTATTATTCTTTTGTGTGTGTGTGTGTGTTTTATCCCTGAATAAAGTAGTTGTCAGCATGATATCTTGGAAAGAACTTGGATTTTGAAGTCAGAATTTCTTTAGTTACATTATGGATCTGTTACTTACTAGTCATGTGAACCTGAGCAAGTTATTGAATTTTTCTCAGCTTCCCTTTTGCCACAAATAACACTACTTCATATAACTCTTATGAATATTAAATGAGATTAAGGCTTTTAGAAGCTCTGAGCACTGAAAAATGTAGCGTCTTATCACAATTGCCTTGCTCTGTCACCAATACGTAATTGAAATGAAGCAATAAAATCAGAAAATAAGGGAATTCAATTAAATTTGGTTTCTCCTTCCCCCAGAGATGACTATGTTGATGTATTTCTGTTTTTGCTTAAATGGCAAATAAGCAATTTGTTAAACATATATTTGCATTCCTTGGTATGTTTATTTTGCTAGTGACCTAAAGATATGCTTAGCCTGGCCATTGGGTAACGTAGTACCAAAGAACTGAATGAAGCTATGCAAGGTAGATTTGAGAGTAGGGCAGACATGTATGACTTTAGGCAAGTTATTCAACCTCTTCTATGATCTTCAGTTTCCAGAATTGAGAAATGAAGAGGATATTTACTCAGAAGCTTATTGTGAAGATTAAAATAATTTATGAAAAGTACTTACAAGTGCTCAGAAATGAGAGATATATTGTAATGTTTAAGAATGTGGGCTCTGATGCTGAACTATATGGGTTGAAATCTTAACCTGTGGTTTGCTGATTTTGAAACCTTGGGCAAATTACTTTATTTCTTTATGTGTCAATTTTCTCCTTGGAAAATGGAGATAAAAATATACCCATATAGTAAGGTTGTTCTGAAATTAAAAATAATTAGTGCTTTTAGTGTGCTCAGAGCAGTATCTAACACAAAATAAGTTTTTAATAAGTATTAGCTGTTATAATTATTATCACTATACTAATTATTTTGATGATACCTGACAATGTTTAGCACCTGGTGGGCACTTAATTTGTGGTGGCATACTTTTTAAGTGAGGTACACATGACAGAACACATTACTAAAATGTAGAAGAGTACCTGAATATTGTAGGAACTCAATGGACATGTGTTGCATGAATGAACGAATGAATAAATGTGGTCTTGAATTTTTTGAACACAAAGTGTAGAAAGAGATTATGACTTTCCTAATACTAGGTACTGATTGGTACTTACATATTTTTTATTTCATTCTCACCAAAAGATCTAATTATCAATTTAATTTTAGAATTAAAAAAAAAATTGAAAGCATCTTACTTCTATGACTTTCTAGCTATACTTATGTGTTCTTACTATGCCCAAGTAGGCATTATTGCAAGAGCAATTTTTAAAAAACATTTCTAATCTGAATGGGTATTATGTAAGACTGTAATTATTAAATTTCAATCCTTGGGAATGAGGATTGAAGCCCTTGTCACATGTAAAAAAATATATATATATATTCATAGACACTTAATTGTCTGGCTTAGCTCGGCTTAGCACAGCCTGAATCTCATTACCTTCATATTTACTCACTGTAGTAATTCTTAGCACTTAAGCTTTCTCCAAGCAATTTGATCACTCTGAGCCTTAGCATCTTCATCTGTAAAATGGGAATACTACAAACAAGCTCATGGTGATTTCGTAAGGAGGAAACATTGGCAAAAGTGAAAATATCTTAAATATATATATATACATACATACATACACACACACTTGTGACAAATACTTGTGTGTATATATACACAAGTTTGTGTATGTGCTTGAGTGTGAGTACATGTAAGATAACACAATATATGTTGTCAGATTTGCTACTTGCCCAAGCATATCCTATGAAAATGCAATCAAAGTAGCTATGACTGATGTTCAGAGATTTGTCTCAATAATTTAACTGAACATTCTGATAATGATTTCTTACTCCAACTACCCAGAGTTAGGCCAAACTTCAAAGGTAAGAGCACAGTCCTCCACAAACTGCTCTCCCTTCAGAGAACTTGAAGCTTGCGGGATCTCCAAGCCACCTTCCTCTGACCAACTGGCTACACATTTGGAGGGTCTCATTAACCTCTCAGATTTGGTAATTCAGTAGAGCAACTCACAGAGCTCAGGAACATACTATAATTATGGTACACTTTTATTATTTATTATTATAGAAAAAAATACAAATCAGAACCAACCAAAGGGAGAGACACATGGGAGGATGCCTGGGGGGGTACCAAATGGAAGCATCGATTGTCCTCTCTTTGTGGAATCAGGACATTTCCTGGCACACTGTTGTGTGAAAATGTAAAAAATATTATCAGGCAGGAAGCTCACTCAAGCATTTCAGTGGGTGGAGTTTTTATTGCAATGTCATTATGTAGGCATGATTGATTGAATCATTAGCCACATGATTGAACTCAATTGCCAGCCCCTTCCCTCCCTGGAGGTCAGGCTGATCTCATGTGGCTCAAAGTCTCAACCTTCTAATTATAAAATGGGTCTCTCTGGCCTGGCCAGCTCTCATCCTGAGTCATCTCATTAGTGGAAACTATCTAGGAACTCCTAGATAGTCCCCTAGAGGTATGGCCTGAGGAGCCCTCCATGAATAACAAAGACACTGCTATCGTTCTGGAAATTCCAAGGGTTTAGAAGCTATCTCCTAGGAACTGGGGGCAAAGGCAAGCCAAATTCTTTATTATTTTAAAATTTTTATTGAATTATAATGAGTATGTAAATAAAGTGCTTGTATTTTCTACCAGTTAATTTTAATCATGATATACTTCACTTAATTTTTATAGTCTAGTGCCAACTTTTGAAATTCAAGTTTATTCATTTTGGTTTATCTGCCTACAGTAAGATCTAAAATTATTGATTTTCTTAAATATATATCACCTGAAATGTATATTACAAAATCAGCACACAGACTGAAAAATATTTCAGAGGACACTGAGCTCTGAAAACTAACCAGCCCACATTTTCATCGTGATGATCTTAGCACACACCTCTAGCAGAGTCCCTTTGCTATCTAACTTTGTTTCCACTTTTTCACTTTAAAAGCCAAGAATGTGTCATTTGATATGTGTAGAAATGGTGCTAAGTATTAGGCATTGGAGGATTCAAAAACTTATGTAGATGAAAAGAAAGCAGAAAAACTGGGTTAATTTAGGGTGAAAAGTTTGATGAAAAAAGTAATAATTATTAAAATAGGGAGTTTTTTTTTTAGAAAAAAGAATAAATACTAGAAGAAATTTCTTCTAGTTCCATATTAGGAGTTTCTAGAGATTAAAACTACTTTTTTTTTTTTTTTTAACCTGAGTACTTATAAAATATAGACATGGTGATATATTTTCAAATCAGTATTGTTTGTCAATATGAAAAGCCAGTTCAAGGTCTCTTCCTGCTCCATCCATTTCATAAGAATATTGCTTATTTCCAATGCAGACTGTATTTTTTATTTTTTTAATATAGTAAATGAGGGAAACAAGGGAATAATTATACTACCATGTCCCAAAACCATAAGTATGTGCCCTGCTGACTTTTAACAAACCACCAGGATGAAAAACTAATGATGGGTGAGCAGGAGAGTGTCTGGTAATTTTCCTAAAGCACATTTATATTGCATTTATAGAGTGTCTTCCTCAGGAGAGCACAAATTATTTTTTATTAACAAAGAGCCATAAAGAAAAAGTGCTGCTATCATTTTTTTTTTGAGAGCTTAGATGTTTCCCACATTTTAATTATTTTAATATGTAATGGAAAAATTATAGTTGCTTGCACAATCAATAGTGGCTTTAGTCAACATTATGTATGTATTTTATAGTCTTTCTAGTTCCTAATATTTTAAAGGTATAGGCCATTTTCTCAATAACAACTGGCTTTACCTTATTAAAAAAAAAAAATAAATAAAATTATCCTAAACAAACTTATCTGTTAATAAAGAAAGCATTTTCTGAAAAGAATTATCCAACTGTTCTCTAATGCTTAAAGTTTTCTTATTCTTTGTTTTAAAAGGCACAATCCTGCGTGTGTTTCCTATGAAACATTCTCACACTGCAGTTGTGACACTTAACGTTTTATAAAGCAGAACGGAACGTCGAAAACAATTCTTAGCTGCTTTAATTACTGAAAATAAAATCTGGTTGTCAGTATGAGGGTGGATCTCTGATTCAAAAAGAATTTTACTGATGCATTGTAAAGAAAAGTACAATACAATATTCAATACAAAAAAAAAGTTCATCTGAAAGTAAATGTGGCTAATCTATGCATTTCTACTATTCTTGTACTGCATTTGTTTTTCTTTGGCTAAGATTACTTTGGTCATAATTAGTTTTAATACTGTGTGAACACATGGTTCTTGATGTTGATCTTACTAAACCATGGGAATGAACTATCAGAAGAAATTTAAAGGCACTTTCCTAGTCATCTTATTAGAATTTGCAATAGCCACTAGCTTCAACTTTTACCCCATGAGAGAAGTGATAGAATTTCACTGCCAAATATTAAAATCTGATATCTCTCTTTAAAATCACTCTTAGGGATTCTGGTTAATTTAGAACATTTTCAGTAAAAATAAATCACAAACTATTCAATATTTATATAATATATGCAAAAACCCCATCCATTCACCAACTAGAGGGTCTGAGGTACTCTGAATTATGAATATTTTTCAGATAATTGAAGACTGTCACATAAATCTCAAAAGATTAATTTTTTTTTTTTTTTTTGCTGGTGCATGATTTTATAAAACTTCCTGCCCATCTTAAAAAATGGGTACTGAATATAATGTAACATTCATTTGATCATTCCAGATCATTACAGGAAGACACAATTTAACTTACTCTCTGAATTAATTCAAATGATACATTTCTTCTATTAAAGTCATGATGCCCACAGCTTACTGAAGGTAGTAAGTCCTTCTCCGTAGGTCTGCTTACCTTGGTTCCATGATTTGTTTGTCCCTAACCCTGTTTATTCTAGTTGTAATTATTATTTTAATTATTATTGTCATCCTAAACCAAAGCAAACCCATGGCATCGAGTTCATTCTGACTCATGTTAAATAAACTGCTAGGTAAACAGATAAATAGACAAGTGAAAAGAAGAGTGAATTATGAGTAAAGCCAAGCTGAATGCTTAGAAAGTCTTGAAAGCCCTGAAAAATTTGGGGGGAAATGTGTAAATCCATAGAAAGAATCAGCATTCAAATTGTTGGGCACGGATCTTTAATAAGGCCATGTTAAATTAATTTAAACTGGAATTTGAGAAAGATACGTTACTGTGTAGTTAGGCAAGAGGAAGCAGAGTGACACACAGAAGACTCTCATTCCAAAAAAAAAAAAAAAAAAAGGCCTTGGTCCCATGTTAAAATAAAGATGAATTATTGGACTTCCATGGTTTTAGGTTAAAATAAAATGTTTAGCATATGGGCATACATTTTTTATTATTCCCTGGTTTTACAGACTTTCTTCCCTGAGCTAATCATCTGGTCTTGATCTTGTCAAATGAGAAAGCTTTAATTTAATGCAATTTACTATATGCTGTAGCCTGAGGAAGGTTATATTCTTCCTCTATGGAATAGTGCTGATAAAATATCTTCCTTACTACTTATGGGCCATTTTACTTTCAGGTCCACAAGTCTCCCCTGTTTCTGAATATTACCCATGTAAACTTACTCAAATGTAGTTCAAGTTTAGCCCATCAAGACAAAAACCTAGAAGAATTATTTTCTACTCCCTATATTCCACAAACTGAATCTTTTCATCTTCATATTTCTATTAACAGTGAGTCTGAATGTTCATTGGGAAAGTGATAGGTGCACTTAAAGAGACAGGCAAAGGTAAGCTAGTAGCAAACCTGAGGATCAAGCAAACCCATTGCTGCCTCAATAGAGACCCTATGGAACAGACCCTATAGGACTCATAAAGACCCTATAGGATAGAGTGGAACTGCCCCATATAGTTTCCAAGGAGCAGCTGGTGAATTAAAAATACCCACTTTTTGGTTAACAGCCAAGCTCTTAACCACTATGCAACTAGGGCTCTGAGGATCAAGCAAAGGTTTGAGAATTCTGCCATTGCTGAAGAGGAACTAAAGGTTTTTGAAGAATATTTGTATTTACCAGGTCTGTATTACAGAATGATTTTTTTTTTTTTTAATTCGTCACCTCATTCTTTTTGAGTCCTTTTCCCCTCTGTCATGTTTCTGTGAAAAGCATACATTTTGTCATAATTGGTATATCTATGTCAGAAGGAGAAAAAAATTAAATGTAAAGAGAACGTTTATCTCAACCTCTACAAAAAAATTAATAAATAAAATTAATAGGCTGTCCTCAGTATCAACTTAATTTTCCTCCTTCTGTAGTGTGAAGAATACTGACATTTAGAAGAGTTTAATTTCTATTGATAATAAATGAACACACAGGCAGAGATGAGAACTCTAAAATAATTAGAGAAATGCATGTCAAGGCTTTCAGGCCCTCACATTAACACACATTGCATGCTGGCTCTTATTGTTGGAAGTGTCAACCTTCTTCTTGATAAGCCTCTTTTGGGAAATGGCTCACTTCATTTCAAAGGGATATAATAAAAGAAAACGGCTTGGGGCAATACTTAAGAAATGAAAGAAACATAGAGCATTTATGACTACCTGGGAGGAACTGATTGCCTTTGGCTGTGCCTTGGGAAATCCCCAGGAAAAACAGTAAGTTGTGATTTTTTTTTGTGATTACTATTATAAGTTAAAATAACAAAAAGCATGCAGAGGAATTTGTGTTTTCCTTACGGGTGATACTGTATTTCATATTCTCAGTGTGCCATCAGAGTTCATGCCCCCCTCCTGTGTTTCTAACAGAAGTACTGGCAGGAGAAGTATTTTTGAAAATTGCAAAAGAACAACTTTCAAAGGGGTAAATTTAAGAAAAGAAAAAAAAAATTAAAGTTAACTCCATATAAGAAAACTTTGCCTTTAGGTATATCAATTAAATGTCTCTCATAATGCTAGTAAGTTTTGAAGATAAATGATATCAAAATTAGTACTGTAAATGCTTGTTAAAATATGTATGGTAAATATTTTCCCATGTGTTATCTATGGCTAATCAAAAATTTTAGAGGCCAAAGAAAAGGCATCAATTTAATTTTTCAGTGCATTTTCAACATGATTATTTCCCCAAGAGAAATAGAAATGTTTAGATACAATAGCATTACTTGGAAGCTGGGGGAATTACTCTTACAGGTGTTCATTTCTAAGTTTCTCCCAGGCTATTGAGAAAGTAAAAGAAAATATCTTACACATCTCTGTTAAGTTGTTTCATTATTATTCATTTTAAAAAGATCATTTATTTCCCCCTTTCTTGGAAACCTTGGTGGCGTAGTGGTTAAGTGCTATGGCTGCTAACCAAAGGGTCGGCAGTTCAAATCCACCAGGCACTTCTTGGAAACTCTGTTCTAGTCTGTCCTATAGGGTCACTGTGGGTCGGAATCGACTTGACAGCACTGGGTTTGGTTTTGGTGTTTTTTTTGGTAGTTACGAGATCTAACAGCAAATCCTACTTACTTGGCTGTCTCAGTTTTCACTGCCCTACCTTCAGAAACACTGATATTTAAAACATGGCTCAAGAATTATTCTTTGAAATGAGGTCTGAAATGCTAATAATAGAAATTCAGTGTGATTATCACTATATTTGATCATGTAAAGATAACAAACCGAGTACGAAAAGTGCCTTGCAAGTTCTGTACACTGCCTGGTTTCATTAATCAGCAAGTGTGTCTATTTCTTTATGCCATCCAGGGTGGCATAACAAGGGCAAATTTGGACAGGCCTATGCTCCAAGGCAGGTTTTGAGAAAGATACTATTTTAATATGTTCAGTTTGGAGGCTTTAATAAGAGTTAAAGTAATTATCAAAGCAAAAATTGAAGTGATCAAAAAACTAGTAAAATCATTTCTAGTATAATTTGTTGTTGTTAGGTGCCGTTGAGTTAGTTCTGACTCACAGCGACTCTATGCACAACAGAATGAAACACTGCCTGGTCCTAAGCCATCCTTACAGTCGTTGTTATGCTTGAGCTCATTGTTGCAGCCACTATGTCAATCCACCTTGTTGAGGGTCTTCCTCTTTTCCGCTTATCCTGTACTTTGCCAAGTGTGATGTCCCTCTCCAGGGATTGATCCCTCCTGATAACATGAACAAAGTATGTAAGACACAGTCTCGCCATCCTTGCTTCTAAGGAGCATTCTGGTTGTACTTCTTCTAAGACAGATTTGTTCGTTCTTTTGGCAGTCCATGGTATATTCAATATTCTTTGCCAACACCACAATTCAAAGGCATCAATTCTTCTTTGGTTGCCCTTATTCATTGTCCAGCTTTCACATGCATATGATATGATTGAAAATACCATGGCTTGGGTCAGGCAAACCTTAGTCTTCAAGAGAACATCTTTGCTTTTCAACACTTCAACACATGTCTGTCAGTCTGCTAAACTGTGGGGGCTTGAGTGTTGCTGTGATGCTGGAAGCTATGCCACTGGTATTCAGATACCAGCAGGGTCACCCATGGAGGACAGGTTTCACCTGAGCTTCCAGACTAAGATAGACTAGGAAGAAGGACCAGGCAGTCTACTTCTGAAAAGCATTAGCCAGTGAAAACCTTATGAATAGCAGCAGTGTAATTTAGGTAACTAAAATATACACAACTGGATATTTTTCTTATAAAGGAATCTCCAAGCATCTTACAGTCTATTTCCTGGAACTATCAACCCATCTTTGTTAATTAGTTCTTGAAGGTAATTCTGGGTTCTATATATCAACTTGAAACATAATTCTCACAAGTTTTAGTAGAAATTTCACCAAAAAGCAAGAAAGAACATAAGAACATTTATATGTTTATCAGAAATATTTGTCATTATTTAAAATTATATCATTTCATAATATTTAAAATCATTAGATCAAATAAATTCTATTTCTTTATGTATATGCAATGACTGTACTGAGGTCAAAAAAAATTTTTTTTTTTTGAGGTCAAAGTTTCCCGTTATTCATGATCATTTCAAAAATTGAGCACTCTTCTGTAAATATTTTTAAACAACTAATTGTTTCTTAAGCTATTTTATTATCAAGAGAATTTTAACTTTATGAGGGCCTAAGATAATGCATTAAAAATCTAATTTCCTGAGAGGCAGGGCCAAGATGGCAGAATAGTCAGATGCTTCCTGCTATCCTGCTTACAGCAAAGACCCAAAAAAACAAGTGAAGCGGTAATATTTATGACAAGCTTTTAGGAGCCCTGAACATCAAACGCAAAGTTAGAAAACAGACTGAGCAGCAGGGGGAGGGAGAGATGGTTCAGAAGTGGAGAGGAATACCAGACCAAAATCACTGGGATCCATCATGCATCATTCCTGGGAGCGGCTACAGTGGGCTGATAGCAGCACTCGACCCGCAGTTTCCTCATGGAGAAGCAGCCAGCCGCACAGCCTACTCACACCTCCGGAGCTAGAGAAGAGCAGCGCTCTCAGCAAAAGCTAAGTACTTGCATATATTTTACCATGCCTCCTGCCACCAAGATGGCTTCAGTGGCTGTTGATTTCCCTGGGCCTGAGATAAGCCCTGTTGAGCGCCTGGAGCCATCCCCTCGGGCTTGGAGTAGGAATAAATTCACAATTAGGGGAAAAGACCTAACTGGGGGAGCGCAGGACAGAAGCAGCTCCTGTATAGGCACAAATGGTCTGTGGACTTTGAATACCTTTCCCCCTGCATGGACCTGTGTGGGCCTATTTCAGGAGCGTGAGCCATTGTTGGCAGACTGCAACTGTTTCAGCCGTGTGGTAGAGAGGTGGGTGTTTGGTATTTGATACCACTTTGCCTATTAAACGGAGTACACACCTACCCACATCAGGGGCATAAGGACGGGTTGCTCCACTCAGGTCACCCAACTACCAGCAACAGGGGTCCAGGGATAACTGGTATCTCCCAATCCTTACAACCAAAAGCACTGGGTGCCCACTGTCCATCTGCAGAACCCACCCACCTGTACACTGTAGGGAACAAGGAAGTGCTTTGCTCACAGACACTTTGGGAACGGTTCTCAGCCCCCTGCCTTGTTCAGAACGTGACCCCCTGCTGCAACCAGATACCGGTACCTACACCAATCACCGCTGCCCCTCTAAGACTGTAGGACTCAGCCTGTGCCACACACTTGATGATCAGCTACCTGGACGCCTGAGCTGAATTCATACAAGAAAAGCGAATGGACTCTTAGACTGATGTGCCTGATAACAGCTCTAGCCATCTGGGGACAGGACATCAGAGCTTCAAAGGAGAAAATAATCAAGCTAGCTCACTCAAGCAACCCATTCGGGCATATTAAAACAAAACAAAGCAAGAAGCTATGACACAGTAAACAAACATAAAATAAACTAGTACAATAACTTGTAGATGGCTCGGAGACAATAGCAAATATCAAGTCACATAAAGAAACAGACCATTATCACCTCCACAAGATCTCAAAATAAAGAATCCAGGGATCTTCTGGATGAAGGTGCTCTCTGGACGTACCAGATACAGACTTCAAAAGATTGATAGGCAGAACTCTTCAAGACATCAGGAATGAAATTACGAAGGAGATCAGGCAATGTGCAGAACAAGCCAAGGAACTTGAGATAAATCGTATGAAGAAATTAAAAAGGTTACTCAAGAACATAATGAAAAATTTAGTAAGTTGCAAGACTCCATAGAGACAGCAATCAGAAATTCAGAAAGATAACAATAAAATTACAGAAGTAAACAACTCAAGAGAAAGTCAGAGGAGTGGAATTGAGCACGTGAAAGGCAGAATTGGTGATCTAGAAGATAAAGCACTTGACACCAATTGAGGGAAAATCAGATAAAAGAATTTAAAAAATGAAGAAGTTTTAAGAATCATGTGGGACTCTATCAAAAGAAATAACCTACAGGTGACTGGAATACCAGAAAGGGGGGGGGATAACAGAAAATACAGAGAGAATTGTTGAAGTTGGCAGAAAACCTCCCTGATATTGTGAAAGATGAGAAGATATCTATCCAAGATGCTCATAGAACTCCACATGAGGTAGATTTTAAAGGAAAGTCATTAAGACATATTATAATCAAAGTTGCCATAACCAAAGATAAAGAGAAAATTTTAAGAGCAGCTAAGGATAAATGAAAAGTCACCTACAAAGGAGAGTCAATAAGAATAAGCTCAGAGTACTTTGCAGAAGCTATGCAGGCAGGATGGCAATGGGATGACTTATATAAAGCATTGAAGGAAAAAAATTGCCAGGCAAGAATCTTATATTCAGAAAAACTGTCTCTCAACTATGAAGGTGAAATTAGGACATTTCCAGATAAACAGAAGTTCAGGGAATTCGTAAAAAACAAACCAAAACTACAAGAAACGCTAAAGGGAGTTGTTTGGCTAGAAGATCAATAACATCACTAATATCAGGTATTAACCGAAGACTTGAACTCAGGACAGAGCAATCAGGTGTCAACCCAGACAGGGAAATCACAAAAATAAATCAAGATTTAAAAAATTGTTCAAAACAGGGACAGTGATGTTATTATATAAACGAAGACAATGTTAAAACAATAAAGAGGGACTAAGAAATGTAGTCATAGATTTTTCATATAGAGAGGAAGACAAGGCCGTATAAACAAGTTAGGTTTAAACTTAGAAAAATAGAAGTAAGTATTACGGTAACCACAAAGGAGACTAACTATCCTACTCATCAAAATAAAATACAAGAAAAATTAGAGACTCAGCACAAACAAAATCAACAACGATTAAGAGGAAAAGACTATGTATAATGATAAACTTCTCAGCACAAATTAAGTGGAAAAAACAAACTGTCAACCACACACAAAAAAAGACATCAAAATGACAGCACTAAACTCATACCTATGTATAATCACGCTGAACATAAATGGACTAAATGCACCAATAATGAGACAGAGAGTGGCAGAATGGATAAAAAAGCATGATCCATCTATATGCTGCCTACAAGTGTCACACCTTAGAGACACAAACAAGCTAAAACTCAAGGGATGGAAAAAAATATATCAAGCAAACCACAATCAGAAAAGAGCCAGAGTGGCAGTATTAATGTCCAACAAAATAGACTTGAAATTTAAGTCTACCACAAAGAACAAGGAAGGACACTATATAATGATTAAAAGGAAAATATACCAGGAGGATATAACCATATTAAATATTTATGCACCCAATGACAGGGCTGCAAGGTACACAAAACAAACTCTAACAGCATTGAAAAGTGAGACAGCTGCACAATAATAATAGGAGACTTTGACACACTATTTTTGGTGAAGGAAAGGACATACAGAAAGAAGCTCAATAAAGACACAGAAGATTTAAATGCCACAATCAGCCAACTTGACCTCATAGACATATATAGAACACTCCACCCAACAGCAGCCAAGTATACTTTCTTTTCTAGTGTACATGGAACATACTCTAGAATAGACCACATATTAGGTCATAAAGCAAGCCTTAGCAGAATCCAAAACATTGAAATATTTCAAAGCATCTTCTCTGACCATATGGCCATAAAAGTAGAAATCAATAACAGAAAAAGCGGGGAAAAGAAATCAAACACTTGGAAACTGAACAATACCCTGCTTAAAAATGACTGGGTTATAGAAGACATCAAGGATGGAATAAAGAAATTCACATAATCCAATGAGAATGAAAACACTTCCTATCAGAACCTCTGGGACACAGCGAAAGCAGTGCTCAGAGGTCAATTTATGTCAATAAATGCACACATCCCAAAAGAAGAAAGGGCCAAAATCAAAGAATTATCCCTACAGCTTGAAGAAACAGAAAGAGAACAACAAAAGAAAACCTCAGGCACCAGAAGAAAGGAAATATAAAAATTAGAGCCCAATTAAAAGAAATAGAAAACAAAAACAATTGAAAGAGTTAACAAGACCAAAAGCTGATTCTTTGAAAAATTAACAAAATTGATAAACCATTGGCCAAACTGACAAAAGAAAAACAGGAGAAAAAGGAAATAACCAGAATAAGAAATGAGATGGGCGATGTTACCACAGACCCAACTGAAATTAAAAGAATCATATCAGATTACTACCAAAAATTGTACTCTAACAAATTGGGAAATCTAGAAGAAATGGATGAATTTCTAGAAACACACTACCTACCTAAACTAACACAAAAAGAGGTAGAACAACTAAATGGGCTAATAACAAAAGAAGAGATTGAAAAGGTAACCAAAAAACTCCCAACAACAACAAAAAAAAGGCCTGGCCCGGATGGCTTCACTGCAAAGCTCTACCAAACTTCCAGAGAAGGGTTAACACCACTCTTACTAAAGGTATTTCAGAGCATAGAAAAGGATGGAATACTCCCAAATTCATTCTATGAAGCCAGCATATCCCTGATACCAAAATCAGGTAAAGACCCCACAAAAAAAGACAATCACAGACCTATATCCCTCATGAATTTAGTTGCAAAAATCCTCAACAGAATTCTAGCCAATAGAATTCAACAACATATCAAAAAAATAATTCACCATGACCAAGTGGGATTCATACCAGGTATGCAGGGATGGTTCAACATTAGAAAAACAATTAATGTAATCCATTATATAAATAAAACAAAAGACAAGAACCACATGATCTTATCAATTGATGCAGAAAAGGTATTTGACATAGTTCAGCACCCATTCATGATAAAAACTCTCGGCAAAATAGGAATAGAAGGAAAATTCCTCAACATAATAAAGGGCATTTAGACAAAGCAAACAGCCAACATCATCCTAAATGGAGAGAGCCTGCAAGCATTCCCCTTGAGATCGGGAACTAGACAAGGGGGCCCTTTATCACTGCTCTTATGCAACATTGTGCTGGAGGTCTAGCCAGAGCCATTGGCTAGATAAAGAAATAAAGGGCATCCAGATTGGTTAGGAAGAAGTAAAAATATCTCTATTTGCAGATGACACGGTCTTATATACAGAAACCCCTAAAGAATCCTCAAGAAAACTACTGAAACTTAGAGGAGAGTTCAGCAGATATCAGAATACAAGATAAACACACAAAAATCAGTTGGATTCCTCTATACCAACAAAAAGAGCATTGAAGAAGAAATCACCAAATCAATACCATTTACAGTAGCCCCTAACAAGATACAATACTTAGGAATAAGTCTTACCAGAGATGTAAAAGACCTATACAAAGAAAACTATGTCACTACTGTAAGAAACCAAAAGAGACCTACATAAGTGGAAAAACATACCTTGCTCATGGATAGGAAGACTTGTTGTTGTTGTTAGGTGCCGTCGAGTCGGTTCCGACTCATAGCGACCCTATGCACAACAGAACGAAACAGTGCCCGGTATTGCGCCATCCTTACAATCACTTTATGCTTAAGCCCATTGTTGCAGCCACTATGTCAATCCACCTCGTTGAGGGTCTTCCTCTTTTCCGCTGACCCTGTACTCTGCCAAGCTGATGTTCTTCTCCAGGGACTGTTCCCTCCTGACAACATGTCCGAAGTATGTAAGACGCAATCTCGCCATCCTTGCCTCTAAGGAGCATTCAGGCCGCACTTCTTCCAAGACAGATTTGTTCGTTCTTTTGGCAGTCCATGGTATATTTAATATTCTTCGCCAACACCACAATTCAGAGGCGTCAACTCTTCTTCCTTCTTCCTTATTCATTGTCCAGCTTTCACATGCATATGATGAGATTGAAAATACCATGGCTTGGGTCAGGCTTACCTTAGTCTTCAGGGTGACATCTTTGCTCTTCAACACTTTAAAGAGGTCCTTTGCAGCAGATTTACCCAATGTAATGCATCTTTTGATTTCTTGACTGCTGCTTCCGTGGCTGTTGATTGTGGATCCAAGTAAAATGAAATCCTTGACAACTTCAATCTTTTCTCCGTTTATCATGATGTTGCTCATTGTTCCACTTGTGAGGATTTTTGTTTTCTTTATGTTGAGGTGTAATCCATACTGAAGACTTAACATTGTAAAAATGTCTATTCTTTCAAAAGGAATATATAGGTACAATGCAATTCCGAACCAAATTCTAACACCGCTTTTTAATGAGATGGGGAAACAAATCACCAACTTCATATGGAAAGGAAAGAGGCCCCGGATAAGTAAAGCATTACAGAAAAAGGACAGAGTGGGAGGCCTCACTCTACCTGATTTTAGAACCTATTATACCCCCACAGTAGTCAAAACAGCCTGGTACTGGTACAACAACAGATACATAGACCAATGGAACAGAATTGAGAAACCAGGGATAAATCCATGCACATATGAGCAGTTGATATTTGACAAAGGCCCAAAGTCAGTTAAATGGGGAAAAGACAGTCTGTTTAACAAATTGTGCTGGTATAACTGGATATTTATCTGCAAAAAAGTGAAACAACCCATACCTCACACCATGCACAAAAACAAACTCAAAATGGATCAAAGACCTAAATATGAAGTCTAAAAGGATAAAAATCATGGAAGAAAAAATAGGGACAATGTTAGGAGCCCTAAAACATGGCATAAACAGCATGCATAATGTTACTAACGATGCAGAAGAGAAACTAGATAACTGGGAGCTTCTAAAAATCAAACACCTATGCTCATCCAAAGACTTCACCAAAAGAGTAAAAAGATTACCTACAGACTGGGAAAAAGTTTTTAGCTATGACATTTCTGATCAGCATCTGATCTCTAAAGTCTACATGATACTGCAAAAACTCAACAACAAAAAGATAAATAACCCAATTAAAAAATGGGCAAAGGATATTAACATGTACTTCACTAAAGAAGACATTCAGGTAGCTAACAGATACATGAGGAAATGCTCATAGTCATTAGCCATTCCTAAAAAACTCATTGCCATTTAGAGAAATGCAAATCAAAACTACAATGAGATTCCATCTCACTCCAACAAGGCTGGCATTAATCCAAAAAACACAATAAGTGTTGGAGAGGTTGTGGAGAGACTAGAACACTTATACACTGCTGGTGGGAATGTAAAATGGTACAATCACTTGGAAGTCTATTTGGCACTTCCTTAAAAAACTAGAAATAGAATATAATCCAGCAATCCAACTCCTTGGAATATATCGTAGAGAATTAAGAGCCTTTACATGAACAGATATATGCACACCCATGTTTATTGCAGCACTGTTTACAATAGCAAAAAGATGGAAGCAACCAAGGTGCCAAGCACCCAACGAATGAATGGATAAATAAATTAAGGTATATTCACACAATGGAATACTACGCACCGATAAAGAATAATGATGAATTCTTTCATGACACATTTCATAACATGGAGGAGTCTGGAACGCATTGTGCTGAGTGAAATCAGTCAGTTGCAAAAGGACAAATATTGTATAAGACCACTTTTATAGTAACTGGAGAAATAGTTGAAACAGAGAAGAATATATTCTTTGATGGTTACAAGAGGGGGGAGGGAGAGGGGTTTTCACTAATTAGATAGTAAACCAAAAAAACCAAACGTGTTGCCGTTGAGTCAATTCCGACTCATAGCGACCCTACAGGACAGAGCAGAACTGCCCCATGGTGTTTCCAAGGAGAGCCTAGTGGATTTGAACTGCCAACTGTTTGGTTAGCAGCCATAGCACTTAAGCACTACACCACCAGGTTTTCCAGTTAGATAGTATATAAAAATTATTTTAGGTGAAGAGGAAGACAACACACGATACAGGAGAGGTCAGCACAACTGGACTAAAATAAAATCAAAGAAGTTTCCTGAATAAACTGAAAGCTTCGAAGACCAGCGTAGCTGGGGCGGGAGTTTAGGGACCATGGTTTCAGGGGACATCTAGGTCAATTGGCATAATAAAACCTATTAAGAAAACATTCTGCATCCCACTTTGGAGAGTGGCTTCTGGGATCTTAAACACTAGCAAACGGCCATCCAACATACAACAATAGTTCTCAACCTAACTGGAGCAAAGGAGAATGAAGAACACCAAAAACACAAGGTAATTATGAGCCCAAGAAACAGAAAGGACCCCATGAACCAGAGACTACATCATCCTGAGATCAGGAGAACTAGATGGTGCCTGGCTACAACTGTTGACTGCCCTGACAGGGAACACGCAGAGAACCCCTGAGGGAGCAGGAGAGCAGTGGGATGCAGACCCCAAATTCTCGTAAAAAGACCAGACTTAATGGTCTGACTGAGACTAGAAGGACCCCAGAGGTCATGGTCCCCAGACCTTCTGTTAGCTCAAGACGGGAACCATTTCCAAAGCCAACTCTTCAGACATAGATTGGACTGGACAATGGGATAGAAAATGATACTGGTGAAAAATGAGCTTCTTGGATAAAGTAGACACATGAGACTATGTTGGCATCTCCTGTCTGGAGGGGAGATGAGAGAGCAGAGGGGGTCAGAAGCTGGCAGAATGGACACGAAAAGAGAGAGTGGAAGGAAGGAGCGCTGTCTCATTAGGGGGAGAGCAATTAGGAGTGTATAGTTTTTGTATGAGAGACTGACTTGATTGTAAACTTTCACTTAAAGCACAATAAAAATTTTTTAAAAATCTGAAAAAAAAACTTATTTCCTAAAAGCTTCATACTCCCTTTGTTTCTAATTATGTAATTTTAAAATAATTTCATAGCTCTTCAATCCTTTATCAGTGATTTGGAGATCCAGAAAACAAAGACACAAGGACAAAAAATCCCCCGACAACACAAAAATTTTTCATAACTTATTTGGTAGCCAAATCTGACCTTAGCTGAAATGAGAAGAGGCTATTTATCATCTTTTTCTTTCTTTTTTTTTTAAAATCACGATGAGGTTATCCTGTTTTTTGCTTCAAAAATATTAATGTGTTTGATTACTGCAGCTTTAGAACTAGCTACGAGTATCATTTTTTTTTTTTTTTTAAATGAATTCTGAAGAACACTTGACCCAAGGCTTAGGATGAGGAGATTTTTAAGAATGTTCTTATATTCGTAATTCTATTCTGTGTTTAGCAATGGTTTTGCTGTTTTGCATGTGTGCTTGGGGCCAGTGAATATATCTTGAATTCTTATTGTAGTTGAGATATTATTTTAACATTTTCCTGAGGTAAAGATCATGTTGTATCTAACTCTAACCAGATTGCATATTCTTTTCTATCTCCGTACTCAGCACTATCCTATAATGTTTTTACTAAATGCTTCCAGATGAGTAGGACAGTATTAAGGAGGTTCATCATGTTTATACTTTTTAAGGAATTTATTGCCTTTTGTTTTCATGAATTTTTATTTTTTATATTTGCTCCTTGTTCCAGAATCTTGTGCATATTTCAGATCTTATTGACAACTAAGATGTTTTTCAATTAAAATCACCCTATCCGTATATTCACAGAACACCCTCTAAGTTCTGTGGCTCTGTGCTCAAACTCACCTTGATTAGAGTGGCTCAGAAACCCTGGTAGGGTAGTGGTTAAGAGCTATAGCTGCTAACCAAAAGGTTGGCAGTTTGAATCCACCAAGTGCTCTTTCGAAACCCTATGGAGCAGTTCTACCCTGTCCTATAGGGTCACGATGAGTCGGAATCAACTTGACAGCAATGGGCTTTTTTTTTTTTTTTCCAAGAGGACTCAGCATGGTATGGGTAAGCTCCTGGAATGTGGAATCCAAAGGACCTCAGTTCTAGGCTTGCCACATCCTGTCTTTGTGTCCATGGAAATTAATTTTGCTTCCCTTACTCTTTCCCATTCATTGTAATAAAAAAGATATCCTGTCATATAATGATGTATCATATGCTTCGGAGACGTCTGCCAATCTGTTAGTCAGAATCGACTTGATGCAAATGGGTTAGGTTTGGTAACATAGCAATATCTATAAAAGAAGTCAGCAGTTTGAATTCCACAGGCATTCCTTGGAAACCCCATGGGACAGTACATGGTGAGATATAAAACACTTTAAAAATGTTCATTAAATACATATAATCATCGAATTGACTTGACAACACCTAACAACATAACAACATTGCATAATATGTAATGATATGTAATCATATCCCTGAGCAATCTGTGTGGAGAAGCAGTTTCCTACTGGATTTACTAAGCTCATGCAGTTAAATTGAATACGGGATTGTTCTTTACCTTGAATCATATGAACAAGTTCTATACCTTGCTTTGGAAATATTAATACATTTAATTATTGTTAATTGTTGCTTCAATTTATAGTCTCAAATTATAGATGGGCTTTTTATTAACTTTTTAGAAAGGAAACTGTGTGGTACACTGGAGAATCTAGATTTTATCAACATATCTCCTAAATATTTTCTTTTAACTTGTTCTAGGTTATTTACGAAAGAGCCCTGGAATGGCTAAGTACTTGGCTGCTAACCCAAAGGTCAGCTTTTAGAACCCACCATTGGCTCTGTGAGAGAAAAGACCTGGAGATCTGCTCCCGTAAAGATTATAGCCTAGGAAACCTCATGGGGCAGTTCTACTTTGTCATATAAGGTTGCTATGAGTCAAGAGCCAGAATGGACTCCACGGCACACAGCAATAGGTTGTTTATGCTAAGTCAGTATTAGAGAGTAATGTCTGATAATATGTTACCCCAACACATGTACCACTTAGAAAATAAAAAATTAGTCACTTTGGCTCTCTTTTGTTCTTAACTGATACACACATAAAAATTCAGCTATAAATTCTCAGTTTAACAAATGAACACTTTGGAAATGTATTATTTTAGATTTGGCACTTCATTAAGAATAATACATTTACATATATATACATATATATATATTTAATGTTGGCATATGATGACAGCTGTGAAAGTTTTCATTGAAAATTAACATCTAGCTAAATTCAGTGACTCTGAAAAGCATAATGGAAAGTACAATCACTTGAAACAACAATCAAAGTTCACCCTCTCCACCCGATTATTAAAATAGCTGGAAGTTTTAGAAATTGAAATACTAGCATCTTCATTCAGGACATTGTAAATAACTTACTTTCCCACATTTTATATTTTGTTTCAACGGTAAGTTTTTTCCTGGTTTATTATAGGAATGAATATTCATCCTTATTGAATTATATTCCCAAATAAAGATGAATTCTAATATGTTGCCAGCCTTGGAAATATACATTCTAATGAACAGTAAAATTAATGTGATGTTTAGTTTCTATTATGTAATTCAAAAATACAGCTTTAAAGAAAAAGTTGTTTTAGTTTTTGTTGTTGTTGTGATTTTGCTTTTTAAATTTAATTTGTACTTGAGATGATCAAATTGTCTCCACATGGACTTGTAACGTGAAATTGCCTCCCAAAATGGAGGACACTGAGAGACCAAAAAAGGGGTGGGCAACTCCAGGGTGGCAGCAAAGGAGTTTATTAGCGACACTTACATATGAGATAGGCCCTGGGCAGGAGCAGGACCAAGGAGATCTCAGCACCCTGCAGTGAGAAGACAGAGGTTTTATAATGGTAGTGAATAATAGTGGCTATTGGCACTGGGTTTTTGGATATGCCAGGGGCTTACATAAGGCGCTATAAGTCGGAATCGACTCGACGGCACTGGGTTTACATAAGGTTGCCTCAGCAAGAAATATGTAAATATGGCTTGGCAAACAGCACTGAGCTAGCGGAAAGCATAAGAGTGTTCATGTTTTGTCTCGCAAAGCCTGTTTCCCCTTCAGTCTGTTCCTGGAGGTCAGCTCTTACAATCTGACACATTCCCCCTCTTCCACAAGGTCCCTGAGGGCCCCAAGAGGAGGCATTACACCTTTGTAGGTAAGGACAGACAGCCTTGCTGTAGTTGGAGGCACAGACCACACAAGCAATATAGACAAACAAAGCAGAAAAACTCTATACCCAGGAAAAACCAAGACAACAAAAAACCTGTCAGTCAAAGGGAAAAGAAGAAAACCAGGTGGCCATAGCAGACCAACTATTTTTTATCTGTTTTTTTCATATGGCCTAACAAATCAGTTATGTTTGGTGATAGTCTGGTATATAGGTACAACATTTAGCTTTCACTACAGCATATGTCCTGCCTTAAGCAGCTGTTAGAATGTCTAGAGCCTTTCAGCTTTGAAGGACTACCTTTCTCATTTGGGTGGTTTTGGCAGTTAATAGCCACAGCTTTCTCTACTGTCATTAAGGGCGTATGTAGTAAATTTGTCAGAATTTTAATTTGTCCCTTTACTTTTAAGGAGCTAATGGGGCAACCAAAACAGTTAAAAGGATATCATACCAGTGGAAAAGACTACTCTTGGTCCACCTGGATTTTTCTATGGGGTAATTCAGAGGTTTTGGTATAGTTTTTCTAACGTTCCCACAGCATAGGGTAACTCCGAAGTGCAGCACCCAGTCCAACCGTATGGTAACCAGGGCCACAAGTAGTGGCCACACAGCCATCAAGTGCTGTTAGGAGTGAGGTATGCTCCTGTCATCCTCTTGGCATTTTTTTGCTGTAACCATTCAATGGTATTAACTCCACATGCCAGACTAGGATCTCCAAGTAACCCTCCAGCAACGATACAAGCTCTGGAAGCATATCCACCAGGATTGTTGATGGTTAATTGCAAAACAACATGGTCCTTCGGGACACTTCGAGACCAATCCACCCTGGTGGGGTGACCCATGACAAGTGCCAATAGATGGTTTCACTTTCCGGCCCCAATGGGAGCTGAATTTATCAACCTCAAAGCCTGCCAGGAAAGCCTTGCTCATAAGGGTTTGTATTTGTTGTTTCAGTACACCATTTAATTTTTTTCCGCCAGCCCCACAGCCTGGGGTTTGTAGCACAGGTAGTAATGCCATTGTACCTCATTTTTGGCCACCCATTCACAGGCATCGTGACCTGTAAAGTGTGTACCCTGGTCACTATCAATCCTTTGGGGTATTCCATACATAACGCTCAGCTTTTGTAATCCTTTTATTGCAGCAGCGTAGTTCCCTTGTTTACACAGGAACACCTGTGTCAAGTTGGTAAGTGTCCACACAAACAAGGACATTTTTTTTTTTTTCTTCACTGATGGAGAGGGGACCTATATAATCTACTTGTCAGTCCATCACTGGCTCTGTTCCCTTATACATCTTCCCAGGATCATGGGGCAGATTCCTTGAGAATTGGTGTGAGCACATGGGGTAATTTTGTATAGCAACTCTTAAGCCAGTATACTTCACTGCTATGCCTGCCTGTTTAACTATTTTCCAACCAACAGAGACACTACAGTGTCTGCTTTTCTGGTGAATCCAGAGGGAAGCTTCCACTTCAGGAAGCACCATTCTAACTTGTGCTCTAGCGTCTGCTTCTTGGTTTCCCAGTGGGGAAAGAGGTGAATGGGCTGCTACATGAAAGACAGGTTAGCATCTGAGGTTTGGAGGTGATCTCAGATGTCTTGCCACAAGACTTTCTCCCACAAGACTTTACGCGTTATTTTCTACCACTCCTTATGCCATTGGCTTATCCACATAATTAGCCCACAGGCTATAGCCCAACTTTCTGCACACAGGGTTAAGGACCAGGGTTTGTGGATGATGACCATCTACTCAGACCTTAAATTGGCCCATTGATTGCTTTTCCCTGAGCCAGTTTCAAACCAAATGATATCAGTGGAGGCTTGTACAGGCATTGCCATCCACAGTGGTAGTATGCCTCGGCTAGAGGCATCTGTGTACCAGGCATCTGCTGACAATGGGCTTTCTCTTCTCTTAGAAGAGAAGAGAGGCAGCTCTGGTGGTACAGTAGCCTGTGCTGTGGGGTCATCGTGATATGTCATTGGACCAAGTACAGCCTGTAACTCTTGGGACAATGGCCTGGTGGAATGGGCACTGCACTGTTGCAGGTATGCACACCATTTGGTCAGTGTAGCTGTCTGGGTGTTAGCTGATGACGGCTTGGAAAACAGCCCATTGACCCACCCATTTATGGGCAGAGTTGTGCAAAAGGGTACAGCTCCTGCCTCTGTTAATGACATTACTTGCTGGAGAGCATTATAGGCTGCCAACAATTGTTTTTCTATGGGACTGTATCAATTTTTCACCCCCTCCACAAATGGGACCAAAAGCTTAGGGGGGCTTTAGTTCCATTCTGATCTTGCTACAAAGTCCAGCCAAAGCCATCCATGGTACTGTTTACATCTAACCAGGAGGGTAGCCTTTTCTGTATCGTACCTAACAGTTTCACTTGTGCAACCAACACTTTTGCGTTTTGGAAAGCATGTTGCTGTTCATTATCCCAATCACAAGAGGCACTCTTTTTTCCAATAAATAGAGTGGTCTCAAGCACTGGGCCAAGTAGGGAATAAGTACTCTCCAGTACTCCAAAAGATTCACAAAGGCCTGCACTTCTCTTGGAAGCCTAGGGGTGAGGTAAGCTTATATTTTATTGATGGCTTTTACCTTATTATGGCTTAGGCAACACACAGGTGTTACCCAACTAGATGACACCTAGGAAGTTTACTGAAACTCTCAGCCCCTGTACATCTTGCGGATTCATGTCCCATCCTCTCCCCTGTAGGTGGATGATTAGGACATCTAGACACTCCTGTAACAGAGAAACATCCTTGGCAGTTAACATGATATCATCAATATAATGAAAATAACGGACAGTAGCAGGGAAGGGGAAAAAATTCAGATCCTCAGCAACCATATTATGGCAAATGGTGAGACTATGTAGATACCCTTGCGGTAACACCTGAAACGTCCATTGCTGTGCATTCCAGGTGAAGGCAAAGTGGTCCCGAGTAGACAGGGCTAGAGGGATGCTAAAGAATGTATTGGCTGGGTCTAACACAGCACAATATGCTCCCAGGCCTATACTTAGGGTTTTCAGCAAGGAAGTTATATTTGGGACTGCAGCATGTATAGGAGAGATCACCTTGTTAAGCTCTCTGTAGTCTATGCCAGAGTCATATGCCAGGACTCATCTGGTTTCTTCACAGGCTACACAAGACTAATTGAAAGCATTGTGGGCTTCCCAGAGGTTGTCTACCGTTTCAATTTCAAAATGGTTTCACTGATTTCCTTATGTCCTCTGGGCAAATTATATTGCCTGAGGTCTACCAGTCTTCAGGGTGGAGGCAGGGTCACTAGTGCCCATGCTGTGTTTCCTCTCAAGACTGTTTTCACCACCCTCACCCACAGTTGGAATTCTCCCACAAACATGGTCAGTCAGTCTCATGAGAATATCCACCCCTAGAATTTATTCCAGTGCTGGGGAAATATAAACTTGATATGGCTTAGGGGGAGTATGTTTTCTTCGTAGGGTCAGGAGTACTTGACGTACATGGTTGAGCTTTCACTGTACCCATCAGTTGCCAAGAGAGTCCTTGAAACTTTTCAGGGTTTCCAAAGGTAAAGATGCACTCTGCCCCAGTATCAAACAGAACAAGCACCTGCTGCTTTTTTTCTTTCTTTTAACCAATGTATTGTGACCTCTACAAGGGGCCTCCAGTCCCCCTGCAAGGCCCTGACTTGCAGGTGACCTTGGCCCCACCTCTACTCCCTAGGGATTGATGGGGTCTAGGTGGTGGCAAGAAGCACTTCCTCTCAAGGTCCAGTGGGACCCGGAGGATGGTATTTTTGCTTCGGCTTCAGATTCTTGCAAAGGCTGAACAAAACCCTATTCAGTAGTTTATCTATTTTTCCTACTGCTGTTCTGGCAGCCACTAAGTCCACCTGCATTGGCTTCTGGGTTACTTTCGAGAGGCCCTTGGGGGGTTGTCTTACAGGGTTTTTAGCCTTTCTTTTCTCTCTTCCCACAGGTTGCAATCCCTTCTCCGTAGCCCTCTCAGTTTCACTCAAGTTGGCTATGACTCGTGCACTTAGTGGACAGTTTGGCCCACTAAGGGACTAAATACAGCCACCAATGTGCCATATCAGGAAGGCAGGGTTGCCTGTATCATCTTTGCTTTCATTCCTACAATCAATAGTTTATTATCTGTTCCCAAGAAGTGCTCAACATAAACCATGTGGCACATACCTAGCTCTTGTATTAGTTGCTGTAACTCTTCTACAGAAGACCACTTCCAACTGTGCCAGAAAATTCACCCTCATTTGGCCATACCTTTTTCCAACACAAGAGGATCCAGTCTGTGAGGGCATGTATGCCTTCTGGGTTCCAATCCGCATGTAAATTCTGCCAGAGGGTGAGGTGGGTATACTACTCATTTTTTCTACCTTGATTCCATTTAAAGAGACACCATCTCCTCCAATACCCCACAGACATAATAACAAAGCGACAAGGTTTTCTTTTCCTTTTTGCTGGAATTTCCCACGTAATTCAGTCGGCTCAGTGGGGATGTATTCCTGCATTGTCATGGAGCTGGTGGGCATGATTTCTTGTATATAGTCATTGGGTTCCTGGGTAGCTTTCATCTTATGGGTAATGAGTGGCTGTGCCCAGAGGAGCCACTCTGTGTAGCCCGGCTCCTCCTTGACTGTCACTTCCACATCTGAGTCGCTGCTAGATTCACTCTCTCAAGGATTCCATGTTTTTGCATCCCAGTTACCTTTTATCAACACTGCCCTGATCTTTGCATTTGGTACTTCCCTTCACCCCATCTTTACAAACCTGCAGACAAGCATTTCTAACTGCTCATTCTGTTTGTAGATACAGCCACTCAATATGTCAGTCATGGCCACACATGGCACATCTCTTTCCAACCATAACTCTTCCTGCAAAGCTCTTATGTGCAGTTCAGCAGCTAGATGGGCATTGGTGACTACTGAATGGTCCAGAGCAGTGGCTACCCTATGGCCACTACTGCTTTCCTAGCTTCTTTTTCACACTTATGAAGGCACACATCTTCCCACAACTGTGCTATGCTGCTTGGTGTTTTGGGGGCATCCGCATACTCGTGTGGCAGTCCACACACATGCATCAAAAATATGGGCCAGACCTTCCCACACAGAGGTCACTGGCCAACCTGGAATTTCCTTGGCAGAAGCTTCACTCCCATTTGCCATTTCTTCAGTCTCCTGGCTGGCTTGCCAATTGTCCAGGCATAGACTTGTAATGTGAAAATTCTTCCAAAAATGGAGGGTGCTGAGAGACTGAAGAAACAGCCAGGTAACTCCAGGGTGGTAGCAAAGAAATTTATTAGGGAAACTTACATATGAGGTGGGTCCTGGGCAGCAGCAGGACCTAGCAGATCTCTGTGCTCTGCAGTGGGAGGGCAGAGGTTTTATAGTGGTGGTGAACAATAGTAACTATATGCCAGGGACTTACATAAGCCTGTCTCAGCAAGAATTACATGAGACTGGCTTGGCAAATAGTAATGATCTAGCAGAAAGCTTATGTTTGGCTTCACAAAGCTTGTTTCCCCTTCACCAATAAAAGTACTAAAGTGTAAAATAAATAAATAAATACATTTATCATATGTGTGCATATCCCAGTTTGGGATCTGCCGGATTTAGGCAGACTCTTCCGTATGATCTAGATCTTTCTTGGCTTTCTTTGCATCCCAGTGACACAGATATGACTTTATTTCTTCTCACATGGAATGCAGGAACAGTACTTAGATGTTAGCAACCTTGATTTCTGCTTTTGGCCTCAAAAGAAAAACATTAGTGTACCCAAGATTCTGGGTTGTATTGTTCAATACTTGGAGGTAAATGACTGATGAGGTTGCTGCTAACAGTCTACACTACACTTGAGGCTCTACAGCAAATTTCTGGGATGCTGTGCTTTTTTCTAGGTGGAAGTTGTGATCCTTTGATGAGATATACTCACAAATTGCTATCCAGGGCAAAATTTATTTAAGCATATCCCAGTAAAATACTAATAGACCATAGCCAAAAAGACATGCCTCTCCCTAAATGGATTAGGGACACAAACATATCCATCGGCAAAGAAAATTTAAGCAGTGGATTTACATGTCTTATTTATGCCCCTTGAGCTCAAATGTAACAATGATTGTGAGGATGGCACAGAACCGGGCAACATTTCATTTTGTTTTGCATGGCATTGCTGAGTCAGGGCTAACTCTATGGCACCTAACAACAACAATGCATGATGCAAATATTTTACAAGTTCTTTTTTTGGTAAACCATAACAGGAACCAAGATCATAATAGTAACATTTGCTATTCTTATTGGAAGAAAATTAAATGCCATCAACAGAAATGACTTTGTGAACCTGCCCCCTATTTCAGCTACTTAACTAGCCTTAAAAACTTGGCTAGTTTCTTAACCATTTCTGAAGTTATTTTATTCTAAAAAGAGTTTCTCTCATCAGCAAAACAGAAATAATAATTTAAAAAAATGCTAATTACCTAACGGTCTGACTAAATGAAATAACGTATTTTAAGTGCTAAACATAGGAGTTTCACAGAGTCGATGATCAATAAATAGTAACCTTTTTAAGACATTCCTATCGCTTTTGGTATTATATTCATAATGAACTACTGATTTCACAGAAATCTATATTAACATTTTAAAAACTTTTCCTCAACTGTATTATAATGTAATTTTGGGGACAGAAGTCTGTGTCAGTAATAAAAATATACAGTTTAAATTATGATGTTTGTTTGTATAGAGCTCTCTTAACTGGAGGGGTTCAGAAAATATTCAGAATGTGATCATTCCAATGTTGGTGTCTATCATACACAATATTTTTACTTAATTTTTCGTTTCATTTTGTCATGCTGTTGTTCAGTGATTAACTTTTACTGATGCACAAATTAGACCTGTTTTATTGAGGTTTTTATTTTTATTTTAAACAGTGCTCAAGGTGAAGAAGAAAAGGGCAACTAGTAGTGCACTACTCAGTTAAAAAAACTTTGAGAAAATGTTTGCATCAGCTAAGGAATTGGTGCAAGGGAACCTACTTTTTAAGGAGGCCACTTTATAAATATCATGTGTTCCACTTTTCACAAAACTTTCTTACTGTCAAATTTAAATGTTTACACCCTTTGTTGTAATTTTTCTTTTTCTTTTTTGTTTTAGTGTAATATACTATATTTTTAAATGTAATTTCCTACAAATATTGCTTTATATTTATCTGTAAACGTAGTAACACAAAGGATTTATTTAATTAAAGCAGCCTCTGAAACCATCTCTATTTTGTATCCTTTTGCGTCATTCATTTCTCCACCATTTTCTACTGTTAATTATACTGACATCACTTGCTCCAAAAAAAAAAAAAAAATGTGTTTTATTTACAGGGCACAGCTTATGGAAGTGCTCCTGTACCTTCTCGCAGGCAATTATGTGAGTCTCTTAAATTCAGCTCTGTGTTGTAAACATGACTATGTGTTCCTGTGCTGTAGCATGGCATGCTGATTGAGACCGAACACCCTAAGGTCAATATGCAATCCCCAGTGTTGTATATTACCTATAATGTGTTTGTAGCAAATGGTTCCCTTTGCCTCTTCCTTATCTGTTTTGTCATTATCCAGCCCATTTAAGAAAACTGCATTGTGATGCGGCCAAGTGCATTGAGACTGCAGTAATGGCTCAAAGTCTGGGGCAAAGTAAGAAGTGATGCTTATTTAAGTTTATTTTCATTTAGCAACAATATATCACTTTCTCTGTCAACTGAGTCTGTAAGCTTTCTTGAATCCTAACTTCTTTTACTTACTTGTTCATATAGATCTCTACACAGCTGTGTTTTTACTATAGCTAATGAAACCTCTTTTCTAGAAAGGAAAATCCATTAGAAAAACTCCTCATTCTAGTGAATTAAAAAAAAAAAAAAAAAAAAAACTTGCCTTGTTAACACGTTAGCTTATTTCTAAGTCACCGTATTTAGAAAAATAAAATCACATATAAATTTTTAGACAGAAATCTGAATTCTACAACCTTACTCAGCTGTATTATAAATGTATGTACCTCTGCAGAGAGCCAGATGCCTGCATTTTGGTTCAGGAGATTTTATTTGACGGCCTGTGTACTTTAACATAAACTTTTTGTGAATGAGATATCCATATGTAAATTTAATAGAATCTCCAAACTGCCATCAGACTTTGAGAAAGAGCTATATTCATTGGCCATTGCCATCGCTGTATTTTATCTTTCCCCACACAGCATCCATCAGAAAATCATGGTTGTTTACCTCCATTATAGATTGCTACAGCAATACACCATCTGATTATAATTGTTACGCCTTGGAACAATTGCCAAATAGATTCATCTTAATATGATGTTAAAGGTGGTTGAAAGGTACAGTCCTGTTTGCGTAATGCTTTTCTTCACTATTGGCAGAATAAATATAGACTTTGATGACATTTACTGAGAGGGATTTGAGAATCAATTTAAAAAAAAAAAAAAGCAGTACTTAGCAACATTTTGAAGCTGCCCAAACAAGAAACAAAAAAAATGTACTTTACTATCTCTTTTCTCATGAAATAATTTAGAAAGTATGAATTCTTACAGAAAAAGTTGTAGCAGAAAGAACTGCTAATATGAATAGAAGGTGGTATTTAGATGTATTAAAAATTCACCTGAAGTTAAATAATCATACATAGGTTGGAAATTATCCTTTGCTGCTATTTTAGCTACCTCTCCATCATCTAACTCTGAAAAGTATACTGAAGGTGTGGTGTATTTTATTTAGATACTAAATATAGAATTAGTAAATATAAATTGAAAACTACAATGAGAACTTCAATGAGATAATTTTTTTTTTTTTTTAATTTTGGATTTGTCTTTTTTTTTCCCCCCCGGAGGAAAAAATCACTGTTGTGCACATAAGTTATATTTCATTGAAGACAGAGAATTATCATTACGGAGATAGAGAAGATAGTAGGTTACTGGAAACTTTGGGGAATGTGGATTTATACATGACTTGAAATCATGAGTGGAAACATAAAGGATATGGGAGTATTATATTCAATGTGAATTAAACTTGTTTCTTACTTTCAAAAAATCAAAGAGCATAATATGAAAAAAAATGGGATGCTTGATATTTGAAATCATTTCTTTCTAAATGATCCACCACCACCCTGTTGCCCTCAAGTCGATTCCAACTCATAGCGACCCTATAGGACAGAGTAGAACTGCCCTATTACGTTTCCAAGGAGTGCCTGGTAGATTCTAACTGCCAAATTTTGGTTAGGAGCTGTAGCTCTTAACCACTACACCACCAGAGTTTCCAGTTAAATGATAGCTAACCCTACGAAGAAGAAGAAAAAAATTGAATGATGAATGATTTCTTGAAGTCTGAGATTAATCTTAAATTGAAATTTATCCTGTGCTTCAATGTATAACACCATAAAATGAATGTTATTGTTCTAAACATGTGGACATGGAAATAATAAGCATATAACACTCACATTTAATTTTTTTTTTTTAACACTCACATTAATGAATTGGGAATGTTTACAATCTCATTTCCTTTTTGTCAAGTGCAAGTATTAGAATCTTTGAATTACATATTAGAACAGCCGTAAGTATTCATAAAGGTGATGCTTATCAAAGACATTATATAGAAAGAATAAATGTTTTATTTTAATAGGAAGGTCAGAATATTTATATTAACCTTCTTCCTTTCTACCTCTTCCATAAAATCAATACCTATCTAGACATCTTAGAGTTTCTTCCTGATTCTAGTATTTTATATTTTTGACTAGGTCAGTAACTATGACTTATACTTTCATGAGGTTATAGATAACCAAAGTATTATTGATTTATTGATTTTTTCTTTGGATATAGAATATTAAGGGTTTTCTGACATCATTTCAAAAATAAATATAGCTAAACAATTTTTGTGGCAAAGAGAAAAATCTAGCAACAACAACAACAACAAACAGAATAACCAAACCATTGCCATCAAGTCAATTCTGAATCATGTTGACCTCAAGTGTTTCAGAGTAGAACTGAACTCCATAGGGTTTTCAATGGCTGTAACTTTATGGAGGACCCTGGGTGATCAGCTACTAACCTAGACATTGGCGGCTTGAACCCAGCCAGCATCTCCACTGAAGAAAGTCCTGGTGATCTGCTTCTGTAAAAATTACCATTAAAAAAAAAAAAAAAAAAACTATTGGGCTCAGTTCTACTCTGAAATACATGCTATGAGTTGGAATCAACTCAATAACAATGAGTTTGAGTTTTAGTTAATCTTATGGAAGTAGATAACCGAAACTTTCTTCCACAGTGCAGCTGGGTGGATTCCAACTACCAATCCTTTGGCTAGGGGTTCCTTAAATGATGAGGTAATTAGAAAAGCTATGAATCCACTATTAGATGATTCACATCTCCATCTTGGAAAACTCAGTTATTTCTATGCAGTTTTAAATTAAATGCGTATATTAAACTGATGTTGGTCTTATCAAAAAGAGTAATTAAAACAACCATAATTAATATGTTAAAGGTGCTAATAGAAAAGGTGGACAATAAGAAAACACATGTGTAATTTCAGCAGAGTGATGGAGCTATGAGAAAGAATCAATGCAACATGGTAGAAGTTAAAGTCAATAACAAACATGAATAATGTCTGCAATGGTCTCATCAGAAGACTGAACACAGCCAAGGAAAGAATCAGTAAACTTCAGGATAAAAAACCCAACCCACTGCCATCGAGCATCAGTAAACTTCAGGATAGGTCAGTAGAAATTATACGAACTGAAACACAGAAAGAAAACAAACAAAAAATCAGAGCATCCAAGAGCTGTGGAAAATATCAAGCGGTCTAACTTAAGTGTAATTGGGTCCCAGAGGAAGAAGAGAGAGAGAATGGGGCAAAAGAAAGTTTTGAGAAATATTGGCTGCAAATTTTCTAAAATTGACACACACCAAATTACAGATCCAAGCAGCTCAAAGAACACCAAAGATGATAATGAAGAACAACAGCAAAAATACACCCAGGCACATCATATTCAAACTGACAGAAATCAAAGATAAAGTTTAAAGGCAGTTGGGAAGTGGGGGGTGGAAATACACATTACATACAGAGGAACAAAGATAAGAGTTACAGTAGATATATTATCAAGAACGCTGTAAGCTAGAGGACCTTGAAATTGCATCTGTACAGCTCTGAAAGGAAACAATCAAAACTGACTACAGTGAAACTGTCTTTCAAAAAAAAAAAGAAAAAGAAAGCTTTTTTCAGATCAACAAAAACAGCAAATTTATTACCAACAGAACTGCACTGTAAGAAATAATAAAGGAAAAATGGAAGAACACTGAAAATGGAATAAATGAAACTAAAATTAAACTTTGTCTTTAAAAAGTCATATGCAGAAAAATCTGTGCTATATTCATATACGATTTTTGTCTTAAGTAATAATTCTGAACCTTGAATTTTTATTTACTACTACGATGTTACCAAAGTTATCGTCTTAATATTTCTGTAGTTTATGCTTCCTACCTCTGTCATGTTTATTTTGTGGGTATTTCTTTTTGTGTGTGTATATATGTACATTCATATGTTAACAAAGGTTTATACTGGGTGTTAAAAGTTAATGATGAACCAAAACTGTGCACTGTATGGAAAAGAGGAGAGGCAGTGTTATGGATTGAATTGTGTTCACCAAAAATATGTGTTGTAAATCCTAATCTCTAGGCCTGTGGTTAAAATCCCATTTCAGAATAGATTGTCCTTGTTATGTTAATGAGGCAGGATTAATGTAGGGTGCATCTTTAGTCAATCTCTTTTGAGATATCAGAGTGATTAAATAAGCAAGATAGAAGTAGAATTGAGGAAAGAGAGATGCCAAGCCACGTGAAGACTGCCCAGGAGCAGAAGCTCAGAAGAGACAAGGACCGTCCTCCAGAGTCAACAAAGAGAAAGCTTTCCTCTAGAGCTGGCACCCTGAATTTGGACTTTCAGCCTCCTAAACTGTGGGAAAACAGATTTCTGTTTATTAAAGACACCCACTTGTGATATTTCTGTTATAGCAGCACTAGATAACTAAGATAGGCAGGAACCAATTAAAATCTGAATAATCCAGTGCTCATTTACTGTTCCACACTTCTGTACTTTAATGACTATAATATGTTTTGTCCTGTTGTTACTGACCCCTCTTATGAAAAAAAATAGCATATTCTTATTCTAATTAAGACTAATGTTTGAAGTATTTGAATGTCAATATTAATTTTACATTGTTATAAGATTTAACTAAATGTTACATTAATCAGGGGACTTTTGCCCCTTCTGAAATTATTCTAAAATACAGAATGACAACATTTAAAGATTGAAAATTGAATTACCAAATTTAATAGACTAGAAATATTGTGGACTAATAATTTAATCTGTAATAAAAGAATACAACCTTGCTTTCATATTTCCCTTTTAAATAGTTATTGAGCTAAGTAAGTGAATTAGGGTACTGTCTTTAAGAATTAAGAATAGTCGAATATTCTCTTAGAGCTTTGGAAGTCTTTGATCTCTAATCTAGCCTCTCATTATCAAAGTAGTTGATTTTTTCCTATGCCTATTAGTACATATTTTATGTACTTTTTGTCTTTGCAGTATTAATAAGTATTTGTAAGGACCTACAGGAAACCCTGGTGGTGTAGTGGTTAAGAGCCATGGCTGCTAACCAAAAGGTCAGCAATTTGAATTCACCAGGTGCTCCTTGGAAAATCTATGGGGCAGTTCTACTCTGTCCTGTAGGGTCACTATGAGATGGAATCGACTCAACAGCAGTGGGTCATGAAGGACCTACAAGATGCATATTTCTGGGAGCTGGATCCTAATTTTCTTAAAGTTCATAGAGAAGTGATGTCTTGGTCATCTAGTGCTGCTGTAACAGAAATACCAGAAGTAGATGGCTTTAACAAACAGAGGTTTATTCTCTCATAGTCTAGTAGGCTAGAAGTTCAAATTCAGGACATCAGCTCCAGGCGAAGGCTTTTCCTCTTCCAGCTCTGAAGGAAGGTCCTTGTCATCAATCTTCTGGACTAGGAGCTTCTATACACAGGAACCCCAGGTCAAAAGGACACACGCTGCTCCTAGCACTACTTTCTTGGTGGTATGAGGTCCCCTTGTCACTCTCTCTTTTATATCTAAAAAAAAGATTGACTCAAGACACAATCCAATCTTGTAGTTTGAGTCCTGCCTCATTAACATAACTGTCCCCATCCCAACTCATTAACATCATAGAGGTAGGATTTACAACACATAGGAAAGACACATCAGATGACAAAATGGTAGACAATCACACAATACTTTGAATTATGGCTTAGGCAAATTGATACACATATTTTTGGGGGACACAATTCAATACATGACAAGAGATAAGATCACTCATACATAAAAATAAAAGTCTAGATTAAGGCAACATATTGTGTTGAAGAAATGTATTAGTAACTATAATTTAGACTGACATCATGGATTTTGAGGGTGGTTTGTGAATTTAATTTAATATACTGGCTATCTGCTTCCAAAAAGTCACAGCCTTCAAAAACTCTATGAAGCGCAGTTCTACTCTGCAACACGTGGGTCATCATGTGTTGAAATTGACTTGATGGCAACTTATTTATGAATTTTCTAGAAGGTTCAAATAGGTTAGAGTGTGCTAGGTAGAGAGAGAATAGAAGAAATTTTCATGGGCTGGAAAAGTGAGATTTTAAGTGGTCCTAGAGATTATCTATTCCAATCTATTCATATCACAGATAAACCCTTGAGATGTTGAGAGATTAAACCAAAGCCTAAGGCTTAGGAGCCCTGGTGGAGTAGTGGTTAAAGTGAATAGCCTGCTAACCAAAAGGTCAGCAGTTCAAATTCTCCAGCTGTTCCTTGGAAACTCTGTGGAGCAGTTCTACTCTGTCCCGTAGGGTCTCTGTGAGTCATGAGCAATCCAGGGATATATATGAGCTCTTGGCTGTTGATCTCTGTGGTAGACATAGCTGATAGTGGAGGTGGACACATTAGTAACTCAATGCTTGATCATTTTTTTGACAGTATTATTAACTGCTTCTCATGCATCCTTCTCATTCATTATGACCTGTGATCTGGTTTCCCCTGTGGCATCTACTTAGAAAACATAAGGCTGGGATGTGTGGCATTTAATATCTGATTGCTTCAACAGTGACAATTAAAAGTGGAAATCAATAAATTGACATTAAATTTTATGCATCTGTCACGTGTCCATGAAAAAATCAATTCATTCTTGTTTCATTTTCACATCTGAATGACTTTGGGAAACTCAGTATCCACTGAGGTAAGGTTTGCTAGGAGACTCCCAGAGAAAACTTCTCTAATGTCCCTCTCCTACACAACCCCACTCCATCAACCATTGGCTACTCTAGCCAAGTATTATTTAGAACAATGTGAACATCTACGGATAGCATTTTTAATTTTTTAATGTTCATTTATTGGACCTTTTGAGCATTTGGAAAATTAGTAAACAGTAGATGTGTAGAACCATTTGATTCAGAGGTTTCTGTTATTATCAACCTCTAGTCAAAACTGGAGCTCTGGCGGTGCAGTGGTTAAGAGCTACGGCTACTAGCCAAAAGGTGGGCAGTTTGAATCCACCAGCCCCTCCTTGGAAACTCTATGGGACTCTGTCAGAATCCACTCGACAGCAATGGGTTTTGGGTAGTCAAAATTAGCTTCAACAGATTGAATTCAATTCTTATAGTAAGTCAAGAATCTTCTGCTAGAGTATCATTTTTATCTATGAGATATCAATCAGTGTTGATGTTGTGTGCCATTGAGTCCATTCTGGCTCATAGCAATTCTGTAGGACGTAGTGAAACTGCCCCATAGAGCTTCCTTGGCTGTAATCTTTACAGGAGTAGATTGCCAGGTCTTTTCTCCTGCAGAGATGCTAGTGGGTTCAAACTGCTGACCTTTTGGTTATCAGTTGAGCACTTTAACCATTGCACCACCAAGGCTCCCTGAAATTAGTAAGATACAATTTTACTTTATTTGTGAACCACTGCTTTTGTTGCATTTTGCATGAGAAAGAAAAGTAATCATTCCTTACAAAATAAGTCTGCACTGAACACTGAGATTGTTTCAGGTCAGGATGAATTGAATACATGTTTTGGAGTAGTTCCTGATTTTCTTAACCTATATCTCTTCAAAATTTTGCTTTCTGCAAGATATTATTTAAATTAGAAAAAGTAATATACAGTTTTTTTTTTTTTTTCTTTTCCCAAGCCTTTATTTACTGTTTACCAGAGTGTTTCTTTGTTCTCTTGTAAAGGAATAGTGGAAAGAGGGAAAACATTAAAAATAATACCAAAAGATAATGAGGAGTGAACTGACAAGTGTAAGAGCTATTTACGTGCATTGATAAATATGTAGCTAATTTTATGGAAGTTTCCCTCTGGCCCTTCATGTGCTAAGGGTTTAGTGCCCCCCCTCCTCTGGTCTCTTCATTTCTTTGCTCTGCATTTCATGCCAGGAGGTGCAATGGAAGGATCAAGAAGTGACACCTTCTGGGACAAAGATGCAAATTGACTTCCTGATATAAAAGAAGATTTAAATGTGCTATGTAATGACTTAATAACTAGTATTCACTGCATTTAATTGGATTTTCTTATCTTGTTGGTTCCTGAGTCATCAGCAATACAGGAAATATACGTGAAAATTGTCTTTAATAGATTGTAGTTTATGCAAACTTATACAAATTATATTTATACTCCTTGCTAATAGAAGCAAATTTTACATAGAATCTTCCGGGAAATCCTAGTAGAGGCTGCTCCTGAGAGGTTGTCAGAAGGGAACCAATGTGTTTGAGCACTGCTGGATATCAGACAAATTGTTAAACACTTTATTGAAGTTATCTCATTTGATATTTCTAACAGATCTGAAAAGTGGATATGAAACCCATTTTTAAATGAGAAACCTAACTTAGTGATTATATGCCTGTATTAGTTTCCTAAAGCTTTCATAATAAATTGACACAAACTGGGAGATTTCAAATAGCAGAAATTTGTTCTCTCGTGGTTCTGGAGGCCAAAAGTTGGAAATAAGTTGTTGGCAAAGGTTGTCCTTCTGGAGATTTGCAGCAGGATTTTACCATGCCTCTCTCCTAGAGTCTGCTGGCTACTGGCAATTCTTGGGGTTCCTTGGCTTATTGTTACATCACTCCCATCTCTGTTCTGTCTTCACATGGTCTTCCTCTCTGGGTGGGCTGCTGCCTTTGCAGTCTTTTTCTTTTCCATCTCATATAAGGACACTGTCATTAGATTTGGGGCCCATCCTAATCCAGGATGATTTAATCTCACCTTAGGATTCTTTTTTTTTTTTTTAGGATTCTTAATTTAATTACATCCTCAAGATTCTATTTCCAAATGAAGTTACATGAGGCACTGGAGATTAGGACTTGGGAATACCTTTTTGGGGGTCACTGTTCAATCCGCTACAATTCACAATGCCTGAGTCAAAATGGGTGGTGGAGTCAGAATACAAATCCTGATCTTTCTGACTTGGGAGTACAAAGGCTTTCCGTTGTTCTATGCCAATTCAATAACAATAAAATTTGTGGCCAAGCTGCCATTTTAAGCATAAGATGATACTCTTAACAAGATGACTAAAACTGTCCCAGACATTTAAGTGCTTACACTCCAATGAAATATGGCTGGTCCTTTAATTCCCAGAAAATGAACTATGTCATATGTGTTAGTTTACTCGTGCTGCCGTAACAAAGTACCACAAATTGGATGGCTTGAAATAACAGAAATTTATTATCTCACAGTTCTTGGGTTAGGAGTCCAAATTCAGGGTGTCAGCAAAGCTGACTCTTTCTGAGGCTTTGAGGGATAATCTGTTCCATGCCTCTTTCCTAGCTTTTGGTGACCACTGGAGATTCTAGGCATCCCTTGGCTTCAGTTCCAATCTCTGCCATTGCTGTTACTTGACCATCTTCTTTCTGTCCCTTCTTCAAGAGCACCAGTCATATTGGATTTGGACACAACCTACTCTAGTATCACCTCATCTTAACTAATAACATTTTCAAAAACCCTCTTCCAAACAAAGGCATACCACTAAATGGGGTAAGGATTTCAACATGTCTTTTTTTGGGGACACAATTCAATCCATAATATCATCTCACTGTAATCACTAGGAGAAAATATAATATAAGCTGCCTAAAGAAGTATATTACCATATATTCCTTCTTTGGCTAAGTATATGTTCCTTATTGGTTATCATTTAGAAACCAGCAAGATGAGAAAATTCAATTAGATATAATAGATGTCAGTTATTACAAAAACTAAGTAGCATTTTTAAACCTCTTATTATAAGAGGAAGTCATATAGAGAAAATTTATTTTAAACACTTTTTAAAATGAAAAATAAAATATTTTTCTTAAAAACAAAGATTTTGAATAATCACAATTCATTAGAATATTCTATAAGTTCCGAATTGACTTGATGGCAATAGGTTTTGTTTTAATGATCTAAAAGGTAGTGTGTTATTTGTTTAATTTTTTGAAGGAAAGAAATGTTAATAAGCTTTAATTACTGAAATACTTAAAAACAGGTATTTAGAATTATTTTACAAAGGTCACAAACAGTTATTTTGGAAAGGAATAAAAACCTGATAGCTAAAAAATATATATACAATATAAACATTGCATAATGAGAAAAAACAGATATTGAAAATTATTTTACAAGGGTCACAAACAACTATTTTGGAAAGGAATAAAAATCTACTAGCTAAAAAGTACATAAAAATATTGCATAATGAGAAATCTCTGCTTTGGTTGGTTTGTTTTGTTTTGTTGTGGTTACTTCTGTTCTATGTAATCCTAGGGAAGAGTGACTCTTAAGTGATAGTGCATCACAGTTATTCTCTTTGTTCTTTTGTGTTAAGCATCATACCACGAATCAGCCAGCCTGTGTTTTCACAGACATCACATTTATTGAATATAAATAGGTTGCTTTAAAAACCATTTGATTATATTTCATATTAGGATATTTTATAGGAAAAAAGTTAAAACAAACAAACAAAAAAAACTAACTTGGTGAAGATTTATATCTACAGGTACACACTCAAGTATTTGCCTGACAATGTGGTTTTAAAAAATGAAAAATTAAAATAGATCCTCAAAACCTTCGTTTGAAATTGGATTTGAAATTGTACATTTTGCAGTTTCAAAGTTAGAAGGGTTACTGATTCTGAGGAGTAGACTCCATGTAGATTCTGGAAGAGGATGGATGGGCCGGGAATTGGAGATGGGGTAGGCAGGAAAAGGAAGGAAGTAGATACAGAAGAATAGGCATCAAAATATTTAGACTTCTTCCTGATACCATTTTAAAGATAAATATTTCCAATTTCCTTTTTCTTCCTCATTCCTGACAACCATCCTCCCTTCACATTGTTCCCCTTTTATTTCCCTCCCCCCCCCCCCCCCCCCGCTTTCTCCCTGTATCTTCCCTCTGTACCTGGCCTGGTGATTCTTAGATTTTGAGGGCAATATTTTTTTTTTATGAATTAAGCCAATGACTTTTTCCATGAATAATTCTTAGGATTTTCTGAAGTTTCCTTTCCTTGTTGTTGTTGTTAGGTGCCATAGAGTTTGTTCTGACTCATAGTGACCCTATGCACAACAGAACAAAACACTGCCTGGCCTGCACCATCCTCACAATCATTGTTTTGCTTAAGCCCATTGTTGCAGCCACTGTGTCAGTCCATCTCACTGAGGGTCTGCCTCTTTTCCCCTGAACCTCTTCTTTACCAAACATGATGTCCTTCCTTAGTTGATTTAAAAAAACAGACAAACAAAAAAATAATTGGTCTAGCCAAGTGGCTGATAGGTAATATGCAGAATGAATGGTTATATAAAATTAAAATTTAAGAAGTAAATTTTTGAAAATCTTTACCTGTAAGGGAAACAGAAATAGCTATTTTCTTCCTATTTTTTTGTTATATTCAGCAAATAGAATGTGTATTGATCAAGCTTACTGCTTTATCCTCATTTGTTTAGTTATGAATGATCCAACTCCACACATGAAAATCTCTTATTCCAGTGGGGGTAGAAGACAAGTAAATTAGCAATCATTGTCTGGTATATTAAGCTGCAAAATAGAAAAAAACAGGCTGAAGTTACAGCCAACTGGAGAATAGGCTCAATACATCTGGGGTATTTTGGGATCTTTTAAAAGGAAGTGCTATGTGAGGTGTTTGAAGGATGATAGAAAAGACAAATTATAGGTATTTTTCACAATATACCTTATAGGAAGAGAATGCAGATTTCAATTTGCATTCATAACTTTCATTCACTTATTCAGGAAATGTTTAATGTGTAAATCAGAATGTAATGGGTACGTTAAAATAAGCCACCAAGATTTAATTTGGTATCTAATTTGGTAAGTTGCAGCATTTTACAGGTAATTTTGAGTAACATATATTAAGGGAGCAGAAAAAATAGTAAATAATAAATTTACATGTTGATTTCTGCTTCCCTAGTTTTAGTTCTTAAAAGGCAAATCTTTAACATACCATAGGGTGGCACGCTAGTGTAAATCTTCTCTGTAATTAAATCCCATGCCCAAACTTTAATATAAGAAATATACCGTAGGCACATAACGGATATTTTTTATTCTAGTTGTGATGTTACTACCTACATGGTAAATGCTCAGTTAATTAATATAATTATCCACTTTCTTATTTTATAAAGGAGCATCTAAAGAGGTCATTACTCCAAAGTTGAATTTGAAACGTATTGCTTTGACCGCTAAGCTATCTTAAATAGCCCTAAATAAAACTGAACTTTGTTGGACATTGCTATACACAGTAAAATTGAATAGTTTTTGGCTTTCGAATTTTGATTTTTGATTACTCTTATTCAATTTGATGTTACTATTTTCTTTGACAGAGCAGGAAATAAAGTTTAAACATACAAAGACTGATCCAATCCTTTCCAACAGGCACATGACTAAAAACATTTATTTCGGATATATAGCTCTACCTACTTCTGAAAAAGATAGGACTAGGCTTTTATAATTCCCCCCAATACCATTCCCATTTTTACAAAAGATGAAATTGAAATACAGAGAAGTTAAGTAACTCAGCCACAGTCACATAGGAAACTATTTGTGAGGTGGCATTTACAATTTGTGTCCAAAGTCTGAGAATGCAGTGCCTTTCTAAAATAACCTGATTGTAAGTCAAGAGAGAATGAAACTATCTATGAAAAGGAAGATAGTTTTCTATACTTCAGGTGGCTATTGAATATGGCTTAGGCTTTCTGGTAGTCAAAAGAAAACAAAAATTTCATCTTATTAGAATAGTGTTTCTCTAAGAGTTTTCATAGAAAGCTAGTCCCTTAAAGACATTCCTTGAACAGGGAAGGGGTGGACTGGGATCAATTCACTTTGGGAAATTCTATATACTATATATTGTTTTCTCTCCTAGAGATTTGTTGTTGTTGCATGTCATCGAGTTGATTTGACTCATGGAGACCCTGTAGAACAGAGTAAAACTGCCTCATAGGGTTCCCAAGGCTGTAATCTTTACAGAAGCAGACTGCCACATCTTTTCCCCTATGGAGTTGCTGGTGGGCTTAAACTCCCCGTCCTTCATCCATCGGCCAAGTGCTTAACCACTGACCCACTGTACAGTTGATAATTTCTGCTCTAAAGAGACATGTTTATTCTCTCTCTACACACACACATATATACGCACATGATATTTCTATTAATATATATTCTTTTCCAAATGGCCTCCTCCCTTCTATTTTAGGAACATGTATTATCATCCTGTGGAGCTAGAATTCTAGGGAATATACATTGGAAATCACTGAACTTAGAGAAGTTTTCATTATCTGACCAGGGATTTTTAAAAATGTAACAAAAAACTTACAAACAATAAAAATTACAAAATATATAAGGTTATCTATTGTTGTTAAGTGCCATCGAGTTGGTTCTGACTCATACCGACCCCATGCACAACAGAATGAAACACTGCCCGGTCCTGAGTCATCCTTACAATCATTGTTAGGCTTGAGCTCCTTAAAGCAGCCACTATGTCGATCCACCTCATTGAGAGTCTTCCTCTTTTCTGCTGACCCTGTACTCTGCCAAGCATTATGTCCTTCTCTAGGGACTGATCCCTCCTGACAACATGTCCAAAGTATGTAAGACGCAGTTTCTCCATCCTTGCCTCTAAGGAACATTCTGGCTGTACTTCTTCTAAGACAGATTTGTTCGTTCTTTTGGCAGTCCATGGTATACTCAATATTCATCACCAGCACCACAATTCAAAGGCATCAACTCTTCTTCGGTCTTCCTTATTCATTGTCCAGCTTTCACATGCATATGATGTGATTGAAAATGCCATGGCTTGGGTCAGGTTCACCTTAGTCTTCAGGGTGACATCTTTGCTCTTCAACTCTTTGAAGAGGTCCTTTGCAGCAGATCTGCCCAATGCAATGCGTCTTTTGATTTCTTGACTGCTGCTTCCATGGCTGTTGATTGTGGATCCAAGTAAAATGAAATCCTTCACAACTTCAATCTTTTCTCCGTTTATCATGATGTTGCTCATTGGTCCAGCCCTGAGGATTTTTGTTTTCTTTATGCTGAGGTGCAATCCATACTGAAAGCTGTGGTCTTTGATCTTCATCAGTAAGTGCTTCAAGTCCTCTTCACTTTCAGCAAGTAAGGCTGTGTCATCTGCATAACGCAGGTTGTTAATGAGTCTTCCTCCAATCCTGATGCCCCGTTCTTCTTCATATAGTCCAGCTTCTGGGATTATTTGCTCAGCATACAGATTGAATAGGTATGGTGAAAGAATACAACCCTGATGCACACCTTTCCTAACTTTAAAGCAATCAGTATCCCCTTTTTCTGTCCGAACAACTGCCTCTTGATCTATGTAAAGGTTCCTCATGAGCACAATTAAATGTTCTGGAATTCCCATTCTTCGCAATGTTATCCATAGTTTGTTATGATCCACAGAGTCGAATGCCTTTGCATAGTCAATAAAACACAGGTAAACATCCTTCTGGTATTCTCTGCTTTCAGCCAGGATCCATCTGACATCAGCAATGATATCCCTGGTTCCACGTCCTCTTCTGAAACCAGCCTGAATTTCTGGCAGTTCCCTGTCGACATACTGCTGCAGCCATTTTTGAATGATCTTCAGCAAAATTTTGCTTGTGTATGATATTAATGATATTGTTCTATAATTTCCACATTCGGTTGGATCACCTTTCTTGGGAATAGGCATAAATATGGATCTCTTCCAGTCAGTTGTCCAGGAAGCTGTCTTCCATATTTCTTGGCATAGAGGAGTGAGCACCTTCAGCACTGCATCTGTTTGTTGAAACATCTCAATTGATATTCCATCACTTCCTGAAGCCTTGTTTTTCACCAATGCTTTCAGAGCAGCTTGGACTTCTTCCTTCAGTACCATCGGTTCCTGGTCATATGCCACCTCTTGAAATGGATGAACATCGACTAATTCTTTCTGGTATAATGACTCTGTGTGTTCCTTTCATCTTCTTTTGATGCTTCCTGCGTCATTTAATATTTTCCCCATGGAATCCTTCATTATTGCAACCCGAGGCTTGAATTTTTTCTTCAGTTCTTTCAGCTTGAGAAACGCTGAGCATGCTCTTCCCTTTTGGTTTTCCATCTGCAGCTCTTTGCACATGTCATTATAATACTTTACTTTGTCTTTTCAAGCTGCCCATTGAAATCTTCAGTTCTTTTACTTCATCAATTCTTCCTTTTGCTTTAGCTGCTCGACATTCGAGATCAAGTTTTAGAGTCTCCTCTGACATCCATCTTGGTCTTTTCTTCCTTTCCTGTCTTTTCAATGACCTCTTGCTTTCTTCAGGTATGATGTCCTCAATGTTATTGCACAACTCATCTGGTCTTCGGTCACTAGTGTTCAATGCGTCAAATCTATTCTTGAGATGGTCTCTAAATTCAGGTGGGACATACTCAAGGTCATATTTTGGCTCTCGTGGACTTGCTCTGGTTTTCTTCTGTTTCAAGTTATCTATTATAGACATTTTTATTTAGCAATATTTAAGGAGAAATTTTTATCTAGTCTGTTATTCAAGTGTTAGCAAATGTTCCTTCTCTTTTTTGAAAGAGACATCAAAATATTGTTAAGATTTGGGCTTAGAAAAAGGCTGCAGAACAAAACAGCATTTCCAGTGGATTTTAATGAGAGTGAGTAGTTGCTATAGTGATGAGGCATCTCAGGCAGGGGGTGCAGTTAAGCAAAGACTGAACAGAATGTGCAGAGTAAGATGAGGCTTGGGCGTCAAATCTGGGTTAGATTGTGAAGTCTTGGCTAAGGAGGTGTATTCATTTTCTAAACTTTTTAATTTTACTTTTTGTTTCTCTTTGTCTTATTATACGTGTGCTACATGTATAATAAGACATGTATTTTTAAAAGTGGGGATGCAGAGAAAACAAGGCAGAATAGCTGGATTTTCAGACTTTTTAAAGAGGAAAACTGAAAAAGTCCAAAGTGTTCTGCTCACATTGGGAGACTGCATGGTAGCATGCATGCATATGAAAGAGAGCGAGAAAGATGAGCCAAGGAGAGTTGTCAGGTATTTTTGAGGAGGAAGAGCAAATCTTTTATTTGATTATGGGAACGAGTGAGGTAAATGTATATGAAGTAAGGTATTTAGAGTTTAAGGTTTTGGAAAGTGAGCAATTCCACGTTGCACCCATGAACATGGAATGGAGTGGAATTAAAGGGCATTGAAGGGAAGAGTTCAAGTTTAGAATGAGGAATGTTGTTTTTGTTGTGTGCCGTCCAGTCGATTTCAACTCATAGTGACCCTATAGGACAGAGTAGAACTGCCCTCAAAGGGTTTCCAAGGAGCAGCTGGTGAATTTGAACTGTCAAAAATTTGATTTGCAGCCGTAGATCTTAACTACTGTGCCACCAGGGCTCCAGAATGAAGAATAGCATGTAAAATTGCCCAGAATGATAACAGAAGTTGTGACCTTGAAAACCTTTGATCATGTAATGAAGTTTTTAACATAAACAAGTATGTGAGCAGATAGCAGAGCAGGAAATGTATAAAGGAAAAAGCTGCTCTTATGGATTGAATTGTGTCCCCCCAAAGTATGTGTTGTGAATCCTAACCTCTATGCCTGTGGTTATAATCCATTTGGTATGGACTGTCTTTGTTATGTTAATGAGGCAGGATTAATGGGTGTATCTTCAGTCAAAGAGATTTAACAAGCAACCTAGGAGGCAGAGATGGGGAAAGAGAGATGCCAAGCCACATGAAGATTACTCAGGAACAGCTCAGAAGAGACAAGGACCTTCCTCCAGAGCTGACAGAGAGAAAGCCTCCCCCTAGAGCCAGCACCCTGAATTCAGACTTCTAGCCTCCTAAACTGTAAGAAAATAAGTTTCTGTTTGTTAAAGGCACTCAATTGTGATATTTCTGTTATAGAAGCACTAGATAAGAAACACAGGTGCACAGTTGACTTCAAAGTAGAATGGGGTATTTAAGGGAAAGTGCTAAAAGCAATATTCTGGCATAAGAAATTTATAGTCAAAATCATGGTTAAGCTATAACCTCACCCTGAGAAATGTGCATGGAAGTTGAGAAGATATGGATAAGGTGGCTAAAAATCTGTTGACATATTTGAGAAATTAAAGGATTTCACAGACATGATGGACAGAGTTAAGAAAGGAGAAATTCTACACAGAGAAGCATAACAAGGGAAAGGATGAATATGAATGAAAACTGTAGGAATGTCGGCTAATAAGGATTTATATTATTGTCTGTGATTATGAGATACTGAGAAAGAGCGTAGGTGTATGAAGGAGTATTAGAGAGGTCTATCAGTCAGATTTCAGTGCAGGTACCAGAAACTGCTTAAGACGAGAAATTACAAAGTAATTGGAAAGTCTACTGAATTGGGAATCTGGGATCAATTGTCATTCAGTCTTGCTGGTACTGCCAAGATGCAGAGGTTGGAAATCTGCAGGAAAGTGCTGTCAGCATCACAGCTTATCAGTGAGTAGAACACGGGCTTGTGTGCTGGAGCCTACGTATCAGCCACCATCAGTGCCCTAGGAAGACTGCCTCAGCCTCTCTTTTGCCTTCCAAATTTTACGTGAACACGTGTCATTGGCAGAACAAAAACCACATCCAGAATTTTGATGGAAAAAGAAGGTGTCAGTTACCTAGAGCTACCATAGCAAAATATAACGGATTGGGTGGCTTTAAGGAACAGAAATTTATTTTCTCACAGCTCTGTAGGCTAGAAGTCTGAATTCAGGACATTGCAAAGAATATGGTCTCTCTCTGTGGGCTCTAGGGGAAGATCCTTGCTTTTATTTTTCAGCTTCCGTTGTCCCAGATGTTTCTTGGTGTTCCTTGGCTTTTAGATATATCTTCACATGATGTCTTCCCCTTGTGTAACTCTTGGCATCTCGTCTACTCTTTTATAAGACAACATTTAGAATGAATTAGGACACACTCTGCTCAGGTGTGACTTCCTTAACTGGTTACATCTACAAAGATAAACCCTACTTCTCCAAATAAGGATACATTCATAGATTTAGGGGTTAAACCCATTGCCTTGGAGTAGATTCCGACTCATAGCGACCCCATAAGACAGAGTAGAACTGCCAAACAGAGTTTGCAAGGAGTGGTTGGTGGATTCGAACTGCTGACCTTTTGGTTAGCAGCTGAGCTCTTTAACCACTACACCACCAGGGCTCTGGCTTAGGGTTAAGACTTCAAAATATCTTTACAGATTACACAGTTCAGTCTATAGCAGAAGGAAATGTAGTTTCTAGGATTAAGGCACCTCAGATACAGGGGGTAAGAATGGAGGCCAATGAACAAATATAAAAAAGATATGAAAATTGTTGTTGTTGTTAGGTGCAGTCGAGTCGGATCCGACTCATAGAGACCCTATGCACAACAGAACAAAACACTATCCGGTCCTGCGCCATCCTTACAATCGTTGTTATGCTTGAGCTCATTGTTGCAGCCACTGTGTCAATCCACCTCGTTGAAGGTCTTCCTCTTTCCTGCTGACCCTGTACTCTGTCAAGCATGATGTCCTTCTCCAGGGACTGATCCCTCCTGACAACATGACCAAAGTATGTAAGCATCAGTCTCACCATCCTTGCCTCTAAGGAGCATTCTGGCTGTACTTCTAAGACAGATTTGTTTGTTCTTTTGGCAGTCCATGGTATATTCAATATTCTTTGCCAACACCACAACTCAAAGGCCTCAACACTTCTTCGTTCTTCCTTATTCATTGTCCAGCTTTCACATGCATATGATGTGATTGAAAATACCATGGCTTGGGTCAGGCTTACCTTAGTCTTCAGGGTGACATCTTTGCTCTTCAACTCTTTGAAGAGGTCCTTTGCAGCAGATCTGCCCAATGCAATGCGTCTTTTGATTTCTTGACTGCTGCTTCCATGGCTGTTGATTTTGGATATAAGTAAAATGAAATCCTTGACAACTTCAATCTTTTCTCTGTTTATCAAGGTGTTGCTCATTGTTCCACTTGTGAGGATTTTTGTTTTCTTTATGTTGAAGTGTAATCCATATTGAAGGGTGTGGTCTTTGATCTTCATTAGTAAGTGCTTCAAGTCCTCTTCACTTTTAGCAAGCAAGGTTGTGTCATCGCCATAACGCAGGCTGCTGAAGAGACTTCCTCCAATCCTGATGCCCTGTTTTTCTTCATATAGTCCAGTTTCCCGGATTATTTGCTCAGCATACAGATTAAATAGGTATGGTGAAAGAATACAACCCTGACACACACATTTCCTGATTTTAAACCAATCAGTATCCCCTTGTTCTGTCTGAACAACTGCATCTTGATCTATGTAAAGGTTCCTCATGAGCACAATTAAGTGTTCTGGAATTCCCATTCTTCGCAATGTTATCCATAGTTTGTTATGATCCACAGAGTCGAATACCTTTGCATAGTCAATAAAACACAGGTAAACACCCTTCTGGTATTCTCCGCTTTCAGCCAGGATATGACGTCAGCAATGATATCCCTGGTTCCACGTCCTCTTCTGAAACCAGCCTGAATTCCTGGCAGTTCCCTGTCGATATACTGCTGCAGCCGTTTTTGAATGATCTTCAGCAAAATTTTGCTTGCATGTGATATTAATGATATTGTTCTATAATTTCCGCATTCGGTTGGATCACCTTTCTTGGGAATAGGCATAAATATGGATCTCTTCCAGTCAGTTGTCCAGGAAGCTGTCTTCCATAATTCTTGGCATATATGAGTGAGCACCTCCAGCGGTGCATCTGTTTGTTGAAAAATCTCAATTGATATTCCATCAGTTCCTGGAGCCTTGTTTTTCACCAATGCCCTCAGAGCAGCTTGGACTTCTTCCTTCAGTACCATCAGTTCCTGATCATATGCCACCTCTTGAAATTGTTGAATATCGACTAATTCTTTTTGGTATAATGACTCTGTGTATTCCTTCCATCTTCTTTTGATGCTTCCTGTGTCATTTAACATTTTCCCCATGGAATCCTTCATTATTGCAACCCGAGGCTTGAATTTTTTCTTCAGTTCTTTCAGCTGAGAAACGGCGAATGTGTTCTTCCCTTTTGGTTTTCCATCTGCAGCTCTTTGCACATGTCATTGTAATATTTTATTTTCTCGAAAGGCCCTTTGAAATCTTCTGTTCAGTTCTTTTACTTCATCAGTTCTTCCTTTTGCTTTAGCTGCTCGTCATTTGAGAGCAAGTTTCAGAGTCTTCTCTGACATCCATCTTGCTCTTTTCTTCCTTTCCTGTCTTTTCAATGGCCTCTTGCTTTCTTCATGGATGATGTCTTTGATGTCATTCCACAGCTTGTCCGGTCTTTGGTCACTAGTGTTCAACGCGTCAAATCTATTCTTGAGATGGTCTCTACATTCAGATGGGATATACTCAAGTTCATATTTTGGCTCTCATGGAGTTGCTCTGATTTTCTTCAGCTTCAGCTTGAACTTGCGTATGAGCAATTGATGGTCTGTTCCACAGTTGGCCCCTGGCCTTGTTCTGACTGATGACATTGAGCTTTTCCATCATCTCTTTCCACAGATGTAGTCAATTTGATTTCTGTGTGTTCCCTCTGGTGAGGTCCCTGTGTTTAGTCACCGTTTATGTTGGTGAAAGAAGGTATTTGCAATGAAGAAGTCGTTGGTCTTGCAAAATTCCATCATTCGATCTCTGGCATTGTTTCTATCACCAAGGCCGTATTTTCCAACTGCTGATCTTTCTTCTTTGTTTCCAACTTTTGCGTTCCAATCACCAGTAGTTATCAATGCGTCTTGATTGCATGCTCGATCAATTTCAGACTGCAGCAGCTGATAAAAATCTTCTATTTCTTCATCATTGCCCCTAGTGGTTGGTGTGTAAATTTGAATAATAGTCCTATTAACTGGTCTTCTTTGTAGGCGTGTGGATATTATCCTATCACTGACAGCGTTGTAGTTCAGGATAGACTTTGAAACGTTCTTTTTGACAATGGATGCAACACCATTCCTCTTCGAGTTGTCATTCCCAGCATAGTAGACTATATGACTGTCCAATTCAAAATGGCCAGTGCCAGTCCATTTCAGCTCACTAATGCCTAGGTTACTGATGTTTATGCTTTCCGTTTCACTTTTTATGATTTCCAATTTTCCTAGATTCATACCTCGTACATTCCAAGTTCCAATTATTAATGGATGTTTGCAGATGTTTCTTCTCATTTTAAGTCATGCCACATCAGCAAATGAAGGTCCTGAAAGCTTTACTCCATCCACGTCATTAAGGCCAACTCTACTTTGGGGAGGCAGCTCTTCCCCAGTCATCTTTTGAGTGCCTTCCAACCTGGGGGGCTCATCTTCCAGTACTATATCAGACAATGTTCTTCTGCTATTCATAAGGTTTTCACTGGCTAATGCTTTTCAGAAGTAGACTGCTGGGTCTTTTTTCCCCCATGTGTCTGTCAGTTTGTCGTACTGTGGGGGCTTGTGTGTTGCTGTGATGCTGGAAGCTATGCCACTGGTATTCAGATACCAGCAGGGTCACCCATGGAGGACAGGTTTCAGCTGAGCTTCCAGACTAAGACAGACTAGGAAGAAGGACCTGGCAATATGAAAATTAGAGATTAATAAATCATGGCAAAAATGTAGAACATTTTTCAAGAAAACTTTGACAAATTCTTTTGTTGACTATGCAAGTCTCAGGGACAGGTGACTGTGATAGATCAAATGCACAGAACTGAATAAATGAAGAGAACAAAGACACACTCCATGCTCTCAGATACTATCTTCAATAACCAAGCTTTGGCAAACATTTGGTAACAGAACAGTGAAGTACAGTGCTTCTTTGTTCTTGTTAGGTGCCGTCCCGTCAAATTTCAACTCATACTAACCCCATGTGACAGAGCAGAACTTTCCCATAGGGTTTTCTAGGCAATAATATTTATGGGAACAGATAGCCAGGTATTTCTCCCATGGAGGGAGCCCTGGAAGGATTCGAATCACCAACCATTTGGTTAGCAGCCAAAAGCTTAACCATTGAACCACCAGAACTCCTTACAGTGCTGCCAGTACTGACTATATAGTTCCTGAGACCCAGATTTGGGATAATCAATTATGTGTTTTAGAGCACTCGTTCTCAATGTGTGGTGCCTGGACCACTAGCAGCAGCACCTGGGAACTTATTATTGATGTTATTAGAAGCCATCCAGTCAGTTCTGACTCGTAGCAATCCTATGTACAATAGAATGAAACACTGCCCACTCCTGTGCCACCCTCACAATTGTTGTTACACTTCAGTTCGTTGTTGTAGCCACTGTGTCAATTTATCTTGTTGAAAGCCTTCCTCTTTTTGGCTAACCATGTACTTTACCAAGTCTGATGTCCTTCTCTAGGGACTGGTCCCTGCTGATAACATGTCCAAAGTACGTGAGACGACGCCTTGCCGTATTTGCTTCTAAGGAACATTCTGGCTGTACTTCCTTCTTTTTTCAAGATAGATATGTTCCTTCTTCTGGCAGACCACGGTATATTCAATGTTCTTCACCAACACCATAATTCAAAGGCATCAATTCTCCTTCAGTCTTCCTTATTTATTGTCCCGCTTTCCCATGCAATCGAGGAGATTGAAAACACCACAGCTTGGGTTAGGTGCACGTTAGTCCTTAAAGTGACATCTTTGATTTCTAATGTTTTAAAGAGATCTTTTGCAACAGATTTGTCCAATGCAATGCATAGTTTGATATCTTGACTGCTGCTTCCATGGCTGTTGATTGCGGATCCAAGTAAAATGAAGTCCTTGACAACTTCAGTATTTTCTCCACTTATCATGATGTTGCTTTTTAGTCCAGTTTTGAGGATTTTTGTTTTCTTTATGTCTTTATGTCTTTGATCTTCATCATCAAGTGCTTCCAGTCCTCTTCACTTTCCACAAGCAAGGTTGTATCATTTACATTTCACAGGTTGTTAATGAGTCTTGCACCAATCCTGATGCCCGTATCTACTTCATAGAGTCCAGTTTCTTGGGTTATTTGCTCAGCATACAGATTAAATAAGTATGGTGAAAAGATACAACCTTGACTCACACCTTTCCTGATTTTAAACCACGCAGTATCCCCTTGTTGTATTCGAATGATTGCCTCTTGGTCTGTGTACAGGTTCTTCATGAGCACAATTAAGTCTTCAGGAAATCCTATTTTCACAATGGTATCCTCAATTTGTTATGATCCAACCAGTCCAATGCCTTTGGATAGTCAATAAAACACAGGTATACATCTTTCCGGTATTCTCTGCTTTCAGCCAGGATCCATCTGACATCAGCAGCAATATCCCTCTTTCACGTCCTCTTCTGAATCCAACTTGAATTCCTCGAAGTTCCCTTTGGATGTACTGCTTAAACTGCTTTTGAATGATCTTCAGCAAAATTTTACTTTGTGTAATATTAATGATATTGTTCAATAATTTCCACATTCTGTTGAATCACCTTTCTTTGGAATAGGCACAAATACGGATCTCTTCCAGTTCATTGGACAAGTGACTGTCTTCCGAATTTCTTGGTCTAGACAAGCGATCACTCCACCTCTGCATCCAATTGTTGAAACATCTCAGTTGTTATTCTGTCAATTCCTGGAGCTTGTTTTTTTACCAGTGGTTTCAGTACCATCGTTTCTTGCTCATATGCTACCTTTGAAAGGGTTGAACATAGATAAATTCTTTTTTGGTATAGTGACTCTGTGTATTCCTTCCCTCTTCTTTTGATGCTTCCTGCGTTGTTTAATATTTCCCCTTAAAATCTTTCAATATTGCAGTTAAAGACTTGAATTTTTTCTTCAGTTCTCTCAGCTTGAGAAATGCTGAGCGTGTTTTCCCTTTTGGTTTTCTAACTTCACATCTTTGCACATTTCATTATAATATTTTACTTTTTCTTCTTGAGTCCCCCTTTCAAATCTTCCATTCACCTGTTTTATTTCATCATTCCTTCTGTTCACTTTAGCTACTATACATTCAAGAGCAAGTTTCAGAGTCTTTTCTTACATTCATTTTGGTCTTTTCTTTCTTTCCTGTCTGTTTTAATGACCTGTTCCTTTCTTCATGTATGATGTCCTTGATGTTATTCCACAACTTATCTGGTCTTTGGTAATTAGTGTGCAATGGGCCAAATCTATTCTTCAGATGATCTCTAAATTTAGGTGGGATAAACTCAAGGTCGTATTTTGGCTATCGTGGACTTGTTCTAGTTTTCTTCAGGTTCAACTTGAACTTGCATATGATCAATTGATGGTCTGTTCCACATTTAGCTCCTGGCCTTGTTCTAACAGATGATATTAAATTTTTCCATGATCTCTTTCCGCAGATGTAGTTGATTTGTTTCCTGTGTATTCCATCTGGTGAAGTCCGTGTGTATAGTTGCTGCTTATGTTTTTGAAAAAGGTATTTGCCATGAAGAAGTTGTTTGTCTGGCAAAATTTTACTATACTATCTCTGGTGTCATGTTTATCGCCAACTACTGACCCTTCTTCTTTGTTTTTAGCGTTCCCATTCCAATCACTAGTAATTTTTGATGCATCTTAATTTCATGTTTGATCAATTTTAGACTGCAAAAATTAGTAAAAATCTTCAATTTCTTCATCTTTCATATCAGTTTGTTGTACTGTGGTGCCTTGTGTATTGCAGTGATGCTAGAAGCTATGCCATCAGTATTTCAAATACTAGCAGTGTAACTCAGGGTAAACAGCTTTCAGTGGAGCTTCCAGACTAAGACAGACTTGGAAAAAGGACCTGGTCGTCTACTTCTGAAAAAAATTAGCCAGTCAAAACCTTATGAATAGCAGTGGAACATTGTCTGATATAGTGCCATAAGATGAGACCCTCAGGTTGGAAGACACTGAAAATACAACTTAGGAAGAGCTGCCTCTTCAATGATCTTAATGTTGCGGATGTAGTCAAGCATTTGGGGCCTTCGTTTGTTGATGTGGAACAATTCAGAATGAGCAGAAACAGTTGCAAACATCCACTAATAATCAGAATATGGAATGTTCGATATACAAATCCAGGAAAACTGGAAGTCATCAAAAATGAAATGGAACACACAAAAATGGATAGTGAGCTGAAATCAACTAGTATTGGTTATTTTGAATCAGACAATCATATAGTCTAATATGCTGAGAATGACAAATTGAAGACCAATGGAATTGTATTACTCATCAAAAAGAACATTTCACAATCTATCCTGAAATACAAGGCTGTTAGTGATAGGGTAATAGCCATAGGCCTACAAGAAAACCAGCTTATCTATTATTCAAATTTCTGCACCAACCACTAAGTAGCTTGTTAGAAATGCGATTTCTCAGGACCTAACCCAAGCCTACTAAGTCAGAAATTCTGAGGGCCCTGCACTCTGTGTTTTAACAAGCATTCTAGATAATTCTCGTGCGTGCTAAAGCTTGAGAACCACTGTTTACGATAAAAAAAAAAAAACTGTGATTATAGACTTATATTAAGATGTTGCTGCTAATCCATGCTCTTAAAACTCAGGCAAGTATGTAGTTTGGTGAGATTACGTTGAATTAAAACATTTTTTTTTTTCTTAGATACTAGGTCCAGTATCTGAAATTTCATGTCTATGAATTGTTTGGGTTAAATGTTTTTTTTTTATGAAGTACAAACAATGTCATTTTAGTAATTACTGCTTGACTTCATTTAATGAAGGCCCAAGTGTATCATTTTCAGAATAACTACTTATTAACAGTGACAAGGAAACCCTGGTGGCATAGTGGTTAAGAAATACATCTGCTAACTAAAAGGTTGGCAGTTCAAATCCACCATGCATTCCTTGGAAACCATATGGGGCAGTTCTACTCTGTCCTTTAGGGTCAGTGTGAGTCAGGATTGGCTCAACGGCAACGGATAAAGGTGACAAAAACACGGAGTTCAAAAATATAATAGCTGACATAATATAACATGTAGTATGTGCCAAGCACTGCTCTGAGCACTGTATTTAGACTAATTTAATACTCACCTATAGGATAGCTATCATTAGCCCCTTTTTACAGATGAGAAAATGGAGGCATCCATATACACATAGTATGTTGGTGGTGGTGGTGGTTGCTGTAATTTCAATTCTGACTCATGGCAACCCCATGTGTGCAGAGTAGAACTGCTCCATAGGGTTTTCAAGGCTGGAACCCTTCAGAAGCAGATCGCCAGGCCTGTCTTCTGAGGTGCCTCTGGGTAGGTTTGAACCACCAATCTTTCAGCTAGTAGTCGAGCACTTAACTGTTAGCACCACCAAGGTGTGTGTGTGTGTGTGTGTATATATATATATATAATATATACACACACCTTTTACTCACTTACTATCTTGTTATCGGACATTTCACATTTACCACAGTAGCAAAAAATCTACTCTCCAACTATTTTGCACATTAACGAACTGTGGCTGGTAGTAATGAATTTTGAGGTATGAAACAAGAGTAATGCTCCCTTTGTTGGTTAAGGTTATGTGTCAACTTGGCCATGATTCTCAGTGGTTTCACAGTTATGTAATGATGTAATTTGGCAGTTATATAATAATGCAGTCATTCTCCATTTTGTGATCTGATGTGGTCATCCTCCATTTTTGCATAACACTGATTTCACATAAAAACTTGTTCTGTGAAAACTAACCATGTCAATAAGCGAGGAGAGGGTGTATATAATTTTTTTTCAAGTGTGTATGTGTGTGCCAAATAGCTAGTATGTGACAGAGCTGATTTTCAAGCCAACTAGTATTTGGGCCCAAATCTGGGTTATTTGCTACTAGCCTAATTTTTTTTTTTTTTTATACTACCTAAATAAGAAAGCATGACCACAAGGATTTTTTTTACATACATATGCTTAACTAGAAAATCATAACTCTCTATAGATACCACTAAAAATTTTTAGCGTGACCTTCTTCTCCCTAAAAGTTAAAAAAAAAATTATGGATATTAGTTCTCATAATATTACTGAATGGTGTTACCAAGATAAAATTGGTTTTAAAGTTATATCATATTAAATGGGACTTCCTTAGATGAACCAATTGCTACCGTGATATCTAAGTTCTAATTGAAGACACAGTGATAGATAGAAGCAAAAAAGAGAAACCAGAAGGAGACAAAACAAATCATTGCCAAGTTGGGAACGTGGTACAAACTAATGCCCTTCCTTAGTCTAGTATTCACCTTCTTCTCTTGAAGTAATGGGCCATTTTGTTGTCTTGACTTTGGAATAAAGTTTTAAGATTCAGAAAGTCAATAATCCTTTTGAAAGAGAAAATTAATGAGTCTTTCATCGTAACCAATTTCAGTATTATCAGTGAGGCCTATTATAAAATTATCACTAACAGTATTTATATGATCACATATCTGAAGTCTAGCTACTTACAATTTTACTTTTCTGTTATCTGCTGTGTGAACAGTTTTCTGATGATGGGAATTTTATAAAAAATAGTTTATTAAAATGTCTAGTTGGTATCTACTCATTATTTTAGATGAATTACAACTCTGAATTAGACTTCCTTTTTTAGAGCCAAGGAAGTAAAGTAATATATGTTCATGGCAGTAAAAATGAAGCCACCATCAGTTCTGCTAGGGAAATAATATATAAAAGAGTGAATTGCTTTCAGAAACTGAGACATCTCAGGTAGGTATTAATTTAACAGTGTTGTTTAAAGTATAGTTAATTATTCAAACACAGAAAATAAATTGCTCCAATATTTTTATAATAATGATTTCCCCTAGCCCATGCTTAGAGGGGCACTGGTGTTTTTTTTTTTTTTTTTTGAACTTTTGGTGTTATTTATCACTAAGAGTGGTAATAATTTAAGATACTCCTGGGAGATTCTAACCAGGACTAGTGACAACTTTAAAAAAAAAAAAAAAAAAAGAGTGGGAAAAGTTATTATAAAGTGCTAATCAGTAAAACTTATTATTATAAGAAATGCTTATCACTGAAGAGGACTTTCACTTTCCTCCCCCCTTCCCTTTCCTCCTTCTTCTCTCTCTGCCTCTTTCTCTCTTTTAGGAGGAAGAGACATCCCAGCATTGTGCTGGAAGTGTTGTAGAACACACTGCTTAGTAATACCAGTGTTCCCTCAAAGGAGAGCAATGTACCTGTGACTCCCAAATTTGAATGACGAATCCTGACTTCCCAAATCTGAACATATATTGAACTGCCAATTCTTCATTTGAGTATAGATATAACCATCTAAAGTTTATGCAATCAAAATAAAACTCTCAATATTTACCTCTGAACGTGTTCTCCCACATGTTTCATATCAGTAAATGGCGATGAGTTTTCAAGTCAAAAAGTCTAGGAGTCCCCTTTCATTCCTCATTTTCCTTTACTCCAGCATTCACTTATTCAGCAAATCCTGTTAGTTCTACCTTCAAAAGACATTCTAAATCCTTCCACATATGTTTATTTCTACTACTACTACCTTAATCCAAGCCACCATCATCTCTTATTTCTAGTCACTTCCTGACTGATCTTTTATTTTTCATTCCTGTTGTTCTCCAAATCTATTCTCCATAGGAGAGGGGAGTAATACTTTTAAAACATAAATCATATCACATAAGTCTTCTACTTAAACTTTCTCAATTTAAAATCCTCCAGTGGCTTGTTTATTGTGACATAAATTCAAACTTCTTGCCGTGGATCAAAGAGCCCTGCACAGTCTGGCCTTTATTACTTCTCTGACTTTAAACCACTTTCTCTTCTTTCTGTCATACTGTATCATACTGGAACTCTCTACTCACTGCTCAATATTCCTGTAATTCTAAAGCTGTCTTAAAAAATTAAGTTTATTAACAATTTTTAAAAATCCGTTTCTCACAAACTTATAGAGAAAAGCTTTAAAGTGAAAAAAAAAAGTTATTCCCTTGTAAATATTGTGGCAGCACTATTCATTAGTTAACTCTGTTCTATCTTTTGTTACTTTAACTGAAGCTAAAATTTACTAATGGTCTTGCAAATTAAATTGTATTTTTCAAATTGCTTAATTTCTTAATAGTGATGTCTAACTAGAAATAGAGAATTGAAATAAAATTTAAAATGTCATAGAAAGCTAGACCTCAAAGGCAAAGCTAACAAACAAGATTTTCTTTTGGCTGAAGCCAAGTCAGCACTAGTGTATTATAATTTCTGCCAATTGTTTTTTTTTTTCCAACTTTAGTCAAATATAGATCAATTAAGGAAAGGTGAGATAAAATAAAAAATAAGTATTCAAACACAAATTTTGAAAACAGACCATGAGTGCGTTCTCTTATAATTTTACTTTATATGGAAGATTTTGTATAACATATATTCTCTGAAAAGAAATATGAGTTTTTTTTTTACCCCTTTCTTAGATTTCATACCAGTTGATAAAATTGAACTAGTTTAAAAATAAAATAGCTACAAAAGTAATCTTTAATTTTAGTATTATGTTTTCTTACATTTAAAAGAAAGAACAGGTTCAATTGGGTTAATGTTTTGTTCAGTAAGGATGCAAGGCATTCTGCTTCAAACTTACCTCCTAAAGAATTATTATTTTATATGCTGGCTAACTTTAATTTTGTCAAGTTAATTTAAAATATCTAGCATAGTATGCATAATCTACATTCTGTGGAAAGCAATATCCCTGGATTCATCATTTCATACACCCCAGATCATCAAAAATATCTTACCTTAGCAACCCAATATTGGTTCAAGGACTTGGTAATCTAGTTTAATTTGCACATTTTCACACATCACATACTTCCCTTTTCTGTAATGGAGGGCAGCCAGAATTTAATTAGATCATGGATTTCACACCACAGGATATACTGTCTTTTAATTAGTAGCATATATTGTTTCAGATGATTACCTGGACACACCATTAACACAATAAATGAATAACACAAAAGCCTAGAGTGTTTCTGAGGGCATATGTATTATATATTGTTTTCATTTATAAAAGTATATCTGCCTTCTAAGTAATTAGAAGGATATAAAAAGAATGTTAGTTAAATTAAATGTCTTCTAACAGGAATGTTAAAGTAGAAAATACAATTACATGGTGAAAAATATGCTTTTCTTAGGACTAATTTCTAAACAGAAAAAAGCAAGGCAAATTTTCTCGTTCTTTTCCTTCTTAGAGAGATTATTTTCCTTTGTTTCAGTGATATATCATGCTTCATTTATTCTCAATGATATATAAAACATATCTGAAACCTCACACACTGGAATTTGGATCTTTTTACACTTACTGCAAAAAATGAATAGAAAAACATTTGGATTCAGTTAGACATATCCATTTCATTACCATCTCAATGCACTGTATGCTTTTTTTCCCATGATCTTCCTTATTTGAAAGAATTAGATTGTTTGTAGAATCCTTCAAAAGTTTATTCCACATGTCGAGCAAGCCTATCACATTTTATCTATCTGCTAATTTTTTTTAAGGCAAAAAAAAAAAAAAAAGAAAAAAAATCCTTGCAATTCATGCTCTTAAGTGTATTTGAAAAGAAAGTAAAATGAATATGACAGTAAATGAAGTCCACTTGATGTGCAAAATGTTTGTGAGAAAAGTTCAAAAGTCATCATCTGCAAGTGTAAGATGCAGAAAATGTCTTTAATGCAATAAATATTTTTCATTTTAATAAAATGAATATATTTCAATTTCAAAATAATTGCACAACACTAAAACATAAACGATTTAAGAACAATATTACACAAGAAAGATGTATTACCCTGGACATCACGTGAAGTGCTTTCCAAACGGATACTAATAGTTTATTTGCGTATTTTATTGATTTCTGGTTTTCTTCTCAGAGGTTATCATAGATAATGTTGAATGGGTTATTTTTTTTGTTATGGGTAAGGAAGTGGGGAATGTTTATAGAAAACAAACCAAAGAAAAGTTCTATAACAGAAAGTTGTCATAGATGTGCACCACTGTGAACTTGTCTTATACAATTACCTTTTTTTTTTTTTTTTGAAATAGCATTTGAGAACTATCATGTAAGTTAATGCTTCCTGCCTCCTGAGTAGGTAAGAGAAGACAAAGGCATAAAATAAATCAATAAATAAACAAATAAATGCATGAATACTTATTTTTATTTGCTTGGATCATATTTGAAGAGTTAAAGTGGATTAGATTTTTGTGGTTGTTATTTTGTTTTTCTCTACAATGGAGGTTTTGTTGAAAGTAAAATTATTGCATGCTACTTATTTTTCAGGATTTGCTTTCATTTGGAGTACCTAGTTTTTGGAAGCACAAAAAGGAACTGTAAATAGCAAATATTTTTTTCAGGGTTTCTTCTTCGCCTCCAATCTGTCAGCTTCCCTTTTACTAGCAGATTCCATTAATAAAAGCTTCCATTTGCAAGTAGGAACCCACATCTAAGCACTCTAACAAACCTGGTTATATTCCTGTATACATTCTTTAAGTAGACCTAAGACTTGGCTTATTCAAACCTGCAGGTGAAGAGGATGGGCGCTGTTTAGTTATCTAGTGCTGCTATAACAGAAATACCACAAGTGGATGGTTTTGACAAAGAGAAGCTTATTTTCTCACAGTAAAGTAGGCTAAAAGTCCAAATTCAGGGTGTCAGCTCCAGAGGAAGGCTTTCTCTCTCTGTCAGCTCTGGAGAAAGGTCTTTCTTGTCAATCGTCCCCTGGACTAGGAGCTTCTCTGTGCAGGAACCCCATGTCTAAGGGACATGCTGTGCTCATGGTGCTCCTTTCTTGGTGGTATGAGGTCCCCAACTCCCTGCTTCCTTCCCTTTCCTTTTACCTCTTGAGAGATAAAAGGTGGTGCAGGCCACACCCCAGGGAAACTCCCTTTACATTGGATCAGGGAGGTGACCTGAGTAAGGGCAGTGTTACAATTCCACCCTAATCCTCTTAACATAAAATTGCAATCACAACGTGGAGGACAACCACAGAATACCGGGAATCATGGCCTAACCAAGTTGATACACACATTTGGGGGTGGGAGGGGGGCATAATTCAATCCATGACAGGCACCTGAAAGATTATTCAATTCTAAAAACCTTGTTAATAAAAAAAAAGTTAATATGTCGCTATAATTCAAAGTTTTAGAGAAGTTTTAATGGTCTACTAATCTCCCAGTGAAGTATAGATTTGCCATTTTACAAGTAGCAGAGACACAATTCTATTGTAATTGTTCATTTAAATTGGCTGTTGAGTTAACCCTTATACACCTTTCAGATGGGATAAGTTGTTTTTCACTTTTGTTTTTGTTTCTGTTGAAATCTGAAGAAGCTGTTTCACTTTACTAAAGATCAACAATGACTTAGATGCCAGTGTTATCCACAAAACATTAAATAAATTTGTAATAATAATCAGAAAAGACTACAATTATTCTTGGAACTGAATGTTTTTGTTAAGAGTTTACATTCAAATTTTATACCTAAATAAACATAACAGCTATCCTATAATTTTTAATCAAATGTAATATTAGAAATTCAGTGTCTTATGAAAAAGTACTTTTGTATTCATCATGTATTAACTCCTAATATCATGTATCACCCTATGGCCTCTCTGTATAGTGATATTTCAAGAAGAGATATTAGAAAACAATTATATAAGGAAGGAATCTGAGCAGTTCTAATAGTATAGCTAAGTCTTTGTAACTATCCTCACTTCCTCTCATTACTTCCTTTGCCTTCAAATATCTTTTGTATTATGCCCTTTTTTGTTCTATGTCAAAAGGAGTCATTAACAACTTATATGCCTGCAACGTCACTGTGTTTACAATTCTTAGTGAAGGACCATTTGGAGCAGAGCAGAGACCACACACATCTAATGGTATGGTCAACAGAACAGACGTTTATTACTTACAGAATAAACAGAACAGGGGTGAGTAGAATGGTACACATCATCATCAGCCTAAAAATCAAACCAAACCCATTGCCATAGAGTCAATTCAGACTCATAATCATCAGCCCAGCTTCCCTGAAGTTAGGCTTCCATCCACAGGGTTAGATCACATCCAAACATGCCCCAGTTCATGTTTTAAGAGGGGAATGCCTAAATTCCTCTCTACTAGAATTAAATACTAATTGGACAGCTATGTCTACATACCAAATAGCATGTACAGAGAATAGGTAGGGGAATGGGCAATAAAAGGGGGATAATACAAGGTAAAAGATGATAATAAAAGTGGAATGCCCCCTGCAAGCAATGGGCATCATTTATTGCCCCTGTTCAGAGTAGGCTAGATTTACTGAGAATAGCCCTTCTTCCTTTACCCAACTAAGAGTTTAACCGAGTTCTGGGTTTCTTCAGAGGCCAATAATCTCCCCCTAAAGTACATACTTTGCTTTATGTCCTTTAACAGCTACTATTAGCAGCTAGGAGATGAAGAGGGGACAATTATAGCACACCTGTGCATCTAGGAATGCCTTAGCTTAGCTGGGTATTTTAAATTCGTCAGTGTTGTACTATTATTTTATTTTATTTTATTTTATTTGTACTATCAAGCTATAAGCAAATTTATTTCTGCTACAACTGGGTATACATATGACATTAGTTTGACGTTTCTTGGATGAAACATTTTGCAGAGTGGGTTTTGTGATGTGGTGAAAGCATAGTCCAATTTACCATCAGTAAGTAGAAAGCAAAAGAAGGATCTCTACTGGAACGTAAAAGGCCTTTGCCCTAAGAGATTAGAAAGGAGCATTTTCTTGCTGAAGGGCAACCAAGATACCAGTGTGATAACTGAGGCTACTTGAATAGAAACCAGGAGAAGTTGCTTTGATATAATCACATTTGCATCGTAATTATTGCTGACATGCTTAGTATTGCTTTGCACCTTTAAATCCATAAGAGTACTTTCAAAAATACTGGTCATTCATACCCCTTTTAATGGGGCCCCAAGCAGCCCTGACATGTTATAATGTTTTCTGTCTCTTGAATAACTCATTAGAGAACATTGTGATCAAAATTTTACTTATGATCTGAGGGCTATAATATGCTTTTAGCCAATGAGATCTGGTTCTTGCTACCACTGAACGCTGGATCACTGAGCCAGCATCAGCTCCCTATACTGCCAAGGCCTTGGATAATTATCACGCCAGCCCTAATGCATTCAGTGCACTCACATTTCCAAGAATGCACTCCTTTGGGTCAGTATGCACACATTTGAATGTGTGAATAAACACAAGGAGGTTTTACACCCCTGTGCTGAGCAAGCCCTGCACAGTTCGTTGTTTACTGGGCTATGGCCTCTCCATTTGTGTTTTGTTGAACTGTTTACTTATAATAACTGACACAAGTTTTAAAAGTGACAATGCTGACCTGGCCCTAAAGGTACAAACGGAGAGAATATTATGCTAGATATTAACTGTTTTAGGGTACTTGGAGGTACCTTCAAGGAAATGATCTAGAAAATAGAAAGTAAAGATACGTGAGTAACTAGGAGTCAGTGGAAGTTCTTTGAGATTTTAAAGGGCAGCGTAAACCTGATGCTAGACTGGAGAGATTGACAGACATTTTTATGAACACAAAATGTCCATAAACATTTTAATGCAAGAAATGTTGTCCAGGTCTGCAATGACCCCAGGGAATTAGCAGAATATGGAAGAGTGTTTGCCAAAGTAACAATGTTTGCTGTGCCACACATTTCTATAGAGGCTCTACTTTAACAATTTATTTGTTTAGTCCATTTCCAGTTCCAGAAAAGGCACCCCTGCTGTTACATGAGCATGCACGTATTTGAAAATGAACACGAACAGAAAGCTTGAGAGCTACTGGCCTAGGGCATTCAACTTGTTATTAGCCTATTTTACAAGGAATGCTAATCAAACAAAGAGTGGAACAGGGTAAAAAGAATTAGCCAACAGTACTGCATACCTAAATTCATGGCATCAAAAAAGTAAGAGAATTATTTTGAAAGCCTAAAGGTTTTTTTTTTTTTTTAAATATAATCAAGAAAATAAATGTATAACATATACTTCGCAAAAATATTTTATGTGTCTAGAAATGAATTTTTTTAAAGTTTGCTTTTTGATAAAATGGAAAAACATTAATCAAAAGCAATTTTGATCCTTTGAACTCAGTCAAAGTAAATCTTTTCTCAGGTTACTGGCCCAAATCTTATAGGAAGGTAAGCAGCCCAGCTTTTTTTAGAACACTTTATTTAATTGTCCTCATTTATATGTTATGTTCTGCCCCTCGGTTCTTATTATACAACGTTTTTTTCCTCTTCTTTTTTGATAGCAACATCTGTTTCAAACATGAAAAGAGAATATATTAAATCTCATTTCTCATTTATTATCCGTCCTTTTAGCTGACCGCTCCGTTCTGATTCTACAACTACGTGTTCAGGCCAGTACATGTACCTGTCTGGTTGGCCTGGCACTTCTTCCATTACAAGGCTGATATTTGTTAATGTATCTATTTAGACCAAAACAAACAACAGCAACAACTTCAAGGAGGCCATTGGTGATTCTGTGTGTGGGGGGGGGGGTGGGGGTGTTCCTAGTCAGATTTCATTTGATAGGAAAAGAAAAAAAATACAATATGTATCTGTTCGGTAGTATATTGATGTTTGCAGAAAATCCTAATCAAAATTTAATGACCCTAAAGGTAGATATTGATTTTCCTGTCTCCTCAGACAATATTTCATTTGTGATATTGACTTCCCACAAATGAATGTTAAGACACAATGTTACATGTTATGGAGCAATTCTAGATAAAATGCTTGCAGCCCTTGTACTCTACAAGGTATATAGCAGCTCATAGTTACCAATGGAATATAATCCCAAAGCCAACTCCTCAATTTTTTTTTTCATTTAAGATTTGGATTGGAATTTTTTTTTTTTTAAATATATGAGTTAAAACTTCTAGTTGTCATACCAAGGTGAATTTGGAATTGGAACAGATATAAGTTAGTAATTCTTAGTCCTTAACCATTATCTTGGGCAGTCAGTATGTTCCTTTTCCTTCTCTGAGTTTGTCTCATCAGTTCTTTTCACACACAATTCAGCAGAGGTTATTCTGAGCATTTCTAATTTGTGCTAAACACTGAGGAGGCACAAAAGTAAAGGCTTAATTTCTGCCTTTCCGGTGTTTATAATCTAGGGGAAGATGCACATACTTTGAGAATGCCGACATAAAGAAGACATTTTTGTGTCAGTAAAGCTATGAAGTGAAACAGTAGTGTGGACACCTAATGGAATTGTTGATTTAGGCAGAGATTTATTCATGAGCTGTATTTAAAGCATTAGGAGTAAATCTGATGAAGAAATCAGCATTTTTTATTCCCAAAGTACCGGCAGGTTACTTTTAGTCATAAGAAGGAAAATGCAATATACAAGGGAGTGATTATTACCCTACCAAATGTGACTCTTATTATCACTAATGATGAGTCAATCAGAAATGATGTTTCTCCTGATATGATGAAATATGAAGTACATTACTATCACCTGAGGTGCAGTCTAGCAAAAAAAAAAAAAAAAAAACAAAAAGTTTAACCTTTAAAACTACCAGTTTATAGAACATACAGGGAATAAGGAAATAAACTAATCCACACCATGAGGAAGCAGCTAAAAAATTCAGAACATGGGACATTCTACAGGACAACTGCCTCAACTATTGGAAAAAAAATCTTGTCATGAAAAAGTGGGGGGTTAGACTAGAAGAGATTTAAGGGGGGTTAGACTAGAAGAGATTTAAGGGATATAACCTTCGGATGCAGATCATGTGCCTGGATTATATCCGTCTTGAATAAACCAATTACAAAGGACATCTCTAGAATGATTCAGGAATCGTGATTATAAATTGAGTATTAAATAAGATAAAAACTCATTGGTATGAAAAAGATAAGATTATATCCATCTTCTTTTGATGCTTCCTGCGTCATTTAATATTTTCCCATAGAATCCTTCAAGTACTGCAACTCGAGACTTTAATTTTTTCTTCAGTTCTTTCAGCTTGAGAAATGCCGAGGGCATTTTTCCCTTTTGGTTTTTATCTCTAGCTCTTTGCACATGTCATTATAATAGTTTACTTTGTCTTCTTGAACCACCCTTTGAACTCTTCTGTTCAGTTCTTTTGCTTCATTATTTCTTCCTTTTGCAAGAGCAAGTTTGAGTCTCTTCTGACATCCATTTTGTTTTCTTTCTTTCTTGCCTGTCTTTTTAATGACCTCGTGCTTTCTTCATGTTTGATGTCCTTTATGTCATTCTACAATTTGTCTGCTCTTCAGTCATTAGTGTTCAATGTGTCAAATCTATTCTTGAGATGGTAATCTAAAATTAGGTGGGATATACTCAAGGTTGTACTTTAGCTCTCCTGGACTTGCTCTAATTTCTTCAGTTTCGTTTTGAACTTGCATATGAGCAATTGATGGTCTGGTCCACGTTTGGCCTCTCACCTTGTTCCGACTGATGATATTGAGCTTTTCCATCGTCTCTTTCCACAGATATAGTCACTTGGATTCCTGTGTATTCCATCTGATGGGGTCCATTTGTATAGTCGCCGTTTATGTTGTTAAAAAAAGTATTTGCAGTGAAGAAGTCGTTGGTCTTGCAAAATTCTATCATGCGATCTCCGTCATCGTTTCTATCACCAAGGCCATATTTTCAATTACCGATCTTTCTTCGTTTCCAACTTTTGCATTCCAATCACCAGTAATTATTACTGCATCATGATTGCATGTGCGATCATTTTCAGAGTTCAGAAGCTGGTAAGAATCTTCGATTTTTTTCATCTTTGGCCTTAGTAGTTGGTGTGTAAATATGCATAATAGTCATATTAACTGGTCTTCCTTGTAGGCATATGGATATTTTCCTATCACTGACAGTGTTGTACTTCAGGGTAGATGTCGAAGTGTTCTTTTTGGCAATGAACGTAACGCCATTCCTCTTCAAGTTATCATTCCCAGCATAGTAGACCATATGATTGTCCGATTCAGAATGGCCAATACCAGTCCATTTCAGCTCACTAACAATGCCTAGGATATTGGTGTTTATGCATTCCATTTCATTTTTGTCAATTTCCAATTTTCCTAGATTCATGCTTTGTACATTCCATGTTCCAATTATTAATGGATGTTTGCAGCTGTTTCTTCTCATTTTGAGTCGTGCCACATCAGCAAATGAAGGTCATGAAAGCTTGACTCCATCAAGGTCATTAAGGTTGACTCTACTTTGAGGAGGCAGCTCTTCCCCAGTTGTCTTTTGAGTGTCTTCAACCTGGGGTCTCAGCTTCCGGCACTATATCAGAATGCTCTACTGCGATTCATAAGGTTTTCACTGGCTAATTCTTTTCAGAAGTAGACTGCTGGGTCTTCCTTCCTTATCTGTTTTAGTCTAGAAGCTTGGCTGAAACCTGTCTGCCATGAGTGACCCTGCTAATATCTGAATACCGGTGACATATCTTTCAGCATCACAGCAACTCGCAAGCCCACACAGTGCAATAAACTGACAGACACTAGGGAAGAGTCTTGTCGAGTTCCATAATGATCTGTTGACTTCATATTTTACATCAGGTTCAAACATAGAGTTCTTTCTCATTCTTAGGGAGTCCTGGTGGCATAATGATTAAGTACTTGACTGGTAACCGAAAGGTCTGTGGTTCAAACCCATTAGTGGCTCTTGTACAGAATACAACATAGTTCTACGCTGACCTATACGGTCATTATGAGCCAGAATCAACTTGATGGCACACAACAATAGCAAACTTCATTCTTCCCTCTTCTCTTCAGGCATTTCGTCATAGCCTTGAATTGTAGTCAATGAGTTGAAGCTCACCTCTTTTTAGTCAGTTTTAACCTAATTTCTAAGGTGCACCTGACCCAAGCCATGGTGTTTTCAATTACCTCATACGCATGGAATAGCTGGACAGTGAATAAGGAAGACAAAAGGAGAATCAATGCTCTTGATTTATGGTGTTCGTGAAGAATGTTGAATATACCATAGACTGCCAAAAGAACAAAGAAATCTGTCTTGGAGGAAGTACATCCAAAATGCTCCTTAGAAGAAAGGATAATGAGATTTCATCTCATATACTTTGGACGGGAAACCCTGGTGGCATAGTGGTTAAGTGCTACAGCTGCTAACCAAAGGGTTGACATTTCGAATCCACCAGGCGCTCCTTGGAAACTCTACGGGGCAGTTCTACTCTGTCCTATAGGGTTGCTATGAGTCAGAATTGACTCGACGGCGCTGGTTTTTTTTTTTTTTTTTTTTTAATACTTTGGATGTGTTATCAGAAGGAATGAGTCCCTGGAGAGGGACATCGTGCTTCATAAAGTAGAGGGTCAGTGAAAAAAAGAGAGACTCTCAATGAGATGGATTAACACAATGACTACAACAATGGGCTCAAGCATAACAAGGATTGTGAGGATGGCACAGGACTGGGCAGTGTTTTATTCTCTTGTACACAGGGCCACTATGAGTCAGAACCAACTGGATGGCACTTAATAACAACAACCCTACATCTCTTTGTTCCAGACTCTGCTAATCTGATCTGAGGGTCATTGGCCTGACCTGCTGCCTGCCATTTATCTCCATTGTTTAACCATTGTGCTTAAACTGTCCTAGTATGCTTTCTCTCATCACTGCCTGCAGGGCCTTCTCCCTGTTGGACGTTACCATCTCAAGTTCTCTCATTTCTAGCTCTGATCTATAGCACCTCATCCCGAATTCCAATAGTAGATATTTTGATATTAAGACTAGAGAGTGCTGCTTTGTTTTTCCCTACCAAAATGGGGTTAAATTGATTAAGTATATATTTTCTATTGAGTCTGTGGACCCATAGACCACTTTTCCTCAGATATCTGCCACCAAGTGATAATATTGTTTTGAGATTAAATGCTAATCCATTATCATCTAGATAATAAAAAAAATAACAAATCATAACTTTAATATTTTCAAAACCATAATGCATCAACAGAAGATAGTGTTCAATCAGACGTGTTAAAATCTCAGCTTAATCATTTGCCCATATGTAGCTCTGGTTAGAAAATCTCTGGTCTCTAGCTTTCAGGATCTTCGCATACTTACTAAAAAGCAATATATAATGTCTATTCTATTCAGCAAAATGGTCTGAAAGCTTAGGCATTACATCTTAAGTTATATAGAATTATGTTCTACTGGTTTTGGCAAGGACCATCCAAACTATGAGGTCCCTGGGTGGCACAAATGGTTTGTGCTAGATGACTAACAAAGGATGGCAATTTGAACCCACCCAGCTGTACCATGAGAAAAGGCCTGGCTGACTCCATGGAAAAGAATTTTGGTTTCATCAAAATTACAACAGTTTTAGCATGCCAGAAAAGTACTAGGTATTTTATTTTTGTTAAATGAAGACACTTTAGCACAAGATTTTTTTCTTAATAGTAGACAGTGTTAGGCCAGTAATTTCCGCAACAGCAATAACAGTAAAAAGTTTTATTTTACTTTGTTGAGTCTTTCATTAAACATGTTTATTACATGTGTACATTTTTTGTTAGAGTTCATTGTGGAAGTAAATGTAATCTTGATATTCATACCCTTTAGTTAACTTTTTTTACCCAAAGTAGCTGCTTAAATTTCTGTTAAGTATTTCTAAATTTTAAATACTCCTAAAATTTAAATATTCCTAAAATTAAATGTGTAAAACTATCCACTCATATGTAAACAGTGAGACTGACTGCTTTATGGGTCTTAAAACTAGTGCCACATGTTAATGGGATGAATTTAACATATACATTGATGACACTTTATAAAGAGAAATACAGGTTATTGTTGAATTAAAATTAATGCAGAAATGCAGATGTAGACCCTTGCAGTAAATTTATCTTCTAACGACAATGAAGAAAATACATTTATTTTATGGAAGCATAGGTTGACAGCCAAAACATTCTTCCCTTCTCTTCTCTTGTCAACTGTCATAATTCTGATAAGTATCCCTTGTGTAAGGGGAATAATAACCAAGCAAAATATGAAGACGATTTGTAGGAATAAAAATGTCTAAGGGAAAAAATCATTTTGATTGTTAAACCAGGGAAAAACTAAAAGACGTCAAAAGTATGAAAGTTCAGAAACTTTGGCTTCAGTAGTGCGATGGAGTTAATCTTCGCATTCATATTGCAGAGCATCTTTTGGTGCGCTGTAAGTCATCTCTAAAAATGGCAATAATAATAATAGGTTACTCATTTAGTGTTAGTGAAAAGATTAGTATATTGTAAGATTCATCATAAAAGGTAAGATAACACTAATTGCCAAAGGCCACACTGATTTATCCAGAAAGAATTACAGGTATAAAAGGGTATCAAAGAGAAAGAAGCACAAATCTGAATGTGGCATTGATAGTAATGAAAGATGAATTCCTTGTGCCTCAAAGTTAGTTAAGGAGCCCTGGTGAATAATTTGAATTGCAGAGCTATATTAAATGTCTGTGATAGTCTAGCCACTGTAGAAGTCACTAGAAATATGTTGGTAACAAAACCAAGCCCAGTCCCTTCTTTCATGAAATATGCACACTAGAGGGGAAGACTTACAATTTTCACGTAATGTAAAAACTGAAGTCTTCAGTACAAACTAAAATAAATAATCTCCAGAAAAAAAGAGTATAAAATATGCAGTACAGACCAGTGAGCTCCAAACTTTTTCTTCCCATACCATTAAAATAATTTTGAAAAATACTCCCTCTCACACATGTTTAACCCGACATCTAAATTTTTTCATCATAAATTGTACATATTTATAAGACTACTGCTTCTAGAATATTGGAAATGTTGACTATTAAATGTTATATCACTCATAAATATATTGTATGTAATCTAAAATCTTAATTACTTGATACCTTTTTCTAACATTAAAAAAATACAAACCAAGTCTTAAAAATTGAAAAATGTATGGCTTTTCTTTAAGTGTTTGAAGATATCTATTTCCATTCAATCACAAAGATTTGTGTCAAAATATAACACATTTTGATGCTTACTAGATTATGTACAAATACATATGTATGAATTTTCTCCCATTTTCATAAGATGCTAAGTGCTTAAAATATTCTTCTATGCAGACTTCTCAATTCAATTAATATTACTAAATATTTAATTACAACAACATATTGCAAGTTTTGATAAATAATTTTTTAAATGTAAAAAGCAAAATTTTATTTGAAATGTATCTCATGAGATTAAAAAGAATCACACTTTTCCTATGCATTTAAGGAAAGAGAAAACCATGTGAAGCTAAAAACTAATTGGTAAGGTAGCTAGCAAATTACTTTTTATTATTAAATGAACAAAGAATATACTAAATATGTTTATGATTAAATAATATAAATATTGACTCAAACTGAACTATTTCGTAACATAATTTGTTTGAATAACCTTGAAAATGTTTTCTTGTATAAGATATCAAATCTGGAAAAAAAGCCCTTACATTTTTGTTAGTGCACTTTGATAATCTTGATAAATTTATTTTTCATGGAAAACATCTAGTTAGAATAATTAGCATCACTATCCCACACTTCAGGCATTTTTAAAGTGCTTTTTGTTTTCCCAGCTAATGACAAGTCCTAGAGATGTGTGTTGAGAATCGCTGCAAAGCTTTATATAAATTTTATTACATAAAAAATATATGCATTTTTAGCATTCAACATCTCTTACCTAGGCTGTCTTGGCTTTTATCTTTATTGGGATTATTTCTGAAGAAAAGTGCATTCTTTGGGTGGGTAGGGAGAGGGAATGGAAGAGGTTAAGTAGGTAACGAAAGTTATTTGGCATAGCACACACCACCTACTCTTCCATAGAATTTCTAACATAAAAGCAGTCCAAAAATACCACACATCTAGTACTAGACTTACCCTTAACAGACATATTTACAAGACAAGTTAAGCAAGGAAGTTCAATGGGTTCCTTGATTGTCTATTAGAGAAAACTTCCCCTTTGTTTGGGGCTCAGGGCATTTTACATCCCAGGACAGTGCACCCTAGCAGAATTGGAGGTAAATGTGGGGTGTGACATTTTTGAAAGTTGGCAGAATGTGTTTGGGTACTAAAGTGCTTTCTTAAGAAAGTTCACTTATAAGCTCGAGGATCTGCAAACTGATGTCCTTAAAACTGGAGCCCTGGGTCCTTAAAATTACTCATGTTCAAATATACATGCTGAAAATTACTCCAGTTGGAAGAATGCTGACTGAGCCCTGGTGGCATAGCGGTTAAGAGCTTGCTTCTAACCAGAAGGTCATCCATTCAAATCCACCAGCTGCTCCTTAGAAACCCTATGGGGCAATTCTACTCTGACCTGTAGGGTTGCTATGCATCAGAATCGACTCAGCAGCAACGGATTTGGTTTTTGACCTAAATAGGAAGGGGCACATGATCTGAGGTCTGTAGAAGACTATAACAATTTTCCAAAAATAAAACAATTTGGTCTTCTTTCCTATATTATCATGTTATCCAAACAGATAGACTTGATATAATTTCTTATATTGTCACATGATTGCTTCAATTGTTTTTAAGTAATTTTATTAAAATGTGATTATGATTTTTGACTTTGAAATTCTATACCCTTATCCAATACACTAAATCCATTCTAACTTTGCATCCAGAAAATACAGATTAAACTTGAGATATTCCTAGAATTTTGCCATAAAACCTCACTAAATATAATGGTGTCCAAAAGGCTGCCATGAAAATAATTGTCCAGGATTTAGAAATTGATTACTAGATGTTACTTCTGTTGAGTGCTCAGAATTTTCTACAAGATTCTCTGGTGATTATATGGTGCTGGAGGGGAGGGCAGGGAAAGAGGCCACAACATTGGTTAACTTTAAAAAAAAAAAGAAAAAAAACTCTTTTTTTTTTTTTTTTTGGTTATCTTTAGACTATTATAATTCTGTAGGCTTAGAAGGTAAGTTGTAGAGAATTGATAGTAATGAAAATGACTCTTATCCATAGCAATGCAAATGAATTTTCTTCAATGGAGAGACACATCAGTCTCAGTCCTATAGAAAAGTTCACCCCCAAAATAATGTTTTATTGCCATACAGGATGCTAAATAATTTGAACCAATTAGCAAATTCATTTCAACATGCGTGATTGCCTATATATACAAATTCTTCTTTGAACTAGTCTTAACATCTGTCTTAGTTGTCTAGTGCTGCTATAACAGAAATACAAGTGGGTGGCTTTAACAAACAGAGATTTGTTTTCTCACAGTAAGAAGGCTGGAAGTTTGAATTCAGGGTGCCAACTCTAAGGACAGTTTTCCCTGTCTTTTGGCCCTGGAGGAAGGTCCCTGTCTCTTTTCAGCTTTTGTTCTCTGCAGTCTTCATATGGCTTGGCATATAACTTCCCTTATCTCTGTTTTTTTGCTGCTGGCTTAATCTGCTTTTATATCTCAAAAAATATTGATTTAAGACACACCTTACAGTAATACTGTCTCATTAACATCACAAAGAAAACCCATTCCCAAAGGGATTCAAACCACAGGTATTGTTGTTGCTGGGTGCCATCAACTCATGGGAACTCTATAGGATTGACGGAGAACTGCCCCATAGGGCTTCTAAGGCTGTAAATCTTTGTTGTTAGTCACCATCCAGTAAGTTTCAACTCGTAGTGACCCTATGTACAACAGAATAAAACACTGCCTGGTCCTGCACCATTCTCACAATCGTTGTTATGCTTGAGCCCATTGTTGCAGTCACAGTGTCAATCCATCTCCTTGAGGGTCTTCCTCTTTTTTTCTGGCCGTCTACTTTACCAAGCACGATGTCCTTCTTCAGGGACTGGTTCCTCCTGATAGCATGTCCAGCGTACATGAGAGAAAATTTCACTATCCTTGCTTCTAAGAAACATTCTGGCTATACTTCTTCCACGACAGATTTGTTCATTCTTTTGGCAGTCCATGGTATATTCAATATTCTTTGCCAATACCATAATTCAAAGGCATCAATTCTTTGGTCTTCCTCATGCATTGTCCAGCTTTCGCAAGCATATGAGGCGACTGCAAATACCATGGCCTGGGTCAGGCCCACCTTAGTCCTCAAAGTGATATCTTTGTTTTTAACACTTTAAATAGGTCTTTTGCAGCATATTTGTCCAATGCAATGCATTGTCTGAGTTTTTGAGTGTTGCTTACCTGGGCATTGATTGTGAATCCAGGTAAAATGAAATCCTTGGCACCTTCAATCTTTTCTCCATTTATCATGATGTTGCTTATTGTTCCAGTTGTGAGGATTTTTGTTTTCTTTATGTTGAGGATGCAATCCATACTGAAGGCTGCAGTCTTTGATCTTCATCAAGTCCTTTTTACTTTCGGCAAGCAAGGTTGTGTCATCTGAATTATGCCGGTTGTTAATGAGTCTTCCTCCAATCCTGATGCTGAGTTCTTCATATAGTCCAGATTCTAGGATTATTTGCTCAGCATACAGATTGAATAAGTATGGTAAAAGGATACAACCCTGACACATACCTTTATAGGAGCAGATTGCCATGCCTTACTCCCACAGAACTGCTGGGCGAGTTAGAACTGATGACCTTTCAGCTGGCAGCCGGCTTAACCATTGTGCCATCAGGGCTCCTTACCACAGGTATAGGGGTTAGGATTTATAACACATTTTGTTGGGGAACACAATTCAATCCATAACATATTACTAGTTGCTCCTTTTTTAAATTTTTTATTGTGCTTTAGGTGAAAGTTTACAGCTGAAGTAAGTTCCTCATACAAAAATTTATACACATATTATTATATGACCCTAGCTGCAATCCCTATAATGTGAAAATGTACTCCCTCTTTTCACCCTGAGTTTTCCATGTCCATTCAGTCAGCTCCTGTCCCTTTCTGCCTTCTCATCTCGCCTCTGGATAGGAGCTGCCCATTTAGTCTCGTGTATCTACTTGAATTAAGAAGCACACTCGTCACTGGTATTATTTTAATGTTTTATAGACCAGTCTAATCTTTGTCTGAAGAGATGGTTTCTGGAATGGTTTTAGTTCTAGGTTAACAGAGAGTCTGAGGGGCCATGTCTTCTGGGGTTCCTCTAGTCTCAGTCAGACCATTAAATCTGGTCTTTTTACATGAATTTGAGTTCTGCACCCCATTTTTCTTCTGTTCATCCAGGGACTCTCTGTTGTATTCCCTGTCAGGGCAGTCTTTGGTGGTGGCCAGGCACCATCTAGTTCTTCTTGTCTCAAGCTGATGGAGTCTCTGGTTTATGTGGCCCTTTTGTCTCTTGGGCTAATATTTTTCTTGTATCTTTGATGTTCTTCATTTTTTGCTCCAGGTGGGTTGGGACCAATTGATGCATCTTAGATGGCTGTTCACAAGCTTTTAAGACCGCATACACCATTTACCAAAATGGGAGGCAGAACATTTTCTTTAAGCTTTGTTATGCCAATTGACCTAGATGTCCCCCGAAACCATGGTCCCCAGACCCCTGCCTCTGCTACTCTGTCCCTGGAACTAGTTTCTTTCTTTATGAATGATTTGAATGAAATCTTTGATATTTTATATTTGCATGAGAGTTATGTTTGTTTTTTTCAGGTTCTTGAAAATTTATACAGAGGAATAGTAAGGAAAGTAAGCACTGATTAGTAGGCTGTGGGACTATTTATCAAAATATTAACAGTGAGGTCTTAAAATTTATCAATTATGGACTATTTTTCTTCTCAAAAAAGCAATTACAGTCAATTAAGTAGCCTCAGTAAGTACTGTATACATCTTTCCACTATTTTTCATTATGGCAGCACATCCCATTTACTACCGTATATCCCTCTTTCTTTTATAAGGCGCCTTGCTAAAACAATAAACAGGTATTTGAACCCAAGTATTCTTCTTTATTCTTAAAGCCATCACACTCAGGTTTCTGCCTCTCTCTACCACTGCTTCATTGAAACTGCTTTGGTTAAAGGTTATTAGTGTCTTTCTAATTGCCAGACATAATTAATATATTTTTTGGTCTTAATATCACTTACTGTCTGAGATATTTGTTGTTGTTAACCACTCTTTTCTTCCTGAGGGTCTTTTCACCCTTGGCCTTTTGGCCTTCTCTCTCCTGATTTGCGTTCTTTCTATGACAGCATTCTTTCACAGGTTGCTCTTAAAAAAAAAAAATTACTACGGCACATTTATGAAAATACCCAGGGCATGGGGTACGGTGGAGGGAGCAGTTGGCAAACAAACTGTAGAAGGTGCTCATTATATTTGTAAAAATACGGTACTGTGTTTTTTCCTATAAATACCTACATACCAAATGGCATTCTTCCCATTAGGAAGAAGACCTTTATTTTCATTCTTTTTCTGCTATAATTATGCACATCCATGCTTAATTAATTAAAGCAGTGGCCCTAGGCCATATACTTTTTGCTATTCTAATCCCGCTGTGCCTAGTGGGAAGTTAGAACATAAGGGAAGTAGCTGACAGGTGGGTAAACAATTGGTGCTTCTGCTACCCAGTGCTACAGAAACCTGAGGTACACACAAAAAGACCAGAAAACTATGTGTGGGAGATAAAACCAAGGATTGGGCTTCTATATCAATGTTTCTAACTGGTCTTTTGTGACATCTCTTTTTTACTTCCTTTCACATTAAAAAAAACCAAAAACCTGCTGCCCTCGAGTCTATTTTTCCTTTTAGAGACCTTATAACAGAGTAGAACTGCCCCACAGGGTTTCCAAGGAGCGCCTGGTGATTCATACTGCCGACCTTTTGGTTAGCAGCCATAGCTCTTACCCACTACGCCATCAGGGTTTCCTTCATGTTAAGCCTGATACATTTTTAACCAAATTTCTTCTCCATAAAAGTATTCCATAAGGATATATCAAAGTCACTTAACTCTTCAGACCTGGCTAGACTTCACACAGAAATGAACATTGCTATCTTTCGCTCAGAAACAATAGCGCATGTGAATTAGTAATAGCTTCTTTTTTTTTTTTTTTTTTGTTGAACACATTTCCTTTTGTCGTGGACTGAATTGTGTCCCCCAAAACTGTGTGTCAACTTGATTAGGCCATGATTCCCAGTATCGTGTGGTTGTCCTCAATTTTGTGATCATAAGTTTATGTTGGAAACCTTGGTGGTCTAGTGGTTAAGTGCTATAGCTGCTAACGAAGAGGTTGGCAGTTCGAATTCGCCAGGTGCTCCTTGGAAACTCTATGGGGCAGTTCTACTCTGTCCTATAGGGTTGCTATGAGTCGCAGTCAACTCAATGGCAGTGGGTTTGGGTTTTTTTTTCCTTAAGTTTATGTTAAAGAGGATCAGGGTGGAATTGTAACACCTTTACTAAGGTCACATTCCTGATCCCATGTAAAAGGAGTTTCCCCAGAATGTGGCCTGCACCACTTTTATCCTACAAGAGACAAAAGGAAAGGGAAGCAAGCAGAGAGGGGTACCTCATACCACCAAGAAAGAAGCACCGGGAGCAGAGCACATCCTTTGGACCTGGAGTCCCTGTGCAGAGAAGCCACTAGTCCAGGGGAAGAGAGACTAGAAGGACCTTCCTCCAGAGCTGGCAGAGAAAGAAAGCCTTCCACTGGAGCTTACACCCTAAATGTGGACTTCTAGCCTACTAGACTGTGAGGGAATATATTTCTCTTTGTTAAAACCATCCACTTGTGGTATTTCTGTTATAGGAGCACTAGATGCCTAAGACACCTTTCATAAATTTGTCTTCAAATCCTGAAACGCGGTAGTTCAATTTGCTACTAGAAAATAGGTACTTCGTTCCCTTGGGACCATGGTCAAATTATGTCTAATTTGAAAATAATGATAAAATTTGAGAACAATGGTAAAAGCAGGTTTTATTTTGTTTTTAACTTATTCTGCCTCCAAGGTGGTATTCTACTCTTGGTGGCACTCTTCTTGTAAATTATATGCATCACCTGATTTTATTTTTCCACTTTAGAAAAATTCATCTAGAAGCAAATAGCTTCTTTTCTAATGTTTTATAGCAAAAACAAGTTCAGGGAATGATTAAAAATGTTACACCGAAGGAATCCTAAAGTCATCTTACTGATAGCCACGAAATTTCTGATAAGCATTTGCCACCTGCGTGGCATATTCCTTCTGGCCAAGACCATGCATGAGAGCACCTCAACTTTAACTCTCTGTGATTTTAAAAAATAATAAAATACTTCAGTGACAATATGCACAATCTGAAAGTTGAGAAGGCAGAGATGCATTCCAAATCTAAGGTAGAGCCTGAAATATTGTATCTGTTACTATCCAATTGATTTAGACTCATAGCAACCCTATAGGACAGAGTAGACTGCCCCCTCTACTTTACAGTTTCCGAGGCTGCGTATCTTTACAGAAGCAGACTGCTACTTTACTCCTGCAGTGTACTGGTGGGTTGCAACTGCCGACCTTTCTATTAGCAGCTGAGTCCTTCACTGCTGCACCACCCTTTGCCATCAAATAGATTCCAACTCATAGCGACCCTATAGGACGGTGTGGAACTGCCCCGTAATGTTTCCAAGGACTGGCTGGTGGATTCGAACTGCCGACCTTTCTGTTAGCAGCTGAGCTCTTAACCGCTGTGCCACCAGGGCTCTTATACTATGTATCTTTATTATCTTGCCTTCTGATTTTTCTTCCTCTGGCAGAATGTAATCTCCATCAGTGCAGAGATTTCTGTTTTGTTCTCTGCTATATCCTCAAGCTCCTAAAAGAATATTGTCATTTCCAACAACAGCCAGCTTTAGGATACCTCTTAAAATGTTAGGACTGAAGTTCTTCTCAGGAAGTCTTCTGTATGTTTGTCCTTCCATCTCTATCCTCTGGGATGCTGATCCAGAGGTGTCTTCATTCAGCTCCTCCCTGTTCCCAGTTTCCTGAGGGTTAGATGCAAGGTGATCTCTTGTCATTCAACAACTTGCTTGCAGTTCCCTTTTATACCACCAAAAAACCAAACCCATTGCCGTCAAGTTGATTCTGACTCATAGCGACCCCACAGGACAGGGTAGAATTGCCCCATAGGGTTTCCGAGGAGCGCTTGATGGATTTGAACTGCTGACCTTTTGGTTAGTAGCTGTAGCTCTTAACCACTATGCTACCAGGGTTTTCTTTCTAACACACACCTTCTGAATTAAAAATGCAATCTGTTGCAACGCCCCCGATACTTGTTAGATTTATGGCTTCAGTCTCCTGGAAAATAATTGAATAAATCTATTTCTACACACAATTACCATACATAGATCTTCTAGACTTATTTAAATTTTCTGGAACTAAGAAATGCTTTGTTGCAGAGGCAAAGAGGTGAAGAGATTTCCTTGAGTACCACTTTTCCTTTCAAACAGATGCTGAGAAGTCTGTTCTTCATCTCTAGCTCCATAGAGTGCAGTAGCTAATGTTTAAATGCATTGTAAAAGACCACTTTTTGTACACCAGCTGACAGGCAACGACTTGTAAAAATGAGGGATTTTTCACATTCACAAATGAATCACTTGTTCTAATAAAACCAAGCAAAGCAGAGTATTCAGTTTCTATGTCTAGCCTACTTTTTCAGTACAATTGATTCTATTGCTTAGTAAATTTGCCTTCTTAAATAATAATAGTCAAGTTCCATCTATACTAAAATTAAGGTAAATTTTCCACTATTTTAATCCCCAGGAAAGTGAACACTTGAATTGTTGTGCCGTCATGGTTTTTAGAAACTTGATAGACTGAAAGCAAAACAGAAATAAGTTCAGTCTGAAAATTTAAAACAAGCTTGGAATCATGATTCTTTATTTGTCTTATATTTCAGAATTAGAGCTCCAGTTCAAATCTTTTCCTTTGTTTTATAGGTCAGCTCCTGAGAAGTACATTAATTTGATCTGGGACACCTAGCTAGTTAGTAGCAGAGGCTGCACTTGAATCTTGTTCATAAATGTTTCCACTCTAACAGTCCTTTTCTCAGTAGGTCCAAATAGGAAGGCTGTGATAACACCAGTTTAACACTCTGTTTTAGTAATTTTATTCTGATTTCTATTTTGGAGAATTATGCCATTGTTAATGCTAATCATGAATGAGAGAGGACCTGTAATTTTGAAATCATTTGAGAATTTACTACTTGAGTGGCCAACATTTATTCTCATAGTTTGCATTTGATAGAAGAAACTCCTTTTAGGGACTCAAGGCATGTATCATTTGAGAAGAAGAAATTACAAGAAAGATATCAATTGCAACTTGACCTGTGCAATCAAGGATTTCTTTAAAAGCAAGTACAGGCAGTGCCTGGGTTACGAAAGAGATACGTTCCTGAGTTTGCCTTTAAGTCAAAATGGTAGGAAGTCGGAACAGGTGCGTATGGTTCTCATTTAGCCTTACTGTAGTGCAAGAAAAGGCTCAGCGCCTTTGCAGTGATTTCAAAGCTGCATGTGCAGCAAGTGATGGTGATTGTGATGAAGAATTTGTTGTGAGTAGGGGTTGATTCAATCATTTCAAAGTGAGGGCAGATTAATATTAAAAGCCAAGGTGAAGTTATCCATCAGTCAGATGTTTGTAACCCAGTGACTGCTGTATATTCAATAGCCACAGTTTTACCATGTTACACCTTCTCCTCACTTATTGACTATCTCATTATCTGACGTCTCCCACTTAAAACAGTAGTAAAAAATCTACTACCTGACTGTTTTGCACATTAACAATGTACATCCAGCAGTAACGTAGGCTGAGGTGCAAAGCAACAGTAATGCTGACTTTGATGGTTAAGATTAGGTGTCAGTTTGGTTGGGCCATGATTCTCAGCAGTTTGGCAGTTATGTAATGGTGTAATTTGACATTTCTTTGATGATGTAACTTGGCAGTTATGTAATAACGTAGTCATCCTCTGTTTTGTGATCTGATGTGGTCATCCTCCATTTTCGTGTAACAACAGATTTTGCATAATGACCTGGTCTGTGGAACCTAACCATGTCAATAAGTGAGGAAAGGGTATATTTCAGATGTTTTATTTGAAGTCAACGAGTTAAACTAATTTTCTTTATTGTTCCTGATACACTCTTCTTGTGAAATAGATCCATTTAGCCTTTCAGCTGTGGCTTGTTTTTTCCTTTTTGTATCTTTTAAACAAATACAATTATGCTCACTGCCTGAACATGCTGTATTTCCACCCAGAGCAGACAGAGCCTTGAGCAGGAATGTCAGACCCCTCTGGGCCCCCCTCATTTTACAGATCCCAGATCTCAACCGGTCTATCACTTTCTCAGAGAAGTATTTTGAGATCTCCTTGACCAGTGATATTAATTTTTACTCTCCATCCATAGTAGAAATTTTCATTTTACATTTACATTATTTTTGTTAGTATCCGATTAATGTTAGGCACCCTCTCTAAAACAAGATTTCCCTAAGGGCAGGAAACGTGAATTTTTACTCCCAATTTTATCCTCAACATTATGGGATAAATCAAGCAAGATTTAAAATAAGTACAGAATGAATATTAGATAAATGAAAGAATTACTCAAAATGCTCCTGTATCTTTTATAGGAAAACAATGGTTTCTCAAAAGTGTTTTGCACTTAGCAGGGTTACAACTTTACTGAACTACCTTGATATGAGCAAAGAAAATGTATTTTTAAGAAATTTTTCTTATAAATAGCTCGATATTTCTCAGGAATCTCCCATCCCTCTGATTTGCTCCTGGGTTGGGTAAGTGGCTGAATTTAATTCTTTCCAGTAAATCAATCCAGTTCAAAAATGTAATGAATTTTAGATATATTAGTCTTTTTCATAAATTTCAGCCTTCTCCATCTTTTCTATAAGTTGGTGTCCAAATGTTTGTTACAAGTTAATATGATTTTACGAAAGACTATATGAAACTTTGTGAAGAATTTATTAATAGGATGACTATGTCTCAAAAAATAATTAGATAGATTATACTCTAAATGGATTTTACTCTAAGCTACCAGAGGGCAGGGGAGCATGCCTTCTTTTGTTCACTGTGTTTCCCTATAGTCTAACACAGTAGCTAGCACATAATTATTATACAATAAAAATTTCTTAAATGAATAAATCAAAGACAAATTATATCAATCCAATGATAGGGAAGCATATATAAGTATCTGCAGAATTTATAGTATAACCATTATTCAAAATCCTTTCAGTATACATCTCTGCTTTGATTTATCAAATAGTTCTAAGAAAATTTCTAATGGCTTCAATAAATATGTTGTTATTTCTTGTTGTTGTGTCAGTCCTGACTCATGGCGACCCCATGTGTACAGAGTAGAACTGCTTCACAGGGTTTTCTAAGGTTGTGAACTTTTGGAGGCAGACCACCAGGCCTGTCTCCCGAGGAACCTTTGATTGGGTTTGAACCACTAACCTCTGATTAGTAGTCAAACACTTAACCATTTGCACCATGCAGTACTCTTTCAATAGATACAAACCAAACCTGTCAGCATCAAATTGATTCAAACTCATAGCTATTCTATAGGACAGAGAAGAACTGCCCCATAGGGTTTCCAAGGGTGTAATCTTTACAGAAGCAGACTGTCACATCTTTCTCCCACAGAGCTGCCAGTGGGTTCAAACCGCCAACTTTTTGGTTAGCAGTGGAGTGCTTAACCACTGTGCCACCAGGGCTCCTTCTCAACAGATATAAGACATAATAAATATGCCAAATGAATTAAAGGAAACCAGATAGTATACTCAGATGTAAGTGGCATTGGATTATACAAGGAAAAGAACCCTTTGATCAACTGAACAATAAAGATAGAAGAGATTGCAATTTGAAGAGCAGCCTTTCAGCATAATATCAGAAAAAAATGGCAGCAAAAGCAGGTTCAATTTTATCTTTTGAGATATAGAGAGCCCCGTAAAAAGATCAAAGATCAGAATTGGAGAACTTGGTTTAAGTATCAATATGTAATAGCCATGGCTATAAAAGGGGACTGCTCATTACACTTAAGTAGGCACTTGGAGGCTGGACCTAGTTTTTGCCAACAGGAAGAAATCCAATGAAGCTGGAAGGGCAAGGTATGTGGCATTCATGAGGACAGGTGTTTAGTGACAAGCCAGGTTGCCTTTTCCGTTCAGATAAGCAGATGGTGTTTGGTTTGAATAGGTGAAGAGCAGTGGTTCTTATGCTATAGTGTGCATCACCCAAAAAGCTTATTTAAAGTGCAGATTCACAGGATTCAGCCTTAGAAATTTTGATTGTGTAGGTCTAGATTATGCCCAGGACTCTATTTTTAACTAGCTCCCAAGGAAATTCTGATGCCTCAACCACTTTTTCAAAAACACTAAAAATCTAAGAAACATTAATCATCTTTTTCAAGTAAATTCAGCTTACACTAATGAAAGATGAACACCTAATATACATTACACACTTAACGATATAAATAGAACTCATCTGAATTAAGAATATAAAAAACATATATTTAAGTTATTTAGCTGAGTTTAAAATTTGAACCATTTTCTTTAAGCAAAAAACAGATTAGCCTTCCTTTAAACTTCCAGTAATCTGTTTGATGTTTTATCACTCCATTGTGGTCACTTTGGCATAAATTTGTCTGCTAAACATATCAAGCAAGACATCGCTGGTGCAGCGTCCTATGGATATATAGCCTCAATGGGAATTCCTTGCATAGAATTCATTATTCTTAAGACTGGGACTTCTTGCTCTGTGAACCAAGATCCTGTCTCAGGGGACCTTTCTTCCTGTCTCTAGATCTATGACACCTGACTTCCGCTAGATTGTTGTTATTAGGTGCCATCGAGTCAATTCTGACTCATAGCAACTATATGTACAACAGAATGAAACACTGCCTGGTCCTGCATCATCCTCACAACACAAGTAAAATGAAATCCTTGACAACTTCAATCTTTTCTTCATTTATCATGATGTCGCTTATTGGTCTAATTGTGAGGAATTTTTTTTCCCCTTTATGTTGAGGTGCAATCCATATTTAAGCCTGTAGTCTTTGATCTTTATCAGCAATTGCTCCAAATCCTCTTCACTTTCAGCAAGCAAAGTTGTGTCTTCTGCATATTGTAGGTTGTTAATAAGTCTTCCTCCAATCCTGATGCTGAGTTCTTCTTCATCAAGTCCAGCTTCTTGGATTATTTGCTCAGAATACAGTATGGTAAAAGGGTGCAACCCTGACGCACACCTTTCTTGACATTAAACCACACAGTATCCCCTTGTTCTGTTCAAATGACTTGTTCTGTTCAAATGACTTCCTGTGGTCTATGTACAGGTTCCCCATGAGCACAATTAAGTGTTCTGGAATTTCCATTCTTCGTAATGTTATCCATAGCTTGTTGTGATCCATACAATTGAATGTTTTCACATCGTCTATAAAACACAGGTAAACATCTTTCTGGTAGTCTTTGCTTTCAGCTAAGGTCCACTGGACATCTAGTAATGATATTTCTGCTTCCACATCCTCTTCTGATTCCAATTTGAACTTCTGGCAGTTTCCTGTCAATATAAAGATGAAATTTTGAATGACCGTCAGCAAAATTTTATTTGTGTGTGATATCTATGATATTGTTCGATAATTTCCACATTCTGTTGGATCTTTGGAATAGACACAAATATTGATGTCTTCCAGTCAGTTGGCCAGACAGCTGTCCTCCAAATTTCTTGACATAGGTAAGTGAGCATCTCCAGCACTGCATCCATTTGTTGAAACATCTTAATTGATATTCTATCAATTTGTGGAGCCTTGTTTTTTCCAGCACTTTCAATGCAACTTGGACTTCTTCCTTTAGTACCATTGGTTCTTGATCATATGCTACCTCCTGAAATGGTTGAACGTTGACTAATTCTTTTTGGTGCAGTGACTCTGTCTATTCCTTCCATCTTCTTTTGATGCTTTCTGCATCATTCAATATTTTGCCCATAGAATCTGTCAATACTGCAACTTGAGGCTTGAATTTTCTCTTCAGTTCTTTCAGCCTGAGAAATGCTGACGTGTTCTACCCTTTTGGTTTTCTAACACCAGGTCTTTGTATTTTATTGTAGTACTTTACATTGTCTTTTCAAGCTGCCCTTTGAAATCTTCTGGTCAGCTGTTTTACTTATTATGTCTTCCATTCACTTTAGCTACTATACATTCAAAAGCAAGTTGCAGAGTCTCTTCTGACATCTATTTTGGTCTTTTCTTTCTTGTTTTTTAAATAACCTCTTGCTTTCTTCATGTGTGATGTCTTTGATGGCATTCCACAACTCATCTGGTCTTTGGTCATTAGTGCTCAATGCATCAAATCTTTTCCTGAGATGGTCTCTAAATTCGGGTGGGATATACTCAAGGTCGTACTTTGGCTCTCATGGACTGATTCTAATTTTCTTTAGCTTCAGCTTGAACTTGCACATAAGCAATTGATGATCTGTCCTGCAGTCAGCCTCTGGCCTTTTTCTGACAGATGATATCGTCTCTTTCCACAGATGTAGTTGATTTAATTCCTCTGTAATCTATCTGGCAAAGTCCACATATATAGTCACTGTTTATGTTGCTGAAAAAGTTATTTGCTATGAAGGAGTCATTGGTCTTGCAAAATTCTACCATGTGATCAACAGCATCATTTCTATCACCAAGGCCATATTTTCCAAATACTTATCCTTCTTCTTTGTTTCCAACTTTTGCATTCCATTCACCAGTAATTAGCAATGCATTTTGATTGCATGTTTGATCAACTTCAGACTACAGAAGTTGATAAAAGTCTTCAATTTCTTCACTTTTGGACTTAGTACTTGGTGTGTAAATTTGAATAAGAGTTGTAGTAACTGGTCTTCCTTGTAGGCATATGGATATTATACTATCACAGTGCTGTACTTCAAGATAGATCTTGATATGTTCTTTTTGATGATGAATGCAGCACCATTTCTCTTCAATTTGTCATTTCCGGCATAGTGGACCATATGATTGTTTGATTCCAAATGCCCAGTACCACTCCATTTCAGCTCCCTAATGCCTAGGGTGTCGATCTTTATGCATTCTGTTTCATTTTTGACGTCTAATTTTCCTAGATTCATACTTCGTACATTCCACATTCCAATTATTAATGGATGCTTGCAACTGTTCCTTCTCATTTTGAGTCATGCCACCTCAGCAAATGAAAATCTCAAAAACTTCACTCCTTTGAGGTCACTAAGGTCTACTCTACTCTGAGGAGGGAGCTCTTCCCCAGTCAAATTTTCCGTGCTCTCCAACCCGAGGGACTCATTTTTAGGCACTGTATTAAACAATGTTCTGCTGCTATTCATAAGCTTTTCAATGGCCAATTTTTTCAGAAGAAGACTACCAGGTCCTTCTTCTTAGTCTGTCTTAGCCTGGAAGCTCCACTGAAATCTGTCCACCATGAGTGACCCTGCTGATATTTGAAATACTGGTGGCATAGCTGCCAGCATCACAGCAACAGGCAAGCTACCACAGTAGGATAAACCGACAAGTCAAGTTGTGGCTATCCACTAAGCCTGGATTAAATGCACTTTTGTCTTACACATTCTCTCATTATTATGGAATGGGTACTCAATAAAAACATGAAGAATAAATGAATGTGATTTTATATAAAGCAATATCAAAATTTCCCACATTACCATTTTAATGTCTTAAAATTTTTTTGTTAAAGCTGGAGATAATCTTAAAGTAATTTAAACAAATCCCCTCATTTTACAATTGACTCAACTGAGAAAGAAAGGCATGCCTAAGATAACTCAGTTAATGTCTAAATCAGAACTTGTGACTTTGTCCCTATGCTTTCTGTTTTGCATTTTTCTATTCTTTCACCAAAATTCTATTATTTTATTGTTATATTTATTTAATATGTTTACTTTTTCATAATTTGAAGAGTATCAGCATGTAGGGTCTATTTCTTGTTATTTTGCTATTTGTCAGAATGTCGAAATGACTAAATTGCTTACTGTGCTCAGCAAAGGGTTTGTAGGGAATTCACAGATGGTGTCTTCATGCAAATACATGTTTATGTTACAATGTGTTGTTTATCAGTTTTTAAAACAAATGTGATCTCTTAAATTTAAATTTCTAATCAAATTAAAACTGTTAAAAGGTTTAAGAAAATATTACATGGAATGATATCCTTTTATTTAGGAATAAAATAACTTACATTTTGAATATATTCTCTTTGACGTATAAATAAAAACTATAAAAATCATGGACAATGATATCTGTTAGTGATGCATATTGCTGTCAGTAATGAACAAACAAACAGAAAACTGCAGTGGCTTATATGACTACAAAGTTTATTTGTTTCTAGCAGAAGGAGACTGTGAGTAATAATCTAGGGCTCATACATGCCCTTAGTGATATCACCAAGGTCCTGGCTTTTTTATTAGGGATTCCCTGTACCACCAAGCAACTTGGTCTTGCAAAATGGCACCTAACTGTTGGGGAAAGAGGGCTGAATGGCTTGGGACTGTCCTTTGTCCAGAAGGAGTACTTTTTGTCTTATTCCTACTAAGATGACAAATGGGTTAACGATGATTCTTTCTGTCTTCTTGTAAGTAACTTTTGTTATCCTGGTCATAAGATATGGCTATTGCACCTGCAGATATTGCATCTAGGATCTGGGCATGAAGAAGAAAGGAGGGTTCCAAGGTTTTTCTCCCAGAGAAGCTTTCTTGGCTGCTAACCAAAAAGTCGGCAGTTCTAACCCACCAGCCACTCCTTGGAAACCCTATGGGGCAGCTCTACTCTGTCTTATAGGATCACTATGAGTTGGAATTGACTCAAGGGCAATTTTTTTTTGGTAGTGCCAATAGTCCAGAGGTATGTCAGATGCCATCTCTAGATAAAAGGGAAAGCCCAGGGAGCAAGACTTTTAGCTGGCACATTGTGATCCTCAAAAAATATCTCAAGATTCTCTCTATAAACAGGAGGAGAGAACAGATATCAGATAGGCAGTGTGATCATTATGGTTGTGTGTCAACGTGGCTGGGCCATGATTTTCAGTAGTTTGGCAGTTATGATGTAGTTTGGCAGTCGTATAATGATGTAATCACATCCATGATGAGATGTAATATAATGTGATCAGCTCTGTGATAGGGCTTTCTGTGAGTACCCAATCAGCTATAAGGGAGTGTCCTTGGGGTTGTGGCCTGGATCCAATATAGGTGGACTTTCTGGCAAGGCTCATGGGCTTTTGCTCATTCTGGATCCTGCAGTTGTCTACTGTTATCTGACTTCCTGTTCTTGGGACTTGACCTAGCAGCTTAAGTCCTGTCTTGCCTGCGATCTTGGGATTCATCAGTCTCCCCAGCCTGTGCTGTGAGCCAGAGGCCTTCAGTATGACCTGCTGATCTTGGATTTGACAGCCCCTGCAGCTACATGAGTCAAGACAAGCATCCAGCTTGACCCATGGGCTTGGGACTTTCCAGCCTCTACAGCTATGCAAACCATTTCCTTGATATAAATCTCTCTCTGTATATTTTATACACTTTACTGGTTTTGCTTCTCTAAAGAACCCAGCCTAATGCAAAAAAAAAAAAAATTTTTTTTTTTTTTTTTTTTTTTTTTGCAGTAAGGGAATAATTAGATGAAGAAAGAAAAAGACCAAATAAACATGAGCCTTGGGTAAAGGTTAATAGTGCTGCTGAATTTCAGCAAGAACGTCAAATCTTAGCAACGAGATTCTGGTGGAATAAAAGTCTCTTGTTTCATTCATCCCAACTCTTGATACTGCACAAAGCTTCCAGACTTGGCTGCCTGCCATATGACTAATATGTGAACCAATTCATTCATTTTCAGCTTTATACAACTTAAGTTCCAGTAATAATACATGGCAACAGTCTACCCACTTGGTACAACAGATAAACGGTTTGCAAAATATAATTAAATATGTATAGCCTACAATAGTATTCTGTCTGGATAGAAAATTTATTAGTTTAGTTTTAGTTTAAAAAAATGAAAATACTTATTCATTAATTAAAATTTATTAATTAACTTTAAAATAAATGTCTTTGAAATTTTAAGATTTTTCTTTGAGTGTTTAGCTTTGGTTTTATTTTATCATTATTAAATTTGATTTCCCTGAGTTTTAAATTATAACATTTCTGGACTTAAAATATGTTATAAACATGTACAATTAAAATATTTTTATGTAGGCCTGCTTAGTAAAGGAGATCTAGATTAATTACTATTGTTGTTGTTAGGTGCCATCGAATCGCTTCCAACTCATAGCGACCCTATAGGACAGAGTAGAACTGCCCCATAGGGCAGCTTTTGGAAAAGGAGCAGCTGGTGGATTTGAACTGCCAAACTTTTGTTTAGCAGCCAAGCTCTTAACCACTACACCACCAGGGCACCTAATTAATATTAGCATTTATAAAGATAAGTGTGAACTGAACTCTGTGAATATAACCACACAAATATTTTATGAAGCACTCTAATTTTGCCTTTTAGTAAAACTTATCTGAAAGATTTATTTGCACAAATCAGTTAAAAATGAAAGCTCAGTTAAATATAAGTATGAGGGAGGAAACTTATCAAATATAAATCATTTTTGACCACTGGACATGTAAGCATACATCAGATTAATTTTATTTAGTATTTTTTAAAGTTAAGCATGAGCTTACCGCTTTTTTGGAAACTCTGGTGGCATAGTGGTTAAGAGCTAAGCCTGCTAACCAAAAAGTTAGCATTTCGAATCTACCAGGCACTCTTTGGAAACTCTATGGGGGCAGTTCTACTCTGCCCTATAGGGTCACAATGAGTTGGAATCGACTCGACAGCAATAGGTTTGGTTTTTACCTCTTTTTTAAATTTACAAGATATAATTGTGGTTGCATGTCACATACAGCTCAAATTTATTTTCTCCAGAAAGAATGGTAATTAAAATATGTATGAACATCAACAAATTAAAAAATAAAGAAAAAAATATTTTAGATATATTGATCTTTTATCCAGCAAGTTTGCTAAGTAATGTTATTAGTTTTAACAGAAAATCATATTATCTCAAAAGATGACCATTTTGATTCTACTTTTCCCATGCCTTTTATTAGTTTTTGTTGTCCAATTACACTAGCTAGAACCCATAGTGTAAAGCTAAATGTAATTTTAGCTTTTTTGCATATTTTTATCATTCTTGATATTGATGGAAATGCTTTTAAAATGTCACCATTGGGCATGATGTTTGCTATATTATTTTGTTTTGTGAGATAAATACATTAGGTTTTTATTTTGCCTTCGATATTTTAATGTGTGAAATTATATTAATAGATTTTCTAAATTTGAAACAACCTATTAGTCTTGGAATGAACTCAAGGTGATTTTTTTTTTTAAAAATATAGCTTACTGGATTTGAATTTTCTTTAGGATTTTGATAACTATGTTTAATGAGCGATATTGACCTGTAAGTTCATTTTCCTCTTTTGTCCTTATCTGGTAGTGAGATGAATTGGAGTGCAGAACATGAAGTTTGTTCCTGCTGTTTTCTTGGGAACATTTTATACCCTTTAAAAAAGATATATATATATTAAAAAAAAAAAAACTGATGTTAGAATATATGCACATATTTTTGTTTTCTTCTTCATTCAGTTTTAATAATTTATTTATTTAGGAATTTTCCATTTCACCTAAACTCTCAGTATTTTTGGCATAAAATTGTTGATTATATTCTTTATTTTCTTCCTTTTTGCTGTATTTATAGCAATGTCCTCTTCTTCTTTACTAATGTTGTTTATATTTGGCTTTTCTCTTTTGTTCCTAATTTGTCTTTGCAGAAGCTTGCCAACTTATTATTTTGCTTTATTACACCTTTGTTTTTCCATTCATTAATTTCTCTTCATAACAGCATTGTTTTTTTTCCTGCTGTGTTCTTTGTGTTTATTCTTTTTTTTTTTTTAATTCCTAACTTCTTATGTTGGATTCTTATTTGTTGTCAGTCTTTATTTATTACTTTTTAACATAAATTCTTTAAGGCTATATATTTCTTTCTAAGTACTGCTTTTACTGCATCCCGCAGGTCCATTCAGTAGTATTTTCACTATCATACATACAGTTTTTTTACAGTACCAAGTATTTTATAATTTGCAGGATTTTTATTTATTTTGAAGTTCATTTCATTTTTTTCCTGTTATTTATCTTTTTTGATTATTGATGATTGGGAGGTAGTAGAAAATATGGCATTAAAATTAAAAAGGTAGATTATCATTGGAGATAAAAACTTGAGTGTAATTCTCATAGAGCCGATATTTAAGTCATGGAAGGGATAAACTGGTCAATGTGGAAAATGTGGAGTGAAGAGAGAGTAAAGACTCTCGGGAAATTTTCTGTCTCTGTCCTTTTTTTTTTTCTTCCTATTTGCAGAAGTTCATCTTATTACTCTTGCAAAGCTTGAAAATGACCCTTAGGTAAGCTTGGAGAGGGCTGACTTGTCTGCCCCTTGGTTGGAGAAGCACCACGTTACTTTGCCGCAAAGGCTAAGTGCTACCTGGAAGTTGAAATGAAAAGAAAATAATAATTCTTCAATGTCTTTTTGTTTCATTTACCAATTTGAAATATCTCTCCTGAAATGGGATCAAGGATACTGCTTGCCCTGGAGGGATGGCTGCCTCAGCTTTTAGCAACTTTACTATTACTGATATCCTGCCCATTAAGTGTAGGTATCATTTTAAATTACATGATTCATAAAATAATAGAAGTGGAGGGGTCTTAGAAGTCATGCAGTCCAACTCCTTAATTTTATAATTGATGAAAATGACATATGGAGGAGCTGAGTAACTTAATTAAACCTTTTTTTGTTATTTTTTTCAGCAACCCCAGTTTCCTCCAATGTTAGATATTGTTGTCAACACTTCACTTTTTTTTTTTTTTTTTGCGTGTTTTGGTCGTTGGTTTTTGAAATGCAATTCTCAATCATTCTATCATAATTCTAGGCTCACTGTTGCAAACATAAGAAAAATGTTTGATGTGGCCTACAAGACCCTGCAAAGTCTGACCCCTTCCTGTTCTTCTACCCTCATCTTGTTTCAGACTTTTCTTGGCGCTATGCTCTGCCACCATGACCTCTTCCATCCTGATACTTGCCTAGTTCTTCCTGCTATGGGACATTTGCCTTTGCTTTTGCCCTTTCTTCTCTTCGCCTTTCTACCTAGCTGTAAGTGTTGTTAGCTGTCTTCAAGTTGGCCCTCAACTCATAGAGACCTCTTGTGTTACAGAGTAGAGCTGCTACATATGGTTTTCTTTGCTGTACACATGGAAATGATGTGGCGGTCTGCTTCACTGAAGATTTACAGACTTGGAACTATGAGGCAGTTCTACCCATCCTATAGGGCTGCTATGAGTAGGAATTGACTCAAGGCAATGGGTTTGGTTTTAATACAGAAGCAGTTCGCCAGGCCTTTCTTCCACAGAACTGCTTTGTAGCTATAAGGGTAACTCTGACTGTAAAAATCAGCACCACGTGGTTCCTATGAAGCAGAGGTTAACTATATCCCTATTCTCCAACTTCTCCACTATATTTTATACCAGGCATTCTCCCATGGCACTCTTTCTCCACTGGGTTCCATAATTCATTGAAGTGGTCACAGAGGACTCATGGGAACAGTGTAACTGCAATAACAACTTTAATAACAGAGAAGGATATACATAAGTGATATAAGCAGAAATAAAGATATGAAAAGATTAAGGTTTGGGAAGTGTTCCAGTGCAGGGCCTCAAAATCTAAAAAGGGACCCACTTATGTCTCCAAGAGGATCCTTTGTACTTACCGAAAACCAATGTTCATTCTTATCCGTGAGGAAACTTTCAAACAGGAAACTCAATAACGTCACTTAGTGGGCTCAGTTATTGGTCCTTCCTCTCAGCTTTCTGCCAGGGTTTGGCCTGTATACTCTGCTGCCATTATCTGGGTTTGCTTGCTGTCCCCGTTTCTTCTAGTACTGTCGAAGCTGCTGTCTCCTTCACCATCATAGGTTCACTCTGTCTGTGTGGGAGCGTACCACAGTGTCCCATATGTAAAGGACACGTTCCTCCACTGGTGCTTGTCCGTCAGGTAGCCCCACCACAGGCTCCATATTCTAGTGTTTTTATAGGCTAGCCCATGTAATCCTTGTTAATTAAAAGGCTGGCTCCCTAACCAATCTAGATAAAGGTCATACTGGATGAGCCCCTCCCCCCCAGCCAATCCTGGTCAAGGTCAACTATAGGGTGGTTAGTAAACTGACTGAATCACTTTCAAGATTGTGGCCTGACCAATCATTATTTTTGTTAGGTGCCCTCAGGGGGTTCCGACTCACAGCAGCCCCATGTGCAACAGAAGGAAACATTGCCCAGTCCTGCACCATTGTTATGCTTGAGCCCATTGTTGCAGCCACTGTGTCAATCCATCTCCTTGAGGGTCTTCCTCTATTCTGATGGCCCTCTACTTTACCAAGCATGATGTTCTTCTCCAGGGACTGATCCATAACATGTCCAAAGTATATGGGACTAGTCTTGCCATCCTTGCTTCTAAGAAGTATTCTGGTTGTACTTCTTCCAAGACAGATTTGTTCATTCTTTTGGCAGTGCATGGTATATTCAATATTCTTCACCAACACCACAATTCAAATGTGTCAGTTCTTCTTCAGTCTCCCTTATTCATTGTCCAGCTTTCACATGCATGTAAGGAAATTGGAAACACTGTGGCTTGGGTCGGGAACACCAATCATTATGGGAGAATTAAAAGCCCACGGCCAGAAAGACCACATAAAGGAACCCATCACACAACAGTGGGTTAGAGCCACCCACTTTTGGGTTAGCAGCTGATCTCGAGCCACTAGTGCCACCCAGGCTCTTCTTCAGCCAAGTTAATTTCTATTTATTTTTCAGATCTAAGTTCGCTGACAATTCCTTAAGAAAATCTTTCTCACTTCTCTTACTTGTCATAAATTACCGCAAAATCATGGATACAGAATATTCACAGGTTTTTATTTTTATTGTCCTTTATTTTTACATTTAAAAAACATGCTTATTTGGTAGAACTCCCCAGCCTCCAGACTATAAGCTCTATCAGCACATAATGACCACATATGGTAGTCATGAATATAGTACAATGCACTTAAGACACCATCTGAGACAGGGCATCTGTTCACTAATAAGTGTTGCCAGGCTACACTGGAAACCAAGTAAGCCAACTACAAGTCCCGTGCCTTTCAAATGTTTCAGCCTGCATCATCAATAGGAACTATTTGCACACATATTTTTAATGTAAAGTTATTTTCATCTCCATCAAAATTAGGCTCATGCACATAAATACTTCAGTGAATTTTCAATAAGAATGAATAAGACATTAGATTTCTCATTAACTTATTGAAGGCTTACTAATTTCTAAAAATGTTATATTGGTCTATTTAACATGGTTTTATATGTATGGAAACCAGTTAGAGTGCTCATTAAAAGCTAATTTAAATTTATAATTAATCTAATTAGTTAATTAGTATTATTATTCAAAAATAATAGAATTATTTATAGCATAATTGAAAAATTCTTAAAAATTATGTTTTCCTTGGTAATCAAAACATATACACATAAATTTAAATCTGGAAATCACTGCTTACATTGATAATAGTATCACCCTCATGATCAATATTATCAAATGCTTATAAACCCAGTGTTATATTTATTAACAATAATACTGGATTGTAAGTGCTTTTCAGTTAGTATAAGGAAGATTGTCTCTAGTATCAAGAAGCATATAATTAAAGAGGAAATATATCAAAGTAGAAAGGTATTAGATGTAAATAATAGATTAAGCCAAATAGGACCAGCACAGATATAAAGAATAAATATTCTGGAGTAACAGAGAATTGCTACCGGGAATTCTTCTAGCAGCTCTGTTGTTCTCTACATTCTAGAATCTCCAGTTCTTTTTATTTCTTATATAAATATTATTCCATAGATACATACAATAGATGCCATGAATTCAAAAACAAACAACAAAATAACGAGGACACTTAATTTACCTCAATTGCGAAGATGTATTATAATGCTACAGAAAACACAGGAAGTAAGAGGGAGAGTATAAGCAGTTGTAACATCAATCAAGATAGCAGCACTAATAATCCAGCTACAGGTTTGTGGAATGTCAGGAGCTCTTTATACTGCTAATTCAGTTTACAGCTACACCATCTACTGTGTCTATTTCTCCTGCTGCTAAAAACCAAGCGTAATCTGAAGGTACATTTTTTACGTAACAAAACCTTGATATTTTCCCTGTAAAGGCTTTAATAAAGCTTTATATCTTGGGGAGACTCTCTGCATCATTAAATATTCCACATAATTCATATTATTCTGTATTATCTATAAAAGTTTATTAAGTTCAATGTCCCACATTGAAACTTCATTCCAAAACTGCTTGAGAAGAACAAACTTAACTCTCATAGAAGAATGTTTTTCTCCTTGTTCTTGTGTTAGATTTTTATGCTTATGAGCTTCTAAACATCCATTCTTGTCACAAAGGCAATCTTCACCAAACATCTGCAGAAACATTTGGAATGCTATTGTTATGAGAGGAATTGTCCAAGTATGCATGTTTTTATAACCTACCATTATGGTTGGATTGATAGTCCTGAGAGAAAGAACTCTGAATACAGTATAATGCACTGTCCTAATCATCTGTCACTGTATAGCAGATAAAATGACTTGCTTATCATAGGATTCTTCGGAATTGAAATGCGAGTTGTCTTCTAGAGTCACAAATGTTATGTCACCTGAAAAATTATTCATTTGCAATCAACTTATTCACTGAGAAAAGCATTATAAACTCTGCAAGGACTCCAGCTATCTATAAAACCTTCTTTTCCTTTCTATTCTTTAGGCAAGGATCACTTTACCCATTGTGTTCATTTGTTATCTTTCCTTCTATTATATAGGGGTAAAGCACAATGGCAGTTCTTCACTTTTAAACTTACCTGCACATTGTACTGTGCCTCCTACTTCCTTGGATCTTGGCTTTCAGTTCTGGAAGTGTAATAAAGTAGAACATCTTTTCTGAGTGGTTCTGTCATGGGAATTCAATACAGTGATTGCTCTGTAAATACACAATCACATATATATTGAAAAGATGTAAAGCAATATATAATCTAATCATTTTCAAAATAGAAATCAAACAATCTATATTTGTATAATCCTCTTAGAGATGTTTAGAGTCTTAAAAAACTGATTTAACATAGTAATTAGTTACGAGCTGAGATCTGTTATTACTGGTAAGAAAGACATACGAATAACAAAAGAACAAGGCAGAATTAACTAATCTGAGTGACGTAAGTTTTGAGTGATTACATTAAACATATTTAGTATTAGTTTTTAAAGCAGATTAAGTGACAGTATTTTTATTGTTAATATTTTTTCTTACAGTAGAAATAAACCAATTACTAATAAAAGAATTACTAATCCAAGAATTATTAATATGCTTTGGAAAATGGGCACAACCTAAGCATTGTACTCAAAAATAGCTAAAGAGTTTAATCAAATAACTTAGAAACTTGAAAAAAGTTAGACTAAAAGAAACTTTAAAGTCACTTTTAAACATTCAAACATTTACAAGCACTGGGTAATGATGTCTAATCATTCCATGAGAACTGTAATTCTGCAATAATTAATGCCAAAATCCTGGGTCTACTCTGTTAACTAGTCAGTCTGTTTAAGCCCCCTATTTATTTCCTTTCTAACCAAATCTCCCTTGTTCATACCTTTTCAAACCTAGTCTTTCCTTTAGCATCACATATTTTTCTAGATTTCACATGTTTCTTAGGGTATGTGTCTGGATTTTGCTTTATATCTAAACATTTTGCCTAGATCTGGTTCTTCATTCATTAAAAAATACATTAAAACATTCAGTAAATGCCTACTGTATGCAAGGTACTGTTCAATTTGTAGTAGGGCATAGGGAGACATGAAGGTGGCAGTTGTCATCCAAAATCATTATAAAAAGTCAGATAAAAGGAGACCACACACACACATAGCAAAAATAACTTATAAAACGCTCAAGCAGAGAACAGTTTTTGCTGATCAGAGAAACCTAAATCTGTGTGGATTGTTTAATTTATAATACATGTGCATTTTTGCAATGTGTTCTATTCACACATTAGTCCCTAATTACCTTTTAAGTGGGTAAATGCCCATGTGCATGTGTTTTTTCTTGTATTTGAATGTTTAGCTGAGTGGGACAATTTCCGTATCCCATTGTGTGCCTGTGTAGGTTGATCTTTCTATATTGTACCCATTTCTGATATATGCAGCCTACTCATGTAAAGCTCACTTGGTAGGGAAGGTATATTTACCTAGGTATCAAAAACTACCACGACTATCCCTGTGGTCATGGTCCCCAGACCTTTTGTTAGCCCAAGACAGGAATCATTCCCAAAGCCAACTCTTCAGACAGTGATTGGACTGGACAATGGGATAGAAAATGATACTGGTAAAGAATGAGCTTCTAGGATCAAGTAGACGCATGAGACTATGTTGGCATCTCCTGTCTGGAGGGGAGATGAGAGGGCAGAGGGCTCAGAAGCTGGCTGAATGGACCTGAAAAGAGAGAGTGGAGGGAAGGAGTGGGCTGTCTCATTAGGGGTAGAGCAATTAGGAGTATATAGCAAGGTGTTTATAAATTTTTGTATGAGAGACTGACTTGATTTGTAAACTTTCCCTTAAAGCACAATAAAAATTAAAAAAAAATGAAAATAAAAATTTACCATGACCTGGAACATCAAAGAGTGTAACATCAAAAAATCTTCAGTGCTGGTATGTTTTGAATTTCGCTGTGAGAATTTTCTCATGGTGATAAAATAAATCTAAGTTTTTTTTTTTTTTTTTTTAATTAAAAGACGTCTATGCTACTCTGAACTAAACTTATATTTGCTGTTTGTAACATCACAGAAGTGAAATAGGCATTTCTGAGTTGGGATTTTCAGGTTGCAGCCTTGTCCCAGCAAGGAAAGACCCTCACTGTGCGTCCTGGCAGATAATCCAAGGAACTGACACGTAGCCCTTTCCAGATTCATGAGTTCAGGGAAATTTACTGACACAGGCAAGCAGCTGCTCTCCAGTGGTGGCCGTTGGGAGTATTTTCCACAACCACCTAGCAAGGGACCCAAGCTTATATACCATCCCAGCTGGTATATAAGACTCATCGTTTTTCTCCCACATCCTTGGGCAGTTAGTGTTCCCAGGGACTTCATGTCCAGGCGGAGATGTTTTCCTTCTTGTTGCTAAGGCATTCCTCAGGCTTGGCCACTGGCCCAATCATGCCGCTCCTGGCCTTTTTACTTAGCCCAAGTCCACCCCTAACTCATGCCCAGCATGCTTTGGGGATGAGCAAAGCCGTTTCCATTAGGGAGGGGATGCATATAGCTGAATAACATTACCCTACAAGCCTGGATCCTTTAAGTTTTATATAGGCTATAAAGGTTTTTTTTTGGATCCAATAGGACACTAGTCCCTCGAGTAAGGTAGAGAAAGAGCAGACAAAACTGAAAAGGAGTCACAGCATGAAATTTATGTCACAATGTTCTTTCAGTTTACCCATCCCACCCCACCCCAAAGTGAACTTCCCCATCCTGACACAGAGAGTAAGCAGCTGGAAGATGGCAAGCCTCTTACCCCATCCCCACTCCCACCCTCCATCCCACTGGAGCTTATTGTTAAAGGGAAAGAAGACATCAGGAAGGCAGCTCAGAAAGAAAGCAGAGAGAAGGCCAAAAAGACCAAGCCGGGGCTTTCTTACTGAGCATTTTTTTTTATCACATGAATCAGATTATTCACCCAACTGTTGAGAGAAATGAGCAAGGTAGGAGGTAGGGAACTTTCTTTCACAGAGGGTAGAGTGGAAAACCTTTTCCTTCTCTGAGCATAGAAAGGGTATTAAAATATTTATCCCAAAATGTGCGTGAAAATAGCAAAAACAAGGACTTCTTTCAGTGAGCTGACATTATACCTGGATAGGAAAAGTGAATCAGGTGAAGATTTCGGGTGAAAAAGGTAAAGCATTGTGGTCTTCAGGCTGAGTAGGATTGTGGGCAATGGTGGTAATTCCCTTAGCAGGATCATGAGGAAACTAGGACAAAAATGTGCTTAAGTCATGTAACTACTAGCTGGATCAAAGTTAAAAAGAAACAAGAAAGATTGCCTATGTGTGCCCATCTTTGCCAATGATAAATTGTAATTTGAGTTGTATATACGTTTACATTTTAACACTGTGCCGTAAATAAAGAATCACAAAATCATTGTATGGACATATTTTACTTTCGATTTGTACTTTCATTTTTTTTTCTACTTCTCATAATCATAGCTTTGGTCACAAACTGAAAAGGGCAAATTCAGCAAAGCTATACATTTGTCTAAGAATGCTGAGAATAAACGAAATGAGTATGTATACACAGCAGTAAGAGGAAGTCAGATTTGATACTAAATTGTAATGATATTTATATCTATATACATTTTATTACTGTTGTTAAGAGTCTTGTATGCTACATTTCAGTACCGGCAGCCCAGGGTCTGCATGTTGTTTCAATGTGCTTTATATACACGATATAATTTATACTACTTTGATTAAGAGTATGCTTGAAAATTAAAATTCATTATTAATTACTGAAAGAATTTTATGAGGTACAAGTATTTTAATGTCCTATAAAGGTATATCCTATAGAGCTGGGCAATAAAGTCACTTGTCTTCAATGCTTAGGTTTCAATTCACAAGAAGGTATAAGCCTAATATTTGCTGTGCTATGTCTTTTCATTTTGCTATAACAGGAAGCATGATATAAGAGATATCTTTGACAAAATGTCATTTATACACAGTGAAGATTCAGAATTTTCACTGTAGGAATGTGTAAAAGACTAGCTTTTCAGAAAAAAAATTACTTAATGTAAATTAAACTAAAAAGTTTTATTTCTAGTGTGATTCATATTGCCTTATATATTTAAATAGATTTTACATAGTAGTCAAATAAAGCTATTTATTTACATTTACCCTAATAATTAGAGGTTTTTCTAATTGACTTATGATAAAACAAGACTTCTAAGATTATTTTTAATTGAGATATTTCTGTTAATTTGATTAAAATTAATATCTACTCCAAAAATTACAAAAACATGACTGACCTCCACATTTGTACCCTCAGAGAAAACTATTATCAATGGTTAGGTAATATAATACTTTGTGTTAAATTAATGAAAAAATATGTATACTCAAGTAATATATGAATACATTCCCTTGCTAAAAATGTAAATAAATATATACGCAACTTAAAAAAAAAGTCAGTTTTAGTGACTTTTTCATAGAATTTGTTACAAAGTTAAATTGATGACTATGATTATAGTTCCGCAAAGACAGTTTTTCCAACAGCTGATAATTATAGTAAAGTGAGCTCTATTTTGAGAAAAAAAAGTCAAGTTTAGATTACTGATGCTATTGTAACCATTTGAGAAGAGGGAGTTAGTCCATCTTTTTTGAAAAACTTAGACTCCAGTGGTTTCAATGAATTTATTGCATATTAGTAGATGTTTGAATGACCGTCCTTATTTTTAGTGTATGAATGCCCACTGTAAAGTTTCCTAACTGACATCACGTGCATTTAAGCCAAATGTTGTACCAGAAAAGTATATTTTTCTTCATGGTGGTCAAGTTTTGCTTTAGCAGCTTCTTATACTAAAGGTTGATGCTGGTGGAATCAGCCCTAACTAGTTCCTTAGTTTAAACTAGAAATATATTAAAATAGTGGAGTCTGAAAGTAGTCTGGCTTTTTTCAGGTTGATGTTTAGTCCTTTGGGATCATGTGAACTTTGGGCTGCAGATTCTTCATCTAACCCTTAGTGACTGTGATCAGTTGCCTTTACAGGATTTTTGAACTCATCCTATTTTCAGTTCCTAAGAAAACAAGTTGCCATGAGGTCCACCCTGACTCATGGCGACTCCATGGGTGTCAGATTAGAGCTGTGCTCCATAGTTTTCAGTGGCTGATTTTTCAGAAGTAAACCATCAGGCCTTTCTTCCAGAGTGCCTCTGGGTGGACCAAGCATGTTAACCTTTTGTACCACCTAGTGTTATTTATGAGCTTGAATCTCAGCTCCAAGCTCCAGCCAGGTGAGCTGGAGTGTACAGTCTTATCTGGTTCCTAAGGCTTTTCTCTCCGTATCGTGGTAGCTGTAACACAGATCCTCACAAAAACTAGAAATACTCTAGACACTCTCTGTCAGCAGATTAGGTCTTTTTGTCAAGTCAACAACATAGTAACTTTGATATTTAAAAAAAAAAAATTTGAATTTGTCAGAGTGGGATAATCAGAACATTTTATAGTTTTTTTTATACTTTTTAAAAATTGTGCTAGTGTTTAAATTTTGAATTGCACAAGAGGGAGGTGTGTGTGTGGTAGCGGAGGTGGGGAAAAGCAATATTTTCAGTGTTTTTGGCCTCAGAAGTTTTTAAATCCAGTCGTGTGTGCACCTAACCACATACCTAATGCCTTCCTCTTTCCCTTCCAGTAAAACCCTTGAGGATAGCTCAGATCAGATGAAAGATTATTTAGCCCTCTTGGACTTGGTAGCTTGAAAACTGACTCCTTCTGGTAGGTGGATAATCTTATCATCCAGATGAGTTTTTTAAGCTTTCTCTCCAGATTGTTTCTGTACCTTCTTTCTTTTCAGCCCAGATTTCACAAACAGCTTTGCAGGCATGTCTACGCCAGCTGTCATTACATTATGACAGTCATTAAAAAAGCTAAGTTGAGAATGTCTAAGAGTTTATATTGATGAAAACGCTGCAAAATACAGGGTGAATCCTCTGTGTGAGGCATAGACTAGCATCATGAGGAGAATATGGCAATGTGCGATGGAAAATCAGTCTATCTCAGATTCTCAGGCATATCATAGAAGTCCAGTATCATCCCTTAGAGTGTGATTTTGGTAAAGGAAACAATTCTCTAATTTTTAAAGAATCCAAGTCTAAGCATGAAGGTGTGATTTTTGGGGGAATTATGCTAGGGCAATGAATTAGCATGGTAAGTACATTACACAAACCAACCTGAAAATGTAATTCATAGGTGCAATGAAAAAGCACAGATTATGCCTTAAAATAATGTATCAAAATATAATTAGAGTCAATGAACTAACCAAAGCAAACTGTTGCTTCTGACCCATAGTTGATTCTGACCCATAGCAACTGTTTAGGACAAAGTAGAACCACCCCCATAGGGTTTCCAAGGTTGTAAATTTTTAGGCAAGCAGATTGCTACATCTTTCTCCTGTGGAGCAGCTTGTGGGTTTGAACCTCCAACCTTTCAGTTAGCAGCCAAGGGCTTAACCATGGTGCCATCAGGACTCTATTAAATGAGCTAGACTACACTTAAAATATAAAAAAAGTGTACATATAATGGCTGGTTTGCATGTAAGAATTTGAAAAAGTTCTACGCATTAAGTGATTTAAAAGACTTCACATAGACATGGAATCCACTAACATGTTTTTTCAGTATCTCCCTGGTTAAATGTTAGTAGCAGATTTCCAAAGGTAAAGACCAGAAAGCTGGAATCTATAAAAGTTTCCTTTGATGTCCACATGCTGATGTATTTTACCCTTTAAATATATTTTTTTATCTGTCCTAAAGAAAGCATAAACTTTTTTACTACCATGCAGCAGTCTCCTGAAAAACAGTTCACTCAAATATACTGCATTTATTTGAAGACTACTGTTCCTTTACCATTCAGTTTTTCTTCTCCTTCCCCATCATATCACATAATGAATTTGAGAACTATCTTTTTTTATATTTCTGGCTTTTGGACTCTATCAGTGCTTCACAGCTCAGGTAATATAATAAGCTTCTCATATGCTGGAGTTAGCAAGATCATATCAAGAAAAGCCAAAATTAAAGAAAACGATCTGTTGTAAGTGGATTTATTTCTGTATAGTTACATTTCTCAAATTTATGAATAGTTCTAAATTATTATTTTATGAATAGTGCTAAATCATTAACTCTAAATCCTTAAAGAAAAATAAAGTACCTGTGTACAAAATCAATAAAAAATGACCCAGACCATGAGAAAAGTTAAACCTTACTATTTTTCATTTGAATATTTGTTTTTTTCTCTCAAAGATTCCACAGTGATTTTCTTTTTTCTTGTATTATATGGTTTGTTTATTTTAAAACCAGTATTATCGACTGACATGCTTTATATTACTTATAATTTACATCCTTCCAAAATACACACAAAAGAGGTTTATATTATTTTCTTCACTTTACAAATGAGGGAACTGAATAGATAAGTGGCTAAGAAACTTGGCAAAGTCGTGCAGCTTCTATGTGTCAGAGCTAGAAATTAAAGCTGCTACTATCTCAGAGTCCATTTATCACCTACCATTTTTTTTCTTGCACCATAAGATACTATTTAAAAAAAAAATTATTTTTTCTCTTTTTGAAGGAATCCTTCCCAAATGATCAGTCTTCTCTAAAGGAACTGTAGTAATGATTATTAACATTAAGATATTAGATTTTTTCAAAAGTTTTCTTTTGATGAGACATTTTAGATTGGTGACATTTCATGTGATAGCTATTGAGCAGGACTGTATCCAATAACACTCATCTACCTGTGTCCTATACATAGCCTAATCTATAGAATTATGGTTTCATGCTAAAATTTTTTATACGAGAGACTTCAAATTGCATCAGGCATGCACATCTTTACTTTAGGAAGGCTTCATATTCTAGGAAGGAAAAAAAAATAAATGAAAGAAAAAAAAGAGTACATTTTAAATCAATATTTCGCATCTCCCATATGCCTGAAAAAGGATGGATATGTCATAACTATGGATGAGATTTATGAGGACATTAATTAATTAATGATAAATTTCTTCTATAATGTTCTTTCTTCTTTTTGGTTCATTCATTAATCTTTGTTTTTTAATCAGTTTTTTTTTTGTGAGGGACAGAAAGCCAGCCCATAGTTGTTCATCAGAGTGAATTTTGAGGGTAGGACAGACATGGCTTCAGTTAGCAATATTAAGAAATAAGCAGGGCTCTCAAGTTTTGGCTTCTCCTCATGTCTTAGTTCTGTTTTCGGCTGTGTGACTTCACATTTCAATCCAAAGGCAAATAACAGAAACTTCAGCAGAAGACTCATGGTGTACTTTTGGTTATGGCAGGGCAAGTATACACCAATAAATGAATCATTGTGGCCAAGAATATGATAGTTCTGAATTAAGTATAAGTGAATTCCTCTAAACATATTGAACTGAGTACGAGGTAGAATGTTTTCTCCAAAAGGGACACTGGGACATGGTTTTATGCAGGACGAATAAATGCTAATTGTCTAAAACATTTGTCATCTGTAAAGCATTCAAGAAAAATGTGTATAACTATATTACTTTGGGCATTATATATTCTAAATGCCTTCTGGTTATTAGTGTCAGGAAATTATGAAAGAGAAAAAAACCCATCCTTAACGTTTCATTGATTTGGTAAATTGTCAGTATATACATGCTGTCCTCCACCATATTTTGATAATGTATCACAAAGAAGTTTTAGAACACATTTTAGTGTCCTAATTTAATGAAGAGTGTGCTGGGGAAGCATCTGTTTCATTGTTAGCTCTGCACTTCTTTTTGTGGTTCTGATTTGTAAGTTATCTTTCCATTTGCTACACGATAATTCCCATATCTATTCATAGTATGTACCAGAATATGAAATTGTGGGAACTCAATGAAATAGAATCCGATCAGGTTTTAAATTTAAGTATTTCTGCCTAGCTTTAATAATGTACAATTAATATAAAGAACCATTTAGCTTTTATCAGTTAGTCAGAATCTGTTGGCCTAGTTTCAAAAGTTAGTCTCCTGAGTATAATGGACATAACTGAAACTTCTGTTAAGTTTTTCAATTTTAATGAAAATATTAAATGACTTTGTGCAGAAGCATGGTAAATTTGCTGCCCAGATCTCAAAGGGTTAGACTATGATTTCATTCTGCTGTCTTCTACTATTTTATTCTCAACATCTATAAAAGTGTATTAAAATGATTTCAGTACCTTTGACTCTCTTTTCAGATCATTGCTTTCTAGGGCGGCTTGGGTTTTTATTTTATTTTCATAATTGAAAGCCACAAAAGGGCACCATAGAGAATGAAAAACAAAAATGCACTGTGGTTTGCTTTACTGAACTACATATTGAATGAAGCAACATAGGGTGACATGCTTGGAACTACAAAGTGCTTTGGTGAAAAAAAGTTATAATTATTAGTTTCACAATATAACTAACTCCAATTAATTTTAAAATTATTTTTAATGGTTTTCTAGTTGAGAAAAAAAATTAAATGCAATTGAAAATATGCTTTAATATATAGAATGTGCATTTAAAATAAAAAAAGTCACTGAATAATTTTTTTTTTTTTTTTTTTTACTTGAAACCATAAAGCTTTTTACTAGGGCTTTTGGCATTGTATGTCTTTATCAAAGCATTTTAAATATTTTTACATGTTCTACGTAGAATAAGAGTCAAGGATACAATTTAATCCAATCAGAGAGTAAAAGTTTTAATTATGCATTTCTAGATCATCATTGAAATGCACTGCATAAAAGTGAATAGATTGGAAATTCAATGAAAGAAACTTCACTAGGAGAACTGATTTAAAGATATATAGGATTGACTTCTGGAGAAAGAAAATGTCATAAAATTTGTTATCAATCATTAATATATTCACTTTTGTTTTATTCATTAATGAGTAAGTGCAGTCACCATCCCTCTGCCTAATGCTTATCTAGCAACCACAGTATTCCTTGCAGGGTTGATAGTAGTGTCCCATTTTACAGATGAGGAATTAAAGTTGAGAGTAAGTAGCTTGTCCAATTACAAACGAATTTGAGTCAGAATGCAAAATTACGTTTATGCTTTGAAATCTATGTTGATCAATATTATCCATCTCCAAAATTGAAAGCCCTATGTACTTTCACAGTGCAATGGAAAGATTAAAACATGTACACTTAGTATCTTTATGTATTGTAGACATTTGTAAGGAGAAATATGATTGAAAATGAATGATTTTGAACATAAACCTACTATTAGAGAAAAAAGGCTAACAAAAAAACAAGCCTTAAAAGAGAAAAATAATGGACAAATAATATTTTAGTATTTTAAAAACTGATACAAAGCTACAACTGCTGAGACATTCAGTGCAAATAATCTACTACATATCAAAATAGTTTTTATTTTTAAATATTTAAAATTTTATTATTGCTGCAGTGAAGGAAAAATAGCAATTGAAAAAAACTATAATAAAAGAATTTTACATGAATCGACATATTAAATATTCTCAACAACACTATACTATAGTTACTAATATTATACCAATTTCTAAAAGAAGAAACTGAATGGGGTTTCCTAAGCTGACCTGGTCCTACAGCTAAATGGGTGGCAGAGCTAGAATTTAAACCCAGGCCCAAGTGTGGAATCAGTAACTCATCGTAGCACATTATGAATGCTCTGGTCTTAAGTCACAATGATTTAAAGAGGGAGAACATCGTTTTCTTTAACAGTATCTGTCATTTATTCTGATTTTTATTAAGGAAAAATCTCAGTAAGGAACTGATTGGTCTTTAACACCTTAACACTTTCAATCTGCTACTTTAACACAGAGAGATGAGGCACTAGCATAAGAAAAAGAGATGCCATTTTAAGAGATAGTGAATGAGATATTAGATTCTCCTGAATGGCAGTAAAACTGCTACCTGGGAAAACTACTTTAAAAGTAAATGCAGGCACAAAGATATTAGGAGAAGGCTAGAAATCTCTCTCTCTACCTCATCTATATTATCTGTAGCTATATCTGTACTATGGACTGCCAGAACAAACAAATCTGTCTTGGGAGAAGTACAGCCAGAATGCTCCTTAGAAGCAAGGATGGCGAGACTACGTCTCACGTACTTTGGACATGTTATCAGGAGGGACCAGTCTCTGGAGAAAGATATCATGCTAGGTCAGGTAGTGGGTCTGCAAAAAAAAAAGGAAGACCCTCAATGAGATGGACTGATTCAGTGGCTACAATGGGCTTAAACATGCCAACAATTGTGAGCATGGCACAGGGCAGGCAGTGTTTTGTTCTGTTGTACGTAGGGTCACCATGAGTTGGAACTGACTCGACAGCACCTAACAACAACAGCAACAGATATCCATAAGCTTCTAAATTAAATTAACATTGAGGCGATGAATTTAGTGTGTTTAAAATAAGTGAATTATAAGGGTGAATAATAGAGATGTTTGAGATTTTGAGATTATCATTCAATAAGATGAGATCTTGCATGCGTTTAGACAGAATTGTTAAATGTTTTTGAGCAATCTAAGTATGTGCCAACTTAAACAGGAAAGGTTAATTAACAATTAGCCCTTCTGAAAACTGGAAAAATAAAACTGAACTTGTTATAACATTATAAATGCTATGTTCCTGGATTCCTATCAGTTATTGCTTTCCTGATTACTTCCTTGACTTGTTGAATTTTTTTAATGATACTTTTTTTTCTCCTTACCTTGTTCTAGAAACTCTTTTTTCTGTGTCAAAAAGTTAACTCTTATTTTCAAGTGACACAAGATAGTTTTAAAAAAGTGAGTTTACAAGGGTTATGGGCAATATGATACCTTAGAGTACAAAAAATCTTCAGTGAATAGTCACTGATCATGATAGAAAAACTAGTGTAATGAATTGGACTTCTAAAATAGAAATGTACATTGTTTTTCTATCCAAGTGAACTTTTATTTTACCATTAAAAATTGTATTAAAACACAAGCATTTCTGTGTTAAAATAAACTGGGAAAATAAATTTACATCTAAATCTACCAGTTTGCACGATGTCTTAAATGTCCAGATATTTTCCCGCTACACTAAAAATTTAATGAAAAGTTACGCAGATAACACATTTCAAACCCAAATCAAACCCACTGCCATCGAGTCAATTCCAAGTCATAGCAATCCTATAGGACAGAGTAGAACTGCCCCACAGGGTTTCCAAGGCTGTAAACTTTTCTCTGGTGGAGTGGCTGGTGAGTTCGAACCACTGACCTTTTGGTTAGCAGTCAAGCTATTTCACCACTGTGCCACCAGGGCTCTCTCATGACACACTTAGAAGTTGGTTGTTATGAAAAATTCCTTTACTTGCAAGATTAAAACTTATGTAGATTTTGTTGTTGTTATTTTTATGATATTTAAAAAGGATTGTAAGCCTAGGGTATGAGAGTTCCTCCTTTTATTGTCATTTATATGCCTTTTCCAGCACAGACAGGAAAGGATTATTAATTGATATGTAAAAATAGGGAGAACTATCACTAGGGGAAAATTCCCTATGAATGATTCTCATGGATATTTTTCTTGTAGTGGAAGATAACGCGTTTTAAAACTATTACGTTTTCCTACATAATTTATTTTCACATTGCTGCTTGTCAATTTGAACATTTTATAGTTTAAAAATGTGTATGAATGACGTACTCATAACTTCAGTAGTCATTATATTTCCACTGGCAATTATAATTGTTTAAAACTTTTGAACTAAGTTGTGGTTTTCACTCTAGTATAGCTGTAGTGACAAATACATGAGCATCATCAACCTGAGATATAGGATAAATAATACTAATAAATGTAGAAGTATATATTGCTTTGAAATTCAGGACTGTTAATAGTATTGACTTTTTATGGCATTAAGAACATAATAGGCTACGTTGATAAGTGTGTTAAGATGATCGATTTCAAAAGCACCAAATTTTTTTCTTTGATAGAGAACATAAGAAAAAATTAAGGCTCATAGCTGACATTATCATTTTATAAAGGAAATAAAATAAGCCAAATATAAAATACATTTGCGAGAATAAATAATCTTTACTGCCACAGAGTAAGAATGCCACAGTGTTAAGCCACAGGATTTTAAGGGGATTTGATGTAGATCTTCCATACACATACTTATTTATACCCCATATAGTTTCAAATAGGGTTTAAAGCAGCTTGTCCTAACACAGACTGCTTTAGATGGGCCTGAGGTGAAGATTCCTCTGGTTGTTTACTTCCCTGTGCTGTACTGAAGGAAGAATGGGAATTTGTGACATGCAGAAGATATTTCCTTCCTGACACCACCTACATCTTTTCACATTTTTTTTTTTTTTTTTTGTCTCATAACAAAGCTATTTTACAACTATAAATCAGTGATGCACAATACTGGACTTGTCTTCATATATTATTTTCTAATGTAAATAGATATGTAAAAAGTATGGCTGACTTCACACAAACAGATATATGCACACCCATGTTTATTGCAGCTCTGTTTACAATAGCAAAAAGCTGGAAGCAACCAAGGTGTCCGTCAATGGATGAATGGGTAAATAAATTGTGGTATATTCACACAATGGAATACTACGCATCAATAAAGAACAGTGACGAATCTGTGAAACATTTCATAACATAGAGGAACCTGGAAGGCATTATGCTGAGTGAAATTAGTCAGAGGCAAAAGGACAAATATTGTATAAGACCACTATTATAAGATCTTGAGAAATAGTATAAACTGAGAAGAACACATATTTTTGTGGTTACGGGGGGGGAGGGAGGGAGGGAGGGAGAGGGTTTCTTATTGATTAATTAGTAGATAAGAACTGCTTTAGGTGAAGGGAAGGACAACACTCAATACATGGAAGGTCAGCTCAATTGGACTGGACCAAAAGCAAAGAAGTTTCCGGGATAAAATGAATGCTTCAAAGGTCAGCGGAGCAAGGGCGGGGGTTTGGGGACCATGGTTTAAGGGGACTTCTAAGTCAATTGGCAAAATATTTCTATTATGAAAACATTCCGCATCCCACTTTGAAATGTGGCGTCTGGGGTCTTAAATGCTAACAAGCGGCCATCTAAGATGCATCAATTGGTCTCAACCCATCTGGAACAAAGGAGAATGAAGAACACCAAGGTCACACGACAACTAAGAGCCCAAGAGACAGAAAGGGCCACATGAACCAGAGACCTACATCATCCTGAGACCAGAAGAACTAGTTGGTGCCCGGCCACAATCGATGACTGCCCTGACAGGGAGCACACCAGAGAACCCCTGAGGGAGCAGGAGATCAGTGGGATGCAGACCCCAAATTCTCATAAAATAAGACCATACTTAATGGTCTGACTGAGACTAGAGGAATCCCGGAGGCCATGGTCCCCAGACCTTCTGTTGGCACAGGACAGGAACCATCCCCGAGGACAACTCATCAGACATGAAAGGGACTGGACAGTGGGTGGGAGAGAGATGCTGATGAAGAGTGAGCTAATTATATCAGGTGGACACTTCAGATTGTGTTGGCATCTCCTGTCTGGAGGGGGGATGGGAGGATAGAGAGAGTGGGAAGTTGGCAAAATTGTCAGGAAAGGAGAGACTGGAAGGGCTAACTCATTAGGGGGAGAGCAAGTGGGAGTATGAAGTAAGATGTATGTAAACTTATATGTGACTGACTTGATTTGTAAACGTTCACTTGAAGCTCAATGAAAGTTAAAAAAAAATATGGCTGGGATGTAACTATTAAACTGTAATCCTAATTCTATTGTTAGTTGAAGTAATTCTTAACATATTTTGATTAAAAAATAAGATTCTCAATCTTTTTGGTTCTTTTCTTGACATTCATTTTGTATATTGAGATGAGTAAAGACTTCAGTTTCGGTTTAATTCTTTTGAGTACTAATTATTGGTTGGCTGAAGCACAAAGCAGATTCTGATGTATAAAAATATTTGCTCCAAAAATGAATGAATGTTACAATGTACTGTGACAAGAATTATATCAACACTGAATTATGTTGTTATTAAATCATTTGAGATACATGAAATATGGGGGGTATTTTTACCCTGTTGGTCATCTTAGGTATAGTCTTATTTAAAATAATTTCAAAGGCTCATAAAAATAATATTAGTCAGAATTTTTATATTTATTTAAATGTTATCATATTGTATTAATTTCTTCCAGTGTTTCAGTTTTATAGGGAAAATATCCATTTGTCCTGTTTTCATTTCAATTTGCTTTCCTTAGAGCACTCTAACCTGAAGTTAATTCTTTGATGAGCCCTCCAACATACTTTGCAGAAGTTAGTAATTGCCAATAATATAAATGCCAGTAAAATAAATTGCCAATAATATAAATGATAATGATCATCTGATCAGATCAAAAACAGTGGAAAACACAGATATACCAATGGTCAAAAATCAATTTATATAACAATTTTTTACTTCAATACTTTAAGTTTTCCTGTAAAGATTACCAATGGCTTTAACAATTCTGCTCGTTTATAGTGGGCTTGTTATTGTTAATTGCCATCAATTCAGCTCCCACTCATGGCTAATCCATGTACAGCAAAATGAACCATTGGCTGATCCTGCCCCAACTTCACGATCTTTGGTATGGTAGAGTCTATCGTAGTTATTATTATTATGAGTGTCTGCCAACTTAGGAGACTGCTTTTCCAGCACTGTATTGGAGAATATTTTGTTTTGATTCATAGAGTTTTCATTGGTTAATTTTTGGAAGTAGATCACCAGGCCTTTCTTATCTGTCTTAGTCTAGAAGCTCTGTTGAAACATGTCCACGCTGGGAGATCCTGCTAGTATTTGAAATCCTGATAGCAAAGCTTTCACCATCACAACAACACATAAGCCACTAAAGTACAACAAACTGACAGATAGGTGGTTATGGGTTTAGGAAGATTTATTGAAAAAAAAAAAAGTTCTGAATACTAATCCCAATACAATGGTCAGTAGTAAGGAACATTCTTTCCCATATTGGATAAAACCTAGTTTCTTAGAGCAAATAATTTATTCCACACATTAATAATGACAGATGTGATTGTTACTTTATGAGAACTATAATATGGAATGAGGGGTTAACCACTTGAGAGGCAATTAACTTAAGCTAATAAAATATATTGAGAACCCGCCACATGCCAAGCACTCTTCTAACCTCTAGGGACACAGAAGTGAGCAAGGCAGATGGTGTCCCTGTACTCTTGGAGTCGATGTCTAGTGGGAGGAAAGAAAGATAGAATATAAACAAACCTAAAAAAATACAATCAGGTAATATTAGTGCTATGTTTAATAAGTGTAAAAGGAGAGGGTAAGAGAAAGCTATACTAGATATAGTAGTCAGGAAATTATTCCAGCAAAGACCTGGATGAAGGTGGAGAGGGGACTATGTGAAGATTTGGGGGAACACTATCCTGGACAGAAACGAGAGCAAATACAAAGGCAGTGCTCGACAATTAATGTGAAATAGTGACTGATAGATTTATGACGGCAAAGTCTGCTGCCTACTGAAATTGTATAAACATTGTTTTGTTTTAGGATAGCTTCCTTTTAGTTCTTTTTCTAATGTAAAATTTTAAGGTAAATTCAAGGCATCTTGCCAGGCATTACTTATTAATAATGGACAAGGGGTGTAAAGAGTGAAAAGGATATTCAAAGGGAGCTGAGAAAGGTTGTTTTGTTGTAGTGAAACAAAGCCATAACATTTTGACTTTGCTTGAGGAAATTTCATGATGCTATTTTATTTATTGGTGCATAATCTCGTGTCCAGCAGCAAATATAAACAAGAGTAGTAGCAAATATAAACAAGAGTAGCAGTAGTAGTAATAGCAGTGGTTGTGGTAATTTTAGTAATAGTAGAAAGCCTTCAAGGAACACCATGTAGGTGCCAGGAACAGTGCCAAGTTCCGACGTTACACTATCTCTTTTATTTCTCCAAACAAATTTTATGGTAAGTTCCAGTATTACGCCCACTTTACAGATGAGGATGCTGAAGTAAGGAGAGTAAGTCACTCTCTTAAAGTCACAGAATTAGAAAATTTCAGTGCCAGGACTCAAACTCAGTTGCATCTCATCCCAAAACGCATGCTATTTTTAAAGTAAACTTTCAGTCCTTTCGACTAATCATACAGCAGCATCATGCAGTTAGAGATTTAAAATCTTAAGAGCACTTAGAAATCTTGAGTTGTAGAATTAGCTATGCAATATATCTGATATGTGAGAAAGACACTTCTGTACCCTAACTCTGCAAAATGAGCATAACAATGCCATTGTTCTAGATTTGTTCTAATATGAAAATTTATAAACTATTATGAAATGTATTTAAACTTGGTACACATTAATAGCACTCTTGTTAAGTGCTCTTCACTGTTTTATGTTACTTCCCTTCAAGAAACAACAAAATATTAACAATAACTTTACCTCTGCAGGAAAAAAATTGGGGTATATCAGACAACTTTGGAGGTTGAATGAATGCAGTGGCATCAGTGGTTTTTATGTGCCAAGCCACTTTCCTGGCAAGGGACCCAATTCCAGATCCCTGTGTTTTGAAGAGGGCTGCCTCTATGCTTTAACCCCAGGGATGAACACCATAACTCAGGCTCAGCCAATAACAGGATCATGGCCATAGTGATTGATTTAGAAGGCTCATGACAAGCTGAGTGGAGAAAGAGAGAGAGTGAGAGCGAAAGGGAGAGAGATAAATGTTGGTATTTAACACATTGTTCCCTGCTTTGCCTGTCTACTTAGACATCACAGTTATATGAGCTAACAAGTTCCTGTCTATTAAAAGCTAGTTAGAGCTGATTTTCTATTACTGTAACTGAGCACTCTCTAACTGAATGGAGGAAGCTATATTTGAGTTGGGAATTTTGGATATACCAGGAAGAATGACTTAGTGTTTCTATGGGGATTAATTTAGGATAAAAAGTAAGCTTAGAGTTGTTGATATTTCCATTTTCTCGAAATGATCAGTATTTAAGTAAGGTCTTAAAATACAGATAGATTACACTAAATTTTATCATGGAGAAGGGGGGAAAAGGCCTTTATTGAGACTCTAGCAGATGGTAGGCTTGAAATTATTAATACGTATACATTTTACTAGCATAATGGGGAAATAACTTATGTCTTTATTGATAAATAATGTTACAAAAACATATGCTAAGTAATTCATAAAATCTCAGAAGTTTAAGGAATTTTGCTAACTTTTATGGTCTGGCACGAATAATGAGGAAAGATGACATATGTGACTTTTACTTTAGGAGGAAAATTCCAGAGGCAGAAAGAATGATAGACTGGAGGTGTGAGAGACTGGAGCAAGCAACACCTGCTAGAAAAAATTGAATTTAATTTTTTTTACAGTGAAACACTGTTGTTGAGATGAGAGATGGTTAGTGTCTTAACTAGCGTAACAACAATGAGACTGGATGGCAGTAAGAATGATCTGTCAGACATAGTGGACAAAAAATCAATAGTACTTGAGAACTATAATGATGTAGAGTATAGCAGAGAGAAAGTAGTCAGGCATGTTTCCGTGGATATTTGGGAGGATTTATTAACAGAGACGGTGAAGACAAACTAAGGATATATTAGCAGGTAAAAAAGGACATCTATGAAGACACTACTTAATTCAGTTTTGGGACAAGTGCTTGGGGGGCTGGAAAAAAATACATCACACACACACATACACATTATATATGTACTCATTCTTCAGGAACTTTTCTTCCTTTCTTCTGTAGCAGTAGATATTTTAGCTGAGCTTATAAACAACAACAACAACAAAAAAACCAAATCATGTGCTGTTGAGTCAGCCAACCACAAAAAAAAAAAAAAAACTGCCTTGAAGCTAGGTATGGCTATGTGAATGGAGGTATGGAGTCTAAAAGGTCAGTTAAGTTATTGATGGTCTGTGTCATTTGTCTCTTTCTTTTCTCTGTCCTTTTGTATCCAGGGGTGATGACAACCATTTTAAATAATAAAGACAAAGGCCTCACCTTACAGATGACAGAGCAAAAAGACAGGAAAAAAAGTTCAGGTCCTTGAAGACTTTTTTCAGCAGAGCTCTCATGATATATATAGGGTATATACTATATATATACACACACACACACACATATATATAGTATATACTACACATATATATGGTATATACTATATATATATGGTATATACTACATATATATATGGTATATACTATATATATATATATATATATATATATATATATATATATATATATATATATATATATATGGAAACCCTGGTGGCACAGTGGTTAAGAGCTGTGGCTGCTAACCAAAAGGTTGGCAGTTTGAATCCACCAGGTGCTCCTTGGAAACTCTATGGGGCAGTTCTACCCTGTCTTATAAGGTCGTTATGAGTGAGAATTGACTCAACGGCAATGGGTTTTTTTGGTTTATGGTATATATACATGATGTTGAATTTTTATGCATGGGTGCAAAGAGGCCAATAAGATGGTTGTTGTGTAATAAAAATTCTGAACTTTGTAAAATTCTTATTTAATATATCACACTTTTTTAAGCAGAGCTCTCACTAGTTGTATATATATGCTGTATATATATGTGTGTGTATGCATGTATGGTATATATGTATATATGGTATATATATGTATATCTATATATGAGATGTATATATACCCTCTTCTCACTTATCGACATGGTTAGGTTCCAAAGACCAGGTCATTATGCAAAATCAGCTTTATGCAGATCACAAAATGGAGAATGACTGCATCATTACATAACCACCAAATTACATCATTACTTAACTGCCAAATTATATCATTACATAACTGCCAAACCACAGAGAATCATGACCGATTCAAGCTGACACATAACCTCAGCCATCATAGCCAGCTGTTAGTCTTGCCTCACATCTTAGCTTTCGTTACTGCCAGATGTATGTCATTAATATACAAAATAGTCAGATAGTAGATTTTTTACTCTTTTTGTAAATATGAAATGTCAGATAATGAGAGAGTCAACAAGTGAGGAGAAGGTATATATATGTGTGTGTGTGTGTATGTATTTTTTGTTGTTGTGTGCTGTCAAATTGATTCTGACTTATAGGACCCTATATGGAAAGAGTAGAACTGCCCCACAGGGTTTCCTAAGCTGTAATCTTTTTATGGCAACCTATTGCCAGGTCTTTACTCCCACAGAGAAAAGACAAAGCAGCTGGTGGGTTTGAACCACTGACATTTTGGTTAGCAGTCGAGTGCTTAACCATTGCTCCAACAGGGCTCTCTCTCTCTCTAAATATGTATATATACACACACAGACACACACACATAATTATTTGCTATTACAATTTAACTTAATGCTAATTAATGCAGCATTCATGGTTATAGAGGTAATAGCTAAGGCTGTATAAGTCTGTATGATTGCCCACAGAGAGCTTGTAAAGTGAGATAGGATAAGATCGATCTAGGATAGCAACTTTGAAAGTAGGTAGAGCCCTGAATAAAATTTTTTGTAAAATCCAACAGATTCTCTGAGACCTAGCTCAAATGCAACCATCTTTGTGAAACTACTAGTTATAAAATCCATCCCATCCCCCTTCAACAATCCGTAATGTTTGTTTCCTCTGCCATGTTGTTCCTCTACTATAACTCATTCAATTTTGCCTTCTGTTATAATTAATTATGTACACGTCCTTGATGTCAGTGTGAACTCTCGAGACAGCCTGTCAGCCTTATGATTTAAAAAAAAAAAAAAAAAAAACTCCAAACCTTGCTGCATTAGGTTCCTAGGGCTGCTGAAACAAAATATCACAAGGTGAGTGACTTACAGGAACATAGATGTATTGTCTCACACGCCTAGAGGCCTGATTAAGATCTCACAGTTCTAGAGGCCCGATTAAAGATTTCATAGATTAAGAACCTACGAAATCCTTAAAGACAGGGTCTATAGTTTACCAGTTTAACTCTAGAAGAGTTATTTGCACACGATGTACTCTCAATAAGTTTTTGTTGAATTGAATTAGAAATAGAAGTAATCTAGATTGCCTGAGGACGTATATATATATATACACACATATATATATGCATATGACAAAAAATATGAGGAAGAGAAGACATACAATATGAAGCTGCCCAAAATAACTAAGGAAAAACCTGGTGAAACAGCTGATTCAGTAACAGAACTGACTTGTCAAGGAATGAACCAAAACCCAAGAGAAGGCAGCTGTTTCTGTTACAGTGTCTTCTATTTTCTCCCTTTCTCCTTCTATCCATCTCTAACTAAGTAAAGCTATACAAATACAGCACATAGCAGAGTGTATGACAGATAGGGCTCAATAAAACATCTACATTTAGAGTTAGGTTTTGGAAAAGAACTTTTGAGAGATATTTGCATCATTGTCTTTGATTAAAAGAGTCTATTAACCTTTTAAACAGACTAATTTAGGCATATATATTTTGTCATATGTATGGTTAGGTCAGAATCTTATTGCTACGTTCAATTTAAATGGTAGGAGTCCCCCCCCGCCCCGGGTCATTTAGAAATAAACGACTTTGGAGTTTGGGGTCCATATGACTTTGGATGAAGACAGAACAGTCATAAATGTGATTCTAACTGTAGCCCATTGATTGGAGTCCTTAGGCTGTTGTATTGATCACACTTTACAGCCTCCTTGATGCCTCAGCACATTTTGATAGAGTATTGACGCGTTTTAAATTTAACTCTAGGGATTCCAGGATACATGTGACCTTTCAGGAAAAAAAAAAAGTTTTTCAGAAAGTATGTATTATTATAAGAATTTAGAAGAATGGAATAATCTTCTTGCACAGATGTTGAATACAGCAATCAAATGCAAGTTTAACTATTATTGCTATTAAGTCCATAGATAATTATACATCGGTTTGTGCTTTTAATCATGATTAATATAGAAGAGTTTAGTAGCTAATTTTTTTCAATTTGCAGTGCAATGTTCGTCTCTCTCTCTCTTTTTTTTAATTTGAGGTACAAAATGTCTTTTATAAATATTTTAAACTAAATTTAAAATTTTTTTCATTGGGAATGAACAATGAATTTTAAAATTTTAATACTTGAAGTAAAATATTGTTGTGATACAATTTAAAACCAAAAACAAATAAACCCACTGCCTTAGAGTCAATTCCGACTCATATTGACCTTATAGGACAGGGTAGAACTCTCCCATAGGGCTTCCAAGGAAGTAAATCTTTATGGAAGCAGACTGCCACACCTTTCTCAAGCAGAGGCGCTAGTAGTTTCAAACCACTGACATTTTAGTTCACAGCTGAGCACTTTAACCACTGCACCACCATATAATTTAGTATCTAAATATTTACTTCAACTTAGTAGTTACTCAATTTACTGGTAAGGAGTTGTTTCTGGAATTGGCAGCCTGTGCTAATTCCCCTAACAAATGTTGCTTATGACCCAGAAAGAAAAGTGTATCAATAATTAAAATCTAACATTCTCCTAATTCCATGGATACACAATTGGTATGGTATATGAAGAGTATATTTTCATATTGATCTAAATTTTAGTCTAGAAAGATTTTTAACAGGAGTTGCTGAGTTAATATTCCTGAATTTTTTAGTAGGTCTTTCTTCTTTTAGTACAGAAGATCCATAATACAGGTTGTTAATCTGTAGTTACCTCTCCTTTGCCAAAGGCTTATTTTCCATTATTCATTGCATTTCCCCAGACTTTTGAGATATTTCATCATAAAGTCATGAATCTAGGCTAAACTTAAAGGCAGAAATTATAAGGTTTTATTTCCCAACTATCATTATTAATGCCAAGTTTTTCCTCTGATATGTCTTCTTTGATCTTTCCTCATTGGTACTGAAGGTTATTAAAAGAATCATGGATGAACAAAGAGATGGGAAAGATTATTAGTACAATTTTAAATCTCACAAAAATAACCTTCCAGTTATTATAAATTTAACTTTGTATTCACAATATAAGAATCAAATGACAAATAATATTCCCAGAAACCCAGTACTGTCGAGTCGATTCTGACTCATAGCTACCCTATAGGACAGAGTAGAACTGCCCCATAGAGTTTCCAAGGAACGCCTGGCGGATTTGAACTGCTGATCCTTTGGCTAGCAGCCGTAGCACTTAACCACTACACCACCAGGGTTTCCAGATAATATTAGAGGTGGTATTAAATAGTGCAGTCTACTTCCATCAAATTGTATTCATAGTTCAGAGTTTGAGGCAAGTTTAGATAACATTACATTTCTAATTCTGATATGTAGACTTTATAGGATATTAACATTTTAGTTTTTTGGGAAAGGCTTACAATGTTTTTCCCCATTTATATTATATGCTGACTTGAGATGAGAAGTAAATACATTTATCTGTCCAGCCATGCAAACATACATGTATACATACAAGCATACAAATAAATTTGTTCATTTTCTGACTCAGCCGACTAGTAGATAAATTTCAGTACAGAAAGGACTTTGTTTTCATTATTACTTCACTAATACAATGAAGAGCTCATATTGTTAATGAATAGGCGGGAAAGGGGGCAAGATTAGCTGGTTATCAGATTATGTATCATTGGAGAGCCTAAAGTCTTTGACAATGTTGGCTTACTGCATTTATTTTGTTTATCCTCAGTTATGTCATAACAGTGTGTGCCTCTCTCTCAAAAGTATCATAAACTGCCTTGTGCATTTTGGATTTCCTATTTTGCATGCAAATTTATTATTTTCAAATAATATTCCCCATCTTACATCTTTCATAACATACTCTACACAGTAGGTGATCTTTCAAATTTATTTAAAAAACATTTTTTTAGAGGGCCTTGACAAGCCAGTGAGGTAATCAATATGTTTTGATTCAGTGTTTTGATCAGACTATTGAGAACTAAACTCACAATACATATTTTAGTAAACAAATTGTTAATTTAATAATTCATAAAGGAATACTAATATTAATTTGATGAGATATTTATCTTGAGCAATGAATTTATTCTTTCCTTAACTAATTCATTTCAATAACATTTATGGAATGCCTACTATATGTGAGTCATTTTGCATAGGGCCAACTGCAAGGGAGAGGTAGGAGCACCATGAGCCTAAGAATGAAACCAACATTCATTGACAATGTCAAGAAGGCAGGTCCATGTTTTAGACTTTAGCGCCTTCTGCAGTATGAAGCACAGCGCTTAGGTCATGGTAAGTTCCAGTGGATGTGCAAGTGGTATCGTTTACACAAATTTTGGATGTAAATAGAGCCATATCCTTCCATTCCTGTTTCTTTTTGTATGAATTATGGATAAGTGTGAATATACTATTTTGTGTTCATTTGGTGCTGGCCCTTCCAGAATTTATTGAATATCTTTGAAAAACCTTTTAAATTTTGTTCCTTTCTGTTATTTCCTGTCGACTATTTAATTCACCAGTATTTTATGGCCAATTAAAAAAAAAACCTTTTTTAGTATAGAAAAAATTTCAAACATATACAAAGAAATGCTACTGAAATAAGCCCTATTTATCCATCACCTAGCTTCAATAGTTATCAATTCATAGCCAATATTTCTTTTAAACTCCCCCCATTCTCCCTAAGACTTTTGAAACAAATCCTGAATCATATCATTTGTATGTGTACATTTTAATGTGCATCTCTAAAAGAGTAGGAAAAAGAAAAAGAAAAAAAGTCACTACTATCACACACAACAAAATAATTAAGCATAATTTATTTTTAAAAGCTTTTTTATTGTGATAAAATACACATAACATAAATTTGTCATTGTAACCATTTTAAAGTGTACGATTCACTGGCATTAAGTACATTCACACTGTTGTGCAAACATCATCACTATCTAGTTCCAAGTCTTTTCCATTACTCCAAGTGGGAACCCCATGCTCATTAAATAATCACTCTCCAGTCTCCCCTTCTCACAGTGCCTTGCAATCAGGTATCTGCTTTCTGTCTCCATTGAGTTGCCTATTCTTGGTATTTCATGTCTGACTTTTTAATTTAGAATTTTTCAAGGTTCATCCATGTTGTAGCATGTATCATTACTTCTTTTTGCAGCTGAGTAATATTTCATTGTATGTATTTGCTGCATTTTTGTTTTTTCATGCAGATTTGGGTTATTTACTCCTTTTGACTATTGTAAATAGAGAAGCTATGAACGGTTGTGTCCACGATTTGCTTGAACACCTGTTTTCAATTTCTTTTGAGTATACACCTAGTAATAAAATTTCTGGTCACATGGTAACTCTGTGTTTTTGACTTGTTGAGGAACTAACAGTTTTCCGTATTGGCTGCACCATTTTATATTCCCACAAGCAATGTTATGAAGATTACAATTCCTCCACATCCTTGCTAACACTTGTTATTTTTATTTTCATTGATTTTTTTTATTACGGCCATTATACTGAGTATGAACTTGTATCTTATGTTTTTGATACTCATTTTCCTAACAATTAATTACATTGAGTGTCTTTTCATGGGCTTCTTGGCCATCTGTATATCTCTTTGGAGAAATATCTACTCAAGTCCTTGGCCCATTTTTTAAATTGGGTGGTTGGTCTTTTTCTTATTGAGTAGTAAGAATTCTTTATGTATTCCAGATATTAAATCCTTGTCAGATATATGATTGGCAAATATTTTCTCCCTTTCTGTGCATTGTCTTTTCACTTTTTTAACACATGGAAGTTTTTAATTTTGACGGAGTCCTGTTTATCTAGTGTTTCTTTTGATGTTTGTGATTTTGGTGCCACAACCATGGCCAAACTCAAGATCATGAAGGTTTGCCCCTGTGTTTTCTTCCAAGAATTTTACACTTTTAACTCTTAAATGTATTCCTTTGATCCATTTTGAGTCAATTTTTGGATATGGTGTGCGGTAAGGATCCAACTTCATTCTTTTATGTGTGATATCCACCATAAATTTTAATATATTAAATATTCAATTAGGATACACATTTGCCAAATAGTCTAATTTATTTTACAGAATGAGTTTGAGTCAGGATCCAAATAAAGCCCATTGAAATTAGTTCTCATGTCTCTTAATTCTGTATTAATAGCTTCTTCTCTATCTCCTGACCCTTGATGCTTTGTGTGGATAGTAATATATATATTATAATATATATACCATTATCGTGAAGTCGATTCCAACTCATAGTTACCCTGTAGGGTAGGGTAAAACTGTCTCATAGGTTTTCCAAGGCTATAAATCTTTACAGAAGCAGGCTGCCACATCTTTCTAGTTGGTGGGTTTGAAATGCCTACTTTTCAGTTTGCAGTCGAGCACTTTAACCACTGCATTGCCAGGACTCCATATATATATATATATATATATATATATATGCATACATATATATAAAAAAAATACATACTTAAAACCCGCCCGCTGCTGTCGAGTCGATTCCGACTCATAGTTATATATACATACACACCATATTTTCATATAAATAACCTGAGCCTTCTACTTTTGATTGCCAGCCCTTTCCTCCTCCTCCTCAGGTATTTTTGTAAGCACTCTATGTTAACAACAAGGGGTAAAAAAAATTAGCATAGCACTTACAAAAATACATCACGTGGAGGGTTCAGTTGGCAAACAAATGCAGAAGGTGGGCTCGTGTTATTTGCTTAAAAATACGATCTCAATATATACTGTATTATATATACCAATTTGTATGTATATCCATCACAGTAAGATTATAGTGATACTTTCAATTCAAATTTAAAATTGAGAAATTTTATATAACCTCATTGAAAATACAACTATATCTCCTTTCTCTCATGCCTAAACCCTGTTTTTTAATGACACCAACATAATTCATCATTTGTGTTATCCCATAACCACTGCTCCAAAAGGTTTCCAAGGCTATAAATCTTTACAAAAAGCTGGCTGCCACATCTTTCTCCCACAGACAGGCTGGTAGGTTCAAACCACTGACATTTTGGTTAGCAGCAGGTCGCTTTAACCACCTTGCCACCAGAGCTCCTTCTTTATTCCACTCAACAATAATGAATTATAATTTTTTTTATTTTATTGTGCTTTAAGTGAAAGTTCACAAATCAACTCAGTCTCTCATACAAAAATTTATATACACCTTGCTATATATACTCCTAATTGCTCTCCACCTAATGAGACACCCCACTCCTTCCCTTCACTCTCTCTTTTTGCGTCCATTCTTCTAGCTTCTGACCCCTTCTGCCCTCTCATCTCCCCTCCAGATAGGAGATGCCAACATAGTCTCAAGTGTCTACTTGATCCAAGAAGCTCATTCTTCACCAGCATCTTTTTGTATGTCATTGTCCAGTCCAAACCCTGTCTAAAGAGTTGGCTGTGGGAATGGTTCCTGTCTTGGGCTAACAGAAGGTCTCGGGGGCCATGACCACCAGGGTACTCCTAGTCTCAGTTAGACCATTAAGTCTGGTCTTTTTATGAGAATTTGGGGTTTGAATCCCACTGCTCTCCTTCTCCCTCAGGGATTCTATGTTGTGTTCTCTGTCAGGGCGGTCATCAGTTGTAGCCAGGCACCATCTATTTCTTCTGTCCTCAGGCTGATATAGCCTCCAATTTACGTGGGCCGTTCTGTCTCTTGGGGTCATAATTACCTTGGGTCCTTGGTGTTCTTCATTCTCGATTGCTCCAGGTGTGTTGAGACCAATTGATGCATCTTAGATGGCCACTTGCTAGCATTTAAGACCCCAGATGCCACTTTCCAAAGTGGGATGCAGAATGTTTTCTTAATAGATTTTATTATGATAACTGACTTAGATGTCCCCTGAAACCATGATCCCCAAACCCCCGCCCCTGCTACGTTGGCTTTTAAAGCATTCAGTTTATTCAGGAAACTTCTTTGCTTTTGGTTTAGTCCAGTTGTGCTGACCTCTCCTGTATTGTGTTGTCTTTCCCTTCACCTAAAGTAGTTCTTATCTACTATCTAATTAGTGAATACCCTTCTCCCTCCTTCTCTCCCTCCCACCTCTCGTAAAAATAAAAGAATATTTTCTTCTCTGTTTAAACTATTTTTCGAGTTCTTATAACAGTGGTCTTATACAATATTTGTCCTTTTGCAACTGACTAATTTCACTCAGCATAATGCCTTCCAGATTCCTCCATGTTATAAAATATTTCACAGATTCATCACTGTTCTTTATCAATGTGTAGAATTCCATTCTGCGAATATACCATGATTTATTTATCCATTCATCTGTTGATGGGCACCTCGGTTGCTTCCAGTTTTGCTATTGTAAACAGCGTTGCAGTGAACATGGGTGTGCATATATCTGTTCGTGTAATGGCTCTTATTTTTCTAGGATATATTCCAAGTAGTGGGATTGCTGGGTCTTATGGTAGTTCTATTTCTAGCTTGATTTCCAAAGTGGTTGTACCATTTTACATTCTCACCAGCAGTGTATAAGTGTTCCAGTCTCTCCACAACCTCTCCAACATTTATTATTTTGTGTTTTTTGGATTAATGCCAGCCTTGTTGGAATGAGATGGAATCTCACTGTAGTTTTGATTTGCATTTCTCTAATGGTTAATGATCGTGAGCATTTCCTCAAGTATGTTAGCTACCCGAATGTCTTCTTTAGTGAAGTGTCTATTCATACCTTTTCCCCATTTTTAATTGGGTTATTTGTCTTTTTGTAGTTGAGTTTTTGGAGTATCATGCAGATTTTAGAGATCAGGCGCTGATCGGAAATGTCATAGCTAAAAACTTTTTCCCAGCCTGTAGGTAATCTTTTTACTTTTTTGGTGAAGACCTTGGATGAGCATAGGGGTTTGATTTTTAGGAGCTCCCAGATATCTAGTTTCTCTCCTGCATTGTTAGTCATGTTTTGTACACTGTTTATGCCATGTAATAGGGCTCCTAGCATTGTCCGTATTTTTTCTTCCATGATCTTCATTGCTTTAGATTTATGTTTAGGTCTTTGACCCATTCTGAGTTCATTTTTGTGCATGGTGTGAGGTATGGGTCTTGTTTCATTTTTTTTGCAGATGGATATCCAGTTATGCCAGCACCATTTGTTAAAAAGACTCTCTTTTCCCCCACTTAACTGATTTACAGCCTTTGTCACATATCAACTGCTCATATGTGGATGGATCTATGTCTGGCTTCTCAATTCTGTTCCATTGGACTATGTATCTGTTTTTGTACCAGTACCAGTCTGTTTTGACTACCGTGGTGGTATAATAGGTTCTAAAATCAGGTAGAGTGAGGTCTCCTACTTTGTTCTTCTTTTTCAGTAATGTTTTACGTATCCAGGGCCTCTTCCCTTTCCAAACGAAGTTGGGGATTTGTTTCTCCATCTCATTAAAGAATGTCGTTGGAATTTGGATCAGAATTGCATTGTATATGTAGATGGCTTTTGGTAGAATAGACATTTTTACAATCTTAAGTTTTCGTATCCATGAGCAAGGTATGTTTTTCCACTTATGTCGGTCTCTTTTGGTTTCTTGCAGAAGTGTTTTGTAGTAAGATTTATTGCTAAGTATTTTATCTTCTTGGGGGACACTGTAAATGGTATTGATTTGGTGATTTCCTCTTCAATGTTCTTTTTGTTGGTGTAGAGGAATCCAACTAACTTTTGTATGTTTATCTTGTGTCCTGATACTCTGCTGAATTCTATTAGCTTCAGTAGTTTTCTTGAGGATTTCTTAGGGCTTTTGATGTAAGATCCTGTCATCTGCAAATAGAGATACTTTTAAATCTTCCTTGCCAGTCTGGTTGCCCTTTCTTTCTATACCTAGCCTAATTGCTCTGGCTAGGACCTGCAGCACAATGTTGAATAGGAGTGGTGATAAGGGGCATCCTTGTCTGGTTCCTGATCTCACTGGGAATGCTTTCAGTATCTCTCCATTTAGGATGATGTTGGCTGTTGGCTTTGTGTAAATGCCGTTCATTATATTGAGGAATTTTCCTTCTGTTCCAATTTTTTTGAGACTTTTTTTTTAAATAATTTTTATTGTGCTTTAAGTTAAAGTTTACAAATCAAGTCAGTTTCTCACACAAAAACCCATATTCACCTTGCTACACACTCCCAATTACTCTTTTCCTAATGAGACGGTCTGCTCTCTCTCTCACTCTCTCTTTTCATATCCATTTCTCCAGCTTCTAACCCCCTCCACCCTCTCATCTACCCTCCAGGCACGAGATGCCAACATAGTCTCAAGTGTCCACCTCACCAAGAAGCTCACTCCTCACTAGCATCCTTCTCCAACCCATTGTGCAGTCCAATCCATGTCTGAAAAGTTGGCTTCGGGAATGGTTCCTGTCCTGGGCCAACAAAAGCTCTGGGGGCCGTGACCACCGGGTTCCTTCCCGTCTCAGTCAGACCATTAAGTCTGGACTTATGAGAATTTGGGGTCTACACCACCCTGCTCTCCTGCTCCCTCCGGGGCTCCCTGTTGTGTTCCCTGTCAGGGCAGTCATCGGTTGTAGCCAGGCGCCATCTAGTTCTTCTGGTCTCAGGATGATGTAGTCTCTGGTTCATGTGGCCCTTTCTGTCACTTGGGCCTGTAATCACCTTGTGTCCTTGGTGTTCTTCATTCTCCTTTGATCCAGGCGGGTTGAGACCAATTGATGCATCTTAGATGGCTGCTTGCAAGCATTTAAGACCCCAGACGCCCCTCTTCAAAGTGGGATACAGAATGTTTTCTTAATAGATTTTATTATGCTAATTGACTTAGATGTCCCCTGAAACCATCGTCCCCAGACCCCTGCCCCTGCTACACTGGCCTTCGAAGCATTCAGTTTATTCAGGAAACTTCTTTGCTTTTGGTGTAGTCCAATTGTGCTGACCTCCCCTGTATTGTGTGCTGTCTTTCCCTTCACCTGAAATAGTTCTTATCTACTATCTAATTAGTGAATGCCGGTCTCCCACCCTCCCTCCCTCCCTCCTCTCGTAATCACAAAAAATGTTTTCTTTTCAGTTTAAGCTATTTCTCAAGTTCTAATAATAGTGGTCTTATAAAATATTTGTCCTTTTGCAACTGACTAATTTCACTCAGCATAATGCCTTCCAGGTTCCTCCATGTTATGAAATATTTCACAGATTCCTCACTGTTCTTTATCGATGCATAGTATTCCATTGTGTGAATATACCATAATTTATTTATCCATTCATCCTTTGATGGGCATCTTGGTTGCTTCCATCTTTTTTGCTGTTGTGAACAGTGCTGCAATAAACATGGGTGTGCATATATCTGTTCATGTACTACTAAAAGGCTCTTATTTCTTTAGGGTATATTCCAAGGAGTGGGATCGCTGAATCGTATGGTAGTTCTATTTTTAGCTTTTTAAGGAAGCGCCAAATTGATTTCCAAAGTGGTTGTAGCATTTGACATCCCCACCAGCAGTGTATAAGTGTCCCAATCTCTCCACAGCCTCTCCAACAATTATTCTTTTGTGTTTTTTGTGTTAATGCCAGCCTTGTTGTAGTGAGATGAAATCTCATTGTAGTTTTGATCTGCATTTCTCTAATGGCTAATGATCATGAACATTTCCTCATATATCTGTTAGCTGCCTGAATGTCTTCTTTAGTGAAGTGTCTATATCTTTTGCCCATTTTTAAATTGGGTTATTTGTCTTTTTGCAGTTGAGTTTTTGCAGTATCATGTAGGTTTTAGAGATCAGGCCCTGATCAGAAATGTCATAGCTAAAAGCTTTTTCCCAGTCTGGAGGTAGTCTTTTTAGTCTTTTGGTGAAGTCTTTGGATGAGCATAGGTGTTTGATTTTTAGGAGCTCCCAGTTATCTAGTTTTTCTTCTGCATTCTTAATAATGTTTTGTATACTGTTTAAGGCACATATTAGTGCTCCTAACATTGTCCCTATTTTTTTTTCCATGATCTTTATCGTTTTAGATTTTATATTTAGGTCTTTGATGCATTTTGGGTTAGTTTTTGTGCATGGAGTGAGGTATGGGTCTTGTTTCATTTTTTTGCAGATGGATATCCAGTTATGCCAGCACCATTTGTTAAAAAGACTCTCTTTTCCCCATTTAACTGTTTTGGGGTCTTTGTCAAATATCAACTGCTCGTATGTGGATGGATTTATGTCTGGCTTCTCAATTCTGTTCCATTGGTCCATGTATCTGTTGTTGTACAAGTACCAGGTTCTTTTGGCTACTGTGGCAGTGTAGTAGGTTCTAAAATCAGGTAAAGTAAGGCCTCCCACTTTGTTCTTCTTTCTCAGTAATGCCTTAATTTTCCGGGGCCTCTTTCCCTTCCATATGAAGTTGGTGATTTGTTTCTCCATCTCATTAAAGAATGTCCTTGGGATTTGGATCAGAATTGCATGAAATGTATAGATAGCTTTTGGTAGAATAGACGTTTTAATAATGTTAAGTCTTTCTATCCACAAGCAAGGTATGTTCTTCCTCTTATGTAAGTCTCTTTTGCTTTCTTGTAGAAGTGTACTGTGGTTTTCTTCGTATAAGTCTTTTACATCTCTGGTAAGATTTATTCCTTAGTATTTAACTTCTTGGGGGCTACTATGAATGGTATTCATTTGATGATTTCCTCTTTGATGTTCTTTTTGTTGGTGTAGAGGAATCCAGCTGATTTTTGTATGTTTATCTTGTATCCCGATGCTCTGCTGAACTCTTCTATTGGTTTCAGTAGTTTTCTTGAGGATTCCTTAGGGTTTTCTGTGTATAAGATCATGTCATCTGCAGATAGAGATACTTTGACTTCTTCCTTGCCAATCTGGATGCCCTTTATTTCTTTATCTAGCCTAATTGCTCTGGCTAGGACCTCCAACACAGTGTTGAATAAGAGCCGTGATAAAGGGCATCCTTGTCTAGTTCCTGATCTCAGTGGGAATGCTTTCAGGCTCTCTCCATTTAGGGTGAAGTTGTCTGTTGGCTTTGTATAAATGCCCTTTGTTATGTTGAGGAATTTTCCTTCTATTTCTGTTTTGCTGAGAGTTTTTTTTAATGAATGGTTGTTGAACTTTGCCAAATGCCTTTTCTACATTAATTGAGAAAATCATATGATTCCTTTAGTATTTCTTGTAGTTTTGTTTTGGTTTTTATGAAGTCTCTAAAATCTGTTTACCTGGAAATGTCCTAATTTCACCTTTATATTTGAGAAACACTTTTGCTGGATATATGATTCTTGGCTGGCAATTTTTTTTCCATCAATGCCGTTTATAAATCATCCCATTGCCTTCTTGCCTGCATAGCTTCTGCCGAGTAGTCTGAGCTTATTCTTATTGGCTCTTCTTTGTAGGTGACTTTTCATTTATCCCTCGCTGCTCTTCTAATTCTCTCTTTATCTTTGGTTTTGGCAAGTTTGATTATAATACGTCTTGGTGACTTTCTTTTAAGATCTACCTTATGTGGAGTTCAGTGAGCATCTTGGATAGATATCTTCTCATCTTTCATAATATCAGGGAAGTTTTCTGCCAACAAATCTTTAACAATTCTCTCTGTATTTTCTGTTATCCGTCCCTATTCTGGTACTCCAATCACTTATAGGTTATTTCTCTTGATAGAGTCCCACATGATTCTTAAGGTTTCTTCATTTTTCTAAATTCTTTTATCTGATTTTTCTTCAAATATATTGGTGCCAAGTGCTTCATCTTCAAGTTCAGAAATTCTGCCTTCCACTTGCTCAATTCTGCTCTTCTGACTTTCTATTGAGTTGTCTACTCCTGTAATTTTACTGTTATTCTTCTGAATTTCTGGTTGCTGTCTATGGATTTTTCCAGCTTATTAAATATTTCATTACGTTCCTGAATAACCTTTTTAATTTTTTAACTGCTTTATCTGTGTTCTTTGGCTTGTTCTGCATATTGCCTCATTTCCTTCCTGATGTCTTGAAGGGTTCTGTATATTAATCTTTTGTATTTTGCCTCTGGTAATTCCAGAAAGGCACTTTCATCTAGAAGATCCCTTGATTCTTTTTTTGAGAGCTTGTTGAGGCCATCATGGTCTGTTTCTTTATGTGACTTGATATTGACTGTTGTCTCCAAGCCATCTGCAAGTTATTATATTAGTTTATTTTATGTTTGCTTACTGTATCGTAGCTTCATGCTTTGTTTTGTTTTGATATGCCCAAATGGGTTGCTTGAGTGAGCTTGCTTCATTGTTTTTGCGTTTGAAGCTCTGACATCCTGTCCCCACATGGCTAGAGCTGTTATCAGGTATATCAGTCCAGCAGTCCATTCAGTTTTCTTGTATGAATTCAGCTCCAGTATCCAGGTAGATGATCATCAAGTGTGTGGTACAGGCTCTGTCCTACAGTCTTAGAGGGGCAGGGGTGATTGGTGTAGGTACCGATATCTGGGTGCAGCAGGGAGTCATGCTCTGAACAAGGCAGGGGGCTAAGAATTGTCCCCCAGCTGTCTCTGAAGAAAGCATGTCCTTGTTCCCTAAAGCGTACAGGTGGGTGAGCTCTGCAGACAGACCGTGGGCACCCAATGTTTTTGTTTGTAAGGACTGGGAGGTACCAGTTATTCTTGGACCCCTGTCACGGGTATCTTGTTGACCTGAATGGAGCCACCAGGGCTTAGGCCCCTGATGTGGGTAGGTGAGGACCTTGTTTAACAGGCAAAGAAGTGTCAAACATCAAAAACCCACCTCGCCACTGCTCAGCTGAAACAGTTGTAGTCTGCCAACAAGAACCTATTCTGCTGAAATAGGCCCATACAGATCCATGCAGGGGGGAAAGGTACTCAAAGTCAACAGACTGGACCATTTATGCCTGGACCAGAGCCACTTCTGTCCTGAGCTCTCCCACTTAGTGGAGCTGGCAAATTATCTTTCCCCCAATTGCAAAATTATACCTTCTTCAAGGCCTGGAGGATGGCTCTGGGTGCTCTACAGGACCTATCTCAGGCCCAGGGAATTCAGCCACTGAAGCCGGCTTGGTGGCAGGGGTATGGTAAAATATACACAAGTTCTTAGCTTTTGCCAAGAGCGCCATTCTTCTCTGTTTCCGGAGATGTGAGTAGGCTGTGTTGCCAGTTGCTTTTTCCTGAGGAAACTGCAGCCAATAGCTAGTATCAGCCCACTGCAGCTGCTCCTGAGAGTGGTGCCTGAGGCCTACAGGTGATTCGGGTCTGGCAACTCCTCTCTGCTTCTGCACCATCTCTTCCTCCCCCTGCCGCTCAGTTTCTTTTCTAACTTTGCCTGTGATGTTCAGGGCTCCTAGGTTGTCATCAGTATGTTTTTTGTGATCTTTGTTGTAAGAGGGCTTGCCAGAAGCGTCTGTCTATTCCGGCATCTTGGCCCCACCTCATGAATTTGGTTTTATATGTTGTTGTTGTTGTTAGGTGCCGTCGAGTTGGTTCTGACTCCTTGCAACCCTATACACAACGGAATGAAACACTGTCCAGTCCTGAGCCATCCTTACAATCGTTGTTATGCTTGAGCTCATTGTTGAAGCCGCTGTGTCAATCCACCTTGTTGAGAGTCTTGCTCTTTTCCACTGACCCTGTACTCTGCCGAGCATGATGTCCTTCTCCAGGGACTGATCCCTCCTGACAACATGTCCAAAGTATGTAAGATGCAGTCTCGCCATACTTGCCTCTAAGGAGCATTCTGGCTGTACTTCTTCTAAGATGGATTTGTTCGTTCTTTTGGCAGTCCATGGTGTATTCAATATTCAATATTCTTCGCCAACACCACAATTCAAAGGTGTCAATTGTTTTTCAGTCTTCCTTATTCATTGTCCAGCTTTCATATGCATATGATGTGATTGAAAATACCATGGCTTGGGTCAGGTGCACCTTAGTCTTCAAGGTGACATCTTTGCTCTTCAACACTTTAAAGAGGTCCTTTGCAGGAGACTTATCCAGTACAATGCATCTTTTGATTTTTTTACTGCTGCTTCTGTAGCTGTTGATTGTGGATCCAAGTAAAATGAAATCCTTGACAACTTTAGTCTTTTCTCCGTTTATCATGATGTTGCTCATTAGCCCAGTTGTGAGGATTTTTGTTTTCTTTATGCTGAGGTGCAATCCATACTGAAGGCTGTGGTCTTTGATCTTCATTAGTAAGTGCTTCAAGTCCTCTTCACTTTCAGCAAGCAAGGTTGTGTCATCTGCATAACGGGGGTTGTGAATGAGTCTTCTTCCAATCCTGATGCCCCCTTCTTCTTCATAGAGTCCAGCTTTTCGTATTATTTGCCCAGCAAACAGATTGAATAGGTATGGTGAAAGAATACAACCCTGACACACACCTTTTCTGACTTTATATATATATGTATATTCCTGACTTAATATACTCAGTACTCGGTGCCGTCGAGTCGATTCTGACTCATAGCAACGCAGAGAGAGTAGAACTGCCCCATAGAGTTTCCAAGGAGCACCTTGCGGATTTGAACTGCCGACCTTAGCACTTAACCACTACACCACCAGGGTTTCCTGACTTTATATAGAAAAATATATTTTTAGTATATATAATCAACATCTCAATAAACTATGTAATTACTTAATACAATTTATGATTTTTGAAATTTTTTTTTTGCGGTTCTTTTTTGTCCTTTGTCACTTATTTTGAAATTGAAAATCATACATTAAAATGACAAGTCATATATTTAGTGATCATGATGTAGAACAAAATGAAAAGCATATGCATCAATTGGAGCTCTTCAGTTGTAAGTATAAGGGACTTTTGGAAGTTTCCTGCAAAAGAGAGATTTTTTTTTTTGGGTGGGTGTTGTGAGATGATATAAGTGTCCTAGCTATAAAAGTACAACCTAAGCAGTTCTTGAGATTGTTCGTTCTTTCACTCTTCCTCTAATCACCCAACTTTCTTCTGAAATTTCTGATTATCTTTTCATATTTGGTCTCTTTTCTCTCTACCAGCAAGCTTTTTAGTCTGTTCATAATTTCTGCTCCCTTACAACTTGGTCTTATACAGAGACCATCACGGCCACCCTCGCATGCTGTTATATCATAGAGTTTCATCTTTACCTTCCACCACCAATGGCCTCCTTCTCTCGATACTACTTGCCCCTCATCTCTTGATTATTGACTTCCTCATGTTTTTGAATGTCCTGGATCACTTGCTTATCTCCCACTTCTCTCTAATCAGCTGTGGGGCATCACCCAGGACTGTTCCATAAGTAATAGTTGTGGAGCATGTTCTTTGATAAAGGGCTCAATGCATAACAGACATTTTGAAGCAACACCTGACAAATTTAGCGTAATTCCAACAAACCTGTTTTACTTTTTTAGTTGGTTTGGATGGCATTTATGCTTAGCCTTTATTGTTATATAAAATATATCAGCATAAATGCAGTATGTATAATTTTCTTGTGTGGAGATTTAGTAAAAAAAATAATGATAAGCTTTTTTCCATGGGTGAGTGAATTTTAAGGAAACAATTTCTTAGCTTGCATGAGGTAATTTTGCTTCATTGTTTTCATTCTCTTCTATTTTCCCCCTAGAACTCTTATTGCAAGTATGTGGTCAGATCCATAACTTACAGAGACATTTGTTCTTGTTCAAAAGCAGCTAGTATTAAATTCAATGTTCTCAAATATTTACTCAGAGTAATATGCTCCATTTGGTCTGTGCTGTGATTTTTGCCTCCTACTTAATAATAGTTCTATGCCCTTTAGCAAATATAACAGCAGGAAAACCATAGTGTTCAAAACAACAGACTTGTTAAATGTGTGGCTTATTTTTTCTTCCTTGCTTGCCTTTACCAGTTTAATATTGCTTCTGGAATTCTTGGCAGCTTTACACAATTTCTACTTCTTAAAAAGATACATATTTGTTGTTTTTCTTCTTTTTAACATAAGGTACTGTTTTATAAGAAATCTTTCATGATGCTTTATTTATTTATTTTGCCACTTAACTGACCTCCCTTATTGTCTCCTGGCTTCATAATTGGTACACACTTTAAATGAACAAGCAATTATGGGTTGAAATAATTTAGTTTGGTACTGATTTCATTTACTTTAGACATTTATACTAGAGAGGAGATAGAGAATGACTAGAGGGTTCACAAAATTTTTTCCTTGCATTAAAAGATAAATTTGATCCACCTTCTTTCAGAGCTAACAATGAAAGCTAGCTACCCTGTTGAGCTAACTTGTGAGCATAAAATGAACATGGAATTAACTAATTCTTGAAATGAAAAGTATGAAGAGGCTGTATTGATGGGATGACTTCTCAATTCTGCCATGGTGGGGAAACAGAATCCTTCTGTGATAGGCTGATTTCCAAACCCTGCCTTTCTTATAATGAGACTCTAACTCCCTACCCTTTGCCATGTAACTTTCTTTCCCTTCAGTACACAGAGTTTTTATCCCTGTCCCTTTGATTTTGGCTTTGGTTCTGTAACATGTTTTGGCCAATGTACTATGAGTACATATGATTTATGTCACATCTCAGGAGAAGCATTAAGGTGCTTTTGCTACGCTCTGCAGTTCATTTTCTGTCTTCCCCCTCCCATTAAAATGACATGTTTCGAAAACTCCTTCAGCCTGAGTGATGGAAAAAAGCAACATGTAGATCAGAGGCACAGCAGATGAATTAAGTTTCTAGCACATAATATGAGGAAGAAATATCTGCTTTTGTAAGCCACTGACATTTCAGGGTTGTTTGTTACTGCAGTAAAGCTAAATAATATAATTCCTCGTATTTGCATTTTGTAGAAATTCTTTAAACAATCTTTTCTTATCTTTGTCACCTGAATTACAGTTGCAGGCTTTAAATTCCTTGAAGTTCCATAAATTTACCTTTCCTATATATCTTCCACAGAGTAGTTGGTTAATAAATGTTTTTTTTTTATATATAACTTTTATTAAGCTTCAAGTGAACGTTTACAAATCCAATCAGTCTGTCACATATAAGTTTACATACATCTCACTCCCTACTCCCACTTGCTCTCCCCCTCTTGAGTCAGCCCTTTCAGTCTCTCCTTTCTTGACAATTTTGCCGGCTTCCCTCTCTCTCTATCCTCCCATCCCCCCTCCAGACAAGAGTTGCCAACACACTCTCAAGTGTCCACCTGATATAATTAGTTCACTCTTCATCAGCATCTCTCTCCCCCCCGCTGACCACTCCCTTTCATGTCTGATGAGTTGTCTTCGGGGATGGTTCCTGTCCTGTGTCAACAGAAGGTCTGGGGAGCATGGCCGCCGGGATTCTTCCAGTCTCAGTCAGACCATTAAGTTTGGTCTTTTTATGAGAATTTGGGGTCTGTATCCCACTGATCTCCTGCTCCCTCAGGGGTCCTCTGCTGTGCTCCCTGTCAGGGCAGTCATCGATTGTGGCCGGGCACCAACTAGTTCTTCTGGTCTCAGGATGATGTAGGTCTCTAGTTCATGTGGCCCTTTCTGTCTCTTGGGCTCTTCGTTGCCGTGTGAGCTTGGTGTTCTTCATTCTCCTTTGCTCCAGGTGGGTTGAGACCAACTGAGGCATCTTAGATGGCCGCTTGTTAGCATTTAAGACCCCAGATGCCACATTTCAAAGTGGGATGCAGAATGATTTCATAATAGAATTATTTTGCCAATTGACTTAGAAGTCCCCGCAAACCATGTTCCCCAGACCCCCGCGCTTGCTCCGCTGACCTTTGAAGCATTCATTTTATCCCAGAAACTTCTTTGCTTTTGGTCCAGTCCAATTGAGCCGACCTTCCATGTATTGAGTGTTGTCTTTCCCTTCACCTAAAGCAGTTCTTATCTACTGATTAATCAATAAAAAACCCTCTCCCACCCTCCCTCCCTCCCCGCCTCGTAACCACAAAAGTATGTGTTCTTCTCAGGTTTACTATTTCTCAAGATCTTATAATAGTGGTCTTATACAATATTTGTCCTTTTGCCTCTGACTAATTTCACTCATCATAATGCCTTCCAGGTTCCTCCATGTTATGAAATGTTTCACAGATTCGTCACTGTTCTTTATAGATGCGTAGTATTCCATTGTGTGAATATACCACAATTTATCTACCCATTCATCCGTCGATGGACACCTTGGTTGCTTCCAACTTTTTGCTATTGTATACAGAGCTGCAATAAACATGGGTGTGCATATATCTGTTTGTATGAAGGCTCTTGTATCTCTAGGGTATATTCCCAGGAGTGGGATTTCTGAGTTGTATGGTAGTTCTATTTCTAACTGTTTAAGATAACGCCAGATAGATTTCCAAAGTGGTTGTACCATTTTACATTCCCACCAGCAGTGTATGAGAGTTCCAATCTCTCCGCAGCCTCTCCAACATTTATTATTTTGTGTTTTTTGGATTAATGCCAGCCTTGCTGGTGTGAGATGGAATCTCATCGTAGTTTTAATTTGCATTTCTGTAATGGCTAATGATCGAGAGCATTTTCTCATGTATCTGTTGGCTGCCTGAATATCTTCTTTAGTGAAATGTGTGTTCATATCCTTTGCCCACTTCTTGATTGTGTTGTTTGTCTTTTTGTGGTTGAGTTTTGACAGAATCATGTAGATTTTAGAGATCAGGCGCTGGTCGGAGATGTCATAGCTGAAAATTCTTTCCCAATCTGTAGGTGGTCTTTTTACTCTTTTGGAGAAGTCTCTAGATGAGCATAGGTGTTTGATTTTTAGGAGCTCCCAGTTATCAGGTTTCTCTTCATCATTTTTGGTAATGTTTTGTATTCTGTTTATGCCTTGTATTAGGGCTCCTAGGGTTCTCCCAATTTTTTCTTCCATGATCTTTATTGTTTTAGTCTTTATGTTTAGGTCTTTGATCCACTTGGAGTTAGTTTTTGTGCATGGTGTGAGGTATGGGTCCTGTTTCATTTTTTTGCAAATGGATATCCAGTTATGCCAGCACCATTTGTTAAAAAGGCTATCTTTTCCCCAATTAATTGACACTGGTCCTTTGTCAAATATCAGCTGCTCATACGTGGATGGATCTATGTCTGGGTTCTCAATTCTGTTCCATTGGTCTATGTGCCTGTTGTTGTACCAGTACCAGGCTGTTTTGACTACTGTGGCTGTATAATAGGTTCTGAAGTCAGGTAAAGTGAGGCCTCCCACTTTCTTCTTCTTTTTCAGTAGTGCTTTGCTTATCCGGGGCTTCTTTCCCTTCCATATGAAATTGGTGATTTGTTTCTCTATCCCCTTAAAATATGACATTGGAATTTGGATCGGAAGTGCGTTAAATGTATAGATGGCTTTTGGTAGAATAGACATTTTTACTATGTTAAGTCTTCCTATCCATGAGCAGGGTATGTTTTTCCACTTAAGTATGTCCTTTTGAATTTCTTGTAGTAGAGCTTTGTAGTTTTCTTTGTATAGGTCTTTTACATCCTTGGTAAGATTTATTCCTAAGTATCTTATCTTCTTGGGGGCTACTGTGAATGGTATTGATTTGGTTATTTCCTCTTCGGTGTTCTTTTTGTTGATGTAGAGGAATCCAAGTGATTTTTGTATGTTTATTTTATAACCTGAGACTCTGCCAAACTCTTCTATTAGTTTCAGTAGTTTTCTGGAGGATTCCTTAGGGTTTTCTGTGTATATAATCATGTCATCTGCAAATAGTGATAACTTTACTTCTTCCTTGCCAATCCGGACACCTTTTATTTCTTTGTCTAGCCAAATTGCCCTGGCTAGGACTTCTAGCACGATGTTGAATAAGAGTGGTGATAAAGGGCATCCTTGTCTGGTTCCCGTCCTCAAGGGAAATGCTTTCAGGTTCTCTCCATTTAGAGTGATATTGGCTGTTGGCTTTGCATAGATGCCCTTTATTATGTTGAGGAATTTTCCTTCAATTCCTATTTTGGTAAGAGTTTTTATCATAAATGGGTGTTGGACTTTGTCAAATGCCTTTTCTGCATCAATTGATAAGATCATGTGGTTTTTGTCTTTTGTTTTATTTATGTGATGGATTACATTAATGGTTTTTCTGATATTAAACCAGCCTTGCATACCTGGTATAAATCCCACTTGATCAGGGTGAATTATTTTTTTGATGTGTTGTTGGATTCTATTGGCTAGAATTTTGTTGAGGATTTTTGCATCAATGTTCATGAGGGATATAGGTCTATAATTTTCTTTTTTTGTAATGTCTTTACCTGGTTTTGGTATCAGGGAGATGGTGGCTTCATAGAATGAGTTGGGTAGTATTCCGTCATTTTCTATGCTTTGGAATACCTTCAGAAGTAGTGGTGTTAACTCTTCTCTGAAAGTTTGGTAGAACTCTGCAGTGAAGCCATCCGGGCCAGGGCTTTTTTTTGTTGGGAGTTTTTTGATTACCGTTTCAATCTCTTTTTTTGTTATGGGTCTATTTAGTTGTTCTACTTCTGAATGTGTTAGTTTAGGTAGGTAGTGTTTTTCCAGGAATTCATCCATTTGTTCTAGGTTTGCAAATTTGTTAGAGTACAATTTTTCATAATAATCTGAAATGATTCTTTTAATTTCATTTGGTTCTGTTGTGATGTGGTCCTTCTCGTTTCTTATTCGGGTTATTTGTTTCCTTTCCTGTATTTCTTTAGTCAGTCTAGCCAATGGTTTATCAATTTTGTTAATTTTTTCAAAGAACCAGCTTTTGGCTTTGTTAATTCTTTCAATTGTTTTTCTGTTCTCTAATTCATTTAGTTCAGCTCTAATTTTTATTATTTGTTTTCTTCTGGTGCCTGATGGATTCTTTTGTTGCTCAGTTTCTATTTGTTCAAGTTGTCGGGACAGTTCTCTGATTTTGGCTCTTTCTTCTTTTTGTATGTGTGCATTTATTGATATAAATTGGCCTCTGAGCACTGCTTTTGCTGTGTCCCAGAGGTTTTGATAGGAAGTATTTTCATTCTCGTTGCTTTCTATGAATTTCCTTATTCCCTCCTTGATGTCTTCTATAACCCAGTCTTTTTTCAGGAGGGTATTGTTCATTTTCCAAGTATTTGATTTCTTTTCCCTAGTTTTTCTGTTATTGATCTCTAGTTTTATTGCCTTGTGGTCTGAGAAGATGCTTTGTAATATTTTGATGTTTTGGACTCTGCAAAGGTTTGTTTTATGACCTAATATGTGGTCTATTCTAGGGAATGTTCCATGTGCGCTAGAGAAAAAAGTATATTTTGCAGCAGTTGGGTGGAGAGCTCTCTATAAGTCAATGAGGTCAAATTGGTTGATTGTTGTAATTAGATCTTCCGTGTCTCTATTGAGCTTCTTACTGGATGTCCTGTCCTTCTCCGAAAGTGGTGTGTTGAAGTCTCCTAGTATAATTGTGGAGGTGTCTATCTCACTTTTCAATTCTGTTAAAATTTGATTTATGTATCTTGCAGCCCTGTCATTGGGTGCATAAATATTTAATATGGTTATGTCTTCCTGATCAATTGTCCCTTTTATCATTATATAGTGTCCTTCTTTATCCTTTGTGGTGGATTTAAGTCTAAAGTCTATTTTGTCAGAAATTAATATTGCTACTCCTCTTCTTTTTTGCTTATTGTTTGCTTGATATACTTTTTTCCATCCTTTGAGTTTTAGTTTGTTTGTGTCTCTAAGTCTAAGGTGTGTCTCTTGTAGGCAGCATATAGATGGATCGTGTTTCTTTATCCAGTCTGTGACTCTCTGTCTCTTTATTGGTGCATTTAGTCCATTTACATTCAGGGTAATTATAGATAAATAAGTTTTTAGTGCTGTCATTTTGATGCCTTTTTATGTGTGTTGTTGACAATTTCATTTTTCCACATACTTTTTTGTGCTGAGGCATTTTTCTTAGTAAATTGTGAGATCCTCATTTTCCTAGTGTTTGACTTTATGTTAGTTGAGTCGTTACGTTTTTCTTGGCTTTTATCTTGAGTTATAGAGTTGTTATACCTTTTTGTGGTTACCTTATTATTTACCCCTATTTTTCTAAGTAAAAACCTAACTTGTATTGTTCTATATCGCCTTGTGTCACTCTCCATATGGCAGTTCAATGCCTCCTGTATTTAGTCCCTCTTTTTGATTATTGTGATCTTTTACCTATTGAGTTCCATGATTCCCTGTTACGTGTATTTTTTTTTTTTAATTAATCTTAATTTGTTTGTTTTTGTGATTTCCCTATTTGAGTTGATATCAGGACGTTCTGTTTTGTGACCTTGTGTTGTGCTGATATCTGATATTATTGGTTCTCTGGCCAAACAATATCCTTCAGTATTTCTTGTAGCTTTGGTTTGGTTTTTGCAAATTCTCTAAACTTGTGTTTGTCTGTAAATATCTTAATTTCGCCTTCATGTTTCAGAGAGAGTTTTGCTGGATATATGATCCTTGGCTGGCAGTTTTTCTCCTTCAGTGTTCTGTATATGTCGTCCCATTCCCTTCTTGCCTGCATGGTTTCTGCTGAGTAGTCTGAACTTATTCTTATTGATTCTCCCTTGAAGGAAACCTTTCTTTTCTCCCTGGCTGCTTTTAAAATTTTCTGTTTATCTTTGGTTTTGATGAGTTTGATGATAATATGTCTTGGTGTTTTTCTTTTTGGATCAATCTTAAATGGGGTTCGATGAGCATCTTGGATAGATATCCTTTCGTCTTTCATGATGTCAGGGAAGTTTTCTGTCAGGAGTTCTTCAACTATTTTCTCTGTGTTTTCTGTCCCCCCTCCCTGTTCTGGGACTCCAATCACCCGCAGGTTATCCTTCTTGATAGAGTCCCACATAATTCTTAGGGTTTCTTCATTTTTTTTAATTCTTTTATCTGATTTTTTTTCAGCTATGTTGGTATTGATTCCCTGGTCCTCCAGATGTCCCAGTCTGCATTCTAATTGCTCGAGTCTGCTCCTCTGACTTCCTATTGCGTTGTCTAATTCTGTAATTTTATTGTTAATCTTTTGGATTTCTACATGTTGTCTCTCTATGGATTCTTGCAACTTATTAATTTTTCCACTATGTTCTTGAATAATTTTTTTGAGTTCTTCAACAGTTTTATCGGTGTGTTCCTTGGCTTTTTCTGCAGTTATCCTAATTTCATTTGTGATATCTTTAAGCATTCTGTAAATTAGTTTTTTATATTCTGTATCTGATAATTCCAGGATTGTATCTTCATTTGGGAAAGATTTTGATTCTTTTGTTTGGGGGATTGGAGAAGCTGTCATGCTCTGCTTCTTTAAGTGGTTTGATATGGATTGTTGTCTCCGAGCCATCACTGGGAAACTAGTTTTTCCAGAAAATCCGCTAAAAAAAAAATGCAGTCAGATCCCTATCAGAGTTCTCCCTCTGGCTCAGGCTATTCGGTTGTTAATGAAGCTGCCTGGGGAGGGTGGGGGAGGGAACAGAGAGGTAGGAGAGTAGCACCTCAGAATATAGCCAGAGTTGCTTGTCTTGCTTGGAATGACTATTATATCTGAGATTCCCGCGAGGCATGTCGCCTATGTGTGCTGGCTGTGTGGAGATTGCCCCTGGGGGGTCTGACCCGCTGGAGTCATGGTCAGGTCCTCCGCTTCCAGCCCCACGCCCAGCGTCAAGGCTCCCCTACTGGGACGGTGCACTCTCGACTCCAAAATCAGTCGCTGCCTCCCGGGGACTTCTCGTCCCTCCAGCCGCGTGGCCGTGCCGCCCCCGCGAACCAGTTGGGCCGCCTCCCGGGGTTAGTTCAGATGGGTGGAGCAGCTCCCCGTGCTTGTGCCGTGACCGAGTGTCCCGACTGGGACGCTGATCTCCCCGCTCCAATACCAGTCGCTGCCTCCCAGGGACTTCTCCTATCGGCTGCGTCCCACACCGCCCGTGGAACCGGCTGGTCCCCCTCCCGGGGTTAGTTCAGGGGGGTGGAGCAGTACTCTGTGTTTATGCGGTACCTGCGTCCAGCCCAAATCCCGGCGGGACGGTTCCCCGGCTGGGACACTGCTCTTCCTGCTCCGAGACCAGTCACTGCCTCCCGGGGACTTCTCCTACCGGCTGCGTCCCACGCCGCCCGCGGAACCGGCTGGTCCCCCTCCCGGGGTTAGTTCATGGGGGTGGAGCAGCTCTCTGTGCTCGTGCCGTACCTGACTGGTGCGCTGGCTCCAGGCTCTGGAAACAATCGCTGCTTCCCCGTATTAGTTCGTTCTCCGTCTCTAAATCTGTGTTTGTTGTTCAGGCTTCGTAGATTGTTATGTATGTGATCGATTCACTTGTTTTTCCGTGTCTTTGTTGTAAGAGGGATCTGAGGTAGCGTCTGCCCAGTCCGCCATCTTGGCTCCGCCCCCCTCCATACAATAAATGTTTTAAGAGTTAATGATTTAAGAAATAAATGGAATAAATGTATGTGATCGATTCACTTGTTTTTCTGTGTCTTTGTTGTAAGAGGGATCTGAGGTAGCGTCTGCCCAGTCCGCCATCTTGGCTCCGCCCCCCTCCATACAATAAATGTTTTAAGAGTTAATGATTTAAGAAATAAATGGAATACTAGGCGTTAATTAGGCAAACCCCTCAAATTAGGCAATAAATTATCCAGGTAAGTAGTACTTCATGTTATTTCAGTTGATCAATACATTTTGAATTTTGGGTTACTGAACAATTACTTCTAAAATACATTATAATTTTTGTGGTTTTTAGAAATTGGTGCTTCCTTATTTTTCATTCTATCACCTTATATACCACGTGCTCAGTCAATGCCTGTTAGAAAGGGTAATTATTTTAGGAGTACTTTAAACATCCAAGTTAGTTCTACTGCAGAATAAGTCTGCATTTATAAAGTATGGCTGAGAAAAATCACTTTCTAGATATTGACTATTTCATTAAATAACATTTGATTGACATATAATGTGCAAATTGATAATATTCAAGGAATTAGTATGAGATAACACACATGCTTTACTCGATTCCTGTTCTAAAGCTGAGCAGAAAATGTAGTTGAGAAATACAAGAAGAAAATCTGAAATGAAACCAAAACCCAAATGTGTCATTTCATATACTCATGAAACAGAGTTAATAATTTTTATTTTTGACAATCTCTATTTCCAGGTAATTCAGAGTCTCACAAATCAAAACATACTGACAACCTGAAATTATACAATTTCGTCTCTAGGTTAAAGGATAAGTCTCTTTTACTTGTGACTTGGTCACAGGCCGAAACCATAAGACTTTCTGCCGCAAGGCTGAAGACTATCCCTACTGATCCCAATTTTTAAAAAAACAAAAGTGGAGAAAGCAGGCGTGAGGGTGAAAACATCAGGGGAAACTTTAGAAACATTGAGAATTTCAGAATAGAAGGGATGGCTGTACTTTCCCCTTTAGGGAGTTGTAGGCTTATTTGTATCCTTTAAGTTTTCTAAAATAAATCAAAATGTCTTATAAAAATAAAGTTACCTTTGATATTTTTTTATATGTACCTACTCATCTGCTATTTATCTATAGATGCAACAATGGGCTCAAACATACTAACAGTTGTGGGGATGGTGTAGAGCAGGCACTGTTTCCTTCTGTCATACATAAGGTCACCATGAGTCAGAACTCACTGGCTGGCAACTAACAACAATAAAAATTTATTTGTATAGCTTTCAGTAAATTGAGTCATTGACCAAAAATGTACCCATATCTCTTTCTATATGTTAAGAACTTGCTGTTTCTAACAGAACAGCCTAAAACCAAAACCAAACAAACCTGTTGCCATCGAGTTGACTCCGACTCATAGACACCCTTCATTATCTCATTACTCAGATTTGGAAAGAGGATAATCACCACGAGCTAGAGGTTTATTCTTCTAATCTTTTAAAGCACACAATTTTATAAAACTTTAACCACAGCTAAGATAACCTCATGCCACAATTTATCACCAGAACATTCTGACTTGGCTCTCCCTTCCATTTGCACATATACTATAGCCTGTATTTATATATTTATTTATTTTGGAATTTCTGGGTGGAGTAAATGGTTAAACACTTGACTACTAACCACAAGATTGGTGGTTTGAATCTACTCAGTGGCACCTTGGAAGAAAGACCTGGTGATCTACTTCTGAAAGGTCCTAGCCATTGAAAACCCCGTGGAGCATAATTCTACCCTGAAGCACATGGGGTAGCCATGAGTCGGAATCTACTCGATGGCAAATAATTTTTACTGGTTACAGCCTTTTCTCATGACAGACAAAATGGAGTTAGCTCTAAGATACAGAAACATTTTGATTTATTTATTTATTTTACTTTTTCTAACAATATACTGCAGATACATTGCTTTTCTTCTGATACCATGTTACCTCTTTTCTATTCTTCCCAACTCCAGTGCTCAGTTTTTGTTTTGTTTTTACTTTTTTTTAATGTTTATTTTGGTGAAAGTGTAATGTTTTTACTTATTTTTAGTTTACTAATATGAATTCTCTAAATAGATAGGCTGCGGCATAAACAGAGCCTGTGGTCACATGCTTATGAGTCACCTCTGATATGGCTACCAACATTCAAAGACTATATTCATATTCACTTAGTTAGACCATCATACTAGATCCATGGAACATAATGAAAAAAATATATTAGTAAGTCTTCTGCATGGAGCCTCCTGAATTGTAGTATCTAAATTAGAATAAACACTGACTAGGAGACAAACCAGTGCAAGAATGACCTTGACATACAATAGTAAGGCCATTAGTCAATAGGAAGTCATGAGATGCTGAATCTACTTCTAGAAAATCTTCATAGTAAGTGTAGTTCTAGTTTATTAATGAAGCAGACTGCATCAGGATTTTAATCCTCAATAAAGTAAGAATAATTATATTAAAGCTTAGAAAAGACAGCTGTCTTGGTGACCTGCAGGCACAGACATTGAGGCCTTTTGTACTTAAAACTTTCATTGGCTTCTCTTTGGACCTTGATATTAGACCTGAAGTCATACTGCGGGGGGAAAAAAAACTTTTTTTTTTTAATGACAAATAGGAAAGAAAATATTATAAAACATTTTCCCTCCCGGTGCCCCAACATTATTTAGTTCAGTAGCAGATGATATAAGATATTGAATTTTTATGTATGGGTGCAAGGAGGCCAATAAGATGATAATTGTGTATTAAAGATTCTGAACTTTGTAAAGAAATGTTCTTAATTTAAGATACCACACTTGTGCCTCCCCAGTTAATTCTTTAAGCTTCCTTAGTCGTCTCTCTTAATGTTATCTTATCCCAAGGTTTTTGGAGAGAGAACTTAAGATGAAAGTAAATTAAAACATTGTGATACCAAATATGAGATTGTCTGTTTGTACCTTCGTAGACATGACTTCTTTTTAAACACCTTGCCACTGAAACATATTCTTGCAATTAATAATTTTAAATAAATTAAAAGCACCAGAACTATTATATGATGTAAATAATAAATTAAATGTTGTTCTTAAGTGCCATTGGGTCAGTTCTGATTCATAACTAAGCGATAGTGAAACTTTAAAAGGGCTTAAGATAAAACAGTTCAGTCTTGTCCTTTAGGGCAAAGAATAGCCTTTTTTGTGCTACAGCTGTAGAGTTGAGTAGTTGTGACAGAAAGCATATGGCTTACAAATCCTAAAATATTTACTATCTTGCGTTTTATGGAAAAAAATGTTTGCCAGTCTGCACTGTATTTATTCCTATTTGAAAATGGGAGATAAGATTCATATACAAAAAGCGAAGGTAAAGGTATATATCCTGAATATTTCTTTTTCTTACAATATAGAGAACTGTTGCTATTTTGAGAGACAACTATAGGCACCTGCAGAGTGGTATTTTATAAATCACAAAGAGTACAGGGTCTGCAATGAATGTCAGCATTAGACTCAATTTGAAAACTTGAACACTGCTGTAGGAAAATTGGGGAGGGTGGGTAAGGAAACCTGCAGTTTTTGTTAAAGAACCAGCTTTGGCTCACAGCGGGCCATCTATTCCTGTTCTAGTTGCTGCAGCTAAAGTAAATGTTTTTATTCAAGTTTCCAACTGCTACATAATGGATGTTTGTCCTCAATATTGCTGGTTAACTTAGCCTTCTTTTGTGGAAGAGGATCTCAATGAGTCACTGTAAATAAATGATATTAAATTGGATCTTTACTGGAGCATGGAAAATGCAACACCTAGGCCTATCAAATCTTTGTAGTTTAGCTGAAGGAAGCCATTGTTGGTGAAAACGTATTGCAGGTAAATAATCTTACATTTTAGAAAACTGTTAAAGCAAGTGGAAAAACAACTAGAATTTCTAAAGAAACACATTGATAAATGTACCAGTTATTTATTTCATGAAATTAAAATGCAGCATGGCAACAAGTTAGATTTTTCAAATGCATTTCTGAAATGACTTGAAATCATTAAAAACAATTTATATTTTTAAATAAGTGATGTTGATAACAGATTGCCATTTGGATTATGATAAAATTAGATTCATTTCTCACACTATGCACAAGAATAACTCAAAATGGATCAAAGAACTAAATTTAAATAACAACAAAACTGTACTTCTAGAAGAAAAAAGTGTGTTTCTCTATAACCTGGGTATAAAAAATGCTTTCTAAGACTCAATGTCTCATGCATTGAATTAAAGATTAATAAGCTTGGCTACGTGGGGGCAGTGGTGGTTCATTAGAATTCTTGCTTCCATGCAGGAGACCTGGGCTCAACTCCTTGCCAATACAGTTCATGTGCAGCTACGACTCATCTGTCAGTGGAGGCTTGCTTGTCGCTGAACAGGTTTCAAGACCAAGGCAGATAGGAAGAAAGGCCTGGTAATCTAGTTCAGAAAATCAGCCTATGAAAACCCTATGAACTACAATGGTTTGATCCAAAACTGATCACGTGGATGGGGCAGAACCCCTGCTATGCACGGGGTTGCCATGAGTCAGGGGCTGACTTGAGGGCAGCTAAGAACAAGCTTGACCAGATAAAAATAAAAGTATTACATGATCAAATGCACCCTAAACAAAGTCAAAAGACAAAAAAAAAAAAAGACACAAAATGCTTTTAAGATATAATTTCCTAAAAAAAATCTCAAAATGTCTCTTACGTATGTGCAAAGACGTTTAACTTTCTCATAACAAGGGAAATAAAAATTAAAACTACACTATGTTACCCAGTGATACTGGCAAAATTTCAAACATTTGAAAATACAGCTTTCCCCTGCTATCTGAATGTACAGCATGCCTATGAAACTTTTCATAAGTGGAAATGAAATAAAGCGAATGAGCACTTACCATTAATTTATATAGGATAATTTTTTGAGCATTCCCAGGCCCAAAATCATACCAAATACCATATAAAACCTGAAGTAACACTGACATATAGTGAAAGAAGGAATGATATAATAAACACGCAGCCTATACAAAGTAGAAATAATACACATACAGCGTAGGTCCTGGGGAAGAAGCTTGGTGACACCACCTTCACTGCTCGGGGTACATGCTACCTCTTTAACTGCTCGCTGCAAAATACTGAATGCTAGTTTTGCTTTTTGCCCTTTTTTGTAAAAGCAAAAATCCTTTTGGGATTTCTTTTGATTTAGTTAGTGAAAACAGATACTAAGTGGCATAAAGCGAACTTTTGAAAACCAGGAGATACCTGTACACTGTTGTCAAGGCTGTAGGGAAACAGACACTCATACGTTCCTGACATGAATGAAAAATGGTGAAACCCTATGGAGAGGAATTTGGCTACATCTGTCAAAACTACACATGCCTTTATTTTCAACCCTGCAGTCCTACTTCTAGGAATTTACCTGAAAATACACTTCCGACAATACAAAAATGCATATATATAATGCTATTCATTGACACATTATTTGTAATTATAAAATACTGGAAATTACTAAAATATCCAAAATTAGGAGATTACTTGAATAAAGCATGGTAATTACATACGATGGAGCACTATGCTTGTGTAAAAAGAATGAGGAAGTAAACCTACGAATTAATATGGAGTGATTTTCCAAGAAGTAATGTTAAGTGTAAAATAGCAATGGGCAAAATAAAATATATGGTGTGTTTACTTTTGAGAAAGAGAAAATACCAGACTGTACATATGTATGCTTATCTGAATAAAAAGAAACAAAGGGACGCTAAGCCAATACAAGTGGCAGAGGTATAGAGTGGGTGAAACGGGAGGGAGCACCATATCTCTGAGTATACCTCTTTGTATGGTTTTGACTGTTGGTTGAATGTTAATGTTCTATATATTAAAAAGTGAATTAAATTAAAAAAAAAAAAGGATAGGAAGTAAACAAGAACCCTAAAACTGAAAGCAAATAGATACAAATGAACAAAATTACATTAAAATGAGTATAATCAAATTGAAGGGAAAAATAGAAAAAAATAAAAAGAGGCCTAATCTAAATAATTTTTGAACACAGTATTTGACCATATGCCCTCCATGCCCATGGGGATGAGGGACTAGAGCGCAAAATGGCATAGACTTAAAAAATCATCAGTTTGTAACCATCATAATAAAGATTGGTCGGGGACAAGAATCATCAAATGGATGCTGAGTCTTGGGGGAAATTTTGAAGTGTCTTCTTATAGATTGCTAATAAGTTGTAATGGGAAAAATAAACTGTAGAGAAGCTAGATAACACCTTGGCCAGGTGACTATTAATGAGGGCAGATGGACTCTGTTTTCTACATGTAACATCCTGAGAAGCACACAGCGTCGCTTATGTATAGCCTGCCCAGGGAAACATAACCCACATCTAATCATAAAAAAAAAAAAAATTTTTTTTTTTTTTTAAATCATACAGAAAGATCAGACAAATCCAAAATATGGAACATTCTATTAAAGGAAAAACCAAAAGCAAACAAGATGTCAAGGTATTAAAAAAAAAAAAAGAAAAGTTGAGGAAATGCTCCAGATTAAAAGCCAGTAAACAGACATGACAATTAAATGTAGTATATGATTCTAGGCTGGTTCTTGTAACAAAAAGTACTATAAAGAACATCATTAAGCACATTTATAATATGTGTCTATGGATGGTAGATTAGATAAAAATATTATATTAATGCTAAATTTCTTGAAGTTGGAAATCATACTGTGATTATGTAAAAGGATGTCAATGTTAGGAAAATACACACTAGTGTTTAAGGATGAATAGGTCTGATGCATGCAATTTACTCTAAAATGACAGGAAAAAGTAGTCTGTTTACACACGCACATGCATACAGAGAGAGTGATGAAGCAAATGGCGTAAATGTTAACAACAGGTGAATCTAGGTAAAGTTATATGAGTTTATTTTCCTATTTTTGCAAATTTTCTGAAAGTTAGGAATTATTTTTAAGTAAAATATTAGAAAAATGTTCAGGTTTATGGCATTTGGTTCCTGAAATGTAAATAAGGATACAGTTGTAAAACAGAACACTCAGGAAAATCTGTTTTGATTACCATTTATACACTGACATTTAAACCTTGAATTGCAATGTTGAAGGATTCTGTGTGAAAAATATTGAATGACACAGGAAGCATCAAAAGGTAATAGAAAGAATACACAGTCACTGTAACGAAAAGAAGTGGTCAGTGTTCAGCCATTTCAGGAGGTAGCCATTTCGGGAGATCAAGAACCGATGGTATTTAAGGAAGACGTACAAACTGCACTGAAGGCATTGGCTAAAACAAGGCACGAGGAATGAATGGAATACCAGTTGAAATATTTCAACAAAGGGATACAGCTCTGGAAGCACTCACTAGCCTATGCCAAGAAATTTCGAAGACAGCTACCTGGCCAATCAACTGGAAGAGATCAATATTTGTGCCCATTCCAAAGAAAGGTGAGCCAACAGAATGCAGAAATTATACAACACTGTCATTAATATCATATGCAAGTAAAATTTTGCTGAAGGTAATTCAAAATTGGTTGCAGCAGTACATTGACAGGGAACTGCTAGAAAAAGAAATCCAAGCCAGATTCAGAAGATGACAGATATCATTACTGATGTCAGATGGATCTTGGCTGAAAGCAGGGAATACCAGAAACATGTTTGCCTATCTTTTAGTGACTATGCAAAGGCATTTGACTGTGGATCATATTATGGATAACACTACCAAGAATTTTTTGTTGTTGTTATCAGATTATGGATAACATCATGGATAACAAATTATGGATAACATTACCAAGAATGAAGCCCTGTTTGCACACCGGTTAAGAGCATGGCTGGTAACCAAAAGGTCGGCTGTTCAATTCCACCAACTACTCCTTCGAAACCCTATGCGGCAGTTCTACTCTGTCCTATAGGATAGCTATGAGTTGGAATCCACTCAACGGCAATAGGTTTTCTTTTCTTTTCTTTTTTCTGGTTTATTACCAAGAATGGGAATTCCAGAATACTTAATTTTACTTACGTGGAAATGTTACATGGACCAAAAGACAGTGGTTTGAACAGAACAATGGCATACTGTGTGGTTTAAAATCAGGAAGGGTGTGTGTCAGGGTTATACCCATTCACCATACTTGTTCAATCTGTATGCTGAGCAAATAATTCGAGAATCTGTACTATATGAAGAAGAACTCAGCATCAGGGTAGAGGAAGACTCATTAACAGTCTGCTATATGCAGATGTCACAACCTTGCTTGCTGAAAGTGAAGAGGACTTGAAGCACTTACTGATGAAGATCAAACACTACAGTCTTCAGTATGGATTATACCTCAACATAAAGAAAACAAAAATCCTGATAAGTAGTCAAAGATTTCATTTTACTTGGATCCACAATCAATGCCCATGGAAGTGGTAGTCAAGAAACCAAATTACATATTGCTTTGGGCAAATCTACTGCATAAGACCTCTTTAAAGTGTTGAAAAGCAAAGATGGGACTTTGATGACTAAAGTGTGCCTGACCCAAGCCATGGTATTTTCAATCCCATCATATGCATGTGAAAGCTGGACAGTGATTAAGGAAGACCGAAGAAGAATTGGTGCCTTAGAATTATGTTGTTGGCGAAGAATATGAATATACCATGGACTGCCAGAAGAATGAATGAACAAATCTGTCTCAGAAGAAGTAGGGTCAGAATGCTCCTTAAAAGGGAGGATGGCAAGACTCCGTTTCACTTACATTGGGCACATTATCAGGAGGGAATAGTCCCTGGGGAAGGACAACAGGCTTGGTAAAGTAGGGGGTCAGTGAAAAAGAAGAAGACCCTAAAGGAGATGGATTGACACAGTGGATGTAATGATAGGCTCAAACATGGCAACAATTGTGAGGATAGTGCAGGACCAGGCAGTGTTTCCTTCCCTTGTACAAAGGGTCACTCACTGTGAGTCGGAACTGACTCAATGGCACCTAAAAACAAAAGTTTTCTTAAGATGCTGGTCTCAGTTTTCTTGTCTGCAAGATGAGCATATTAGGGCCCCTCCTCTTTTCAGGGAATTATAAGGCAATATATGGTTTGTTTTTGTTCTTAGCTGCCTTCAAGTCAGCCCTGACTCATGGTGTTACCCTCCACAAGGGATCAGAATGCCCTCTTTTGCACCATCCCTATGACTGCTTATGGATTGAACCATTGTGATACATTAGGTTTTCATTAGCTGATTTCTGGCAGTAGATTACCAGGCTTCTCTTCCTAGTCCATCTCAGTTTGGAAGATCCACTGAAACCCCTTCAGTATCTTGGCAACATGTAAGGCACAACTGACAGACTGGTGGTGGCTAATCATGAGGCGTGTTATCAGGAATCAAAACTGGGTCTTCTGCATGGAAGGACAGATTTCTACCACTAAACATCCAATGCCCTCAATGTATGATTTAGTGCCTTATGATTAAGGGAAACAGAAATAATTGAAATAACAAAGGACAGAAATGATAAGATACATAAGAATGAGAGAAAGTACTACAGATGTTCAGAGGTGGAAGCAATTACATCTCATGGAAGATTAAAGTTTCAGGAAAGAGCATTTAAGTTAGGTTTTGAAGGATGGATGTCTTTAAGAGATTTCATGTTTTGCCTATTTTTTATGACTTTCAGCCTTTTATTGGCTAACTCGCCCCAAAATACTAGACACAATATTGAAAGCTATCCTATTGAAATTAGAGTTTATAATTAAAATATAACAGCTCATAACTTCATAAGTCTATAGAATAATTGCATTATGATTTATTATTCCATTTGAAATTTTAAAAAAGCACTGCAGTTAATCTTATAGAAAAAGAAATATTTTGCACATTTATTCCTTCCTACCCATGTCCCTCAAACCAAGTAAGCAAACTATTTGAATTCTAGCCAGAAATTCATTAAACATAGCTATTAATTTTGAGGTATTATAATTATAAATACATTTTAATGAGGCATAACATTTTAATAATGTGCACACATCATAAATGTAAAGCTCAATGAATTCATACATACATAACACCTACATAACCAAGACCCAGATTAATCAACATATAAAAAATTTCCTAGCACCACAGAAGCCTCCCTTGTGTCCCTTCTCATTAGTACTCTTGTCCCAATGGAACCACTGTTCTGACCTCCAGCACTATGTATTAGTTTTGCCTTTCTTGAATTTCTTGGAAAAAAAATTTTATGCTGGTTTTGCTCAGTCAAGCTTATATCTGTGCAATTCACCTATGTTCTAGTGTGTACCAATGGTTAGTTTTTTTTTTTTCACAGCTTGGCAGTAGTTCACTGTTTGATATACCACAGATTTTTTGCCCATTCTACCCTTGATGAAAAAGGAGCCCTGGTGGGGCAGTGGTTAAAGGGATTGACTGCTAATTGAAAGGTCAGTGGTTCGAAACCACCATTGGCTCCATGGGAGAAAGACATGGCAGTCAGCTTCTGTAGAGACTATGAGTTGGAACCAACTTGACCACAGTAGGTTTTGGTGTACCCATGATGGACATTTTAATTGTTTACAGTTTTTTGGCATTATGTAGAGAAGATTAATATGTTTAAAATATTTTCTTCTTTTTGAGGAACATAGTATATCCTCAATTTATTACTTTTTCTTGCATATGTACTATATGTACTGCATTCTTAAAATTGGATATTTTAAAAAGTACACAAAAAGAGGAAGGGGAGGGAAGTGGTGGGAGAAAAAAAAACACTAAATTGAAAATAGATAAGTGGTAAATTTGGTGGAGGGTGAGACAGTACGCAATAGTGGGGAAGCCAGCAAAATTTGTCCAAGGCAAGGTCATGGAAGCTCCATAGACATATTCAAACTCCCTGCGGGACCGAATTACTAGGCCCAGGGCTGTAGGGACCAGGGTATCAGGGAACGTCTAGCTCAACTAGCCTAACATAGTTTAAAAAGAAAATGTTCTACATTCTACTTTGGTGAATAGTGTCTGGGTTCTTAAAAGCTTGTAAGCAGCCATCTAAGATACTCCACTGGTCTCACCTCGTTGGAAGCAAGGGAGAATGATGAAAACTAAAGACACGAGGGAAAGATTAGTCCAAAGGACTAATGGACCACAACAGTCACAGCCTCCACCAAACTGAGTCCAGTACAACTGGATGGTGCCTGACTACCACCACCAACTGCTCTGACAGGGATCACAGTGAAGGGTCCCAGAGCAAGATGGAGAAAAATGTAAAACAAAATTCTAACTCATAAAAAAAGACCAGACTTAGTGGCCTGACAGAGATTGGAGAAACCCTGAGAGTATGGACCTCGGACACCCTTTTAGTTCAGTAATGAAGTCACTCCCAAGGTTCACCCTTCAGCCAAAGATTAGACAGGCCCATAAAACAAAAGGAGGCTAAAAATGCACACAAACCTGAGGGCAAGGCCAAGACGTATCCTGGACCCTCTATTGTGATACCTGTGAGAACAGTCAATGGTGGTAGCCAGGCACCATCTAGTTGTGCTGGACTCAGTCTGATGAAGGCTGTGGTACTTGTAGTACTTTAGCCCTTTGGACTAATCTTTCCCTTGTGTCTTTGGTTTTCTTGCTTCACATGGGGTGAGACCACCACACAGAGTAGAACTGCCCCACAGTGTTTCCAAGGCTATAATCTTTACGGGAACAGACTGACACATATTTCTTCTGAGGGACAGCTGGTGGGTTGGAACAGCCAGTTGGTGCAACTGCTGACCTTTTGGTTAGTAGCTGATTGCTTAAGCACTGCACCACCAGGGCTACTACACCACGGCTCCTAATTCATAGGCAAAGTAATTTACAACGGATAATTCTCATTGAATTTTTTCTCCATTTGATTTTTTTGTTATTTGAAGTTAGTTTTCATATATGCCTATCAATACAGGATAGCAATTGTACTCCATTTGTAGCATCTAAAACAGATAAGGACCCTCGGTGGTTCAGTGGTCAAGCCCTCACCTGCTAACCAAAAGACCTGCATTCAAACCCATCAGCCCTCTGCGGGAGAAGGATGTGGCAGTCTGTTTCAGTAAAGTTATAGCCTTGGAAACGTAAGGGGCAGGTCTGTTCTGTCCTGTAGTGTCACTATGAGTCACAATTGACTCCACAGCAATGGGTTTTTGAGTAAAATAGATTAAGTCACATCATAGTATTAGAGTTTATTAAATATTACCTGACGCTTCTATGAAGGAACCAGTTTTTAAAATTATGCACATTTTTACATCTCAGAATAAAAATTATTTAAAAACTGAAATAGCTCAGAAAATATGTTAGGCTGAAAACTGAAAACAACTAGGATATTTCTACTGATATCTATTTCCTCTTTGAGATTAAAAAAAGGAACAACTGAATATTAGCACCCCTACCTTCCCAAGTATAGCTGTACCCAAGCAAATTAACAGTATCAACACACACACAGTAAATTCATTTTCTCTTTTGTTTTTTTCTTTTCTGTTTAAATAGGATATAGGAGTTACTTTAAATTATATTGTAAATCTTAGAATTAATTTCATTAAGATTTCTACCGATTTTAAAATCTAGATCAAGATAAAACAATTGAGAATAATACAACCAATACATATTTCTGTGACTATCAGTGATATTTCAAATAATAATTGTATACCTGCTTTTGGGTTTTTAATTTATCATCACATTAGCCCGGTTGCATCGTTACACACTTAGTTGTTATGGGTAAAGCAAGTTTTTTGTTTGTTTTTTTGCCAAGAGTTAATATCTGAAAATTTAGAATGATGTGTTTATATTTAGTTACTTCTAATTTATTTCAAATTTAACCGTGGAATAAATGGGAGTTTGACACATTTTTTTGTTATATTAAGAGGCAGGAAGAGAATAGTGTTTCTGAAACTTTAGTGTACATCAGAATTACGTGGAGTGTTATTAAAAGCATGCTAGGCCCCACCTATGAGTTTTTGATTCAGTAGTTTCAAAGTAGGGATTGAGATTGTGCATTTCTAAATTCTCAGGTATCACTGATGCTGCTGGTTTGGAATCACACTTAGTGAACTAACAGAGTAAAGAATGTATGATTTTCTGTTAACATAAGCACAGAATTATTTCTGCCCAGCAAATTTGAATCATAGATATGGTTATAAGTTCTGATGGTCTTATGTACTCACATCAAAATAAATTAACCACTGTATCTGATATTGATATAATTGGTATTCTAAAGATAAATAACAGCATGGTACTATATCTATCCTACTAGGCCTTTCTTATCTCAAATGAGTTTAAAATCATTACTAAAAATCAGGGAAAAAATATACCCATCTTGTTCATGATTATTTTCATGAACAAGATGGGTATATTTTTGTGTCATGTATGAAATTCAGAGTATGTCGGTAAAAAATCAACATATTCATTGAGTGCCTCTACTAAACAAAACAGGTATTTAAAATGTTAAAAGCCCATGCTGGAATATTTGGATAAAAATCTGTATTTATTTTAAGTATATTATATTTTGCAATGAAATCCATTTTTAAGAAACCAGATTCTGAAAACTCTCATTTCAAAATAACTTTAGACAAAAGGATATTCATTGTCAATCTTAAGAGGTCTTCAAGAAAATTGATTCGTGTCGGTAAAATTTTAAGTGAGTGTGCTCTTTCAAACACCTGAGTGCTGTTCAGCTTAATTGGGTTATACCTCATGCTGATTGTGTTTTTCCCCTGCTGTATCTAATTTCTTTCAATATTTTATTGTTTGGTTTTGGTTTTGAAGGTGTAGGAAAATTAAAGGACTCTAATTTTTTAAAAGCCCTAAAGGGAAGTATGCTTTTGTGTTAGTCATGCCTGTGAACACCTGTGCACTGTTGAATTTAATTGGGTTACAGCTGGTGCTGAGAGAGTCAAGTAACTAAATGAGGGTTTGCAGACTGACTAGCAACTTGACATTGCATGTCACCATATCCTTTGCTTGTTCTTTCTTGTGCAAGATGCTTGGATCTGAAGGATTTTGAGGGCAAATTGAACGGAATTCTTGTGATCGCTGAAGAGTAAAATACCTAGTACTTCATGGTGATGGTTTCAGAGAAAGGGTACTTCTTTCATAAGTTCACAGAGTTCCTCAGAATAAGATAAAATTAATGTGTGAAACCATCTGTACTTGTTTCCAGTAACTCAGGAACATTTAATATCAGAGTTAGATTTGGAGAGTTAGCTGTACAAATGATATGACGGTTTTGAGAGAAAAAAAAAAGCATTAAGCTTAAAGTTTAGTGAATTATTAACTATTGTAGATACTGCCAGCAAAATAAATGGAGCTAAAGTATACAGAAAAATAACTAGATAATTATTTTAAAATATAGCTCAGTACCTTCGTTAGAAAAAGTTCCTAAGTGTGGCCGATAACAACAATCTATTTCAAATAATTTGTAGATCAGTTTGCTAATTTCCTTAGAAAGTCTTAAGGTGGCTGGCTCTATATTTTTGTGTTGAACTAATATTCTAGACAGTTAGCTGTAAATTAATTTGGCAGTAAAATATTGAGTGTATATATCCATTTTGGAACCAAGGATAGATGGTAATAGAGTGGTACAAAAGGTGCTTCATAGCACTAAACATTAAAATCATCAATTAGATCACATTTATAGAAAGCAGTATTACATTTCATTTCAAAGACCTTTGCAAATTTAATAGGATCGTAAGGTAAAACAGTATCCTATAGCTTGTTTTAAATCTGTTTTGCACAGCAGAAAGCAAAATAAGAAACACCAGCCAAAATTAATGAAGTATAAAAGAGTAGCTGAAATATTCAATCAGTAGTGAAAGTCGTTTCATTTTCTAACACATCAACTAAGAAGCATCTAGGCTTATTGCTATGCTACCTTAAATCTATAATATTAAAAAGAGAGAGAGAAAAATAGAGTTTGTTATCCAACTTCTTTTTCTCCTTTCAAATAAAACTCTGAGGAGTGACCTATATTTTCTATACATTCTCTGTAATTAAATAAACATGTATCTATTAAGAAACAATGTCTTTAAATTCAATAGCTGTATTAAAAGAGTAAGTGCAAATGTGACCCTGATATCTTTACCCTGGTATTCTTAATCTGTAATTAAGCCAGTATTTTCCCATTTATAGAAAAGTTTCGAAATAATATAGGCCATGAATTTTGGTCAAATTGTCCAACCTGGTTTTCTTTGCATATTTATGTAATCAGCAGAGCTTCAGGAGACATTCTCAGTTACATTGATCATAAATTCTGGTCGGTTATACCAACAAAATGTTTCCCAGAACATATATAGACATGGCACCCTGAGTCGGGCAAACAGTTAACATGCATAACTGCTAACTGAAATTTGAGGTTTGACTACACTCAAAGCACCTTAGAAGAAAGGGCCTGGTGAACTACTTTTGAAAAAGCAGCCTTTGAAAACTCTATGGAGCACAGTCCTACTCTGACACACACAGGGTCTCCAGGAGTTGAAATTGACTAGACAGTAACTGGTTTTATAGAGGCACAGCCTAAATATTATTGTAGTGACCTCATTTCATATTCCACCTTTAACCGTCTTCCACTAGGGTGCTGACTGTTAAAAGAGTGTACCTACTGTGAGAGAAGGAGCTCAGAGTGTTATTTGCTGGTAAAGAAGGAGTGTAGGTTTAACCACTTTCCAAATGGAGCCCAATGGCGCGTGCAGAGCTGCTGTGCCAGCAGTACTGTATCTTGGAAATGAGATTGATTTGTGGACGGAAGTGAATCTGATAAGTCCTGATCAGAGTAGGGAGAACTGGGATTTGGGGGGACCACAGGATAAAAACTATTGTATACAATAAGGTGAGCTACCTAATTTTGCCTGTATCTCAGACACTGGCAAGTTTATCCAGATTTCCAGGTGAAAAAATGAAAATGAAATGTTTTGTGTATCACATGAATCTTATTCATTTTATGTTGATGAAAAGCTGCTGGAAGCTTAAGGGATACAAAATAAGTAAGAGGTAAAATGAGAGAAAAAATTCTCTCCTTGCGTGGTTACTAAGCAGTCAAAAAGTAAGTAACGTGGTTTTATGGGGCTCAAGACTCTTGTCTCTACATCAAACTCATCTTGCTCCAACTTCACAAATTATCCTAAGCTTGTCCAAGTGTTTTTTTTTTTTTTGTCCAAGTGTCACAGACAGCTGCAGAATGTAGCTAGTTATTTTGGCATGAGGTGAAATGCTAAGAATAAGTTTTTGCTTGGTTACTCACCCTGCCGTTTTGCCTTCCCCTGCTCCTTTATGCTCTCTATATCCATGTACTAGTTTCTAGTATGATTCAGCCCTTGATACTAAGACCTGTCACTTGATATAAATATGAGTTATTTATAGAACTTGCTGATTTTTAACACATTGCCCAAGGCAACTAACTGGGTTGTGTGATCTTTACGCAGGTATTATTGACCTGTTTACTTATTTTAAATTAAGTTTGTGATTATTATGTAAAGTTGACCATTGTGTGTATAAACATGGTTTGCAAATATATTTATTAAATGAAGAAAGTGTTGTTCAGATAAATATAACAAATGTATTTTAGCTGCGGGTTAAATTCTTAAATTACCTGGGTAGGAAACTTTAAGCTAAATGGCAGCATCTAAAATGTTAAGCTTTAGACTCTGAGAGTTGGTAGGCTGTTCCTTAGGCATTTATAAGATCTGTTGTGATAGTAATGTTTTAAATGCAAAGGTATATTTCATTGAACTTTCTCTTTTTGGCAACTTGCTCTAGAATGTACCTACAATTTCAGTGAGCTGGTCAAATTAGGAGAACACTTAGCTTGGCAGGGTATTCTTCATCTTGAAACAATAACAATGCGGACAATTGTATTGAGTTCTCATAAGTAAACTTACCCAGCCATACGTTATATGCCCTAAAGAAGCATGTACACATAACAGTTTAAAGTGATCATTTATTGATCCCGATAGTTTACATGAGAAGATAATGCTTTTACAAATGCTCCAAAGGAAATAAAATATTAAAGAAGTTTTCCTTTGACATCCAACCTTTGGATTCAATTGCTCATAAAGCAAACGCTTTTTTAAGCCAGTATGTGGCAGGAACTGTGGTAGGTGAGTGGCCATGGAAACAAATTAAGGTGTGATGAGACGAAAAGCTTCTTTCCCAACATACCTGGCAATTGTAAAGGACGATGGACATTCCACATGAAAGTTTCACAGGCACCTCAAACTCAGTATGTCTAAACTGTTTTTCCTTCATAATTGTGTTTCCATCTAGCCAGGCAACTAAGTTAAACACTAAAGGGGCCATCTTTAATATCACCTTCTGTCTTCCTTGTCCTCTATATTAACTGTTTACATACTAGTGCTATCATTTCAAATTGCTAATTATTTCTTGAAATGGCCCTCTTCTCGACATTCCATTTGTTAGGGTTTTATTCTTAGGCCCTTGTTACATAATTAATAAGTTATTATTTCTGCATTTAACAAATCCAGGCTACTAAGATGGCAGTGGGTTGGGTTTAGGCTACTAAAAGTTATAAGTCTAGAGTACTTTGCTGTTGCTGTTAGGTGCTGTTGAGTCGGCTGCAACTCATAGCGACCCTATCCACAACAGAACAAAACACTGCCTGGCCCTGCACCATCCTCACAGTCTTTGCTATGTTTGAGCCCATAATCATTTCCATAACTATACTCCAGGAATAATACAGTTGGTTGTAACAGTTGTAGTAGTAGTTATAGTATCTTATGTAAGGATGTATCATCCATATGGCTTTAAATATAGCTTATGATATACTTATCATTTTTTCCTGGTGCTTAAAGAAATGATTTTGAAATTGTAGTAACAATTATATTATCTTCATCATTGTGTGTAAATAAAACATTCTGCTTTTATATTTTAACTCATTTTATCTGTGGTGGTAAAACTGGAGTTACTACAGAGAATAGAGAGAACCCTAGTGGTGCAGTGGTTAAAGTGTTCAACTGCTAACCAAAGGTCTGCAGTCTGAACCCACCAGCTGCTCTGTGGGAGTCTGCTTCCATAAAGATTTACAGCCTTGGAAACCCTATGGGACAGTTCTACTCTGTCCCATAGGGTCTTTATGAGTTGAAATCGACTCTATGGCGGTGGGTTTTTGGCTTTTATTTTTACACAGAATAACATTAATTTTCCAGTCTTTAATTTTCTTATCATAGTGTTGTTACCCACAGAACTATTAATGAAAAAACAGCCTTTGTTTATTCAAACATTCTCACAACATGACACTTTCAAGATGCCTTTTGTACTCACATTTTATACCTAATGTTGCAAAGCAGACATTCCTTACTGTAAGTGCAGTTTATTGATGCTTAAAGGTTCAATGAATTATTCAGCCCCTTCACCCTTCTTGCCTTGCTGCACACCTATTGAGTTTTCAGAGGAGTTTCATATCAGTAAATTCATTCTTGCTTTGCAGCTCCAATTTCATGCTTGGCCTTTTCTAAGCAACATACAAGAAAAATAAATAACCAGAAGGAATAAAATATGTATACAAATTGCTTTGAATAACTCAATATCCAAATCATCAAGGCTCTGAAAGGCTTTAAAAATTAAGAGATGAAAGCAAGACTGCAGAAGTGGGCTCATGCAAATGTAACCAGCAGAAAACCTTATCTTGTTAACATACAATCTATGGAGAGTGACATGTGTTTATAGGCACATTTCACCAAGAGTTGAAATGCACTTTTGATAAATAAGTCAGTTAGAGTTCAAGGACTCACTGCTGCTTTATATCTCATATTGTCACACACACACACACACACACACACACACACATGCACTGAGAGAGGGAACAACAAAAAAATAACTAATGTGATCAGAATGAGCAGGCAATTCTAAGAAAATGGCAGTATGTGGTTAGAAGTTCAGAACTTCAATATATCTGGTTCCTGTGAAAAGGAAACCACTCATATTTATCATTCCCACTTCAAATAGTTTGCTATCAAATCTGGGAAATTTAGTTTTCATTAGTAAAGAAGATAACATGTTATTTTAATCATAACATGCAGAGAAAAGCCCTCAGGCCAAGAGTGCAGTCAGCAGCCTTCATTGGAGAGGTGAATGGGCAGGGCCCCTACAGCCTCAGATGCATTAAGGTAATAAGTTTTTCAATAACTTGCTATCTGTTTAAAATCAGATGACAGCAGTGACCACAGAACATAAAACTCAAAATGAGAAACAAACTAAACGTTTGTTTTCTTATTCTTACTCTTCTGACTACTTTTTGAAAACTTTTTACCTTTATGGAGGCATTTTCAAATATGTTTGCCACCATGGAAATGGTAAAATGTAATCCAAAGCACTTTTCATGTAGCAGTGCAATTCAACATACTTCCATTATTGTCAGTGATGCAACACGCGTCTATTGAGTGTTGCATCTCCTGAGGACTGGTTAAATTGTGTCTCCAGTAACAACCCACTTGATTCTATCAGCCACTTTTGCCATTTTGTAACCAATTCTTCAGCTATAGGAGCATATATTGCATTCACTGTGTGCCCAATTTTAAACTTTTTAATATTTTGGCCATTTTCATCTTTTTTTTTTTGGTACTGAATAATCTCATTGCATTAAAAACTTTTGTTTTAAGGTTTTAAAATTTTCTCAAATTTTACTTACATGCAACCTAAAATATTCATAATCATCCAAGTATTTTCTCATGTTCTTGCTGGTTTTGCCCCTGGAGCAGTCAATTATTTTCATGGTCTGTCTCTAGATCATTTATTATTTCAATACGCCTTGTATTTATGGAGATGGGCTTATGTAAAACATTCAGAGAGAGACAAAGAAAAATGTCATGTATCACAATGGCAGGATGATAAAGTAGTTAGGATAAAAAGAGCAGTTATATAATCTGCCTGATGTACTTGAAGTTATTGCTTTAAGAATTCTGATCAGACACGATGGCTGACTTTCAGAGAAGGAAAGCAACCGTGGTCTAGTCCTGAATTTTATCTAGAAAAGTGGTAATAATGGATGTCCTTACAGTAGAGCTGGATGTTCACAGCTCGCATACTGTGTGTCTTTTCCTGGCACCTCATTTACTGTGGGTGAGAACAGTTTCCATCCTGCACATCATCATACTCCATTCCGACAAAGCAGCCACTTGAAACTTAGCCAAATGCTCTTCATCTGGTTTCTCTCTAGATTAGTGTAAAAACATTCAAATACTTCGTCTAGGACAAAGGGATATGTCATCTACAATAGTGAACCTTAGTTAACCGTTTTTCCGGCCTCGATAAAGATTAAGCAGTCGTCTTTATGAACTCTTCATTCGTAACAATTAAATGGTTCATCTTTGATGCAGAAATTCATTTGAGTGATTTTAATTACCGTTTAACATGCCCTCAAGTTGTACAATTTATTCGTTTTAGTACCTTTTAACCTTGATTTACATAATTTCCCTGTTCTATTTACCTTCATTTATTGTAGGCCATTAGTGAGATTTAATTTAAACTGACATTTCCAATGACACCTGTTTTTATATTCTTTTTAAGGATTGAGAGGTTTCTGTAGTTTTCCAAATTTTCTTTTGAAGCCAATAAAGCTCCCTTCCTATCTCCATATGTTTTATGTAGAAAGACTCTCAATTTTTTTTCCAAAACCTTTATTCCAGTGGCAAATACAGCATGTTATTTCTCCCATATGCTGTTGGGTAATGTGGAATTGGTTCCGACTCATAGCAACCCTGCGCACAACAGAACGAAACACTGCCTGGTCCTGTGCCATCCTCACAATGGTGGCTATGCTTTAACGCCTTGTTGCAGCCACTGTGTCAATCCATCTTGTTGAGGGTCTTCCTCTTTTTCACTGACCCTCTACTTTACCAAGCATGATGTTCTTCTCCAGGGACTGACCCCTCTTAACAACATGTGCAAAGTATGTGAGGTACAGTCTTGCCATCCCTGCTTCCAAGGCACATTATGGTTGTACTTCTTCCAAGATAGATTTGTTCATTCTTTTGGCAGTCCATGGTATATTCAATATTCTTCTCCAACACCACAATTCAAAGGCGTCAGTTCTTCTTTGGTCTTCCTTATTTATTGTCCAGCTTTTGCATGCATATGAGATGATTGAAAACACTATGGCTTGGGTCAGGCACACGTTAGTCCTCAAGGTGACATCTTTGCTTTTTAACATTTAGAGATCTTTTGCAGCCAGTTTGCCCAATGCAATGTGTCTTTTGATTTCTTTTTTATTTTTATGTTTTTTTTTTATTGAACATCAGATGAAGGTTTACAGAAAAAAATTTGTTGTATGACATTGGTTGACAACCCCACAACATGTCAACACTCTCCTTTCTCAATCCTGGGTTCCCTATTACCAGCTTTCCTGTTCCTTCCTACCTTCCAGTCCCTGCCCCAGGGCTGGTGCACCCCTTTAGTCTTTCCCCCCGGCCCCCCATGGGCCTGTTCAATCTTCAGCTGAAGAGTAAAACTCAGGGGTGGCCTCCTAACTGAGCTGAAAGGGTGTCTGGGGGCCATATTCTCAGGGTTTCTCCAGTCTCTGTTAGGCCAGAAAGTCTGCTCTTTCTTTTTGAGTTAGAATTTTGTTCTACATCTTTTTCCAGCTCTATCCGAGACCCTCTATTGTGATCCCTGTCAGAGCAGTCAGTGGTGGTAGCCAGGTACCATCCAGTTGTACTGGACTCAGCCTTGTGGAGGCCATGGTAGATGTGGTCCATCAGTCCTGTGGACTAATAATTCCCTTGTGTCTTTAGTTTTCTTCTGTCTTCCTTGCTCCTGAAGGGATGAGACCAATGGAGTATCCTAGATGGCTGCTCACAGGCTTTTAAGACCCCAGACAACACTCACCAAAGTAGAACGTAGAACATTTTCTTTTTAAACTCTGTTATACAAATTGAGCTAGATCTTCCCTGAGACCATGGTCCCCACGGCCCTCAGCCCAGCAATTCCATCCCTCAGGGAGTTTGGATGTGTCTGTACAAGGCCTTACCTTGAACAGGTTGTGCTGGCTCCCCCAGTATTGTGTACTGTCTTACCGTTCACCAAAGTAACTGCTTATCTATTGTCTGTTAAGTGTTTTTCCATTCCCACCCCTCCCCTCCCTTGTAACTATCAAATATTGTTTCTTTTTGTATATAAACCTTTTCATGAGTTTTTACAGTAGTGGTCTCATACAATATTTGTCCTTTTGTGATTGACTTATTTCACTCAGTGTAAGGTCCACCAGATGCATCCATATTATGAGATGCTTCACAGATTTGTCATTGTTCTTTACCGTTGTGTAATACTCCATTGTGTGTATGTACCACAGGTCGTTTATCCATTCATCTGTTGAGGGGCATCTAGGTTGTTTCCATCTTTTTGCTATTGTGAACAATGCTGTAGTGAACCTGGGTGTGCCTATGTCTGTCCGTGTGACAACTCTATTTCTCTAGGATATATTTCAAGCCATGGAATTGCTGTATCATATGGTATTTCTATTTCTAGCTTTCTAAAAAAAAAAAAAAAAACTTTTTTAAGGAAGTGCCATATTATTTTCCAAAATGGTTGTGTCATTTTGCATTCCCACCAGCAGTGCATAAGAGTTCCAATCTCTCTACAGCCTCTCCAACATTTGTTATTTTCTGTTTTATTGATTTATGCCAATAATCCCAAGATAAGATGGTATCTCATAGTGGTTTTGATTTGCTTTTCTCTGATGGCTAGAGATCATGAGCATTTTCTCATGTTTCTGTTAGCCACTTGAATGTCTTCTTTGGTGAAGTGTCTGTTCATTTCCTTTGCCCATTTTTAAATTGGATTATTTGTCTTCTTGTTGTAGAGGTTTTGGATTTTCTTGTAGATTTTAGACATTAGACCTTTGTCTGATTTGTAATAGCCAAATTTTTTTTTCCTAGTCTGTAGGTTCTCTTTTTATTCTTTTGGTGAACTCTTTTGATGAGTGTAAGTGTTTAATTTTCAGAAGATCCCAGTTATCTAGCTTATTCTCTGGACCTTGTGTGTTGTTGGTTGTCATTTGTATCCTGTTAATGCCGTTCATTTGGTCCTCTAGCGTTGATCCTATTTTATCTTCTATAAACGCCATAGTGTTTGGATTTATATTTAGGTCTTTGTCCCACTTTGAGTGAGTTTTTGTATTTGGTGTGAAGTACGGGTCCTGTTTCTTTTTTTGCAGATTGACATCCAGTTTTGCCAGCATCATTTGTTAAAAAGACTGTCTTTTCCCCATTTGATGGACTTTGGGCCCTTGTCAAAAATCAGGTGATCATAGGTGGATGGATTTACATCTGGGTTCATGTCTTTTGATTTCTTGACTGCTGCTTCCATGGGAGTTGATTGTGGATCCAAGTAAAATGAAATCCTTGACAACCTCAATCTTTTCTCCATTCATCATGATGTTGCTTATTGTTCCAGTTGTGAGGATTTTTGTTTTCCTTATGTTGAGGTGCAATCCATACTGAAAGCTTTGATCTTCATCAGTAAGTGCCTCAAGTCCTCCTCACTTTCAACATGCAAATTGTGTCATCTGCATAATGCAGGTTGCTAATGAGTCTTCCTCCTCTTCTGATGCCTCGTTCTTCTTCATATAGTCCAGTTTCTGGGATTATTTGCTAAGCATACAGATTGAATAGGTATGGTGAAATGATACAACCTTGACACACACCTTTCTTGACTTTAAACCATACAGTATCCCATTGTTCTGCCTGAACGACTGCCTCTTGATGCATGTACAGATTCCTCATGAGCACAATAAAGTCTTCTGGAATTCATATTCTCTGCAACATTATGTATAGTTTGTTATGATCCACGCAGTTGAATGCCTTAGCATAGTCAATAAAACACAGGTATACATCTTTCTGGTATTCTCTGCTTTCAGCCAGGATCCATTTGACATCAGCAGTGATATCCCTGGTTCCACGTCCTCTTTTAAATCTGGCTTGAATTTCTGGCAGTTCCCTGTTGATATTCCACTGCAGCCACTTTTGTATCTTTGGTAAAATTTTGCTTGCATGTGATATTAATGATATTGTTCAATAATTTCCACATTCAGTTAAATCACCTTTCTTGGGAATAGGTATAAATATGGATCTTTTCCAGCCGATTGGCCAGGTAGCTGTCTTCCAAATTTCTTGGCATAGATGAGTGAGCCCTTCCAGTGCTGGATCCATTTATTGAAACATCTCAATTGGTATTCTGTCAATTCCTGGAGCCTTGTTTTTCTCCAATGCCTTCCGTGCAGCTTGGATTTCTTCCTTCAATACCATCAGTTCCTGATCATGTGTTACCTCTTGAAATGGTTGAATATCAACCAGTTCTTTTTGTTATAGTGGTTCTGTGTATTCCTTCTATCTTTTTTTTTGATGCTTCCTGTGTCATTTAATATTTTCCCTACAGAATCCTTCAGTATTGCAACTCGAGACTTGAATTTTTTTTTCAGTTCTTTCAGTTTGAGAGATGCTGAGTGTGTTCTTCTCTTTTGGTTTTCTATGTCCAGGTCTTTTCACATATCATCATACTACTGTATTTTGTCTTCTTGAGCCACCCTTTGAAATCTTCTGGTCAGCTCTTTTACTTCATCATTTTTTCCTTTTGCTTTGACTCTCAAGAACAAGTTTCAGAGTCTCTTCAGACATCCATTTATGTCTTTTCTTTCTCTCCTGTCTTTTTAATGACCTCTTGCTTTCTTCATGTCCTTGATGTTATTCTACAACTCGTCTGGTCTTTGGTAAGTAGTGTTCAATGCGTCAAATCTCTTCTTGAGATTGCCTCTAAATTCACATGGGATTTACTCAAGGTCCTACTTTGGCTCTCATGAGCTTGTTCTAATTTTCTTCAGTTTCAACTTGAACTTGCATATGAGTAATTGATGGTCTGATCCAAGTGGGCCCAGGGCTTTGTTCTGAATGATGATGTTGAGCTTTTCCATTGTCTCTTTCTACATATGCAGTCGATTAGATTCTTGTGTATTCCATCTGGTGAGGTCCACGTGTATAGTCACTATTTATGTTGTTGAAAATAGGCATTTGCAATGAAAAAGTCATTGGTCTTGCAAAATTCTATCATGTGATCTCTGTCATCATTTCTATCACCAAGGCCATATTTTTCAACTACCGGTCTTTCTTCTGTTTCCATCTTTCGCGTTCTAATCACCAGTAATTACCAGTGCATCCTAATTGCATGTTTGATTAATTTCAGACTGCAGAAGTTGGTAAAAATCTTCAGTTTCTTCATCTTTGGCCTTAGCGGTAGGTGCCTAAATTTGAATAAAAGTCGTATTAACTGGTCTTCCTTGTGGGCACGTGGGTATTATCCTTTCGCTGACAGCATTGTACTTCAAGATAGATCCCGAAATGTTCTTTTTGATGATGAATACAATACCATTCACCTTCAAGTTGTCATTCCTGGCATAGTAGATCACATGATTGTCCAATTCAAAATGACCAATACCAGTCCATTTCAGCTCACTAATGCCTAAGATATCAATGTTTATGCATTCCAATTCATTTCTGATGATTTCCAATTTTCCTAGATTCATACTTCTTACATTCCAGGTTCCAATTATTAACGGATGTTTGCAGCTCTTTCTTCTTGTTTTGATTCATGTCACATCAGCAGATGAAGGTCCCTGAAGCTTGACTCCATTCACGTCATTAAGGTCGACTCTAGTTTGAGGAGGTAGCTCTTCCCCCGTAGTCTTTTGAGTGCCTTCCATCCCGAGGAGCTTATCTTCTGGCACCATATCAGAAAATGTTCCGCTGCTATTCATAAGGTTTTTCACTGGTCAATTCTTTCCAGAAGTAGACCACCAAGTCCTCATTCCTAGTCTTAGTCTGGAAGCTCAGCTGAAACCTGTCTACCATGAGTGACACTGCTGATATTTGAATTCGGGTAGCATGCCTTCCAGCATCACAGCAACATACAAACCCCCACAGTATGACAAACTGACAGATGCATGGGGGTTCTTTCATGTAATGCTGGTTGTATATTCAAAATTTTACAACATCCTAAAGGGTATTACTTTCAAAGTAAAATAGTAAGTCATTATTTCTTAATACTCATATAAAAATACCTGAAAGTGTTCTATTGTATAGTCTCTAGATGCCAGCAAAATGATCAACATTTACAGTAAAATCCTTTGAAAAATTTCCATAGGCTTAGGAAAATTAATGGATTAATACAACTGGTAAAAAGAAGAAAATTATTAATGCCTCGTCATTTTTACTATTATTATTATTGAACCTTGAAATTTATCAATATGCCTCCTATTTCCAAAAAGTTACCTACTGAAACACTTTGTAGGAAGTCCACTGTTACTCTCATTGGATAAGTGGTTTAATTTTGGGGAGAGAAGGGCATTTTAAGTTTCAATTCTTATGTCGTATGCAAACCCAGTATTTTCCCTCATTGAAAACATTAAGTAATGCTTTGCTACTATTTGCATCATGCATGTAATAACTTGAAGGACAATATGAGCTAAGAAGGCAATAAAGGATAAAATTTACTCACAGCATTGTTTGATCAGCCATGAAAAAAAAAATTTTTTTTTAAAGGCCTATTCTTATGTTCCCTGCATTAAACACTTGAAAAAACTTCATGAAAAATGTAGTGAGCATATGTGCTTTTATGTTTTAGTTGCTTGGGTCTTTTGCAAGCTGAAGAACATATTCCTGTAAGAGAAATCTTTTGGGTAGCAAGTATACAACCATGTCAATAATAATTGCTGGTCTTTCTTTAGAGAACTTAACTATCCTTTGCCTTATTTTATTATGGCAAAACATTTTTATTATGGAAGATGAAAGAAAGCAAAGAATTAGAGGAAGCAAAAGCAACAGGCATACGTACCTTTATTATCGCCTTCATGTAATTTATCTTGTTTCTTTCCCTTGATTGTGAATATCAATTAATTGGCTTACCAAAAGGTCAGCAGTTTAAATCCCCTAGCCACTCCCTGGAAACCCTGTGGGGGAGTTCTGTACTATCCTATAGGGTTGCTATGAGTCAGAATCTCCTTGACAGTAACAGGTTTGATTTTGGGATTTTCTTTAAAAATCTTCTATAGGCATCTATCTATATCTAACAAATATAATTCAAGGTAATATTTAATCACTAAATAAATCTATCACAATTTACTGGAAAAATAGTATGCATTTACAATTGAGAGTTTTAGGGATCTTAATTATAACTTGCTAAACAGTTTATTCTAAATTGAGAAGGTTACAGTTTTGTGGAGTTAATCTCTTGTGAGTTTGAAAAAAAATTTTTTTTTTTAATTTTAAATAATTCTGTGAATTCTGTAATACAAATTCCCAAAATAATCATCCAACTAATCATTCTCTTTCTGGGCTCTTTAAATTTCTTAAAATATTCCTTTCATCTATTTTGATGTGGAAGAATAAGAACTACACCTAAAACAAGACACCTGGATGTTAATCCTGGCTCTTATACCAATTACTTGTGAGAACCTGAATCCAATTGATGGGGCTACGCTATGATTTATTAAGCCATTTCCAGCTCTAGAATTCTTTGACACAAAATTATACTGCTTTTCAAGAAACTACCGCCAAAAAAACCCATTGCTGTCAAGTCGACTCCAGACTCATAGCGACCATACAGGACAGAGTAGAACTGCCCCATAGGGTTTCCAAGAAGCGGCTGGTATATTCAAACTGCCAACCTTTTGGTTAGCAGCCAAGTTCTTAACCACTATTTCTTCTGTCACATAATAGGTCTAACCCACACTTTCTGGGCTTTGAGGACCTTCAGTAATTTATACCAACTTCCAGAAAAACCTATCCGGAGTGTTTTAATCACTAAATTCCTAAACATAATTTTTGCTCTTGACTAGTGAGTATTTTTAATATTCCCTTCCCATTTTCTCTTACCTAATTTACATGCTCAATTGTATGTTTATACACTTTCAATGTAAATTTCTTTTAGTACTGAAAATATAGGTATTTGTGATTTTTTTCACATAAAGTTATGAACCATTGAGAGTTTAAAAATAAGCATTTTCATTTGTTTTTGTATCCCCCACTACTATAATGGGAGCAACTGGCACAATAAAAATGTTTTGAATGAATGTTATAAGCAAAATTTTTCCCCCCTGATGTTTATTCCCTGGTGTTATGCCTGTAAATATGTTAAATTACATAGGAAAGGGGATTTGGTTATATAATGAGGTTGTTAATCAAATGACCTTAAAATAGGAAGATTATGCTGGATTATCTAGGTGGGCCCAATGTAATCTCTTAGGGCCTTAAAAGCAGATGAGGGAGACAGATAAAACAGCAAGAGGTAAATCACACCAAAGGCAGATGAACTGAGATTAAGAAACACTTCCTCCACTTTGCTGGTTCTGAAGACTAAAGAGGCCAGGATCCAAGGAATGTGGGTGGGCTCTGGAGGCTGAAAACAAACCTCAGCCAAAGTTAACAGAGAAATGCGACTTCAGTCCTACTACTGCATGGAACTGAATTCTACCAACAGCCTGCATGAATCTGGAAGCAGATTCTCTCCCAGCGCCTCCAGTAAAGAATGTAAAAATGTAGCCCTGCCCAAACCTTTATTTGAGGTTGATGAGACTCCTGTCAGACTTCTGACCTACAGAGAACTGTGAGATAATAGATTGGTGTTGTTTTAAACTGTGAAGTTTTTACAAAACTTTTTTTACAACAGTAATTTTTACAACAGCAATAGATAACTAATACAAGGAATTAATTATTAGATGGTATAATATCTTTGCTCTACCTTAGCGTTTACACTGACCATTATCCCTTTCCTTTCATATGTCAGTCTCTCTCCTTTCAGACCTACTTTAGTCTCAAAACCCCAGGGAAAAATTCCTGATGACTCCAAGTAGAACTGAATCTGTCACTCTCTGACATCTCTTATGCTTTACCACATCATGCTTACCTATTGGGTGTGGCCTTATTGTAAGTTATATTTATCACACTGTTACATACTGTTGAGTAATTATTATGGGCGCGTATATTTTGTTTTCCTTTTGTATTTACAAGGATAGCATTAGCAGCCTAGTGGCACTGATGAAATACTCATTGTTTTTTAAGAATTCTTCGAAATGTTTTCTGCCAATCAAATAACAATTATTAAATGATTAGGAAAAAAAAAAAAATCCAGCATTTTGAATCAGAGCTCTGGTCTTGATTCTGTAGGTAAGAGGGATACATTAGAAGAACAAGATCCTGTACATTGCCCTCAGGACACCCAATAAACCACCAAAACCATATAAATTCAAAATATGCACATTTTTAGAACATCAGGTCTAGTTCAAGTGCTGTAATAGTAAAGCAGTTGGAAGTAGCAATGGGTAAATAATTTAAATAGGGATGAGAAGAATTTGTGAAGATTAACAATTTTGGAGTGACGTCAATGTCAATTTTTTAAGTTATTTGATTTTCAAATATTGTTTCCAAGGAGCACCTGGTAGATTCAAACTGCCAACTTTTCAGTTAGCAGCCATAGCACTTAGCCACTACGCCACCAGAGTTCCCTGATAAGGAGAAAGATGTTTAAAAAAAAGATTGGTAGAAGAAAAAAAAAAAATTTTTTTTTTTTTTTTTTTTACATAATGTTCCTTCTTACTCAAGGATAAGCTCGAAACTAATTTTTAACATATAACTTATGAAGACAAGGAATTTAATTTACAGGGAATGCCACAAATAATGAAGACAATTTATCACTAGAATTGAAAACAGTTACCTGTGCTTTCTTCTAGTTTTTTCATATTTATCATAGCATCATTTTTAATATAAACTGTAGTATATTAAAAATTGCTCCTGCCATCTGTTTTAAAAGATGTTCTAAAAAAAAAAAAAAGAAAATGTTTACAAATCAACCAAGCGGTGTTCACTGAGTCTTTATTTTGTGCAACATTCATGATAGACTCATAGGAAAGAGCAGGCAGAACTGTTGCCTTGAAGTCCCTTCTAATTCATGGTGACCTCATACATGTCAAAGTAAAACTGTGACCCATGGGGTTTTCAATGGCCAATTTTTCAGAAGAAGAGCCCCCAGGACTTTCTTCCAAGGTGCTTCCCGGTGGACTTGAACTGTCAACCTTTTGATTAGCAGCCCAGATTTGTTAGCCATTTGCACCACACAGGAATTCCAAAGCAGACAGAGAGAAGCAATATACAAGAGCACAAGAAGGGGCCTGGTCACTTGAAAGCCTGTGACGCAGCTGGAAACACAATAAAACTATGTAAGAAGGTAATGGTAAAGAGGATATCACATTATACTAATAGCTGCTAAAAATTTGCTACAATCTAAACTATGTGCTCATCGAGAGTGATAACTGTTTATTTTTTGTCTTTGTAATCCCTGCTTCAGGCCCTCAGTAAATGTTTGTTCAGATAATGAATACATAAGAACAGAAAGCATTCACAAAATGGGCCAGAATGCCATTCGGAGAGGGCTTCACCGGCAGGGCAGACCCTAAGAAAAGCCTTGAGGGATATGAAGAATCTAGGTTAGTTTCCGGAATGCCCACTCACACTTTACCCCTCCCATCCTACTCAAACCTTCAATATCTAGGTCAACAGCGTCTCAGCTCAGTGGAGCATTTTCATTGCATTTCCAGACAAAGATATCCACGCCTTCTTCACTGTCTTACAATTACTCTTGCAATTTCGCATTTATCAACATTTCTAGCCGCACACACTTGGGGAGTTACTTAACCACTCTATGGCCTCAATGTTCTCATTAGTCACATAATAATAGTTCCCATCTCACAGGATTATTATAATACATAAGTTTCTATATATAAAGTACCTAGAATAGGGGCACATAGTAATCGCTGAAGAACTACTAGTTTTTATTATAATTAAGTTTAATTATTTGAGGGGCCGATATTATGAAATACGTAAGTTAATTAAGAACAAAATGTCTTATTTCTGCAGAACTAGTGATTAATAATTGCTTGTTGAATTGATTTAAATATGTTGAGGAAGAATTTCATATAAAATAATTTATCACACCCAAAACAAAACCAGTTGCTACTGAGATGCTTCAATTCATAGTAACCCCATGTGTGCATAATAGAACTGCACTCCATCCTGTTCTCAAGGCTGTGATCTTTCGCAAGCAGGTCACCGGGTCTTTCTTCCCAAGTGCCCCGGGTGTGTGCAAAGCACTGACCTTTCAGTTAGTAACTGAGCACATAACCATTTGCTCCACTCAGGGGCTCCATTTTATTGTTATTGTGAGTTGCAGTGGAGTGGATTCTGACTCATGTGCGCCCCGTGTGTGAGAGTAGAGCTGTGCTCCATGGCAATAGTGTCAGTCTGGGCATCTGAGTGGTGGTGGTATGTGGGTGGCACTGTCAGAGGGAGTGACACTAAAATGACTGTCTATAAAATTTTTTTGCAGTGTTTCAGCAAAAATTTATTATTTTTTATAAAAATATCCCTGTAATTATAACAACAAAAGCATTTTTTTGTAAGCACAGCTTACGTGCATCAGTATACCTACAAGGCTCAAACTTTATGCTAATTTATTTTCTGAATATTCTAACACACTCTGGCCACAGCTGTCATTATTACCCGCTTATAGTGATGCTTTGGATCACGTAGTTTCGTCTGCCTGTGCTACAAGCATGCACTCTGCTCTTTTCACTGTTGCCTTTTTATGGTCACTGATTTTGTCACATTTTCTCGTGTTTTTGCTACAATATTGTGGTAGAACTGCCCCCATAGGGTTTTCAAGGAGCTGCTGGTGGATTCAAACCACCAGCCTCTTGGTTAGCGGCCTGAGTTCTTAACGACTGTGCCACCAGGGAGTCGTTAAGTCAGCCTGAGATTAATTTGATGCATGTCTGATTGTGGTTGAATTTTTCACACTGGAGTTTTTATTTATTGGTGTTAAGTGCCTTTTATTCAAATTAACTTGACTTGAAAGCATATATATGATTTAAAATATGTCTTATTGTTAAGTGTCATTGAGTTGGTTCTGACTCATCACTTTATGTACGACAGAAGGAAACACTGACCAGAACTGTGCCACCCTCACAATCGTTGTTCTGCTTGAGCTTATTGTTGCAATTTTATATAAATTGTGGTCTATATAAAACTACCTTTGCACATGTGACCTATACATAAAACTAATTTATAGATTTAAGAAATTAGTTTATTTATAATACATGTATTTTAAATTAAAAACACTAGCAAAAAAGTATAAATTTCAAATACCTTAAGGAAAAAAATAGTGTACATGTTTGATTAAACTTATCTAACTCATAGTCCCTTTTTTAATTCTAGTCCTTATGGTATTTTAGTCCTAACAGTACTTAGAAAAAAATGAAGGAAAAGCATTTGAGAAAGTTTGTTGTTAAAGAGATTTGGCTTTTATTTCTGTCAGAATGTTATATCATGTATAAGAATAAAATCTCTGGACATCACAAGCATATAGTAATTACATGTTCCTGTAAATTGCCTAGGAATTATACTTATTGTCAAGGACATTGCATGTAATATACATTTTAATTTAGAATATAGAAGCAATGCAGTTGTGGAATTTAGGAAAGGAGCCCTGGTCACACAGTGATTAAGATCTTGGCTGCTAACCAAAAGGTCATCAGTTCAAATCCACCAGCTTCTGCTTGGTAACCCAATGGGGCAGTTCTACTCTGTCCTGTAGAGTCGCTATAAATCAGAATCAACTCAACCACAACAGGTTTAATTTAGGAAACAATGGTCACTAATAAATATATGGGTCCCTGGGTGGTACAGTCAGTTTGTGCTAGGCTGCTAGCTGACGGTTGCTGGTTCAAACTCATCCAGCTGTGTAGAAGGAGAAAGCCCTGGCTACCTGCTTCCTAAAGTTTAAGCCTAGAGAACACTGTGGAGCTCAATTCTACGCTGTAAAACATACGTTCACCGTGAGTCAGAATCAGTTCGATGGCAACAGGTTTGTTTTTTTCTTTAGTAATAAATATATACCCAGTACAGCTTTTATCCTGTTAAAATTCTCAAGGAAGTCACGATGAGCAATGAATTGTATCATGAAAGTAAAAAGCGCTTGTGATTCCAAATAACTATTACTTCAGTGGCTGAGCAGAACATAGGTTTTTTCTTTCTTTCTTTCTTTTTATTGTGCTTTAAGTGAACATTTAAAATTCAAGTCAGTTTCTCATACACAAACTTATACACACATTGTTATGTGACCCTAGATACTCTCCCTACAATGTGACCGTACACTTCTCCTCTCCACCCTGTATTTCCCGTGTCCATTCAACCAACTCCTGTCCCCCTTCTGCCTTCTCATTTTGCCTCCAGACAGGGATAGAATATAGTTTTTAAGTGTTTTGTTTTCAGTACTTATTTTTACAATGAAACTTGACGCAGAAATATCCAACATTTTTAAAATTGCAATCTTTTCTAGTTAATGTTAATTATGATTCAAAACTTAATAACTTTAAAAAAGGTAAAATTTATGTAATTAAAATATTTTAATTGAATTCTAAACATTACTGTAAGACTTGTTCATTTCTGGTTTGTATGTGTGTGTGTATGTACATGTACATGTATGCTTGAATATTTTGGATACTTTATAGTCATCTGGAAAAAATTGAAAGGTAAAGCAGATTTTAAATTTACATTAAAAAATAATAAAAGCTTCCACTCTTAGAGTGTGCTAGGTTGTAAGCACTTTACATTAATTGGGAACTAAGTATGAGTCCAAAGAGCTCTGGTGGATCAGTGGTTAAGCACTTGACTGCTAACTGAAAGATTGGCAGTTCACACCACCAGTGGCTCCACTGGAGAAAAACCAAAAACCGTACCCATTGCCGCCGAGTCAATTCCGACTCACAGCAACCGTTTAGGACAGAGTAGAACCACCCCCATCAAGTTTCCAAGGAGCACCTAGTAGATTCGAACTGCCAACCCTTTGGTTAGCAGCCGTAGCACTGAACCACTATGCCAGCAGGGTTTCCCCACTGGAAAAAAGACCTAGGAATGTGTTCCCATAAAGATTCCAAAACCAAACCCAGTGCGGTCGAGTCGATTCTGACTCATAGCGACCCTATAGGGCAGGGTAGAACTGCCCCATAGAGTTTCCAAGGAGTGCTTGGCGGATTCAAACTGCAGACCCTTTGGATAGCAGCCATAGCAGTGAACCACTAGGCCACCAGGGTTTCCCCATAAAGATTACAGCCTAGGAAATCCTATGGGGTAGTCCTACTCTGTCCTACAGGATTGCTATGAGTTGGAATGTACTCAACAGAACGCAACAGCTACAACAAATATGAATCCTGGGTGCTACAAAGAGTTAAGGCACTTGGCTGTTAACCAAAAGGTTGATGGCTTGAGTCTAACCAGAGGCACCTTGGTGATCTACTTTCAAAAAATCATAGCCATGAAAACCCTACGAGCACCTTTCTATTCTGAAGCACGCGGGATTGCCATGAGTTGGAATTGGCACAACGGCAGCTGGTTAAAAAAGAAACAAACAAAAAAAGCCTTACGAGAAGGTAACTTTTTTTTTTTTTTTTATTGTTCTTTAGGTGAAAATTTACAGCACAAGTTAATTTCTCATACAAAAATTTATACACATATTGTTATATGACTAGTTGCAATTCCTATAATGTGACAGCACACCGTTTCGGCCCCCAGTTTCCCAAGTCCATCCAACCAGCTCCTGTCCCTTTTGGCCTTCTCATCCTGCCTCAGGACAGGATCCCCCATTTCTTCTCTTGTTTCTGCCTGAGCTAAGAAGCACACTCTTCATGAGTATTATTTTATGTTTTATAATCCAGTCTAATCTTCACCCAAAGAGTTAGCTTCAGGAATGGTTTTAGTTCTGGGTTAACAGTCTGGCTTCAGAGGTTCCTCCAGTCTTGGTGAGACCATTAAGTCTGGTCTTTTTACGTGAATTTGAGTTCTGCACCTTGCTTTTCTCCTGCTCCATCAGGGACTCTATATTGTGTTCCCTGTCAGGGCGGTCATTGGTGGTAGCCAGGCACCATCTAGTTCTCCTGCTCTCAGGTTGATAGAGTCTCTAGTTTATGTGGCCCTTTTGTCTCTTGGGCTAAATTTTTCCTTGTATCTTTGGTGTTCTTCATTCTTCTTTGCTCCAGGTGGGTTTGGACCAATTGATGTACCTTAGCTGGCCACTCACAAGCTTTTAAGACCCCAGATGCCTCTCATCAAAATGGGATGCAACATTTTCCTAATAAACTTTGTTATGAAAATTGACTTAGATGTCCCCCGAAACCGTGGTCTCAGACTCCATCCCCTGCTACTCTGTCCCTTGAATCGTTTAGTTGTATTCAGGAAACTTCTTAGCTTTTGGTTTAGTCCAGCTGTGCTGACTTTCCCTGTATTGTGTATTGTCCCTCCCTTTTTTTTTTCACCTAAGATAATTCTTGTCCACTATGTAGTTTGTGAATACCATTCTCCTTCTCTTCCCACCCTCATAACCATCAAAGAATGTTTTCTTCTGTGTTTAAACATTTTCTTGAGTTCTTATAATTGTAATCTCATACAATATTTGTCTTTTTGTGACTAATTTCACTCAGCATAATGCCTTCCAGACTCATTCATGTTGTGAGATGTTTTGCAGATTCATTGTTGTTCTTTACCGTTGTATAGTATTCCATTGTGTGTATGTACCATAATTTTTTTATGCATTTGTTCACTGATGGGCACCCAGGTTGTTTCCATCTTTTTCCTATTGTGAACAGGGCTGCAACGAACATGGGTTTGCATATATCTATTCATGTGATGACTCTGATTTCTGTAGGATATAGTCCAAAGAGTGGAATTGCTGGATCATATGGTACTTCTATTTCTAGCTTTTTAAGGAAGTCCCAAATCGATTTCCGAAGTTGTTGTACCATTTTACATTCCCACCAGCAAACTATAGGTGTTCCAGTCTCTCTGCAAGCTCTCCAGCATTTATTATTTTGGGTTTTTTGGATTAGTGCTAGCCTGGTTGGGGTGAGATGGTATCTTGTTGTAGTTTTGAATCCATTACTCTAATGGCTAATGGAAGAAAAGCAAAAAGAAGAAATGATGAAGTAAAGTAACTTAACAGAATATATCAAAAGGCAGCTCGAAAAGACAAAGTAAAGTATTATAATGACATGTGCAGAGAGCTAGAGACAGAAAACCAAAAGGGAAGAACATGCTTGGCATTTCTCAAGCTGAAGAAACTGAAAAAAAATCCTCAAGTTGCAATAGTGAAGGATTCTTTGGGGAAAGTATTAAACAATGCAGGAAGCATCAAAAGAAGATGGAAGGAATACACAGAGTCATTATACAAAAAAGACTTGGTCAACATCCAACCATTTCTAGAGGTAGGTAGCATGTGATCAGGAACCGATGGTACTGAAGGAAGAAGTCCAAGCTGCTCTGAAGCCCTTGGCAAAAAACAAGGCTCCAGGAACTGACTGAATATCAATTCAGATGTTTCAACAAACACATGCAGCACTGGAAGTGCTCACTCATCTATGCCAAGAAATTTGGAAGACAGCTACCTGACCAACCAAATGGAAGAGATTCATACTGATGCCAATTCCCAAGAAAAGTGATCCAACTGAATGCGGAAATTAATGAACAATACCATTAATATTACATGCAAGCAAAATTTTGTTGGAGATCGTTCAAAGGCGGCTACAGCTGTATATCAACATGGAACTGCCAGAAATTCAGGCCGGATTCAGAAGAGGATGTGGAATCAGGGATATCATTGCTGATGTCAGATGGATCCTGGCTGAAAGCAGAGAATACCAGGATGTTTACCTGTGTTTTATTGACTTTGTAAAGGCATTCAACTGTGTGAATCATAACAAATTATTGATAACATTGCGAAGAATGGGAATTCCAAAACATTTAACTGTGCTCATGAGGAACCTGTACATAGATCAACAGGCAGTTGTTTGGACAGAACAAAGGGATACTGTGTGGTTTAAAGTCAGGAGAGATGTGCATTAGGGTTGTGTCTTTTCACCATACCTATTCAATCTGTATGCTGTGCAAATAATCCAAGAAGCTGAACTATATGAAGAAGAACGGGGCATCAGGATTAGAGGAAAACTCCTTAAAAGCCTGCAATATGCAGATGACACAACCTCACTTGCTGAAAGTGAAGAGGACTTGAAGCACTTACTGATGAAGATAAAAGACCACAGCTTTCAGTATGGATTACACCTCGACATACCAAACCAAACCAAACCCAGTGAGGTCGAGTCAATTTCAATTCATAGCAACCCTATAGGATGGAGTAGAACTTCCCCATAGAGTTTCCAAGAAGCACCTGGCAGATTTGAACTGCTAACCGTTTGGTTAGCAGCCATAGCACTTAACCACTACACCACTAGCATTTCCACACCTCAACATAAAGAAAACAAAAATCTTCACAACTGGATCAATAAGCCACATTGCGATAAAAGGAGAAAAGATTGAAGTTGTCAAGGATTTCATTTTACTTGGATCCAGAATTGACACCCACGGAAGCAGCAGTCAAGATATCAAAAGACACAGTGCATTGGGCAAGGCTGCTGCAAAGGACCTCTTTAAAGTGTTGAAAAGCAAAGATGTCACCTTGAAAACTAAGGTGGGCCTGACCCAAGCAGTTGTGTCTTCAATCACCTCGTATGCATACGAAAGCTGGACAACAAATAAGGAAGACCAAAGAAGAATTGATGCCTTAAAATTGTGGTGTTGGTGAAGAATATTGAATATACCATGGACTGCCAAAAAAATGAACAAATATGTACTGGAAGAAGTACAACCAGAATGCTCCTTAGAAGCAGGGATGGCAATACTGCATATTACATACTTTGGACATGTTATCAGGAGTGATCAGTCCCTGGAGAAGGACATCATGCTTGGTAAGTACACAGCAGAAAATGGGAAGACTGTCAACAAGATAAATTGACATAGTGGCTGCAACAATGGGCTCAAGCATAGAAATGATTGCGAACATAGCACAGGACAGGCAGTGTTTCGTTCTGTGGTACCTAAAGTCACTATGAGTTGAAACTGACTCAATAGCACCTAACAACAACAACAATGGCTAATGATCATGAGCATTTCCTCTTGCATCTGTTAGCTGCCTGAATGTCTTCTTTGGTGAAGTGTCTGTTCATATCCTTTGCCCATTTGTTAACTGGATTATTTGTCTTTTTGTTGTTGAGGTTTTGCAGTATCGCGCAGATTTTAGAGATTAGACCCTGATCAGATATGTTGTAACCAAAAATTTTTCCCTAGTCTGTGGGTTGACTTTTTACTCTTTTGGTGAAGTGTTTGGATGAACACAAGTGTCTGATTTTTAGGAGCTCCCAGTAACTACAGTTATCTAGTTTCTCTTCTTGAGTTTACACATTGCTAGTTATGGTTTGTTTTCTGTTTATGCCATATATTAGGGCTCCTAACGTTGTCACTATTTTTTCTTCAAGAATCTTTATTGTTGTAAATTTTATATTTAGGTTTTTTATCCATTTTGAGTTAGTTTTTGCACATGGTGTGAGGTATGGGTCTTGTTTCATTTTTTTGCAGATGGGTATCCAGTTATGCAAGCACCATTTGTTAAAGAGACTGTCTTTTTCCCATTTAATGGACTTTGGGTCTTTGTCAAATATCAGCTGCTCATATGTGGGTGGATTTATGTCAGTTCTGTTCCATTGGTCTATGTATCTGTTATTGTACCAGTACCAAGCTGTTTTGACTATCGTGGGAGTATAATAGGTTCTAAAATCAGGTAGTGTGAGGCCTCCCACTCTGTTCTTCTTCTTTGGTAAAGCGTTACTCATCTGGGGATTCTTCCTTTCCATATAAAGTTAGTGATTTGTTTCTCCATCTCCTTAAAAAATGTTGTTGGAATTTGGACTGGGATTGCATTGAATCTGTAGATTGCTTTGGTTAGGACTGACATTTTCGCAATTTTGCTTGTTCCTATCCATGAGTAAGGTAAGTTTTTCCACTTATGTGGGTCTCTGTTGTCTTGCAATTGTGTCTTGTAGTTTTCTTTGTGTAAGTCTTTTACATCTCTGGTAAGATTTATTGCTAAGTATTTAACTTCTCGGGGGCCACTATAAATGGTACTGATTTGGTGATTTTCTCTTCAATGTTCTCTATGTTGGTGTAGAGGAATCTAACTGATATTCGTATGTTTATCTTGTATCCTGATACTTTGCTGAAATCTTCTATTTGTTCCAGTAGTTTTCTTGTGGATTCTTTGGGGTTTTCTGTATATAAGATCATGTAGGGATATTTTACTTCTTCCTTACCAATTTGGATGCACTTCATTTCTTTTTCTTGTCTAATTGCTCTGGCTAGGACCTCCAGCACAATGCTGAGTAAGAGTGGTGATAAAGGGCATTCTTATCTGATTCCCATTCTCAAGGGGAATGCTTTCAGACTCTGTGCATTTAGGATGATGTTGGCTGTTGGATTTGTATAAATGCCCTTTATTATATTGAAGAATTTCCCTTCTATTCTTATTTTGCTGAGCATTTTTATCAGGAATGAGTGTTGGAATTTGTCAAATGCCTTTTCTGCATCAATTGATAGGATTATGTAGTTCTTGTCTTTTGTTTTATTTATGCGATGAATTAAATTGATTGTTTTCTGTTATTAATCCATCCCTGCATACCTGGTATGAATCCCACTTGGTCATGGTGAATTATTTTTGATATGTTGTTAAATTCTGTTGGCTAGAATTTTGTTGAGGATTTTTGTGTCTAGGTTCATGAGGGATATTGGTCTGTAATTTTTTTTTTTTTTGGTGACATCTTTACCTGATTTTGGTATCAGGCTTATGCTGGCTTCTTAGAATGCATTCCATTCTTTTCTGTGCTCTGAAATACCTTTAGTAGTAGGGGTGTTAACTCTTCTCTGAAAATTTGGTAGCATTCCCCAGTGAAGTCATTTAAGCCAGGGCTTTTTTTTACTGTTGGGAGTTTTTTAATTACCTCTTCAATCTCTTTTTTTGTTATAGGTTTATTTAGTTTCAAATTTGTTGGAGTACAATTTTTCATAGTATTCTGTTATAATTCTTTTAGTTTCTGTTCAGTCTGTTGTGATATCGCCCGTCTCATCTCTTATTAGGGTTATTTGTTTCCTGTCCTGTTTTTCTTTTGCCAGTTTGGTCAATGGTTTATCAATTTTGTTGATCTTTTTGTTGAAATTTTGGTATTGTTGACTCTTTCAATTGTTTTTCTAGTCTCTATTTCATTTAATTCTCCTCTAATTTTTATTATTTCCTTTCTTCTGGTGCCCAAAGGCTGCTTTTGTTGCTTTCTTTCTATTTGTTCTAGTTGTAGTGTTAATGTTTGAATATTGACTCTTTCTTCTTTTCGGATGTGTGCCTTTATTGCTATACATTGACCTTTGAGTGCTGCTTTTGCTCTGTCCCAAAGGCTGTGGTAGGATGTGTTTTCATTCTCATTTACGTCTATGAATTTCTTTATTCCATCCTTGATTTCTTCTATAACCCAGTAGGTTTGGAGCAAGGTTGTTCATTTTCCATGTATTTGATTTTTTCCTTGCTTTTTTCTGTTATTAATTTCTACTTTTTTGGCTTTATGGTCAGAAAACGTGCTTTATAATATTTTGATGCTTTGGGTTCTGTTAAGGCTTGCTTTGTGGCCTAATATGTGGTCTATCCTGGAGAATGTTCCATGTGTGTTGGAAAAGAAAGTATACTTGGCTGCTGTTGGGTGGAGTATTCTGTATATGTCTATGAGATCAAGTTCGTTGATTGTGACATTTAGATCTTCCGTGTCTTTACTGAGTTTCTTTCTGGATGTTCTGTACTTCACCGTGAGCGGTGTGTGGAAGTCTCCTCCTACTATTGTGGAGCTGTCTATTTCTCTTTTCAATGCAGTTCAAGTTTGTTTTATGTATTTTGGAGCCCTGTCATTGTATGGATAAATATTTGTTCTGGTTATGTCCTCCTGGTTTATTGACACTGTAATCATTATATAGTGTCCTTCCTTATCCTTTGTGGTGAATTTTGCTTTAAAGTCTATTTTGTCAGAAATTAATATTGCCACTCCTGTTCTTTTTTGATTGTTGTTTGCTTGATATATTTTTTCCATCCTTTAAATTCTAATTTGTTTAGGTCTTTGAGTCTAAGGTGTGTCTCATGTAGGCAGCATATAGACAGATCATTTTTTTTTTTATTCATTCTGCCACTCTCTGTTTCTAGTGGTGCATTTAGTCCATTTACATTCAGTGTAATTATTGATAGGTATAAGTTTAGTGCTGTCGTTTTGATATATTTGTGTGTGTGTGTGTATGTGTGGTTTATAGTTTCTTTGTTCCACTTGGTTTTCTGTGCTGAGTCTTTTTCTTTATGTATTTTCTTTTCATCTGTTTCATTGTTGTTGATTTTGTATTTGCTGAGTCTATGTTTTTCCCCTTTTTTATTTTTATGTGCAGGATTGTTAGTTTCCTTTGTGGCTACCTTAAAATTTACCTCTGTTTTTTCTAAATATAAACCAGTTTTTTTTATTTCTTGATAGCATCTTGATATTGTTCCCATATGAAAGTTCTATGACTACATTGTTTAGTCCTCTTTTTTGTTTTAATGTTGACATCTTTTACATATTGACATCTCTGTTTCCCTATTTTCAGTGTTTAAGCTTTGACTTATTTTTGTGACTTCCCTTTTTGAGTTGATATCTGGTTGTTCTGTCCTATGTTCTAGTCTTGGATTGTTATCTGATATTATTGATTCTCTAAGCAGAGGACTCTTTTTAGTATTTCTTGTAATTTTCATTTGGCTTTTACAATTTTTCTTAACTTCTGTTCATCTGGAAATGCCCTAATTTTGTCATCATATTAGACAGTTTTGCTGGGTATAGAGTTGTTGGCTGTCAATTTTTTTTCCTGCAAGGATTTGTATATGACACCCAATTGCCTTCTTGCCTTCATGGTGAGTAGTCATAGTTTAGTCTTATTGACTCTCCTTTGTAGGTAACTTTTCATTTATTCCTAGCAGCCCTTAAAATTCTCTTTGTCTTTGATTTTGGCAAGTTTGATTATAGTATGTCTTGGTGATTTTCTTTTGGGGTCTACCCTATGTGGGGTTTGAAGAGCTTCTTGGATAGGTATCTTCTCGTCTTTCACAATATCAGGAAAGTTTTCTGCCAACAAATCTTCAACAATTCTCTCTGTATTTTCTCTTGTCCCCCTTGTTCTTGTACTCCAGTCAATCATAGGTTATTCCTCTTGATAGACTCCCACATAATTCCTAGGGTTTATTCATTTTATTAAATTCTCTTATCTGATTTTTCTTCAGATAAATTGGTGTCAAGTGCTTTATCTCCAGTCTCACTAATCCTGGCTTCCATTGCCTCAATTCTGCTCCTATGACTTTCTGTTGAGTTGTCCAATTCTGAATTTTTATTGTTAATCTTTTGGATTTCTGTTTGTTGTCTCTCTGTGGATTCTTGCAGCCTATTAAATTTGTTGTTTTGTTCTTCTGTAACCTTTCTAAATCTCTCTGTTGCTTTGTCTGTGTATTCCTTGGCTTGGTCTGAGTTTTGCCTCTTCTCCTCCCTGATCTCTTGAAGAGCTCTGTATATTAATCTTTTGAATTTCACCTCCAGTAATTCTAAGACCTTCTTTCTCTTCCTCCAGAGACTTACTTGTTCTTTGTTTTGGTCACTTGCTGAAGCCATCATGGTCTGCCTCTTTATGTAATTTGACATTAACTGTTGTCTTGGAGCCATCAATAAGTTATTATATTTATTTATTTTATGTTTGCTTACTCTGTCCTAGCTTCTTGTTTTGTTTTGATATGCCCAAATAGGCTGGTTATGTGAGCTACTTTGATTATTGGCATTTTTTAAGCTCTCACGTCCTGTCACCAGGTGGTGAGAGCTGCGACTAGGTATGCGAACCTAGGAGTCCATTTACTTTTCTTGTGTAGATTCAGCTGAGGTGTCCAGGTCATCATCAGTTACTGAGTGCATAGTGCAGGCTCTTACCTACAGTCCCTAGATGGGCAGGGCTACATGGGGGGATTGAAGCAGGCACAGGTATCTGGCAGCAGTAGGGGGTTATGTGTGAGCAAGGTAGGGGGCTGATGGCTGCCTCTGAGTGCCTGTGTGGAAGAAGTGTTCCTGTTCCCTAGAACACATAGGAGGGTGGGTTTTGCAGCCAGACTTTGGGTACCCAGTGCTGTTGGCTGTAATGACTGGGAGGCACCACTTATTCTCAGACCCCTGTTGTGGGTGGCTAGGTGGAGTGGGTGGAGCCACCAGTCCTATAGCCCCTGATGTGGGTAGGTGAGGACCCTGCTTAATGGGCAGCTCGGTGTCAAATGTCACAAATCTGCCACTTCCCCTTAGCTGTTGCAGTTAAAAATAAGCTTTAGGTATATACCCTGTTGTACTCTGCTAATGAGGGTCTACACTGTTGAAATGGGCCCACACAAATCTAGGCAGGGGTGAAAGGCATTCAAAGCCTGTGGACCTCTTATGCCTATGCTTAGGCAAAGGGCAGCACCTGCCATGAGGTCTCAGTTTAGGAGGGCTGGCAGATTATTTTTTCCTGTGTGTTATTTGTTTATTCCCTCTCCAAAGCTTGGCTCAGGCATGCGTGATGGGTTCCCAGGTGGCACCACAATTGCTGAAGCCGGACTGGGACTGAAGCAGAATAGGGAGGAGGCAGGTAAAGGGGAGAGAGGCACTTCCCAGAAAGGGAAGGGTTATTTTGATCCCACACAATAGGTTAGATGCTTGCACCTAACTTTTGTAGATCCAGCGCTGCTTCCCCTGGGTCCAGAGACTTGTGCAGACTCTCCACCACTCAGTTTCTTCCGATGTGGAAAATGTGTCCCGAGTGCTACTGCTTGCCTCAGCCCATGTGCGCCAGATGATCCAGCCTGCAGGGTGCCGGCCAGGTCAAGTCTGGCAAATCCTCACTGCTTCTGAACTGTCTCTCCCTTCCTCTGTCATTCAGTTCAACTTCTCAACTTTGTCTTTGTTGTTCAGTGTTCCTAGATTGTCATATATTATTGATTCACTTGTTTTTTCGGGTCTTTGTTGTAAGAGGGACCACAGAAAGTGTCTGACTATTCCACTATCTTGGCCCTGCCCTGAGTAGATAACTTTTTCATCCTCATTTTCTGGGTGATGAACTGGAGCACAATTTAGTTGAGTAGCTGGCTCAACATCATGTGGTAATATAGGATTAATAGTGTCGGAACTCTAGCAATTATTTTCACAGTCGAGGCTCTTAACCACTATGCTAGCCATCTTCATCAAGAGAGAAAACAGAAAACAAAGACTCAAGTTTTAAAAATTTTCTTTCTATGAGTGGTCAAATAACAATAACAATAATATTATTTAATAAATTTATACTTTAAAATAGAACTTTCCAAATTGAACATTTTTATTGATCCAAGTGCTGGGTATAACATGAATAAAATTTCACTATGACCAATCCTGCTGACATGTTTCTGAAAAGTATTAGCCACTACTCTGTCATGCGTGATTCACTTGGTATTTAATATCATTGTTAAGTGCTTTTTTTCAACAGTATATGTTTGAATATTCTTACCATTTAATAGACCAAATGTAATGCCAAATCTGAAAGGATTCTGTGTACGGAATTGCAAACTTGCATGAGTGAATCTGCTGCAAAAATCTTCTTTAAAATCTCTTTAAAAGCATAAAAACAAAGATGTCACTTTGAGGATTAAGGTGCTCCTGACCTAAGCAACGGTCTTTTCGATTGCCTTGTGTGCATGTGAGTGCTGGGCAATGAAAGGGAAGACCCAAAAGGAACTGATACATTTGAATTAAGGTGTTGGCAAAGAATATTGAATATACCATGGACTGCCAGAAGAATGAACAAATCTGCCTTGGAGGAGGCACAGCCGAAGCTTCTCAGAAGTGAGGATGATGAGACTTTGTATTGCTTAATTTGGTCATGTTATCCGGAGGGACCAATCCCTCGAAAAGGACATCATGCTCAGTAAAGTAGAAGCTCAATTAAAAAGAGGAAGACCCTCGACAGGATTGTTTGACACAGTGGATGCAACAGTGGGCTCAAGCATAACAATGATGGTGAGGATGGCGTAGGTCTGGTTGCTATGAATCTCAACAGACTTAACAGCATCTAAAAATACCACCACTATGACTTTTAGTAAGATACTTAGCCATTTGGTGATTTCATTTTCCTTCCTATAAAATCCATCCATTAAATTGAATAAGTTCTACACTAATCTTAGGAGATCAGTTTTTGCTGCACAATAGAGGTAGAACAGAAGTGAAAAAAAGAAAAAGCAAGTTTTGTAGGCAAAGGTCCAGTGATTCTGACTTATATTTTGGTGTCAAAGATTGATGGTGTCACAAAATAACTTAATATCTGTTATTAAAAATTACCGTGGTAAAATGTGGATGAAAATAATCTACCTTACAGAAATGTGAGGATTAATTTAGCTACCTTATGGGTACTCAATAAAAGTTATCTATTACTCTTATAAAAATTATAAGATTATTTTATTTATTAAAAACTTATGGCTCCAATTGCAAATGATTATTTTGCCATGAAGTTTATTACCAGGGAATCCTATTATAAATAACTGACTCAATTTTAAATGAATCTGGTGAGAATTAAATGGATTTCTTAGTATATTTTACATCTGCTTGATTAAATATATTTGTGCATAAGTACAAAAACCACGCTTAATCAGGGATATAATTTTCATTTAGCTCCTAATGGAAAGTCCTAACTGCCCTGCAGGTGATTCACATCTTGGAAGGGTAGGAAGGCATCTCTACACTTATTTTCAATCCAACCTGAGTTTATTTGTTTCATTACTTTCTAATGAAATTGAATTTGGTGAAACTTGACACCTGATAAGATTTTATTTATCTTGCTGTATAAATAGGCTAATAAAGCAAATTTCCACAGAGATTATAGTCCTTGTTATAGCATTTTAGAGCCACATAAAAATACAGATCAATCTACTTACAATATACTTTCTTTATGTCTTTTTTTGTAAGTAATGTTGCTTTCTCTTTTGTATTGGATTTTGATAACCTAAAATGTAATTTTATATATGCCTTTATCTATAATGAAATAGAATTAAACATAATGGTATAGATTGCATTGTCATTCTTTATGAACAACATTTAATCTACAGTTTTAAAAATGTTGTGGACTAGTGTTTTAGGTTGAATTGAACCCTCAAAAAGATGATCGAATTCCTAAGCCCTGGTACCTGTGAATGTGTTTGGAAATAGAATCTTTGAAGATCATAATGAATTATGGATAACATTTCAAAGAATGGAAATTCCAGAACACTTTACTGTGCTCATGCAGAACATGTAAATGGATCAAGAGGCAGTCGTTCAAACAGAACAAGGGGATACTGTGTGGTTCAAAATGGAGATAGTGTATGGCATGGTTATATTCCTTTACCTTACTTATTCAGTCTATATGCTGATTCCCAAATAGTCTAAGAGGCTGGACTATATGAAGAAAAAACATGGCATCAGAATGGGAAACTCATTAACAACCTGTAGTATGCAGATGAAACATCCTTGCTTGCTGAAAATTAAGATGACTTTAAGCACTTTCTGATGAAGGTCAAAATCTACAGCTGTCAGTATGGATTACTTCTGAAAAAAATGAAAATCTCACAACTGAACTGATGAAATCGTGATAAATAAAGAAGAAATTGAAGTTGTCAATGACTTCATTCTACTTGGATCAACAATCAAAGTCCATGAATAAAGCAGTCAAGAAATCAAATGACATCTTGCATTGGGCAAATATGCTGCAAAAGACCTCTTTAAAGTATTAAAAAGCAAAGATGTAACTTTGACTAAGATGCACCTGACCCAAGCCATTGTCTTTTCTATCACCTCATATGCATGCAAAAAAAAGCTGGATAATGAAAAAAGAAAGACATTGATAGATTTGAATTGTGGTGTTGGTGAAGAATATTGAATGCACTGTGGACTGCCAGAAGAATGACCAAATCAGTCTTAGAAGAAATACAATTGGAATGCTCCTTAGAAGTAAGGATGGCAAGACTTCAGCTAGCAAGCATACTTTGGAGACATCATCAGAAAAGACCAATTGCTAGAAAGGGACACCATGTTTGGTAAAGTAGAGGACCAATAAAAATGAGGGAAACCCTTCAATGAGATGGACTGACTCAATAGCCACAACAATGGACTCAAACATTAGCAATGATCATGAAGATGCCGTAGGACCAGGAAACATTTTTTCTGGTATACATAAGGTAACAAGTCAGAGCCTACTACACAGCAACTAACAATAAAAATAAGAAGTAATCAAGTTAAGATGAGGCCATACTGGAAAAAGATGGGTCCTGATCCAATATGATTCATGTCTTTTTCAAAAGACAAAAAGAAACACAGACAGATACACAGGAAGAATACCATGTGGTAATGGAGGCGGAGCATGAAGTGATGCTAACAGCCAAGGAATAAAAGCTAAGGAATGCTAAGGATTGCCAGCAACACCAGAAGAGAAAAATATAGGACAGATTTCCTCAGAGAGAGCATGGTCCTGGTGAAAGCTTAATTTCAGACTTCTGACTTCCAGAACTGTGAGAGACTAGATAGCTGTTGTTTCAAGCCAACCGTGTAGTAATCCGTTGTAACAGTCCTAGGAAACTAAGACAACTAGTAAAGAAATTTGAGTTCTTATAATATGAATAATATAGATGTCTTGCTACTGGAAATCTAAATATCTTGCCCTCTCAACCCTGGGTGTTGTTCTACCGCATCCCCATTGGTCCTAGGCAGCTTTGTTTTCCCCTTCCATGGGCAGTGTGACCTAGCTGCTTGACCGTAGTTAGACCCTATTCTCCTGGCCCACTGAAATATTGATCCTATCCCTTCAGCTTTGGACAGTGATCCCATTCTCCTAGCCCACTTGGACCATAGCGTCATTCCCTGGAACCAACCTAGTGGCTCCACCCTTTTTAATCTAGGTAATAGCTCCACCCTCTGAAACTAAGAAAGCAGTGGTCTCACCCTTGCGCTCAATGCCAGCAGTCATACTGGTGTCTGGATTGCTCCCAGGATTGTCCTTTCCTTTTCTTGGAGAGCAGCAGGTGTTCACAGCCAAGTATCTCCAACGTCCTGTTTTCTACCTGTTTAATTTCAGGAATTGGACAGCTTTCCTTCATTTTCTCCTGTCTCTGTCACCTCCAGTCTAAACTAGGCGTGTTTCTTCTGAGATGATTGATTGGATCCATAGGTCACAGGCCTAATTTCCTCAATGGTTATCTTACCATACCCTTGGCATCCTCTTTCAAACATGCTTTCTTAATTTTAACAATATGGATATGCCCAGAATTCTCCAAATCTTCAATGTAGCTTTTTGCACAGTTTATTCCTTAATTTATCTTTTAAATTGAATTAAATACCCAAGTTCATCACTTACAACTATTACTTTCCACAAAACATCCTAAAAAAATTTCAGCCAAGCTCTTTGCCAATATATAATAAGAATCATCTTTCCTCCAGTGTACAAACATGTTCATCATTTTCTTTTAAGGTCCCATGAGAAGCACCCTTAACATCCACATTTTTAGCATCATCTGTTCATTGTGATGGAAGCTTTCCCCACAGCTTTTCTCACTTTTTTTGGAGCCTTCACCAGAATGATCTGTTAAAATCATAATTCTACTAACAGTCTCTTCAGAGGCAATCAAAGCTTTTACTATCAAATGCCTCAGAGCTCTTCCAGCCTCTACCCATTAACAATTCCAAAGCTCCTTCCACATTTTTAGGTATTTATTACAGCAGCACCACTTCCTGATACCAAACTCTGTCTTGGTCTCTTAGGGCTTCCATCATAAAATACTACAAAGTGGTGAATTTAAAAACAGAAATTTATTTCTCACAAATTTGGAGGCTAGAAGTCCAAATTCAGGGCATTGAAAAGACCATCCTCTTTCTTTGTCCACTCTGGAAGAGCTTTCCTTTTCTCCCTCAGTTCCTGGAGGCCTTGAATGTTTTTTCTTGTGGCGCAGTGATTAATCATTTGGCTGTTAACTAAAAGGTTGGGAGTTCAAATCCACCAGCTGCTCCTTGGAAACCCTATGGAGCCAGTTCTGCTCTGTCCTATAGGGTGGCTATGAGTCGGAATTGACCCTTTGGCAACAAGTTTTTTTTTTTTTTTGACTTGAAGATGTATCTTCACATGGTGTGTTCCGCCTGTACATGTCTTCCTTTCTGTGTCTGTTCTCGCCTTTTATAAGACAGCATTCAGAAGGCATTATGACTAGGACCAACCCTACTCTGCTGTGGTTTAATAATACCTTCAAGAAAAAGACACTATTTCCCAAATCAGGACACATTTACAGGCACAGGGACTGGGACTTCAACATATCTTATTTTTGGGAGGAGATACAATTCAACCTGTAACAAATTGATGTTTCAAAATTACATATTTTATGTTGGACAGTTACATTTTGATTTCTTTAAAAGATAATTAAAGCAGAATATAATATTTATCTTTTAATTGTATTTATTAAAAAGCACGTAATAAATATTATTGAACACCAAAATAAGCATTTATTAAGATCTATTATGTGCCAAATGCTTTGTTAAAGTTTCATTATCTGTTTATCTAAGTGTACTTGTTATTTGGATCAATATAACCCTAGAGTATAGATTAAGAAATTGAGAGTAAGAATGCAAAGAATTTGACAAATTTATTGAGGGGAAAATGTGAGAGCAAAGTTCTTTTTTTAAAAATAATATTTTACTGTGTTTTTGGTGAAAGTTTACACAGAAAATTAGGTTCCCCTTTGACAATTTCCACACAAATTGATCAATGACATTACATTTTTCACATTGTGTCAGCATTCTCACTAATTGTGTTCTGGCTGTTTTATTTCCAATACTCTAGTTTCCCTGATCCCTTAATTTCTCATCTTTGCTTTGGATTAAATATTGACCTTTTGGACTCACGTTGTTATCGCCTTTAGGTGCTGTCATTTCCAACTTATAGCAACCCTATGTACAACATAATGTACAACATAATGAAACACTGCCCAGTCCTGTGCCATGCTCAATCATTGCTATGTTTGACCCCATTGTTGCAGCCACTATGTCAATCCATTTTTTTGAGGGTCTCCCTCTTTTTCACTGACACTCTACTTTATCAAGCATGATGTCCTTCTGCTGGACTGATCCCTCCTGATAACATGGCCAAAGTATGTGAGACAAAGTCTTGCCACCCTCCCTTATAAGGAGCATTCTGGTTATACTTCTAGCAAAACAGGTTTGTTCCTTTTTCCAACAGGTCATGGTATATTCAATCTCCCTCACCAACACCATAATTTAAGTGCATCAATTCTCTTTTGATCTTCCTTATTCATTGTCCAGCTTTCTCATGAATATGAGGCAACTGAAAATACTATGGCTTGGGCCAGGCTCATCTTAGTCCTCAAAGTGACATCTTTGCTTTTTATCACTTTAAAGAGGTCTTTTGCAGCAGATTTGTCCAATGCAAATTTGATTTTTTGACTGCTTCTTCCATGGGTGTTGTCTATGGATGCATACAGATGTTTTTTTAGTAGAGAGCTGATCTAACGGGTAATATCCTTTATTTTATGTGTCACTCTGCTTCCCTGTTAAAAAGAAGATTTCGGTAGAGTTTTGGTTCAAGGTTTAAATAGCATGTAAGGGAGATAGCCTTAGGGAATCCTCTGGTCTCAGTGATCCAATTAGTCTAGCTATTTTTAAGAATTTGAGTTTTGTTTTGCATTTTTCTCCCATTCTATTCAGGATTATCTGCTGGAGCCATGGTCAGATCAGTCTTGGGACAGCAAAGTTCTTAATCATTAGGCTCTTGTTGAATTTTATTAATAAAGCTACAAACTTTACTAAGATTTCATTCATAATAAATATGCTGAAGTCGCATGCTATAATGAGTAATATACCAAGAATAAGAGAAATATACATCCAACTGAAAAGGCATTAGTTATTACTGAGTATATTCTATTATTTATAGTCTTAGTTGCATATGTTTGTACTTTGGAAAGTGGCAAAAGATAATTAAGATAGATATATTCCATACTGTCTTAGTCATCTAGTGCTGCTATAACAGAAATACCACAAGTGGATGGCTTTAACAAAGATAAATTTATTTTCTCACAGTCAAGTAGGCTAGAAGTCCAAATTCAGGTAATCAGCTCCAGGGGAAGGCTTTCTCTTCTCTGTCGACTCTGGAGGAAGGTCCTTGTCATCAGTCTTCTCTTGGTCTAGGAGCATCTCAGCGCAGAATCTGAGGTCCAAAGGATGCACTCTTCTCCCGCCATTGCTTTCTTGGTGGTATGAGGTTCCCCCCCCAACCCCGCTTCCTTCTGTCTTTTATATCTCAGAAGAGATTGGCTTAAGGCACAACCTAATCTTGTAGATCTCATCAATATAACTGCCACTAATCCATCTCATGAAAACACCAGTGGTGTAGTGGTTAAGTGCTACGGCTGCTAAGCAAAAGGTCGGTAGTTCAAATATACCAGGTGCTCCTTGGAAACTTGATGGGGTAGTTCTGCACTGTCCCATAGGGTCACTATGAGTCAGAATAGACTCGGCAGCAGCAGGTTTTGGTTTTAATCCATTTCATTACATCATAGTGATAGGATTTACAATATATAGGAAAATCACATAAAAAGGACAGTCATACAATACTGGGAATCAGGACCTAGCCAAGTTGACAGATATTTCGGGGAGACACAATTCAATCCATGACACTTACTGAAGTTTGTTATCATGATAAAATATTCTATAGTAGAGAGAACACATGGACCTATTTGAGGTATGTAACTTACATCTGTAATTTCACTTCACTATCAATTTATTTATGATTCTGTGACTTTTTTTTACATTTTAGATTTAATTGTTTCACATTATATGTGTTTGAAAATATTTGAGAATAGGTGATATCATTTATTATTCCCAGCCTCTTAAAATTCCATGGTTGGTAAAGTTGGTATATATAATGTATTTCAGCAGAAGATTGTATCTGATAAGCATTTAAATGTATAAGAAAAGAAGCTTTTGCCTTCAGCCTCCAATTTTAAATGTGTGTCCATGTGTGAAATACACTGGATATTCTTTCTCCTACAAAAACTGTAAAAACAGTTATTGTTGTATAGATTTTGTGCATTATTTGATAATTTTCATGTTTTATATTTACTTTATTTCAGGCTGTATGAATTCTTAATGTTGATGATTTCATTCTATGCTTTTCTGACCTCTTAATTACACGATTGAGTTATTTTGTCTTAGAGTTTGTGAGCATGTAGACGCACATACACAGAACTATTTTTACATTGCTAACATTTTCTTTACTATTACATAATTTAAAGTCAATAACTATAAGGAGAGCTAATTATCAAACAAGTATTAAAGTAAATATGCTATTCAGTTGTCAGTTGACTCACTCTGAAACATATGAAGAATCCTTTCCCAAGAAAGTGTGAGAATTGATACATCACAAAGAGTGAGACATCATTTAGCTAAATTGAAAATCATTTTAGAAATCTCCTATTGTATATCAGGTGTACATATATATTTTTCTATTTCTTTAGCTTCTCAAACAAATGCAAACTATGATTCTTTGCATATATACCATTATGAGTATATTTCTGGGCATTTATATACCAAGACATGGTAGTCTAAAGTGTCAATATGATTAATGATAAAAACCCTCAAGCTCTGTTTTAAATGTCTATATGTAAAACTTTTTTAAAATTAAAAACCTTATCTAGTTTGTAAATTCACAGAGATCAACTTTAAAAATATCAAAGTGTACCCAGTGAAATGCTTTTCCTTTTACTATTTTCTCCCAATCAACTAGTTCTCCACTTTTTAGACAACCAATGTTATCAGTCTTATGAAGTCTACTAGAGAAATTGTTTTCACACACACTTTCATATACAGAAACTTCAAATGTTCCCTTTTCTTATCTAAATCAAAGCATTCTATACATATTGTCTGATATCTCATCATTTTTATTAAAAATATGTCTTTGAGATCTCTCCAAATGAATACATATAGAGTTGCGTATTATTCCACCGTGTGGATGCAACATAATTAATTTAACTTCGTATCGATAAAACTCATCAAGACAATTCTGACTCATAGCAACTCTACAGGACAGAAGAGAACTGCCCCATAGGGTTTCCAAGGAGTGGCTGGTGAATTTGAACTGCTGACCTTTTGGTTAGCAGCCAAGCTCTTAACCGCTATGCCACCAGGGCTCCATTTATATCAATAGGTATTTAAAAATAGTTTTATAATACAACTAGCATTGTAATGAATGATTTTATACCTATGCATGCATATTTCTGTAGGCTAGGTTCCACAAAAGGCAAGTGCATATTCAATAAATATGTAGAAATTTAATTTTGATAGCTATAGTTAAATTTTTCTCTGTAAGATTTATGGCAATTTATACTTCGCAATGAATGAGAATGCTTGTTCCCACATCCTCATCAACGCAGCATTTATCAAAATGTTATCAAATTTTGG